>NC_139417.1:15947500-17147500 GCF_905368555.1 Meleagris gallopavo | reverse complement strand
AACAGTAAGCAAGAAACAACGCATCCACAAACTTACAACGGGAAACCTTCAGTGTCATTGGCATTTTCTGTACAATTGTCCTCAGTTTTGGAAATGCTGCGAAGCAACAATAATCACTTCGGCTGTCATTTTCTTCCACATTTGCAAAGTAGAGATCTCCCTTAAGGCTCATGGAGACCCTTTCATCTTGAGGAATGTGCTGCAAATCTAGCAAGAAAAAATAATTACGATATGGTAATGATACTGAGCTGCTTCACCAACATGACTACCAATGCTCTGCTGTCATGCGTTTGCTTCCAGATACAGCACATAACTTTGATGTGAAAGAGGCAGAAGGCCCAGCACAACCCATGGGTTATTCACCAATACTCAGCGTACAGAACTGCATACACAGCTCCTTCTCAGCCAGAGAAAATGTCCAACACCTCTCCCCAATACAAAGGCCAGTAATGCTGATATGGAGGTCACTATTTGCAGATGTGCCAATCTCCTGACCACTTTGCTCTTCTGTAATTACAGATTAGAGCAGGGTAGCATTAGTATGGACTGGTGAGACTACACTGTCTTTCTTGATCCAGCCATATGCAGACCTATGCTAAGTATGTATGTCAGGAGTGGAGAGGCTGCCTCATAAGATCAGAGGTTTAATCTGGCACCCTGTCTCTGCAAGAACTTGGTGAACATCAGAAACAAACCCTTCGTGTCACAGCAGTATCTTGCTTCTCGTAGCCAGAAAACCTTACAGAATACAAATGCTGAAGAAACACTGAAGAATGCAACAATGAAAATCACGTCAAAACTAAGAAACAATTATGCATACCTGACACTGAAGCATAAAGTAATGGTTGATTCATGAGAAGAAAACAGTAATGATAGACATAATATATTGGTACATTTTGTTTTCTCTACCCTAAATGCAGCAGTCTTCCTTACTGGTAGATGTACTCACTGATATTTAAGCTCTGCTATGTGCTGTCAATGTACTCTTCAATTTGCTTGTTCTATGTAAAGACATCTCTATTTCCCATTTTTCAATTTTTATTTATTTATCAATATCCTGATCTTTTCCCCCGACACCTGCAGAATTACCATTCCCATCAGCTATAAAACTGTTATGAAACTGCTTTAGAAGACAAATGTTCTGAGTTTCCTTACATGAAGCACGTGTAAGTTGTTTACTTACCAATATTCATCCAATAGATATGCAAAGGTGGGATCCCTTTTGGGGGGTTACAGTGCAAGATCACAGAATCACCATGCTCCACGTCAAGGGGCTCAATTTTTTCTTTAGGGAATTTCGGTACACCTGTGCAAAAGCAAAGAAGTTCCTCTTTTACTGTTATCCTTGGAAATTTTCCCTTTAGTTCCCAATAAAATATTTACTTTAACATCACAATTTGCATTCTTGCCTTTAGGTATTCCTATTGTTTATCAAGTGGTACAGAGTAACAAAGCATTTCACAAAGAGCAAGACATTTTTGCTAGTTTTGTTCATTCATTAAGTGATTTGTCCGTGCTGCCCATGAGTTCTGCTGAAGAATTATTTTAGTGTATTTATTTTCAAATGCTGTCATTTATTTGACTAGTCCCTGCCAGACAGCACAAAGAGACAGATAACTGAAATGGGATCCTAAAATGAGCACAGACGACAGGGTTCTGACAGATCTCTGGAGATCAAAAATCAGTCTGGGAGCACAGGCTCTTCTGGGAAGTCTTTGGCTGAACAGCAGTTCCCAAGAAGCCACTGCAAGTCGGTGCAGGTGAGGACAGACATCAGACAGCTATTCTGCCTTGTGCTTGGAGCCATCCCGACTCTTATCCATCTCCAGAATGAGATGAAGCAGAAGCCTTATGTAAAGACAATATTGCTTCCACGTGCCCTCAGGTGTAAAACCTCTGCTGTGCAGATCTGCAGGGTTTCTCAGCGAGCTTGTCCTTCAGGATGCAGAGAGGCTTGGCGCAAGGGAATACACCGGAGGTGCAAAAGGAAAGCATTATTTGGCTTAAATATAGGTTAAATAATTAACGGATTAAGGACTTGGGTTAATTGCCAAGGGAGTCAGCAGACTGTTTAAAGCCTGAACGACACCTGGCAAGGATCATCTACCTGGACTGTATCAGCATCCCAAAAATGCAACTGGAGCATATCCAAGTGGAGAGGAAGTCGAGCTGGGCTGGAACCCTCCCCAAAGCAAGCACTGGAAGACTGCAGCTCAGAGATTACTGTGAAGAAATTAGTCTGCAAATGTAACCACTCCTTAAACGAATTCAACTAAGACAGTTTCAGGGCGGACACTCTTCTGATTTCAGACAAGTTCAAACTCATGAAAGTTTCAGTTCAGGCAACTTCATTAAACGTTAAAATTATCAGCAATTAAACAGCGACTGAATGAAAGCATCCTGGCTGTGCAGGGCCAGACTGGCACAGCAACTAGTGCCATCCTGGTGTTCAAGGCATGAGAGGGCACTCTGGGAGCAAATAAACAATTTAATATGTCAGTAGTCCAGGGGCACTGCAAGACAGCAGCAGAAGTCAAACTGAAAAGGAGGTTGAGAAGAAATACAAGGCCAGGACTGGGAGCTTTTTTAATTGTAGCATTAGTGAACACAAAACAAAGCAATCAATACAGTGCTGATTGCCTGAGTGCAAATTGGTCATAGGTTGTTGGGTTTTTTTTTAATCTCCAAAAGTGTTGTTGATATGAATAGAAATTATTAGGGAAAACAACAAGGATCTAATGAGCATCACCCACTCTGTAGTTGGCATTTCAAGTAAGGGAAAGAACTCCGTGTTAAATCCAATACATTCAATAATCAATACTCTTCAAGCCCTGGAAAGTGCATCTCTTGACTGCTGGAGAGGGAAAACATTTTCCAGTGGGAAAAAGCCAATTTGTTGACCTAAAGCCTGCTTACTTTTCCCAAAAGCACATCACTCAAAGCTAGGAGTGCTGGATCAGGTGAAGGATAAGGGATTTCTGACTAAGTCAACAAAATCAGGAGGTCAGCAAATAGACCAATAGTGAGACTGCTCATCTAAGGCACGGGAAACTTTTGTTCAAACCCATTTTCTGCCTCATTTGGCACAACAATAAAATCTGGGTCTTCAATACCCCAGTTGGGTGCCATAATCACTGGCCTTTCCAGTCAGCTTCTGTAGCCAATAATTACCTAATTATACAAAAAGATATCAATTCCCACCAGGAGACAGTGAAAAATCACCATCTTGGAGTCAATAGCTGGCAGTGCAGGCATTCCTTTCAGGACAGGCCCAGATGCCCACTTTGGTTCCTACTGGGGGAAGCAGCACTGTGAACCCCAATGTCTTGTACAACTTTACAACGTATTTGAACAAAGAGGTGTTTGAGGCTCCTTGGGTTTTCTACACTGTTTCATTTCACTTTGTTCTAAACTTTGATGTTCCCTCAATGCATAACTGGGAGTGCTTTGAACCCTTCAAGTTTTACAAGAGAAGAATATTCAATTTTCATAACAAATTCCTGAGTCAAATCTCCTGACAAATATATTTACTTGCTGGTGCCCCATCGGTCTCATAGACTAGAAAAATGATTGCTTCTGAAAGGAGATTTATTAAGGCTCAGAAGCTAATATCACTTTAGGCTTTGGCTCTTGCACATCAGTTTTCAGTACATACATGGAAGAAATGGCTGGTTTTCTTTTCTGCTGTGCTGCTCTGTTTTAATTGGTGGATATTCCAGAATCAATCTCTACTGATTTGTGGCTGATCTCAGAAACTATCACCATCAAATTAAGCTAGAAAATACCGCAGAAGATTAACTGTGTCACAAAAGTGACACAGGATGGAATTATCAAAGCAGCACATGGACACTGTAAAATTTACAACCAATTGATCTCCTTGCAGCGATACCACTAAAATCGTCATGTCAGTCCTACATGCAATTCCCCACATACAGACATAATGAGAGAGGCCAGAGAATCCAGGGTAGCTCTAGTGCTACATCTCACATATCCATAACGCAGGGGAGAATGTTATTTAATGGCTCTGAGAAAGGCTTGCTGAAGTACCAGTGGGAGGACACTCAGAACACAGGCAATCAAGGTGTGTAATAGCCACAGGGAAGATGACAAACTGCACACCTGACTTCAGTTATGGAAACATCTTCTAAAAGCCCACATTGATATATAAAGCTCTCAAAACAGTAGCAGGAAAGACTTCATTGCTGAAGTATTATTTCCTGCCAAGGCTGTATCTTGAATGATGAACAGCATTTAAAAACCAGAATCGCTGTGCTGTGACAGTGTATAAACCATGGAAATGGAAGATTACCGTTTCCAGAGTCATCTGTATAAGGAACCAGCCTCTCTTTAATCCCCGGGGTGACTCAAAGTTTAATGACCTAACTGTGCTTGAGATTAGGCTGAAATACCAGTGACAAATTAGGCTGGCTGAGAGAAATTTCAGAACAGAGGCTGGGTCAGTCTCTCCTACTTACCTGTTCAGAATATGCAGTAGAGACATGAAAAGCAAATATAAAATCTGAATTTGAGTCAAGCTGCATACAGAAGTTTAGCAACCTGACTCTCAGCACCCTGGTGCAAGCAGGTCTGCTGCAGGTTTACTCGGACACCTATTAGCACACTTTTTGTTTCTGTCCTAATGCTAACAGCTGTAATGACTTTGTACAATTACAACTGTAATGTACAATTACATCCTGTACTGAGGATGAGAATTTATACCAGATAGAGAATGGAGTGCATTTAGCCTGGTGTTTCACACGTTCCTGGGAAAAGCACTGAGAAGTCAAACTGAAGGCAAAAGGTTTCTGTAAATAGCTGCAGAAGTCCTTGGCATACCACTGTACCTGGTTCCTATCAGTAACTGGTTTAAAATGGGAGCTGATTCATTATTTTAAGTCAGCAATTAATATATATTTTGCAAAACTATTGTAGGAAAACATCACTATGCACTAGGTCTCCTTTTATAACTTTCTCTGTAGTCACTGTTGGAGATGCGTCTTGGATGCACAGTTGTATCATGGATACAACAAAATCCCTAAAAGATATTAGGGTAATGAAGAACAGAAATAATCAATAAAATGCTATACCTTGGAAATTCCTAGTTCATCAGACATTTTGATTAGGAGCTAAACAATTTGTTATACAGATGCATGGCACAACACATGAAAGAATCTTAAACATCACTTAAAGTCACCAACCAGTGAGTACAGCTAGAGCAGCTTCCTCTATTCAGTTCAGTGCATCAACTGCTATTCTGGTCCATGCTGTAAACGCAGTAGTTAAATCTGTAATTTCCACTGCAACTTTTGAACTGTTTATGAGATATTACCTGCTTTTGTAATGGATTTTTTTAATTGCTTTATTACATTGAAAAAGTTAGGAAGTCTGACTGTCAGGAAGTCCGGGGATGTCAGGCCCCTTGCTCTCAAAGAAACAATTGTCTCTCAAGCAGACAATTTTATGTCTAGGCTCTGTTTCCATCCTCAGAACTTTTGTCTTTTAGAGCAAAGCCTTTAGAAATACTGAACATAAATTTTAACTGTTTGCCATGAAGAGTCTTTTACACTACAGTTAATTAAAGAAGTTTAAACCCTGCTTCTTCTCTTTCTTCTGGCATTGGGCCTGCTCAGTAGTTTGAGCCATAGATTCCCTGAATACAGGAGGAAAGGAACCGAGGTCTGTGTTCTCACCACTACATCCATCTTCATTTTGCATGTATCTTGTAACAATCTAGACTTTGTAAATGATACAAAAACGCAGATTATTCTCACAGCCAATTCTTCCTCTTTCCCCTTAATGTCATCATATATAGAGGAGGTGGGGTATTTTCATTATGTAGGTGACATTTAATGATCATTCCTTTTGACGCTGCTAATGCTTTCCTGGAATCACTACTCTGAGTAAACACTCTTTTGTTCTCCTTTTCAGCAGCAACCTTACTTTCCTTACAAACCTGACATTCTACTTCTGTACAATGCAAATTTAATTTATGAAAAAAACCTACCCTAGTCTGTCTTGCTGTTTTCTTCTTTACTTCACTGGCACAGCGACTTGCCAAGCAGCTTACATTTTACTTGAATACAGCTGGCAAAGCACTGCCACCTCTGCATCATTATCATGAATACGTGTAGTGATCTCATATGTACCAGTCGCTGCTTCAAAACTTGTGGGTGAATAGAGGTAATTTATCCCAAAGTCTTCTGTGTCTGATTGCCTAATTTGCAGCGGTTCTGTGCACCAGCAGATTTCTTTCATTTGAGCAGAGCTGTAGACTATCCAGCGCTCCAGAAAATAAAAGGTGTCTTCTGTGCTCCCTGAATCCTGATTTAATTTACAGCATTTACGTTATACAGTTAAAGAAACAGAGGCAGAAGTATATGAATTCAAGTAAATGCCCTACTGTCATTTAGAAGGTTCTCAAGTTTTCCTCTTCTAATTTCATGTTTTCCTATACTGAATTTGTGACCAATATTGCCTTTCTCTTCCTCAGTTACTCTCAAACAACAAGTTCCCAAATTTCTTGATATGAAGCCATCATATAAACACTGTCCTGGCCAATGCCCAGCTACATGACCTCCAGCTTTTACCAGTCAATTTTGTTCATCTCCACAACCCCAGTCCTGAAAGCCACCTAATTTTCCCCCTGCCTTCCTCTATGCTAACTATGGAAATATGAAAATTACTGATCATAGAAATGAATAACTATATAACAGTTTTGAGAGCTCATTTTCCATTCAACCCCAGAACTTTAACATTTTCCCTTAAGTATTTATACTACACCCTGAATGCTACTGACACCAGGCTAATGAACTTATGGTTGATTGGACTGATTGGATTCCAAACACTTGCACTGTTTGCTGTTTCACAACAATAAGCTGCTATTTCTCCCATCCTCTCCCTAACTTCACATTCCATGCTCTGAGATGGAGACCATACTGTGTTCCCAATTTCTGGGCACTCAGCCCCACAGTAACCAGGCTGGGATATTATAGGCTTACAACTCTAAGTAGCATTTACCTTCCAATAAATATTTGGAAAGCGAAAGCATGATTCTTAATTCTTTATCAAATACACTTCTCTTGTATTAGAAATAACACTAGCTCAAAAGTTTTCTTCCTTTTTTAAAAAAACATTTTCCCAGCCTTAGATTCAAACCGTCTTTGTTTTCACTGACAGTGCATTTCTATTCATTGCCCACCACATTTTTAATTTTTCAAATATTTCTTGCACTGCTTCTTATGTCATTTTTTTTTTTTTTTTTTAAGTTTTTTCTTCTTCTCATTTCTGCCATTTGTTTTCCCTCTCCAAACATTTCAATATACTAATGATGTGCTGGTATCCTCTCTCAAACCAATTATTTCTGTCCAGATTAGGCAGAGAATTTTATCATGTGGCAATTACCATCAATAGCTCTACTTTCTTCTTCACAGAAAGAGCAAAGTATTAGAAGTGGAAGCATTACAAGAGAAAGCAGAGGCTTTAGGCAAATACAAATCAGAAAAGAATCCTGGTGGGTTTCATGAAACAGGCAAAGAAAGCAAACTATAAAGACATTTAAATAGTCAAGCCGAAACAAATAATCATTTTCTGTCACTGAACACTCGGTTCCCCTGGGATGGCTATTAGAAAGTTTATATTAATTTATCCACCAGCCCAACCTCTCGAGGCCAAGTATAGCTCAGAAAGCAGAAGTAAACAATAAATGTTTTCCAGTCTAATTTATCTGGGAAAACAGATGTGTGATTTACCCCACTGTTTTTGTATTAAGTAAAGATTAGAAACATGTAAGATGAATGGTGTGGTCTGAATCCCTGCATTCAGATTTTGTTGTTCAGATTTCTGGGCTCAAAAATTGGAATGAAATAAAATCAGTTCAGAGGGCACAAAGTTTTCTTTCAGGCATCCACTGATTTACGAACAACACTATTTCCAAAGTTTTTTTTTTACATGAAGTATAATGAAAGTGAAGCAAAAGCCCTTACTTGGAACGATGAGTTCAATTTCTTTTGACATGGCAGTTCCCAGCACATTGGATGCATAGCAACGATATTTCCCCTGAAAATTGGTGATGATTCCATGGTTCTGAATCACAAATGTCCCAGAGTTGTTACGTGTGGTTATTCTGGGATCAGATAACAGATCAAATGGTTTTCCATCCTTCGTCCAGTTGAAACTGAAAAATAAAACAATGATTACAAAGCAATGGCCGCAGTATAGAGAGTACAAAAACAGTGGAAATTATGGTTCCAACACTGCAGTATCAAAACAAAAGAAAAAAGAAACTATATAAAAGGAGGTGATGGTAAAATGAATTCTGTGCTGCTATAATTTGTGCTAGCTATTGAGCTTGTCTGCTACTGCACAGTTCACTTTTAGACAACTGACTGTGACACAGAATAAGAACAGAGAGCTTAACAAAAGGACAATAAATGAGAGATGCCAGCTGTGAAAGCAAGAGCCACACACTGGAAGGAATTACAGGTCTCCAAAAAAAGCTCTGTTTGCAGGACAGTTGGGACTTTTGGCAGGCTCTACATACATATATGAGCTCTACAAGAGGTACCACCATAGAACCCAGGAGAACATGAGCAGACTGCTCAGAAATGAAACCTCTCCCAACGAGAAAAAGGCACGTTGCTGTCTATTCACAGAGAGCAAAGGATTTCAAACAGCAGAAGCTGAATGGTTTAAATGGGAACAAAGCTTAACCTTGCATTGCAATTCTGAGCAGGTTCCCAGACACCTGCTATTCCTTTCCTCCTCAAAAAAGGAATAATGTTTGGCAAAGGCTAAAAGCAAACTCAATTTCTGCTTGCTTCTCCAGGTGAAAGCAGTACTTACGTGGGCTGTGGATTTCCACTGGCTTCACATTTAATTGTAAAGTTCTCATCAAAAGGGTAGGCAACCTGGGTTTCAGATTGCTCCTTGATTGTTGGAAGCTGTGCAACTGAACACAAAGAGACAGCAGATTAAATCCTCTTTCAAGCATAGCTGTGCACAGCTCAGGGCCTTTCTTTCAACAAGACAATGTCAGGATTACCTCACTGCTGCAAACTGTGAGGCTTGCCTTAAATGAGGGATGATTATCATCACCCTCCTGACATCGACAACACTTGGCTCTCCAAATCTGTATGTGTCTATAGACTCACAGGCACAGATATACACAAAGTCACAAACTTCTGTCTTAATTCTGGATAAAATTACAAGGAAAACCATTGACTGCAAAGATGAGAATGCACCCTGCAGGACAAAAATGCCACGAGCAGTCACACAATGACACAGTGATTTTTCACTATCTTTTTTTTTTTTTTTCTAAGGGAATTAAAAGTGTTGCAAACATCAGTGTAACAAAGCCACAGAAGGAAAGACGCGCCCTGCCATGTACTGGGGATAATGGGATCATCACATCCTTACAGGCAGTCAGAAAGAAAATTAACATCGTCTTTGGTTTCTCTAGGAAGTCCAGGAAGCTCAGAGCTGAAGCAAACTGTGGAATGATACCATACCGTATGGTTTCAAAGCTGAGCAATTTCAGGCCCACCAGCTTCACTGATCAGACACAATTCCTTTTTATTAAAACATAAAGACCTTCGTTAAAGCACATTAAGGGCTGGATGACTCCCCTGTGTAGGTACTTAAAGCCAGTGGTTGCCCAGACAGTTTGGCCTGGACTTTGCAGTTCCAGCTCCGCTTTTGCTTTACTTCAGCACAGGGAGTCACTTCCATCTCCTTCACTGATAAAGAAGTTCAGGTAGCTTTATGAAAACATGCTAAAACCCTGCTTAATTGCCTTAATCCTCTGCAACCAGGGCTGCTCACAGCAGGTACCCACACTGCCAATGTCCTGCTCCGAAGCTGCTGCACTCAAAAGCCTGCTGAGACCCTACAGTTCTTTTTCCATCTGTCTAATTCATTCAAAACCCAATATGGTTGAATTTTGTTTTGCTTCATCCCCAGAAAGCAAACTGTAGCGTGCAATCCACCTGGCCACCCAGGCAGTGGAGTCCACTGGCCACCACTGGGTTGTCCCACGTGGGCCTCATCTCATATTTTTCACACATTGATTGCACACCAACCATGCAGAATAGGCAGCTTGAACATCCCAGCCAGACGGACAGAGCTGGTGCTCCCCAGGGTGGGGTGCAAGCATAGGAAATTCTTCTCTGGGGATTCATGTGCATCCCGAGACATACACCCGCTCCTTCTGCAGGCGAGACGGCAGGTTGGAGACAAGTAAATACAGTTTCATATACATCAAAGAAGCTTCAGGGTGACTCAGAGCCAAAATAATGGATTTTTGTTAAGGACAGATCTGACCCCTCAGAGCTAAGCAGTGCGTTGGATCTTGAACATCAGGTAGATGTTATTGGACAAGTTTACTGCTGCATCCAAGCAAGTCTAAACAAAGTGCTTCACGTTTTTATCACTTCTAAATTTCCCAAAGGCCATGTTCTGGCAGAATTAAATTCAAAATGGAACAACTGAAAGTAGGATTTAATACTTTTTCTTCAGGGAAAGGGAAAAAAAAGGGGAAAAAAAAATAAAAGCAAGCATGCCAAAACAAAACAGCAAAGCGTTCAGTAAATAGCTACAACTCACCTGATAACGGTATTTCAATAGCTGCTGCCAAACTCAGTACAAAGAAAAACAGGCATATGGTGATCCTCCTTGTGCTTAATAGCATCTCCATCACTCTTCTGTAAACAAGGAGTCCAAACAGAACGAGATATACCTTATGCTTCCTCTCAGCATCAAATCAAATCAGATGTAAGATGGGAAACTGGGAGCCTAGCAAGGAGAAGGAACAGCCATATTAGTGTATATTAACTTGGCTCTAATGAGGCTACTAAATTAAAGCAGTGCTTCAGGATTTGCAGCTAAATTGCATGAAAGTACTGTTTCCACTCCTCTCTCCATCTCCTGGCTAGAGGAAGGTCCTATATTAAACCTTTAAAGAAAAATACATGCAAAAAGTAAAAATCAATTACAGCACAAAAGCATAATTATTTTTTGCTTTGCAATTAAAGCAGGAGTAGCTTAAAATATGATATATTTGTAATTATTCCAGTTCATAAGTTTTTCTAATGAGAACTGTGTAAGTTGGAAAGTAATGTAACAGAGCTAATGAGAGAAATTTAGTAATTTAGTACATTAATGACCTTACTCATAAATCTCATACATCTTTTTATCTTTTATTTATGTCTTAAAAAAACATAAAAAGGACATTTAGTCCAATTTAGTTCATTAATAAGGAGCAGAGCACGAAACATTGCCTTTTACTCCATTATCCCAGAACTACTGCACGTAGGTTTTACACATTCCATTACACATCCTCAGCACTGCATTACAAGGTAAAAACGTCAGGCACCAGCCAAAAGGAGGAAAAATCTGTGCTAATGAGAGCTTAAGTGCCACTCACAGGGGAGTAAAGGAGAAGGCTCCACAAGTGTGGGTGTATAAAAGATTTCAGTCACCAGCACCACTTGCAAATATCAGCGAAATATTAACAAGTGTAAGGTATGTTTCGTGCTGCTTATCTGCTAACACAGCACTTACAGCACATCTACCTCAAGAAATTCAGGCTTCAGCTGTCAGGATCGTTTTGCAGGAGCAATGTCCACTACTGGGAACCTTTACCCACTCAACTCATGAAACCTTCCTGGAAATCAACGTCCTCGAGACTAAAATCCCTGATTTAAGATTGAAATTGGCCAGCGAGGGGACAAGAGACAGACATGATAATCCCATAAGCCTCATTTGTGTAGAAATGAGGCTAAAAAGCAGATGTCATACAGATATCTTAGGCACTGAACTCTCCCTGGTGGAAGATGCTGGCTGACCTGCTCAGTGCCATGCTCAGCAGAGAGGGACAGCACAGAGGGACATGGGGATGGGGACCCTCTGACTGCAGATCAGCAACCAGCAGCAGCACACTGGTTTGAGGCAGAGATAATCAGCTCAGCTGCATTCCTTCTGGCCTCAATCTGCAAGCAAGAGGCCTTTCCACAGCTCAGGCTACTAAAATCCTTATTCCATGTCCCAGGTGCTGCATGGTGGGTGCACAGCTTCCGCCCATACCTACCAATGGATCCACAGCCACATGGATGCTCTGGCAGCACACTTCCCCAGCCACTCAGTTGCACTTCAGGTTCAAACATCCCCCAGGCTCTCCCATCCATCCCAGCCTCGAGCGCTGCCACGTACCCAAACTTCAGGCAGTGCAACGCTTCACTTCTACAACCATTCAACTCCAAACCAAAATTTCTCATCTCATGCCAGATCCCAGCAAATGAACAATTTAGCTGCTGAAATAATTTGGAGCAATAATTGAGGTGGCTGCACAAGAACTTGGCAGCAAAGGGCAGGTTTCGGTCTCAAGCAGTGCCAAAGCACAGCGCTCTCCTGAGGCCCAGTGTGTGCCAGATAAAACCTGCAGAATCTTGACCCTGGTAAAAACAACAGCTCAGCAGGGAGCTGGAGCAGCCCCACAGCTTACTCTGGATACCTGTTTTTTTTTCCCCAGGAATCCCGAATTCTCCTCTGTTCTCCTTAGGAGTTGTCCAAAGCATCCCTTGCACCTGGGCGGCAAAGACAACAGCAGAAAACCTTTCCTTGGCACAATGATCAGGACTGCCACAATGAATGGTACACTTAGGATCCCTCTTCTCCTTTTTCTTTTTCCCCCTCCACTCCTGTTCCTCTCTTCTCTCAGCCTCAGGCTTAAGCCGACTAATTTGAATTCACCACAAATACTTATCTGCAGTTCCCTACCTGCAATTCATTATTTACTGAGCTGTTTGGTTAATAGTAAATACTGATTGCTCTAAGGACAGACCATTTGTTTGTTTAATGAGCTGCCTATTATTTACAGTGAGCAAATCTTTCAAAATATCAGCATTTCTAAGGAGTGATGCAGTTCCAGATTATTTCTATGTATACCACCGCTTCCAAAACATGCTATACAAACATTGGACAGCTAAAGAGGGAAAAAAATTAAATTGTCATTTTTTTTCCTCATAAACCTCGTGAACAGTTTTCCCTACATGTAATTACTGCATTAAAATTGCTCATCAACAGTAGCAGAATGACAGCCAAAAATCCCAGAGTAGAGATCTACTGCTTCCAAGAGAAATTACATAGTACTATTAAATATGGAATCAATCTCAGCTATTTGGTTCTCTCAAGCTATGCAAGATTTGGCTCCTGTATAAATTCTGTATGGCACAAATATTAATGAAAGTACTGAATTCCCACAGCTTAATATTGCTGCGTTTCTGAGCTGACCTTTTCATTAGCTAGAATCAGATTTAATTTCTCAGTGACACATATATTTCAAGATTGTTAAATAAAAGCTGTTGGTAATTAGAAGTCTCAGCCTTCAGGGTGGCCCCAGTGACACAACAGCAAAACAAAACAAAATGGAAAATTAAAAAAAAAAAAAAAAAAATCTTTCCTGGTATGAGAAATGAAAGTTTTTATTTAATTAGATCATATGTTGCAAGATAAGTGACTGTACAGCACAGAAGTTTAATTAAGCAGTCTCACTTTTGGATCCAATCACAGAAGAAAAAAATCCCAGCCCTGGACAAAGCCAGGGAAGCACAGTGCACTGCTCCATGCTCAGCTTCCTCGGCACCGCTGCTCCAGAGCAGTTAGAGCACAGCTCAGTGCCAGCACCTCCTCTACCTCCTGATTTCCTTTATGACCTCCCACCAGTTTGGAAATGCCACCTTCCATCACCCGCAGCACCACTTCAATCCCAGCGGCTGGAAGAGAAAAACTCTGCATTTTCCACGCCCTGGGCAGGAACACCTCACTGCTTCACTAATTAGCTAAGAAAGGTTGATATTTATGCCAGCAAGGCCTTAAAAGGAATGCTACAGCTGCAGTATTTAGGCAGCTGTTGTCACTTTTTTCCTCCTGAAAACAAGATAAAATAGCACCAAAAATAATGACAAAGAACCACCACTTGTGGTCATTTACGTTTGGAAAAAGATGAGAAGGAACATTCACAGAGACCCATCATTTCACTCTGAGTGCTGATGTCATGCATAGCTTTTCCCCCTAAAAAGCATACACAGCAGTGAGTAGATAACCTTCATTTGAACTCCATCCCTACTGCCTATTTTTGGAACTTGCTGCTTTCTCCGGAAAGCAGTCCATATGCAAATGCTGGAGATGATTAAAGTAATCATCCAAATCAGAAAGGTGCCCTTCCTTCTGCAGGGAAACATTTCCCAAGTGGGGATGAGGCTGCAGCACGCAGTCATGACGGGGCCTCGCTCCCAGGAGGCTTAGTGAGGTGAGCCTATGCACCATGCACCTTGCCAAGGATTTTGTCAACATTTTTGGACTGCACTGGTCAAAGTTTCCAGTGCACTTAGGCAAGTTTTCAGCATTATTTCAGAAAATTCATGTTTTGAACGTGATTTTAACAATTGTGCCTTAACAGTTTTGTGATCTATCGGTTTTTAGGACTCTCAATCTCACAAAACACAAAGCTATCACTAGAAATGCGATAGATTGCATATAAAGGATAAAGAAATACGCGTGCAAGGCTGTGAAATGTACTCCTGCAGTGCAAGCAGCAGTAAGACTGCTGATCCAATAACCAGTGTAAGTAGCATAACTAATTTCCCTGGGATGAGGCTTTAAGAAACAAATAAGAGTTCAGGGAGCCCAAACCTTGCCTGGTTTGCAGGAGGAGAAGGCCAGCAGACGTGATGTCACCACCAGGCAGGCAGACATCACCCCAAGGCAAGGCCTGCTACCCCCAGCTGTGACCCACACTTCATCCTTGGGCAGATTACGTGGAAACTCATTTTATGCAATTTCTGTTTGCAAGCTCCACAGGTTGGGAAGGGCAACACGTGCATCACCTGCCCTGCTGCCAGCCCGTGGGGAAACACAGCAGCACCAGCAATCCAGTTCTGGACACGTTGCCTAACTGCTTCCAGCTGCTTCCAGCAAAATCCTAAAATGCAATCCTGAGACCTCAGTACATCACACCCCATGTTGTTCTTAAGCAATTTACAAGCTCTGGGGGTAGTTAATGTTGTCTCTTAGCCATCACTCTGTCTATGTAAGGATCCACCTGGCAGGTCTGATTTAATTTGTTCTGTGCATCCCACTGCTGGAGCACCATACCACTGCATCACAGGGTACCAGCACCATCTTTCTTAAGGCCTTGCACATGTTATATACACACAGAGTGCTTGGGAATCACAGAAACAGTACTTCTATAATCAGTGCACATGATCTTCTCATTGGTAGATGCTTGCCAGCATGAAGCCTTCATTCTTCGAGGCATCTAAGAACGTGAACTCTAGCTGCCACTGGGGCTGTCTGCCAAAATCACTGCCTCATGCTCACATCTTCCCACCCTCTAACATCAGCAGCCAGGACATGCAACACAGACTTTTATGGACCACCATAAAAACATTCCTCTCGTGGGCTGCAGAACGGCCCTCGTTATTTTAGGCACTTAGAACCAAGAAAATACAGAAAATTAACAGTTATGAGCTGAGGGACCCAGAGGAGCAGAGCTGAACAGGGACCTGCAAGGGGCACAAACTCAGCTTGTGGGGACACCATGGCAGTCCTTCTTTGAGTGGGAACCAATCTGAACCTTCACGCTCCATTTCTTCCAGCCTGCTCCTTGTTCTACTGTGGCAGCAATCTTTTTTTCTTTCTTTCTTTTTTTTTTTTTCCAGGGGAATATCTGGATTTATGATGGCATACTTGAGCTGTACAAACCCCATCCTACAACATAAATTGCTCTCCTAAGTGCTTTGCAAACTTCTGAGAGATATACAATGATTTAATTAGGAAGGCTTTATGTTATCTAAAGTTAACGTAGAAATAAAAATACCCTGCTGCAATTCAGATTATATTTCTCCATTGTACTATACAGCATAATTTACATAACACATGTATCAAGCACCATAAAATAAGGTGCTGGCTTTATACACGCACAGCTTTACAGATGCAACCACAATCCAACCCCATGCACATGCTGCATCACTTTTCCTAAGAGCAAGGCCACGCATTCATTCAGTTCTTGTTAACCATTGGAATCAGAGACTTCCCCAGCCCTAGCAGGAGATACAGTACAGGAGAGACAAGCACAACAGCCAGCTAAAAATTCGACTACTCTCAGAGGCTTTTGCCTTTTTTTTTTTTTTTTCTTTCCATTTGACATACTGCACCCTCTAGATGAGTTGCCTATATTTCTGGCTGAAACTAGTTTTACATTAATTGAAATTTTCATCAGCAATTAGCATTTCAGCTCATAGGTCAAGCATGAAGCACAAAATAAAGTACGGTAGCGGTGGGGCTGAATGACTGGAAAGGACAGAGTGTCAACCATGCACCAAGGGAATGAAAGCTGGTTGCAGTTTGTTTTCAGATCAGACTGCCAACGACAGCCTCCTTTAGTGGAGGTGATGCAAATCCTCCTGATTGCAAAAGGAACTTGCACAGCAAAGGCACTTTCTTCTTTTCTATGCTCATTCTCACTGTTTCAAAGCAGAAAACAATAGGAAAATCATGAGCTTTCTCATGATTCACCTTACAGTGAAGCAATACCTCCTGGAGGAGCCTCACCCTGATGCCCAGCTCCCACCATGCTGGCCACAGCTCAGCAGGCTTCCACAGCACAGGGCTGGGTTTGCTTCAGAGTTCCCTGTGCTCAAAGCATGGTGACAACATGAACGGGAAAAAGGGTTTAACTGCAAGCAAACTACCTCTACAAACAGCAGTAAACAGCTATTGCTCCTAAAGGCAAACTAAGTGGAAGCTGAAACAAGTCTCTTTTCACATTCTGTATTCCTGTATCCTCCTCCATCTTGCTGGAAATTAAAGTACAACATCAATAAGCATCCATTTGGATGAATTTTGCTTGAATTCAGTTAGGTTGCATAAAATTGGAAAGAGAATCTTAATGTTCAACATCAGCATTGCAAAATTGTGGCCTTCATTACCCATTCTGCCCATAACACAATATTCCTCAGAACAAGTGTGACTTCTGCTCACCAGCCTGTCTGCAGACGTTGTGTACTAATCAATTACATGCGCACTGGGAAAAAGCACTTCCCACACTGTGGACGTGAAAACTGTGCCATACACTTTGCACAGAACTTCTATAGCACCACATGTTGTCCTTTTTCTTTACAAGAAGTCACAAATTCCATCGGTCACGTTGTTTTTCCATCTCATTTGTATGGCACACATGGACAGATCCACCTCATTACTCTGCCGTCCTCGCCCATAACTCACATCCCGTTATGTGCCATAGAAATGCTGATCAGAAAACAGCTCAGAAAGCTGCAGAGAAGAGTCGCTTATTAAAAAGCCAAACACTACACAAGGCCTTTCATGCACTTCACTTTCCAATGCCTCTGACCTGTCTCCTGCCTCCTTTGTGCTCCTCTGCAGCTCCCTCTGAGCCTATACACGTCCCTGGAGCACAGGAAACCCCCGAGCTGAGCTGCTGCTCTTATTTGGTCAGCAAATGCAGGAAAGGAACAAATCTTCCAGCTATTGCATTCTGCTTTATTCCACTCTGCAGAACAGTCAGTGGGGGCCTTTCTCATTAGATCCAGCAGGAGCTGCAGATGACACACTGCTGCAGTAGTACTTCCATAACCCATGGATACCCCACACTGCAAACAGGCACTAATGGCTGGTAAAGGCATTGCAATGGGAAACTGAAAACTGCTTTTGCAATTACAGCCCATGCCCTTTGAGCTTTTCCCTCCTCTCTCCTCCTTCTCCTTTTATTTAGCTGCAGTTATTTAAAGCCCAGATCTCTGTTTAAGCAGCTGCCACAACCAGGCAGCCCAAGCAGCTCTCCTAATTAAATATTTGCTGCTGTGCAAGTTTTCTCTCCCCTTCCTGCTGTCCTCCTGGACAACGTTTGCTCCTGCAGAGATAACAGGTCGGCTGAGCACCCTCAGTCCCATGCCTGAAGCATCCCAAATGATGCAACGTCTCCATGAAAATTAATTTTATGATAAGCACCTTGTCACTTGCTATCAAAGAGAACCATCAATAATGAGGAAAAGAAATAAAACTTGCTTGGATTTAATAATCATTATTAAATTATGTCATTTACATAATTAGACTTCAGTAATAACTACAGACTACGGCATCTCTCTTCTATGACATGGAAAATTGGCAGAGTGCTTCACAAAGCGATAAAATGATTTTTTTTTTTTCTTCTATTCCCTCTCTCATCTATAACTGCAAACATTAAGTTGACCAGGTAAGTAATGCCAGACCACAACAGCTACCGAGGTCTGCATACAGGATGGGAATGGAGATGGGTATCACAACGTCAAGAGAAGAATTTTTGAGAAATCTGAATTTCTCAGACATTTGGAGATCCTCCTTAGCCAGCAGAGGAGGATCATGGGCACAGCCAGTTGCAGCAGCACCATGGGATGCTGCGTGCCTTCAGCCAGGAGCAGTGCCAACGGATTTCCCCTCCCACCTGCACTCCCAGCAGAGCATCTCGAGAACAGTGCACAGGGCTGAACACACAGCACCAGGGCTGAATGTGCCTGGGGGGGGTCACAGAGCAGAGCTGTCCTGACTCATCCCTGCGTGGTCCTTGCATGACACAGACTTGAAACAGCAGAGTCAACTTGGTGCGAACCCCCCATTCTTCCACCTGATGCTACTTGACGTCTGAAATAGAACAGGAAAAGGAATAATCATTAAATGCTTGTTGAGCGTGGATGCTCGCAGCCCTCCTGCATGCAGACATGAGAGCAGGTTGGAGCTGAACGGGTGCAGCGCTGTGGAACTGTACAGATCAACACGACCTGGATAATGAAAAGGAGATGGAGGGAGAGAGAGATTTGGGGAAGCAGGAAGCAGCAAGAAGAGTACATGAGGAAATTGGAGCAGACACCAACAAGCATGGTACAGCCATGTGGGGCCATGAAGCAGCTGCTGTCAGATGTAGATGAGAGAGGGAACAGCTCCTAGGAGAGCACTGATGCTGTCAGAGCAGCAAGGATGCAGATGAGCTCAGGTTGGTGCCGGGCAGAGACAGACAGGGCAGGGGAACTCACGCTGATGAAGCAGAATGCACTGGGGAGGGAATAAAAGCAGCACCAGGTCCCTGAGCACCAAGTGGGGAATGGGAGATGCTGCGGTGGTGACAGCAGCTGCAGTGATGAGAGAGCAGCATGGAAAGCACAGTGCCCATGGTGGGGAGAGAGGGGGGATCGAAACTGCTTGATCTCTCCCAGTGCAAATTTATTGAAGAAATACAAATAGCAGCAAGAAACTTCACCTATATTTATTTATACGTATAAAATACACACACACAAGAACCACTGCAAAATACAACATGGTGCAAGTGGTTCATTTGCATCAGTGCACGTGCACAGGAGGACTCTGATCTGCACCACACTCTGTGCTCTGAGGTCAGCAGAGATACTCCTGGCTGACATCACCTCCACAGGCATAAACCAACAAACAAACAAGCCTGACCTTCTGTCTCTATAGGAAACAAATTGAATTCTGCTTGTGTGCACCAGATCTCTTTCCCAGCCTTTCTAGTTAGTGAAAGAGATCGGTAAAGCAAAGCAGGGCTGGGGTTAGAACCAGACAAGAAAACCATGATGGGGTGGGGTGTGGTATTACAGTAATATATATATATATATATATATATATATATATATATATATTATATATATATATATATATATATATATATATATATATATATATATGTTTAAAAATGTTTCCAAATATCTGCACTTCAGTGTTTCCTGAGAGAAACAGAAAAAGGCAATGCCTGAAATGCCTCTCTTCTCCAGTAAAGCACAGTCCACCGGCAGCAGGCAAATAAATGCAAACAAACAAAGAATTCTAAGGGACAGATTCTTATCTCCAACTGTTGCGCTGGAAGCCCCAAAGTGGAGACAAATGAGTTTCCTCCTTCACAGCTAATGCCTTCTGCAGTTGCTAACCTTAAATTACACTTAAAGCAGTCTTGCGGGGCACAGGGACTACTGCTTTCACATTCAAAGAATCAGCGTTTTCCCTAAACACTTGAAGCTTGTGTAATCCGGGACAAGTTTGGGCACTCCAGATGTTTGGGAGCGGCTCTCTCCAGTTTCTCCATCATCTCTGGGGCTGCAGCCAGGAGGATCCACCCAGACACTACCTGTTATCTCCAGCTCCGCTTCTCAGGGCAACAGAAAGCACACAGAAAACAACCAGAATGGCCCAGAGCCTGGCTGCTGTGTTTCTAGATGCATAGACAGGACCAGTGCTACAAGATATCCCTGTGCAAAGCAGGCTGGGTTTAACCCAAGCCCTTAATGTGCCAGCTCAGCATTCCAAAAAAGCTGCAGGAGAAGCAAACACGTGAAGCACTCAGCTCCAGTGCTTGCACAATGGTTTCATCCTCACTCCAGAGCTGCCCGTTGCGGCTTGCTGCTCTCATCAGCTCTTCCACAGTAATAGCCAGGAGTAGATCTTTGAATTTCATCACCAGGACAGCACACCACCTTTGCTCCAAGGCTTTGCAGAACTCAGGGCTGACCTCAAACCCATGACTCCAATGCCATCCCCAAATGCCCTTGCAGTCCTCCACCAGTGATGGAGCTCCCTACAGTACCCACGTCCCTCCATCCTCCTTGTGTAAACTACTCCCAAACCACATAATAGCTTAAAATATCTGCCAGCCATGCTCCCTTCCTGCTGTCCCCCCCATCAATGCTGGGAGCACCACAACAGCAATAAGCTCTGGGAAATTACCCCCCAGCTAGGGAATCAACAGCTTCCGCAGTGGATATCATCAGTGTGACATGGGATGGATGTAATTGTAATTCTAAAGCATAGCATTTTACTTTTTTTTTTAAATGCATTTAGTCTCATCTGTACTTCTTGAACTAACATTTTGCTTCCTAATAGTTGCATTTTTATAGCCAAGACAGAACTTCATGAGGTACAAACTTCTGCAGTATAAAGTCAAGCTCTGCGGTAAAGTCAAGCAAACACTTGTAGCAATTACATGCCCAGGAGATTTCATAACATCACAGAATTAACAAGCTGTCAGTTAATGATATATCACTCCACCTGCAATGGCTCCATCTCCAGAGAGGAACCCCGCTCCACCTGCAATGACAATGACACAGCACAGTGGGGCAGTTATCACACACCAATATGAGATTCCACCTTATCTCAAAACATTTCTTTCTGAAGTATTCAAGTGCAATTTGCTTCCATTTTCTCTCCAAGGAGGCAGTTTGCAGAGCCTCTGGATTGGGAAAATGAGGTTCTGCTGAACAGAAACAATCTCAGTGAGTAACAGGAGGCAGTTTTCCCACCTCTTGTAACTGGCACTTGAAATCACCGCCACTTTTCTTTCACTACAGAGCAACTGTTTCAAAGGACCAGCCCCATGCAAAGGTGATGGATGGAGTCCTAACTCAAAATGGGTGTGACAAAGGTGAGAAGAGCTGCTCCAGCTGCAGATGTGTCACCGAAGCCATGGCTCTGCAGAGCTCGTTATGCACGCTGATCATTATTGTGATTAAGCACAATCCAAGAGCTACCGCCTCTACTATTGAAAACTTAATGATTGAGAAAAGCTCAAAAGACCTCAAGGAAAAACACAGTTTCTTAATTATTATTTTTAAAGATTACTTCCTAGGCTTCTCAGCAACGCCAGAGGTTACCAAAGCGATTACAAGCAAGGGGGTACAAGGGGGTATTTGAGCTCTGCAATGAACTGCCCAAGCAGCTGCTGCCTTCAGCTCAGAGGTGAGCACCCTTTCCTGTTTGCTAACGGGATTTCCTGCAAAATCTGCCTTGTTGGTCTGGCACTGAGAAACATAAGCAGCATACAGAGGTGGGCAGCCTGGAGCAGCACCCAGCTCCTTCTTTATTTCATTCTGCTGACAAATCTGAAGCTGACTCGAATCCTATTGGGTGCATGGGCAACACACTGGAACTGCATCTCTGCACAGAGCTGACCTTATCATTTGTGTTTTGGTTTCTTTCAGCAAATGACTAATTTATACACGCAGACCTTAATGCCACAACTGTCTGGCAAAAGATGTAAAAACAGAGTCTATTAATATGTATTAAAAGTCACACTGCAGCTGGCAGAAGACATTACTGTACACAGCATAAAAAATATGACTATTATATTTAAAATTTTCAACTAATCATGCATCGCTGATTTTCTCAGAGTTTATAATTTAAACCTTTAACTGTTTCCCAGCAACATCATCAAGTCAAGACTTCTGATGGATGGGGAGCCAAGAAAACTCATTACAGTAACAAAATATATAAAGAAATAGGAACCCTGCTCTGAAGAAAAAAATAAATAAATAAAAATAAAAATAGAATTGATTTTTTGAAAAAAAAAAAAAAAAGTGAGAAATAGCATGCACCTCCTTCCCCCACTGCTTCATATTCTATTGGTCATAATGCTGGCATGGTACACAGCACAAATCCATGCAGAAGGGCGCTGATGCCCAGCAGACAGACGGCCACAAAGGCGACGCACTGCAGAACACACAGAGTGGAGGTGACTTCTGTGCCCATGGTGGGGCTGATATCCTGGGAAATCAGACATCAGCTCCAACCCACCAACACAGCTTTGCCTTCTGCAGAAGGTAGGAAACAGCCCCCAGTTCCTGTTTCACTCATGGTTTTAAGCCCTTTACTCAGCTCAGCTTATTTATAATCACACGACTCGAGAGCCCAAACCCTGAGAGCCCCTGAAGCCCAGCGCAGGAGCAGAGGTCCCAATTCTCTCCAGAAACAGCTCTCTCCAGGGGAGGAAGCCCTTCAGGCGCTGGATGAGGTTGAGATCAGGATTTCAAGGGATTCGGATGCTCTATTCACATTAATATCATACCCAATCTCAAGCAGTAATTTGAAAATCCCAGAGAGGGTTTTTGGTTTTATCTTCTTGGTTTGTGTACTCTCCCCACGCAGTGAAGAAGCAGATCCACTTATTAAAGCATTTATTAAACTTGCCAAGCTGTCTTCCTCCTCCTCCCCCCCTCCCGCACCTCTGAGCTACCTCGTGTGAATGTTAATCAGCACCATTACATGGCACATCCTCTATGAAACGCTCACTGTGACTCCCACACTGCCCCCAAAAACGAAATTAATAACCACTCAGGACAGAAAGTTAAGAACAGCAATCTAAAACTGTAAGATATTTTATAAACATATATTTTTCCAGAGATTCCTATCCTTTTTCCCCCCTGTTCATGTCACTCATTTCCAAACTCCTCATATAGTTGCCTTCAAAACAATCCTAAGGGAGCAGACAGAATTCTTCCCCTGTTGTGTAGATGCTGAGGCACAGGGGAGATATTTTTTATGATCAAACACAGCACAAAGATTTCAGATAAGTGGACTATCTGAAGCCATCTGAAGTGTGTAGGTAGATATGAATATATATAGCTACACATGCACAAACATGAAGAAGAGGACAAGGTTACAGCAGCAAACCCTTTCAGCTCACTTGTCATCACCAGTAAGATTTGATTTCAAAAGCAGTGAGGCACGAGCATCCCAGTGCACGTCTGCTCATCTCCACCCCCCTGCAATCAGCTGCATTTCTGAGACCAGGTGACACCACTCAACACAAGGACAGCTGGAGTGGTTGAGTCGGAAGAGCTCTCACGAACATCTCTCCTGATACACAGGTCATGGCATGCTGAGCTGGGAGCACTGCTCTTACTGAAATCACACCATTTCCTTCAGCATCCTTCTCCAAAGGAAACCTTCCTAGAAAAATCAATATACTGCTGCTGAGTTTCGACCTTCTCTTCTCTCCCAGACCTCCCTATGATTAGCAGAGCCTTCTGCAACACCAGCACAGAGCTTTTAAACTGCTCATTCCTCTCCTTTCTGTCACACTGACTGTGATTAATCTGCCACCTCTTTCAATTATCTCAACAAGACCTTCTAGGAGGACTTGCTTCCTAGTCTGTAGATGCTTCTGAATTTAACATAGAAGATTAAGTAAATGATACAAGTAATTAAGAGATTCCATTAATCTAATTATCATTTAAATCTAATTGTTCATATTCTTCATTCAAATCTTGATTTATTTTTTTTATTCCATGTTACTCAATTAACATTTTTACCACATAAACCCATTAAGAACCCAAGATAGGAAAAACTTGGAAGCTTTTCTAGGAACTCTCCTCTCTGGTGTTCCCACGTGTGCCTCTCTGTAATTTTAGAACAAACCAGCCTGAAGAGCAGTCACTGACATCGCTGCACCAGGAGCAACCTGCTGCAATGCCAGCTCACTGCTCCCCTCCAGGGCTCCCTTTCAGCCCCAGTGCCTGGCTGACACTGAGTCACACCTTGCACAAAGGCAGTCCCAACTCCAGATGATGGAGCTCTGGAGGTCAAAGTATTTACACAGTACTGTTGTGGGTTTTGCAAACAGCACGCATTTGGAACGTGAGTGACAGCAAATAATGCACTAGTTACAGAAAAACTCAGACAGTGTCAAACAAGTGCCAGGAAGCAGAAGAACTTGAATGCAAGCAAAAGCCTGGAAGTCTCTGGATCCTCTCATGAGTCTCATCCTGTTTTCAAGACAGAAGTATTTTCAATGCCTCAATCTTGGAGGTTAGAACTACCTGGAAAATTAACGCACTTGTAAGAGATCAGACCACTAAATAAGATGCTTCCTTCTCGTTTATCCATTATTCCAAGGTTACTTTGAGTAGTGCCCTCGGTGACGATGCACCAACTATACTTCCAAAGTGGTTCACGTGTTACTGCATTCAGCCAACCCAACGTGCCATTTTCTACTCAGACCACTTCAGAACACTCGGGTTAGTTCAGTCAAAGCCTTTCAGATCTTTCCTGTATCTGCATAGTGTCTCTCTCTTTGGCAATAACCATTCTCACCTGCAATGCTCAGGTGACTGGGACAGCTCACTTGCATCTCATCCATCCTGACACCTCTCACAGCCCCCCTGAATGGGGCACTAACAGGAATTAAGCCGCTCCAAAAATAAAAATAAATACATCCCAAAGGGACTGATTTAATGGCAGATAAAAAAGATTTCTCCCTGCATGTTTGTAAAAATGCAGGTAACACACAGGGAATGCTTTCCACATCTTTTGAGTCACAAAACACAAGCCAGTGTTGGAGTGGGTTAAGGACATCCATTACATCAGGAGGTAGACTCAGACTTATCACTAGTGTGCCTCCAGATAGAGAGGTGATACTGTGATTAATTTCAATCCATCAGAATAATGCTTAATTATTAACAACATTCATCCCCCAGCTCACTTGAATTATTAATACTTGATTATCTATTAATTGATTGTATTATTTTTTCATCAAGTGCTGGAGTTTCTCTCTAGAACTATTTCTGCTCCAGCTCTTTCACCACCCTGAAATCACCATAGCCCTACTAAGGGCAGTGAACTCATCAAGTAGTGAGAAATTAGCAATTGTATCTCATCTGCGTCAGAAACTGGGCTTGTGAGGAAGTCCATCTGTATGAAAAGAAAATACCTTTCATTCCAAGGCTATTATCAGTAGTGACAGCTTAATTTTCATACTCTGTGCCTTCAGCATACCACTCATACAGAGAAACTTTAGGCCAGCAGAGAAAAGCAATCAGCTTCTAAAGGCCAACGTCTGCTGTGTTGCAGCTCACAGTACAATTTGCTCCTCTTGGCAGCGAAATATTTAAATGTACAGAAAGCAAAAGGTGCAGTTTGTTCAAGGGAGATCAATACAGAATTCTCTTTAACCTGGATATGAGAAACTTCATAGTTGAATATACCCAGATGCAATATAGCATAAAACCATAAGATTGTAGTGTGCATATCATAGCATCAGGGAAACCAACTGCATTAAGGTTATTAAAATGAAACTTGTCTTCTGATAATTGCATTCAGCAGTGACAGGAGATGGACCAAGGAGGGCAATGAGGACTCCCATGGCATTAAGGGAAGTAGTGGGATAGCATTCTCACACAGCTTACAATACAAAATATACGTTATTAATCAAATCTGAAAGAGAGAATTTAGGATGGAAAGTTGCAAGAAAATTGGCTTTCAAGGATGAAGGACTGAGAGATTCATCCAGATGCACAGTGACACAATGCACAACCAGAAACCACGAGGGAATGAAACAGACCAGAAGCAACACTTGGATGACCTTTGTGCTCAAGCTGAAGTGGGACACGAAGAGAGTGATGAGCAATGAGGAGATTATTATTTTTTACTTACAGCATATTAAAAGCTTACTGACATGCAACTCATAGAAATAATGAATATTTAAATTTAGCTCATATTAAAAAAACTTAATGTAAAACATCCCTAATGAAACGAGAAAGTAGGGTAGTGATTCCTAATGATATATGTGGCACACAAGCAAGATTGCTGGACGTAATGCATAATGCTGAACCAGATGCACACATGAACCAGTGCTCCTCCTGCACCCAAAGAAATGCTTACAAATGTGGAGCGTGACCTGAGAAAATCATGGGGTGGGTTACAAGTCTCAAGTATGTCCTTGTCAATGGTCCTTTGCTTTCCTGGAACATTTGCTGCTTTTAATTAAGGAGATGGATCAGAGGGAATTTGGTCCCAAACTTCGAGAGACTTCTCATAGGGACCTTAAGAGCCTACTACAACTTCTTGTGCCCATCTTCTCTACTCATTCTTTCAGAGGCAACAGTGGAAAAAAAAGGCAAGCAATTCTTTTCTCCTGCTTACCCACAAAGTCTTTCTAATAGGCAAAGATCACATTTGTAGTGCTGATATTTCTCCATGACCAACTGAGCCCCAAGTAAAACCTGGAAACTGACTCCTCACCCTTGCAGGTCTGCACTGAGTTCACCCTACAGAGGCAACAGTCCAGGGCCACGTGCATAGGGAAGCCTAGAGATAAATCCAAGTTTCTGATACTGAGAATTTTAGAAAGTTGGGCTCAGCCAATAGTTCTCCTGTGGAGCAATTCCCTGCCATACTTCAGTCATTTATTACATGGCAGGACATGCACGCTGATCTATTTTGCATATACTATTAATCACCAAGAGCATTTAGTACCAAGGCCCTCTTGAGAGCCTGTTATGGAGGATTATGGACTACATTGGCCAAAGATGTCCCTAGAGAACACGACTGCTTTGGTGCAGGAGAGAGAAACAACTGCTGCTGGGGCCAAAGATAAAGGAGTCAGGGATGGACAGTGGACGAGTTAAAGCTTTCTACACTGGATTTTCTAATGACTGCATCAGTGACTAATCCCTAATAAGCTAAATTATTTGCAATAATGTACTTCTGACTCATTTGCTATAGCCAGATGTATAGGATATTCTGAAGCATTTCTTATAAATCTGGTTCAATTTCATCTTTTTTTTGCTTTTTTTGCTTAGAAATAGCTTGCATTATATCAGTAGCCTAACTAAAACATCATGCTTATTATTTGAGCTCAGTATTATAATAATCAATTCCAAAAAAAAGCTTCCACGGGACCCCAGTATGTGCCATGTATTCCTGGTTTGCAATAGGTTTGTTTCCATTATTATATATACACCTTTATGGTAAATTAGGGAAGAAAAATAAAGACATTTTCTCTACAAATGGGGTGTTTATTTCTTCTTCATCTTCTCATGCTTTTTTCATTTCCACTTCATGCCTCTGAGGCACAAAATTCAGAGCAATTCTCAAACACAAAGTTTTTGTATTTAATCAAAATTAAGCTCTATTACCAATCTGATAACAAATCTCTGGAATGTAAGTATTCACACTTACTAAATGCAGCATGATTGTAAATACATAGCTAAAAATTGTAATGTGATAGCGTTAACTTATGCTTCAGAACAGATTTTTCTACTATTCAATACATAGAACACACCTGATACCCTTATATGTGATCACTTCATCTGGCCTTTGGCTAGAAATTGAAGTCAATTCTTTCAAACCATTTTTTTCCTTTCTAAGAAATCTGACTAGGAAAATTGAAGAGTACTTTCTTTCTAGTTAGAAAGCCTCTGAATGCAAACAAAATAAATAAGCCTTGCATTCACTCCTTTTCTGGAAATGCCATCTTGGTTTGTACTGCAGAGATCACCCCGAAGAGGTTTGTAACTTCAATAACTTCAGTTGGGAAGCTTCTTCTATACCAAAAACCATAAGATACAGCAATTTGTTATTATTTTCCTCAACCATTCCAACAGCAATAGAGAAAGAAGATTATGGCAGGAAATAGGTCTTTCATATGCTTCTGAGGATAAAATAAATATATTCAGATCCTACTTCTGAATTAAAGATGAAATAAAATCACCTTTCTGGGGTCCGGGAGCATTATTCAAATCTTTCCCTCTGGGAAGAGCATTGGCCATCAGTTTACTCCCCTTTCATAGGAAGCAACTGTACAAATGAGGCTATGCACACAAGCTCTTTCTGCCCTCAGCCAACACAAGGAATTGCCTTTTGCTTTACATAGCAGCCAGCAAGTGTGCTTGCGTCCTGGAGAAAGAATAAGAAAATCCCAGATTTCCCTCTGTAAGCACAAATTTAATTGACTGTGTGTACAGTTCATGGTGAGGGGGCTGAAACCCATGGATTCAGTCACTGTTTCCATCAAATATGATTTATTTTATTATTATTTTTTACAAATGCAGAAGCCAGCCATTCTATCAAGGAGGCTTAAAACTTGCTTTCTGCAAGCAGCAGTGCAAAAAATCCTAAACACACCAATGCTTGTGGAAAATAAGGTGAATCCTCTTAGAAAAAAAATCAACTTGTAGTCACTGAATTCCTCTCTTGTCTTTTGGGGACACTTGCTTCCAATAGGCCTGACCAGCCTTCTGCAGATAAATGAAGAGAAGCCACTGATCTAATGGCACAGAAATATCTCTGCTAATATGCAAACCTACATATGCCAGCATGGGGCATTTCAAAGATAATTTTATCCTACTGCATCTTGTTATCCAAATGGAGAAATGTCAGCGGCGTATTAAGCTGATAGGAAAGCTGAAAGACTCATTAAGCCATATTTTATAGGATGAGAACATGCAAAATGGAATATTTTCCAGGATCATTAAAACAAGACTTAATTACAGAATTCAGGTTTATCCGTGTCACCCAACGTCACAATACTTCGAGATGGATGATGAGGGGAAAAGGCAAAAAATCCTCAGCAGCCACATTTAGCACCGCAGCAGTATCTGCATTATTCATCATCATTCGTGCAATGACAGATCCTAAATAATTAGTATTGCTCACATTAATTAAGTTATGCAACTCTCCCACCCAGAAGAGGATTTGTAAAGAAATGCACGCTAATAACACGTTGGTCACAGGCTCTGCCCAACAGTGCCATGTGTGCCAGCTCCACACAGCTCCAGCTTCTACAAACCATAGAACACATGGGTTTTAACTGAGAGTTTTACTGTACTTGGGTGGTTTTTTTTTCTTTTGTACAATTTCTTTTCCTGCTAATTTTCCTTCAGCTGTCGTAGACATGACAATTTGCTCACATCTTACCAAGACAGATTTCTGTTTCATCTCATGATACAAGCCCTGAAGCATTCCTCAATTTCCAAAGGAAAGAATTTACCCAAGGCAAAATTATTCTTCTTGTATTTTGTAAAAGAAAATATCAGTTTACCATTGCAAAATACACACCTGTAGAACACACAGACATATCTGACTGGAAGGTCTGGATTTCAGGGTGGGAGACAGACAAGAATGCAAGTCACCTTGCCAGAAAGCAAAGGAATCAATGCTTACAGATAGCATTGATCCTGTTGCTGTAAATAGAATATTCCCCTTTATTTTCCCCAATCTCAGGGCATTATACAAATTGTAAAATGCCACAGCATTTTTTAAAAATCCAAACACACCTAATAGCAGATATTAAGCTAACTTGTACTGTTTTCCACACAGTGTCATAGTATGTACTGACAGTCAGAGCAAAACGCAGTATTTGCCAACACACGCTCATTTCCCAGCACATGCTATTACTGCAACCCGAAGAATATGCTGGGGTGGTTTTGTACCTGCAATCTCAGACCAAGCAACCAAAAAGCTCTGGTTATTGTAGAACAAACACAGGTCTACCAGCTATGCATTGGTTGAACTTCTGCCGCTTGCACTCTGCCCTGTTGGTGCTTTGAGTTATGAAGGGCACCACGCACAGGGGTGCATTGGGAGTCCCCCACTGGCAGAGGTACAGCAAGGAGAGACTGAATAGCAGGTTTATTGAGACATAAAAGATCTGGGCTAAGCATTTGAGAATACTGACCTGACAGGAAGAAAATATCTGATCTTATAACCAAGATGTGCAGTAAACAAGGCTGTGTCGCACAAAGCAGCAAATAGATTATACGGAAAAAACAGCACGTGGAAATTCATGCCTCGATATGAAATAGTGACTACAGTCCACACCTCAATGGATCACAATCATCTCAGCAAAATGGGCTCACAAATCGTCATGTTTCCTAAGCTCTGCCCCACCCACCATCAGTGACACCTTGGGACAAGAAAACCATATTTCATGTAAGCTCCTTTCTGGTGACCCAAGCAACCAAACAGCTGTCAGCACCCAAAACCTGCTTCAGATCTGCTTTTAATAAACTCAAATCTCAAACCTTCTAGTGATGAGTGTCCATGTTCCTCCTCCTGTTTGGGACGGCCACACAAGGCTGATGACTGCTGCCTTTCTCCTGCCTTGCTCTGAGCTGCTGCAGCAGCTTTATAACACGGAGGAGCTTCTACAAGAAATCACTGCTATTTCAGAGAATTTAACCTGAAGTGCTCCACAGATGCAATGAATGGCCATTTGAGTAGTGAGTCATCCTTCCTCAGATCCTTTTAAGGAACTTGGCTGGTGTATTTTAAAGGCGTGTTTCTTAATACTTAGTTTTGCAATTTTCAGGGTGATGCATTCGGGAGTTGGGAATACGGATCACGTGGCAGCAGAGCCACATTTGTCAGTGGAAAGTATTCAGCCCTGTATTTCCTTGTATATGGTACTTGCAAAACCTAATCTTTAGGATATTTGAGTTTGTCCTCCTGCCTGCTATTCAATGAGCTCCTAGAAGTCAATCAAACTTGAATAAATATTTTAAATTCCATCCTGCATCACAGCTGAGTAAATCATATTTTTAAGTTTTTAAAACGTATTCCAAAATGCAGCTTATTTCTGTCTTTGAATGTCATGGCAACCTCAAGGTCTTCTTTCTGCTTTCCACAGAAAATACCTACATCTGCACTCACTTTGCAGGAGAGCCTCTGGTAGAGTCTGCCTCAGACTGGAACAGTTGGACCAATAATCCACCACTGCTTCCTGCTTAATTAGCTAAAACTCCCCCGGTGCTATCACTTCCAACAGGTACGTGCCAGGCTTGCTGGCTGTTAGCACAGCTTCTGCAGGACCAGTGTGAAATGACTTTCTAGCACACATTTACCTACACAGAGTATCCAGGCTGTAAATCTGCATTACAGAGACAACCAGGTTCCTCTCAGAGAGATCTCAGGATTCACCAGAACACTCTCTACCAATTTATGAGTATGGCACCTTCTCCTTTTAATTAAGTTTTCACTCAGTAAATTATTTTAGATTATTCTAAGTTCTCTAGTGGGTGTCAGGCTGCACCTGCCTGTGAGACACCAACAAATTGCTGGCACTGAGCAGCCGGCTCAATAATACCTGCCAGTATTTCTAGGCCTTTTTTCAAATGGGAAACTGAGACGAGCTGTAGATGGGTGAAAAGCACTGGACTTCAAGATGGGAAAAAGCAACAAGCAAGTCACAGATATCTGACAATCTGTCTGACACCAAGCACTGGAAATAGGAAAAACAGAGCTGTAATCTCCCATCAAAAACAAGTCAGTGATGTTATCTAACCAATCCATTAGTAGATAATATATTTATTATTTCTAGCACGTACATATGATGTACACGTATGATCTGTGAAGGACAACTCCCATGAAAAAGCTGAATCAATTGCATTAATAACTTAGGACTGAAAACCATTATTATTCTCTGCATGTCTACCAACCTAACTCGATTTTATGCAGAAAAATATTCCAAAGAAATCCAATTCCTTTAACCTTTCATTTAGAATACCATTCCCCCCTCAGTTTCTCCTCAGCTGACAGCACCGTGCTGGCTTGCTGCCCCATGGCAACATCACCTTCCAGTGACACTCAGAGCACAGCTGTGGGATCCTGTGCTGTACTTCCCTCCAGACACAGCGCTCTGAAATGACAGATCCCTCCTTCTGGAAGTGTGAGAATGACTTGGAACAGAAAACAGAGTGAAGAGAGACCGAAGCTCAAGTTAATCCTTGCACTAAAGCAACCTTTTCTCACTGATTTTTAATACTTCACGCAAGAGGGAAAAATAAAGTTTTGGGCCCAAGCATCGCCAGCAAACCACAGGGAGCCCAAAGGCTACAGCTCAAAAGGAGAACTTCAAAAAAAACATGTCAAAAGCATTACCAGTTTAGAGGGAGACCAAAGGCCATGTTTGCATTCAAGCCCATTTGCTGAGGAAAGCATTTAATAATGAGTGGCATCAGGAGCTGGCTGCAGTTATTCTCAGCTGCAAAGCAAACAGCAAACAAGTTCTGCATGCACTTTCTTGTGCCTGCCCCAGTACTTTCACAATGCTCACAGTGGGATAACGCCACTGCATGACATATTATGGGATACATAATATGGGTGCTGGATACATCCCCACCAACATGCCCCCAGAGCCATCAGTGCCCACACTGCACCCCCTCCTGGGCATCACCCATGGATAAAGCCTATGGTGTAAACCCATCAGAGAGAAAAAAAAAATCCTGTGTAATGAGCAGGGTTTGGGCCAAAAAATTTTTAAAAAGCATTTAGGGAATAAAGGTTGCAACACTGGAATTGATTTGATGAGATTTGGAATTGGTCTTGTTTTTTTTTTGGCAGAGGAAAAAGTACCATTTTCTAGAACAGCTTGTCAAGGAAATGAGGTTTTTACACTTTTGCGGTCTCTCCCATCTATCCAAACCTCTCAGTCACTGGTATAGGGGGAATTTTCAAAGGAAAATTCTCAAACTAGCACCTCTACTGAGAAAAAGTACATTGGAAATGCTGTTTGAGGGTTGCTGAATGGCAAATCCCAATATAGTCGCCGGCAAGGCAGACAGCCTGAATGTAATCTAGGCTGGGAGTAACCCAGCATTATCTCCTGTCAGCTGGAGAAGACAGAAATTGCCTGAAATCTGCCTCATACAGAGCGATGGGGGATGCAAGTCAGTAGAAAATCAAGTCAGGCTTTTAGGTTCAGAGGTTACAGGATACCTTGTTTTGTTAGAAAAAGCTCAGTTTTAAGTCACCTGGGGAGAATTACTCTCCCAGTAATTTTGGGCTTCATGGGTATTATCAATTTTTTTTACCCAAATCTGTTTTGTGGAGAGATAACTAAAGTTGGTTACTGAAAACAATCATGCTGTAGGCACAGAGCAGGTCAACAGACAACCAAGATCTTTTCCACCATTAACTTACAGGATTTCTACTCTCCTTAGGTCTTTTGAAGGCAATAAGTATTTATTGTAGGTATGAAACACCCTTCAAAAGGTTTATCTCCCCAGCAAGTAGTTTGTCCAGAACGACCACGCAGCAACAAAGACTCACTCAAATTCAAAACTAAATCATTAAGCAGAAAGCAGCCGGTGGGAAAGCGGCTCCTGCCTACTCTACGAGGTTTCATAGCCATCCCATCTGCAGCCTGCCATTTGTTCGTTAATTTCCAAATGACAGATTATGAGCACAGACAGTGTCCCTTTGTTCCACACACAGCACATTGGGAACAACACGGGGTTCCCTATTAGCAGCCACCCCTCACCCCGTGTTCTCACCCCATGGGATGGCAGGACCTGCCATGACCTCCAGCTGATGCAAGACCACAACAAGTGTTTATCCTGCAGCACTCTTTCCTGAGCTCTGGGTACATGTGAAAGCCCCTGCAGCAGCAGCAGCCCCAACAGCCCTCCTTTGATATTTGACTGGGCTCTCAGCCCCATCAGATGCAGGAGGATCCCGAGCATCTGGCAGGTGTCTGCATGTGCCGTGCAGCAGATTACAGAAAGAACCCTTCAGAAAAAGCATGCCTATTAAATCCAGAGGAGCGAGGACAGTATCTGAGTTCTTGGATTTAATGAGCCAGCATCACTTAGGGCTCACTCCTAGCAAATGTATAAGGAAATAATTTCCTTGTAATGAACTCATGTGGCAATTGGCTTTGCCCTTTCTGCATGCTAATAATAATAAATTTTATCCAAATTACTTCGGGCAGCAGGTAGATGGAATACTCTAAGCCCAAGCTCTGAATGCAAGGACAAAACAGCAACTACAGTCAAGTAAAAAAGGTACATCAGGCCATGTAGTAATAAGTTTGTCTGTTTGTTTTTCCCTTTTGTTTTTAACCACACTCTGATTCAATCAAGGATTTTCTGGAGAACACAGAACGCTCACTTGGCAGGGAGGTGCTTAGAAAGAAAGGACTTCTTCGCCCCAAACAGGCAGCAGTGAATAAATATGCAAAGTGAGATATCTTGAGGAGATATCTGCTCTGTGGTAATGCTGTCGCTGCACAGCCAAGGAAGACAGCACAGCCACGTAAACAGATTACCAGGCACCAGCTGTCAGCACAATTGAACAACAATCTATCTTATAGATCCATAGGAATAATTTCCACTGCAACAATTTTCGAGTTAGCATGACAGGATGGGTTTTGAGGAGCTATCTCAATAGCACAGCAGCATCTGAAGAAAATTCCAAAGTAATCTGTCACATTTCTGTCAAGACACGTTCAGGACGAAGTGTCATTCTGTTACACATCAGATCTGAGGAAATGGAGTTGCAACCACTTCCAAGGTTAAGCTTTAACAAGCAGTTGATTTGGCTGGCTAAGGCATCATTCTGTGAGTCTGCTTGGTGTGCACAGGTGGCACAGAGACCAGGAATTACAACGGTACGCATTGAGCACCCTTACCACAATACAGGTGGCTGAGGGGGGGCACACAGCAGTCCATGCATCCAAACCTTCACTTGAGCAGACGTTTCCCCATTACCACCCTAAGCACTTTGCAAAGCACATTGGATTTGGGAAGAAAAACCCAGGGCTGAGCCTAACATGAGCTGGCACATCACCACTGCCCATGTCAGCTTGAGGCAATGCCCATGTGGGGATTGTTCTTTTCTAGAGAAATATCACTCTGGTTAACGCCATCAAGGCTGGAGCGGGGTGTCATAAGCCTTTTCAGGCTGTCAGAAACAAGGCCATTTCTCACCCTTTTACAGACTGAAAGGGTTACTGATCCCTCAGGACACGATATTTGCAGTAACAGTAATAATTTGGGTCACAGACCCTCAATCTCTAAGCAATCGCTTTGCTTTCCATATTTTTCTTCTTGGTTACCACAAACAATATTCAGACAAAATTATGATTCCATATTCTGGTTTGATCATCCCCACATTTTTAATTAATGTACTTTTATTAGCATTTAATCTGAAAAGTTTTGAGTCCCAGGGATGGCCAAAAGCTGCCGCTACTGAAATGGGAAAGAGGAATGTTATGCAGTTTGGATTTAGTACGTTGGAAGACAGAGGAACAGTGGTCAAGCAATGGAATTAAGAACCCAGAGGAATATAACATGAGAAGAAATAAACAAAATGCGTTTGTGAAGCACTAAGCACGTCAACCCAATCTTTTCTCCCTCTCTTTTAAATAAGGATAATCACACTATTATAAGAGGAGCTAAATACCTTTTGATGAAAAAAAAGTATTCTAATGCAATAAGAATAAACACAGTCATAGAGAAACTATCCCGTCTGCTTCCAAACAGATGGAAAACACCAGTCCATCTCCACAGGGGACTGCACTTGACCCAGTTATTCATGAATGACTTTGGTAACACAGAGATACAGTACGGAGGAGCTTCAAGCCCTGGGGAAGATAGTACCAGCATACCAAGTGATCTCAGCGTGTAGCTAAAACATCAAAACTTGTAAAGATAATTAGGCAAAAAAAGTACACAATGCTCAGCCTATTTTGGAAATAAACACCGACCTGAGGATGCGCTTTGTAAGGTAGGCAGCACTAGTGAGAGAACAGAGAGGTCAGGAAGGATAAAACCTAAACGTGAGTCAGCAATGGGAGTCTGCCAGAGAGACAAGTGGTGGTTTGAGAAATGCTAACAGATGTTAACCACGGAACATGGAAGGTAATTATTCATATCAGGTTTAGAAAACATGACCTAGAAAGAAGGGTATTTGCCCAAACCATGAAAAAGAGAGGTCCAAAATGTAGACATAAAGGCTATCTTCCAACATAAAACATGTTTTAATTAAGAAAATTATGATTGTACTTCACAAGCATGAGAAGTAACTGCTTTAATGCACAGTAAGGAAAGATACAATTAAAACTATGAGTTATACAGAAAGTTAATCAATGGATTATGTTATCTCCAAGGAGGCTGTTGGTACCCTCACTGGAAGGCTGCAAGGTCACCTAGACGACCCTTTAAGCTTCTGGATCAGATTTGCATTCCAGCACTTTTGCTGTCAAAAACATCCAGAAAATAATGCTTTACATTATCTCCACTGGAAAAAAATAATGAGGAAATAATCATTTGGCAGCATATCATCATCCTTATATAATATGCATTTTGAAGAAAGATAACATTCTTGAAGTCAGGTCATCTATGGACAATCAGCTGCCATACTTCAGAGTTTACAATGATTCTGTTCATAAAGGCACTTCCACCCCAGTTCTGCAAGGTCACATCGAAATAAAATTAAAATAGAAAAATCTCCCTCATCACAGCTCTGCTCAGCATCCCTATTTCCCTGGTTTCCTAACATCGACTGTCTTCTAGACTAATCCATTCAGGAGGAAGAGGGTGACATGTAATACAGTTCCTTCACTGCATTAGTTTACGTTGCATATACTTATTCATATTCCTTAACTTACTGTACATTTGGTAATCCTGTATGGTACTTTCCAGGAAAGCTTATTTCAGCATCAAAACTGAATATTATATTTCAATTTACTGAACTGATACATGAACTTTGCTGATGTTCAATTTTATTTCTGTGATTTTATTAACTCGTTTATATGACACTGAATCACAGTCTCTCACCAACCTATTTCCTCTATTTCTCCATGTATATAGCAATATAGCGGATATATTTGAAACAATAGAAATAACACAAGTAGAATTTTGCACAATTATAGCCAGCAGTGCACAAAATAAGACATCGTTAATAATAAATAGTAACATTATATAAAGAAATACCATCTGAAAGTTGATTTTACACGGCATATTAAAGACTTGATGGCTCAGGAGATTGGTAATAGAATAAAAAGCCTTTTATCTCAAGGTCATCAATTCAAATACAAGTCAGACTGATGGCAACTGAAAGCCATTTGATGAGAGCGTTAATGAGCCTGGTCTCGTTTCTGAAAATTTAAGAACAGCCATAACATTCAGCCCTTTCTCCTCCTCTGACAGCAGTCAATACAGAAATCGTATGGAGGCACCGCACCCATCTGGCTGGTGGAGTCGTATTCCCCTCTTATACACTGCCAGCCCCAGGCTATTGCTATTTTAGCAGTTTCCTAGCAGGTATCCATTTGTTCTGTTCCAAAATTCAAAATCCTCAGTACTGCCAACTGCCTCTTTTATTGCTTGGAGGGCTGAAAAACAGAACTGGGCTTTCAGCTCCCTGCACAACCACTTCAAGTGATGCATGAGCAACACTCTGGTCATTTGCTGGAGCCATAACAATCTGATACACTAATAGATTACCTTTTTTGCTACTTTAATACTTTTTTTTTTTTCTGGTTTGTATCTACGACAGCAATGTACCATAGCAAGGCAATGCACTGAGAAAGAAAAGAATTCCAGTGCAAACTAGAGCAACTGTTGAGCTATCCTCTCATCAGCCAGCAAACAAAGCAAGCCACGTATTGTGCAACTTCACAAGCAAGCTCAACGTTTTCCAGAATAAAACTCCTGGTATGATTTCCTTTGTTCCAGTAAAATGCCTAAATAATTTACTACACATGATGCAATGCACTGATAAGAAAACCACTGATGATATTTGTCTGAATTTTTATGCTGAGCAAGTTTTATATTTTTATATATATATATTTATGTGTACACACACACAGTTCCACGGGCAAAAGTCAGTGTTTACATATGCAAACTAACTGCCCAGAACATCTACAAGTGCCTGCTGGCTGGTATAAATGGGGACATCCAGAAGCAGCACTCAGTGCAACATGCAGTAAAAGGATACGTTTTCACCGTGATCTGAATTTGAAACCCATTGATTTCTTTCTGAACTGGGGCATATGAACAAGTTCCCCAAGTAAAAGTTATTCCAAATTGTAAAAACTTACCAACCTCACCACTCAAGTAACCTCCATCTGCAGTGCCCAGGCTTTGGAGGGCTGCTTTGTCTCTCAGAAGTGACTAATGGATTAATTTTAAAGGCGATTGGGTGCTTAAAGATGCCATTTACAACCAGCATGGGTTACAATGTCTGGGTAGTCAATTCCCTTAACGCAGTTTTCCCCTCAGCACAGCACAGGTGCCCAATAGCTGTTACAGAGCCAGCTTTGGAGCAGGGCAGGTAGCGGAAATCCCCAAGCTCCCACTTCTTGGGCAGTCTGCCCCACCCCCAGAACTTCCCACAGAGCACAGGAACAGCTCCATCACACCACAAAGTATTTCTTTCTCATCTGCAGCTCCAGCAGAGAGAATTTGTTCAGGGCAAATACAAGCATGAGCTTTAAAGGTTCAACATCATGGACGCTCTCTGTATGACAAAGGCAGCGGCCAAGTTGAATTTTCCCTTGCAAGTGGTCAGGGCTGAACCTACTCCAATTTGCAGAAGACAAAGCTGGAGATTGCCTTGTTTCAGCAAAGAGGAGCCTCCCAGCCTGCCGCACCGAACGGATCTACTTATCCCACGTCTCTCTAGAAGACTGTCAGGAGTACAGAAAACTGAATTTAAGTGGATTTCAGAGTGTGGAGAACTCCTGAATCCATCAGTTAAGGTCATTAGCTCATGTGACACACCTCCCTAAAGTCAATTTTCAGAGATAAGCGTGTGACAACCTGACTGGAGGAATTCTCCCGTAATGTATTATTAATTCATTTATTATTACAGTTATTATAATCTTTATGTGGAGGCACTGAAGCTCAATTTGTTCTATCGCAGCTAAAGCTTTTAATGAGCCCTTTCTTCTCCTCGGGATAGGAGCTTCATTCAGCAGCTCTGTGGCTTTTAGAGAGTAGAAAATAACATGACGGTGTGTCCAATTTACAAAGGCAGCTTCACACACTGTGCCCTGAATTTTACATGCAAACAATGGGACAACTAACTTTCAAACTGCAGAACATCTCTTCAAACGTAGTGGACCCACAGATTCTAAATATAGGAAGGCTTACAAGCAAATGTATCACAACGCAATGAAATCTTAATGACAATTCCCCCAGCTGAGAAAAAGGAGGAGTGCGTTTAAATAAAGAGGCCCTGTGTAAATGCACATATTTGCTGGGCAGATGGGGGAGCATATATTAACTTAACACTCAGCCCCAACTGAATGGCTCCGGGTTCATCCCTTGGTCACAGGGCTGATCCCAGATAGGGGCTGACTGAGCCAGGGGAAAGGGCGGAGCCTGCAGAGCAACGGGAAAGCTGTGAACAGAGTGGAGGAGAGCAGCACACTTTCCAAACCACGCACATCTCTGACGCATGGGGCTGAGCACACAGCTGGCGAGAAAAGCTGCATCACTGGGTGACCTTTCCTGCTTGGAGAGAAGGTCAGAGACAACAATCTGTGCCAGTTTACGCTCAGAACGTTACGCCTACACTTCCAGTAATTTCTCCTTTGAAATGGAGAAGCCCAGCTCATGTGATAGGCTCATGGGAAACACAGGAGGAACTTTTTTTTTTTTCATTTAGGGAAAAAAAAAAAAAGAAAGCACATGTTTTGGGGGGTTATGCAAGAATAATCAAGACAAATCATCCCATAAAAAAAAAAAAAAAAAAAAAAAAGCAGAGGAAACCTTTATTCTCTTTGCTCATACAGACCTACCAAACAAGCAGCCTTCACAGGACGACCTTTCCAGATGGTTGGTCTTGAAAGAGAGAAACTTTCTAAGCTAACTTATGGACTGGCACAGTCAGCTCCTGTTCAGAGCTTCTCCTAAGGGAGGAGAATCAAAATGCAATTAGATTTTATGGAGGCACACGGCATCCAAATTCCACTGCTTGATTTGTTGAGGTTTATCAGAAATCAGTACGTTATTTCCCATCTGAAACTACCACTGAATACAAACAAAAATAAATTTGGCACCAATACAAGAATAAAAATTTTCCTACTGAAGAAAGTTAGAGCAGCATGCTGACAGACCTCATTTTATCAGCAACTTGTTGGTATGAGTTTCAGAGACCACAACAACGTACAAAATGAAATTCAGCAGTAGATGCAATGTTCTCCACTCTGCCCTCTGCAATAACAAAGGGCAGGGAGCAGAATAAAGGAAACAAAAAGACCAACAAGAAACAAGCAGAACAAACAGTATTTCCAAAGCAGTAATAAATAATTCCTGCTGTACAAAAGTCTTAGAGCTCCCATTAATTAAAAGAAATGAGAAATGCTTAGTTAAGCTCCACATCTTGGTAGCACATCTCTTGTCATTAGCCACAAACAAGAAACAGAACAAAAATATATAGATTTGTAGCAAATAGGATTAAGGAAAACAGAATCCTAACTGTTGCCAGTGTGTTTATTCTCTTTATGTACATCTCTTTACAGGTCCAAGGGCACTGAAATTCCCATAGGAGACAACTCTAGTGAAGTCCAACTCAGAAAACACCTCTGAGGCTCCCAGACCTCCTTCCCCCAATAAATACCTCTTGGCCGCACAACACCAAGGCTCTGCTCCTTCCCTGCTTCTTCAGCTGTAAGGAGGGCAAGGTGCAGGGGGCAATGCACTGTCACTCACTGCCCCAATGGCCACCACCACTGGAGAGCAGGAAGGAAGACTTGCTTGGAATTAATCCAGATAATTACACCACTTTCTCCCAACAGGTTGAAGAACCAAATGGATTTGAGGGGCTTTTTCACATACAAAACCACAAGCTCCTTATCCATGAGAACCTACTACAAGTTAAAGCCCAGCTTAGGACTTAGCCTTATATAATATTTTATATAGAGATATACACAATCACATGGAATTATTCCAAAGCATCTACAATTACACAAACACATTTATGCTACTACAGTAAGCACGGTAAAGAGGAAGTTTCCAATGAGGATATCATACTTAAGACTCCAACTGTTACCATTCAGAAACAAAGAAGGATGGATTCCCAGCAGTCGCTGCGGCTGCTCCTTCATTGGCGCTTGGTCAATTCGCAGTTCACACCGGATTCACTCTCCCCACCTTACAGCATCTACAGGGAAAGACAAACATGTGAGTTGTCATATGCTGCATTCATCTAAAAACAGCATCTTTATCAGTGCCACTCCTTGGTTTTCATTTTTTTCCCCCCCCCTCTACATCACTGAGTTTGAACTCATTCCCTCTGCCCTCCTCTTAGCTGGAATAAGATGGGGCTTTGTACATCTGAATGATAAATGCAGCATACCAAATAGAACAGGAAAATGGGCTTAAGTTAGAAGACCTGACTCCGATTCTCAAAATGCTTTGTGACCTTGGAACGAGGCACGTCTCCATTGCTCTGTTTTCCCTCTTTCTTTGCCTTTCTTGTGTCCTTAGATTACAAGCTTCCTAAAGTGCTTAAATGGTACCAACCAGATAACACAAAAGCAGAAACAATAAATCTTATCAGTCATTACTCTCCTACAGTCCACCAACGAGATACAAGATTTCAAAGTAATTTCCAAAAGTTACTTTCATTTGAAGTACAAATTCTCATGCAAGAAGAGCGTATTCAAGATTCGCTGTTTTTTTGTGTTCTCCCTCCCAACCCAATAACATTCCTCTCTACTTCAAACAAGATGATAAAGAGTTGCATTTTCAGTATCCCTCCTGGTAGACACAACTACAATATCCCTCTGCTTTTCAGCTGGCATCTCCTTGCAGAGCTGTTGCAGGCTCCTGCTCACCATCTTACTGTGACGATGCTCTGCTACACGTTGGTGGCAGCAGTGAGAATGAGGAGACCCACATCTCATTTCACCACCTGCAGACAGACTTCCTCCCCCCACGGACAGATCCAGCCCTCCTCCCCAAGCACACACACACCTCCTTTCCCACAGCCTTCCCAACTCGTATTTGAACACTTTGCTGTTTTGGTGTACGTAGCCAGAATTAGCATGCAGGGATGTACATGCCTATGCTTAATGCCACACAGCTCTCATCTTCCAGGTAGGTTCTGTGGTTATGGGCACACACAGAGCATTTATATGAACCTTCCTGTCAAAACAAGTGTCTGATTTCATCAGACCACAACTCACTAGCATACACATTTCAGAGTGCAACCCATTTGTCAATAAACTATGTTTTCCAACATGAGTAGAAAACATTCCTCAAGCTTTGCTTTAGGAATTGGATTTGAATTTGGATTTCCTTTGATTTAGGAACTGGACTTCTACTTCCAGTTGATCCTTAATCCTTCTTGACGCCTACTGAGGCTTTAGCTCAGAAGTGTTTACTCTCCTGCTGGCAGCCTACAGCCTTTTAGAGAATCTTCACCTTTCCAAAGTAATGCATCTGCAATTTGTAATGCCAAATGCAAATTGCCTGATGTACAGCTTGTGCCAGCTGGGTACAGCCCAGCCAAGCCTGATCCAAGCAGTACAAGACATGCCTCAGCTAGAGGAGAAACAAACTCAAGCCCAGACCCATGCCACTCACCAGAGCTTAAAAAGTAGAGTAGAAAACGATGCAAGCAGTGCAAAACAAAGGCTATTTCCAAGATATCATCTTATCACAGGACTATATTTATAGAGTTCAAGACCAGAGATGCTGTCATTACATCAGGCCCAGACTTCCTGCCATTCTCCTTGACTACCTCTGCATTAAGCCAATTTACCTGTAATTGATTAAAACATCTTCTCCAAATAAAAAACCCACTTTTTATTTAGAGACATGAAAAAGAAGGAACTCAACACTATTTTAATCAGAGATTCTAAGGAGGGAATTACAATTTCTGCTCTCCTTCCCCTATTTTTAATCTAACCCAAAAATCACAGCAGAGTAGTAGCTCAAATGAATTCCACCCAAGTTTTTTTTTAATCGGCCATCTCCTGTTGTCAGCAGCTGTTTGTCTGCTGCTCCCACTCACACTGTGCATCTTGGACTTATCGATTGAGCAAGCTTTAAATTACAGCTATCCACAGGGAAAAAAAAAAGCAGAAGAAACCATAACAGGAAAGAGCAGATCCGATAAAGGATTTCTGAAGGGCTACTTGGTTTTGCTAAGAGAAAATCTTAATAGAATTTCCTGGAGAGAAAGTCTGTGGGACTGAAGTTATCAGTGGGCTGCATGAACAGAGGATGTGTAAATAGAGCTCACAGGCTGAGTGGAAGGATTTATCCACAAAATGGTTCCAGTGGAAAGCATTGGAAAGCTTGGCAAAACAAATGAAAAAATAAAATGCAGTCTTGGGAACCTAACCTGTATCACTGGGTGCTTTTCACTGAGTTTATAAGAGCCAGTAACTTTTGGCTGTTCTTGTTTCAGTTATAGTATAAATCAACAGTGAGAATTCAGCTCTCCCCAAAAGCACAAAATAACATTAGCATTGGAAAGGCAGAGTAGGAACCAGGCTTTCAGTGCTCAGTTGCACCTCCAGCAGCTTTAGCACATGGACTGCCTGCATCAGAAAGCATCCAACCAAAGGGACAAAGCTGACCCTACACCTTCACAATCCTCCCCCACATCACAGCCTACATCCCACGCTGTGACAGTGCAGCAGGTGATCCCAAATTCTTTCAAAGTGCATCAGTGGGTGAAGGGAAACCATCATTTTGCCCAAATATCTCCTGTAACATGAAGGAAAGAGCCTTCCTTGGCATGAAGTGTCCATTGCCCCTCAGAAAAGCTCCATCATCTTCCCATGAGTCACATACACAACAGACACGGGCACCTGGGCAGCAAATTTGCAGCTGCAAAAGTCTTAACAAGAGCACATTTAGCATTACAGTGGAAAAGAAAGCACTGCTGAAACAAAGCATGTCTTAATGAAAACAAATGTCTCACAGTCTGTGCTGAGAATGTAACTTGCTGTGTGGCTTTACATGCCTTGTGTACAAAGGAAAAATACAGCCTTATAAAGTGGGATTTATGGCAACTGTCCTGAAGACGTCATGGCCTGAATCACAGTGACTAGGTGCCCCGGCCTTGTAAATCTGTTGTGATTTTTAAAGACGAAATAGAAAATTAGGATATTGTTTCCTCCGTGTGCATGCACAAAGTGCCTGCATGCCCACCTGCATTCTCAGTGCTGCTCCTGCCTCCTGCTTCCCAGTGGCAATTACTGTTATCGTTCCACAAGCACAGCCACTTTGGTCTCTCGATGCCCAGAAGGCTGGAGGGAGCTGACAGATTGAAACCAGGAGCAGTGAAGGCTTCACACCACAGATGGCACCGACTGCTCCTTGGGCTCCTGTACCCAGGGCCAGGACATGGGATGTCTGCTGCAATGTGACCTTCCTGCTCAGCCGCCCACTTCTCCCAGTGAGGGGGAGCACAGGGCAGGACACAGCCCCAGTGCTGCTTTAGCTGCTTTCCTGGAGCACAGCCCTGCTGCGGATCCCTGTCTCAGCCCATCAATGCAAGTGGCAAGGAGGAATACGCTTCACTTCAGCATATTAATAGCAAAAGCTGCTTGGTGGAGGATTTCTTTTCTCCCCAGGCAACGCAAAGATGCATTTACCTGCTTGGAAAACAGCAGAGTATTAAGTGACCAAATGTAGCCACTGGAAAAGATTGCTGTCCTTAGAGTGGAGGGCTGGATGCCACACAGGAAGGGCAGATGTGCTAAGGGGATTCTGCAGTGACAGCATCAAACTAATGCCAGGTACACACATTTAATTAATTTTTTTCCCCAAGGAGGGAAAAAAAAAAAAAAAGGCAAGAAGGAAGGATGGAGCTCTTAATCATTAAAGCAGCAAACATTTTCAGATACAGTCCTACTCATGCACAATATGAATACAATCCAACAAAGCTATTGAGAAAAACCTGTACAACAGTCAGTTTTCTTACTCCTTAAATAATTTCACTTTCAGCAGCAGTAGCACAGAACTAATTTTGCAGAAAGAAAACTTAGATGTCCAATTTAGTTTTCAATTTGCCCACTCAGAAAAAAAATGTGAATAGAAAGAACGAGCTTGGGGTCAGTCTCTCCTTTAGAACACGGTGCTCCCTATCACTGCAAACACAATATGGCAAATTTCTCAGATATCTATTTATTTGTTACTGGAAGGGTTGCCATAATATGGGAGAGAACCTTGAAGTACCGATCACAGCTGTCTAAAACCATCACACTGTGTTAGTCAAACAATTTATGTGATTTACCGTACCAATAAAAGAAGGCAAGCATGAGTAAGTTTTCATAAATCAAGCTTATTGGGCCGGATTCTGACCCACGATTATTCAGGCATACAAAACACTGCAGCTCATTACCGGTACATCACTCACGGATCTTAGCATAGCGACGTATGGCGTTGGAAGCTGTTAAGACAGGCACCAGAAGAAAAATCAACCTGGCTCTGACACACATACAGGGGCTGATGCATACACACACATCGTTTTACTGGCTTGTTGCTAGCTAGGCACATGGCAGACATTTTCCTTAAAGGAAGTGTCAAGGTCTGTGCAAAGGCTCTCGTGTAGAGCATGGCCCCAGGACCTCAGTAGGAAGGCATTCAGTGGTTCTACCCAGCACCATGACACACGTATGTATTGATTTCAGATTTACAGTGGACACCAGCGTTATTGCCCCCTTGAGGAAAATTGTGCCTGCCAGGGAATCACCTCTGTCAATATTTCCCTCCTTGATCAGTAAATCCTGGTAGTCAATAAAAGTCAGGGAGCACAACTGGTGCCATCACAGCAGCCTGTGCATACCTTGGGGTAAAATTTGGCACACTTAGTGTCTGCCCATTAGTTAGAACGATTTTGCAATTAAAATCCCCAAGGCATAGAGAACACTTAAACTTGATTTTAATAACCTAATGCACAACACATCTCTGTGCTGCAACCTCTCCCCGGGCTCTTTAACATGGCATATGCAAAACTAAATGGCACCCGAGCTGGAAAAAGGATTTCTCCTGACCTGGAAATGCAGCCTCAGAAGTATTTCAAAAATATCATTTTTTTATACAACCCATGCATTCCTATAGCAACATTAGGGCTCCAGGAAACAACACAGCCAGAAAACTGAGTTCTGTGCTCTCCAGATTAAAAAAGCAGATTTCAGATGTTCTCATGTGCCAAAACAGCAGTCAGTCATCCTCAGAAACGCTGAAGCAAAACTTCAGCTGGGATTGATCTGTGTAAATAAAAATGCTTCAGCAAAGCTATATCACTGACAAATGATTTCCCTAATTAAAAGTTGTAAGCAGACCATAAACAGATTTAACTGAGGATGCCTTTTACCACTTCACAACACAAAAGTCAACCATAGGACAACTGCCATGACACACAAAGTGAGAAAGGATCAGAAAGGTTTAACCCGTGAGGCTAACTGCAAGCAATCATACACACTGAGTACCTTAGCTAGCATTTAAAACAAAGAAAGCTATGAAAGAAGCAGACTGGAAAGATCCCCAAATCAAGCTAGCGAACGATTTACCAATTATTTTTTTCCCCTCAGACTTCTAAAATTACTGACTTCCAACCAGAAGAAGATGAAATCAAAGGACGGAAGTTGTCGCTATTACTGATTTGTTCGTGTCTGACCTTGATTTGGTCATCAGCTCTCTGCTTGCCCATAAGATGGTCAGGCCATGGAAACAGAGTGATACTTGTTCATGCAACAAGCTTGAATCCTTATGTAGCACTTCTTCTCAGCAAATCTGCAAGCACTCTGCAAAGAAGGACGGCTTTGTTATCCCTGATTCAGACAAGGAAATTGCAGCAGGAGGATAATTGCGGAGCCAGAAATAACACGTCCAAGTCCCAGGCTAATAGCCTAACTGATAAGTAACAGCACAGGGCATTTTATTAACGCAGAAGACAACTGAGGTCAAGATGAGCCACTCCAGTATTGCTACTTTTGAACTGCTGAAAGTGCAAAGAGAAAAGTGCAACTGCAAACTACATCAGTCAGTCCAATTAGCTCTTTACATTGGCCCTCGAGACTGAAAGCATTAACTCCTTCTATCCACAAATGTGTACAAAGACAGCACACCAGTGATCCTCTATATCCTGAGAAGTTATTAAGCACATGTTTAAGATATCATGCTACAACAAATGCTTGGAGCCCAGTACACTTTCAAGAGGATTTTGTCTACCAGGAAGAACAAACAAACGCTTCTACTGGGAAAAGCACTTGTAGAGAAAGACAACAGCTGATATAGATGCTTTAAACCAGCTTAGGATCAGCCACAAAAGACAGAAGTCACAATCTGGTAATAAAGAAAGAATTGCTTACTCCCTTCCAAGGATCAGGGCTCACTAACCAATCCAAAGGAGACAATCTCCAAGTATAGATCCTTCCCTTGCAGCAACCAGTCCTTAAATGAGGTTAGAAAAGGGCAGAGCCAGGGCCCTCCCCATAGGGCCACACAGGTGAATGGCTTCCACCTGTTCTCCCAGTGCTGGCTACCCCTCACCAGCTGCTGAATCACTGCTTCAGGCCATGACTTACTAGTTCCTATACAGCACTTTAGAGGATTAAAAACTGTAACAGCTCATGTGCTTGGAAAACAAAGTTTTCCTTAGAATAGAGGAAACTGATGTCAATGCATGGAGCTCTGCTGTGTAACAGGCAGTGGAGAGCTGATGTTTGTGGGTCAGAAACAGCTGATGAGGATGCTGCTGCGGGGGGTGTCTGCTGCCAACCTGACCAAGAACTGGAGATGGAGGTGGATAAAGCCTTGTTCAGCCTTTACAATCAAACACCCCAGTCATCATAGTGGCCTTCAGACACACTAATATCTGCTAAAAAGGCAACTGGAGATGCACGAGCAACCTAGATTTCAAATAAATCAATGAAAATGTTGATGCTGGACTTCAGAGGAGCAGAATTTGGCTTGCTCAGGGAACAAGCAGGTGTAATGCCATGGCCAGCTGCCCTGGGGAGCAAAAGGCCTCTAGGAAGCTCCTTGATCTTCATGAAAAACCTCCTCAAAGCCCAAGAACGATTCACTCTGATGCACAGGAAGTGGAGCAGACGTGGCAGAAGGCTGACTTGGCTGAACGTGAATCTCTGACTGAGCTCAAACACAAAAAGAAAGTGAACAGAAGGTGGAAATGGGGATAGCCTGCCCAGGAGGACTACAGAAATCTTGCCCAGACCTGCAGGGGTGGAATTAGGAAAGCCAAAGCCCAGGCAGAGTTGGAACTGGCAAGGAATGGGATGCACAGGACAGGTTCACTCATAGGTATACCTGCAGCAAAATAAAGACCACAGAAAACATCAGTTCTTTCTGAAGAGAGCAAGAGACCTACTGACAAAGGGTGCAGAAAGGATAAGACATTCAGTGACTGTTTACAGCATTTTTCACTGGGAAATCCTGCTCTTAAACCATCCACGTCTAGTTTAATAATTTCTTTGTCCAGGACAATAAAGTGCTATCTACTGTAGAGGAGTATTTTGTTCAGGAGCACTTAAAGGTAGGCATCCATAAGTCTCTGAATATGCAAAAAAAATCATCAGAGAGGGCCTGGATGAGGAGGAGCTGCAGCATGTGATGCATGAGGCTGAGAGCTGTGCTTGTTTAGCACCAAAAAAAAAAAAAAAAAAGAGGCAGCTAATCAGCGTTTTCAGCTGGACAAAGCTCTGAACAATGTGACCTAACTTAAAGTTGGTCCATACCTTCTGCACAAGGTTAGGGCAGATGACCTCCAAAGGTCCCTTCCAACATTAATGATTTTACTATTTTAATGGCTTCTCTTTCACTTGTATATATTATGGGACATTAACTTGTAAAGCAGCACTTGGAAATAATTATTCTGAGTCCATGCAATGCTTTCAAATGCAATAAAAAATTCCATATATATTTGAGAAGCATCCTACTGCTGGTAAAGAATATCATGGCCTAAGAGCCAGTCAGCCAGAGCCAATTAAAGCTCCATCAGCCTCCCATGACACCCAAATGCCTAATTGAACCTGTACCCTCTGCGCGAGATGGAGGTTTGGCTTTCTTCACAGAAGCCCGAAATGGGGATTTCACTGCTGTGCCTCTGCAAATCAAGATCATTATCAAAACATAACGATCAAAACAGGAGATGCCTGCATTGATTAAAATAATGGTATTCCTCCTCTAAGAAGAAAAGACGTCTTCCCTTGCAAAAAGACAATCTCAGACGTTTAGTTACAAATACCCATTTTAACCCTCCTGGCAAATGCAGAATGTGAGCAGGAGCACGGGATGCACATGCATATTTTGAATTAAACTTCAAAAGCAAGCGGTTCATTAGCAGAACATGATAAAAAGTAAGGCATGTTTGATTGAACAGCCACGGTTTTGTAAAACCTGAGTTTGATTTTAAAACGAAGAGAAAAATTGAAGTGTATTTGGACTGATACATATTAACTTGCAATAAAAAAAAAAAATCAATTGGTATTTATAGATACTGAACAATGCACTCATTATTATTCATGCTCATTACTGTTCATTTTGCTACTGTCACAAAAAATATGGCAAGTGACTGACAGCTTTTAAAATATATTGATGTCTGAAGAAGGAAAATAGCTGAAAGATCTGGAGCTTTGAATTCTGAAATCTTTATGCATTGCCAACATTACACTAATTTGATCTGACCTTAATTCCTTTTTTTTTTAAAAAAAAAAACTTAAATCTTCTCTATCTTTTGAGTTAATTTGAGTAATCTTTTCTTTTCTTTCCTTTTTTTTCTTCCCTGGGAGAATTCATGATGTACTTCTACTTGGTTTCAGTAAGCTGTGAAAAATCACTGCACATCAGAAAAAGTTCAAGCAACATTTTTCCTTAATTAGTCCATAAAAATGCTAATTTTTCTAATGAACCAGATTGAAATATCACAGGAATAGGTAATAGTGCAAATACAGAGTTTGCTTATGGGGTAGGCTTTCCGTTTTGCTAATCACTACAGCACTGAGCAACTTACAAAGCCAATACTGTAATGAGGTTAGAGAGGCAAAATATGCTCAATCAACTTTTGTGCAAAATAATGTTAGTTACTTGCATATGCATCTACTCACAATAACCATGCAGTCATTTACAAATGTATAAAAAAACCAGAGCCCCAGTATTTATAGCCTGAATTCTCAGCTGCATTGAATCGTTCCATCCCCATTACAAGCAGAGCTCCTCTGCCTGTTTACTCAAGCTGAGGATGTGACCATAAATCTTTATTCTGCCCAATTTCACTGTTAATACAGACCATTTCTGAAAGCAATAAAATAATACTTTCTTTTTTTCATGGGCCAGTAGCTAATAATGTCTCTAGTCTGAACTGTACAAGCGAGAGACTGAAATCACTGTCTGTCTGCCCCACAGCATCTTCCTCTATTTTTTTCCTGCATTTACACTCTTACTCCTGCCTTCTGTGCTGGCACACACTGAGCCACTTGTATCCAAGCCACAGATCGAGGAAGGAGCAGTCTTTTTTCAAGTCCAAATCCAGTAGAATCAATGAGCCCTTAGAGGAAATCTCCTAAGGCTTGACCTTCAGGGTGGCCTTTGACTCTCTAAAGCCCATGTAAAACCAAGATTCTACCAGTCAACCCTTGGTAAAAGATTTAAGGAATAGGACTGTTACTTATTGATGGCATCAGAAATCGAAGCAGGAATTAAGCAGCTTGAAAAAGCCTTTAAATTCAACTTATCACCCTCCCAGAGCTCTCCATATATTCTTTATGACCCTGTGTTCCCTCACCCCTTTGATCATTCTATATTGAAGTAGTCTCTTGTTTAATACGTAGCTAAGATGACTGCATGATAACATCAAAACAGAAAGGAACATAAAGAACATGAAAGAATACGAAGTCAATAGCTTTGCCAATCACAATGCATAAACAGCAGAGTTAAAAGCCATGGTGTTACAGTGCTATCTTTATGCTCTCACAAAGCTGCATGCAGTGCTAAGACCAACTGCAGATTGAAACCAGTGATTAAAACTACTTTGGGTTTGCTTTCTTCTTGCTTTAATTGTTCGCTGTGCTCAAGGGGAGATCTATGAATTCAGCACCTATTTTTGTCCGCTGTATCAGCTGATAAACTGCTGGAAATAAGGGTTTCCAAGCAAGTGTTTCCTCAGAAGTCCACAAAACCTTCACCCTTGTATCTCCATCCTCACCACAGAGCCCAAGCCATCTTCCAGCCTCCTCCAAAGGGATTTTTGACAAGATGCAAAAATGGAGAAGAGACGTTTATTGAAATCTCTCCCAAGCTCTTTTAAAAACACTAATTCCAACTCAATAACAACAAGAAGGTCTTGTAACAAGATTTTGTCTTCTTGATACCCAACATCTTCCTGCTGCAGTGTTTACATAAAACTGTGCGGTACATGTCGGAAACCAGACAGACTGAAAAGTTGATGCCTACTGTCTAGAACTCATCTCACACTTGGTTCTCATGCCATATTTCTTGGCTGCCTACACTCATGCTAATCTGCTAAAAATCATTTTACCCACTTGGAAGGCGACATCTCACTTGCACTCAGTTCTATTATTCATCAGACTACTGGGATGGCAGTTCCATGACTGACTGCTAATTATACTTTCCCACTGAATGTCAGTGGCAGTTGCATTTTCAGCAGCCATTTATTATTCTTCCCAAGGAGTCATGAGGTGGAAGCTGAGACCTATTGAAGTCAGTGACAAAAGCCCCATTGACTTCAATTGTGTCAGGAATTCATCCTTTAATGGAGAGAGCTGTTTAAGCGCTGCTTAGTAATATGATGTCAACACTCTGAGATAAGAACTGACACCAGAACAACCTCCATATTACCAGCAGTGCCAGGATGGGACACAGCACTCAAGCCCTGCACACCATCAAATCCCCATCTCAAGGGAGTGCAACATTCGGATTTCCGGCACCTACAGACAGAGAACAGCCTCTTGTCAGGTCAAGCTGAGTGCATGCAATGTGCTGAGAGCAGCTGTGCTCTGATGCTGTGATGGAGACATTCATTTGGTAGGCTGGAACCATACCGTATCCTGTAGATGGGCAACAGATTCAGCACAGCTGTTTGCATTTTGTGATAGCCTGCACAGAGCAAAGCCCATCCTCAAGGTAAGTGTATCAGCAGGCTGCAGGAACACAGCCAGGTCCAGGAGGAGGGAACAACAGAAGCCTATCATCTATCTCCTTCCCACCTGCATCAGCCTGAGCAGGTACAGGAAGGACAGCCATCTCCTGAGGGCAGCAGCAAGGACAAGCCGAGCTGGAAGGCAGCATTTAGCAGATGGCTGAGACCAGCAGTGGTTTTAGCAGCCATCCTGTCCAAACCAAGCTGGAGAATATTCTGCATTGCTCCATCTTTCTCATGCAGCTAAATGATGTTGGCAATGGGATGGAAGCCTACCATTTGCATGCAAATCATATTTCAAGAACCTGACTTTAAAAAGGAAGGCTTGGATACAATTTAAATCCTGCTCAAGCCAAATTCTCAGCCAGACTTCACTAATACACATTTCTGGATGCTTCTGCATCAAGTGGGTGCAGCTTGCCAGTCGTTTGTTCCAGGCAGGCTCCTGTTCCTTCTGCTCTCCTGTGCCACAGAGCACTCACCTGAGGAAATCCACTGCCCTCACTCTGGTTGAGTTTCCAGAGCTAAAACTGTAAGCACCTCAAAAAAAAAACATGTGAGTTTGCTTTTCTGATAGCAATTTTAGTTCTGGTATTCAAGAACAATGCTTTGTGCCCACCTCCCCCCAAAAAATAATTTTTAAAAAAGGTTAAATTAACAGTATTTCTTGTATTTGGAAGGACACACCGAGAAATACACAATACTTGCTATGCAATATGTGCTATGATAAAATGCTACAAGCAAAGACAGAATGTAAAAAACTACTTTTGAATCAGAAGCAGAATCCAGGAGAGTAAGATTCGAGATTACAAATAAAGAAATAAAAATCTAATGCACACTGCACAGGTTGCTTGCAAAATTAGACAATTAATTCTGTGTAAACTAACCTATCAGGAAACCACACTGCAGGGATCCTGATAGCTGGTGTTGCAGTATGCTATATTAAGAAAGGGTGCTTTAATGAGATCCCTGGAGAGTCTCCATGGAGTTGGATCTTCCTCCTAGAAAGACCGTTTTTATCCCATTCAGCTGCCAGTATGTTGCACCTCAGAATGCATTTGAACAAGAAAGCTATTAACACAATTATCAGTACCAATAATCATTGTGCTTCTTAGGATTTTAAAAAACAACAACAACAACAAAAAAAACAACAGGAAACCATTTTCAGTATTTTAGATTCATCAGAAATAACATCTGCATATAAAAATCCACCACACTCAGAACCACTTGCAGCCAGAATGGCAGCACCACAAAGACAGCTTTGGTACAGGAGGGTGAAAAAATGCATTTTTGAAAAAATAATCAGGTCATGATTACACCAGTTTGCAAACTAACTTTTATTAACATTTCAGTTTTTATATAAGTAAATGTATTTTGTAGAGCTTGGAGTGGACATTGGTAGTGTAACAGAATTACGATACCAATATTGATTTGCAATAGTTTCGTACTTCAAGTTAATAGGTTAAAGAGTTAGTGGCAATACAGATCCAGCAATAAATGAATGTGAACCAATATGCTATATCTGCTGTGTTATTGTGGTGCTGCCATCTAACCTGGGCCAGCTTGGGTGACACCATCTGCCATTAAGGCCCCTGGCTGAGACAAACCACAAGCACTGGGTCTGGATGGAGGAACCAACCTAGAGGAGCTCACCTATGGAAAGCCACAGCTGCAGTCAGCTCCTCAAAGGGCAGCTGACTTGTGCATGTTTCAGACATCCCTAATTGATTTCACAAAACTAGGAAACTGAAAAAGAGCTCAAATACAATCTTTCAGGCCTAATATTTACATTGGCAAACATTTGTTTATCCGTCAGCTTTGTAATCTCGAGGCTTCTGGAGAGCCTAGGACAGTCTCTTAAGTAGCTTTCTCCAGTTTTGATTAGCTGACTCCATCGCCAGCCCTATAAATATTCTTAACATTTGCACCCAGTGGACCAAGTATTTTGTTGAGCAGACTAATTGGTTCACAACCCCTGCTAAGTATCAGCCATATCATCCCTAACTGCCATAGGCAACTATCATCATTAGCCAAGTGACAATCTCCCAGAGAATTTTGGCTCTTTAATCTCAGTTTTCCCCGAGGACATCAGACTTATTACAGGTTAAACCTATCAGAGTTCGTTCTTTCCTATGCTGTATCTCAGCAAAGAAGGATAAACCTCGCAAACACGGCAATAAAAAGGAAGGAAATGTCTGCATATCCCTAAAGGGGCTGCAGTGATCTATAGACCTTGGGGGCTAAGGCAGCAAAGACACAGGAACACACTTTGACTGCATATAAATCAGCTCAGGTCTGCCACCAATTTCCAGGAGGCCATCCAGAGAAGCATGATTTAACTGATCCCACTCATAAAGGTGGCCCTTGATCCTTTACTGACGTGGTGTTAATGCCAAAATAGCATTCAGGATTGTCCCAGAAGCTGTGGGAATGCTCCACACCCAGCAACACCTGCCCTGAGCTCTAGCACTGGAAAGCCCCTTAAGCCACAGCCTTACACACATTGCAACCCAATGAGTAGAGCTGCTGGTGCTCCCATGTTGGGAAGATGCCCAGCTATGGTGGGGAGGGAGCAGGGAACAGTTGGACAAGCAAAGCTCACTCCGTGCTACCCAGCATCTCTCATGGTTGGCACCTGGTCATTATTTTTGGTAGTCATAGGTTATGTTAAGAAAAGAGGAAACGCCAACATTAAGAAGAGACAAAATTAAAAACAAAGAAGGTAGTCACTGGATGAGAAAAACTGGAGAGAGAAAGCAGAGAAGAAACACAAGTCAAAAGCTGGAAGAAAAGCTGAAAAATAAAAGTGGGAAGAATGAAAGAAACTCAGAGAAGACAGATAATATACTCAGAGAGCAAATACCTGCTCAAAGGGTGCCAGCTTCAAGCAATGCACATCTGCCCCCAAACCTTCACTGTGATTCCTAAATCTGGAGACTTAGGCAAGGAATGAGGGTTTCTTTCAATTAAAACAAAACAAAAAAAGAAAGTTCTCAGGAAAAACTTTAAACTGCCAGAAAGACCTGGAGTGTTAAGGAGTATTAAGATCTCTTCAAAAGACAGACACATCACAGAACATCAATAGCTCACAGGATGCTATTCAGAACCGTAGATGCTCCCTCTATTATTTTTTCCGAAATAGGGCAAAAAACACAGTTACAAAGAATTCCTCTCTTCACTGCACCTCTCCCCTTTCTAAAGAAGAAAAGCAATCATCTTGCTGCAAAGTCCTCCGGCAGTCTTCAGCAGCGAGCATCCTCTGGACTGCCTGCTTTCAGACCAAATTATTTGTCATCTTAAAAGTATCGCTAGCTCACTGATGGTGCAGATTCACCTGACCATTTAAGACTAGTATGGGAAATGAGATTTTTAATCACTGATCCCAATCCCAGCCCTAGCTGAAGGCAGCGAGATGCTCGCCTACGTGCTGACAATATGATTTGTAATGCACAACAGTGACTGTTGCTTTCCTTGGTTAATCAATGACAGATTCTCTTCAGCTCTTCCACTGTCATCTTCCAATCTTTGTTTTTCACTTCTTATTAGAAGGGGGAGGAACAGACAGGCTTTGGCACAAACTGTACATCTCACAAGATAGTGAGAAGCCAGGGAACCAGCTCATGGTCAAAGATCTCAGAGGGTATATACAAAGAAAAGCAGAGCAGATACCTTGTGTGTCTTTGGGTTGATGAAAACACCTCTGTTAAGCTGGCCTTACTGATGCTTAAGAGGCAGTGTTTTATTTTCACCAAGTACCAGTGCATGTACCTTGACCCACCTAACACACTTCTGTTTTTTCTTCACAAACACTCTGCCTCCTTCCCTCTCTCCCTATACAATAAACATTGGAACAATCCCCAGATTTGCTTTCTTGAAACAGCAACTTTCCTCTATAGCTTCCATGGGCTTCTGCAGGGATGCACTGATATGCTGCAAATCCTTTGCCCATTCTAGCCCATACTCATTCCATACTTTTTTCATGAGTTTGTTGTCTCACATAATGTTCACGTTGCTCTTCTGTTTCACGTTATTTTTACCCTCTTTTTCCCTACATTTCTCGATCAAAACAAATATTTCTGTATTCCTTCCATTTCCACTTTATCTGCAACACGAATTAAGAAAAAAAAACAAAAAACAAAAGTGGTCAAAGCAGCAAATGTGTCAGAGAAAATAGTTGTTAAAAGAAGGAAATGAAGGCAGCTCCCTCGTGGACACTGCCTCTTGTGTCCAACTCTGTAACAAAACCATTAAGTACGGTGTTAACCATCAGAGCTACACACAGCGATACCCCCCGCCACAGAAAGCCATCAGCAAGCGCTATACTTTTTTTCTCTTCTCTTTGAGCCATGCTGAGAAATCTCTGCAATTTGTAGCTTTGGAAAGCCTCCACGTTCACATTCTAATTTGAAATGATATCTCCCCTGTCAAAACATGCCTGGGGGCAAGTCACTTATGAAAAAAGGCAAAAAAAAAAAAAAAGGCAAAAAAAAAGATAGCAGTCTGAATCTTCTCATCTGCTCCGAGTCATAACATCTGCCACAACAAGTTCCTGCAGCCAAATACACCGAAAATGTAATCTGCAGGGAGGAACCCCCAAATAAAAGTGATGCCCCAAAACAGAGGAAAACTGAATCACTTCTCCATAACTGCAGAGAGACACGGACGTGAAATATTAGAACCAGAAATCATTAGTAGATGAGCTTTCTGGCATTCCCCATATGCCAGCACATGACAACGATACGAACTAGTAGCCGTATATTCATACTTAAGTTCATGCAAACACACTGTAGATGGGTAATTTCAAATTTCATAATTCACATCTCTAGAATGAAACTATAGCCTGGTACCCTCCATATTGAACTGCTTCGTTTTTGTTTGTTTTCCTTGCTCATCAGATGCTGCCAGCACTCCAACTACTTTCCAGGAAGATGAATAATATCATGTTCAAAAGCCCAAGGCTAAAGTTATTGCCTATCACACAAAACAGTTTGTAAAAACACATATGTTGAAGACCTACTGCCTCCCAAACTCATTTATTTTTCCAAGAACTGCCATGCCTGTTAAAGAATTCCATGCAAAACCACACCTAAGTGGCAACCAATTTAAATCTCTGGGTCCATATATCTCTATTGTGCCTGTATATGCTGTATCACCTCTACACTTCATCCACTCAGAGGGCACAATCTGAATGAACGGGCACTTCCAAGGAAACTGTGAGGGACCTTGCAGGAGGCAAGAATCATCAAGGCAGGGAGACAATTACTGCTCCTGTATTTAGAAATGGCCTGTGACCTGAACATGACTTTCCCAAAACAATAATAGATTTGTTTCAGTTTATTTCACTGAAGTTTAATTCACCAAATAGCCCCCGGCCTATGGGAGCCTGAAAAAGAATTGCATTTCTATTGGATTATTTTATTAAAAAAATAAATAAAGAGAAAAAGAGAAAAACCTTCAATATAAAGCATTGCCTCACCAGGCCAAGGTGGTGAATGTGCAACTGAGATAGGAAGTTGTGCACAGAATACATCAGGAAGGACTGCTAATATATTCTTACCTTTGACACTAACTATAACTGCATTCAGAGGACAACCAAGACATTATAGAAAAGACCAAACGGGTCAAAAATAAAATATTAAAGGGTTCTTAAAGAAGGAATGAAAGGAATTGGCAGTATTTCACATACAGAGGAAGTATTTCAAGGAATGAATATGACAGGCATATACAGGTATACACGACAACAAGCGAAACAAGGTCGAACAGTCACTTTAATTATCACATTGGAATTAAGAGACAGCAAATTTAAAGTGGGAAAGAAAATCATAATAAGTAATTGACTGTGAACTCTCTGACAAAATATTACTGATGGAGAGGGCATCGTGGTTAGGAAAGTGATTACACGTTAAAAGTGTTAATAATACTTTCACAAGGCAGGATGAGAATTTAAGGGCTATTGATCTCATGTTTTGGGATGGAAGCCAAACACTAAGTGCTTGGTAAGAGGAAAACAGTTTTTTCAGGGTTGTGCTGTTCCTTAATTGTTATAATGAGAGTTTACATGAGGGGGGTAGGAAAGCTCTTTTTTCGGTTGGTTGGTTTCTGTGGGTTTTTTCCTCCCCTATTTTCTTCAAGATGTTGAGTCATCTAGTATTAGTTACTCACCAAGATAGGTTTCTAAGTTAATTGGATCTTTAATCGGATTGAATAGGGTAATTCCTACCTCTCTGTTCCTAATGGATGTCACAAAGTCACGAGTTAAACACTGAAGTGCTGCTCTGATTTGAGAGCAGCTTCTAGGGAATCCTTAGGCAAAGACAATTATTCAGATGTCCATTTGAGAAAGAAAACGGTTGTCAAGGTCAATAGATTTCCAACGGTATTTTGGAATAATTACTGCCCAGTTAGTCGATTATTACAGGTAGCGAGAACATTCCTGCATGATATTTTTCTCCAAAGAAAACAGTGCCTTACATTTTAATCATCCTGCTCGTTTCAAGGAGGATATTACCATAATAAACCAGGTTTTAGCAAAGTCCAGAAAATGCCCACGTTCTGGCCCAGAAGTAAGAAAACCACTGTTCAATATTGCTGGCTATGGGAAATGCTGATGGCCACAGGAGGCAGAAACTGTTGACCTATGCAGAGCTGCAGGTAATTCAGAGCCTTAATTGGTCACAAAGAGTTTATGTTTCTGTTAAAGAGTGAGAAGGAAACATGTTGCTAATTTTCATTGAAAAGATCTCGGAATAAATTCTTCACAAATCCAAAAGCAATATAGGAACAAAGCTCAACAAAGGTAATAACTTTGCAATGAACTTATAAAAAGCAAAGCAAAACCAACATACAAATAAACTATCTTAAGCAAATCATTTCTCACTGCAAAACAAGTAGAAATTCAACTGGACATAAAACAGCATTTCTCAGCTTTGCAGGAAAAAGCCATTTTCTGTCCTCGCTAAAGAGCTCCCACAATTGAAAGGGATGCACAGCTCTTACAGCACATGCTCCACTTCCATTACAACTGTAGATCTAGAGACAAAATCCAGATTTGAGCAGCAAATATGCCTGGACCATGATCTTCAGTTGACTATTCCACTTTCTCATAGAAGAATCACAGCATGGCATTTGAATTAATGACTACCTGGTTATCAGGCATTGTGAGCACTTGAAACAAAGTATGTTTCCCTGGAAAAAAAGACGATGCAAATGCTGATATCATGAAACTATTTCATGAGGACAAATACATGCAAAGATACTATGCATCCAAAATAGCAGAGACCAGTAGGCTTCCTTGCTGGATTTCCTAAGTTTGTTTTAATGGCACAAAAGCACAGCCCTTTTAAAATTTTTGTGTCACATTTGAGTCAATAAAGTGAAGGACAACCGAGACCACAGTGACAGCCTGCTGCTGATAAGGAGGAGCCCAGACAATCCATGACATGCCCTTCACTCCTGGTGAACGTGCCATGGCTCTCGAGGGGGAAATAGCCCTCAGCCCCATCACTTCTAAGTGAAGCTGATTGCTCTGCCTGCTTGTGGAGCAGCAGTACAGAGAGCCCGCGGTGCCAAACACCCAAATGGCAAATGGGAGGCTTCTCCATCATCATTAACAAAGCAGAGAATCCAAATTTGCTGTTTTGACTATGTAACAGATGACTCCAGTGCTGCCAACACTCAAGGTGCTTCAGTGCCAAAACTCACTTTGCTGAGACATATGCTCTCAAATTCAGAAAAAAAAAAGCACTTTCTCTCTCTCCAAACAAAATTCCTTCATTAGATTCTGCTTCTCCTTTTTATGCTTTCCATACACGTTCTTCTTTTTTTTTTTCCTCTTTTTTTTTTTAATCTTCTTCCTACGACTGACTTCTCAAAGCTCACGGAATTTAAGACACTTGAACCCTTCTGTACTTTTCCCCATTGCCTGCAAATTCTATCCAGTAATGTGCATTTGACTGACCCTATCACACAAGATATCCAGCCTCGATCTGAACACACCATTATGCATTCCAGTACTTAATCACAGATTAAAAAAAAATGCATTTAATGTCCAGTTTGACATTGCCTGGCTCCAGCTTCCAGCTATTGGTTCTTATTATTCTTTCCTCTTCTTGATTAAAAAGCTGGGTATGCTTCCCCACGAAAATACTTGTCCCTATAATCAAGTCCCTTCTCAATCCTCTTTTTGATGAGCTAAGCAGATTAAGTTCTCCAAACCTCACACTAAGGGGAATTTTCTCCACTTTTCAAATCAATTCTGTGGCTATTTTCTTGACTTATCAGTTTTGCAACCTTTTTTAAACTGCTATCACCAGAACTGGCCACAGTTTTTCATGCTCTCAGATGACAACCACACCTACAAGTGCTGATCCTATGTCAAAACATCCTTCAGCCTCAGCATCCCATTGGGAAGCAATCCGCCCTGCCTTGCCTGCTATGTCCCTTCCCCATCCTTTCAGGATGACTCCTCTGACATATATACCCCACAGCATGTTCATTAAGGCTCATACTCCTAGGAGGATGGGAGGAGGAACACCTTGCCAACTCAGTCTGTTTCATATAACTCATTATTTTCACACTCCCAGAATTGCTTTACCCACAATTTTGGCAGTCGTCATTAAATTTCCATGTCCAGGCTACTGATAGAGACGTCAAACAGACTCAGGACCAGTTCTCATTCTAGTGAAGCTGCAGTAGAAGCACACATTTCAAAAAAAGAATCCTCATGGACAGATGTCATTTCAAACTCGTTGGATAAATCTTTATTCATCAAGCAGAGTGCTGATTGTACTACATGCTAACTTTTTTTTCTTTTAAACTGAAATGTCAGTAGATACCAAATCTAACACCTAGAGAACTCTGCCACAAAGCTGCTTCGTTACCTGTAACCAGCAATCACATAACCTCACCAGGAATGGGCTCCCTTTGCTGAAAGCTCCAGTCTGATGTTAATTCTATCCTAAAATACCATATTCATTCAGCCCCCAATCAACTTTACCTCTGTTTTTTGGGGGATTGATGCCAAACTCTCCAGACAACCATCTCCTTCCTCATGTTGCTTTCTCTCTTCGCACCCATGCTGCTCTGGTGTGCCCACAGCACACTACGATGCACAAGAAGCCAACACCAGAGCAGGAGGTCTCCCCAGCTCACACGTGCAGTTCTTAGATAACCAGCATTACTGTCTGCTCACTTGGAAGTGTTGGGGCCCTATGGAACCCCAGCAAAAGCTGTCCATAACCCTTCTCACTTTACTAACGGAACCAAAAATATTTCAGCATCCTTGTATGACGCACCACTACCTTTTCCAAGAAAGGAAAGGCCATGAAGACAGACCTTCTGATGGACATGCCATTCCTTTAATCCATCACACCTCTCTTAGCATCACTTCCATCCGCTCACCTCAGTCAATCTCCCTAATTTTCCCAGGGATGCCCATTTCATCACGCTGCAGCATCCCTGCAAGTCCCCGCTCCAGAAGACACTGAGTACCATGCATTAAATGAAGCTCAGCCCAGCAGTCAGTGATTCTAAGTGGAGTGGACACGTCCCGTCTCCAAGGTGTGCTGCAAATTGCTGGATTAGCACTGGGCAACCCTAAAGCAGTGAAGCATTTGGAATATAAGCTGTCGTACATTATTTACCTGTAGCAAAGTTACAGTTCAATTACTGAGGTAATATCTCATTCAGGCAGAGGGGTAAAAAAAAAAAAAAGAAAAAATGCAAATGAGTGAATTTAAATTCATTTCATTTAAAGGTCTAAAATTTTTTAAGGGCCAATTCCCTCTCTAGGGACATTTGGATTCAGGGATTATAAGAAACATAAAACTATAAATGGTTAAATGGATTGCCATTGCCTGAGCTTCAAAGCTTTGCATTCGTTACTCTTTTCAGCAAGTGCATTATATAAATAACACTGCAAAATACACTGCTCCTTTCTATAGCAGCACTATGTAAGGATAAAAAATTTGGTCAAACCATGACCCATTACAAGGAGCTTTGTGCACAGACAAGCTTAGCATACATTTTGGAGGATGATAGCGGAAGAGGTTTGTACAGAGAATACTGCTTGTCTGCTGAATACTAAGATTATCCCAGATTTTTTTTCCCCATTTTGTGATACACACGATAAGATTTGTTTGTTGCCTGTTTTTGTTGTTGTTTTGTTTTTGTTTGTTTGGTTTTTACAAATACTGAAACATATTTCTTATGCACCAAGGATATTTTCATCTTGCTCTGCTGTGGAATTAGGTGAGATTTCACTGTACAGAGCTGCCTGTCAGCAGGAAGGGCTCACAATGATGATGTGTGGGTAATTAGGGAGGTAGGATCCTGTACACGTGGAAGTCAGTTGGAGAAACTTCTGTTCCTCAAGGGCTGCACAACCAGGCGGGCTGTGTTCCTTTTGGTGCCACCACAGCTACTGCACTTTACCTTCATTACACCACTGGGCTCTGTGGAACTCAGTTCTCAGCAATTCCCTCAGCGTGCTTCCCAGCAGGTCGGCACTCTTTGGGCAGGAATTAGCTAAAAAGCACCATCAGGGATGCTGCAACCCAACACAAGAATCAGAGAGAGTGAAAATCCCAGATTTAGGTGACAGCCTCGTCCAGCCTCATTCCACCAGTAATGGAGTGGTGCATTTGTCACGCAGGTAGTCAATTCTGAGCGTGTATTTCAATGGCAGCCCTGTACATGGAACACAGTAGGTATTCCTCTGCTTTGTATGCCTGGGATAGCCTTCAATCACAACTGCTCTGTAGCTTACAGCACAACATCTGTAGTTTGCATGACTTGGGAAACAGGAATATTCACTGCTGTCTCATGCTGTTTTGTTTCCAGTCAAAATAAGAGACGAGAACATGCCGCTCGATAGGAGATGCTGCAGAGAAGTTTGTCACATGCTTGTTTGCCCACGCACACAGCCTGACCCTGTCCTACAGAAGCCCAGATGGTGGGAGCCAGCATAACTCAATCAGCCAGCCCAACCACCGCCGTTTGTATCAGTCACGGATCTGAGCCATTACGCCTATTTCTCCAACTGGTTAGGTTGTAAATTAGATTTTCATCACTCTTGGGACAAAAACCTGACTCTGCAGAGGTCAGAGCGAGTTTGACCATCTATTTCAGCGGCGCCGTGACTTCACCACTGGTTTCTGTGTGCAATATTAATCCCTAAAGTCACGCCAGCGTAGTGAGGTTATTATTTCTTATGAAAAATAAAGTCTTCCATAGGTACAAATACCAATAGCTCAGTTAGTAAAGGCAGACTATGATGGGTGTGAGAATGACTTTGCAGATATTTCAAAATCTACAGATGATCCTTTATTATTGATTCTCTAATTTCAGTAAATTAAAAAACAAACACACACACAAAAAAAACCACCTGCATATAAATAAAAGCCAATGAGTTAATCACTACTGTTAGTTGAAAGCACTGTTAAGCTATTTTCCAAGGAAAAAATAATTCTGCCCTGGAAAAGTAATTTTATTTTTCCTATAAGTAGAGCAATTTTTCATCAAGACTAATTTTATTTCAAACACTGGGGCTTGCGCAAAGGCACCAGCCATTATTTACCAAATGCTGTTGTAGTCTTCCGTTGGTTTTAATACACAGGGCAGAAGACTGATGCATCTTTCATATAACCCACGAAGCTGCAGGGATGCTCCCCTTGAAGGCAGCCCTCTCCTCTCCTGCACAGCACCCACAGCCACCAGCCAAACACAGGCTGACACAACTTGGCCATGGCACATGCAGAAAGCTGGCAAAGAAGATGCAGACTGAAAGATGGATTTGTCCAATTTTCCTCCTTCCTCTCAGAAGGCTTCTACCTAAAGAATTGATTTCATCCGGGATGCCGGCCTGAAAGGTGACCACCAGCCTTCCACATCACCTCTGGGGGATCCCATTAAACAGAGACAATCAGAAAGAGATTTTTAAAGGCAGTGAAGCCATCTTACTGACCAGGCTACACTGAAGGGCGAGAGGACACACTCAAATCTTTAGACATGCTTCTTTGAAGGCGCAATCTTGTGTCATACTATTTGATAATAGTTAAAACTTCTATTCAGTAGTGCAGCTCCCACCATTACAGGTGCCCTTCAATCAGGTTCATCTCATCTATAAGCCTCATTGCAGTGCACAGCTTCCTCACAGCACCAAGCTGGCCAGAGTTCAGAAAGTGTTTGGACCACACTTTCAGACCACTTTCTGTGGTGCTGTGTGGAGCTGAGAGTTGGACTCGGTGATCCTTGTGGGACCCTTCCAACTCAAGTTATTCTACGATTCCCCACTTCCTTCATTACCATAAGCTCAGAGGACAGGATGGACGCACTACTTGGAGCTTTGTTTTCTCATCAGAGCTAAATCTGCTGTGTGTAGGCTGCCTGTTGGGAATGCAGCATGGGGCTGTTCCGAGGCAGACAGGCCTGTTCCCACCAAGTCCTGTTCTCCCCAGTGTCCTCATCATCTCTAACCCAAGTCCATCCCCACCACACCTGCACTTTCATCCCATCTGATTGCTGATTCAGCAAAAGGAAAAATCTGCTTGAAAAGAAAAATTGGCAATTTTCTCCATAAGTGGAAAAACGAGAGGGCTAGCAATGGTCAAAAGAAAATATGAATACTTAAAAAGCTTTATGGAGAGTGTAACATAAATCTTGTCCTCCTTAAACCGAGCAGGTGCTGGAGCTCACACTCCCAGCAACTAGCAGTAGTTCAGCTGTAACAATATTACAAATACTAATTTTTATGATAAACTGTTTTCCATCTGCACTTTGTGGAGTTTCATACATCCAGGTGTAATGAAGGAAGAAGGAAACATCTGCTAAGAGGAATGCAACTCAGAAAATAGCACAGTGCATTCCATAAAGGGTGCTGGGATCTGACAGCAGTATAAAACAGAGGCACCAAGCATCCCAAATATCTCTGCCTGCCCTTATCTGTTTATAGAGCACACTGATCAACATTTGGATATGCAAATGTATTTATAGAAATCAATGTATAAGACAGATACAAGGACATTAATTCAGAGAAGGGGAAAAAAAAAAAAAAAACAAGAAAAGAAACAACTTGAGTTTGGGGCATTGATTTTGACACACAACAGGACGATGTACATAAATCTGGACAAATCTAACACCACAAGTAACAACAAGAAATATTAGGAAGACTCATACAGGACATCTTCAGATACATAAAACTATCTTCTCTGGCTAAAAGCGTGCCCAAAATCGTGCTAATAAACCTCTAGTTACTGGGACTAATACTAATTCCTCAATAAAGCACACAGAAGTGCTTTCCTTTTGGCATTCACCGCTCTTCCTGGAGATGACAATCTGTTAACCACTGGCTCTTGATGATGAGTTGGATGTATTCCTCTATATTGTATGGACACCCATGGAGTATGGCATCTACTCCACAACCAAAAATAAGAGAAACACGGAAATACACGCCAGCTTACTCAGCAAAGAAATCTACTATTTTTCTCACCCTCTTCACCACAGCCATAGATTTGTTCCCTGCAAAGTAGGAACACTCTTACATATTCACAGATCTCCAGCCTTTGTGATGTTTATTTCTTACTGGAACATTTATTTCTTGCTGCGGAAGGTAATAAATAGCCAGCTTGTTCTAAAGGATTCAGATTGACTCATTCCCCAGGAATTCAGAGGGACATGTGGGAGCAAGATGAACACAGGACCCAGCCTACCAGTACACAGCTTATGAGTGGTAGCAATCTTAGCCTAACACAGAGGGCAAACGGTGAGTTGAGTTTTGGTTCACTGTGCTCCACACATGGCGGCAGTTACTAACTGCAATGCTGTACAACCCCTCCCAGCCCAGCAAGCCAGTAAATCATGCAGGACCCAAGGTCTTCATCTAGGAAAGAAGAAAAATCCCTGGATTCTTTTTTCTCACCAAGAGGGACGAAGAAATCTTGCAGAATGCCAATGAGAAAATAAATGCCATGATAGCCCGCAATTCTCCTAGCCCTAGAATACTTTTTCTTAGTTACCATTTTGATGGAAAAAGACATGTCTATATTAGCAAGCAGCAGAGCTCAACAGAGCAGGCATATATAGAAGAACCACACTGAGAACCCCAAATCCACCTGCACACAGTGCAAAGGCTTTGCTCTAGCTCTAGTCAGGAGGCCACAAATGAAAAACCCATCAGTAGCAGGCCTGCACAAAGTAAACTGATACTCTGACTTGGATTCACCTAAAAGGAATCTGGTTTGTGCAGTCACCCTGTAATGCCAACCAAAGGGACAGCTGAAAAGCTCCCCTCACGAGATGCACTCCATAGCTAAGACTCCAGTAGCAATCGACACAAAGGTGCCAATAAACACTGAAATAAAAGCAGGATTCAGCATTTACGAACTGTGAGAAGGTTGAGAGAAGATAGGTAGAGCCAGCATTGGTATCTTGGGTGTATACGACAGCAATAATTCTATCTTCCTTTTGCCCTTTGAGCGCTAGATCTGTTATTTCCTCATACAAAATAAGATAAGCAACCAATTTCTTCTGCAATGACAACCTGGCAGACATCTCCAGACACAGGGGCTGCAGGACATGCCAGGCTGCCCCAACACCAGGCAGACAACGACCAGACCCCATGTGCCATGTCGCATTTCATTTCCTCATAATGCAGCACGGTGTGACTCCACAAGACCTCGCAGGATCTCACATCTCAAGACAGCATGACAGGAACAGTTCAAAAAGCATTTGGTAGAGGAGCATCTTTGTTAGACTTGCTTCTCCCACTAGCGGATTTTTTCCCCCCCGAATAGAAGCCTGACTGAGAAAGGACAATTGAAACTTGTTATAAAACACTGAGCACATTAACACTAGAATATGGTTTACAAGTAAGATTTCTGCTCTTTTTTTCATACCCATGCTGCTGGCCAGGCTCGGCACTGATGCATCATTTTTCGTCATACATAATCTGAGGCTATTATAAGGTCAGCTTTGTGCTGGCAGGAAAAAAAAAAAGAAAAAAAAAATCTTTAACAAAACAGAATTTCTACTTTGCTGGACAAATATACCAAAAGAAATTGTGGCATCTTGGGGAGTTGCTAAGCAACCAGCAGTTCCAGTGTCACTTGTTTGGGATCAATTCAAGTCATTCATCAGGCATCGCAGCGCCAGCGAAGGAATTCCAACAAATGCGTGCCTTGGGAAAGCCACGGGGACTTCCTGCCTCACAACGACACTTTCTTTCTTGGAAGATAAACTTTGTAGATCTTCTTTTGATCTGAGTGATATGTTAATTCATTATTCTTAGCACACTGCTAATGGGAAAGGCTATAATTAACTAACTGCAGCATTGTAAAATAAAGCATGCAAGATAAACTGTACTAATTAGTAGTGTTTAAAGTAGTCCCTGGCCTCTCCCACTGGGGAAACTGGAGGATCCTCCCTCATCTCAGCTGCCACTGTCCACCACATCATTTCACACAATGCACCTGCTTTCCTTTTTCCTTCCAAACAACCAATAAAGTACATTTTTATTGGCAAACAAGATGGCTCCAACCCAAGCCACCCGCGGTAAACGTAAATGTTGTGAATAATATGGTCCTTCATTTAAAGGAAGGCTTATCTACTGTACTTCTTGGAGTAGAGAAATGGAGTATTATGCTTTGATTCACTGCGTTTAATTAATGAAGCAACACACACTAAACGTCCATAGTAATTACATTCATTTACACTGAGAATGAGTTAAATGTAATGAAGACGTATAAAGACGTATATAAGAGAAGAACAGCCTCTTTATTTCAGCCACACATTCAGAATTCATTTTATCCCTCTTTTGATAAAGACAATAATAAATAGCCCCATTTTAAAGAAGGAATTGCTTTCAAAACTTAGGGCAAAACTTCTGCAACTCCTGGATTGCTGCACCCTGTTTGACTAAAGACATTTAATGCCACTTCAGTGCATACTATGTCATACTCCACACCCCTGAAGGAACCTACAAACCCCGGTACGTTATCATTTGCATCTCATTTCTGTGTAACACAGATTGGTCTTGTGCTCTTCTGTAAGCCAAACTCTGCTGCCAGCAGGGCCATGGCCTAAGGACCATGGAAAATGGCTAGCAAGAACCCTCTGTTTTCTTACAGACCTTGGGAGAGGGTTTGTTTGTTTTGAAAGACAAAGAAAACCCATTACTTTGAAGCAACAGCAAAGTATTAACACAGTAACAGTCACACAGATCCCCCACACCACTAAGAGCCCATGAGAGCAGTGGGTGAAGGCCCACATGCCCAGCTCCAACACGGCAATGCCGCTTCCATTCACGTATGGCAATGAAAGAATAAATCACATTCATAGTCAGGTGCAGGCTTCCCCCCCCCCCACCAATCTCCTTTTCACAGATTTTTAACCACATCATAATATTTTCTGTTTGTTGTGTATGGATTAGTATTTGTGAGAGCTGCACAACATGTGTTTAACTCAGACACACCAAATAAACCCTTGACAGACACAAAAATACTACCTGTCAAGTCGCACTGAAATTCTCAAAAATGTGCTTCAAGCAACACTGTTTCCATCCAGAACTGAGAATAAAAATGCTTGCTTTCTATCTGTTGAGTTGAACATCTGAATGTTATTCAACACATCAGCCTAACTCCTTTCAGCCCCAAAATAAGAAGAGTAACGTTAGTTGTGTGAGTGATGGCTATTTCCCCTCGCTGCACCCGACTGCTGGAAGGCATGCAGAAGGCAACATCTCTCAGTACGATGAAAACCTGAACCTAGCTGAGACCCCGATGCTCCCAGAAACGGCTCATTGTACGTAACTGCAGCCGGTACAGCACACCGAGGATCAGGGCATCGTGCAGCTCTACAGCAGTCACACCACTCCCCCAGAAAAGGGAAAATAAAAAAGAGCCACACACACCTGAATCTGCAATTATTTGGGAAAAAAATAATAATAATAACAATCAGATACTCTCCAAAATCACCAGGGGAAAATAAAATATATCATAATAACAATAAACCAAGCAACAACTATTTGTCACAAATGACCGGCATCCGGGCTCGCAAACTTGAATCCCCCTAACCCAGCACCAGAGCGAGGAGCGGCATTACCATCATCACCACCATCACCACCCCCGTCCTTCTCTCCCCCCGGGGCTCCGCACCGCGCCCCGCACCCGCCGCAAACTTTCCCGGTGCAGCGGCCGCTCGGCAGAGACCTGCGGGGAAGGCAGCCCTGAGGAGCCGCGGGCACCTGCCGGCTCCTCCGCACCGCCGAGCCCTGCGCGGTTCCTCGTTGCCTCCCAGGGCGGAGCGCTCGGGAGCGGCTACGTTACAAGGAGAGGGAGAAAGATTAACGTGAAATTCAAAGAGGTTGCAGTGAAAAAGCAGAGAGAGGCACCCCGCTCCCAGGGCACCCCCGAAGCTCTGAGCCGGACCCCCACTCACAGCCCCCGCCGTTACCTCGGGCAGAGGAGGCAGCAGCCGGTCCTGCAGCAGCAGCAGCTCCGCAGCCCCGTCCCGGCTCTCCAAATTAATCGCTCCACCCCTCCAAAAAAAAAAAAAAAAAAAAAAAAAAAAAAAAAAAAGCCCAACCCAGCACCACTACACACCCACGAGAAGGAAGAGGGGTCCCTCCGTGACTGGCATCGCTATCTCCTCCGGCAGCGCTTGCAGGGAGCCATGGCAACGAGCCCCTGCACCTTCCCAAACCTCCGCCCGCCTCCCTCGGGGGGCCGTGCCGGTCCCGGTCCCTTCCCTTTCCACAGTCCCGGCCCCCACCTGCCGGATCCAGCAAAGCCTCCGCCCCGCCGCGCTCCCCCGGCGGCACCTGAGGCTGGGAGGGACGGACGGACGGACGGACGGAGGGAGGGAGCGAGCGCAGCCCCGGGCCGCCCCCCGCACCCCCTCCGGGGGGCACTCGCGGATGCGTGGCGAGAGGAGTGAGACGTGGAGGGTTTGCGGTGAACTCCCCCCGCGGTGCGCATGTGGTGGGGGGCTCCTATAGGGGCAAAGTGTGGCCCCCCACCGCTGCTTTCCCTTCTCTCGCAGTGCACAAGTGTCATTTCTTTTCAGAGGAAGGGATGTGAATCAGGAAATCTTTGCTGGGGATGGTCCTCATCCTTTCCGTTCTCCCCCTTGTAACAACACCCCATCTTTTAGGTATCCAAACCTCTCATTTCCTCATTTCTTCTTTACCCTTTTTTTTTTTTTTTTTTTTTCCAGCTCAGAGTGCACTGGAGAAGCCAGACCTTCTGCCTGTGTGCTTCGTTTCCATCACCCCTTTGTTGCACAGGCAAAATTTGTAAGTGCTCAGTGAAGGCTGAGATCAGAACCCCGCAGTCACTGTGCTCAGCATCTGCCCAAAGCTGTTGTGTGCAGGTGATAAAGGTCCGGCACAACCGTTCTGTTGGGGCTTGGACTTCTCAGACCAATCTCTACCTCACTGCTGACCTTTGGATTTTGATTTTTTTTTTCCTTTCTCTGAGCTTTGTCTAACGTGATGAACAATATAACAATGAAACATTTGCCAACATGTGGTGATGCACTGGAACTGGTTGCCCAAGGAGGTTGTGGATGCCCCATCCTTGGAGGCATTCAAGGCCAGGCTGGATGTGACTCTGGGCAGCCTGGTCTGCTGGTTGGCGACCTGCACATAGCAGGGGGTTGGAACTGAATGATCTTTGAGCTCCTTTTCAACCCAGGCCATTTTATGATTCTATGAGATGATTCTATGATTAAACTGAAAAACCACCCCATTGAATCTCAGCTAACATTCATGGGGATTGTTACCATTTGGGGTCAAGGTATTTTCCTACAGTAGCACTCAGCCTTGTTTGATGTTCTGGCAAATGAGTGATGTTCATCTCCAGCAGATATAGGTGGCTGAGCTCACTTTCTGGACAGAAAGTAAGTAATCAAAATTAAGGCAAGATACTATAAACTGAATGTGGTAGTAAAAGAAAATGTTAGAACTGGTAGGAAAAAGTGTAGAATAATTGAATATACTCATTCTGTGCTGAGAAAGCAAATGCAAAAGTGTTAAAGCAATGTTATGTTTGCTATTTTAGTTATGCAAAGTCAGGCAATTCATAGATAACATCTTCATATTAAACTATGCTTCTATCGATGTGTGCCCATATAAAAGCCCATTTCCTCACTGAACGTATGGAGAAAAGCTTCTGCTGGGTAAGGAAGCCATGCGGTGATTGCTTGGCAAACTCTGATGCTGGGCACATAGATTTATGTGCAGCTGAGATGGAGCCCAAAGCACATGTAAGGAAATGGGAGTCTTCCCTTTGAATCCAGCTCTCATAGCCAAATCCTGAATTGACTTACTGTTTAGTCCAAAGACAGTCAAATGCTATATTTACAGCACATTGCTTTCCAAAGCAACCAACAGCTAAGCAACAGGCCTGTGCTCCCATGCAGTGGAAACCTCAGCACATAAATGGAAAAGGAGACGTCTGCAAGAGGCTGCCTTGACTGTGTCAGGGCTGCCAACGCATCCAGAAGCCATTTGACCCTCCCCCCCCATATGCATGGCCATTCGATAGAGAATCACAATCCAGCAGCAACCAAAGATCTGCTGAGGTTTTGGCAGTCCCAGGGTTGATCTTTGCAGGGCTCTGCTGCAAATGAAGGGACAACAATTTAATTACTTACAGTGCCTGCTGGAGGCAGGACTGCTGCCAAAGTCAACTTCCCACGCTGCCCATACCCGTGTTGCCATACCCACCTGCAGGTACGCACGAAGGCAAACAGAAACAGGCTGGGCTGCACAGTGCAGTGGCCACAGAGATTTCATTTCTCAGAGGCTGGCCCAGCTTTCAGGTCCTTTCTGGCAGCACGATCTCACCAAGACCTTCCCACTTTTCCAGTCTGCATCATGCAGACCATGATATGGTTTTCAGTTTTTGACACATAGCCGTGCAGAGAGTCCTCCTTCAGCTGACGGAAAAGTCAAAGCACTCAATCTTACCAAAAACTGCTCCACACTTAGAAAATGAAACGTGTTCACGTTCATAACGAGATGTGGCACTGATCACATCCATTGCCAGGACTACGGTTTGCTTTGAGTGTAAAAATGCATAATCCATTGTACTTCAGATTACCCAGGTTAATGAAACAGGACAAATGCTACAGCACTTAAGTCATCACAGCCCCAAAATAGAGAAACACAGTTTAGGTGTGTCCATGGCTCTACAGAATTGCTCTATATTTGGGGATTTCCTGCTGAAAGTCAAGGAGCCTTTTCATCATACTCACTGCTTGCTGTGAGAATTAGAGAAACACTGCAAGAGACACTGGAAAAATCCATTTAATCTCTCTAGGTTGGCATTGATCATATACTTAACATCCACATTAAATGCACGATGTTTTCTCATATCAACTGTAAGAAAAAAACCCTGAATATTTACTTCAGGAGTTGTCTAAAGAAATTAGAAGCAGTTGAGGGTGTGCCTGCCTCTACTTTAACTCATTACCTGATTCACTGCACACACTCCCTTCAAGAAACACCCACCGTGTGAAAATCAGTTCCAAAATCTGATGGGAGGCTCAGAAGATTTCCAATTTTACTCTAAATGCCATTGGAGCTACACAAAACACTTAGGACAAAAGATTTTCTTTAGAGAAAATTCATTTTGCTGGCAGTTGGCAGCACACATCCCACTGCCACAGCTTGTTAATAAAGATGATGTAATTTTTTTGAACAGGTAGATATGCAAAAATGTGAACGTACTTGAATACCATGAGCTGGAATCTGCTTTTTTGTTTTTTTAAGGGATAGGTTTGTGGGAATCAGGTCTAGACCTGGACAAATTAAATGGCCGACATAATTGACTTCATGCCAACCAACATTTTTTCCATATCAAAACTTGTTTTGTACTGCTGCAGCATCTCACAGCATTTCCATTAACTTTGGAATTTTTATGTTTAAATTATACCAGCTGGGATGTAAGCAGAGAAGAACAAAGCTGCATTGGATAGTATGAGCTCATAGGGAAAGTCTTCAACTCTAGAAGGAAAAACAGACAGAGTGATGCACATGCCATTAATGATTTGTTAAACTTGTACCTGAGTATACATCAGTAACACTCAGCTTTGAAATGCTGAAAGCTAGATGGGTCTTGACCAGAGCAGAGAAGCTACAGACTTCTGTTACAGAAGATGCTAATCTTCATAATGAGAATACAGGAAAAGTCCACGTGATCAAATACAACAAATTTAAAACAAATAGAAGGGAATACTGCTTATCACAGTTAGAAGCAATCCCAAGAATGTTGGCTTTGAAGAACCCCGAGTGAGATGCTGGCTTTTGTGTGTGTGTGCAATCTTTTAAAGGCTGGATAATTTTATGACTGCTAATAACATTTGTAACTATGCAAGCTAAGATAATAACAATGGTAATCAAATCTCATGCTTCAGGGCATAAATTGATTGCTTGGAGGGGCTATGGAGGTTTTCCTTTTTTCCCACTACTGAGTACATGATTTCACAACTGACTAAGTGCATTACAAGAGAGTGTTTGCTGCCATAGCTAGACAATTGATCCAATCTGCAATAATGACACCAAGATACACTGAGCTGCTTGCATAGCTATCTGCTTTTCAAGCACTGATAGACTTAGGACCAAATTCATTGAAGTGTTTGGTTCTTAGTGTTCAAAGTTTCTTTTGAAAGAAAGCAGGAAAATTCAGATCCAAACCAAAACAACAACAAAAAACCCACGACAAAGGAGCAAGAATACTAGAATGAATCTTGGACTCGAGTTAGGCAAGTGGATTCCTCCATAGTCAGATTCAGATACAAAAATGAGGACGAAAACCAACCAATTCACAAAGTATCGATTCACCACACAGGCTGGCCCATACATCTCTAATGTCCAGTTTCTAAGAACATGCTTTTGAAGACAAGCATGTGTTTTCAGGACTTCAGTTCTGCTCCCAGAACAGAGCCTCAGCTTGGTTAGGGTGGCTCTTGGATGGCTCTGCCATCTCAGCCTACTTGGGCTCTCCACCACAGATCCATTCTTCTTCAGGGCCTGCCCAATTATCTGGTTGACGTGCACCAGTTTCTAGGGTGGAATTACGAAACCAAAAGTCTGCAATAGAACAGCTGTGCCTGAATGGCAGAACCATGCATGCCCAGTCACCCACCACACAATAGGACAAGTTCACTTATAATGAAAAGCAAGGACCACGCTCACAAAGAAATGCTATCTGAAAATGTATCTTTGGTCTCTGAGCAGAACTGGCACTAATCCCAGAAAGAGCAAGCCACAATATTCAGAGAAATGGAATCGTGACTCATGTCAGGACAATGGCACTGATCTCATTCATTTGTGTAAGAGATTAAAGAGGCCTAGGGATAAAGATTTGCCATTTCCTGAACAGTAACTGCTAGACATGGGACAAAACGTCAGCAACAAGCTCTCCACAGTTGTTCCTATTCTTGCTTGGCGTGAAGGTGGGCTGTGGAGAACAAAGCCTTGCATGGGTCACCCATGAATGCAGTCTTAGCCTTGCTCAGTGATGTAGATGACAACCACTACTTACCAACTACTGAATGAAATTCTTCTTTTTCTTCTTTTCTTTTGCTTTCTGTCAAGGTTAACAGATATAATTTGCACAGAATGTCTATTGCCAAAACCCTGCACTGATGTAACGCAACCTGATCGTCTTTACTTCCCTACAAGAAAATGAAAATTTGTTTTTTAAATAAATGATATGCCCGTGTTTTTCCACTGAGAGTCCAACAGAGTTGGATTATAGTAACAGTTGACATTTACAGGATTATTATATGTGCCCTTGAAACTGAGCAAAGTCGCAGTTGTAAATGGCTAATTTACCCCCTCCCAGCTTCTGCAGCCACACCAAGAAGAGATGAGATTGATCTTCTAAGACACAGGCAAACAGTGGTCTTGGCTAAAGCTGTCATTTGTATTCTTCCATTTTTTATGCCCGTACAATGAAGTGGTTTTATTAAAACAAACCCATTACAGTCCAAATGAAAAACAAAACACTAGATGGGTTGTTGCCGAGCCATATGGTGATCCCTGCACTCCTTTACCAATTTAATCTGACTGGTGGGTTGCAGGGTGTTCGATAGGTCACCTGCATCAGCAATTCCAGTCCAGACAATTTGCTTCTAAATACTACATGGTATGATACACATTTTCCAATTACATTTCAGACTGCCTTCAAATTCTACCAGACAGACAAAGTTATATGAAGAATAGGAGGCTGAGGAAACAGCAGCACACAATTAAATGTTTATTAAAAACATATTTTGCACAGTCAAGCTATCAGGATTATACAAAATTGTTAATGCAAATAAGGAGGCAGTAGTTTGTTCACCAGAAGACTTCTTTAAAAAATACTGGCAATTCTCATGGATCAAAGTGCATAAATGATTTATCCCTCTTCAGTGTCCTTCAGACAAGACAGCCAAGGAGAAAAAAAATTAGTTCTGTGAATATCACAGGCAATAATTGGGAAAACCCTCCATTTAAACAAGTGTACTGGATTACCATTCATCCCTAACATATATATAAATGTTTATGTAAATTGATGCTATGGAAACCTTGGAAAATGTATTAAAAATAAGTATCACTCAGTTATACTGGAAGTACTGATGCCAGGCCAAGGAGTTGGAGTCAAAAATTACATTTTTACAAGAAAGATACCAGTGGTTCCCTATAAAGTCTGGGGATTATCAGACTGATCACAACTGTACAGTTTTATACATTACAATTGTGCTTGTAAGGTGTAATGGCATATCCAATTTATGTTTGAGTAGGCTGTACGGGCCATATTTAATATTTTTTTCACTATTAAGATTAAAAGAATCAATACTTCTAGTACTTACCAATTAAAACTAATTGTAAAGGGAGGTCCATAGTGCAAGGTAAGCTCAAGCATTTGCTTAGCCAGTTGTAAGCAACTAGCACATTTTGTGAAAACAAGCAGCAAATGTAATGTGGTGGAGCAAGGAAAAAGGGATGTATGTCACAATCCTGGGATCCCTATGGAGAACTTATACTCTGAGTGAGACAGACATCTGAGAAGGATTTCAGAAGCATCAGCTGAATCATACCTATCTGAAGGGCTACAAAATCCACAGCTGTATAAGCAGAGGATATTAAGTACATATAGAGTGTCTCTATTGCTTTTTTATTTTCTGTTAGTATATATTTTAGAACTGAAATGTCTACTTCAGCAATCTGCAGTCCAGGATAGATGGCTAACTACTTGTTAGAATTCAGAAAAGAGCCAGGCACACAACTGCAAGGTTGAAAACGGCATCTCATAGGAAGCAATGAGAATTCATCAAGTAGCACGCTAAGGAGTGATTAGATCCCAGTCTGTGGGTACCTAAGGGAGTAGGCATTTTGTAATGGAGGGCTTCTCTGTCTTGCTGACAAAGTATAACAAGATCTAATTACTGTCAGAATTTTTCTGCCTTTCTTTTTTTCCCCTAAAGAGTGAATTTAATTAACCCTATGGCAAGATTTTCCTAGTTGTAGTAAATTATTCACAATGGGTTACTATAACACCAAGACTACATACTTTCTTCTTAAAAAATACTTTTTACTTCAAGAAAAGAAGAGTGAAACAGGCGTGTACAGGGTAGGAAGTTCCTGTGAAGTGGTCACGATGGTTGTTCTGCAGCTCTTGCTAACACGCAGCATCAACAAAAACACAACTGAGCACGAGGTCTGGGTCAACAAGACCCTCCAACAAACCAAGGATGTGCTGCTGTGAAGATGATCTCAAAAGAAATCCAGTAATCTGAGTCCTGTGAGCAGCTACAAAGACACTGTGTTTGAGCCCTGCCTGGCTGCGAGGTGGTTCCAGTGACACTGAACTCCGCAGGCTCATCCTGCACTGCCATCCTCCTATTCCCATCTGCATAGTCCACAGCAGTCATTTAAATGTACATAGTGGCTAGATGTTAAATCCAAACAATGCCATCTAAAAAAAACTGCTGTGAAATTCGCCTGCATTTAGATTCACCTGGGAGTGCTGTATTACGTACTGATTTAATGATACAGAATGCAGCCTCCATGTAAGTTACCGTAGTTTCACTTGAAGTTCAAGTTGAGCTGACTTCCATCTCCAAGATGCTAATACAGCTGTGACAGCTTCACCAGCTGAAAACTTCTCCTATATACTTTTCTAAATATATCTATTATCTCTAACAGCTCCCAGATTCCAGCTCTGTGAAACTGCTTTCTCAGTCCCTCAGCCATCTGCTTTTTAGCTGGCTCATATGCATTTCCTTGGCAGTGACTTTGCAGAATATACAGCAGAGAAAATGGAAAGTGTACTGCTTCATTTGTGAGTTAAATTCACCTGGACCACAAATGCATAACGATTTTAAAAAGTCACAAGAAAGCAATACATCTTGGGTATAAATGTCTCTGCGAGGTGCTCACTGCTGACAAAACCAACCTCTTAGCAGGCCTGCAAACACAGACTGGTGTATATTCCACTCTTGAAGAGCTGCACACGTCCCTTATACAACCGCTGAAGAAAGAAATCCCCATGCCAACATCCAAACTCTGGACAGGAATGCAAGTCAGACATAATTTTGCTGTGATAACAGAAATCACCAATGTACAAAAGGAGCTTTTCTAAAGGAATTGATTCTGGAAGGCTATATCCAATCCTGTGTCCACATTGTGAATACCCAAACTATTTGTATTTCTCTTACTGTTACTGGAATATGTATCTGTCCTTGGTGCAATCCATGATGCACAGAAATACATCAGAAGCTCGACATGCTTTCTTGGCAGATGGAGCAGGAAGAGAGGAGAATTTGCCATTTTATTTCAAACCATATATGATTACACCTCATTCTTACCTATATAGGCATCTGATGGATTAATTGGTGAATTCATCCCCCAGTTTGAAGGAGGGACTATATTTTCTTTACGTGCCACAGTCAGTACATAATCCTGTGTATTTGTTGAAAATGAATGCTTTTGTTTCTTTTTCTTTTGCCAAGAGATTGGACTGACTTAAAATAAAAAGAGGGATGTTAAAGTACATAAATGAAGCAAAAGTAAAGCCAAAAAAAAAAACACTCTTAAACAAATCATTTTAAAAGGCAATCCCTACAAAATGTCTATCCAAGGAGGGGAAGCAGGGATCAAAACACAAAGGAAGACTTAAACATGGGGATGGATTCCTCTGGTCTGAATGCTTGCACTCATAAAATTTTTAATTCTACATGAAGATGCATTTCTTCAGGCACAGGAGTCAAAGTATAATGGGGCCCTTAGGTAGAAAATTAGAATATAAAGGCTGTCAACTGCCCATTAATCTTGTGAGGTCAATGGGAAACAGCCAGAATAGCAGTTTCCAGATGGGTGAAAGGATGCTGTGGAATTTAATTTAGCTTGTAACCAACACACCCTGGCAGATCTCCGTGCCCACACTCCAAAAGAGTACGCAAGATTTGGGGTTCTATGTGCCAGCTTCCTCTAGTCCCTGAATGGCAGAAGTAAACTCATCAAGTGGATGGATGGGATGCATTGCTGTGCCATACCTGGCTGAGAATTTGGGATGGCCTGAAATGAGAGCAACCCTGTGTGCAACTGTGATGGGCTGAGGGTGCACATTACATGCAGACACACGACAGTGATTTACTCTTTAACATCACTTGACTATTAATTTAAATATCTGTAGTGCTGGTTAAAAATCTCCAGCATTTAAGAAGCTAGGCACATCTTAGATTGGGTTATATATTTAAAGAGCTGGCAGTTATGACTTACTGTACACCACTGAGTATTTTTAATGTTGTGTTAAATGCAAAATTGGCTACCAAGATATGTTAGTTGAAAACAGCTGAGAGAATTTCATATTTTGAAAAAATATATCATGTTTTCAGATAAAAAATTCACTGAAATCTTCAATGTAATGGCTGAGGTGTGAACGGCTCGCACAGCTTTGTGCCTCTCTGGAATAAAGCAAGTGAGAAATACTTGAATTCCTGTGTGTTTGGACTCGAGCTTTCTCATGAAAAGACGCTATTTGAACTTACATTACTAAGCACACTGCAGCGTATTTATGGCTGTGGATCTCCAGCCAGCATTCTGAATGCTATGAGGAGCCCTGGGCTGACAAAAGCTCTTTTGAACCACAGCTGATCTGGATGTGGTCACGACCGCACTGCCAAGGCTGACTTTAAATACCTCTGTAACAGAGGAAGTATCCCAGATAGCCCCTATGGGCATCCATTATGGTTACTGACACATTAATTGACAAATACAGTTTAAAACATTCAATAGACATGCTGTCTCTTTAAAGGATGTTGTGATGTGCATTGGCTCATTACAAGTGGCAGGAATATAAATATCAATAGCAGACAATAGTAAAGATGCAGGAATGTATTTTCCCCATGATATTAGTTTATGGAAAATATTCAGCCTTCAAGATACGCTGGTAGTCTTTATCCCAAGCATAAATTTACCCTTCACACTGAGGCAAACTGCTCACATGTTTTCCTGAAAGCACTGCTTTGGTCCACCAACAAAGATAAGGTTGTTGGGTGGAAATGCAAGAGGCCACAGCACTGTAGGTTGACATCACTATTGGATAGCATGCAAGCACTGTGACAAGTCGTGCACGGCAATGGAGAATTTTACTTCCAAGAGGAAGTAAAATATGGCTCAAACCCCAGTGAAGAGGATAAGGAATGTTTATGGGTGTTTTGCTGTTTGGACTGTGACCCAAAGAGTGAGTAAGATGAATTGTTCTAATGGTGTTGTCTCTATCTCATGTAGGAATGACAGTGAATAATGTGGATTTAATTAGCAGCTCCTTCTTGCCTGCACCATACAAGTGCTCTCACTTGTGCCTAAAGGAATCGTGGAACCCAAAAAGGCCAAAGACAAGCTGGAATTGGTAATAAAAAGAAGAGAGACTAAAAGAGCAACATATTTCTGATTGGCATGTACGACGTCACAGTGCTGAATGCCAGAGGTTTTGTCTAAGGCACACCTGATTACACCTGGTGACATCTGTATGTGGTGCAAATGCCACAACCAGATGCCCTAGGTCTCCCCAGTTAATTTCAGTGTTGTATGCAACCCAAAGCTGCAGGAAGAAAGTCCTGACGAGACCAAACCATGTCAGCATAACAGTGGTGATTTGGAGATCTGACACCTGAGAGAGTTTGACAGCTCTCAATGCTTTAAGGCTGGAGATAATCATTGCAAGTGTGTTATTTCATCTGGCATAACACGCATCATCCAAGCCACTGCCTCCAATCCCTTCTTGGCAAACCAGACTGGTTTTTGGACCTGCAGTTCTTTGCATTGTCAGACACTCAGCCTGTGAGCCAAGAGCCTCGAATATTATCGAGTACCAGCTTGCAGAAGGCAGGTGTTGGCCGCATGCATTCAGGTGAATGCACCAGGGAAATGTGATTGCAGAAAGGTCAGAGAGATGAGTGGTGCCTCCTCAGGCTTACTCCCACCCTCTCCGCAGGCCATCAGCAAAGAAAATCTCCTCTCTGCATCTCCCCAGGCAGGCTCAGCCTGCTGACAGCCGGCACACTGTGCCTTGCCATACTGAAGCACGTCACAAGCCAGTTCACACAGTCTCCACTGGATGAAAGAGGAATAAATTCTTCAACGCTGTTTTGCTAATGAACCTCACACCTTTGCAGTACAAGTGAGATCGCATGCAGTTCACTCTTCCTCCCAGTTATATCTTCAGCCCTTTGCTAAAACTGCTAATCAACGTACCGGCTCTGAGTGTCATGCTGTGCATGAATATTTGCCCTCTCAGTCCTGTATGCATAAAATAATTAACACTGCAACCTCTCGTGGGTAAAACCCAGTCTGCCCAGGTTAGACCACGAGGCATCTCTGAACCTGGGGACAAAGGGGTATCTCCAGAGGAGAACAGTTGCTCTGTCGGTCAATTTCCCCTTGTCCTCCCCCAGTGCCACAGCATCACGAGCTCATCCAACAAGGAGCCACCAGCACGACGCTGGTGGTAGGCTGACATCATGCTATGCATTACCCAGCACAGGTAAAACCCAAATCCTTTCCCATTTGCAAGGCTTGTGGAACAGACTTCTTCTGTAAGGAGTCTCACAGACAGGAGATGCTGGCTATTGTCACTGTGGGGATTTTCCACGTACATGAACATGCACTGCACCTTTAGTGCAGCTAGATGCTGCCAGCTTCTTCTCTCCTTACCTCCAACTTACATACTTTTTTTCCTCAGATAATGTTCTCATTGCTGAGAAGATACAAAGATTCAGTGTGATCAGCTACGAACATTACCGTAACTACTAAATTCACACGAAAAACATTAAGTTACTATGGCACAAATGACAGAATAAAGTCCCATGACGAATAGATAGCTTACTACCTAACAGTACATCAGACCTTGAATTTCAGTACAGAGAATGTTGGATCTGACAAGGAGATCAGATCCAGTATTTTTCCATCAGAGTGAAAGTTACCTGAACTAACTGAAGAATAGGTTACCTTGAAAACACACTTCTTGGAGCAGAGAACAGCTCAGAGAAAAGATTATCATGCAGGAGCAAGGGTGCACTAATTGGAGAAATTGGTGCTTCAGCTGCTGCTGTTTTGGAGAAGTGGAATGAATTAAAGCCAACGAAGATGACACTAAATAGTTATTGAGTTATTGAGAAAAAGTATCAAAGTCTGGGAAAGCAGAGCTCATTTGGGTGAGTGGAAGGAACAGACACAGGCTCCAGCTTATAGCAGCACCGGCAAAAGCTGTTTGAATGCAGAAAGGCATTGGCAATAGGGGAAAACAAGATGCTTCGAGGCATTTTCCCATCCACAGGGCTTTACAAGGCTACATTATGCAGTATCTTCAACTGAAAAAATATATATATTCACCTTTATTAATTAGACTGAAACCAAAACAGACAAACAAACTGATGCTGCATGTAAAACCCTTTTGTTTTTCAAGCAGACTCAGCTTGAGTGCTTTCCAGAAAATATCGATAAAATAAAGATGTCCTCAGGGAACCATATAGCATTTCTTGAACAGCTCGTTACATAGCTTGCTCTGACACTGTGCAATATGGAATTCTGTCTCAGGTGCTGATGGAGTTAAAACCTTACTTTGCATTTCACCAAGAAACAACTGCTTTGGCAACGTCCAAAAGCTGATTTTGCCAATGGGCAGCGTTTGGGAGAGTTGGTGACGTGAAGGCAGGATCAGAGCTGGGCAGGTGGGAAGGTGCTGCATGGAATATCCTGAGAATTAATTGTTAACTGGGAAGAGGAGAGGTGTTGTTCTGAGGCATTGTTGCTTATAATCTTTCATTAACATAGTGGAATAGTCTTCCAAACAGAGATTATTATAATGCCTGAATGCCTAATTGAAACAAGGTGCTGCAGCTAACTTAGTAGCAGATTAATTTCAAACCCTTTTATCATCCTCAAATGTGAATCCACATTTAAAGTTGCAGGTAAAATATGTGGTGTATGCAGGAACAAACAAAGGTATTGTCTGACATAAGGAGCTTATGTAAACGTGCAGTGGCAGAGCTCCTTTTACAGTAAACCTTTCAAATACCTCCATAAATCATGAAGAGCAAGAAAAATCATTCTTTTTAAGGAGGGTTGCAATGAGATTTCACCTGGACTAATGGGGACAATTCAGGGAAACAAGGAGCTCTGCTGGTACTTTCCTAAGCAGTAAATTGAAAACAAGTATCACTTTTTGTGTACATGGGTTTGTGTGAGAATATTTCCATTCTATGTTCATTGAAAAACTGCTAATTTTAAAACAAAGGCACTTATTTTTAATCCACATTAATATTTTACATCCTTCCAGATTCCCTTTACAAGTTTCTTTTAAAGACAGAGCGTATTAAAGAAATATGCATGTTAAAAGGTGCCTGTACTCCAGTGGCTTGAAAAGACCATGGATGGGATCCAACGGCTAAAGTGGAGCATCAGAGATCCTGGACATTTCTGTTCTACCCTGTTCAGTCACTGTTCTGCCATACAATCTCTGCAGGCTCCTTCTCCTCCTTCTCTCTCTCTTGCTGTTCTTGCCTTCTCGTTTTCCACTTCAACTGCAGGTTCTTTGGAGGAAGAACTATCTCCTCCTGCACATCCACAGAGTGCTTTAGTGAACAGCGATCTGATCTCCATTGCTCTTGGAAGACCAACAATTATAATTACATGAAGGCAGGATGCATGTGGATGCAACATTACTTTGTTCAGGCTAATCAGCTCAATTCCATCAGTGAAATCTCTCTCAATTATAGAAGAATCCATGTGTGCAACCCAGACAGCAGAGATCAATCCTAATTATTCCCCACTGCCTGCACAATCCTTCTGTGCTAACAGAGAAGGAGGGACCTGAGGTGTCCCAGCACTGCATCGTTCCCATAGGTGGTGGCCACCACAAACCTCCTGGGGGAAGCTGGCACTGTCCAATCTTTCTAAGGAGAGCTGTGTGGCATCCTGCCTGCCTTCCTCCACAACGTTCTGAGTAATGAATTCAGTATCTTCACCCAGAGAAAACAAAGAGATTGACACGTTCTGCAAAATTATTTTCTTTTCCTAACAAAAAGGCTAAATACTCCAATCTTGGTAAACCCACTTTATTCTGCCACAGACTCACAACTCTCTTAAACCATGGGCGGTTTCTCCTATGGATCAATACCAGGTTTAGCCCCCAGCACAGACAAAGCACATCCCATGCAGCAGGGGAGAGCTGATGGCCTCTGTGCTTGGAGGAGGCAGGGACAGGAGCAGGCACCAAACTGCAGCTGTCTCCATGCAGCCCTGGGGAGGGCTGGGAGCTGGTTGGATCCCAGTTACTGCAAGAAAACCATCCACAGCCACGCAGGCAGGGGCAGCTTTGCAGCTCTTCTAGGTACAACTCAATCACCTCAGACAATCAGCCTCCGTGTCTACATGTACCAGTACAAAATGAAGGAGAGAGTGGGTTGCAGTTTCATTTAATCTTTCTTTTAAATTAGACTCCTGCATGTGCTCCTTCACGCGCATGAATAAATCTATGCGAGTTATAAAGGATATTGTGCACTGTCTACCCAAAACAATTCTAATGGGAGCCAGAGCTCAGGGCTGCAGTGCCAGCTCGCTCAGGTTGCTCACCTCAGCATATAAACCTGCTTTGATTTTTATCCACTGAGACTTGAGTGCCTGTATTTTAAATGCCTGCTATAAAGCTACACAGCAAAAACAAAGGAATTGGGAAGCTCCTCTCTCTCAAAAAATAATTTTTGTTTACAAGTGTTTACAGAAAACAGAAATGAATGAAATTCTTCAGCACAACTGAAAGCTCAGGACAAGTGTAGTGAAGCAAAGCAGAGCAATATCCGGAACCCTTCTGTAGCACAGCATCCTCCCTTCATCTGATGAGAAGACAGAATGCTGCTTTTCCTAGTTTGAATCACACTTCCAGAGGTTACAACCATTTATCAGAGAATACAGAAAGAAATAGAAAGTGAGATCGGAGGAGACAACCAGCAAGATTTCATTTTAAACTTACAGCATGAAGACCAAAAGGTCAACTTCAAGTTTCCAGCTCATCTGCAGTAACGATGTGCTGAATTAAGCTGCTTTCTCCAAGGCTAGATTTGGAAATTTTGAATATTCTTTGTTATAATTTGAGCTTGTAATGATCCACAACAATGGGGATTATGGTGTTGTCCGAAGATTACCCTGCACCTGTTTCCATGACATCTGTCCCTTGCAGAGAAAGTATAAATGCTGTGACATCTACTCACAGTGATGCCTTTTGCTCCTGTTGAGACATTCCTTTTCCTGTGGCTTTTAAAAAACAGAGCAGTGCCCCAATTCTTGATTTAATATAGTTGGAGATTGTGTACCCAAGAACATAAGATATTTCTAAATATTCCCCAGTTTTTTCATTTTTGTTCATTCTGATGAACATATTTAAATCGTTTCCACTATTTCAGTTCTCTTGGTCAAGCAGAAATATTTATTATAGTTGTTAAAGTTTATACTACCCTGTAGCAAAGCAATTCATCATTACTATACATGGCTGATTTTCCTGATTATTAAAATACCATCAAAGGGAAAACCGTTCCTCTTGCACCACGCTTCTCTCTGTTTTTTTCTTGTTGTTTGACTTCAAGAGGAATATAACTGCAAAATAATAGATCTGATCTTCAAATGGAGACACAGGAGGCTCTGGGCTTTAGCTGGTGCTGGGCAACATGAGCATCCATTGCACTGTACCAGGCTCCAGCGACTGAAACTGTTTCTCAAGATTGGATCTTGACTATTAGCTCCTATCACCTTCTCACAGGCATAACAGGAGAGGTGAACATTTCCCATCCTGCACTGAGCAGAGCTAGGGGAAGAGATAAGAAGGAATCCTTCCCAGCTGTCCTTGCATTACTTGATATGACAGGCAGCTTGGAACTGCTATTTTTGAATGCTTTTTCAAAACAGAATGGAGTCAGGTTTGGGAAATGGGTAAACTCCTGCTCATGGCCCTGAGGACCAGAGCAATGGGTGTTCTGTCCCAGTGGAACTGCATAGCTCAGGCTGTGCACTTCTGCAGCACAGGAAACCTTCCGTAACAGTGCGCTTCTATGACCTGCAATGAGTATTACCTACAGCTTTTACCAGAAAAGCTGGTTCCTAGCTGCATGCCCAGTACCTACAAAACCCTGGCTTTTGCACAGCATTCCTTGTCTGAAGGCACTAGTGCATGCTCCAAAATAAGTCAGTATTATCCATCTTTTGCAAACATTTACTGGGGTACATTTTGCTCCCAGTTGCAATGGTTAGCGTACGGGTGAGAGAAGCAGTAGTGGCAATGCAGCAAGGCAGAGCTGGGAGCTAAAACCCAATTACATCTGATCTATCCTAGTCCACTGTGCCACTGAGACCTGCCTGGAAAGGAACACTGAGATACCAAAGCCATCACAGCACATGCCCTGGTGCGCAGTGAGGCTGCACCTCGCGTGCCTGAAGTCCTCCTCCTCTGAATTCAGATGAAGGCTTTGGAGGAAGAAGAGTCATTTTTAACATTCCTGTGGGATTTCAAGTTATGAACATATGAGGAAAAGTAGATAAATAATCCCTTTTTCAAATCCAATAGAAATATTTTGCTGGGTTCAAACATCTTCTCTGAGCATAAGAGGAATGACAGAAATGTTTGTTGTTCAAAATACCCCCTTCATGGATCTCTTTCCAGACCTCACCTTGATTCAAGCTGGAGTTTTGCACGCCAGATTTCAAACAGCAGTGATTTATGGTTGAATTGTCAACTTCTGTATGCAGGGAACCACAATGATAATGATGACAGCCTACAGCCCACAAAAGCTTCAATGGGTTCTGCTACGAGTTTTTGTATCTCTTCCTTTTTCAGCACAGCGCTTCCTGAGCTCTTTGTGAGAATCTTGTAAAATTAACACAACAAAATTCAAACGCTCATAAGCAGATAAGTGCATTGAGCTCATTATGTCTGTGCCCTTCATTCGCCTGCAGTTACATTTTCTCTATCATTTGCTGTCCGTGCATTGATAACACAGGTCATTTTAGAGCTGTTATGATTTCTAACAAAACAATTATTTTCCAATCTGAATTCATTGTATTTTAAGTAATATTTCTTCATCTCTTTTTTTTTTTTTTTTTTCCTGAAACTGAAACTCAGGTCAAGTTGTAGACTGCTCTTTGCTGGCAACAAACAATCACATCAATCAGATCATACATTTTACTTCTTAATGAGCACATTTTTTTCCTATTTCTTTCTCTGCTTTATCTTAAACTGCAGAAGATGGTAATTTAGTTTGCTCTACAGAAAATCCCCTCCAGTAAAAAATACATTCTTCTGAAGCTGTAGTGACCAATAGCAAATAAAGTTCAGTTCTTTGGGTGATGTCAAAACAATGTCTGATGGTAACAAAGCCAGCTGCTTTGATTTATATTGCCTTCCTCCAGCAATACAAGCCAGCATTCTGCTTGCCCTTTTCACTGCAGTTGCACATTAAGCTGAATGCTTTAGAGATTTTCTGCAACAACTCCCAGATCTCTTTCCTAATCAGTATTCGACACATCTTTCCTTTTAGCAGATGCGCTATTTTTCCCCTTTGTTCCAGGATTCATTGTTCTCCATTAACTGCAGTTGCCATTTATTAGTCCAGATGCAGAAATGATCCAACGACCCCTTATGAGCCGATGTGTGCACACCACCCACATGTCTGCACGCCAGCATGCAGTGGGCCCTTGGATCATCACGTATTTAAATATATGCACTGAAGCTATGGAGTGTTTACGTGAGATTTATGATGTTTCTCCAGTGCGCACAGGAAAACGAAATGGGATTTTCAACTGTTAAAAGTGAACCTGCTTCAAAGCTAGGGTTTGAAAATGTGCTCTTCTGGGGTTTGAGAGTAATGCAACAATACATAGAAGAAGATCCTCAGCTGGCAAAAAATCTTGTTAGAATTAATGTTGCCGTGTTGATTTACGCCAGGTAAGAGTGTGATCAATTAAATCTGTGCTGTGAACTATATAATTTTTTAATGAAAATTTAAACCTAATAATTCTAGGCCCCAGTACTCATTTTGGAGAGAAAAAAATAATGAAGAATGGAAACACTAGGAGAAACCATTCCTGAAACACAGACAAATTGGTAGGAAATGGAGTGTGTAATGCTTAAATATTCAAAGTACTGATAATATAAACAGGTGGCAACCATATAATATAAAGTACATTAACTTGGAATTCTGTAGACACTTGGAAGATAGGAAAATAGGATTTCACATCGTATTAGCTCACTGGCCCATGAAATCCTATATCCTTCCTTCAACACTGGCTAGTAGATAATTCTTAGTGGAAGGCAGTCCCGCCCTTCATAATACATCTCAGAAATACGAAATGCTGTAAGACTTAAGAAGCAGGAAAGTAAAGGACAAGACATTGGATGAGAAAAAAATAGGGGAAAAAATACATAAAATGCCATAACTTTAACAAAGAGGAAAGAAGCATTGTCTTCAGAACAAGCTCACTTGGGTATAGGACAGCCAGAAGCCTGCAGTGCTTTCTACCCACACTATCTCAGCTCAACCCCCATCAACAACACTTCCCAGAATTTATGATCACACAGGCCTTTGTGAATAAAGATGTTTCCAGTTCATAAAACCAATGGCATTATTAGCATTCCCTCTTCCCATCACCTAGCAGAGCAGCAGCAAGAGCCACTGGGTGAACTTCGCTGTGTGACAGCCCCTCTGAAATGGCCCTGCGAGCCATCAGGCCAGGAAGCCCATCTTGAACCCAGAGAAACATTGTCTGAACTACCATTTAAATAAATCTGGATTTAAGTTACATTACATTAAACGTTATGCCATGTTCTGACAGCTAATACTCGCAGTTGCCAGTGGGTACCAAGAAAAAAAAAAAAAAAAGGATAATAAAAACACTGCAGTCTTGTTTTCACAATAGAAAATGCTGTTTAAAGCAAACTATTGTGGTAGCTACAACCACCTGCTGGGAGATAGGCTTGCAGCCGTGGTGGCAACAGGAGCCCAGCCCCCAGCTACCTGCAGCATACGAGCAAGGACTGGCAGCAGCATTCAGCTGCATGTCACCAGGGGCCAACACTGAAATGAGCAGGAGCTGATGTCAGCTCAGCCTCACCCCCAGGCCTCCCTCCTGACTCCATTACCTCCCTTCCCAAGGAGGAAGAGTACATCATCCCATACATCTGGGGATCAGAAGGTACAGGTCACAGTGGGAATCACTGATGCACAGTGCGCACAGATACTGGTCAGGAGGGACCCAGGGAAATGCAGGCCCAGCTGCAAATAAACCCAAAACCTTTCCTGGCCTCTCAAGAGCCCTGTAAGCATCCAGAAATCCTCTCGAGTGATGCAGCAATATTCCCTTTCCACGTCAGATCACAGGCTGCTTTCTACTTGACTTCTGTAAAGATGGTAAATCTCAGGTGTCCTTGAACTTTAATCCAGACACTCCAGTTGTCTCTGATACTGGAGGAAAATGCAGGGCTCCTCGTTTGCACAGCAACCTCCTTGCCCTACCTTCTTCATCCCAGGGAAGAAAAAGTATGGACAAATACTTTCATATGTTACCAAGACTTAACGTTGCCATTTACTGCCATGGGACTATGTGGGAGGAGAACATATTGCAGAGGAGAGCACATTAATCTCTGGAGAACTGCTATAAGGGACAGGAGAGGAGCACTCAGATAACGCTGTTTATTCTCATGAGCCTGGGACCATCCACACATACTGCCCTGAGAAGTGAGGTTACGGACAGCACAGCGTCAGGTTATCCCAAACAGCTGAATACAAACAGCTTGCTGCACTCCTGTCCTCATCAGCTGTTGAAATGTTTCCTCACTGAGCAGCAGGTGTGGAGTGCAGTCAGGGACCATCCCCAGCCCCACATAATTTGAATTTTCTCCATGCTTCCACAAGCAGCAGAGCAAACATCCATAGAAGCCAGGGGAGGCTTCTCAATAACCGAGGCAAAAATTATGTATTTGTCCGTAAACTGAAATGACACCACTTTCCTGCTAGATCTGAGTAGAGATCCCTGTTAAGCAGCATAGCCAGTTCTTTCCTTTGTTTCCAAATGATTGTTTTACTAAAAAACACCAATAAAATGACAATTTCCAGCAAAATGGCTACAGAACTACGAACCATTCTGAAAGCCCAATTCAGGCAGAAGCTAATGATGCAGGAGATTTATTAAGCCAGATGTAGGCACATAAGATATAAATATGCTGTCAGATACTTTCTTTAATATATATTTTGGATACAACAGTACACATAGCAGTATCATTTGATATATTAAATGATCCATCTTGTCATGTTATAACTTCATCTGATATGACCAATTGCTTTACAATATACTATTGTGCATATGGGAAAAAACAAACAAACAGCTTGTAATAAATTATCATAGCATCTATTAACCGATTTAGCTCACGCAGCACAAGTCCATCTACAAAGAAGCATCTCCCTTCCTTAATCTTTGTGAGCTCCTTACCAGGATGGACCACAGGAGGTTGTGATATCTCCCCTGGAGAGCAGCGTTGAGCATGTCATGCCAGACCTGAAGTCTTGCTGAAAGACCTCTGCATTAAAAGCAATCTTGATTCATTTTGAAGTTGATGATTCCACAGCTTTCAAGAAGAGAACAAAATCACTGTGAGACACCTTTCTAATTCCCTCTCTTGTTTTGGAAAGTTTCTTTTGTGCTTTCTCCACTTTTGACATAACTACTCGACGAAGAGCTTAAGCCTAAAGCCTACATGTGTTCCTTGTGCCATTCCTACAGCAGGATGATGCAGAGAGCAGTTGCATTTTCCTTAGAGTTGCTCCTTCACGTGGCCCAGCACCGTGTGGCGAAGGATCCAGTAACCACGGCTGACGAAATGTAAAGGAAACCTGGAGATGCTTTGGAAACAGCAGATCCCACAGAAACCCTGTAATGGGGCGGGCAGCAGAGAAACTCCTAATTTATGCAGCAACAGGCTGTTCCCCAACCCAAGTGCAGACACAGGCATACTTGCAGACCACAACTAAATTCTCTTCTATTCCTCATGCCAAAATTCTTAAGCAGATTTCCCCTCCTGTTTTAAATGACGTCTTTTGAGACGTTATCACATTCTCTCACACAAATACTGTTGAAGCAATAGACGAGCATAACAAAACACCATATTATGCCTGCCAGATTCAGCAACTAAAATTAAAGACTTTTTCGCTACTTGATCATAATTGTAATATTTCAAATTCCTTCTACAAAGAGCAGAATTTAATGGCTGTTATGGATTTTTCACTCCCTTAGAGAATTTCTGCAAAATTCAATTATTTTTGGAGACTGCTTGAGTTTATATCTCGCAGTGATGATGAATTACCTATTGTACTGGCTGACTTAAAAACAATACAGAAAAATCAATTTTTTGACAAAAGGAAAGACACAGAGAATCCAGGACTGGCACACACCGTCTTTGCTGGGAGGTTAGAATGAGCTAATCCCAAACTCTTTGCCATCATCAACCACTTTCTGTTGCTTTCCATAACAGCATCTGATTACATTTCAGCTGTTTGGGTTTCCTATAGAGATTGACTTTGCCAACAAGACGATTTGCCATCAAGAAATTGTAATTAACTTAATGAACTCTGTCTTTTAAACAGTTGGAGATTTTAGAGCTAAGAGTGCTGATTATCTCAAGTATCAAAGAATTTTGCTTTAAACACACAATATTCAGTGCCAGAGATAAGCAATTTGCATGCTAACATTTTGATGCTCGGATGTGACAGTGGTATTTAGGACTGCCGACTGTCTCAAGAAAGAATAATTTTACACATCAAATAATAGCACTAGTAATGACAATAAAACACACCAAAAATTGAATTTAAGAAATGTCCCGCATAAATGTTTTACAGCTCATAAAGGAAAAGCATTGCATCAGTCCAGAGCCAGTCTGCTCCTGTAAAGCCCTCAGATGCAGTTTGAATCCAACTTTTTATTCTATCCTTCAGTCTACCAACAGATTAGATCACATATGTTTGGCTTGAGCGTATAAGTTGTCAGGAAAAAATATAGATAGCCTGAAGCTACCAATAAAAATCGCAGTACTGCCAACTGCTCAGACTTGGTGAACCAGCTGATCTTCTCCCATAGAAGGATTTTCATATTAATCTCATGCTAAAAAAATCAAAAAGTATTGCAATGGTAAAACCTGACTTTGTATCATGCTGCAATTTCACACAGCAGGCACTCCACAGAATCACAGAATGGCCAGGGTTGGAAGGGACCTCAAGGATCATGAATCTCCAACCCCCTGCCACATGCAGGGCCACCAACCTCTCCATTTAATACTAGATCAGGCTGCCCAGGGCCCCATCCAATCTGGCCTTGAACACCTCCAGGGATGGGGCAGCCACCAGGCAGCCAGATGTGTCTTTGGTGGCAGGAGAAGGAATCTAGCCATTGAACAGGTAGAATAAAAGACCAGAAAAGGTGTCTTCTCTGGGCCCAGCTCTAACACAACCAAACCGCTGTGCTCACACCACCTACCAGCTGGGTGTGCAACCCTCCTGCCACAGCAGCACAGGAACCCATCCCAGCAGTGCTGGTGTAATCTCTGCTAAGCATCTCCAAGCCATGTAGGGCAGTCGTTGCCTTTCCTCACAGAAAAATAAGTACTGAGTGAGAAGGAATTGTGCATCTCAGAGAAGTGAGGCTACCCCATTCTGGAACACATGCGCAGTGCCTGCACACAGGCACACAATTTGGGGAAATGAATCCTACCAGGGCCACGTGCGACCAGCTGATGGTGTTTGCTGATGGTGTGCAGGGCTGCTCCTGCAGCAGAGTTCAGCTGCCTTCATTTCTGTGTAATTCCAACTGCAAAAGTAACGGCTCAGTTACTTTCTGCACAGCTTTCTAAAAATCAGGGCACCTCTGACAGCCATCGAGGTGGTGATCAGCAAATGGACTTTTTTTCCTGCCTTTTCCTATGAGACGATTACTGAGACAGTGATTGGAACAGATATAACTCATGTGAGCAAGCAAATGCATTGCAATGTGGCTACATCACGAGACAGGCTCAGCACCTCCGTGTGCTGAAATAGGAAAGATCAAGATTTATTATGCTCAGGAGGACAAGGACAGCGTTGTCACCATTCAGCATCATTCCCCTACACTGCCAGGGGCAGGTACATTTCCATACAGCTGGTAGCATTAATTAAGGTTGCCTTTTAGGGAATTCCTTAAGGGATCCATACTAACCCCCAAGTTAAACATCACATTGGCAGAAACATGCAAACTCAGAGGGTTTAAAGTTTGTGAGGCAGAACGCCACCCTACCTTCACCAAATTAATTATAATCAAAAATAATAATAATAAAGATGAAAGAGGAAAAGAAACAAAGCCACGAGGAGAGGAAATATGAAAATCATACCCTTTTAATACCATCTTTACTGCTGTGTATAGAAATGCTCCAGCAACTACCCACCTGATCCAGAGAAATCCTTGGCATTCTGAAAATAGCCATACCCAGACATAATAAAGTAAATCAGACAACAGTAAAGGCAGCAATGGCCCTACAAACAGCATCCACCCAGGACAAAAGATGTCCCTGTTTCGGCCTGCAGCACTCCACGTTTCTTCTTTCTTTTGCTCACAGAGGTTCTGATGCTTCTCCACTTTATCCTCATTAAGTGATACTAAAACTCAAATTTTGGTGAAAAAAAAAATTGCAGTTTGAGTCTCTAGCAAAGGGACTGCTCTCCTGACGTGACATTTTCTGCTTTCAAAATAGCTAAGTGGGGAAAAAAGGACAAATGCCAAAACAGAACCGGTGAAATCAAATGCCTCTATACGAGCAGTGTTCTCCAGCCTCCTAAAGCCTTCACAACTTTATTAAAATGAGACTGGTCTGGGCAGGTGGGAGGGCTGCTGGGATGGAGGAGATCTGGCATGAGGAAACCCCAAGTGCTGCACGCAATGGGAGGGAGGGAGCATCGCTGTGCTTCAGCAGCCTCTCAGCAATGGATGGGCCCCCAGAGGGCTGTTAGAGGTTCATATAAATTAGATTAGGTCAGCGTCAGCTGGGGACATGTGAGCCACTGGGCTGTGTTGAGCTGTGTCAAAGCCACCAACGCTCACCTTTGCCCCTTCTCCTGTGGGTCCCATGTGGACAGTGCTCGAATACAAACAGCGGAGATCCTGCTTGCCTAGTTTTGGAGACTTTCAGCTCCTGTAAATCTTTAGCACAGACATCTGCATAACCTCAGGGCTGCTTCGTGTGCACTGGGAAGAAAAGCATTGTCCGACCATAAACAGTGCTGCAGTCTCCTGGGCTTACTTCCAGTGCCTCCCCTATTTCTTCCCATTGTCGGAAGCTTGAAATTTCCACTGGCTCTGAGCACACAAATAAAGCAGCTCACCAGCTTCGGGAAGCGCCTGCAGAGACTCATAAACAGTTAGCTGCAGCTGTCATTTTACACAAATGTTTCTCGCTGTGATGAACTGGAAATGCAATGTATTCCTCATTGAAATCGTACTTAATTGCAGCTAATTCCAGCGCTATCAGAGGGAATGTTTGCACGTTTCCTTATCGCGGCCCCACTGGCAGGCACTTACAACGCTTTCCCATTTATTTCACTCCCAGTTCAAAGCTGCCTTCCTTGAAATTCTCCACGGACCATTTCCAGTCATCTTCACAGATCGCGTGCCCATGCTAGTTTTCATTGAAGTCACTGGGAAAATTTCCATTGATTTTAATTGAACAGGCTGTTTAACCTTTTTTTTTCCCCCTGGCAATGAAATACATCAACAAAATATTCAAGACCACACAGCTGAGAATCTATTATTTAATGGCAAAACTAAAAAGCAGCACATGTCCACCCTGTGTTGTACTAAAATTGACAAGTAGGCACCATTTTTGCATCATTCTCTTGAAATGCACACCAGTTGTGTATTGGTCTGAACATGAAACTGATCTGAATTTTACTTTGAGATTTGCTTGAACAATATTTTTGAAAACAAAACAAAAAAAATACAACAAACTTTCCTTTATGTTATAATATCAGTTCTCTTGATCAGCTTTTTTCCTGTTAGGTTTTTCCTTTCCCCAAAATAATATAATAATTCTCACATAGTTATTAAAATGGTGAAGCAAAGGAGAAGTAAAGGAGGGTGAAAAGAGCACCGTCACCGTGGTCCTCTCCCTCTTCAGGATAATTGGGATGAAAAGAACAGGAAGGGGAGATGGCTGGAGAAGGTCCCTTGGGTGGCAGTGCTGAAGTTGAGTTGCTTGTTGAGTCCTTGAGTTGCTAAGTCCTGAAATAAATTGGCATCTCCCCAGGCTGGCATCTCCCCTCCTGCCTTCCCTTCACTCTTGGGAAGGAGGATTCCTTATCTTTGTCAAATTCTATGAATGTTTTGCTTTTAGTGTTAACAAAGGTCTGATTTCACTCAAGGGCTGTGACGGAGCCCATTCAGGGTTGTTATTATGGTTGCAGAAACATACCCCAACAGTAAGATGCCTTCCATGGGAATGAAAAGAAATCCACAACAAAAGAAGTCCGGAAAGTTCAAGTCTACCTCAGGTTCACTGGTTTCTGTGCCATTCTCTCATGCTATTCATTTACTCACAATGAACTGCTGCAGAATTCAAACACATTTGCTCTATGGTTTTATCTCTGCAGAAAACAAAGTTGATTCAGTGGAAAAAAAAAAAAAAGTAATAATAATAATTTAAAAAATAGAAGAAAAAGGGAAAAAGAAGGTCAGATTTCCTTTTTTGTATTCAAATGCCTTGAACAGAGACTACCCAATAGTTAAGTGAAGTCTGTTAATTACCTGGATTGCTAACAAAATTAAGTCCTACCAGCATCAAATCCTAAATGTTTTGTCTCTCTAATAGGGCAGTACTTCATATTTGGTACTCTCTTCCATCCAACACAGTGATTATTACATGGATCCTGTCATGATATGACTGTGAAAGATTAGAATAAAACATAACCAACCATCCGTAAACTGAGCCAATCTTTTTAATGATAAAAAAAGAAGGTTAGCAATTGTGCAATGCATCAAAATGTTAATTGTTTACGTCACATTCTTCTGAACTAGTGGATAGGATGATGAAGATAAGGTTTAATAAAGTATCTTTTCAGATAGCAGATGTATCATGGATATGACCAGAAATGACATTCCAATGGTAAAATACTGAAAATGGGGGATGATACCCAAAATGGAAAGAACCATGACTGTCTTTCTGCTGATGGGAATGAGGATGTAGCAAGAGAAATAAATAAAAAAAAAAAAAAAACAACAAACTATCAGATTCCTAATGTGAGATGATAACGTGACAGTGGCTCATATTGCCTCTCTTGATATCAAGGGAATAACTGTCAATTTTGATCTGATGAAGCCAAAATTAGGTTCTCAAAGTCACATGGAGCAGCCCTGGCGAGATCCCCCTAGCTTTTGTTTCTTGCTTCTCAATGCAAAATGTCCTTTCAGATGCAGTAATGGGAACTTGCAGGAATGAGAGTCTGGGGAATTTTAAAATGTTAGGAACCTGCAAGTATTGCAGATTAGTATTCCACACAGAGCCATAATTTGCAGTGTTTGCACTCACTTTAGCATTCCTTTTAAATTAAAGGCACAATAGGTAAGCTGGCAGCGTGCAGATGGTTTAAAGAGTTTAAAATATACTTATTCATAGCTTTAATTTTTATAACAGAAGCTATTTAGAACCCAACTTTTGTGCTCTTTGAAAGGTAACTGGATTTGTTCTGAAAAATAAATTCAGGAAACCAGCAGGTTATTTGGATTAATGGGTTTGCATACTTTAAATACAAATAACATGACTGAATAATATCCCTTCAGATATTCAAGCATACCTTGAGGTACAGACATCTAGCTGCGTAGGAAAGGTTTCAGTGAAACAGAACTGTAATCACTATGGCATAAGCATGGGAGAAATGAGCTACTTAGGGGAGTCCTGAAGTAGACCCAGAAGAGCACTACTGCAGCTGGGGGTAGATGAAGGATGCAGACACTTTTTAGTGGAGCACTTTTTGGTAAACTCCGGAAGTTGAGGAGCATAAAAGTAATCAGGCATTTTGCAAAAATAAATTTAAAAAATAATAATAAAAATCCACAGCATTGGTTTTTGAGTCAGCTAACAGCAAATACTGAATGCAGACTGAACTCGTGCTACACCAGCTTATAAAGGTCTCCCTTCTGTTTGTAATTCTGAGTCCAGATCCATCCTCAGAGGTTGACAGAAACTGATAAACTGGTATGCATTTATCTACCGTGTTTTAAAGCCTGCTGGTTTCCAGAAATTGTGGTCCAGATTTCCTTTCCCTCTCTGTCTGAAGAAGATCTGCACACGTGGGAGGAGAATGTATTGCCAGTCAGCATGGGATGTAAACTGTGAACCCAGTGCTGGAGCTGCAACCCCCTTGTCCAGGTGGCTGAGAGTAATTCACAGCTCACTTAGAACATCTTGGACCTGTATCCTGGTCTCACGATTTGCAGCTCTGACAACTGTGATTACTGCTCACTCCAAACAGCAACTGCTGTGAGCAGATCACAGGTATAAGAATAAAGATGAAGGATGCTCCTCTTCATCAGCAAGCTCCTTTGAGAGCAGATCCAGGCCTGGCAGCACTGGAAAGTGTTTGGGGAATATTGGTGTTGAAGATAAGGTGACATACTGCTTGCTTTCTCATTCCTGGCTCCTTGAAAATGCCTGTCCCTTCCAGACTGTTCATGTTACTGACTGGAAGTGCCTACAAGCATGTATCTGGAGGAGCATCATACTACATTACTACATTGCCACAGTCAGTGGAGAGATGGGGAACAAGCAAAAAAAACAATCCAAACAAACAAACCCTCACCCGATTAGCTTGCTGTCAATTATCCTTGATGGGTAATTGTGTCCATGGCCAGAGGGAAATGCTAGCAGGTGTAATTACTGGCTTCTTTTTCCGAGGTTATAACCTCTGACTTGCACAACCTGTCTGCAGATACATGCAAAAAGCATTGAATAAATTATCAGCTTCTGCCTGGCATAAATAAGGAAGTTTTCTTTTCAATTAATGTTGGATAATTTTAATTGCAAAAGCATTTTGCTTTCACTGCTTCTCCAGTCACGCTGAGTAACACAAGCAAATGCCTTTACAAGCCTTGTGGTCTCTTGTAAAAATGTACAGGTGCCAGCATAGCATACTGGAAGGAAATGCATTTACGTGGCAAAATGTGGCATGCTGAGTTGACAAGAATCTATTTGTGTATATTACAAAAAATTACAGTGTAGTTTAAAACTGACAATCCATTACTAGAAATCCATCTTTTGCTTAGAATGATAAACCAAGATTGAATTATAGATTTCACAGTAGCAATTCCTACGTTCTGCATTTAAATCCACACATTCTGCTTCCCCAAAGCTTTTTTAATCTGTTCAGTTGAAATGAATGTTCATGCTCAAAAATTGCCTCAGTTTATGAACAGTTTCATTTTGGGAAATGCGGCAGCACAATCCCCAAAATTGTTCAGGGACCTTGCTGAAGGGAGCACGCTCATCAAAACCCAATTTCCAACAGTTATTTATTTATTTAGGTCAGCTGTTGTGTAAACAGGCACATGCCCTGAGCGTGCAGCTGCATTTCCACGCAGTTCAGATTTGCAGAATGCCCACATATAGCTGTGGTCACATTCTGGGGCCAGATTCTGATTTGAGGCAGTTGCCTTCATATGTGAATGAACATAAAGCTCACCCAATCTCAGTGCTATGCAAGGAAAGGGGCATGTTTGTTATTGACTTTCACCCACTAAATTAAATGCTTCTCTGATATAAAGCGATAGGATTGAGATCTCCACTCACTGTGCTCAATCCAACACCGTACCTCACGGTTCAGCAGCTGAAAATATCGGCCAGTTTCTTCGCTGTCCCAGAAAGGGACACCAGCTCCGCATTGTTGCTGTTTTCTGCTCATTTCACTTGGGTGTTTCAGCTGCAAATAACAACATTTGGACCAGCCAAAGGCCTGAGCAGGCTGGGCCAAGCCCATGTTACCATTCCTAAATAGCCACCCCAAACGTGCAATCAAATGTGTGGGAGAGAGAAAGACTTCCTAACTCTCAGCAATAAATCTGAAAAAAAGTTCAACATTCAAACTCCACCAAATGTTAATCAGTCTGCCACCTTTTGTTATCCCTATGAATGACTGTAGTCAGGCTATTTACAGCAACTGATGCATTCAGTTGTTAATTGTAAGTGCCCATTGAGGGCACCTCAAATGAACCACAGCCTCCCTTCAGTTCTCATCCCCCCTTCCCAGTAAAGGGCTGGAAGTGCTTTAAGAGAGTACAAGAAGTTCATCTCCAAAGCCAACGGAGTCCTTCAGAAATTATTATTGAGGGCAGTCTTGAGGGAAAGAAGAAACACAAGTATTTCAGCAGCTTCTTCCTTTAATCCAAGCAGAGTCACATGGAAATGAAAGCAGATGCTGGTGCTCCAGAAGATCTGGCAGTCTTCTACACCTGCTGTCTGTAAGCCTTCCTGCTCCAAACTCAAAGCAGGAGGATGCGGAAAGGTACTGATACCCTCTGTAGGGCCCTGGCCATGAGCTCAAAGCCACAGTAGGAGGGTTCCAAGGGTTCCATCATGGAACCCACCCTGGAGAGCTTGGAACAGCCTGGGCTGAGGCAGCACAATTAGTGCAGGTGATGTGGAGTTGAGCATCAGAACAACAATGCTATCTCTGCCCATGTCATTACTTAATGAGAAAGTGAGCTTACCCATGCATAAAACGAGAAGGCTGAGGCCTTGGGGATCCATAATGAGTATTTCTCCCAGGAGCAACCACCCAAACCCCTAGCTGAATTGATATAGTCTAAATTTGCACAGACTAGAAGCTTCAGTTATGTAAAGTACACCAAGTAGCTTTTCTGCTTATTGGCCACAAAGGGTGGCTTAACAACACAACAGGTCTGTTCATCCTGTCCAGGTATGTCCCACAGCTGTTCCATCTATTATATCACACACCAATTCACATGCAGCTTTCTGCTGCAAGCTGTAAGTGAAGATGAGCAGACTCCACCTCCCTGCAAACGGTAGAAAAAAGAATTCTTGGTTCAAATCTTCCTCCTCTGTTTTTAAATGGAGCCGCACATGATCTGTCTGATCACACTGTCCTCGGCACACACACAAATACTCTCAGCTCCTCATTCATGAGTGCTGCAAAATAAATTTTACAACTCTAAGACATGGGATTTTGGCACTCATCTTCACAACAGCTTGTATTTGCTTTTAATCAATGTTTGACAAAAAATAGTAATGAGAAACCATAATGATCTTACAGCTGTTTCAGTGGAAGTGTCATTAAGTTCACGGGACAGAAAAATCCCTGGAAAAATGCATTCTATCTCCATGTTCAGTAGATGTCCCAGTTGTTTGAAAAATGAATTCAAGTCAAATGTATTTTGTCCCCAAAAAAGGAACCTCACGTAATTTATACAAACAATGACCTAAAATTTGCTTTTGTAAATAGCCCACAAGAAGTCAAAGGAGGTTACATTTGTGTTAGTAAAGCTGATTTTTAATAGGTCACCCAAATACAAGAAGAGTGGTGACCAGTTTTCCCTTCTCATTACTCACATGTGAGTGAAAGATCTCATGCTGCCCATCAGCACCGGGGGTGCCAGTGCCAAGTAAGGGGATCTGACAGCTGAGGAATTGCTCCTCCTCTGGCAGATAGGCACTACATCTTTGTGGAACACTTGTAGGCACCAGCACTACTTTAACAGGAGCTATTAAACTTTGCGTGGAAGGTCACAATGACAAGGGATAAAACCCAGCTCTTTGCACAGTCTGATTTAGCAGCCTCTGTACTTTGCAAAATCCAAATTCTGTTACCAAAGAAACCCTGCCAAAGACATGATATTACACAGCATGAATTCGCTGCAATATCTAATCTTCTAAGGGACTTAGACACTAAAACATATCAGGAAATCTATGCAGTCATCATTTCTCAACATTTTTCCAGTTTCCAAGCTTAAACTAGACGCAAGTCCATCTTCTGAATCCTGCCTGTGTTACAGCACTGTTCAGCATAAGGAGCAATTTTCCATTTGAAGAGAAATCAAGTTAGGATTATAAATAAACATTAAAAACAATACCAACGCTCTTGTTTTCTTCAAAAAGAAACAGGGCCTGAGAATGAATTTGAAAGGAGGTGGATTACAGCAGGTACAGACCACAGACCTGAGCATATTGCTTTTAGGAAAACAGAATAACAATAGGGCCAGGAGCTGTTATCCATTTTCTATCTGAAAGGACAGGAAAGTGTTTGGATCTGCATTCTTTTCACAGCATTTTCTTACCCTTGCAGTGCCACCACACTAGTGAGAGCACTGCTACTGCTTAACTATTGAGCTGGCAAATAGTTTTGAAAATTGCTCTTGGAATGATATTTATATATTTATAATTTATATGAAAAAAATATGTCAAAAAAAAAAAAAAAAAGGCTGGATGCATTTATAGAATCATAGAATGGCGTGGGTTGAAAAGGACCACAACGCTCATCCAGTTCCAACCCCTTGCTATGTGCAGGGTCGCCAACCAGCAGACCAGGCTGCCCAGAGCCACATCCAGCCTGGCCTTGAATGCCTCCAGAAATTTGCCAAGGCCTCATTCCTGTTGGGTTGCACTTCCATGCTGCACAAGCCTGCTGATGTTGCCTGACTCAGCTCTGGAGAGAACACCTGCCTCAGTAGTGCCAGCACGTGCCAGCCTGCAGCCAAGTGCTTGAAAACTGGTGACAGATGTACAACGCATGCCAGGGGAGCTTTGAATCTCGAAGCAAACACGACATCATTTTGATCTGTATATAAATAAGCCCTATCCTGCTCAGTGCCCAGCACGAGTGATGCTGCAGACAGCAGAGCAGCCCCACAGGGAAGGAAGGTGAGCCTGGGGGTCAGGGCCGTGTGGAGGAACCCACTCTGTGTCAGCTGTCTCTTTGCACAGACATGGACAATTTCAAATCCCAGTGTGGGCACTTCATACTTCAGAGTTTCTGTAGGATCTTTTTAGGGAAACAGAAAGGAATCAACAATATTTCATGAACAATAAAAGAAGATGAGAAATTGCGTTGGCAGATCTCAACTATAGCCTGTAATCTTCATTACAGATTGAAACACAAGCTACTGATGTAAGATTCAAGCGGGACAATGGAAATATTTTTGCTTAATGGCTAACTGTCAAGTAACACGCAATCCCTCACAGCAATACTTCTGCAAATACTCTGTCCTTTTTATATGTCTTACGGGGCTTTACAGCAGTTTGGGCCACAAGGCAAAAGCATGTGGCAAAGACTAATTTATGAGAATGTCACTCATGAGTAACAGATATGAACCACAGAACTGAAATACTGGATGGGATAGGCACTTCATCTTGCTGCTGTGCACGGGTCTTTTAGGGATGAGAATTTCTAGAAAAACAAGAAGCCCTCCCTAATGCTGTTACACTTTATAGCATTATTTGTTTTTCTACTGATCTTCTTTGTACAACGCGTTTATTTCTTTGTTTCTCATTAATCAGATTATCTCACATTAATGGAAATATTGTCTGCTTTTTTCCTAGATGTTCTGCAGGAAGTCAGCTGCGTAAAGCTTGTAGGAATAAAGCAGTCAGCACGTAAACAGCTTTATTTGGGCACTGAATTAAAAGTGATTTCAAAGATAAATGTAATACTTAGTTGAGAAGATAAAGAGGGTCCACTGTTTTCAGTCATTCCAGAGACTGATGAGGAGAAATGGAATCTCAGCGCACGCATGCAGGGAAGACAAGCTGTGGAAATGATGGATGTGTGGAAAAACACGATTAGTGTTCACTTTTCATTCTAAATACATATAAAATAAAGACATGAGACTGAGATGCACTTGCTTGGGAAAATCATGGCTCTGTTCTATCAGGTGAAAACAAAGTAGTTCCCCATTGCTGTACACATGTATGTGCCTCTTATCACAGCTTCATTCAACCACTATGAAATTGACAGCATGTATTGCCAGATAGATCTGAGCTAAATGCATGTGCACTGTTGAATTCTTGGGGACTACGAGCAGTTTAGAAAGCTCAGGTAGGTTTCCACCAGCCTCTAGTTGTACCTCACGTGCATGATGCTGGCCCTGGAATGGGAACCTCTGGAACAAATCTATGCTTGAACCAAAACAGACCTTACAGAAGTGGAAGATTTTTTTTCTTTTTTAAAGTTGATGTTGGTAGAGAATGTAAAAAAATAAAATAATCTTACCTGCTAAAATGGTTAATTGTAACATTGGTTCAGATTATGACCCATTCTTTTTGGGCAAGCATTACAGTAGCTTTGGAGCACAACTATCAAAACTGTGACGCTCGGAGGGAGAAGCAGAGGCAGATTTGGAGAATTCCTATTCCTCTCTTTGCACCTGCAGTCTCCTGCTGTCAGACACGCTTTGTAAGCATGTGACCATTCTGAGTCTTCCCTGTGCCCACTGCAGTTGCATAAATTGTGTGAATGTTCCCCTGTCCATCTGACATTCGGTCCCTTGGTTTAATGGGAGCTCTTGTGCACCGATTACTAAACAGAATGATCCGTGTAATTTTGTGAATATTTGGCAGGTATGAACTATTTGCATATTACTCACATGGATCTACAAAGACCTGATTGGGAAAACAGAAAAGACACTGATGAAAGGATAGTGAATTTATCAAACAGATGCAGGTGCCAAACTTGTCTCTTGGTGCAGAACAATCTTAATATGATAAATAAATCAAAAAGCACAAATGCTACATAGAAGTACAAGATTAGGTTTTTTGGTTCACAGTTCAGATAATGCACCCTGGGAAAGTGGTACCCATTTTCAATAACCATTAGATCTGAACACTTGATAGCTGCTTGCCTAACATTGTACCTGCAATCAGCACACATACCAGCACTTCTCTCTATGACTTCTATTCTGCCTTCAAGGGACCTGGAAAGTTGATGGCTGGACAAAATTACAACTTATTCTTGTATTCTGTTCAGCACAACGGCAAAATGAGATGGGAATTACAAGGTTTGCCATCTCCTCTACAGGGAACAGGCACTAAAATCTCATTCCCTTTAATCCATTTGGATTCAATCTGTGACATTACACTCTACGTGTCTCTTCTGGGCCTTATTCTACTGTTCTGCCTTGTTTGCAATATGATCTTGCTAGCAGGATTTTCATGGTTAATTTAGATCCAAGGGTTGTTTTTATTTATTTTTTAATGAATGTGTGACCAAGCCATCTCCCCCTTCATCTGCTCTGTAGATTTATTTTGTATTGGGATACATCTGTTTTGGTACCTTAACTGTTCCAATCTGAGGACTATCGACATTTTCATTATGTGTGAGATGAAGTACACAGCTGTATTAAGGGATTTTCAACTAGACAAGCTTGGGGGTGGAACCACTCTTTGCAGAGATTTCTAGTAGATAATGCTCTTCAGTGTAGCAAAATGACAAAGCAAAAAAAAAAAAAAAAAAAAAAATTGGGACATTTTTGTCATGCAAGAGGGCAAAATCACAGCATCCGTGTAAAGAGAGCGCTGGCTGGAGAACGAGGTACGTGTTATTAATATATATCAGTATCTAAATTCCAGAAGGAGATAGCCAAACGCTATAATTAGCTCTGAAGCTAAAGGATGAGTAGCATAATAATAACTATTAGACTGAATAGGAATGCAATGAAAAAGAAGCTCGATTCACAAAGGAATACAATGTTAATATTGAAATTTGGACAAGGTAAAATGGTGAGTTGTAGAAGAGAAGCATTTAATGACACTTCATCTGTGCAATCTTTTCAGGAGAGATATGAAAAAACAATTATAACGTACAAGAATAGGGAGTGTTTTATCCATGTTTTGTGATATAACCTATCAAATTGATCATTGCCTTCAGTTCTGTTTTCAGTGTAAATATACACATGCTCTGCGTGGCACAATAACACACACATACATATTAAATTAGATCTGCCATTTTCCTGCAGCAGTAAGAAATGAACAGAGGGATGAATAGAGAGAACAGTGTTGGAACAGACAGATAATAAAATTCACAGATCTCTTTGCTTGTTTTCCAGATCTGACCTTGAAAATCTGCTTATGTGTGATGTTCATTAAGTGCCTCCCTTCTATTGATGAATTTACACACTCTATTCAAAACTAAGGCTTAAAAAGCAGGGATAGAGAATAGCAAAGGCTATGGCTTTCTTTGCCCTCTTTAAAAGCTAGTTTGTGTTTAAACACAGCACAAACTGTAAGAGACAAAACAGGGTTCCTTGTATTCATATCTACTTAGTGATCCCAGGTTTGTAATGAGGAGTTAAGACCAAAATACACTTGTTTTGCAATCAAAGGTAGCATAATGAAGCTTGGCTTGTTGTCAATCTATTGATTAAAATAAGACATTCTTAAACCCAAAGTAAGACTTTCACATAGACATTCAGTGCATTGGCTCTATGAAAACAGGTCAGTGAAATCTGTACAAAAGGAGTGGGAAGAACCGTGGAACACAAGATGGAACTCATGCTTTTCTATATAATGCTCTGCCAACATTCAATAGCTCAGGGTGCAAATCAGCAGCACATCAGTTTATATGTATATATATACATATATATAGAAAAGGCCCCAGAAATTTCAGATTTTTTCCAGAATTTTAGGAAATGCCTCATCTGAGGCTCAATCTTACACATATGGAAATAGCAAAATGAATTCAAATATGCAGCGTATTTTGAGACTCTATCAAGAATTCACACTAAAACTGCATGTAAGATTGGCAAGGTGGACTACTAAGTTAACATAGCTGTAGACAAAGCAATTAGCATCTCTATCATGTGGGTATTGATCCAGCTGATCCCCCTGCTAACAAACCTTCCAAAAAATGAGATAAGGAGGTACTTGTTAATAATGCTAGATGAAACAGACAACAGCAGAATAATCAATTAAATGGAGTCATATGATGCCTACTTTGAGCATCAAGGAGTAAGGAGATCAAATGAAAGAAAAAAAGGGATAATTTACAGCGATGAAAACTCTAAGATGGTTATTTGAAGTCAAAATTGATAACATAATCCCGTGAAATGGGACCAATCAGTATCCTGGAGGGATGAGGTTCTGTCTGACTCACGAGAAATATTTTAAAATGGACCTTTAAAAACAAGTATGTTCTGTATCAGCTGAGGTATGGTGTTGATGTCATCTGAAGCACAAGAAAAGTGAGGCTATTGATGTGCAGAAGAACTGCACTCCTACAGGAACGAGTGCAGAAAAAGACTGGGGTGAATGGAGAAAACAAATACCTGCAGGAGACACTTCACCACTTCGGCCTTACAAAGAAAAACTGAGGGAATGTGCTCCGGTCTGCAGATACATCATGTGAACAAGGAGGGGAAAAGGATCTGTAGGCTGAATGAAGAGGAAGAAAAAAGAACAACACAGCAAAAAAATTAGCTAGGAATAAACGCAGTCTGAAATTAGATGAGGATCTCTACCCATTCCTGGAGAAAGGTTACAGAGCAAAGTCCCAAGAGGAGAAAAATTCTAATTAGTTTTAAAACAGTGCTTGATCACTTTGTGGGAGACACTGGATGGCGCAGATATCTCCTGCAGCAGAGAACTGAACTTGTGACCCAGCAGATCCCTTTCACTCTGAGGAGTTTCTTAACAATAATGTGTATGAACAAAAATCAAAATCTGCCTCTTTTTCATGCTCTCAATGTTTCGGGTCTACTTTAATACTACTTTGAGTGCTCTCAGGGGTTTAATTCATATTTTTAACGCTTTGCATGTTTGGAGTTTTAAAAATGTTAAATTATTTAAAAGTACTAAAGCAAACAAAACCTAACTCTGCTGCAGCCATTGATTCCACACATACAGTTATGGCCCCTTTATCTGAATGTTATTTAATGAGTGTCCCTGAAGGGATTAGCATGTCAATGTGTGTATATTGATTTCCTAATCCAGTCCATCAAAGCTGTTATGATCTGGCGACAGCACAAGAAACAGGAGTTCAAAGTTCTTCACGCAGCTCCGACAGTATGTTCTCAAATCTCTTGATGTGAGAATTAGCTCAGTCCTGAAGTCCAATTAATCTGATGAGGCTGTCAACAAAGATGTCATTTCTAGTCACATTTTTGGGGATGTGGACACCTGTCTAAAATACAGAATGAGATCATCAGCTCATTAACATTTCCCACCAGATGGTAAAAAGCTGCATTTTATATCTTTTTGGAGTGCTCCACATTTTATGGCCAGACCTTTAAAACGCTCCATCAGAAGGGCTGCACACCACAGGATAACTTTAGAAATAAAAATATCTGGGAGATGCCTATTTAAACACCGCCACCAAGATGCTAAGATGGAAACAGAAAGGGCTTATAATCCTCTCCAAATGAACTGGTACAGAAAAATAAATAAATAGAAGAACAAGTGCGTCTGTATGGAGCAGGAGGCTCAGCATCACACTGTGCAATAAAACAGAGCAGGAGCCAGCTTGGCAGCTCTCGTGCAGAAAAGGCACAAGCTGCTATTCCTCAGTAGAGATGTGGGGGTCTCAATCCTGTTACTACTGCGTTCAGCGGGAAAACTGTTCAATATTACCAGAGGAAAATCAGATTCTAACAAGTTCCTAGCAGAGCAACAGCAGACCATGTAAGTGCACGTCTGAGTTAGCGTTACCACAATCAGATGCAACAGGGTAGTTTTATCATCCAGCACCTGGATGATAAAGAGGCTGCTGTGAAACAAACAAAACAGATTTAAATGCTTTGTACGGAACACTCCTTTTCTCTCAACCACTATCCGTCCAAATAAGCTGTTCTTACACCAACTTCACATTGCTTCTGCTGCTCAGATGTGTCACAGCACAAATTGGAACGCTTCCTATTTCTGATATTGTCTAATTCCCTGGGTCATTAGTTATGTAATCATAATCATTTTTCTGCTGGGCAGATTGGTGTTATCTATCTCATCTCCTTTTCTCATCTCACCTCTTTAGTAGCGTTGGAGCAGAGATGGAAACATCCCAGTCCCTGAGGGCACCATCTGGTACTACCCTGTACGGAGAGGGCTAAATGAATGACATACTGCATGGTACTTCCTGCTCATTATTTACTGATTCCTTATGTCGTTGGGGCTTTTATTCATTCCATTACATGTTCCTTAGTTATTTTGTTCTCTTGATGCCATTTCCTTTCTCCCCATACCTAAGGGCTCCATGGAGTGGGTAAAAAACCAACAACCATGAGTAAGAATGTGACGTACTGCAGGGTTTGTTGGACTGAGAGCATTGCTGTGAACATGAGCACAAAGGAGATGGTATGGAATCAGTGGATGAATGGTTATACTGTGCATTATCATTAAGAGATGAATCTTTAATATGTAAATAGTACCAAGTCTAAAAGCTATTGTCTCCTTTCCAAAAGGAATCAACATCCAGCCTGTACCAACACAGAAACAATTACCAAATGCTTCTGAAGTTTCCATTAGCACTGGTGTTCCAGCCTTTGTCTGTCTGCACCGTGCTGAGGAGCACTGCCCTTGGATAACAGCAGCCTGGCATTTGCATTTGTCACCACTTCATGTTCATCCCCATAAAACAGATTGTTATTTTTTATTGTACTGCGTAGCGCCATAAATATAGATGGCCTCTTAAAGCCAAATATCACTCTTGCTAAGTAATTGTCAATTACGTTTGGTATTAATTATTCCTAACAGCCTGAGCTCATGCCCTGTTTCCAGGGCTGGGCTGCACCCCACAGCCCCACGCTCATCATCTGGGGGATCTTCAGCTGCTGCCATACTGTAGGCAGCCCTGCATCTGCCAGGGCCTGCAAATCCCCTCTGAGAGCAAGGACAAATGGAGCCTCAGGTGTTTTCCCTTCTGATGTGGAATCTGGCAAAGCTGGGGGTAATGTCTAATGGGTGGCTGTAGCCCAGCCCCATGGATGGATGCACTGCATTCCTCTGCAGCCCTCCCTGCAGCCCACCAACAATCCCAATGCACGGATGCAGCTTTGCAGCACTGCACAGCAGCTCGGTGCCCACCGGGGCTCATTGGGCAGTGAGGGTGCAAGCAGGAGAACAAAGCAATGCCGCTGACCCTGATGCAGGGAGATGAGGGCAGAGAGTGGCTGCTCTGTTTGGGCTTGAAACTAACGCCTGCATTTGTCCAAATTTGCTTATCCAATTTACAATTTGCACTTGTCACAGCACTGAGATGCATTGCACACAAACAGAGGTCACGGATACGTGCCATCCATCAGTCACCTCCCAGCGACATGAGAGAAAACGTTAAATGGAGCCACAGATCCATGAAATCCGAGGGAGTAACGTCAGCTCCCTGAGATGGGGGGCTGTGTTTTCCATATATCAGAGAGACGGCAAAACAACGCAGGACAAAATTCATAACAAACAAATTAAAACAGACCATCAGTTAGGAGCCTGCAGCACGCATTCCTGAGATGCCTCTCAGCCATTTATTCCTTTTTACATCCATCTGAACGTTTTTCCCCTTGGCCTTTTGTTTTCATTTCAGCTTTCCAAGCCTCTGTGCCAGTCCAGAAGCCTTCTCCCCTCCCAGACCCACTCACTGCCTCTGCAGACCCTTTCTCCTGGACTGATTATTTGCTTTCTTGGCATTTGTCGTCTTTCGAAGTTCTGTTTTGCTTCTAAAACCTTCCCCCCCCCCCTCCCCCCGGACCGATTCCCTTTTTCATTAAGCTAGACTTCTTTTTTTTTTCTTTTTTTTTTTTTTTTTTTCTTTTTTAATGTCACCCTTAAAAAGAGCATTTTATTCTGGCCAAACTAAGGGGCTTGCCATGTTCTCATTTACAAATGTCACTGCAGCACGGCTGAAATCCTGCTCCAGCCCTGAATGCTGCACTGACACAGAACAAAAGCTGTGCAGTGCTTCAGACACCGCCGCCTTGTTCCCCATCGTTCCTCCTCCCTGCTTGCTTAATAGTAACAGCTTGCAATGACATTTCAGCAAAAGCCACGTTCTTTGCAGCTCCTCCCCCTGCTTACAGCAGAAATTAATAGTAATAGTCCATTGAAGAGAAGCCTTGAAAGATTGGCACTAAACAAGAGAAAAGGCAATAGGCAGCCCTGCATTCCTGCTTGGCCTCTTTCTCTCTATCCCACTCTGAGATTTTTTTTCTCACCCTTCAGTGCAGCACATCAGCCGCAGCAGAGCTCAGCATGCACATGAATGAGTCTCTTCATAGACCTGAAAGGATCAGAGGTAATGGGTGCACCCCCAGAACTAACAGCAAAAAGTGATGCAAAGAAATCCACGATTTAATGTGCAAGAAACCATCAGCTGTGCCTCTACCCAAGGACCCTATCCTTTGCTAGCAACCACCTCCTGCTGGCATTGGTCCCCATATGTCACCTGCAGCTCCTGGCTGCAGCTGGAAGAAGGTGGAATAAATTCAAAGGGCTCTTGGTGGCCAAACCCACTTTGGTTACTTGTATGTGTAAGATTAAAAAAGAATACAAAATCAAATCTTACATAATTAATGGGTATTTGAAGACTCACTAAAAAAGTTGTGCTTGCTTTCCTTAGGTTGCCTGTGGAGATGAATTCAATAGCAGATAGCCCATCAGCAGGCAGATAAACACCAGGAAGGTGGAGGAGAGCAGAGGGACTGCTGTGCTCCGGTTCACCCGAGTCCACTGCACAAGGACAAAAGCAGCACAGGCTGCTGGCACCGGCTGCATGGGGATATCAGGAAGCCCCTGATGGGTGAGAGCCTCTCAGCCCTGATCCAGCAGCGAGGGAAGACAGTGGAAAGCCTCCCACCGACTGCTGGCATCTGTGTTGGCCCTACACAAACCAGCAGAACATCCCAAGTCGCCAAGAGTTGCGTAACGTTGGGTGGCTTCAAAGGGGATTTCAGAGCATTACTGCTGTTTGCTCCAGCAATTACTCGATTTTCCCTGTGAAAAATAGAAGAGCAGGGACTGAACACCCAACACACAGCTTGGTGGGCTGAAGGTTGGACTTCTGGACTAACAACACCAGGAGGATGGCTACAGGGCTGATATTGAGCTGGTGGCTTAACACCTGAGCTGCCAGCGCAGCCACCAGCTGGAATTAATCTCACAGAATCACAGAATCATTAAGGCTGGAAAAGAGTTCTAAGATCATCTAGTCCAACCATCCACCTACCATCATCTACCAGTTTACACAATTCCCAAGAAACCAAAATGAAGAACAATTACACAAACGAAAAAGCCAAACAGGTTTGTGTGGATTAGACTGTAACAAGGCTTAAGTCCAGTGTCAAATCCAAAGCTCCTACCTACCCCCAAAGCCAAATTTGCCCTGATCTAGCTGACAGCATTGCTCATCCAGGAGCAATGGGGCTGTGGATACAATAACTTTCTGTTACGCATTTAGAGTTTTGATTGCTTTAGTGTATGAAACAGCACAACAATAAACAGTGGTTTAAATGACCATAATTAAATGCCATATGTATGAAAGAGCTGCAGTGATTTATCACCCCAAAGCCACTAAGTGCTTGATCACTTCATCAGATCATTAATCTGTTCTCCAGAAATGTGCTTGCCACATATATAGTCAATTATAAGCAATTTGAATGACTGGACACCAGTATATATTCACCCAATTAGATCAATAGTGGCATAATTCAGTTTATACATTCCATCAGCCATTTAGTGAAGTGTTAAGACAACAATTTTCTCTTTATTAAGGCAAATGAATAAATTCTTTAGTGCGCATAGAGTTCACTGAATGACCAACTTGAAACAGAAATGGCTTCATGTTGACTGCTGACACGTTTTCCTCAACTTCTTTCATTTTAAAATGTTGAGACGAACGCAGCCTATTTCTCATTTCTTCTCTGCTTTAAAAAATGTATTTCCTGGCAACGTTGGGTTGGATTGTTGTTCCACTGCTGTTCCACAGCCTCTCCCTTGACTTCCTTTTTTGAGAAGAGTTTGTGTCACGGTGCCTGCAGACATTTCTACTATACCCAAAGAATTTTTGGTAAAAACACAGCACTAAAAATACGCCTGTACACTTTGGAGAATGTCAAAACAACCCTACGTGTTAAGCACGAGGAAACATCCTCAGCAAACAGCCGCCTGCAAGCTAAATTAAGAAGCAAAATAAATGACTTGTCTTGGTTTTGATTATTTTTTTTTCCTGTAAAAACTGCCTTCCTGTACAGACTCATGGATCGCTTGCACTTCTTACCAGTTCCCCAGCTCCATTCTCTCAGCTGGAGCAGATGTTGCAGAAAATTGGGCACACTGCAGATCAGGCCTTCCCATTCTCTCTTCTCCTTTTAAATCCCTTATGCCTGATATTCCCCTCATAACAATTTAAGACTGTAGAACTTTGGAGTACTTTATTTATTAGAAACACCTACTGAGAGAGGAATCAAACCAAGTGGCTGAGGTCCTTCCATGAAATCAATTATCTTTTCAAGGTGACTTAGACAAGAAGTCCTCCCTCAGCCCAGGGTCCTTAATTTACCAACTCTGGCACCCCACATAACAAGATCATTCATCCTAATTAGCACCCCTCCAAATACCCAGTCTAATGCATCCTCTCATTGTTTCACTTGGAATAGCAAACACCTTCAGCTCAATGCATTGAGCTGAGTCAGCTGCAAATTTCCCCTCATCATTTAGCTTCAGCACATCTAGTCCATTCCCAAGGGGTTCTTTCACTTGCCAGCTTGCCTGGATCTCTTTAAGATGCCCCTAATGCTGCTTGCCTCCCTGTCTTCCACTTTACGAGAAAGTATCTACTCCACCAGTACAAGCAAACCAGTCATCCCAAACTCATTCAAATGCTTTGTGACCCATTTAACAAATGCAGTTGGAACCACAATGAACGTTTTAAGGGAACAGGAAAACATGGTCACTCATAAAATAAAATGGGAATATCACAGTACTACTTGCCTAGGTAGTTTTCATACAAATTTGATTTATATAATATTTAAATATTTCCAAAATGCTCAGTTTCATGAAAGTCATTGCCTGTTTTCAATACCTAGACAACACTGCCTTTTGGCTCTTGGCAAAGAAGATAAATTAATTGCCTGCTTAGTATTCTGGGTTTGTTTAAGTAAAATGAGCAGCCAACTTCGCAGTGGGCCAAAATTCAAACAGAAACTCAATTCATGCAAAAGAGCTCAGCCTCACTTTTCAGCCTTAAAACTTGGATCCGCACCACGCTGCCTCAACAGCTTCTGCCAGCCAAGGGGTGAGAGCTGCACAATGCAAAGCAAACATCCTCGGCGGCAGCAAAAGAGTGAGTGTTTGCCATGATTCACTGCGCTGTGAAGTGCGCTGAAACCTGTCTTACAACATCTGAAATGGTTTCTTGTATTAAAGCACCCAGCCTCCTATGTTCTTCCTGAAATAGGTTGTAAGCACCATGTGCCAAAGACCTGTTTACCCGCAGTATGGAAACAGATGGGTCTTATGATAGAGCAGGAAAATCCCAGGAGAAAGCTTCAAGAGACACTTACATTCTCAGACTCTCCCCCATCCGACACTACATTCTATCTTATTAAAGATTTTTGAATAGATTTAAGTATCGTTAATTCATTTCATGAATACATTCCTCTGTCCTACACCCAGGGTGTGGCACAAGGAATCTGTGTGATATTTTATAGTTCCAATTCTGCATTGTTTCCAGCGAAGAGCTGAGGGTCAGTTTGAGCCTCCAGTGGCCATAGGGAGCTTGGGCCTGGCTGGAAGTCATCGAACTTTCACCAGTTCAAGGTGCCAAGAGGAAAGTTAGGTTTTAGGTGCAGGAGCCTGCCTGAAATTCTGCATAGTGAGATACTTTGCATAACAAGATTCTCTTACTGAAGTAGGTAACAGAGCATTTGTGAACTCATACTGGTTCCCATGAACATTTGTTCTGATTTTTGTTCCAAAAGGTGGAAATATTGGTGGCCAGGAAGGAATTGGGCACTGTGGGAAAAAAATGAGTTAGAAAAGCTGATTCGGAACCTCAAACAATTCATTTATCTTATATTTGAAAATCACTTTTAATGGAAATAAAATGTAAAACACGTAATACCTTAATTGTAACATTTAATTACCCATCTTAATTAACTTGAATAATGAAGTAATCCTATTCCTATTTAAATACAGCATTTTGCATATTGAAATACGTAACAATTAAAAAGGCTGCATGAACCTCAGAGATTAATTCTGAAGTCTGCTTCGATAGATGATGCGGCTGCAATTCAAATGTATTGATTAGATTTGGTTTCCATACAGTGAAATTATAAAAGAATTTTCACATCATGGGAGGATGCAGAGAAATGAGAAATAATTGTCTTCTTCACTCCTCTGATCATTATTAGGGGATGTTCTGAGCCAGTTTCTTGCAGTTATCACTTCAGTCACACTGGCATTTGTTGCTGTGGCAATGCAAAACACAATATAATGAGAGGATTATAGCAGTTGCAAACACCCCAGATGAGCCATGGTGGATAATCGAGAGGAAACAGACAGTCTCCAAACCTGCATACCTGAAGTCAGATTGCAAAAGCCTGTGTATGGGTGCCAAACTCAGAGCCACCTGATTACTGAAGGCATTAAGCACTCAGAGGTTGTATTTAAAGCAGCAGGATTTTCTGCAGCAGTTACTGCATCAGTTTAACTCTCTGTGTAGTTGCCAGCAGATGGAGAAGGGAAGCCTGCTTTCTGGGTGTCTGCTTTGTACGGGCAGAGACAAGCTGGAAGGGATTGTCTCCATTAGCTCCCATGGCTACGTCCTAAACAGTCAAATTGCATCATCAGACACCCAGACAATACCCAAAGTAACCAGTGTTGCCATCAAAGTTGTTAAGAAACCTCATCCAATCTATAATTATGTCGATGGAAGTCAAATACCAACAGATATTGTTCCCTAAGTGAGATGCCCAGGAAAGCTGAAGAAAATATCATTACTGTATTATGTCATTAGAGAGCATCATGTCACGTAGAGGTAGACAAGTTCCCTCAGTGAGATTTCCCATAAGGCATTTTCCCAAATCAGATTATTTGTCTCCCTTTATTGATTGTTAGCTGTAGCAGGCTGGAAAATCAGTTTTTGACAAGGTGTAACTGGAAAGAGTTGAGGGTCTGACGTGCTACATCAGGCCATTAGGAGAGGTCTTGGAGATTCATGGACCTACGGGCCATAGATGAAACACATGGATTCAAATGTTAAGGACCTTCTTTGCTCAGTATGTAAAATCTCTCAGATATTGAGGCTTATCAAAGGGAAGAAACCTTCAAATTAATTCCTTCTTCCTTCTTTCTTTCCCAAGTCTGAGCTCTTTTTGATCCATTTCTCAGGAAAACCACAACTGTCCGAATTCATCTCCCCCATCCATCCATGGGAGTTTCTCCACTGTTTCTCATTATATAAAAGCAAAACCAAACACAAACATCTCACAAAACAAACTGTAAGAGGGCTTCACTCAAACCCAGCTGTGCTGAGCTCCACCTGCCAGTTCAAACGGTTGGCTATTATTTCTCATTACGATCATTTAAAAATCACAGCAAAGCTCAGTCAAAGAAATGTTGGTATAAAAGCATGCGATATTTTTTCTTGGCAGCTCACCACCTGTTTTCTTTATCTCTTGTTTTCATCATCTCTATCCTTTTGTGCATATGTTTGATGTTCTGCTACACAACACCTACAAAACCAGAAAATAATGGCTTTGCTCTCAGATACATAATACAAAAATGACTGAGTACCGATTTCTTTTTTCTCCAAATATTTGCCTAACATTTTGCCCTCTTCCAGCACAATGGGGCACATCCTCAGATAGAAAAAAGTGATCTCATATGAATAAGTTCATCACAAAAGTGGCGATTCCTAGCAGGCACAACCACCTGTGATTTAAAGAGGAAACATTGGTATATATGATGTCATTGTCAATAGATTATTTTGGTTCCTGAACTTCTACTTCCAAAATATTCTGTGCATTAATCCCTCTGTGATGCCTCAGCTGTACATGGTAAAGTTGCCCTGTGTTATTATAGGCTGGAACAAGATGAAGCAGCAGCATCTTAAGAGAAGATTGAAGCCTCAGAAGATACTGCAGTCCTACATTCAATCAGATTTAGTATACTTTGCAGCCTCAAGGGACATAAAATCAAGTTTGGACCTGATGATCTTTCAAAGGTCTCTTCCAATGAGGGCCATCCAATGATTCCATGAAAATATTCTGTACTATTAACTGGATTCCATATAAATGAACTTCTAGTTCCTCTTTCTCTCATGAAAAGAGGAAAAAAGTTTTGCTGCAGTTGATTTGAATGTAAAAGCAGCAGCACAGCTAAGAAGTACAGTGCTCATTTCTGGTGCACGTTACCTTCTGAAAAAGGCACAGAATACTATTCTTTTAATAATACAGTCATTTGAAAAATGTAGTTTGTATAAATATGGATTCTAAATTTTTCCACGCACAAAGAAACAAACCTTTTTGATGACTGCCAAATGATGGACTTTTAACAGGAGCACGTCCTCACAGGCACAGAAAATGCTGCAATTTTGCCTTATACTTTGCTTTAAAGTACTGTGGTTCACCCAGCCCCACCTCTGCAGCATCCTCTGCCAGGCCCAGAGGTGGATGAAGAGATTCCCTGCATCTGACTTTTGTCCATTGCCATGGGGTTGAACAGCTGGAACCATTTCACAGCGCCATGCCCACCAAGCACATGGTGTTTTCTGATGATAGCAGAGATGGAAAGGCTACTTGGATCACAGCATATTGTTCAGGATTTCCATCCCAAGAAGGATGGGAGGAGATGCCAGGACAGTCCTCTTGCACCAGGAACATCTCTGGAGCAGAGAAAGAGGCTTAATTCAAACCGTGCAGCTCAGTACTGGGCTCACAGCGCATGGTTACAGAGATAAGAACAGTTCCAAGCAGTTCAGCCTCAAGTTCCTAGCCAGAAGAGAGATGTGGGCTTATAAAAAGCTTGAAAGTGGACTTGTGCTGCAGTCCTGCTCAGTCCCCAGAGTCATGAGCATGGCTGGGCTCAGCCTGCGTTTGCTGTAAGTAATTTATCTGTAAACAAACAAAACAACAACAACAAAAACACCCCTGAAAAGTCAATCTCAGCAAGATCAACTTGTTCACTCCAATAATCGAGCAGCCCAGGTGAGGCATTGCTGCACCACGTCCATTTGGCACGTACTGCCCGCAGCCATTCACATTTGGCTGCTTTCTGCCGGCACATCTCTGCTCAAAGCAGATTCTCCGGGATTTGCTTCCCACCCTGCACGGCAGCAAGGATCTTTGGAAGGAGCTTCGATGCAGGGATGACTCAGAGCATCCCATCCCTCATCAGACAGAAATGACGGTGTTAGGAATTACAGCTCCTTCACTCCCCGTCGTGCCGCGTTACGGCAGCATTTAAACAGAAGAGTTACGTTACATTGCTACGGTTTATTGCTTATCAGCAATAAACCCCGTCGCGATGCCTGAGAAACCTTTCAGCTCCGTTGTTGTCCACTGACCGAACGGCCCCGCCGGCGCTGAGCGATCCGCAGTTGCGGAGCGCCCTCTGGCGGTGCGGAGGGAGAACAGCTGCGGGGCGGCGCCACGCGCAGCTGAGGGGAGCGGAGCCCCGTCCTGACACCGACCTCAGCTCCTGCCTGCGTTCATCCCTGCGTTAATTGAGAAATGCAGCTTGCGGCATTCAGATCACAGCCGTCCCAACAGCGCAAATCACGAGCAAGATCCGGCTCTCCTCTATATTAGATTTGGGAAAGTAAATGTTACGTTTTACCCTTATCTGCCAGTTTTACCACTTCTGTGCTTTCTGAGCTAGACAAACAGCTCTTAAATCCCTCCTGATTCTATTTCCTATTCTGCGTGGCAGCATCTAACAGCACAGCAGCACCCAGCAGTCCCATCGCACCTGACTGTACACATGAAGACCCCAAAGTAGTTATATGTTAGTTTGAAATAAATTGAGGAGACATTCAAGTAAAAAAAATATGACAGGGACTTAAAATATGAGGATGCTTTATGAAACAAGAAAGCATTAGATGTTGTTAGCACAGGACTGCTGGACTGCATGAAACTGCCTCTCCTTCACTAACAACCCAGCCTGCCTCTGCTGGGGAACTTTCCTCAGTGTTGAGGAGAATTCCTAAGCTGTTGGGTTTTTGGTTTTTATTGGCAACCATATACTTTTATATTAGCCCAGGATTGAGGGCAAGGCTAGAGTTAGGATGGCTGCAAAAGGCAGAGGCTGCAGATGCAGGATTTTATGTGTTCTAGGGAAGCCATGAGGGCTGAGATGAGTAGCTTTAAGTAATCTGTCTTTATGGCTCAAAACACCTCCCCAGAAGGATGGGAGCTTCATGGCTACATTGGGGCAGCACTGCAGGTGAAGGAGGAGCTGTGATGGGAACACAGCACAGCATCCAGCATTTCCCAGAAGCTCAGCTGGGGTGGGAACAGGCACATCTTTGATAAAATGCTATAAAAACATAAGTTTTCTTTCATTCTAGTCCAACTCTAGCCCTGTGTTTTCTGGAGGCACTCTGCCTTACAACACTGTTACAGCTAGCACCTCTCTTCTATTTCACACGCTTTGAAACATGGTGGGAATGACCCAAAGTTACACCATAACCCATCAACTACAATCAGGATACATTAAAAGCACGAATTACCACTTCTGTGCTATAGAAACATAGTGGTGGCTCATACAATTTTTTTATTATTATTATTATCTGTTCCCTTTGTTCTGCTTCCTACAGGAGGATGCCTGTGCACAGTGCCCATAGGCTCACCCACCCTTCAGGCCCAGCCATGCAGGCACTCAACCTCATCTGAGACGACTTTTGACAGACCAGAAATCACTGGGTTTTAAGGCAGTTTATGAATCTGTGAACTGCATGAAAAAACAAACAATTCACAGAACACATGTCTTGAGATATGAATAATTCAGGTATTCTCTCACTGCTTCAGAGATGATTTTTCCCCGTCTGAAGTTCCAGCCCGTTTGTGTTAGCATTCAAAATATACTGCTTGTGAAAAAGGTTTTATAACCTGCTCACAAGGTCAGCATAATTAATAAGTGGTTGATAAGAATTCATTAATTAACCTGCAGTATATTCTGTTGACTTCCCTGTTATTTCTGGGAGGCAGTGGGGGGGAAACGCTTTCTTCCAATGACAGAGCATCATGTGAGCATCATATTCTATAATTATGGCTGCTGCACGTGACTGATTTTAGTACTGTTGACTTCAAGATTATAATTACCAGGTTTCTTCATGGATGAGTCAGTCATCTAGCTGAGTGATTTAATTTGATTGATCGCCATGCTGCAACATTTGCAAATCAAGCACTGCAGGGCAGACATTTTCTAGTTATACCCACATATCTGTGGTACTTCTAGGGCACACATTTTGTTAAAATCCCCATAATATTTGTGTATACATCCAAAGAACCTATAGAAGCCATCGGTTAAGTTGTTGGGGATGGGGACAGAGGGGGGAAAATAGAGATGTAGCACTGTACCTGATTTTTATCAAAATCCACTTTTTAGATCAGTGATAATTTCCTTGTTTTCTCAAATCCACAAATTTCAACACTGCAGAAAAGCGCAAGAAAAAGAAAGACTTTCCTCTTCAAAACTGTTACTCCACTTGACTCACCATGCAAAGGGCAGAGGAAAACTATTTGCTACCCAGGGACAGAGGGAAAACCCCACAGGATGCACAGGGCTCATCTGGGTCCTGGTTCACAACAAAGCAGAGCAGGAAGAACGTACTTAACGAGCAGCCCCAGAGAGCCTCAGCCCAGCACTGAGGAATATACATTGCAAATATTCCTCCTGGCTGGGCCAAAACTTGGCTGCAACAGCAACACTGCACAGGTCCGAGTCAGCACAAAGTGACAGCCTTGAAAAATAGCTCACAAAACTGATGGCATCATTTTACTAGAGCAATTGCTTTTGTATATTTACAGAGCTTGTTTTCTCTGTGACAAGGAAACGCTTGAATGACTGATTTTGTCATGTTTTTCCTTTTTCCCCAGTTTCTACACATAAATTTACAATCTTTTGCACTTTTTCACTACCCCTTGTATGTACAATTTAGCTGTGGTCATCTTTGTTACAGTGCACATTTGCTTTTCCATGAGGCTTATTTTCCTTTTGCTGCAACACTGGCCAAAGAGTAAAATAAATTAAAAGAATCTATTGCTATGTAGTATAGGTCCAGTAAGGGGCATAGAACAGTAAAGTGCTGAACAAGCCTTGTCAGCCATATGCAATGAGAATAAGTTATGGATTTTCTTAGCTTTTCTTTACATGAAAAAGAGCTGTTTAAGCCTCCAAAAGGTCTCTCATTTATATATCCCATGTGTTTATTGCAGGTACACATTATACCTTCTCTGCACTATCACTGGTCTCTGCCTAACTTAGCATGACCCTGGATCCCAACAACTCACTGTATCAAACTGAAGAGCAAGAAAGATTTAAATTCTATTTTCTTGCCATCATACTGCTTTGCCATCTCTAGGCATGGTCAAAGTCTTTCAAAATACCAACCACAGAATTTTGATCACAGTCAAGAGTTACACTTGTATGGAAAAAGTTAATGAAAAAAAAAAATGGCATTGGTTACATTCATTTTCTGAAGAGGGGCTGGTTTATCTTTGGTATATTCTCATAGGTAAAGCTGCCAGTGAACACTACACTGGCTGGCTAAATTTACAGAGTCATCACTCTGAACCATATATGAGCTGCAGCTAAATAATTCACTAAGTGTGAGAGCTGCTTGGAAAGTCAATGTGATGAAAAAAACTTGGGAATGGTGGGATGAATCAGTGATAGGTTTTTTAAGAAGTGCAGCACACTTGAAATCTCCTGTGTTCTGCAAGCTTTTGTCAGGCATCAATAACTCGTGACAGTACAATCATGAGGACTGCTTCCATAATCAAAGTGATCAGGGAAAGTCCTCAGTGTCAAAGCTAGTTGTAATGAGGGCAGGCAAAGTTAGAACCCGTCTTTGAGAAGCAGCAAGACATTTTGCTACTCAGCCCATAAAAGTTAAAGTTTCATCTTCAGCTCACCCCACTGCTGGCATCTGGCAGCACTGAGCCCAGCAAAGAGCACAGCAGAGCCACCCAAGGGCTGCAGAAGACCAGCCAACATTGGTTTGGCTGGAGACGTGAGGAAAGAGGGCTGATGAGAACAGTTTCTGTTCCTCCATACCACAGAAAGTCAAGCAGAAAATTAGATGTTCAAGTGGTGTTGATAACCTGACTTGGAGATGATGGTACATTCTGCCCAATTACTGTGATTAGAGAGAATTAGGGAGAAATTACCCTGTACAAGACTGTTATTTGTAAAGGTACAAATAACAAGATAGTAATTTTTATTGCAAAAGTTAAGTAGCACTGATGTTCCACCCATCATTATTGCATTCCTCACTATTATCTAAAGGCAGATTTGAAATAATTACTGAGTGCACACACTTCACTGAGTAGATTACACACATATAACTTGAAAAACAAAACAATACAATGACTTCTGCTGTAACTTGAAATTAAAAAAAAATAAATTAAATTCTGATTACCTGAAATATACAAAGACTTGAGTAACATCGTGATTATGTGAGCTGAAAATAAAGAAAAGAAGAGAGATGAATTGCTTCATCAAGTTTTAAGTTATGAAAGGTAATGATTTTTATTATCTGGCTGTGTTCACTTGATAATAACAACAAAAATACAGGGAAATACTGCTACCAAAACCCAACCCCAGCACCAAGCTTGCTACTCTTTTCACTTTCTAGATGCACTGAGATGAATGTAGAAATTTTACTGCTGATAGGGTCTTGTGGTCCCTCTGTGAGCATTTCTTCCAGCATCCTTTCAAGGAGAACTTAGCTAACGTATTCCCACCATAATTCAAACCAAAACAAACAGCAGCACAATAGAGAAATAATTGTAAAGATATTTAAATACCTATTGCTTTCTGGCCTGGAAGGGTAGGCACAGTGACATGAATGCCTATTTCAGCAATCACTTATATATCCACAGAAGGAGCATGTGGCCAGGAAACCATGCTATCCCTCCTGCATTTGACTCTGCGTGTGCTCTGAAGCATATATGATGGAGATCAAGATTAAAAGTTAAATTGCTTGGCAGCATTGAAACAGATATAATTTCTGGCTAATTACAGCATCAGCATCTGAGAAAAAAATAAGGCACATAAACAGTCTTGTTCTGGACAACACTCACAATTATCACCCAATTACGGAAGCACTGCTGCTCTCAAGATCTTTAAAATAACTCCATAGAAAACACATCTCTCCACCTCTCATTAAAGCCTTTTGCTCAATTACAGAAACGTTCTCCCTGCTGTAACAGTGATGTCTTCTTCATTTTCCACCTCTCACAGTGAGATGTAACAGGAGAAAATGGCCTGCAGTCAATTAGAGACTCTGTGCTTTTCTGGAATAGAGTTTAAGTTTCACTATTCAAATTCACTGGAGAATGAATAAAGCTAGGGGTCATGAAATTAATGTGAGGCAAAACTCAGTACGATTACACTCGCAGACATTTTTCATCTAAAAGGAGCCATTAATGCACAGTACAAGACAAGTTATCAAGGAGAACTCAAAACAAGTTGGATTCCATCTTTACATATCATAAAAATGACAAAAAGAAGAACATGGTTTGAATTTAATCAGCAACTTATAAGAGCCAAAGGAAGGTAAGGTGATAAATCCTTGGTCCTGGGTAAGATCCATAGGCAAGGAACAGTGCCCACACAGCACAGTTGCAGTAAAGTCCCAACGGCTCTACAGGGCACAGGTAGAAGGGCAATTGGTCACCATGCAGACACACAAGAAGGGGTTCATACCTCCCAAATTCTGGCTTCATTGCTGCACAGAAGCAAAGCTTCCTCTTTTTCAGCTGACTTTGTAGGAAAAGAGACTGTCTCACGAGTAATTAACAATACAAATCTAAGACAGACACTCTTCTCCTTCCTCCAATTATAAAGAGGGGGTTATAGTGAACCTATGTGAGCTTGTCATGTAACCATAAACAGCTAAGAGGTAAAGAAACTCCCACTGCCAGACACTTTGTTATTGAAGCTGTTGCCCTGACTTTTTGAGGAGTAACACACCTGTGGAGACTGAACTGTCAAACCCATTTAACAGCCAGCTGAAAGCAATATGGCTTGAAAGATTAAGGAGTAGAGAATAGATCCATTGATTTCTTATGGGATGGATTGAGGCAAAGGGAAGGACACCAACATGCCTGGTTCCAATCTGATTAGAATAAACCTACTCCTAGACGGTGGAAATTCATCACTAGGCACTGAGCTAAAGTAACAGGCAAGCATCAATATAACAGACTTTCAAAACCGTGAACTGCAGGAATCCATTGCAGGAATATTGATCCTCTCTTGTCACAGCAGGGAAGGAGTTGATGAACACCTCACCACTGCTTTGCATCCTTCTCTGGGGTGGGTGCTCTAAACCAGCACTCCTGAATCCCCTCTCTGGGTGCAGCATCCAGAGCCCTTCCCAAATGCTCATGGTGCTCATGAGTGCCAGACAAGTTCTGCACTATCATGGGCTTCAAGGATATTTCAGGAGTATTTTCTTTAAAAAAAAAATATATATATATATATATATACCCCTTTTCTTATAACAAATTCAATATTCATAGCAACACTTTGCTAAAAGTGACCTCAGTATTGCAGGAATATTTTCACCCTGTTTTTACATATCCCTTTGGACTGTAGGCAGTCCAAAACGATCAGTTCTGGTATTAAATATGAGAAGAAGTGAAGTGTTTGCTTCCAAGTTGCATACATGTGTGCCATAAAAAATACAAAGCTTTGACAGCTTGACTATAAAGAAAAATTTACATTATGCAGTCGTGGAGCCATGCATTGTCCAACATCTATTAAGAGAACTCATCAAAAATATAGATATAAAACATATAACTTACTTTTGTCTCAGTACATTGTAAGATTTTTATCTCCTATCCATAAATAATGGAAGAATCAGCACATTTGACTGTGCACAATAACAAATTCCATCCTCTTGGTAATTGTAAACACACTGAAGCTTGTTATTGACCTTGTATAAAATACTGACACGGAAAAAAAGGAAAAAAAAAAAAAAAAAAAAGAGTTTTTTTCTCACCCCACAACCATTACATCCATTGCAAACCAAGAACTAGAACACAGCTGAATTTATAACCTGTGATGTGGAAGAAATGAACGATCATAAAAAAATGAGCCGAAAATTAAAGTGTGCAGCAAATCTAAAATCTAAATTTCATACAGTAAGGTGTATCCATCCACTTAATGACAATTTACATGCATATTTTACTTGATTTAATCGGTCTTAGTTTTAAATCTTAAAATACTGGTCACTGTAATGAAACAGAATTTATTATCAATCTGTACAAATAGCTCTGCTGATTTTCATAAGTAATCCATTTATATACTTTTGGATGTTTGAATGGCTAAATTCATTAGGCACTCAGCTCTCCCTGACTGCTTGCCTACCTCCTTTACGTCCCTTTGAAATTCCCTACGTTAATGCAACACTGCCAGTACAAAATAAATTATTCATCTGATTTAGTAAGTACATTTCCTGAAAGGTTCTCCAACTTGGATGAATGTTGGAAAATATATTTTTCTATAACGATAATACAGCCATAACATTTTGACATAAAGTATCCTTTCCCACATTATCAGATCTCAAGGACCGTAAAGGATTGCACTTACGTACTCTATTCAAAATGTTCTGAATGAAACAATTCTTCCAGCCTGTCTCTAAAAGGTATCAAAGTGCTATAACAGATCCAAGGATGCATCAGTTTAAAAGGACCACAAAACTTTGTGTACAGAAATATTGTGTTTGATGGACCATAAGGGATAAATTGAGGGGTCTGAACCATCATAGATCATAATAGGAGAGACACAGCTTTCACTGGCAGCAGATGCATGTGAGGCACATTTTAGTGTCTATTACAACACTTTCTCTTTCATGCTCATAACTTTCTAGAGAAATTTTCCATGCCTAGTGCTACTGCAAAGGCAAATCGTTTATGAAAGATCCATATCAAAATCTATTAATCCATTGACAATACAGTTCTGAGGATGTTGGTAGTGTAATACATGTACACACCTATTCGCTTCCTGACATATCCCTTTTTCCTACACAAAGCCAAACACTTTTAGAAATGAAGATAAGCTGCCCCATGGTTCTCTTTACTTTGTTCTAGTTCCTCCCTATGCCTCTTCACTCCTCTTCAAGCACAAGGAGATTATCTGGCTTGAGATTTCTTTTCTTCCTCATCTTTTTTTTTCTTTTTCTAACAATTACAACTTAGATTTCACAGGATTTCACTTTGAAGTGGATTTCCCTGGCACCAGAGGTCTTCAAGGGGGAATAAACGAAAGCACGTCTATTTCTTCCGATCACCGCTCAGGACATTTGTGTGCTGGTGCTGAGTGAACAACTGCAAGCACCGTGAGCTGGGCACGACGTGTTCAATATTGCAGGTTGGGTGGCCAACGCTGCTGCAATGAGCTGCAGTGAGGCAGGAGGACAGGTGTGCATGGTCCTGAGCAGTAGGGCTGCTAATTGTAGGGCTGGAGTTAAAGCAAGTGGGGAAGAAATAATCAGCATCAACAACACGTTGCAAGGAGCGTGTTCTGAGGGTCAACTTTTTCTGTTTCAAACTCCCAGCAACACCAAAAGCCAACGGCAGTATATTACAACTGAAAAATTAAACCTTACCCATTTATTTCCATAGACAGGTTTGCACTGAAATAAATGTGCTCTTTGTAACGCTCATATATTCAAGAATCATTCAACAACTGTAATGTAATTTTATATTCACGGCTCGGCTTTAATAAAGTCTAAAGCATACTTCAAATTTACACACAGGCTGGCTGACCCATAAGACTGAGATGCAGAAGGCTTTATAGGAAGTCAGAAAAAATGAGACATCACGGGTCTGGCAGTGCTACCTACTACGAGAAAATATCAGAGCAATTTAATATGAGTTTTATGCTGGAATGACTTAGGAATCAAGTTTGGACTGTGGAGTTCATCTTTTCTTCAAAATACGCTCCTCACCTTGAAATTATTCCCCATTTGGGATATCATCGTGCAAACTAAGTATCACAAATGGGGATCGGGCTTTCAAGTAGAAAATTGAACCACGTAATAAGACAGAAGAAAAAGCTGTATGTCTTCACACATCATGAAACCGATAAAGTACGAGAAGAGAATGAATTTTGCAATGATATTCACAGATGTGTTTTTAAATGTAATTTTTCCTGGAGATACCAGCTGCTATTTAGATAACCAGTTCAAAAGAAATAGTCTAGCTTATTTTTATGCATCCATAAAGCTCCTTCCACTAAATGTTCAGTGAAGTATCAGATAGTAAACTCCGAAAAACAGAACCATAAAACTAAAAAGTAAACATGGGAAGAATATACAGTCTTTTTAAAGAGATGCCTTAAAATAAAATTCTGCCTCTTTTGAACCACTCTGATAAGTATATTTATTTCTGTGCAGTACAGAACATAAAAAAACATAAGATACAGAAAATCTATGGATATTAAAAGTACGCAGTGAGTTCAATCTCCAGTGTGATTTGGGGGATGCTCATAAGTAAAAATTGAACAGCCTATTAGATTTAAAAAGGTCTGTTAAAAAATAATTTTTTTTTTACCAATTAGAAAAATTTTGCTGTCCTAACCAAAGGCACTGCTTGATATCAAATGCAGAAACAAGGCAGAATCCATGGGCTAGTATTTAACTTTGGGATTCCTGTGATATCAACAGGGGGAACTCTAATTATGTGAGCTGCACTATATAGGGTACAAAAGAGCAATGCAAAGCACATCAAAATTAAAAGGCTAGGAAAGCTTGTCATATTTTTCAAAATTAATTAGACCCAAGCATTATACAGTGTAATTGCTCACTGGCATAACTTTCCAACAAGCACAGAAAAGAAGCAAATGTTTCCCGTAAATGGATATAATAGAGAAATGTAATATTTTACGGAACTACTTTCATTAATTTAAGCTCAAGCAATCACAAGTCTGATATAACTTCCATTTCTGTAAAACAAAGAAAATTACTAGAGGTTCTCAATCAAAAGCTGCTTTCAAATGAAACACTGTGGGGTCATCTTCCTCTTTCATGACATTCCCTCATAAGTTCCTTAAACAAACTTTCCTTAATAGTGAAATGCATCTGCAGCAAACATCGTTCGTATTAAAATCCAGTGGGACATAAATGCAGATATTACTTTAGACTTTCCCAATGCTAGTGATTTGAAGTGTAGAATAACTGCTAGCTCTTCAAGTATGAGGGATGGCAGAGCTGGTCTGTTTATTTCATTTTCTGCAATTGATCCAAAGCCAGCACAGACATTAGGTATGCAAGAAGGAGGTGACAAGATCGTGGCCTTTTCATGTCCAAGTGATACAACCCCATGCTCAAAAAGAAAGATTAATTTCAGATAGGCAGCCTGAAGTGCAGATGTTCATCAGAGCCTCTGAACTATTTTCTGCTATCTGAAGTGCCCAGGTCTCATGCACGGTGTAAGCAATTACAACACGGAGCGGAACAGATGAGCAACACCAAAATTTCTTCCAGATAGACAGCTTATCTCCCTCTCCTGCGGGCCCAAGTCTTCCTTGCTCTGAAAATTGAGTGAGGATCAAACAGATCTGGCAGTTCTCACTTTAAGCTGCCTGGATGTTACCAGACAGTCGGGTTGAGGCTGATGAGGCCATAAAAATGGATTCAGGCTTCAGTACAGGATCTAAATCATCAGAGCAAGATGATGGGAAGTGCTGATCTTGGTGTTCAATCCTGCTCCAAAAAAAATTAACTTTTTAAAGGCAGAATTCGTATTCAGTCCCATACAGCAGCTAGCTCATTTTCATACATTCATAGAGGCATAAAGGCACCCTGCTAGCCTGAAAGGAGAACACACACACAAGTCTGATCCAACCCAAACCTGTGCTTCCTGATATCCAGACAAGTGCAGATCCAGAACTGACAGTAAGACAGCACTCCACATATCGCCGTTATATATTTTATACAATTTACCAGCAGACTACTTATTGTGAGGTTTTGCCAGGCACCTCTGCAGCCCTGTAGCTCGACCTCAACTGCACACACCTCACGTTGGCAGTTCTGCCACTGTTGTCTGGCTTTTTGCTTTCAGTGTAGTATAAACTGCCTTGCGTATTTAGATTTCTAATCAATGTGGAGAAAATGTTGTACAGTTACACAATTTATGGGGCTTTCTGTAATGGGAAAAGCAAATTACACAATTTAATTAAATTTTAGTGCTGTCGAAGCTGACCTATAGCATTAATTTATTTCTAGGTACTCCAAACCAAAGCCAAACATCTAGCAGTAGAACTACTTTTCCCTTGCAAAACCTCATTATACTTTTGAATTGTGTCATAAACTCATAAACTTCATGATGACTATTGATGATGACTAGTCCTATTTTCACTTGTGCTTAAAGAAGGACCCAATCTAACTATGGGTCATTTTCAAATGCTTCTGTTTAGTAACATATTTTCATTACATGATCAATAAGTAGCTCTAACATGGAAAATGTTAGTAAAAATTTCTTAGTTGAAATAGTATCTTAGTCAGAAAAGATATCCAAGTGTCAGAGATGCTCATAGCAGGGAAAAATTGGAGTGCTGAATGGCTTTGCAAGGCAGTCCAAACAATCAGTCTTCTGCAAATAAATGACTCTAGATTTTCAACTCTAAAGCTGAAGTCCTACTTCTCTTGACTTTTCTAACTCTCTGAGAAGTAAATGCCAACTCCCCATCTTTTGGGGTTGACTTTTGACTCTGACAAGCAATGTAAATTTAACAGCCCATACCAGCATGAATCTAAATAGAAATGCATAAAAGGCAGCTGAGACGAGGAGGAGGTGTTGATCACAAGCCTAACATTTTTAACGTTGCACAACTCATTTTTCAGCTGAATTTTTATTTTCTACAATTTAATGGTATACTAGACATAAATCTAGCCCAAGTCTAGCTTTGGACATTCACAGCCACCAGAGTAGAATAAATTTATAACAGAGACTGACTTTAACGGCCTTCTTTTCCAGAAGCTCAAAGCATTCTTTACCTGTTTGCAAACTTCATAAAGTTTGCAGTGCCTGGGAGATTTTGAATTTTTTTTGCTTTAAAAATAAAATAAAATTTAAAAAAAGAAAAAAAAAAAAAGAAAAAAAAAAACAAAACAGGAAGAAACACTTAGCAAAGAGGAACTGTAATTTCTTCCAGCTTGGACTAGACTTCCTGTTCTGCATTGGTGGCATATCAAGATAACACTGATGCCACATTATTTAAGGATATTTCCAAGAACTTTGCTTCCAAAATCACATTGAGCAGCAATCATTTACTTCAGGGGAACAGAAGCACATTTGAGTCTCTTTGGGACATTTTGGCAGACCCTGTGGATGGTACCTTGAAAAACATGTTGGGTAGGTGGCTTTGTAGGTACAAGCACAAGCTCTTCCAAGGGGACCAGAGCAAGCAGCTCTTCCTTCCCATCCTCTGTGAATCAGTGCTGGAAGTGCATTTCCACTTGATCTAGATTAAGACTTCACCTATAAGCACATGGAATGCTTCCCTAAATACCTATTAGTAAGTGTACTAGCACAATGAATGCAGTGACACAGGATTACTGCACACTTTCTGCTCAAATATTGTAATTTTCCTACTGACCCCAACTGAAAACTTTAATGGCAGTTGTCTCTCTTTCAGCAGAACTGCTCCAATCTCATCCCTTCCCTTTTTCTCCCTATTTTTTGCTCAGGATGCTGACACAGTGCTTCTGAGTGTGAGAAGGAGGGAAGACATCCATCCCTGGTTCATCCCTTCAGAGCAGGATCAGAAGCCCAGTTCAAAGTGTATCTACAAACATTTCCCTTCCCTGAAGCCTTTATAATTCATGGGCCTGAATTGTGTGATGCAGCGATGTCCATGCAACGTGCTTCCAAAAGCACTGCTGCTGTTGGTAAATCTCAGCACGTTGACTTTGCAGCACTTACAGGGAATAACTGAATTTGCAGACCACAGTGCTGAGCTCATTTGACATTTGTTCTGCCAGGGTCCCATTCTGCTCTTAGTGACATGGGCACAGGTCCCACCAAACTGCAGCACAGATATCTAACAGAGGGCAGGATCTTTGTAGAGTTAATCCATGAATAGACTACATGCTGTCAGCTTTGCAGCCACTCCAAGTCAATCAATTCTTATAATGAATCAGAAACTGGAAAGGCAGAATGCATTTATCTTTGCTTTTAGATAATTTTAGAGACTTCTTTTGTACACAGAAGATGAATCAGAATCAGTTTTCAAGTTAACTTTTTAAGTCAAATCACTTAAATACACAAAAATTAAAAAGTCTTCCACTAGACCCAGGGCTCAAATCAGCAGGTAGCATCCTCCTGTGCAAATAAGAGCATTATGCCCTAAGGGATCAGGGCAGATCTGAAGATGTTTGTGAAAAAGAAAGTTCTTGATGTGGAAAAATAAAAGAAATCAAGAGAAATTTCTCAAGGGCATTACTGGAGCTCAAGTATCCCACCTGAACACTTTCTGAGCTGGATGTGAAATAAAAGAATGATTGATTAGACGTCTTCATTAATGCCAAAAGAAGAAGCTGAACAAATCTTACTGAAATAGAAGACCACATCCCATACAAGCAGAGGTTCTGCTGACAGGGAGAGAATGGCACTGTGCACCTGGTGGGGGGTTTCTCTATGTGAGCAGTGCTTGCTGTGATGGAGCAGCAGGGAGCTCAGCAGGGCTGCTCCTGGGTACAGGAAGGAAGGAGCAGCTTTCAAACTCTACTCCTGGCAGATTACATCCCCTCAAACTGCCTAGAAATTAAATTAAAAAATAAAAAAAATTAAAAAAAAAAACCCAAAATAATAGTTTAAAAATCCAATGAGAATGACATTAAGGTAATAAAATTAAAATAAAACACAGTCTCTTATTTTCAGTACTATCCAAATGTTCAAGTCTGACTTGGTTTTAAGGAAAAAGCTGTGCTCCCCAAAAGCTGAGCACTCCAGAACTGACTCGACACCTGATGCTAGCAGGCCCTAGTCAATTAATCAGCTTCACATCTATCAATGCATACTTGGAAAACAATTAATGACGAATCATTTATCTATTATACAATTATTTATGGAAATTCTTCCCAAACCAGGAAATAGTATTTTTTAATAATCGTGAGATCATCATTCAGGTATTTCTCTCCCCTCTTTGGCTTTGTGTGCTTTGCAGCATGAGCCCTGCTGCCCACTGGGGAACACTTCTCTTTGCTGACCCATGAAATATGATAGAAAATGGCACAAGTCACCATGTTACATGAATTCAAACAATTCTATATTGCATTGGTCTGAAAGACGCAGAATCTCACTCTACAGTTCACCCATCCTCACGTGAACTAGTCCTAATTTTGCTTCTCGCATTCTTGTCAGCAATTTCTAATATCTAAGACACTCCTGGAAAGCAGACACATAAAACAAGCGTGTCCAAAGCAAATCGATTTTAATATTAAAAGGAAATATTAACTCAGTTTTCCTGAACAATATTTACCAATGTGATGAACTATGCAACAGGAGAGGTGAATTATGGAGAAGTTTTCCATAGAATAATTATGTACACACCCACACGTATGCATACATGTGTATATATACGACAGGATATATGTTTGTATTTAGCTCTATCTATCTATATCCTCAGTTGCCATAGCTCTGAAGCTGAAGAGGAGCCTTTCATAAAACTCCCTAATGGAGCTGGTTTACCTGCTTTTAAGGTGATGATTATTTGTTATGGGCAACATCTGGGGACATTATTAGTATTACCATATATCAACAGATAAGATGAGGAGGATTTTCCCCAAAATTTCCCAGTATTCTGGGAAGCATAATATTTGTTATAAATAGATGTGTGGTTATGGTATATGCAGTCTTCGTTTGATGCAGCTGTGCTTCTGCATAATACCTTTCCTTTGAAATATTCTATGGTTTTTATCCTACTAAATTTAAACAGCATCAGTAGTTTGATTTTGATATATTTATTTTCCCATTTAAAATCAGGTTTCTAAATTTAGATAATCTATTTGACTTCCTCTTTGTCAAATTTGTCCCCAATTAATAGGACACTTCAGACTTGCAAAACACAATCATATGCTAAGAAACCTGGGTCTTTCTGTCACAACAGCAATTAGAGATAATATTTCTCCTTCAAAAAATAAATATGTATGTTCTTCAGTTCTTTTTGCAAAGCAATCTGATCAGAGTTGCTAGCAGTTTCAAAAAGTACCTTGAATGTTCAAGAACAAAGGAAAACAGATAACTGTATGGAAATTGTAGAAAAAAAGTGTAAAGACTTCACCTTGAAGTTCAACTCTTCTAAAAATTTTCAGTTCACTTTCCCTACAGACAGTGTTTTGAGATTCTTTGTTAAAACATCATGATGTAAGAGCTGGGGCCAGATTCCTAACACAGATGTTTTGCTTGGAACCAACCACAGAAGCTGCACCTGATACCCTTGTTTAAAGGCCTGGGACCATACGCAGAATGCTATCTGTCGCCAAGCCACAATGAGCCAAAAATATGGAAAATGAATGATTTCAATGGAATAAGTCAGCCTGCAAGAGACTTAAACAGAATCATGGAATCATTAAGCTTGGAAAAGACGTCTAAGATCCCTACCATGTCCACTATGCCACATCTCCATGATTTTTGAACACCTCCAGGAATGTTGACTCCATCACCTCCCTGAGCAGCTTGTGCCAATGCCACACTGCTCTTTTTGAGAAGAAATGTTCTGTACCAGGCTCAGTTGCTATGAACTATTCAATGCATCAAACAAACATAGCTTGAATTAACATAACCCACAGCATTAATAATGGTATTCCTCACAACACCACTACCTGGTGACAGTAGGGTCATTTTCCATCAATGTTTCAGGAACCCTTCTGCTTATCTGAATTTTAAATTGTCATTCATCCATTCAACAAGCACCACCTTCACCATCAATATCTGTCTTACACAAGAATGTGAAAAATACTTCTGACGGATAAAATAGGGACATTTTGTCTTGTTCATTTATCATAAAAGAATCTCGATGATTTAGGCCATGGTGCCTAAATACTTTTGAGAGTTGAAAATGGCTGTGGGTGTCTTTGGTGCAGAAAACACAGAGCTGGAAGCTTAAAGTCACACAAACCCAAAGCAGGAATTACACGCAATTATAAAAATGCAGACTAGTTGGAATAAACCACCAGGTCCACTTCTGCATGTAGAGTGGCATGAGATGAGTATCACTGAACAGGTGACTGAGTTTGTGCCACCAAAGTCCAGCTGAAATTTCACAAAGAAGAAAACAGCAGGTTTTTGTTTCACTTCCACTTGGGGAATATTTCCCCTAAGTTTGGTGACAGTTCCCAGAGCAAGTTCCCCTGAAATCATAACTTCAGATGCAATAGTGAACAAGGAATATAGGAAAAATGCTAAAATAAATCTCATCTCAAAATATTTTCTCTCCAGAAAAATGGAGCAATTACTGTTGTATTAAATATTCTCTGCAAAGGTGACCTTCAAATTCTTGATGATTCTCTCCACCTCACTGCATGCGCTGAAGTCTAATAAACATACAGAAATGGGTATAAAAGATAAGGTAAAGGAAATAAGAAATATCTCCTTAACGCAGGAATCCCTAAAGCTGCTGAAGAAAATCAGTTATCATAGAAAATATCTTCCACAGGAAGCTTTGAAAGACATCTTTTTTCTAAGCTCAGCATTTGGTCTCATCAATTTCCACCCACCCACAATCTTTATCATTATCTCTATTTCTACAGTGTCATTTAACACAAAGAACACTTGTGAGCATTTCAGCTGAAGAATAATTTTTCCCATTTTTTGCTTGTTTGCAGTGACTCTTACATAACTCTGGAATAATACACCCAGTCCATGAACGTGGTGTAAAATGCAGCTTTTGAAACCAGGCAACAGCCTGACTGAGACAAATTCTGCTCTTAAATCCCATGTATATCACAGACTTTCTACACGATTCAGATAGCAAAACAGAGCTGATGAGAAGTATACAAACATGTCTATGCTATGTCTAAAGCAGACAGCAAAACAAAACTCTGCATATGCATTGACTTGTGGCCTGTGAGCACCACCTAGGAAGCAGTACCTCAAGACCAGAAATTTTCCTGAACCCCATTCCAAACTCATGGCTCAGTAATAGAATAGGTGACATACCTGAACCGGGATGGATGCGCCCTATGCTGTCCTGTCCCTTCTGCAGGGGATTCTATTACAATGGAATAAAGTCATAAACAGAGAACAGTAGCAGTGCTGTTGATTACTGTTTTGTCATGAAAATCATGAACTTCTATCCTATGTGGTCTTTTTTTGGTGAGAGGAGCTTTATATGTTATCATATCAACCTCTTCTTCACCTCTCTTTTCCAGAGAAAATATCCTCTGGCTCAGTGATTGAATTACCACACATATTGAGAATACACGTTCACTTTGACCAGTCATGCTGGGGAAGGAGTAAAACCATAGAATTCAGCAACCCTAAAAATAAAGCAAACTGAAACCCTGCTTAGCGCCAGCAGTTACAATTAACCAAGCTGAAAGAAGCAGCCTTGTCTCAGAATTATCTGAAGCCATTCAACATTTTATATCACTGATCCAAGACATCAAATTTTAGTCTTTCCATTACAGCTTCTGCATAACATTCATGTGCCCTGTGGTTTATGGTTCTCCTCTGAACAGATGTTTTGCAAATCATAAATTAAAACATAGCTTTATTGCCTCTCATTTCTCTGACATTATTGGCCTTGTCATGGGTCCCAGACACAGAATTTTATGGCATGTACTAAGTCCCTGTTGGTTATTTGTTACACATAACTTCAGCTTAATAGCTTTGTCACCAATAACTTTTTTTTTTTTTTTTTTAAACAAATTACAAAATTTCCCAGGGCTTGCACCTGGAAAGCTAATTTACTGGCTGTTCTGGATATCAGCAAAGTTCTCATTTGAATGCTTCTTACTTGTGCCATATTACTTTTAGATTTCACTTTCATGAAAAAATTCACTTTTCTGAGGACCACAGCCTGTCTTCTTCCAAGCTACCTGTCAAGGTTCTCACTGAGTCTGCTTATTGCTTTGAACGCATTACGTACATATTTCTCCCTATTAACACAACACCAAGTGAAATGTTTGAACTAACTGAATCTCCTTGATTTAAGCAGCTATACAAGTTTCAGTATGTCCTCCCAGTTCAACTCAACTGCTTAATCCTATAGAGATATGCCACCAGCCAGTGTCTTCAGACATTACTCAGCTGGTACTGATTCTGAATCAAAAAATTGTGCATGCACATATGCACAGACAGTTAAATTATTTGGTGTCCATGCTTATCATCCCTAACTGACACCACCTCAGATTAGCCAGAAACAGATCAGGAGGGTTTGGCATCTAACACTTTGCTCAGGGTACCACTCCAGGGTCGTTAATGGCCAGCAAGGCCACAAGGAGACTGGAAACAATGAGAAAGAAGTGAAAGGAAACAATGCCTCAAACCTTGCCAGTCAAAAGATACATACAGTAACTGACTTCATAGGGATGAAATCAACGGTTTTTCTTTGCTACGAGCTTTCAGAAAAGCAACCATTGAATTTGTACTGAATCTAGTCTCTTACGTAAATTGTCATTTCAATGAGCCATTGCTTGTGCACAAAGTGTAAAGTGCATGGAAGGAGTGGTTAGTTACGAGAGCAAATTCTTTATAGGAGAGAGATATCCCTTCCTCTGATTTCTTCTTTACATTAGTTTCCTTCAGCAGAAAAATATTTATCATAGAAAACTGCTAAAAGTTTTCTACACCTAGTTGTGCAAGTTCTGCTTAATGTAAATAACTTACCCTACTTTTCACACCCATCTCAACAGGAATCTCTACAGTGAGAACAGCACTTCAGCTTCAAGTATACTAGCTCACTTGATCTAACTAGAATAATAGGTCAAGAATGAACACAAGAGGGAGAACAAACCACACATTTGCAATGTTTGCAGCACCACATATCTGCAGCAGGCTGAGGTAATCCATGAGGTATGCTACAAAAAGCAAGGTTGAGACTGTAAAAATTGAGATGATCAAAGCCAAGTAGAGGCATTTTGGTTTTTGTTTCCACTTCCTATCTGATTCTGAAAATAGGAGTGATTGATCCTTATCCTTCTTGCATTTAAATCAAACATATGTATCTTTAAAACTGAGGTTTTATCAGAAGTTCCTCAGCCAACTAGCATAAAAAAAAAAAAAGTGGTCTAAAATGCATCTTAAATCAACAACTCAAGTTCCTACTTTACAAAACACATGTCCAGATTATGACTAGAAGTAAACCTGATACAAATTTATTGTGAAGTCATATCTTCCAATGTCAGGAAGGTTCAGATACTGTAACTGAATTTTCAAATTGCACTGTTTTGATCTGAACCAGAACTGTGTGCAAGCAGAACCTCTCAAAGGCATGATCATCCTAAAAGTATTTGCTGTAGCATACCTTTTACATTTCCATGCAGTCATACAGAAGTGCCCGGTATTAACTCAGTCCTTCCCAAGCAGCAATGCACTCAGATGAAGACAAACTGGACATCACTAAGTGTCATGGTTTCATGATTTTTCATTATCGGTATTCCACATCATAACATCATGCAATGTACTGGGGGTTTGACTGCTGATGCTCAAGTTCCGGGTGCCTGTCCAGCGGAGAAGAGCAGCTACGTTTCCCCAGGGGGCTTTGCGGTCAGCGAGGAGATATAACTCCCGGCAAGGTCACCTGATGCTCTCTTCTCTGCCTGCGCTGCTTCGCTTGCGCTTCTCTGCCTGCGCTGCTTCGCTTGCGCTTCTCTGCCTGCGCTTCTCGCCTGCGCTTCTCTGCCTGCGCTTCTCATCTCAGCGTTGTGGTAAGGCCGATCCACCATCAATTTCACATTCTCTCTCCTTATAAAATTCTGTTGATACCATATTTAGTAAATTACTTTGTTTTACCTCAGATTGTTGCCACTGTTTTCAATTATTTCGGGGTCCCTTATTTTCTTTTTTTTTCCGGGGGCGCGGATCCGCGGATCCCTCCGCCCTTCTAGTCACGGAACCGGGCCGAACCAGCCCGTAAACCGTTGACATTCTTGGTGGAGAATGCGGGCAGACTTCCTCAAAATATAATAAATACTAATAATAAGTGAAATGGTGAGCAGTACATTCACGGAGATTAATAACGTGATCAGGTGAGCATTGAAAATCCGCATAAAGAATTCAAAGGAGAGGCTGGAAACCTGCTTAAAAATCCCCAACCCTGTAAAATTAGCAGCTCCCTCTGGAATGGTATGCCACATAATATGCAGATGCCACATAGTTATTTCCATCCATGTTTTCAATTGGCTATATATACCTATTGCTCCATAGAGCAAAGTGGTGAACTTAATTAAGGCCCAGTATGTTTTTAGCATTAAGAAAGAAGAGACAGTGGCATGCAGCCCCTTAAAAGGCAGTTTCAGTAGAGAAAGCATTTTTTCTCTTTTTTTTTTTTTCTTTTACAGAAACAAGATAGCAAGGCTCAAAGTTTACAAATATCCTAGAGTATTGGCCGTCCGCCTGGACTTTTTCAAGGTCACGCTTTCAGACAGTACTGGTGAGACAGATAAACTTTCCCAATGAAGCTGTCTGAGAGCGGAGAGAGAGATTTGTTCAAAAAGCTAAAAAGCAACTGTTGCCCGCATTCTCCACCAAGAATGTCAACGGTTTACGGGCTGGTTCGGCCCGGTTCCGTGACTAGAAGGGCGGAGGGATCCGCGGATCCGCGCCCCCGGAAAAAAAAAGAAAATAAGGGACCCCGAAATAATTGAAAACAGTGGCAACAATCTGAGGTAAAACAAAGTAATTTACTAAATATGGTATCAACAGAATTTTATAAGGAGAGAGAATGTGAAATTGATGGTGGATCGGCCTTACCACAACGCTGAGATGAGAAGCGCAGGCAGAGAAGCGCAGGCGAGAAGCGCAGGCAGAGAAGCGCAAGCGAAGCAGCGCAGGCAGAGAAGCGCAAGCGAAGCAGCGCAGGCAGAGAAGAGAGCATCAGGTGACCTTGCCGGGAGTTATATCTCCTCGCTGACCGCAAAGCCCCCTGGGGAAACGTAGCTGCTCTTCTCCGCTGGACAGGCACCCGGAACTTGAGCATCAGCAGTCAAACCCCCAGTACATTGCATGATGTTATGATGTGGAATACCGATAATGAAAAATCATGAAACCATGACACTAAGATACCTCTTAAAAGTTATGCTCAGCTATGAAGTATCTACACAGTACAGTTCTACTATTCCTAGGCTCATTAGCTTATTCTTGGACTGTTTTATAAGAACATGTGTTACTATTTTTCAAAAATTATACTATTGCAAAAGCCACAAATGAATTGAAATTAAAAATGACATGCAAAACCAGAAGGTAGTATCAGCTCTGCTGCCATTATGTTAATAAGACTGAAATTCAAGACCGTTCTGCCATGCTATTAATATTGCTTGGTCTTCATTTCCGGTGTGATTGGTCCCTGGCCAAGAAAGATTTTTATTATGACAGCTTTAATTATGGTATAAAATAAATATAAGAGAGCTTATCTTAGCTTAGTCAATGACTGCCATATTTCACTGCTTAAGTGTAGGCAAAAGTCTTATTTATTTGACCTAGCTCATTTCTACTTATCCAAGATACTAATTTTATTATCCTCTAAAGTGCTTTGGGATGCACTGCATGAAGGGCATAACGGAAGTTTGATTTTGATTGATTACGTGTTAATTTGCATAATCCCCATAATGCAAATCAGTAAAATTTTCATTAGAGATAATAGATGTTAAGCACATTATGCAAGGTTTATATTTTTTTAAATTGCTTGTAAAAATTATTTATGGCATCATAAAATAGGACAGATAAAATTGGCACCTTGCTGTAGCGACAGCACGAGCCTATTTGATTTCGCAGCTTTCAAGAGCACACTATGTAATAATGCATGAAACTCACACAGGACAAAAAAATAAATTACATTCAAATGTGCACTACCGTAATTTTTGTTTTCCTACAGCTTTATTTATTGCCATTTTTTTCCTCAAGCTGAAGACGTGTGCGTTCTACCCCTGAAGTAGAGGTGGACAGACAAGACAGGCTTTGAACAAGTTGCAGTACTTGCAGACAGCGCACACGTGCTCTGCACTCTCCCTTTGTGAAGCCATAATATATGCACAAAATACAAGAGGAATGGATGGCCAGAGAACAGTTCCAAAAACGTGGTGGCTTCACTTATTCATTCTGCAGAACAAGTGAAGATTTAGAAACGTTTTGGTTAAAAAACAGCCAGTCCACAGCCTGGCAGATCCTGTGCTGCTCTCCCATTCACTCACGGCTGCTCACCAAGCTATCTTTCTTTCTCTTTGTCCCACAGTACTTTTCCCTGTTAATCAAAACCTGGAACCCTTTCTATTTTATCTACTGATTATAAATTTTAAGCAAGTCCTCGGCCTTGCTAGGTAATCTACATTTCTAGACTGAAGCAGAAAGCTGAATCAGGAATGCTTCAATGCAATCATTTGCTACAGTGCGCATCAATGGAGTTCATTATCTGCATGCATTCAAATGCTCAACATTAAGATGGAGCATCAGGCTTTGTAGGCTGGAGGGTTTAAGACTACAACCTCTGGCAGGGGGAATTTCTTTCACATTCATCTAAGCAGCACGTACCTAATGTAAACAACAAATTGTACAAATGCCCTTGAGTAAAGGAGTGAACAACATGGACAGCAAAATGCTCTCCTTTACATTCAGAAGTAGTGTGAATGATGTGGGTAATCAGGGGTATAAAAAATAAAAATCAATCTCAGCTCTTATGGAAATACAGATAATAAATACATGCTTGAAATTCATGCTGATCTCTCTGAAAATATGTGAAAATATTGGCAGAAATAATGATTTGAACCTTAAGCCAGTCCAAACACTGGTATTTTGCTCCTTTCGCCATGTGCTGTAAAAGACCTAGATCAGACCTCCTCCTGAGTTCTGGCAGACCTGGAATCCATATGGAAGTGCATTTTACTTCTTTTTCAATTCCTGGACTTTCTTGCTTAGGTACAGCTTTATGTTACATGGTATTATTTCACCATTGGGAACAATACTGCCACTTGAATTAGCACCACGGAATTACTGAGAGGCCCTCACTAACTGCTCCTGTTATACCTTCATTTGCATTTTGCTGAACTTAAACCTCAAAGTATATAATTCAGCTGAAGTACATAAAAATTAATCTCCTGATTATCAGCTTTCAAGAAACACAGGTGCACAAGTACCAGTGGAGAATATCACAGGAAAGTAACCCAATGCACACTAAATAATACGATGTATAGAACTTGGATTCTATGCCCCATTTCAATTCAACTTTTATAAGTAAAAATTATTTGGATGACTATCCTTCAAATTTCCGTATTTTAGTTTATTTAGAGAAAGTCTGCTTAGAAGGTCCTATTTTATTTATTGCATCCACCATTTTTTCTGTTAGACTTTTTTATTATTTAAAAGTATTGTATATTTTATATATTTATTTTAATTTTCATATGTAAATAATATTCACCCATGTCACCATCTCCAGCGTGGTCTTTCAGTGAGCCATCAGGTTATTGGCTATTGACAGATGACTCCATTTGTCTTCAGATACATTTTGGGGTTTCACAAGTAGTATTTGTGAGCCTCTTGAAGTGAAAAATTAAAGGGTTTAAATAGTCCTTAAGGCACCTTTCCCTTAAGGCCAAAGCTGGGAAAGGAAGGAAGAGTTTGTTGCATTTCTGGGTTTTATTGGCGCTTCATTGAAAAGCAAGGACTGGGGACTAAGACTTCCTGAAATGTCATCAAACAATACTACGAAGCTCCCCAGCTTCTGTGTCAGCTTCCACTGCCCTGGAATATGCTCTTACACATCCGTTTCCAAAACAGTGCAAGCACAGTGTACCTTGTAGTTGAATATACATACGTACATATATGCAATGCAGACACGTGTATGTGTATATTTATATATAGGTATGTATATATATGTGTACACACACACACACACACACACACACAGCAGACCTCTTAAAACAGAGGACTTTTTACTTCCATGAGTTTTGGAGCAGTTCTATAATATCCCTAAAGTTGACATCTGGATTCTAATATTCAAATATATCCATTTTATCTTGAATGCCAAAAAAAATAAAAGATATTTCCTTCCAGCAGTGCCAGCTGAACACATTAAAATTGATTGTAACATTTCTAGTTCTTTACTGTCAAGAAATAGGATGTGAACAAAAATTGCAGTTCTGGACAGTTTTTGTTGTCACTTCTTTCGAGGGCAATATTTAATGGATTTATGTTTCTACTTACTGAAAGTTACTTTCTAATTTATTATAATCAAGTAAGCTATTTTAGGTAGGCCATTCCTCCAACTTTTCAGAAAGACTACAGAAATTACTCAGTGGCTGAGACTTACAGCATTTTACATATCCTGTAGCTGAAATAAAGAAAGAAAAAGGACTAATTTGACAACGGCAAAAGCTCTGATATTATTTAAGAAGCTCATTATATAAAGCATTCAACTTGCTCTTTGAGCTCAGCCAAAGCTATCTGCTGGCTTACCTCACTTGTTAAGGCTTTTTGCTACAAACTAAAGAGCTGGCTGTCTAATCAGTTATTAATAAGGCTGTTCTCAGCTCATTTGGCAACTCTACTTAGGTGGTAGCATGAAAACAACAAAAAAAAGATTTCAGTTAAAAAATTACCGCATATTCTGAGAAGGAAAAAAAAGTTTATCAGCTTTATTTCAAGAAGTTAATATTTATGAGTTTACATTAAGATTTTCTATATACATTTCCACACACACAAAAAAAATACTTCCAAACAAACCATAAATGAGCAAGGGTCAGAGCAGACCAAAAACTGTTCTAATTTTTCTCTTCGTGTCAGTAGATTTTGAATAAGCCCATGCGTGTCCAGCAGATGCCATTAAGCAAAGGAATTGCATCTGTGCAAATGACTCACAAGAACATGACTACTTGCTACCTTACTCATGCCTGAAAGTATATGCAAGCTGTCCTCAAAAACCAACAGTTACCCACCTGTGGTAGTGGGGATCCTAGAGGGAGATGTTCTAAAACACTGCATGGGGCTGTGATTTCTTTTGAAGCCAGGGGTGTTTTGCCACTGACTTCAGAGAGTAAAGGAGTGAAAAAGCTTTAGAGAAGATAATTCTTAATATTTTCTGAAATCCCACCTGCATCCGCAAAGAACCAGTGTGACAGTTGAAAACAAAGCATCATGTTGATAAAAGCTTTCCTGAAGATGCTATCTTTCAAAACGCATTTCCTCCCATTTGCAGAAATTTCCCTTATTTCACAGCTCCAGCACAAGGCTCTGTGGGGCTTTCATATCTCTCCCCAGCTCTTTTCCCTCTCTCATGTTCATTACTCCTCAAAACCTTAAAAATGCATTAAGTCCACTTTACAAAAGCACTTATAACAAATGTTAGAAATCTCCGATCTCTGAACGTTTGCAATTGAATTATGATGAATTTTGGTAAAATACATACAGTGAGAGAAAACACATCAATCATCTCTTCTTTTCAAAAATGCCCAAGAATACTTTTCAAGAATTAATCCTTCTGATTCTTGTAATTCCTGCTGGAATTACCATTGGACTTTGGGCACCAAGATGGCATCAGTCTGCCCTGATCATTAAAGTATAGAAAATAAAAACCACTCACTCTGATCTAACCATTCAGTCACTCTTTCCTAATAATCGATAGATTTAGTTAATGTTGTCTTAAACATAAACTACAAAATCCTGATTTTAAATATTAAAATGTAAGTTCTGAAGCTGTGCTTGATGCAGAAGCACAGGTCAGGTTTCATTTGTCTTCTGACTGAAAATCTTGGGAAGTGAGGAGGGCCTTCTTTATGAAGAAATTAGAGAATTTCAATACAGATATTATAACACTAAATGGATTTTACCAGAATACATTACAGTCATAAAATAAATCACTGTTAAACAGAGAAAAAAAAGGAGACTTGAAAAAGAAATGTAATTCAATGCAACTTCATGACAGAATCAATTAATCAACTGACTGTAATTTCAGACACTTGTTATAAAGCCCATACGGGAGGAAGAAGATACAGATACATGAAATATTTCATCATTATGTGAGAATATGGAGAATAAATTTTGCAAAGAAAGATCATTAGCTTGGGAATTGTCCATATCAAGTATCCAATTAAACATGGCAAAAGTACAGAGGAGGAGAAGGCGGCTCTTTCTAAAGTTCAACTCCAACCCACATTATGCATGTGTGCAATCACCTTGAGTCACACGTAGAGGAGAATGAGGAAAAATGTAGAAATGTATAGGAAGTCTGATTTCTGAGGGGAAAAAAAAGAATGCTTATTATGAGCACTGAAAAGAGTCGATCTCATCCTACACCTCAGTCTCCAAGGTAGCTTATGTTGTGCTCCTTTTTTCTACTGGAGTTGTCTTTCATGTTTTTAGATCCATAGAGAAATAGACCACTTCATGAATGTTCATGAGTCAAAGGTGGAAACAGAGCTGTAATCAGAATTTCTCGATATGGACAGACCTCTCTAGTGATATTAGTATGCTTTTTTTTTTTTATTTTGTGAAATAATTTGTGAAAACAACTGTACAGCAAGTCAGTAAGATGACATAAAATGTTCTTGGGTATATATATGTAAAAACAAGCTTGGCTCAAAAACACATCAGTGTGCAAAATACAGCAAAGAGACTCTGAAATTACCAAGGAAAAGGATGTCATGTGAGATTCCTCCAAAGCCATGGGATGAGAAGAAACCTACTGGACATGAAAGAAAATTTGCCTTTTGGAATTTCCTGATTCAGAACCTGCTGAATTATTGCTTTTTATTTTCCTGCAAAGTATTATATTCATATTTTATCACAGCTATGGTCTTGGATAAATCACAGCTCTATGATTTTGCTTCCTACCCCAGCCTTACTTTTCGACTAGATTGTTTTCACAGTTTCTTCTTCTTTAATTACATCTTTTTTAAAAGTGAGGAAGGAAAAAACCATCACAATTCAAAAAGCAGTGATAATCAAAGAAGAATTGGCTTGCAGCAGAAGCTGAGTAGGTGCAAAGGCACATAGTTTCTATACTTAAGCTATGTAATTCCTTTTCAAAATGCTCACTCATGTACAGTTTCATAGAATGCATATGTCCCCTATCAAACTGAAGCATTTCAGTTCCTAATCTACAACCAAGTGCTACCATTCCAACAACAAATAAATACAAAATAATAATCAAATGTGTTTATTCCTTGCTAAATTTATCTTCAGTTTTCTAATGAAAATTTCTTATGACCTCTGAGTCCTAGAAATACAGACAGATAATAAAGTTAGGCATGACGTTAAAAAATTTCCTTCTGAGACACAGGCAATTTTAAAAGCACTTTCCTTAGGTGAAATCAAATGTTAGCTATGGAAGAGGAAATTTATCTATTTGGCTAGGAAATCAGCTTTTATTTTGGCTGTCTGCCTTGTGCTGCTTTCTAAACACCAGCAGCTGGAACATAAAGAGAAGAGACTGGAAAAGATAAATAGGGTAGAAATTGCTTAAGGTCTCTGTAAAGTTTAACGAAAGATTTATTTCTCGAGGGTAATGTTCCTCTTTCTTTTACTGAAACAAGAGTTTGATAACCTCTCATTGTGCATTTGATAAATTACATCTTACAGTCATAACTAAAACGAGTAAGTGAAAAATATAAAAGGCTAAAGCAAGGTCTAGTTGTCTGAGTATTCAACATGAAATATCTCAAAGACACTAAGCAGCGTCTAAAGTATTTTTAATTATGGAATTGGGGATGAACTGTGATACAATGATGTTATAACAACAGAAGAGAAAGACTCCTCTGCCCCCTTCAATGGAAAGTATCTATCTTATGATGAAGCCCAATCCTTCTGACACGCATTATTTCATTCCACAAAATTTATCCCAATTCTGTATCAATATAGAGGTAAGCAAAGAAATCTCCATCAGGCTGTGATGCTGCTATGCTCTATGGAACAGAGATGCACACTCAACCTGAGGAACACAGGGGCCCTGGGGGTGCAGTGCTCAGCCCAAACCCTGCAGAGCTCTTCATTTCAGCCTTTGACTACACAATGTTGTTCTTATATGTAAAAACCCTATTTACAGCAGCTTATTAGAAGAGTCTGTATTGCAGAAGTCACAGAGGCTTTGCACTTGCTCACAGCACAGCTGAGAATACACAGAAACTGCAACCTAGGGTTCTCTTCTTAGTTTCAGAACTCTTACTGTATATCTATATACTTGAGGCATATAAACGTCAAACCCTGACGGAGAAACTCCGTGGTTCATGGAGCCATAAGTAAGAGATATGCTTTTGTACTTTGGCTTTTTCTTTTAATGGTCCATATACCAAAAGGGATCCAACTGCAAGGAAGAAAAAGCCCGCATATTTCCTATAAAAGCAGACAATGATTCTGTTATATGTGTGAATCAATCTTTGGATTTTTTTTTTTATTTTATTTTATTTTTATTGTTAGAGGTTGCATGTCTGCTTTGTTTACTTATTTATCTTCTCCAAGGTAGAAAAGTTACTGTAACATCTGGAGGGAGCTAACTCATCTGCTCCAGAAACAGCAGGTCACATAAAGCTTGGGTCCAAAAAACAAGGCGTAAGGATTCAGTGTGGTCAGGAACCTGGGCTTCTAAATTTCTCCTCAGTTCACGTCTCATTCTTATCACTACATTTTCTATGTAAAACCTAATCATTTACAAGAGCCAAAACGGTGTGTGTGTGTGTGTTTTTTTTTTTTTTTTTAAGGTATATCATGAATTTTATTCAATGCTGTGAGGCTATGAATTATTAAAGCTGTAGACCTGCAGTCTAATTCTCTTCCAGGACAGTTTATCCCTCATTCTGTGCTTAACACCATTATAGGTAATAAAAGCAATTTAAATTTCTCAAATTGAAGAGAACAGGGAAATCTCAATGGGTCACTTATAGATATGTTCAAAGTAGAAGGCTCTTTATGAGGCATGCAGAGACCTTTGGGGCTCAACAGAATTGATCCCATATCACAAACACTTTAAATTAATGTACCTCTTGCTACCCACTTTTAATGAAGCGATTACAAAAAGGGCATCCTCCTTTATTAAGCATTAACCTTGTTCACTTGTAAGTAAATCGTGAGATCAAGGAACTTGAAGATATCCAAAGCAAAATGAATTGCTTTAAGAAATGACGTGTGATCATTTTATTACCTAAATCCCTATTATTACAAAAAAAAAATCTTCACAAAAAGATTTTTTTCTGTCTTATTCATGAGTGTAAAACAAGAACACAAAATAGAATGTCTGCAGTTACTTTGCAAAAGCCTCTACAGAATTACAGCAGATCCATGCTTTCTTCATCCATACTTCAAGAATACTACAGGACAGGATTGATAACATTTATGTAACAATAATATTACCACTGAACCAAAAAAATAAATTCACTTACTAGATTTTAACTCTGGTAAAATATAAGTATAAGAAAATAAAAGAGCATCAAAAAATTTGCATGGGACACATAGCAGATAATGAAGCAAGAGAGGGAGGAACAGATCCTGGAATCTGAACTATGGGGGTTGGAGTTCCTTGAATGTATTTTGATAACTTGAATTATATTCTCCTTGAGATATCAATCAAAAGAGAATCCATACTATAGATCCTAGAAGCACAACTCCAACTACGGATTCAAATACTTGTCATCATAACTACGTCAGTATGTTTAGAGGTTGTAAGTTAATCAAAAGAATGTATATAATAAACAAAATTTGCATATGTATAATAGATGATTCATTTGGATGCTGTAAAAAAAGCTAAAGACTTTGGCTATGGATGTCTCTCCAGTTCTGAACAGAGGCTGATGATTGCTTTCTCACTGCATACCTAGTTCTCCATTTCTTTATATGAATTCTTTTACAAATGAGATCAGTGTCACTCTGCACCTCAGCCACCACTTGTTGATGAGCAGAAATAATCTCGTGTAAAATGCAGAAAGAAAAATAAGGTATTAATGTTAATGCATTCAAGACAAAGCTGTCATAATTCATCGGATGGGTTTTTTTAGCTCAGTTTTGTATTTAATAATAGTATCAGAAAATATTAATTCTGGAAAAGCAAAATAAGAAGCAAAGGGGAAAAAAGAGAAAGTGACAATCTCATTATTATTTAAAGCAGATTTTATTTTGACAAGGAAAAAATCCCATCATCCCTACCAGTATTAACCACAAATTTACATATAAATGTGTCAAGCAACAAATCATTTTGATTAAGACTAACACAGAAAAACTTAGAAAAAGAATTAGATCCTTTTTATTCTTTTAGAAAGCAGTTAAAATTATGTATCCCTTAAAACATTCTGGCTTCTAACAAGTATATTTTAAATAATCCCTTGTGTTAAATATCATCAGTTTCTATGCTTCTATACATTCTTGGCTTGTATCCACCTAATAAAATGTAGGAATAATATGAAAGTCATTTACATTCCTTTGTGAGACAAACAGCTAAGTCACAGCTTAGGGTAATGGTTGCTCTTAGGGGCACAGGAGATATGTGAGGCAGGCAGAAAACAAGAGCTCTGACTCTTCCCATGTCCATGGAAACCTTTGCTAAGTGCTTTCCCTCTCAGCCAGGTCATACACCCCCAAGCTGTAACACAAGATAGTGACATTTCCTTTCCATTTCCTACAGTTGTATTTTCTTTTTGGCATTGCAGAAAGCCCTGCAGGCATTTAAAGAGTCACACTTAACAGGAGCACATTTTGATGTCTTTAAGAAGATCCACAGAATGCCAAATACTGCTTCCTTTTCATCTAATGCTCATTATGTTGAGCTAACAGTAACAGGTAATCTGTTAGTGAGCTGCCACAGAACTGCAGACCTTCACTGCAGACCTATTTTCTTGCATAAAGAAAAAATCTGCTGGTTCAAATGTTTGCAAAATACAAAGAGGGGGGAATTTTACATAAGCACAGCACGCCTTCCCTCATCTTTCTATTACAGCACAACATTGCACTGGGCTTTTCTTTTATAGAACAATTATAATTCACGTGTGGGACAAGGCTACCAAAACACAATCCACCATCCTTATTAGTGTTACGAAAGGGAAAGGCATATTTTCTTAGCACAGAGAATACTTTGGAATAGCTATCGATTTCTTTACTGCTTATCTGCTTGTTACTAAGTAATGATTCTTGTACAATGGGGTTGTGGAACCCACTGAACCTTGACGAGATTTCTAAATATTTTTGACGGATTATTTGTAAATTAGAACCAGCAGCAAATAGGTTGTCACAATGCAGAATGATATCTGCAGTAATTATGTAATGAAGGAGGAATGTTTGGATCCCCCTTCCCCCTGGTTGTTGTTCAGCACTGCTGCATAACCCAGGCCCTGGCTCACAAGGAGATTATTACTGACCCTTGAGGAAGAGCCATGGGAAAGTTGAGGGCAGAGCTGTGGAGAGGGAAAATTGAGGGAAAAGGAAAAGTCATTGGGATGGAACAGTCAGCCACTCAAGGACTCAAAGAAAAAAAAAAACCTAATTGGAAAGACAGCATGAAGAAAAACATCAACACAGAGTGAGCCTGCTTTAAAACTATCTCCATCCCCGCTCAGCTCACCTCTGCCTGCCAGCAAGGATGGCCTGGGTGCCCTCCCGGAGGAAGTAAGCATTCCAGACTCAGCCCAGCAGCCCATTAGTCTCAGCTCTGCTGCGTGGATCAGTCAGTAAACCCTTGCCCTGCACTCTCAAGCAGTGCACAACTAATAGCTTCCTAAGCCATTTTTTGTCTGATATTGTCAACATCAGATCTGATAAGTGCTTACAAACCAGCGGCATTCTCTGTTAGTGTGGTTAGGAGCCTGACAGGCCTGGTGGGGCTGGGAGGTCAGTGCATGCCATGCCAAAGCCCTCCCCAGTATCAGAAATACCTCTACAGAAGGGAATGAGTTCATGGGCACATTCGCCACTTACTTATGCACACACATACCCCATGTATAATTAAGAGAAGAGAATTACAATCTACATCATTCATGAGAAGAAATGGAGAAGAAAAAATTAAGATTTTAAAAATGCTTTTTGAAAGAGTTACAACTTAGTTAAGAGTTTGTAAGTCAGAAGAAAACATTTGTAACTTCCCCTTTCCAGAATTACAGTACACAAGTGCCAGATTTACTTCACATTTTCAGTCCACTGGTGCATGAATTAAGCTCATTAATCTTCAATCTGAGAGCTTTATTACTGTTTGTTAGATGGGAACTGAAACTTAAAGATGCTATAAATTAGAGTACAGCAATGGTTTGTAATTGTTGCCTGCATTTGGTCTAAAACTAAGTCATATTTGACGTCTGCAGAAGTATCTGCATTAATGTGCCAGGACTCTTCTTTGTCAGATCCAGTGTATGCAATATTTGAGGTTTAATGCAAGTAGTCATGTCCAAAATGTAGGGCTATTTTCTTAGCAGAGGCAACAAACACAGAATTTTCTACCAGTAATTCTAAGAGTAATTGTAAGTGATGAAGATACTCCAAGTATACATATCTGGAAAAAAAAAAAAATCTGTAACTTCTTCTTATCTTCTGCTGAGGTAAACTGAGGTGTGCATTTGTATTTCAGTGATGTTACCCACAAAGGGTTGACAAGAACATGGGCCACATATGTACAGAAGCCATTGTCAGGCTTTGTCTTTGTTCAACAGTGTGTCTATGAGTCTGTTAACTTGAAATTTCAGAGATAAAAGAGTAAAGAGATATGAATTAATTCTTTGTCAAAACTGATGAGTACTTCTACTCGTGTCACAAAATATCTTCTATACAGAAAGAATCAAAAGCTACGGTATTGATGCACAGAGCATTCTTTCATAGAACTACTGATCCGTGCCTGCTAATTTTACTAAGGAAGAAATATATAAGTGGTTCTTTTCTGAGAACAAGGCTAAATCGAGTCATCTCTGGAGCAGCAGAGTTATGTAGGCTTCCTTTTTACACATATAAATCATAAAGTGATTTATTTATACTTTAGTTTCCATTGTGTTCCCCTGGCATGGTAATAGTCCTGCCATTACAGAGAACAGTTTAACTTCCATATTTCCTACTTTGTGTTCTAATTCATAACACAAGCTTTCTATTAATTCATTTTATGAATTTTCTTCCCCTGATTGTTTTTTGAGTGGGTATTAGTTCACAGATCATTGTAATCTATCTGAACACGACATTCAACTGAAATCTACTTTTACTGGAAGAAAAATTTATACCCATACTGAAAAAAGCTCAGTATATAGAGAAAGCAATGGTTAAAAAAAGTGATTGACTGAGACTTTCCAGGAATGGGTCTATTCCTTAGACTAATTTATGGGATAGCAATAGCAACACGATCTTTATCTATTTCAGACTGTTGCAGTACCAGTTTCTAATATTCTCAAAGCTTCAGGGATTTTATTCTTCAATAAATCTTAAATTTTTTGAAAGATTATGTCCTGGGTTCTAATCATTGGATTTGATAGCCAGTTTGATTACTCTGCCTGGCTGAGGTGATCGCATGAGAGGTCTGATGATGAGACTGGTACATCTCTAGGTAGGTGTTACTGAAAGTGCTACCTATTTATGCCTTCTCCTTGAAAAATGTGAACTGGTCACATTTATTCAAGGAAAAGGCATAAATGGGTAATAAAGTCAAAAGAAATATTGTTTCAGTAACTACAGAAGATGATCAGCTTTTTAGAGCAACACGTCTAACAAAGAAATACAGTTTCCTGCTGGCAACCTTGCTCTTGCAGTTTTCAAGGACAAAATTCAAGCAGCTCATCTACAGATTTAAGTCAGTAATCAGAGAGGTATGATTTTGTAGAAGACATAGTCTATACATTGACAATTTTCTTCCTTTGGCACAATGATGAAACAATGGATTTAAAAATATAAAAGCTGCATTCTTCATAAATAAAACTTGACTAAACCAACTGTTCAGTGATTCAAGCCAAGTAGTCTTTATATTACCTACATTAGAGAAATGTACACTCTCTTTGCCTGAATTTACTCTGAATTGCAAAAAAAAAAAAAAAAAAAAAAAGATTTTTTCACTGTTTGGATTAACCATTCCAGATAGCCACAGCATTAGATAATGATTTCAGTTTCAAGATTTGATATACTATAAAACACCAACAGATTTGTTGCCCATCTTTTTTTTTTTTTTTTTTTTTTTTTTTTTTTTAAGAAAAAGGATCTGCTGTACAGAATGCTATTCCCAGTTTGAACTGGTTTTTCTTAAAGAGTAAGAAAAGCTGTGGTTTCCTTGCATTGCTGACTTCCCTACAGACTTAGTGATACCTTTTAGAAAAAAAAAAACAACAACATTTCACACTCAGCAGAAAATCAAGCAGAAGAATAAGTGTCAGGAGAATTTGAACAGTTAAAGCATGAGCCTTGCTGCCATCCTGCCTAGAAATAGTCAAGATACAACCTGCATCACTTGCTCCAATAACCAACGTTATTTTATAAATTATTGATGATCAGTTATGGTCATCTCCGAAACATGTAAAATAGGAGCTCACTAAGAACTGAATAGGTCATTGTCAGTACATAGTGTTTTACAACCTATATAGAATGCTATCAGCTAAACTACACCCAATTTAAGACAAAAGAGCTCTAAAATGTTTCAGTGCTGAAGCAAGCTCCCACTGTCAAGAGCGATGGAGAGATGGGACAGCCCTGGGAATGGCCTAGGGCAGCAAACCTCACTGAGCCCATCCCCCAACTCCTACCCACCCCTACCGTGGGCTCCAGGCTACAGATCTGAATTTGCTCACTGGCATCACCCAAGAAGCATTTATCCAGATTTGGACATAAAGCTTCTCTAGGAACACCACTGCCCCGTGGAAAAACTGTGTTTGCCAGCATGATTGGCTCTGCAGAATGAGTACTGGCAGTGCCAGCAAAGTCACAGGTGCAGATGGAAAATTACATAAAATTCATTTTTATCTGATAAAATTTAAGTATAAGCATCACTGCATAAATCAATGTATAAAATAAGAACATCCTGAGGAGGTTTTTAAGAATTAGATTTTGGATGAGAACTACAGCAGAGAAAGAAAACAGAGTGATTCAGGACGAAGTAACAAAAGCAAAGTCCAGCAAGAAAATGAGACCAGCAGAGGCAGAAGATGACACTAGGATTTCCTCTGTCAGGCTGAATGAGAAAAGCAAAGAACTGGGCTGCATTAACACTGAAATTAAAGCCAGAAAATCTATATTCTTGTTCTGGAAAAAGCAGATCTCTAAACACCTGTAACATAATATTACTTTTCTGTTTCCATTCAGAAGCCAAATAATTTTCTCAGTTATGTAGATGAGCCCATGACAGATTTTAAACTATACCTCCTATATTTTCAAGATATATTTAGTAATTAAAATATGATTGTGTGGTGGCAAGTGTGCTTTCTCATTCCTTAACATCTCCTTTAACAACTGGCAGTAAATTTCCAAAATGCATTCACTTATGAAATATGATATTAACTATGCTGCCTGAATATGTGATCACCACACACCTTCATTTCTTTTTGGAGTGGAGCTTTGCTCCCTTTAAGATGTCTAGTTATATATCTGTTAACCAAAGAATGCTTTCTGACACAACTGATTTCCCAAAAGAATTAGGATTGTTTGAAAATGAACTGAGCTTGTGCATAACTTTTAATGTAGGAATTCTGATTGTCAAATCATGTGGCTGGGGGAAAAAGATAACGTTAGGAAAAAAGACAGTCACACATCCAGATTTGCCTTCTGACTCCACCTCTTGAAAAACACTTCAACCCATTCTCTACAGACACTCATCACTCTCTCAATTACTCAGTGGCAGCTGATCAACACATGAATAGAATGGAGGCTACAAACGGTGTCAAAACTAACTTAAACAGAGCTAAATTAATGTTAAACAGCTTTTTTATTATTATTTTTTATGTTTGGTCACTGTCATATAGGAGACTATAAACGTGAATATTACAACCAAATTCTATTGCTTGAATGACCAAAAGCAAAACCAAATACTTGAATGTTGGTTTAGAGTCCATAACAAAGGTATTAGAGATAAAGTAACAAACGCATGTCTCACTGTGTTATGAAGCCTTTTACATTTTCTTGAACTACAAATAGGCTCTCCTGAGAATAGTATTCATAATGATGAGAGAGTTTTCTGGCCAACTTTAGGTCATGTTCCATTATTGGACCAGGTCAAGCTGAATGCAAGTTTTAGTTTTCAATCAGCTCGGTTTCCATGAGCGTGTATCATTTCAATCATTCTTTTGATTTTCTAATGAAGGAAGTGTAAGAAATGCACAAAGCTGTGCCACGGAATTTATATTTCTCTTCCTATTTCTAAGTCTCCTTTTATTTTTCCTTCAAAAAAAAAAAAAAAGAAATCAGATTTTCATATCAATTAACATTTATTAAATACATCAGAAATCCAGAACTCAAATGGAAAACTTTGCTGAACTAAACCCCTACTGAATATGTATTACTGTTATCACAAGATAAATTTTTAAGAAATCCATGGTCTAAGAGTTGAAACAGTGCTATTAAAATCAGAATTGTCTTTCCCACTTTTCTTTATGCAAATACATACATTTAATACATTTTGGTCATACACAGATGGACAATTCCAGTTCTAGAACAAACTGCCTGTCCTTCCCATAAGGAAGGGTAAGTGGAGAGAATGAGCATCACAATGACAAGTCTTCATTTCTTCAGCGCAGTTTATTTATATTTAGTTTTATTATACATTTAGAGCCTGATCAAAGTTAAATAAAAAAATAAACAAGTAGTGCATAGCATCCAATTATGGCTCTTCAAAGGCCTGTTGAAGTTCTGTGGTGCTTTTAGTTACTGCAAGGTGATCAAAGTTATCATAACATTTCAGAATTCTTTATAATTTGGGGTTAAATTAAATAGCATAGGATATAACAGCTTCTTACCAAACAAGAACATACTGACAATACTAAGGAGAGAAGCTGACAACCCAAAATAAAATGGAATACAGATGTTTACCAGTAAACAAAATTAACTTGCTTCTCGCCCTGCCACATGATTAAAAATAAATTTGTAGCACAGTAATTAATTACTATCACAATCCCAGAGGCACAGACTAAAGACCCAACAATCATTGAAGTAATGAATGAAGACCAAAGTAGATAATATAAACTGCTGCTACTAAACCAGCAATCTAACTGCTGTCTGAATCGTCAGGAGTGCAGATTTTGCAGGGGGTGGAATGTGCTCACAGCTTACGAAACCGTAAAAGATCCACCAAGTCATAATGGCAACCATTAAATAGATGTAGAATTCATTAATCCTGCAGAATACCCAGGTGGATGGAACCCAGCTGTAAGGCCTTCTCCCCCAGGTCAATGGACGCCCCTTTTACTTCTAAAAAACGCATTTAACCGTCTTACACTTTTAAAATTTATTATGGATGCAGCACCATCAGCAAAGCAAAAGGAAAACTATATCTTCTGTTTTTACGACATTTCAAATTTTCTGACATTGGAAACCAGTTGTGAAGATTGCTTACTAATCTTTTGATCAGAGCAAATCTGATAGGAAAGCCAATTTTCAATGCCTTGAGAAACTTTTAATGATTTTTTGAAGCATGCCAGTTTGGCTGTTTCAACCATATTTCTATTGTTCATTGTTTAAGTATGTGCTCATTGCCTGTTTAGAAATCCTGCTGTATTATAATAGCTATCAATTTTGATGCTGATGTAAACCTAGAAAATCTGTAAATTGTTCTTGCATTGAAAAACATATTGAACATATAACCACACAGCTTTTTTTTTCCTTTTTTTTTTTTTTGACAGAATGTCAGTATGTAATCACTGTGATACTAACAGTCATGAAATAAATGCTTGCACATCAAGCACAGAATTTATCTGTAGTGCCTCCTAACAGGTTTATAATGGCAGCTATGACAGACCCTGCCTAAATCTGACATTACAAGCATCCGCAGTGTAATAATTCTGCTGTGAACTGACACTTCTGAGAACCAGTACCTACCCCACAGATTTGTATCTCCCAGTTTCTTTGCCCAAATGTTAAGTATTTCACAGTGTAAAAACATCACCTCAAATGCATGATCTATAATTTTATATAGAGGGAATCTGTCATCAGACAGAGCTACAGAAAAAGCAGCAGAAAAAAACTGAAGGCAATTTGATATTATTGACAACCAGCTGTTATAGATTATGCAAACCTCTATGATGCAAAATCAGGGCATTGCTCTGCTATGCACAGCAGCACCTCCATCTAAGCAAAGTTTAAGAGCAAGACTATGACTTCATGCACATGCCTGCCAAAAGCAGCAGTGAGCCAAATGAACAAGGCCAGCAACAGCCTCTAATAGATTTACAGCTCCTGACAAGGTTTGCACTGATTTGTACTGATCTTTACTTTGCTTTAAATACAGAGGAGTATTTTCCTTCTGATCAAACTGCTCTTGTCAGAAAGTTAAGGCACTTCAATGACTCCCAGACTATCCCCATATGGCCCACACAGACAGCAAGAATCAAACAGTCTCAGGACACTCTCTGCCTAAAGTTTAGGTCTAAAACCAGACCATCTAGGCTTTGGGTAAAGAAATAGCACTTCTTTGCTCATAGCACAAAGAAAATGGGCATCACATATTTCTGGTGTATGGTGTAGTTGCAGAAGAGAGTCAACTGTCTTGCCAGTGTCCCACGCTAAAGCTACAGTGACATTATGCATAATCAATGAATATACAGATGTTATAATTAAGTAATACACAGGAAAGTTAGGCTAAGTAAGAATATTGTGACAGAAGAATAATAAATGAAAAACGCTCACCGACGTTGTAGGCTGGCAATGCTCTCCACAAGGAGTGATCTCCAGAAAGAGAGCCTTGCTCAGTGGCAGTCAGCACTTCAATGGATCTAAGAGAGGTGCAGCCAGGCTCTACCCCTTCCGGTAGCACAGGTGAATTGCCTTCTCCTGTGCTCCCAAGGCTGACTCATTCCTTGCCTCAGGTGCTCAATCAGAGGTTCAGGCCGTGATTCAGCAGTTCCCATACACATTATATATCATCTGTCTTCTCTGAGGTCCTCCTTAGCTAATGATTATTGTTTCAAGCTGATTCAGTCTGACTAGAAACTCACTGAAAGTAAAATGTTACGAGTTGCAGTTATAGGCCAATTATTAATTGCTCAGCCTTCAGGACTCTGGTCTTTATTTTTAATATGCTCCCTTCTCATTTCAAGAAGGGAATGTATTAATGTGAGGAATATCTTCTCTCTTTTCATTAAAAGCAAATTCTAGTACTGTTCTAACGTTGCTTCTATAACCGTCCTGTATACTAGCCATTCTGTATACTAGCCATCCTTTCTCCATTTATTCAATGAGAGGAAGTAGTATTTCTTAAATATTAGAATGCAAATACATCTCCAAATTTGGAGGTAATTATTTGTATAGCTAAGATATAATTCTACCTGACAAATAAGAAAAAACAAATGCATTGTGAAGGCCAACAGAATGAAGAAGGCTGCCAGGAGCTGCTTTGTGAGATGCTTTGCAAGAAGCTTTGCCTTTGATTGCTCTCCCAGGGCAGAGCAGGTGCAACCCAATGCAGTTCCAATATCATTCAATTACTTTGCACCCAGTAAATGATGGAATCACGTACCTGAAAAGGAGCATTAATCTGTCCTTTTTAGATGAACAGTACCTCAATGAGGCTGAACAAAATGGTTGAAAAAGTTATAGCACGGCTTTAAGTTTTGGAGCAAGTTTCAAAAGCCAAAAAACATATTCAAGAACAGCACATTAAAATGTCTTTTAAGTCTTGCTAGCATACATGACTTTAAAACCTTTTCTACATTTTCCTTCTGTTTTCATCATAGATCACATTCCTTTTACACGTTCGTTGGGCAGATTTACAACAAATGTAAGTCAGCATCATGCTACTGATGGCAAGAAAAGTGTGAAGATTTACAGCAGCCATGAATCTAGCACTTACTCCTCAAAATAGTTCAATTTTCTCCTGTATCATTCCCCTTCCATTTCATCTAATTCTTCATATGTTCTTCTATATCTCATGATCAGGAAACTTAAGTTGTACCCTAAAGAGCATAATTTAAACTGGTGGGAATAATCTTGTCCTTTGGTCTAAAGTAATTTTATTATGGACATGTCCAAAATTTTTGAAGTCTTTGCTGGAGCATTCTGTGAGACAGGGCAAGAAAGTCACTAGTATTCAAAACTCCAGCAATGCTGCACATTAAAAAATTATATATGCTGATCAATAAAGTGTGAAAGAGCTGATGAAACAGTCTGCATTTTTCTGGGACAGTAATTTTGTGGCATGAATTATTTATAAGGACTATGAAGCAGAAGCAAAAAAAAAAAAAAAAAGGACAAGAAGAAGTAGAAAGCATACAGCTTACCTTATCACTCATAATCTTGCAAACAGCCACAAAGAAACTATAATCATTTGCTACATGCTGGGACATCAAAGAACAATGTAATATTGTGGCATGTAAAAATGTACTATAATACATTAAAGAAATTAGTCCCTGGTGAGTTTATATGTTTCTGCTTCCTTCCTAAGAGAGAGCTACCATTTCTGCTGACAAAATAAGGGTTTCTTCAGAGCTACTTGCCAAAGTATCAAGGAGAAAGTTTACAGTACAACAGGAAAGGTTGCTGCTGTAGACAACGAGGCATTCAAGGCCAGGCTGGATGTGGCTCTGGGCAGCCTGGTCTGGTGGTTGGTGACCCTGCACATAGCAGGGGGTTGAAACTAGACAGTTATTATGGTCTTTTTCAACCCAGGCCATTCTATGATTCTATGATATGATTCTATGATTTCAGATTTGTGATAGGCAAAGAAAGGTGAATTAGAAAACGACTTCCCAGAACTTGTGAAGCAAGTGTCTATAGTATGGTCTTATCACAGAATCACAGAATGGCCCAGGTTGGAAGGGACCTCAAGGATCATGAATCTCCAACCCCCCTGCCACAGGCAGGGCCACCAACCTCCACATTTAATACTAGACCAGGCTGCCCAGGTTTATGGTTTATGTATGATAGAAACTGTTACAGAGAACAAAACTAGAACAGTTTGTTAGTACTTGGATTTGGTTCTTATTTTTTACGTAATAATGTGCTTACATATTTCATGTAATAAGAAGATGGAAACTGCAAATGAACTGTATGGAGTCCACACCAATGCCTCAGTGATTTAATTTTGGATCAAGGATCTGCCTATGTATTTATGTCTGTTTATGTCTATGTGCACAGTTTGTGTATTTACTTGCTTGTATTTCAATCAGATATTTAAAAATTCATTCAAATATTTTTAATCTATATTCCCAGTTAAAAGCTACTTAAAAAAACAGCCAATACAAATCAAAGATGTTATGAGTATGATATAGCTCCATAGTCTGAGATCCAAAATTAACAAGTCTTTAACTTCGGACTTTGGGTTCAAATATTGCAATAACCTCACTACAGCCAATCAATGAACCTGGCCATAAAGGAAAGATTATGGAAAAAAAAAAAAAGTTGTATAGTTGGGAAAATGGTCAAACTGAAAGTATATTTCATTTCTCTCTTGTTGCAGAAGTTCAAAAAGTCATGTCTTTAGTTCAAACCAAGTAAATAGAAAAATAATATGGAAAACCATTAAACTAAAAGGAATTAAGGAAGGTTATACTTTTTATATCATTTCAGTTTTTCCTCTTGCCTCACAGTGCTGACAGTTGACTGCTTGTAATCAGGAGAGACTAATTAAGGTCACCTGGGAAGTACTAAGTGCAGGTTCTGCCCTGTTCTGAACTGTGAAGTCAAAACAAAGCTGCCTGACTTACTCTTTTACCATAACTATATTTTTTGTCTAATTTTCTTTAAAAATTAACCTTTCCTTATGATCAGTTTCCACAACTGCCTTTTATCTTCTGTGTGCTCACATTTCCATCGCAGTCACCACTTTCTTTCGGCAAGGACATCATTTTTAAACATACCTCGGTGGAAACACAGCTCTCAAAAGCTGATTATAGCAACTGCTATGGAAAACTCTTCTGCAACATATTCTGCAGGCTCATCAATCAAACCTGAGACTAGAATAATATCATGTTTAACCTTTCCTTTTCATTATTACCATCCAGGCAATATTGTTTGCAGAACTCTTGGTGTTATTTCAATAGAGGCTGTCAGTCTGAGGCACCAAGCAGATTTCTTCCAAAATGTACATGCTGATGCTGCCTTCTTTCTTCAGGATCCCTCCTGAAAAGTTGCTAAGAATTGCTAATTAAGTTACTAAAGGCTCTCATTATGTGTTGATATACACGACAGCAAAATTGGTCTCACGACAACTCAATGTCACAGCACATGAACATGCCATAAATATTTCCAATGTACTGAACTGGAAAAAGGATGTCTCATGAGAAATGCATTTCCAAAGGCAAGAGGCAATAATTGTAAGTTAATCCCTATTTAAGTTTCAAAAATAAGTAAAATATTATTTAAAAGCCACTGCTATTTGTAGCTACATATGTGAAAACCACACACTCATATCTTAACCAGCAAAAGGATTGTTGTCATCTGCTAACAAACTGTACAACTAAATGAACAGTATGGCTTTGGTGTGTGAAGAGCCCAATGACTTTTAGCTGAACTAGGATCAATGTTTAAAAAAGCTTAAAGTGTTGCTTCAGGATTTCTAGTAGACACATCCACCAGTTATTTGGTGTAAAACTTCCTTCTATTCCTTTCCCTGCTGCCATTTCGCCTGTAGTTGTTGTTTGTTGTTATTGTTCACAGTGGTGATTTGTTTGTTTGCACTTCTCTAATCCTGAACAGATATCCAATATACAAAGAGTTTATGAAATGTGTTCCTGCATCTTTTAAAATCTAAACGGAACTACTCATTCCGTATATGAATCCACTATCAGTAAGAAGGCAAAACTATAAACTTACAGTTTTATCAATGCTTAATATTTGCTTTTCCTTCCCTATCAGCTAGAGTTTGTTAGTGTTACACCCTGCTTAGGGTTTTGATTTCCATCCTGTGTTTTTCACCCAGGATTGCAGACCAGTTATTTCTGAAATATGAGTAACATTTCCCACTGGGTACCTATAAAATGCACTGAGACATATTCTAATTGCCTATGAATATTCAAAACCTCATTATTGTTACTAGTTTATAATTATTGTATTCCCCTGACAAAAACATGCAGCACACAATAAGAAAGGCAATCCATTAAAAATGTTGACATTCATGTTCAACAGTTTTCTTTTTTTTTAATTTATTTTTATTAACTATTAGGCTTTTTATCTTGGCTACTAAAATCATTTCTGGAACACACTTTGTTCCATATCTCCCACATTGTACTCCTCCTGCAATAACATTACAATTAATTGTCTGTATTGTTACTAACAACAGTACTATCTTGCATAGCATACCCTACAGATTAGGCAATATCATAAAAGTATGTGCAATTATATGAAATATCACTATAAGGCACAGTTTTTCTCCCAGTGCCAAGCTCCATGCCTTTAGTGTTCATTGAACTACTAAGGTTCAGAATCTGTGCTCTACTTGGAAAATGGGGATCAAGTCTCATATTTGAGACGTGCATACAGAATACTGGATATCTTTCATCTTTTCACCTGCAAAAGCAGGATGAGTCAAGAAGATTTGATCATCTGTACTTTGGTTCTACTTACTTAGCCATGCAACTGATAACAGAGCTGCTGAAGTCATGGAGAGGTGGTGATATTTATTTTCCAGAACGTGGAAAACTAATAAACATTGCAAACAACTCCCTGCAGCTGCTTCTAAAACCATGAAAGTTTCAACAGTTTTTGCTGCAAAGCAAAAACAAAGCTTTATAACTTCAGGAGTTCATGCTTCAAAGTGACTTGGTCTCCTCTGACGGCAGTCCCACAGAACACACAGAGGCATTCTGGCAGCATGCGGGATGCAGCAGGAGCCAGAGCCAATGCTCACCTCTGAGACTGAGCACAGTGTGGCTGTTCAGGGCGCTGGGAAGACATTTCAGTGAAGCCTGTAATGGATGAGCAGCAACACCCTGCTATCTCATCATCAAACCCATCCTCTGCTCTTCTTACTTTGTACCTGGACCAAGCCTTATCTATGCTATAAGACAAGAATACATTCATTCATTATTTTTTGGGCCTCTGTCTGCTGTATCTGTACAAACAGATGGTTGGGCATTAGCTAAAGAGACAAGCAATCTAAAGCAGAAAAGGATAAAGCAGAAAAAAAAACAACAGAACAGCACAATGCAGAACAAACTTAACAAAGCCAACGGATGGCTGCAGAGACAACTAATGGCATCTCATTCCAACACCAAGTTTGGTTATTGTAAGGATCTGATTGAGCAGTTGATGTGACCCACTTGCAGTTAGAAGCTACGCATACAGACACACAGACATCTCTTTCAGCCAATTCCCCAAAGCTATTGCCACTCTAAAGGAATGATCAGACAAGGGGACATGCCAGCCACAGAGCAAAGGGTACCTGGAAGGATGGCTCTTGCTCTATCTCAAGTTATTCCTGAATAACTGTTTGTAGACATTCCGGTATTGGAGAGAACCCTCAGAGTAAATATTTTGTTTCTATTTTGCATCACAAAAACGTTGGTTAAAACTGAAAGAAAAAAAATACAAAGATGTTGCATAAAATATGTGCAGGAGTTATTTCACTTTAAACATATAACAACTGAGATACCTAAAGTTTTCAGTAGAGGAAAAAAAATAAACAACAAAAAACAGACCTTGCCACTGAAAATGCTTTGCGTTCGCTTTTCGAAAGGTTAACTTGTCAGAAAGGTCAGATCTTTTCAGGTTGGATTTTCAGAGAACTGAAGTCAGCATATCTGCTGACTTCACAGATGTGCTCTGTGCTAGCAGCAGCCCCATGCCCACAGCGAGGGAGAAACTGAAAGCTGGTTTATCTCAATGGAAGACATGGATGTATCGAGACAGTGCTTGGGCAAAAATGTGTATCTTTTCTTTAAATTTGGCTTCCTTGATTATGGGATGTGTGTCCATATGTAAGTGTACACGAGAAATACAGAGAGAATAAAGGGTGGCTGTCAGAAAAGCTATAGGATCAAGATTAGATTTGACATTGTACACTGACCAAGTGAGAAAAGCAATGTGCGTGGTTCAGGCAGGAGCTCAGCTCCAGGAGGGAGGCACAGCTCTGCAGTTCCTGTAGCAGGGTTTTCAAAAGAGCCCAGTCTAAACACACTCAGTCTTCTGCCTTCTGAGATACGAACACTTCTTTGGACTCTAAGTAGGAGCATAGATGGTTTAAAAACAACAACAAAATCCATCAAGAATGTCCCATTCTTCAGCTGGGCTCAGGAAAAAAACAGAATCCATTTCAGTTATGTATCCTTTCCCAGCCCTGTCTGTCTGTCTATCTTTTCCCCTAACACCTCCGCTGACTGCATGCTGCTACCAAAGTATATGTGTTGGGGCTGAAATATTAAGGAATATTATAAAAGATTTCCATGGTTTCCTTAAGAGGATATTCTGAATACATATGGAACAAATTGCTGTTTGCTTTAGGAAGAGAAAAAGTCAAAACAAGTACAACTCCCTAATGCTGTAACAGTCACTTCCAAAGGATGGCATTTCCCACATCATCCTATCTGAAATACTTAAGAGTTCAGAACAAGAAGCAAATTTGCCATGATGCCATTAGACAGCAACCACTGTGAAACACAGGCTTGAATTGAAGCCACTAACATGAAGGCAGCACAGCAATAAGAATCCTTTTTTTATCTCATGGCACATCTGCCTCATGGGGCTGGGAGCGCGCTGTGCCCTCCTCCATTGCTATAGGTGCACAAGTTTTCCTCCAGCTATACGGCAGCAATGGGGCAAAATGGATTTCAGGCTGGATTCTCTGCCACACACTCCTGGTGTCTCTGCATGTATCTACACACGTGTCCACACACACACTTACGTGTTTCTTCTGCCAAGACACGTAGCTCGGCAGGCACCTTGTGTTTCTCCTCACATCTGGGGGAATACTGGTCGTGGCTCATTCGTATCTAACATGCACTCATGCTGTAATAGAGATGTTATGATCTAGTAGAGGGTCAAAGCCAAAGTGCCTGTTTTTTCTTAGGCATGTAAGTATCCCTCGGGAATAAAAATAAGAATACTGGAGTTGGAGAGTGGGGAATTCTGCATGGTTCTCCTGCTGAATAAAATCACTGTTTCTGTTTGAACACTCCAAATAACGGAGGTAAAACCGGAATGAGGGAACAGACAGCCTTGGTGCGGAGCTGTGAGAGAAATCTGAGCCCCTGGAAAAACAGATGGTTTCCTAAAAACACTTCTTTTGTTTAGCTTTCAGATTTTGCTTTCAAAAGATGGCGATATTTATCAAACACCTTGATTGCTACATTGGCAAGCTTCCGTTACCTCCCTTAAGTGGATGAAAGCATCATGCTTCTGTGCATGCTTGCTTATTCATAACACATGCTGTAGCAACTCGAGGCACAAAATAATTGCAGCAAAACGTACAATATAACTTAAGGTACATCAAAGCATGTAACATTAAAAGAAAATACTGTTGTGGCCAGAGCATGGCAATCAGTCAATAAAAGAAGCCGGGTCTGCCACACGAGCAGCAGAATAACCTGGGCATGTTATTCCACTGCAGAACCTGGAATTTCAGCTGGAACGATGAAGTTGTAGGATAAAAAGTAGAACAAGGTATTTCTATTGCACAGAAAATGAGTTGTTCCAAAATGAAATTAAGTTCACAATTTGAAAATGCTAGATGTGGCTAATGTAATATTTCTCAGATCCAATTTAGGATGCGTAAGTTCAAGCAGTGCGCCCTGTAGCTTCAGTTTAGACATAAATCAGACTGCAGTCATTATTTCCTGTCCAATAAGGTGGATCAAATCATGCCAGAATAATAAACTGTTTAATGAAAAAGGATGCAGAGTTAGACAATGATCCATATTTAGCACTGATGAACAACAGGATGATACCAGTGGAGCATGAATTAACACCTGAGGCATTTACTTAACAGAAAATTGAAAATTAGAATCCTTGTTTTGTGAAAGCGAAAACAGAAATATAAAGAAGGAGATGTGGGTTAAGAAACAAAAAAACCCTACATGGCAGATAGAAATAGACTGAGCAAAATCCTCTATAAAGCAGTTTATTAAAATAATACTGGACATTTTCTTAACTATAGAACAACACAGAAGACTTTCATAGCCCTTCTTGGGTTTCTTTTGGCTCAGGATTAGAACACACTTTAGGGTCACTTTGCAGCTGCTATGCAAAAAACTTCCACTTATTTCAAAGGACCTTCCTTTGCCTGGGATGGATGCTTCAGTCAGAGATCTGTTTGCAATACTTAATCTGTATGTAATTCTTCTGCATCTAGCCATCTTTAAATAATGTTCTTTTCCAATTTTCACCCAACAACCGCTCTGCAACACCTGTCCTCTCTATCAGCCATTTCTGAGTTAGTACAAATGTAATGACACTTGTGACAATTACATTCTCTGCTATTTAGTTGCTAACTTTCTCTTTATAAGGCAGTAATTCTCATTAAGCGCTCCTTGAGCAATCAATTGATTCATTAACTTGTAATAAATGCTTTTAAAATGCAAATTAAAGACCAACCTGCAACACCTATTTCAAACACCACCAATATTTTACAGGTACCAGTGTACACAATTTGCATAGCTGTGCTACACGTGGACCCAAGAAATGACCCTTCCATAGAACACTTCCTACAAAACAGCCTTAGCTCATTCAAAAACCTGTCTCAGGCAAGACATTTTCTGGCCATAAAGATAAATGCCATGGGGAGGCACAGTTGTATTGCAGTATATGGGATGTACAAAATTAGAGATCAGGTACTGCATGTAAATTCAGTGTATGGATTTGCCATATAAGCACGAGGAGTACATCCTAAACGCACTGACACTGTTAGAATATTAATCATTAAATACAGTTTGAAGTCATAAAAAAAAAAAAGAAATTAGAAAGAAAGGAAAAAGGTCTCAGTATAGCAAATGGAAAGGGTTAAGCTGAAGGGAGGTCCTAGCTGCAGTTGCACTGGACACCAACTGGCACTCTCCATGTTTCAAATACAGGCTGTAACAGAAGGGTTCTGATAAAACTGTCCCCAGATCTGAAAACTGCAGGTCTTTCATAGGATTTCCCACCTTCTATGAACAGAAATGTATGAAAAGATCAGACTTCTGTGCGTTACTCTTTGCAGTTTAGTGACCATGGAACTGCAAGAGCATGAGGCCAACGAACTGTAAGCACTGCAGCTCAGCTGCATCCCACCACAAAGGATCCACACATCTCCCAGCCCAAGATGAGCAGTTTTCACAGGGTAATCACTGATTGTAACCATTTAAATCCGAGAAAGTCTTGAATCAGAATGCTGAAATGAGTCATGTAAGATTTATATGAATAATTTCTTCCCCACTAGTGATCTCATAAATTTTTTTGACAATAATGTTTTCATGCAACTTTGCTAGTGCTTAGACTTCCAAATACTTCACACCAAGTAAATTATTTACAATTTTTCAGCAGCTAGTGAATAATTTCTTTGTGAGCAGCTTGCATGAATTGGCCTGCTCTGTTCTGAGCGAAGGTTCTCCATTGCCCACACAAAAATACTTCTTCAGCCATTTCAGAGAAACTGACTTGGGGAACGATCCTGCCTCACACAGTTCATACAGATAATTATCTTCCTGTGACTTTATCAGTCATTTTTATGAAATTGGTTACTGACTGGTTTGTCTGACATTGCCAAAACCGAAATCAACTGTTGATTCAGAAAAAGGCCATTAAAAATAAAATAAATGAGCACCTGATGTGTCACTACATGAATGAATCAGTGTCTTTATCAGCCACATCTCTGCATAATTCTTCAACTTTTAAGACAACAGCAGACAAAGAATGGGTGAGTGGGAGAGTTGAACTTCTTTCATCAGTTTCAAATAGAAAAAAAAGAAACATCTATAAGAGAATTCTACAGCCCACTGGTTGACCTGGGCATGTTGTGCAGAAAATCATTTATGAAGTAAAAAAAAAAAAAAAAAAAAAGATTCATGGATTCATGGGACTTCCTAATAAATTTGCTCAGTAGCTCAGAAGCAGTCGCGAGACGTTGCTCTGTAACACTGATGCAGATAAATGCCGACAGACTCCTGGTTCATGAGTTATTGGAATGCACTGGGACAGCTGTAGCACATCCACAGCATTTGGAATTTACCCTGGAAGCTGTACTTTTACACCCAGACCATGTTAGCATGGAAGAAAGGTCTGCCCATTCAGAACATAACCAAGTGAATTTTGTATTCATCGTTAGCACAGCATCACTTTGTCAGTTTAATACATAAGAAATGTATAAACTGAATAATATAGTATATCATCTCTACTTTTCTAAACTTGAGTTATTTTGCTAACATCTATAATCAGCTTCTAGTAAAAAGATCAAAGAAACCGTATTCCATCCTGGCCAAATTATCCAAAATAAAGGAATCCCAGAAGGAGGCGTGCATTCCAAGATCTGCAAATGCACTTTGATAAAAGATTGCCCTTACCAGCAAATTATTTTGCTTAGTTTTCCTGGAGTAAATTTCATTGCAAAAGCCAATAGATGCGTTTGCCATTATTTCTATAAAGCAATCAACTTCATTTGCCAGGGAAAAAAATGACTGTTGCTCTCTGCTGCAGGACTAAAGAGGGAGCTATTGACTAAGAATGGCGTGAATATGTCAGCGTGGATAAAGATATTCTCAGAGCTGAGGAGAAGCCCTTTTTATCTGCTGACACAGTCTGTGGTAATATTGATATGTGATAAAATACATAATGATCCTATGGTGGTGTTACATCCAGGAGTTGCATTTCTTAAGTCAGGTGCCTTGTAAACATTGTCGGTAAAACCATCTTCAAATAAGTCAAAATATGTTTTGGGGTTGGTTTAAGCTATTCAGTCCTGTTTAGCACAGATGTTGATGATCTTAATTTGTGCAAATGCTTAAGTAAAATAAAGGTGTTAAACTGAAGGCACACTGAAAGCATGTGCATTGCGAAGGCAGAATTCCTCTCAGTGTTTGCTAAGTAACAATAAATTCTGTACCTGTTGTGTGCTGCTGTACAGGATTGGAATGCAGTGTGGGAAGATGTGGTTGGTGTCATTTAGGTGACTCATCAGTATCTGTAGCATCTGTGAAGTGTTTTCATTATGGCTCATCATCAGGCAAAGGGTTATTTGGGAGACAGCTTCAGGTGCTGCAGAATGACGGGATGAGGTACCAGACCTGAACTGCTGCTGTCCTTGCACAGAGTCTGTCCTGCGACAGTTCTCTCTCTTCTATCTGCCTTATCCCAGGCAAAACTAACTATATGCACATCCATACAACCAGACTTCTGGGATTTTGTGGTTGCTTGAATGAAATCTTCCAAGACAGCTGTGAGTATATTCCTTCCCTTCTTACAGAACTATGTCCTAAAACAAGACAAGACTGTGCATACACTATGCACAAGGATTAGGCAGAATTTGGATGAATACCTTCACAATTGAAAACAGCTGTCTTTGTGCCCTTTGATTAAAGCATAAGAAATGATGACACAAGTGTTCCAAGGGACTGCACTTTGCCAATGGCCAGTGACGAAGCATTTCTAATTGTTTATAGACATATAAGTGAAGACTGGGAAAATTTCAATGAGGCTTCTTCCCCATCAAATCCTGAAATAGGATTTTTCCACATCTGGGTAGTTTTATGAATTTTAATAGAAATTTTGCAAGCCAATTCCTTTCTATTGACAGTGATTAAGCTACGTTTATTTTGCTGAATCTATTGCATTTGTAAATGTTGCATTTATCTCAGAACTAGCAAAAGGATCCAAAAAAAATTCATTGCTAAGTAACTATTGTTCGGTACAGTGGCCCTTCCTGGAATAACACTGCATTGCTGGATTAAGACATGAAAGTCTCCCAAAGTGTTGTCTGACCGCCAGAGGGAGGTCACATTGCTCCACAAACAGACCGACACCACCGAGAGTGATTGGGGAAAGCTAATTAAAATGAAAAACTAATTAGGAAATAAATAAATAATTATAAAAGTTTCTGAGCAAAGAGTTCCCCCATATCTATCAGGAGATTAAATTTCATAAGGAATTAAACAAAAAGCCAAACAAATAAACAAAAACAAAAAACAAAAAAACCCCAACACATAAAAGCAATTACACTTCAAATTTTGAAGCTGTGATAATGAAGTTCCTGATCATTTCATAGCAGCATTTCTTTCTTTAGGTAAAATGCATCTATCTGAAATTTGTTGCAAGTTTATGTTGTGGTCTGAACCTATCTACTACTTCACATTTTCAGTCTTATCTTCAGCTTTATATGCTGATACAAACATACAATTTTCAATACTTCAGAATTTCAGTTTTTCCTCTGCTGAGCTTCAGGACTCATCCTTGGGGGTTGGTCCCTGACAGCCTTTAATGCACTTTATTTACGTGGCAGTCCCAGCAGACACAAAGGCATACTCTTTGAACACAGAGTTCATGTATTTCACAAGACTGAAAACCAAACACTGGACAGTAGGAGCAGGGGACAAGAAAAAGCAGAGAGCTGTGTGGAGGACACTGGGTAGGAGTTAATTCCTACTTGCAGCGATAGCTAAACCTATTTTCTTTGGGCTGGTGCTCGAGTGGTATGTTCTCATATATATAAAAGGCAGGGTACAGAAGAATATGGAAATAGATTTCTGTTAGAATATTATACCTTAAAGAATAAGTAACCCCTATGATCCAAACTAAAAACCAATTAAAATCTTTATACCACAGTACACTATCATGTATTATGTATATGCCGTACATTTAGCTGAAAAGCTATTTCAGAAGTGGTTTTAAAAGTTTAAGAATATCACCAGTACGAACAACTCAATATACGCAGCTTTATGGGCATATTAATAAAAGATAATTCCTTTATACATAGAGAGATCAAGCCTTCTGAAAATTTATATTAAAGAAACTAGAATTAAGATATGGGAATTTTGTGTAGCATCTCACGGGGAAAAGTTTTCTGATTTAATATCTCCTTTTTTAATTTCATGTCTGTTTTTGAGCTCCCTCTCCAAGTGCCAATGGTCTTTAGAATACCAAATAAATATTCGCCAACTCCTAAAACGTACAAATAGGAAAATAATTTCATCTTCTAATGCTATCTGCAGCTTGTTATTCAGTGTTACATGGACAAAAAAATAACAAGAGAAAATCTAGAAGTAAGTTATTTGTTATAACAAAAAGATAGATGCATTCCTACAGCCACAGAAGGAAGAACAGACACAATACTATAGAGGAAATAGAGGATAAAATAGAATTTAAGATGCTACCTGCAATTAGTATGTCTATTTCAATATCTATAGTCCTCTATCTCCCCCCAAAATAATGCAAAGAAAAGACAATTAATAAACATTTCTTTTAAGTACACTCAAAATACTTTTTATGTATAGGTTCCAGTGACATTTTCTTTTAAATCCACTGATCATCCTTAGCTGTGGTTATCAATTTCCATAATAATTTTAGAATCAAACAAGAACTGGGATAAATCGATGAAAGCTCATTTATTCTGTTCTGTTCTACCTGTTTCTTGACATGGGTCCAAGAGAAACTTTATAGTTTTCCTTTATCATTACGGTTTGATTTCTGGGGGTTTCCTTTGGCTTTGTTCTGTGACTGCTTTACAGACCATCTCTGATTCCTGGCCAGCTCTCGGTTCCACAGACACTGATGCAAAATGTGTTTTCTCAGTTTCTCAGTATTCTCACCAAGCATGAAATCCATAGAGCAATTTTCAAGCCTTCAAAAGAAAATGTTTCTATGTCTCGAGTTTAACCTCTGAACAAGGCAAATGTTTTAAAGCACTACAGTATGTTTTGTATCCTTGCCCCTGTCCCTACAGTGTGGCTATTGAAGGCAGAGGGGCACAGAATAACTCACAGTCACAGGGACTGCCTCCTTTGGACCCATGACCCAAAGGGTTCCATCTTGTTTTTCAGTTCACCCTTCCAGCCACATCAGTGCACCAGTGTTAAATTTGGAATGTAACTCGCAGTCCCAGTACTGTCAGCTCTCAGAGCTGGGGGCTGTACAATTTCAAATCGTCTTTTTGACAGTGAAAGAAGGAACAATTCTACGCCTTCAAAAGTAATAAATTATAGCTGGCTGAAACTTCCCAATTATTGGAAGCGATAGTTGAGATGACTGAGTCAATGGGTGAGCTATCAGTTCTTTGGATGCCACTTCAAACTCAGAGCAGATATCCATCACGCCTCAGAAAATTATCTTTGTAGTGTAACACTTTTAATTGCCTGTATCAAACATTGGTGTGAATTTGCCAGGTAAATGAAAACTTCAGAAAAACATAGATTCTTTTAGTCCCAAAGTCCATACTCCTACCAGAAATGTTCAACATCTCTCTCTCATAAGGAATGTCTGGCAAATTACTAGTTTTAGCCCTAAACGGCTTTTAGCTTTCTAATAGCAGCCATTCTTTCAAATCTTAATCAAAATATTTTGCTAGCCTACCCAAATACATGAAGAAATAATTAGTGTAGGGTCAAATTCATGCCTCGTGTTTTGAAACTTAGATCATAATATTGATCAATGGGATGGTAACACAGTGTTACTGGATATCATGACACCGGTGCCAACCACATGAAAGAAAAAAAAATCAATTTGAGCAATGATTCATTTTTCAATCTTCAGTTTGATTCAGAGATCACTGATTAGTTCTTTTACAACAAGGTGCTACGAATCAAAGCTAAGACAATGATTCTGACAGGTTTACCAGGCTTCAAGAAAGCTTGTAGCACATGGCATTAGTGCTCTGTAAAAAGCTCACCTTTCTTTCACTTCTCTAGTAAAGATAGATATATTCTCCAGGAATATTTGAATGATCTCTCCTTCTATGCTTGTTATGCCTCACTGCAATGCTGACATATTTTGAAGACCTTATGGAGAAGAAGAGAGGCTGAGCTTTACTCTGCTACAAAACCTTTGCAGCCTCTGTTGTTCTGAAGGCCAACATAAAGCCTCGAGAACTCTTTGTCCATCTAGGCCACTAAAACACAGGTGCTATGTGCAGAAGAGTTCTTGGTAAATGAATAAATGGCAGCTTTAATTACGCAGTCACATGGAAAGCATGTCAGGATTTTTAAAATGTAATGAAACGGAATGCAAAAGCAGAATCGTGTGTAGATGTGAAGTTATTTGCACCATGAGCATTTTGATAAGCTGATTATGGTAGATAGATACGTGCAAAAAAACAGCTAAGCTTTTCCAGTTCACATTCAAAGCTTGATAACTCCTCTCTCTCACACACACACACAGAAATAAATCTGAAGATTAGAAATATAAACCAGGTAGATATAAAGAACATCCACAGGTTGGTGGGCATCCACTGGGCCTTCCCATACGGCAATGAACACTACAGAAAGACTTCTTGGTCATTCTCTACGGAGCACACTAAGAAACTTAGGCAAAAAAGTTGTACTGCTGCAACTGCCCTTAGGTACCAATATTAGTGCTGGCATTTGTGAATATTAGATAGAAAAAACCTTCTCAGCATCTTGAAAAGTATTTCTTCAACTGCAATGATAAAAAGATGTAACATTAAATATTGAAGTTATAAAATATCAAAATAATTTCCACTTCATGGAATATTAATAATATTTCATTTAATTAATAGATGTAGCAATGAATGCAGTGAGATTTCCAGATGAAAGACCTGCCATAAGATTTGATCATAGCCAGGGGTGGGAACACAAGTCACTTGTGCGAGGAAGGGCACACAGTACCACCCAAGCTTTGCACTGCCACTATTTTGTCCTGCCATTGAGATAATGACCCGTTTGGGAGGCCCAGATGATACTTGAAGCAACCTGTACCATCTGCACATACTGACAGCATGTTGTCTCAACGCTCCCTGGGCTCCAGCAGCTCGGGGCCATGTCCCCTGCCATGGGGACTTGTTCCAAGCTCACTGCCCTCTGGGGCAGACCCTTTCCCCATCCCCCCAAATCATCCCCAGTTGTAGCTCCATGCTGCTCCCTCAGGCCCCATCGCTGCCCCTCTGCTCCCCTCGTGAAATCTCAAAGCCATCACACAAGTGACAGTGCAATTCAAAACAGAGCCCAGAGGAACAGACAGGCTAGAATACAGTTCCACATTTCTTCATTCCGTGGGGACTGCACAGCATGGCCTTGAGCACCTGGACTGAGATACACAAACTTCCTGTACAGTTAACAGGACTTTGTCATGGGGATGCTTTACGAAATTTCAATTCACTGGGATGAAAACCAGCAAAAAATAACTGATGAATCGCATCTCTTCCAAATATAAAGACTGCTAAAATGTCTTATCTTGCAGTACAAATGTAGACATCTGGTCATCAGATGTTCGTATTCATATTTTTGCTGATAAATACGTGTTGAGTGGGTGGCAGTTACCAGCTGTTTGTTTTTTTTATACAGAATTGTTGGACAAATTGTCTGTAAACAGGTGATAGAGCATCATCTCAAGACTAACAACGGCATTTTTTCCCCCCAGAGAAATAATGTTTTAGCAAAAATGCATTTTCAGCTTCATAAACCTGCATATTTATGGGTTGAATTTTCCTAGGTGCGATATCTGCTGAGAAACAAGGCAACATAAGAAGAAATTATTTCTTTAATTTAGATATAGTAAGAATGAATCATTTCAACTTATTTTTGAAAAGATATTACATTTGAATATTTTATGTTAGATATTTTGTATGTTAAAGCAAATAGAAATATTTAGGGTTACATTTAAAAAAAATAAACTGAATTCTTCAGGTTCAAATTTCTAATATTCTTAGGAGAGAAAACAGAGCTGATTTGCTTTTTGAAGAGGGAAGTGAGGCCAATAGAGCTCAGTGAACCATGTAGGGCAGGATAATAATCCAGTACCCTTTGGATACCAAACATCACATCAGTGAACAGATTATGTCTTCTCCCCACAGAAGGGAGCAGTTGGCTAAAAACACTGCCCCACCACCATCAAAATCCTTAATTACTATTTCCAGAAGTTTATTAGGGTTGACTAGGTCTGGCACAAAGTTTTCCATCAAGCACAGAAGGAGTAGGAAGAAAATCTAGGGAGAGTCCTGTGCGCCAAGTTCTAGCCTGGAGCAGATTGTAATAGCTAAGTGGAGATAACTCACAAATAAATCTATTAAAGGCAAAATTTATATCAGAAACACTGACAAGCTCATCAGCTCTAACTGTGGTAGTGGTCACAGCTGTTATGAAGTGATGGCATTAATTTAGAAAGAGGATATTGCCTCAAATCTGAAGTGATGAGTGGTGTCTGTAAGGCAGCATCACTTTGCTGTCAGTGCCGGCCATGCATACAGCTGTGGGTAAGCACATTTCTAGCCTGTTCTATTGGTGTAAGATATGAATTCAACTAATCAAAGGCAATAAAATAAGAATAGGGCTATTCCACTGTACAGAATGACAGCTGCAGTTAATGCTTGCATATTAAGTACTGTATCTGAGCACTTCAGATCTCCACTATTTTAATATCCATTAGACAGAATGCTGGCATTTGGCCCTGCTCGCTCTTCCTCTCCAGAGTGAGCTCCTTATAGTGAGCATGCAGCCTATCCCATCTGTTCTTCTCCATACACACCTCTTTCCTCACTCTGAACCCACACCTTGCTCCCTTCACAAGCAACAGGGCAGGGCTGGCAGAACCAGGTCCTCTCCTTCCATCCATGGCAATGAGCATCAGTCCTCAGCACCAGGCTGGGCTCCCTGCATACGTAGTGCTATCTGACTGCTGGACCCTCTGCTGCTGGACACTTAGCATGCAGGCTGGGAGCAGAGCTGGATACCAGCAGCCTGCAATGCAGTCTCTTGGTCAATAACTTCTTGAACTCAGAAAGATATCTTTGATTTTATTTGCAGATATGTGGGGGGAAAAAAAAGCCCAAATACTGAAATAACCTAAAAGCTCATTTTGTATCCTGAATTTAGCTGAAATAAAGCTCAGAATCTTCTGGGCTAACCCAGAAAAGAAACTATTCAACCATTAAGTATTCCACATAAATGGAAATTTTTACTAGGCCATCTATATGCAATTATCCTAGGCTAGACCATTGACAGAGCACACTGGGGCTATATTTTATTTCCACCGAGCTTGGCTACTCAACTGATTTCTGGAAATCAGTCCTTCAGCCTGAGAACTTTCCATGCAAGTCTAAGTCCCTGCAAACCTCAGACTGCTGTCATTGGTGGAGAATACTGAAACTAAACTTTTGCCTCAGTTGACAAATACAGAACTCTACAAATCAAACTCTGATTTTCAGATTATTCTTTGATATAACTGTCTCTCAGCAGAAAAGGGATATGCAAGACTATGAAGGTCCATGTGTTCCTTTTGGGCAGGATTCAAACACAGTTTAAAATTAGCTTGAAAATATCCATGTTATTATCTATCCTCATTAAGGTTCGTTTGAAAAGTTCTCACTCAACCATTTATACAGCATCTTTTTTTCATTAATATGCATATATTTCCTTTCATCCATTCGAGAATGTGATAAACAAGCCATGCTTCTCACTGATGAAGAACTGAACACTGTTTGAAACACCATTTATTTGAAATTCATAAATCACTCTCAGTGTAACTCATTCTCCGCTTTCCATCCCTCACCCCACCTCTGCTGTCACTCAGAAAGCAGCAGCCAGCCAGCAGCTCACTGTGTGGCACTTTGTGCTCATTCATGTATTGGTCCACAGGAGCTCTGAGAGTTCACTTTCATCAAAACAGCTCCTCTCTTAATACCAGGGTAGTAAACATGTCAGAATTTCTATTCATTACAACTGTTAATTCTGCTTTTAATAATTGACAAATTGAGCACTAATATACTCTGAGAGTATGTAATAGTCTTATTTCTTATGTCTGTTACAACTGTTTAAAAGAATAACAGTTCTTCAAGATTATGTTCACGTATAAAGTAGAGCAGAAACAAGACAAGGAGCTGTGCATTACTCTATCACCAAAGCAGCTAAGTCAGTGAAACCTGACTGATCTAGTGGCCTTCAGTGATGGTGTGATTGCATCAGTCATCAAGGGAAGACCAACCGATGTCACCTACTTGGACTTCCATAAATTAGGGGGCCACACCTGCCTGCAGAAGGGGGGGTTGGAACTAAATGGTCTTTAAGATCCCTTCCAACCCAAGCCTTTCTGTGATCTGAAAAATCTTACATGTGGCTATGGCTCCACAGTCTCTTGGTGTTTGTGCCAGACAAAGGTAGATTTTCTTGATTCCTGAAATGTGCTTTCATGCAGGCAATACAAGAGGTGTTCAGCTTCTACTGACACTCCTAATTAAAATGAGTGGTACACTTCCATGAAAGCATAATTAAAGCCAACTACTGTTTTTGGTTCGTTTTCAATATGTCAAGTAGTAGTACATTGCAGCTATGGAGAGACCCTGCTACTCATAACCTCTGATGCAGAACTAATAATTTCACCCACATGCAAAGTCACGGCTTGGCTGGGAGTAAAAATGCTCAAAAAACAGATTTCATATAAGACATCTAAAACAAAAACAGCTGCAACTGATCCAAACAAAATCCTTTCAAGATCTTTATATGTGCACACTACAGCTTTTAACTACTTTCAACATGTACTTTGATGGAAAAGCTTTCAGACTCATTTCCATAGCAGAATTGGAATCACGGTAGCAATCAAAGCTGAATTACAATAAATCTGTCATTTGCAGATAGAAAAACAAAATGACATATTTGGCCTCTTCATTTATATTTTTCTGTTCTAATTTCTTCCCTAATCCTCTCATTGTTTCAATAAAGGAAGAATTAATTTATTTCACATTAATATAAAGCAGATCAGCTCAGTCAGCGGGGGCTTGCGAAGGGGACCTCAGTTGTGTGTTTCCACAGGTCCCAACAAAGGGTTTTCTGAGACACATATGCTTGTGTCACAAAATGGGCATATTTTCAAGTTTCCAGTTATTTAGAAAAGGTAATTCAATTCCTCTTTCTTTTTTATTTCACTCTTCCTCTCCTTCAAGAAGGATACCAGAGAGAATACTGATTAATCTGAGAAACAGACTGATCCTTTGGAGAGAAATGCTTACAGGGCATTTTAAAGACTATTTTGGTCAGGTACCTTATGCACCTCCTTCACTGCTCACCCACACTGAACCACCGTACCCAGCACACACTGCTTTGTTGCTAAGGTTATTAAGTCCACTGGCTCCAATGAGAGCTGAGAAACGTGGCAGGGCCATGAAGTAGCATTGGAACATATTCCTGCAAACTAATTTCTCCTGAAGCACCACAGAGCACCTTGGATCAATTTTAAGGAAATCATAAATATTCCATGCACTTTTCTTCACTAAACCTCTCTACCAGCTATTATATAACTGAAGAAGCATATGGAATTACATGACTTTCAGCATTAACTGTAATATTACTTAAGAGACTTCTTAATTTTTAAGGATGTAAGGACACGTTTTGAATAACAACAAATGTTGGCTCAGAAGCTGGCCGTTTGATTTCAACTGACCAACAAGGGGGGAAACCTGTCCCTTTGGTGGCTGTGATAGGACAGCAGCAATTTCCAAGAGCAAACAGGTCCCAGCTATAGCAACAGCACTAACAGTCACTGAACAGAGCAACAAGATCGATTTCACTTTATCTAAATTCAGTCTCTCTACCTTATAGATGATTTCTGCAGAACTAGAATAAAGGAAAATATTCAGCAAGACAAATTAAACAATTACAGTTCCCATACAGTCTCATCATGAATTTTTTTTTTTTTTCAGCATTCACTAGCTTCCTGGAAATCACGAAACAAAAATACAACAAAAACCCCACTCCTCTACCATCACCAAAGTCCAACGTGCAGCTCAGATGCTATTTCTCTGTCTGTGTCTGGTAACCCAGAGCCCAGCCTGGGGACTGACACCCCAGCCTGACCTTGCCCTTGATTTGCCGGGTGATCACTGAACTGTCTGACACTCATCATCATCACTGGGCCCGATCTAATCACTGTGGGCCTGTCTCAGGGTCAGGAGCTTCCGTTGTTCCTGCTGGCACCACCAGCACTGCCCCACATGGAGCCATGCCTGGCAATGGGTTCCTGCTGCTGAGGGAGCACACAGCCTGCCTGCTCCCTGACACCTCAGCTATAAATTTTCATAAGAGCAAACACAGTCTTGGAAGAGCTGTACAAAAAATACATGTCTAGGTGCATATCTCCTTCTCAACCACTCCAACCTCTGTGGCAGTGTAATATATGGTCCTCACTGACTTTGTTGCTGTATCATCACGGACAAATAAATGAATACACTGCTAGTCTTGTGTCAATGTTTCCTAATGAGAGCTTTGTTTGAGTTTCCCTTTTCAAGCATGTGCAGAATAATGGATAGATCACAGTGAAATATGTCCCTCATATTCTTTGATGGAAATCATAAACTCTGACTACAGAGATCCAATGATTTAGAGCACATCCAAAGTGCAGAGTAAAATTGTAAAATTCATTCTTTGCAAGACACTGCTGCACCTCCCATTTGTGTGGGTGTTGTTTTTTTTTTTAAATGCAATATATAGATTCATACACATTTTATATAAATGAAATATATATACAAGCTTTTCACCTGGCCATGCAATTATGCAAAAGGAAATGTGAATATTTTATCTATAGCACTCATACTAGCTTAACGAAATCTCTATTCCCTTAAGTAGGAGAATTAATATTTCTGGATCTGAAGAGCACTGGTTTAAGTCTTTAAAAGGATTTATTTCTTATAACATAATAAAAGCGTGTTCATCTAAACTAATCATAGACAAAAGCTAAGCTTCATGAATAGAGTTTACATTTTTTGGCAAACGTCTAATGAATCCACATAAATTTGTTTTTCCAAGTTACTGGGGAGGATCATTTTGTGAATTGCCATTGAGTAGTCAGGGAAAACTGCAGCAAGGTTACTCATTATTCTAACTGGACATTCAAAATTCAGATGCAGTCAAAAGAGTTATTATTAATGGAAAGCATAGAAGTCTTTTAATAATGTCAACCTACTTAAATTTTGCAAGTTCACATTTATATAAAAATTAGTCCTCTGGTAGACTTTGCTATTTAATTTATCTCATGAAACAAGTAGGACAGGTGTCTGCATCAGGAGTCCGTAAAAGCATATCAGTAAAAATCAATATGTTCGTTTATCTTGCTCTACCAAGCACATTCAATGGAATTTATAGTCAGATTAGGGCACATCTTCTAAATCTTATTTATTTTTAACTCTGATTTCACACAAGATTCAAGAGGAAAGGAGCTGAAGAATTAGGAGTGTCAGATGGAAAAGGCAAAAAGAGAATAAGGAATATAGAGGAGGAAGCCATAACCTAAGTAAATGAAAACATATGTATACACCTCGTCAAATTCTATGGCAACCAGGGTAGTTTTCTGATTTCAGTAAGCTTTGAGCAGGCTTTTAACAAAAACTCATTTGCAGTTGTCAGCAGAACAGAGAAGAGTTTTGTTCTTAGCTATTTTACTAGCTAAGACAAAAGTCAATTATTTAGAAGTATTGCACGGATTTCCTCAAGATGTGACCTTATGCATGATCTGGATCAGAAACAGTGATGCTGAGAGATGATTTTACATAAATACAGATAACATTAACAGATTGTTTTTCAGACTTAAACACTATTCAGGCAATATCAAAATTCAGGCATACTACAAAGTGGGTGTGCATGCAATATCATGTTTGACTCCTACACACACCATTTTACACAGGTAACCACAGTCACTTTAAGTCTATATTCCATACTCAGATCTGGCAGTTTGTATGAATACATAACTGTTAAAAAAAATAAAAGTAAATAAGCAATGGAAATTAAATAAAAGAAATAAAAATTTATCCTAACTTACACACTCTTGGTTTGCCACTGCGTTTGATGAAGAAAGTCACTTACCTGCAGCCCTAATAACAAGGTTTTGAGACATTCAATGTCTTAAATTGATTACAATGCTATCAAATGCAGAGAAGAGGAATCCTATTTGCTCGTAACCTTTTTTTAACTATAAAAGTGAAAGGGAAATCTGAATAGCTATATTTCTTTCTAAGCTTTCTCAGAAGCCTACATCAAACGTGGATCCAATGTTATTAGAAAGACAGAAAATGTAAGGAAAGATATTTGTATTCATATGCAAAAACATAACTTCAAAAGCATATTTCCTCTACAAAGATGTTTATTAAATGGAGAGAAGAGAGCTCAATGGGTTATCCTTTACTCCAGAACAATCTTTCTCCCTATCCAAATCCTTCTAAAGAAATCTTCTGAACAGTTCATCACATTCTTTCACTAGTGACACTCTACACTTCTCCAGCCATTATGTGTATCTAAACACAATGCTTTCCTGAAAGCTAGAGCTGTCAAAGACTTCAGAGAAACGGCCTTATTTTTGCTTAGTTTCTGACAATTCGTATCCTGCTTCAAAATTTATAACTCCCAATGTTTGTCAGCCTTTTCTTATTGTTGACAATGTGTCATACAATACTTTGTCTTCATGCACGGATCACAGTGACCTGCTTGTTCTGTGGTAATTTATAGCCACCATACAAACAAGATGCAGAGAATTGAGATTTTTGCTTTAAATTCAGCAAATCAGTTCACAGGATCAGAGCTTGCGTCTAACTTGCTCTTTTTGTTTCTTCTTCTTAATAAAATAACCATTTTCTGTGTTCCTGGCAATTTACACACAGCTCCCATAAAATGAAGTGCTGGGATTTTTACATATTAAACCTTGCAAATATTCGGAGCAGACATTTTTAAGCCTGGTAGTTTTAACTGTGTAACAGTGCAGTGTGATATGAAGTGACTTATGACTCAGATACAATATTTGTATTTCTTCTTGGCTTTCTCCAAAAGAAACAAATCATTTATGACTATTAACAAAGGATGGATATCGATAATGCAGTCAATTAGATTGAGCCTTTAGGCTTCTTAAAACTGTGTTGGTTGTACAATTGGAAATTAGACTCTTGATCTGCTCACAAACCATAGGAGGTGGGGGAAAAAAAGATATACAGCACAGAAAACAAGATCCCATTTTGGTCGTCATTTTATGAAATTAATGTTGCTGGTGGCATTTCTGTCTCTTCTACACTTTATAGATCTATAAAAGCTTGTTTCTTATGGCAACCACAGCTGACAACTGTTGAATCATTATTCACACTTCAGTAGAATCTGATGGGCGTTTTTAGCTTATTTTTAAATGGACTGTAATTTATTTGATTTTATGCAGAACAATGATTCAGACTGCATGGGGTAAACTTTCTAGGTGGTGAGAAGAAGGTACAGTATAAGCACAAATCCTGTTATTTGTTAATAGGATTTACCTGCATCCTGTTTGTTGCTTTGAAAATGCATCACTGTATCTCATTTACAGTGCAATCCTGTAGGGAATGCCATCAACTCCAAACAGACTGGGTCACCTGTATGGCTTCACACACAGCACCATGAAGCAAAAGCTCCAGAGGAGGACATGACCTTGAGATTAAACTTCCATGCAACTAACAAATTCCCTTTTTTACTCAGATGACCCCAATGCTTTTCCTCAGTACATCTGAACATGGCATCGAAAATGAGACGGTAAAGAGACCCAAAACACAGATGTATATTAGTAGGGGATTGAAGGCTCCTGAGCAAAACGTGGGGGGAGGAGAGCTTCCTCATCCACTGTACAATGATGTTAAGATGGACAGTTGGCAACGCCCCTGGTATTATTTGAATACATTGCACAACAAATTTTGAGTTGTATTAAAGTCTCATTCCCTGCAACTGTGGCTTATAACCAAATCCCCTCTGCCTTTTCAAGTAAAAACATGTATTTCTAACCTGTAGGATTGTGGGAAGGAAAGAAAGATCTCAAAAGCTGCTTTAAAAAAATGTTTAAAAAACTGCCTTTGAAAGTTTCATGAATTTATGCTAATGTAAGCAATATCAGTGTGAACTTCTTGTGGTTGGGATTAATTCAGTACCATGCAGATAACGTCCCAGCAGTAATCTGTTAAAATGACTGGGATTAGGCAGCTGAAAGCTTTTTATTTTTGTTATTAATTTATTTTTGAACGATTTAGCAATGGGAAGGTAAGGAAAACAAGAAGTTATCTTTAACGCTTTCTGACAAAATCTGTACTCATTTGTCATCATGGCATCAGTTTGCTAAAGAATCAATATAAGAGCAGTAATAGAATACCCTGCTATTTAATAGCACCACAAATGAACACATTTGCATTAAGTAATTTTGGAGATATCTCCATGAACGCTTTCAAACACCTACAAAGCAGAGTGTCACTCTGGAAAGGTGAGTGTGTTAATGTTAAGGACCTGTTATGTTGTCTATGAATAACAATTTCTTTTTTTCCAACAATGTGATAATATTTGTAATAAGAGCACCGCCATCTATAAATCGATAGCCAGGTTTTATAAATCCAATGCCAGTGGCAAAGTCTGTGAGTGGGAATAATGAAACAATTCATATTTTTGGCCAGCTCTGTTTTCTTTCAGAATTGAGAAAAATTCTTCAGAATAGAGAATTCTGATTTTTATTTTCTCCCATAAAATTACAAGAGTAAAAAAATTAAAAAAAATAAAAAAATAAAAATTAAAAAATTAAAAAATTAAAAAACGGGAGTTAATATTTTTGTCATCAAAAGTTATAGGAAAGGGTGACTTTATATTAAACAGATTTACAGACATGTATGCTGATATTCTTCTGCCCAGAATGACATAGTTCTTTTTTACTAAGATACACATAAAATGTATTTAATGCTTTCAGCAAGTTGTCATCTTGTTGCTTTCTTGAGAAGGGAAATCATGCCAAAACTATTAAAAATCGTATTTAGATCAAGTTAATAACTCACTTTTCACATTTTATATCTTTTCTTCCACTACCCTTCGTCCATTGGTTCATCCATTTTTAAAAGGTTTAATTTCCAGTTGGATCATTGACTGCATTTGTAGCAGGTTTTCTTTCCATTGTGAATTTATGAGGCAAATAGCACTGTTTGCAAGCACAGATGAGTGTTTTCACTAAAAGCAAGAGCTTTTTTTTTTTTTTTTTTTTTTTTTAAGCTGTGCTAGTAAATCATTTTCACATGCAAGTAAGATGAAGGCATTAAGGTATACCAAAGCTTTCATAACACTACTGATATATACTGCTCCTCAGCTATCATAATTCCAATGGCCATTGAGGTAGACAGAAAGCATGCAGAATGTCATATGCAAAGTGTTGCAAGTGTTTCTCGTCACTGTTTAAAGCCACTGCCACATGCTGCTGTGCAGTGACTAATTTAAGACTGCTACCACTATGTGAGCTGGGCCTTCAAGAGAAGTGAAGTTAAATTTTCCCTCTACATCATCCCCATGGCACTTTTTCCAGGTGATGAATTTTGGAGATGGAGCAATTGAGAGAAACTGAGGTAGTTTAGAAACTGTGATGTAAACATTTATCACTGGCTCAGTACCTTTTGAAGACATTTGGAGATGCTGGTATTCTGTGCTTCACAAGAGGGTTAAGAATGATGCAGACCTGCACCCTGAGAACATCAGGAAAGTTAATCCAAGATGATAGAACAAGTCGAAGTTATAAGTTTCTATTTGAAGCAACATGTGCTTGAGTCTAGCTCAAAGAATAGATAAGGCAAACGTATCAATACAAATACACCAGTGTAAAACAACATGAATATCTGTGGGTTTTATACATATTAAAATCTCCAGAGAGTTTAGGCTCTTTACAGACTCTTCTTGACCAAGGTAACTTTAGAAAATAGGAAAAAAAGTGACATGTGACCTGCAATATTTCAGATTATCACCTAATGTAGGATTATGCACACAAAAAATATTTATAAGACACCTCTTTATTCTAATCATGATTCGAAACATATATTCTAAAAGATGAATGTGATTTTGGTAATAACAGCTTTCACCACAGAATTGCAACACATGTCAGATGCTGCGCAATGAGCTTTGGGAAGGATCAGGTAAATGACATAGAGATGGTTAATAATATCTCAGGGAAGTCACACTCAGAGTCACAGTCAGCAGATTAACACTTCAATGAGAATCTGTGCCCAGTGGCATCATCTTCTCATGAGTGAGAAGACACTTCAAGCTCTGTCAGTGAAGAGGGAAATGGGGAAAAGTTTGTATTCTAGAGCTTTTAATATCAAAGTCCATCCATTTATTTTAGGAGTGAAGAAATGAAACCCAATGCCTGCAGCATTAGGAGCACAGAAGTAAAGCCTTCCATCCACCATCTGGTTCTTTGGAAGAACTTCTGTTCTAGAGCGTGTTTCCAGCTCGGAGCACTGAACTTCTATGGGAGTTCAGATGCAGCTCCTGCCTCACACAGCTCATAAGCTATTCCAGTAACCAGCTGCAGAAGGATGAAGATGCTGAGGTTGCTGAGTATTCAGGATCCCTTTCTGTGGCAGGAAGCGAGCCAACAGAAACTTGCTGATGCTGACATTAGCAGATTGACGTGAAAGCCAGCTGCAGACCCCGCTGGTTCTTGAACACAAATGGAATAACACCACAATTTCTCAGCCTGTGCAGAGCTCCTTTCCTGGCAACCCAGCAAGTGTCCTCTGGGTATGGCAATAGGAAGGTTTAGGATTTTGCAGAAGAGGCTGTGTGCTGCAACAGTATGCAAGGTATGCCAGCCTTGCCTCGCACCCAACTCCCTGAGCAGATGCCTCTACCACCTTCAGCAGAAGTGGTGCCCTCACTGGAAAGCCTGCACTGACAACAGCACTTAGCTTAATGACAAAAGGAATCCTGTGAAAAGAGGATAATTATTTGTAATTCAGATAAGAGGCTAGCTAGGTAGGTTTTATTTAGGTAGGTTTTATTGCTGAATCACTTCATCATAGTAATACTGAAAATAACAAAGATAGCCAAAATTACAAATAGGCTGTGTTTCTTTCCTCAATTACTCACATCACAAGCACCAGAACTGTAAGCACTAAAGAAAATTCATATTTATGTATGTATTTGCATAATATTTTTCCTACTCTTTTTCCTGATAGCACGGTTTCACTTGAAATCTGAATTATTTTTCATAGCACTTGGGAAAGGAAAGGGAATTCATTATAAAGACTCTTATAAATATTTTTTAATTTAACATTGGATCAAATATCCATTCATTTATTTGAACACTGACTGCAAAATGGTGATAAAGACAGTTGTTTAAAGCCTAATATTCTCACAGAGTGGGACTATTGATTTCATGCTCTTCATTAGATGGTTTTACATAAAATACCAAACAAGTGCAGAAGAAAGATATTTTGTGCTAAAATAGGGTAATGCACAGGAAAGATTTTAAACACATATGTTAAAAAATAAAAACAAAACTGTTGTTAAGTTGGAAGAAAAGCAGAGCTGATAATTACTTTCTGTATTAATCACAAGTCTTTAAATAACTCAACACTACATATACAAAAGGTAGAAGTCATGTGCGTGTAACTCATGGATATGAAAAATGAAAGTGTACAGACATATAATTTTTAAAAACTGCCAATAATTTAAGGATTTTGATCATTTAGCACAACCTGATCATGCCAAAGTCTGGCTAAAATACCATTTTAATGTAAATTTCCTTCCCTCAAATAAAGTATCCATTCCATGCATGGGCATGCCCGTCTGCAATTTTTACCACTTTTATTTTTTAAACCATTTTTCCAGTTGTATGACACCCTCACAACAAAGCTGGGCACAACTTACCTTACAGACACAGCCCTCGTGTTTCTCTATGCAGCCTTCAAGCAGCTTCCATTTCTCTTGGGTGATGGTCATGCTACTCATCATGTGTCTCATCCCTATTTCAGGTACCACTGCTCTTCAGAGCTTTACACTAAATAATTCTTCTCAATGACATGTAATAGATGAGAAACCCAGGCTTCTGCAAATGTTGAAATTAGCTCATATGTAGGAGCAGTATAATTTTGTGCATTACTATAGTTGTATTTTTAAAACTTTAAATAATTTTAAGCCAGGAGACGCTTCCCGCACTTCTTCTCTGCATGGGCTTGAATTTAACCTTAGGTGGCTATTTAATTTAGTCCTTTTTATCCTTATTTACAGAACTCAGAGTTACTAAAGTGGGACTTAAGTAGACAGAGCAGATGGTGCTGTCTTTTCCTTCAAGGACAAAAAATATGCAGTCAAATCTGGACTCCTTAAGTGAAATGAGATGCGTGGAGCCTCCCTGTGCAACGGTACATCAGAACTGCCCACTGACTAGCTGTCAGAAACACAATCCATTTTGAAGTCCAATGATAATGAAGAATTATAGTGCTTACTCTTGCAGCTCACTGAAAAAAAAAAACCCTCAGCACATATTACAGAAAAAAAAAAAATATTTGGAGTACAAAGAAAAGGAAGACAAGTGCAAAAAAAGATTCATAGAAACTGTAGTAGTCCAAGAGGAAACTTACAACCAGAATGGGTTAAACAAATAAAACTTGCTTGGTGAGGTTTTCTATATGTATAAATGAGTGCCAGTGAGGCTTAACTGAGATTAATGTGAAAATAATGTAGGAAAAATGTAGGAATAAGGACTTGTAAAATATTGTTAATTTTTTTGTTCTACTTCCCAAATTACTGCAGTGAAATGGTGTGACAGATGACTTTTTACTTTCCAGAACATGAAGACCAGGGCCTTTTCCAGTAGATATTTCTCTAAAGTTCTTACACATTCTTGGCACATTGGCTTTTACTGAAGTTCATAAGTTCTCTATTTACTCCATCAATTACACATATATATATCTACATAAGCAAAAACTAAAACTAAAATAAAATAAAACATCCTTGCAATTATTTTAATACAAAAACAAATACTATATTCATTTTTCAGACGAGCATCAGCAGCAATATTCAACTTCAGAAACTGTGTGATTATTGTCTCAACCTAAAATTTTCAGTGGCTCATAGCATTCTCTGGGTTGCAATGTAACTTGGCATCAAACTGTTACAGAAAAATGTGTTAAAAGAAAAAATGTCAATCCAAAATACTAACTTATGTGAGAGGTCTTCAGTGAGTACATAAAAACCACATACAATGCAAGGTCTGTAGAATTTCTCCCAGGGCAGTGTTTCCAAGACTGGATATTTGGCCTGCTTTTGTAAATAAAAGACCTGCTTACTTGCCAAAAATAAACTTAATTAGTATTTTTCCTGATAGAGAACAAAAAAGGAGAGAAGGCTTCTTGAACATCTTAAATCCATCATGAAACATATATGACAACTTTTTGTTTGAAAAACGAAATACTATAAATAAGGAGGTTGTTCAAAAAACAAGAGATTACATCTTTCAGGTAAAAGCTTGAAGTATTCTATGTCTCTGTGATTATGTAGCTGAATACCTTACTGACAAGTAAAATTAGGTGGATTTTTCAGTATTGATAAGACTTATGAGAAAGTAAGTACAATCTCCCATTATCTGCCTCAGTTTGAAGTAGAATCTGCAATATCTGATCTATGACAATACTAACGGTGACTCAGTTTCATTCCAAGAATTATGAAAAAAAAGAGGAGAATGCAATTCTTCTTGTGTGTTTCTATATCTGTTATGCATGGTTTGGAAAGCTTTGAAAAAGTACAAAGGCTCAACTATGTTGGAGCTGTCTGATCTGTTAAATTTGTAAAGAACAGCATTCTTCATGAAATAAGAGCAACTGCATTTTTCTTTTGGCTTGAACCATAGTGAAATTATTAGTGAAAGCAATTTTTCAAGTATTTGCATCTCTGGAATAAAAGCTTACTTACTTTTCCTTGCAGATAGGACAGTGCATACAAGGGCACTATCAGCAGAGTCTGAGATGAGCGCTGAGAGATGAGAAACAAGTTTAGAAAAAGCCCCACTTTACACCTTGCCAACTGCCAGTGGGTGGAATTAGAAGTGTGTAGCAGAGAACAAATGAAAGCTTCGAAGAGTGAATCAGAGCATTCATCATGATAAGTTGCAACTCTGTTCAGAAGTTAAGCGTAACAATCTCCTTCAATCCCAAATTTCTGTCATAACATTTTACTCAAGTGCTTTTAGTAAGATTAAATCTTGGTGTGCTATATTACCTATGCCACCTAATCAACTTGGTTTAATATGACAATCTTCTAAAACTTTTGCTTTCTGTGTTAACTTCAACCAGTCAGTACGATATATATTTTACCTTAAGGGATATTGTATTCCTTATGTAAACTCAGAGTCTGGGTCAACAGTTTTCTAAGTGAGCAGTGATTCTTCTTGGCATCTACCCAGTATCTGTTCAAATTTCTGTAGATGTCAAATATGACAGAGCTGCTGATGACTTTCCACTGCATAACTCTTGAGTCCTGTATAATTTCCCCTAAATTAATGTTTGCTTGGGACCAATAGGTTGTACTGGAAAATGAGAGAAGGGAAGGAGGGAAGGAGCCTGAGACGGGCAACTAAATAAAGACAAGTCTATTGCCAGTAGGTTTACATTCACAGAATCACAGAATCATAGGGGTTAGAAGGGACCTCTAGAGATCATCGAGACCAACCCCCCTGCCAAAGCAGGTTCCCTACACCAGGTCGCACAGGTAGGCGTCCAGGCGAGACTTGAATATCTCCAGAGAAGGAGACTCCACAACCCCCCTGGGCAGCCTGTTCCAGTGCTCCGTCACCTCACCGTGAAGAAGTTCTTACGCACATTCGTGCGAAACTTCCTATGCTGCAGCTTATGTCTTTCTACAGAAGTCTCTAACAGAAAATTATTAAGCAACTGAGGAATTTTAGAGGTTTAGATTTCTGAATCAAAGAAATTTTTTTCAGAGTAACATCCAAACTAGATTTAAAATAATCACTGGAGAGCATTGACACAGACTTTGAGTCCAAACATCTCTCTGGGGAAAGGATATTGTCTAACTCTTGTAAATTCAGCATCTGCCAAACCATACAAGAAACCTGACAGGCATAAATAATCCCACTGAGATTTGTGACGTGTACAATGTCCTTACACTTGTGCAGTACCCGTGACCAGGGGGCTATGGTTTTGACTAAGACTTCCAGTGCTGCAGTACTACAAATCTGAAATACAGCAATACACATTTTTTCTTTATACAATCACAAATGATGCCATGTCATGCAGAATTTTCCAAGGCACTATAAATCTTCAAATATCTCACAAATGTATATTAATTCAGTTATCTGAAACTTGGCACCTTGACTTTTTTCCTCTAGCTCTGAATTTTGGGGTAGCATTGCTGTTTTAACACTGCAAACTTTTTTCCCTGTGAAATTTAATTTCTAAAGAATAATTTTTTACCGAAAAATTAAAGTCTATGACTAAATGTTATTGCATTCCAATCGTATTGAAAAAAAAACACCCTTCACTTCTGTAACAAAATTATATTCGCTTAAAATCTACTTCTTTTTTTAGAGGTTGAGCTGTTAGCTTGCTCACCTATAGGCAGCTAATTTCTCAGCATCAGTTTATTCTGTTTGCATTTCAAAATATAAGCTGAATATCCACTTTAAGCATTTCCCTGGCCTGCATTAGTGGAACCACCTTCTCAAAAGACTGAGAAGCTTCAGGTCTCAAAGATTAAGTCTTCGGAGATCCAGAGAGACACTGGAGTATCTTCTGAAGGTTCTGTTTCCATCTGAGATTTGTACTCATAGGTGAGGAGCTCAAAGTAAACATGGAGAAAAAAGTGGCTTACAGTTGTGCTTTTAGCAAAATGCCCTTGTGAAAAGTGGCAGGAGGAAACAGAACCATGCAAGACTAGGTCCAGGCAGCTTCTGGATCCTCTCTTTCTAATAGTTTCCTGAATTTAAGTATCTTCTATGCCACCAAATGCTAATCTGTGTGCTAATCTGTGCTTGTTTTCACCTTTCCTCTTCGCTAAACTTGAGGACAGCAGATGGGCTATGTTTATTGTAGGGATAACCTCATCTGCTGTTTGTTTTGGGGGAAGAAAAAAAGTGCTCACTGATGACTTCCTACTGACACCTCCAGCTGAGGCTGACATTTGTTTTTCTAGCTGTTATTGGTTTCTAATTATGTCTGGATATTCAGAGGATCAGCTAATTTGCTCCATAATTTTTGGAGGAAATTTTTAATTCCCTTCCAAGCTCTTTGCTAATTTCATTGAATTAAATATGCAAATATGGTGGAACGAAACCCATGGGGACTCCCCGGTGATTCAGTTCAGGTGCCTCAGTAGGACTGTCCTCTGCATTGCAAATACAGATCACCCGGCATGCAAGTAGTTAGGATGGATGGCCAAGAAACTCAGGGAGGTTTTGCTTCTTCTATGCTGTCCCATTGACTCAGAGAGTCAGCACAGGTCAATTCTTGTTGCTGGGCAAAGGAGCCATGGGCAAGAGCAGAGCAGTACGGAGCCTTGAGCAGAAGGTGGATGCTGTAAATTGGATTGTAAATTGGAGACAAGGGGACTCTCTGATGAGACCACATAAGACACCAATGCTACCAGCATGGAAGGAATGTTGTTACAGTGGTCCGATTTGTTTTTCATTTTCCACTGCATCCTAAGAGCTTAGCCTTGGATCAAAATAATCTTATCATTAAAATTCAAAATTTATCAGTGTATCAGTGATAATGTCAAAAGAATGGAAAAAAATGAATTAAGTTATTTTGCAGTACTTACTGAAAACAATTCAGCATTCTTTCAAGAATATTTCAAATAAATGTATTTGGAAATATCCTACAGGGATAACATTGTACAGAAACATTTTGGTTATGGATTTTATCAATTATCATGCATCAGCAAGAATACAGGACCATTTCAAGTTGTAACATTCTATATGTTCCTATTTTGTAAGTCTGTTCCACTTTAAAAATCTAGGTATGTTTGAAATAATTGGGACAGTTCAACAGAGTGAAGGTAAGACCCACACACATTAACTAAGGCCCTATTATCTGCTTTGCAACTTGCATTATTGCAATGCTAAAATGTATACATATATTCACGCAACTCACAGATATCAGTTGATTCACTTTAGAGTTTCAGACCACATGTACATTGCATTCATTCTGCTCTCCCACTAATTTGTTTAAAGGCTGATATTATCTTTTATAGCTTGCAACAAAAACCAGTTTTCTCCTGACTACCCCAATCATATCAATACCCTACAGTGAAAATAAATTGAAACAGATCCCTCACTGTTAAGAAGAAGAAAAAAAAAAAAAAAAGAAAGAAAAAAAAAAAAAAGAACTTGTTAACTTTCACAGGACTGCAATTGGCACTATGAATCCAGCAGCATAATTGTTTACTCTTCTTCCTCCTCACCTTCCCTAATGAGCTGCCTGGTCATTAGGCTGCTTGTACATGGAAATTTTCATTTGTTTTATTTTCCTGTAGTGTGATATTTATATTTGGTGCAGAAACACTGTTTTTAAGGAATACAAAATATCCTATCACAGCATTAAAAAGCCTTGGTTCCAGCTGAGTCTGCTAACCTCCTCTTTTCAAAGTCCCTTTGCCTATCACACATATAGGAGTTAGCATATCAAGCAGTATTTTCTAGAGGCAACTATCATCTGCTGGCCTTGCTGGTGAGTGTTTTCCAGGCAATAGTAATTGCTAAATTTGCACTATGCAATTTTGTATTTTTCTGGTTCCTCCTCTTGCAGACATGGATCTCCAAGTCCAGAAATGTGCACAGACTGGACAGTCTCAGATACATCAACACCAGTCTGATAACAGAAAAGTCTCATGGGTCTAACAAAGGTAATTGAGCAATTGTTTGTATAAAATACAGAAACGGAAGAGAACCATCCAATTTAGGTTATACTCTCCAAAGAAATTGGCTGTAGTCTCATAAAATCAATGAGTGGGCATCCGAAGCTTATGTATGCCTGGATATACTAATATGTGTATATTAAACAACATCTTCCAAGCCACAGACAACAAAACCCTTAAAACTCAGCAGCTCAGGCAGTAGAAACCCATTATTCAGCTCTCTAGTGGCTAGCAGGCCTTTGAAAAGCCAGCTGCACCAGGTGGTCTGTACAAAGGCAGTGGGTACAGGTTGTTCTAAGCCTACAGTCTGCATAGAAAAAGGAGACAAAAGTATAGGAACCACTCAAGTCTGACAGCTTCCCTGAGATGTAGAAGAAATAATTAGATTACATTTTTGTAATTTTGTATAGATTCTGGTGCGGAGCTGTGACAATAAAGAAGTTTTTCTCCTCTCTGCTAAGCTGTCATTGGTGTTCAGCTTTTAATGTATAATTGATCCTTGCTTTTAGCAAATTGCTGTGAGAATATTTGAATTCCTCTTACAGTGACCCTCTCAAAAATGGTAATTGTGTAAATAAAGCAGGTTATAATAATGTATAATAATGCTGCAGAAATTTTCTCACTCCCGTTTACCAAATAAAGGCACAAAGAGCCCCAAAGTCAAGTCAGTATTATAACAAGAACTAAGTCCTGACCCAGTACCAGCCCACAGTACAAGGCTTCTTCTCTTACATCACCACTATTGCTTCCAAAGTACTGAGCTTAACATCAGTGATCCATCCCTAACGTTCTACACAGAACATTTTCTCTTTATCCACAAAATAAACAACAATAGCTCTTGATCTGCACTATTGTCAGAGGGGGTAGGTGAAATTGAATAATCTTAAGAGATGATTTGGTGGATTATAACTGCAGTTTAAAAATACAGGTTTTTAATTCAGTAGCACTTAGCAGCTCCGTAAGTGTTGTGGTTTAACCCAGCAGGTGGCTCAGCACCACACAGTTATTTGTTCACTCCCTCCCCATTCCCAGTGGGATAGGAGAGAGAATAGAGAAAAAACAAAGTAGAACTCATGGGTAGACACAAAACTCTTTACTAAGATAAAGAAAAGGATAATAATTATAAGAATATATATACATATGAATCTATATAACAAATGATGCACAAGCAATTGCTCACCACACCCCAACTGATGCCCAGCTAGCCCAAAAGCAGTGGAAGAGAGCAAGATGAACTCCCACTCCCTTCAAAACTCCTTCCACATGATGTCATATGGTATGGAATATCCCTCTGGCCAGTTTCAGCCAGCTGTCCTAATTCTGTTCCCTCCCAGCTCCTTGGGCCATTTGCTGCAAACATCCTGAGCTCTGTACAACACTGCTTAGCAGCTCCTATAAACATCAGTGTGTTATCAACATTGGTTTTCTTCTAGAACCAAAACAGAGCATCATACCAGACACTCTAAAGAAAATGATTCTGTCCCAGATGAAACTGAGACAGTAAGAAAAAGAAATATACTCAAGAGTAGCTTTAGATTTTGGATCTGCTACTTTAAATCATATCTAGTTCTCACCACAAGCAGCAAAAAAAGACTTACATCTCCCTGTTCCCCCCTGCCCCCCCAGACAGCTGATAAGAGTCTCACTATTGCAAGAGCGATCATTCTGGAGTACTCAGAAATCAGATTTTATTTCCTCAAGTCAAAAAACCTTCCTTTCTGGCAACACTGGAATCATGTAATGGGATGTCAGACAGCAGTTGTGATTAAAGTAATAGTATAATTAAAAAGAGCTAGGTGTGGACATAAAAAGTGGGTTTTTTTCAGTGTCTGCTTTGACTCGTTGTTGAACAGCCTGCTGCAGATCTTTTGCTGCTTTCAGAGTGGGGTCATGTTTTCTTCAGCTGTCTTTTTTTAAAGCAGATTTTCATCATAAAAGAAAATTTTATTGCCACTGACAACACAGGAGATATTCAGCAGGCAACAGAACTCTGTCCCATATCCCTGTGACACACAGAGGATGAGTGCCAATCTCTGGAAGCAGAGGAGTGAACCTAGACCTAGCTGATTTCAGAAGCTATTCCTACTTATCTTTAAGCACTGTGGGAGAAATATACAACCTGTTGTGCAGTATGCTTGCTTTCAACAGCAGAAAAAAAAACATTTAAACCTCTGAGTTAAATCTGTTGAAAAATATGATAAATTTTAAAATATTAAAAATAATTCATTATCAGAGGTTCATTTTTGTTACATAGACCACTTCACACCTTCTACTACAATGATAAAATCTACACAGAACTTTTATTCTATAACTCTTCATAACACTTCATGCATGGATACTAATATCAAACAGACGTGATTTTGCTGTATTACATCCCATAATGCACAGCACAGGGGCTATAAGGGTGTTTGTGCCTGTATTTATTTTGCACAAGTAGTGACAGTAGCTCTTATTATATTGTGATTTTTGTTGAGAAAAAATGTTAGAACTTATATCTTTTCAGTTTGAGAAACGGGGCATCTTACAGCCAGATGCTCGTTACATCTCCTCCTGACTCTTTGTTATAAGTAGATGCCTGTGGACATCGTGCTCCTTGTCCAAATGCTCCACACCTTCCACTCGTAAGCTGGAACACTGCTACGTGTGCATTTAGTGCAGTAGTAGGTATGTCTGGTGGAGACTGGTAACTGGTGTATTACTCTGTGACTCTGCGTCTTCTGGGCAACATAATGGCTAAAGTACCTCAATCGTTCTGCAATGGTAGACTAAGCAGAGCCAACCTTCTCAAATATCCCCATATGCAGCAGTTCCTCACTGTTCTTTCAATTCAGAAAGATTAAAAAAACAGTACACAATTAAAAACAGTAGACTGAGAAACTAAGCAGTATGTTGATAAAGAAAATATATACATTTTCAGATCACTGTACAATAATGCCCTGTCCATTTTGTTGACAGAGACTATTCTGTCAAATTCAGCTTAACTGAAGAAAACAAAACAGAGCGTACATGAAAGAAAAATACTCCTGGGCCCACTACTGGAGATTCAAGGCACCAGTAACCACTTAATATGTATAACAGACACAACGGCGGCAGCAGGCTTCATGAAAGATCAGAATTACATCTGTTCTTGAGGTTTCACACTCTTTGCAAAGAAGCAATGCAGATAACCTATCTTTCCACACCAAATTACAAATTAGAACTCTTTCGTGGAAATAGCAAAACAAGATTTTGATGTGTGTACCTAAAAGCAAACTCTGTTCTTTGCTGTTGTTCTTATTCCTCTTCTGCTCCTCACTGTCTTCAGAAAGTCAGCTGGGTAATTAGGTTACTTCCAAAGAAAGACCATTAAAATGATATTCACCTTTTTCTACCAAGAGAAAGAAAAAAACAAACCACTGCTAACACTGAATAGAAATATCTAACATTTTTTTCTGTGGCTCTGAATTTTCATCCTTAATGCACAGTGTCTATTTGTTGTTAAATATTTATGTAGCTAGGGTATTATTATGAGTGATACAAATGCTGTGTGTAGAATAAGGAAAACATTACATTATATTTTCTAACATGTCAAGACTGTTGTGCAAAAATACATCCTAAATATTTACATTCAGCAAGAAGAAGCATTTAAGCATAAATTCTATCAGACAATTGCAGGCGTTATCTCTCCGATATATCAATCAAAGGAGACAGTATTTCCTCAGACTTAGCATGCAACTATAAAAATCCTAATAAAGGCACATTCCCTTCCTATTGTACAGGACTCTATTTCCTGAGTTTGTGGTGATTTTAAGAGAGAATTCAGGTACTGTGGTAGTTTCCTTTTCCATCCTTAAGAACACTCATTGCCAAGCAACTGTCTGCCAAACCAGCAGAAGCAAACTGGGAAACTGGTCTATTTTCTGCCTCATTATTTGCTTCTAGTAAATTCATCTCATTCCAGAATCTGAGCAACCCTGTCAGCTTCTGCAATCGTTGCAGCGATTGAGATCAGTGTTTGTAACAATGCAGTACAAATTAGCAGAAGACCTGGAAGCTTGTAGCAGGATTGAGGAACAAATAGAGTTGTCTCCCATTGTCACATTCAAAAGCATTGCAGACAAAAAACCAGCAACAACAAACAAACTTGGAAGCTTGCTTCAGAGCTGATGAGCAAGTAGTACATAATCCTCCCATACAGAAGGCCTACAGAACGTTGCCAGTCTTTTGGGATGGCAACCAGATGGTGGGAAGAACACAGTGACAGCTTGAGAAGGCTGCACAGCTATCTGTAGATGAAGTTCTTATAGCAACATTAACCCAAAGGTTGTTGGGAAGATAAGAAGCAAAGGTCTCTCTTGGAAACTCTGAAAAGCAACACTAGAAAAGCAAAATATACACGTGTATGTGAGATGAAAGGAGTGTTACTTCTTATCTACCAAGGACAGATAATTCAGTTATATTCTGCAGATGACAACAGAGGAAAGGTGATACAGAAAAGCTTGGATGTTGCCTAGGAACTTTATTGTTTGCTCTTTTATTTTATTTAAGCTATTGTAAATTTGAACGAAAATGAGGAACTATTTTTGCCTTACCCGGTGTGTTTCTCCATTACTAATATTTTTAACAGATGGCACTGTTAAACTCAAAGCTAAAAAGGAAAGCAAAATAGCATAGTAAATATTAAATACAAGAAGCTACCATTTTCAGGATCTCTAGCCATTTTCCCAAAATAAAAGAATAAAGATACCTTTATTGAAAAAATCTTCTTAAAAAAAAGCATTCCTTTATCTCCTATCTGTCAAAGGGTCGCTGGTATCTTGATGCAGGTACTGGAATTTACCTCAAATTTATGACATAATGCGTTTCTCCACTCTCCAGACTACCATAAAATTAACATCTGACTTTATCAGGACTAAGATATTGCTAAACCCAGCAAAAGTAGGTGTTACAATCCCAATATGGATCACTTCATGTCGATACAGATAAGGGATCTTCAAGCCTGAGTTAGTGATGAAGAGTGGAAAGCCTTCATTTTAGCAGTACAAAAGCTCAGTCACATGGAGCTGAATTTGCTTTTATCACAGCGTGAGAGCAGGCAGGAGCCTGGACAGGAAAACTGCTACCTGAGTGATCGAAAGAAAACACACAAATGATAGACCTTGAAAATCAACTAACTCGAAGAACTAACCTTAGTTTTACAGGGTGGCACAAGAGCTCTGCTGCCATGACATTTTGTTCCCAAAAGACACTAGTGCTGCCTCTTGCAGTATTGCTAATGCAGAGAAATTTTCCACACACCCGTTCAGTGCTCCCATGGAAGCAGCAATGCTGACAAAGACAACCAGACCTTCTCTATTTTCCATGGGCAAACACGGCTTGAGCATATTATTTTCTGTTTATTTTGAGAACAAGGATGAGAGGCCAGTAAGAGTTCAGAACACATGTATTATTCTCTGTGCAAACAACAGGGGAGATAAATGAAAAAGTGAGAAAGGAAAGAAAAAGCAAGTATTTTATAATTGCTATCAAGTCCTGAATATGAGATGGAGCAGAGGACATTGGAGACTTTGTTCAGCTGCCCTCCTCAGTACATCGAATGGCTACATGCAAGAGATGAAAACAACCTCCTTTTCTAGACCTGTAAGCATGAGCTGACAGTAGGGCATAATTTAGAAACATTATTATAGCCATGAAGATACAATCAAAAGAGAGACACTTTTCCCCATGACTTTAAGCCATGTGGTTAATGCAGCTACCAGTGCTCAGCTGAAGCTGCTGCAAGAAGCGATGAGAAATTTCTACCAAAAAATCTGCAGAACTGTTTATCATCATACAGAGCTCAAACACACCTCTTGCAACACTGAGTGGAATCACAGGCAAATGGCCTTAGCAACACAACTTGCTGCCAGCCTCCCTCTGAGCTGTTATGCTTTCCAGCATAAACACAGTGAAGACTGCATGGAAATATAAACCTAAAGTGATAGGAAACAACCTAAAAGTCTGGCCAGCTTACCCGTTGCTTTGATTGAAGTTCTAACTCCATTTGTTACTAATATTTGAAGACACATAGAACAGTTGCAATACTGCTTTTGAATTCCAGACTTAAATTGCTGAATGCAGTGCTCCATACCAAAATGCAGAACACTCCAAAGGCATTCATTGCCTAGTTCTCTGCACAAAACTGCCTGCTGAGAGCTGTCATGAGCTTCTGTTTGCCCCAGCATACATTTCCTTCCGTATACTCTTCACTACTTTTCTTGTCCTCCAATTATATAGCAAAAATGTTCTTCGTCTGCTTTCTACCCTCAAGTCAACTCTAAATATCACACTTGTAGCTCAAACAATTACAGTGAACCTACATTCAGGTCAGGGAGGCATAAGAGTCCGGAAAAATTAGCCTGAGGTTACACAGTGTCAGAGTTGCTCCTCTGCACATCATACTCCTGGAGATAGCCATCCTATTGACCATGGATGAAACACCCACATTAATATTTGGCCTCTGGACTGAGACTCAGAGCTACAGGTTGGCCAGCACACAGCCTCAGACATATGCTTACTAGGCCCACAGTGACACATTTAGTGGGCATGGTGGTGATGGGGCGACAGTTGGACTAGATGACCATTTCCCAACCTTACTGATTCTATGACTTCCAGATATTGCCCTGATGAGTAGAGTAGAAAATAACCTTGGGATGACATTAGTTGAGTGAATATACAGATATTCAGAAATACACAACAGGAAGATTTATCATCTGGAAAGACTGATAAGAACATAATTTCCTCTGAGAACAATTCTAAAAAATACAAACACACAATTCAGGCCATCTCAGAAACTGTAGACACAAAGTTTGGATGAATCACGAGTTCATGTTTTGCATTTACTACAGAAACATAAGGTTTACTGAAGTGGTAGCCTGTTACCTTTTAAATGAAAATCTACCTAACAAATAGAAAAGTCTCTGTCAGGAAGCACGGGAAAATGTAATTCCTCCTGAAGACTGGCCTGGCCTCTCTGGGACAGGGAAGAACATTTTGAACACTTACGGTGGTAAGTCTGTAGCATCCATGGACTCCTTGTTAGGTGCTTCTTGGTTGAATTCTTGTCTAATTGCAGGAAGGTAAAAGAAAACTCTCTGCTTGCGTGAACATAATCTTCCCAAGTACATTAATTAACAAATAACCAAAAATCGAGTTTTGCCTACCAGCCACAGAAACAGGGAACACTGAAAAACTTTAATTTCCCAGTGCCCCTATCACACTGCAGCTGTAACAGCCCAGTCTTCATCAAGATCCATGATTTTCTTAGACTTTTTCACATTTGATTCCAGAACGCTGCCACAGCAGTGGATCTATGTGAAGAACTTAGAGGCAACCACTGCAAGAAATGCTCACTCTCTATTCTAATGCTCAGTCTCTATTCTAAAATCTTTCTGAAGGAAAAGAAAAAATTATATGTACATATTTATATATGGTAATATCGTGTATTACCCTGGAACTGCAAAGAAAAAAAAAACACTGTTGTGCTTATACTCAAAATAGCTTCAATAAATATAAAAAATAGAGCAGTTTAAAATGACAGGAGTTTTTAAAATCTGTAATTTATAAAGGTATATTTTTAATTTTCATATCTGGAAAAGCTGTTTGGGCAGTTTTAGAAGCCCACTGTAAATGCAACTGTAAACATCCAGTTGAAAAGCATAAAGATAAGTTGTTCATTTGCATTTTTATCTGTGTTGTCTTACAACCATTAATTGTGGAAATGAAATAGAGAAATGTGTATTAAACTCTGGACTACTGGAAATTAATAACACATAGGGAGTAGAAATATCTGGAAGTTAGGGATGACCTGCATGTTTCACAGGAAGATTAATCAAGCACAAGTTAAAGTTTGCAATTTAGATCATGTCCTATTTCATAACTATACAAGCAATATAACAGTTTCATCAGAGCTTTTAGATTATCTGATGGTAACAAAACTATAGCCAATGCTCCCATTTTTCAGGCATGAATCACCATACATGTAAGTTAGAAGTGTCTATGTTTAACTGCAGCAAATTTTAATCATAGGCTATCAAGTGGCACATATACACTTGAACACACACCTTCTGCAAAGCTGCCGTTTGCATTCATTTTTAAGCCATTCAGAGCTCAACAGGGCAGATCCAAGCTGATGCAAATTGTGATGGCTGCATGAAAGGCAATGAGGCCAATGCAAACTTACACCAGCTGCGAATGGATCTTTGCATCTGGCTATTTAAAGAATCAATCTTAGAAGGCTTACTCACTCAGGTGACTTCTCTGACTTGCAGCTGATGAAGGCTGGATGTGTGAGCAAAGGCCGGGCAGAACTCTGAGGAGCTGGGTTGCAGCATCTCATAGCAAAATTTGGCTCCTGGTTCTATCTCCAAGTGGTACCCCTAGAAAGAACGTATTAATTGCAAATGTAATCAGCTTAAGCTCATTGAATAAGCAAGTGAATTCTCTCAAGCCATACGAAGCTACAGTCCCTGTGGAACATAATTTTAATTTAATGTTCTTATGTTAATAACTAAGAAATGTCATGGCATTTAAAGTGCAGGACAGCACTGTAGCCAGCTTCTCATCAAATTTAAGGCTGCACCCCATCACCGGGTGAGGGAAGAACCTGAGATGGGGCAAGCAGAAGACAGGGCCAGAAATTGCTTACAGTTGAAGTGAAAGCCCACACTTTTGTTTTTAACATGGGAACTCAGGACTATAGTTTGACTATGGGCAAGCAGATTTCTTCAAATGGAAAAAAACACACAGGATGCAGAATACCTAAATATCTAAATGAAAATGATACAGTTTTTATGTAAACCAACTTCTTTTGAGAGTCCAAAAATGCCTCCCCAACTCCCACATAACAAACAACTGCTAAGATGCAGAATTAGGAGCTCAGTGTAAGCAAATCAAACTGTTCATTTGAGCATCTTCATCACCTGTTAATTCTGCTGAGGACTCATCAGCAATTTAGTTTTTTTATATTAGTCTCAGTATATAATTAGTGTTAATTATTACTTATTTCTGTGTAGCAGATGTGTTCTGCCTTTTAGATCTCAGGACATATAAAACTTTCAATACAGCAAATTACTGTCCATTAAGAAACTGAGGAAAGTGCAAAATAATCTCATTTTCACTTCTCAAGAACAACCAGGGAAATTAAGAAGCATGCCCACAGAATCCACTTCTAGCCATTCTGCCAAGCTCCCAAGTTACATGTTTTAGCTTAGTCTCACAGTTGACCCAAGGCATATATGACCCAAGGCCACTGGTATAGCCATGACCCAAGTTAGCTTTGCCGATCACAAGCTTCTCTCCAAATGTTATTCTGATGCTTTAAAAAGGGAGGACCGCACCTCTTTTTTGCATTTTTTTGGAATCACGTAGAGACATGTGTAACTGAGTTCCTCATTTCCATCAGTTTTCAGTTGAGCGGACTCTTGCATTCCTAATGTAGGCAGTTTGTGACTTTTCCCTTGAATCTCCATTTCGTCTTCACCCTCTCTAAATGCATTGATCCAAAGCTTCTTACAGGTAATTCTGAGCTTCTTATGCATAAGGGTCACTTCAAAGGAATTATTTAGCCCCAGTCTTCAGAATTTCAAAATTGTCAGAAAATGTTCAATGAGGTTTTGATCAGAAATATAAATTCTAATGAAAATAAAACACTGCTACGGTTGAAGGGAAACTTCACAAGTGTTGAAAAAAAACATTTTGTTCACTATGCATTGCTTGCCCAGCTGCTGTACTGCCCATATCCCTTTTTACATCTGGACTCAGGTCCAAAAGTCACCCAGATGGATCTGAAAGAATTGTTCTCCTCTGCACATATTTCTGTATGAGCAAACAATAATGGAGACGAGTGCAAGTTAAACAACCTGTCTTCAGATAGGGCTGGAAACAGAAAACAGATTTATTTTTTTTCATCAAGGATCTACAGCTAGATCTATAAAGACCTACAGCTAACTTAACGTCCCTGGCACTGCGCACAGGTGTTGAACAGTGTGAGGAAGACACCAGCTTTGTGAGAATCTGCAGGTCACCCTTTGGGTTTCTATCCCTGGAGTTTCTGGGAAGGAGACAGCAGATCCCTCGGAGGGCAGTGCATGCAGTCAATGCTCCTCTCCTGCAAATAGCGTTTTATTCAGTGCATGCACAGAGCCTAGCACATTGGCTCATTAGTCTAGAACACCTTGGTACTGTTGCGGAGGGAATGATTAATAAGCATAATAAGACCATAATTAACATATTAATGAATCGGTTCACACCTTCTTCAGTGGAACGCTTTTCCTGTATAAACAGCAAAGCAGACAAACACTTGTGTCCGTACAGACTGATAATCACAGCTCACCTGGCTGCCAGAGTTAACGAGCATTGATCTCTGTTTGAAAACCCTTTTGATCCAACACTTGCTTTTACCCAGCAGTTCTGCGTCTTTTACATTTTCTGTTTTTCCTCCAGGGAGGACAGAGAAAAGCCCCTGTCAGAGTCTGAACCCTGTGTGCCACCGAGCTCTGCCTGCCTCTCCGCTGCCGCTGCACAGTTGCAAGCAATCGCTCACAAGACAACGAGAAGAAGTGAGAAGGATTGCATCATATCGATGGCATGCACTGATGAATGGCATCTGCTTTTATATAATTGTAGTTCTCAAAGCAGCAGCAGCATTAGGATGGTTATCTGCCTTCAGAAACAAACTGTCAGCTGCAGGATCTCACATTAGCAATATCATTAGCCAGCTCAGTGTTGGATGAAAACCTTATCTTAAACACTCCTACTTATATTGAACTTCACCCACCCGTGCTAGTCATTTCATTTTAATGTTCCATTTCACCCAATGTATTTATCTGTTTTTTACTTCTAAATTTTAATCTAAGTCTCATTTCCCTTTTTAGTGAAAAAGCTGTGTTTAACTTCGCTGTACTTCAGCTCCATGACTCAATACAGTGGTTTATGTCATATTCTACTAAGCTTTAGAAACATGAAAATACAATGTTGATGAGGACTGCATTGAATAGCTCGCTTCTCATTATCCCAGAGAAGTTCTATTATCATAGAGTACAGAGATTACCTTTGGGCTAATAAGATGAATGAAAAAGCGACCTAAAAGCAGAGACTTTTGCTCACACTGCAAAGATTACATTTACAGCATGTTTCACCTTAGGCTCTCTGCTCATGTTTACCGAGACTTAAATATCATAATCCCCACGAGAAATTTAAAGCGTAAGGAAATTAAATAACATTTAGTACTGAGGACATTAGCAACATTGTTAAGAAATATCAATTCCTTTGTCAATGCAGTGCCACTCTGCCCCTAACCAGACGAAGGGGTTGTAATTCCTGGCCAGAATCTCATGCACTCATTCCATGTGACACAGCTACCAAGCTGGGATCCCTTCCTTATGCCTCCTCCCATCCTACATCTGCCCTGTGTTCACCGTCTCCTTCTTGTGCTACAGCAGCAGTTGTTCTAACCAAAGATCTCAGACAACAGCACAATATTGCCATATCTCAGCAAATACTTATTAATATGTTTAATCTATATGAGGGTAAGCAAGACAACTGCCAGCCAAGAGCCAGAGCCCAGATGTGCCATACTCAGTAAACACACAGCGTGATAAGCAGTCCCTTCACTTAAGACCTGACATTTCCTCCCATTTCCCATGGAATTTTCTCTATAAAGCACCAGAGTAAATCTCTGTGGTCCTTCAGCAATACGTTGTCATCACTGTGCTTTTGACAGCTATGGAAAAAAGCTCCTTTTACGTCTGTAATTTCTATAGCTCTGTATAAAAAGAAAATGGAGCCAAAGGAACAATGTCCAGCAGTAAAAAATACGGATAGTTAGGCCCTACGCCTTATGTTCTTTTCTTTCACAGTGACCTCTAAGATCTAAAGGAGAAGGCAAAGATCCAGGACTAGGAGTTTGGAGCCAATGTGACCTTTTCTTTAAGCTAGACAATAAACAGTAAAGGGTATTGTTAATACAGTGCACAGGCATTTAGCCACATGTCTCATTAACTTTAATGGGAGTCTCACCTAAATATCTGATCATCATTTCAAAAGTATACCCTAAAGTGCAATATCTGGGGAAAAAAATTGCCCAGAGAACATATTAAAAAAAAAAGAAGAGAAATATAAAAGAGCAAAGCCAGATATAGAAGAACACGTGTGGGTAGGAATACATGGGGGTTATTTGCATGTTCTGTGAAGAGGCAGCTCACCTCTCAGCCAGGCACGAAGGTGCTTCGAGGCAGTCAATTGAGGTAGAACATAACTAGCAGGGAAAAGGTATCAAAGGACTGGTTCCATTAGCAGCAGCAGGGAGAGCTGAAGCAAAAACATAAGGGGAGTCCATAGGGAATATCAATCTGCAAACCCCAGTGTGACAGTTTTATGTTCCACCATAATTTAATATAATAGAGAGATGTAGACACTAAAGCATTCAGGTTAAAGTATTCATGAATAATAAAATCATCTTCATTTTATCTGGTCACATTCTATTCAAAATTATTTTACTATCTTCCAAAGGGTAAATCTGGCAAGCTTTTTGAACATGTTAAGATAATTTAAAAGTAACTGCTTAAGTTGTTTAAGCCTTTAATGGCTTCCTCCATGTCAGCCTCCGTGAAAACTGTGAATGGAAGAGGAAGAAGAGAATTACAGCGTTCATATAGGACGGAAGGGGTCAGGTTGTACTCAACAGGAGTTAAACAACACATCTGCACACAACTAACTTCACATGTAAACACTGAAGTGTTTTTTAAAAATTACATTTGAAAATCAAAATGACACTCTGAACAGAGCTGTTCTTTCACATTTACAGGATTACCACTGCTGGTTTTACTGATACAGTCGAGGCTGTAGAACCTAACTGATAAAGCCAGTATCAATTAGCGTGGTGATCCCAAACTTGTTCTTTCTGAGCCTTTTGGGCAGACGGGCAGCACAGCACAGCGCACTCATGGTACCATCCTGCCTCAGACTGGGACAGCTGCATCACTCTTCAGCACCTCATGCTGCCACAGCACAACACAGGAACACCCGACTTGATCTCAGAAGGCAGCACAGGTTTGCAAAGCATGATGAACTCAGGCCCCATGCTTTGCCCCAAACCAAAGTGCGGTTGCCCACTGCATCATGCAGGGTCACGCGTTGTCTGGCAGGAGTGCTGCTGCTCCACACAGCCTCACAGCTGTGTAAATCAGGGTGCAATTAGGATATTTTTGTTTTGAGTACTCCATGAGTTTTCTTCCTCTGTATGCACTAGGTCTGATCCAGAAAAGCTTCTGGGCACATACTGAAAACACATGAATAACCAAATGGCTTCAAGCTGCTCAGTTCCTCCCTTGCACCCTGGGATTTGGCATGATTTTCCTAGAGCCAAGCAAAGGAAACAGCAAATCATTAACTAAATAATCTTTACCCATGACAAAGACATTAATCAAAATGTCGGCATCCATGTTCCAGAGGGGCATTTAAACCATCATCTATTCATTCCCTCCAATATAACCCAATGTCACTTCAACTGAGCAGCATTCAGCCTTCCTTCCAAAAGTACACAAGTATGTAAACTAATTTTAGCTTTATGTAACAATTTCCATGTAAAAATGCAGTATTTAATGGGGTTGAGTGAAAGAAAAAAATCAGTTGTGGAAGCCAGTATTGTGTCAAGCAAATAGGAAATATTCTGTATCTGAACACATGCAGCCTGCCACCTGGACAAACGTTTAATAAAAAATAGCCACTCTTTTCTTCTCAACAGTGCAAACCTGATTGTTAAATTCCCATGTGCCCTGGTACCTCTCCCTTTCATTTCCCAACAATTCAAATGCTTCAATTTTAAATCCTTCAAGAGCAAATCTTCAACTGTGCATGAAATGTTAATTCAGTGAGCAAAAAAGCCCGAACCAAAATAACCCACCCCCCTTCTAGCCTGTATTACCACGCATTTATTCCTCCTCAAAAAGAAAGCTTTTTTCTCATGAGCTACACAAAACACAAGACAATATATCTGGAAATCTTGTTATATTACACAAATTATCCCACAATTGGAAACAAGGCTGTTTTACTTCTCCAGAGAGCAAGAAACCAATGCAAAAAAGAACCCCAAAATTTCCAGAAAATATGTTGTTTCCTTTTTATTTTATTGTTTATTAGAAAACTAAGGAGAAACAACTGGAGCTATTGCTTTATTGTATATCCCTGCTAAATGTGTAATTGTGGCACTGAATACGCTTTTCCTCTTGGAAAAGGTAATAATCAGTGATTCTGAACAAATATCAGACCTTGGAAAAATATAGGAATAAAAATAGCTTTATAAAGTGATGCAATTATCGTAGTTTTTAATGCAAGTCCTCTTGGATTTGATGAAGCATTTTATCAGCATAGAGTATTCCTGCAGAGAAGGTGAAATGACTGACAGCAGGCCCTGACAGGGGGTTGTGTATATCAAGCACTCTTAATACAGTGACTCAGCCAACAAGAAAAGGTTTCCTGAAAAAATATCACAACTTGGCATGTATCAGAGGTCTCCTTAACAGAGGTTAAGCAAAACCTCGTCATTAAATCATAAATCTAATGCAATTTAAAGCAGCTTCAGTATGGTTGAGGAGATTCCACTTCTTTACAAGCGGGAGTCCGTGGGATCAGCAGGGGACTTGCAGCTCCACCTTACTGCTTGGAATAAGAACCATGAGGACACATACAAGCTTGTTTTCAGTGGGTCATAGCTTTGCACACAGCAGGTCTTCTGCAATCTATGCTTTACTTTCATGGGTAATGAATTCTAATGCTAATGTAAACAGGCTTACATGAATGAGAATCAAGTAAATGTAAAGAATGTAAAATATATTTTTAGTTGAAAACATGGGTTCATGGTGAGATTTACTGAGGTTATTTGTCATCCTAGCTTCCTCAGTGTTAATAAAACATTGCTTATCTACCTGTTCATTATACAACACCCCCATCATGTAAGGTGACCAAGGATTTTGTTCTGATCTTATATTCCATTACTTCTTCTGTTTCCAGAAAGCGATCAGCAATAAAAATAACCAAATACTTTGCTCTTCATTTATAGTTGCTGGAAGACAAAAACATTAAAAGGAAAACCTTCCATGTATGGAGGTTGAAATTTGGTCTCCCAACCACATCAGACAGCCTCAGATTTCTGAAATTCAAAGAAATTAACCTATTTCTTAGAAAAGTTCATTAACCTGGACCCTGCAACACTCTTGTATGGCTGCATCCACTGCTTCTCAGTCCATTCCAGGATCTGCAATTTGCTATGACACCATTCATGTTCTTGCACATTATCATTCATGACCTAAACCCCAGCTCTCACACCTATGCCTCTTCCTTTGGCCAGTCCACTTCCAGCACCGGACAGATGGAGTAAATAAAGCTAGGTGGGTGCATGCAGAAAACACATAATTAAAGGACACCATTTAGAACTGCTATAAAATGAAGTGTGGAACCAAGGAGTGTGATAAATGAGCGGTTCCTTGACACTTGTGAATGCAGGCAGATGTCAAAAAAACATCTAAGCAGATCAGATATCTTTTTTCCACCATATATTACTGTAAGCTCCATTAAAATCACCAGTCATCAGCTTTTTTTCTTTTTCCTCCCCTTCAGGAATTGTTTTTTTCCCCTCAGGAAATGTGGCTCAGGTGCTCCATCAAGTACACTGGGCAGAACAACAAAATATGACTTGTCTACAGTCTGAAGACCCAAATCTGTCAGTGATTTACACCTTCTCTATCATATGCTGTAGTCACAACAGCAGATTGCAGAAGTTCAGCTAGTGTCTGCCTCATACTCCACCTTCGAAGTTTATTTCACCCACTTGTTTCAACATAAACATTTAGAGCTTGAAGACCTACACTGCACAAGAACTTTCAGGTTCCTTACTGATCTCCATTTCAATCTAAATTTCAGCCTAAAAAAAAAATCTTTGAACAGACCAGATTATAAGTAACATCTCCTACCATTCTGTTTTCTTAGTGATTTAACCTTTGTAACTCGAATTAGGTGATAAAGTGCAGCATTATGGATTAAAGATACCTGAATCTCCACTCTGAGGACCAAGAGATATTTGTTCTTTTTCACACATCAGTTAAATGTTATTGTTTCGGAGATTAAGGTGTTCTGTTTGTTTTCATTTGCTGTTTTTTTTTTTTTGCAGAAGAACTCATGTTCTGAAAAATACAGTTTTGGGCAACAAAAGCATAAAGTATTTATCAAGTGTGTCACATCTGAGTAATCATTTGACAAACAAATCAAAAATAACAAGTTGTCCTTTGAGACGTCGAAACTTTTTTTTCAATTGAATTTCTTGATTTAAGAAACTTCTAGAACTTCTGCAGAAAAAGCAAACTTTAGCAAAGAAAATATTTTCAGTTAAAAAAAAAAGCCTCACTTCAGGCAGAAAAGCAAATCAGTTCTCCATTCAATTCTAATTTCTGTGTAAAAGCATTTTTCATTATGAACACAGGAGCTTGATGAGGTCTAAGCTATGGGCCACCTCATCTGCAATATGCAGGAATTTCCTGCTCGAGATGTTCATTATGTCTACAGGCACCAGTCCAGTGGAATAAGTAGGCTAAATATCTATTGCTAGGTTTTAAACGTAAAAACCATCACAGTAATCCAAACCTAGGCTCTACCATAATAACACCAAGAATGAGGTTTGTTTGAGTGCAGGCCACCTGGCCAGGACGCTGCTGGGAAAGGCATTCCAGCAGGGTAGTATCATGAACCAAGAGGCTGAAAGCACAAAGCCATGATTTGTAGATTAAACTCAGAATTTAGGGAATTTACTGGATGCGTAACTGGCAGCAAGAGCAAAGAGAAGGTTTTTTGGGCCAGAAAGTTTTGGATGAGAAATGTGGTATAACTCTTCCTGCAACTCTGTAATTTTAAAATGCAGCAGTGAGCCCCATTTAGGCAGCCCTCAGAGGCCATTTGGAAGGCAAGCCAGTGGCCACCTGCCTGCTATGCAGAACTGCTTGTTCACAGCACATGCCATTGCTGTTCTGCTGCACAAACTGGCTGCCTTTGAGCTGCCAGGTGGATCCCAAGCTGTTGTTATCTTTGAAACCCTTCATGGTAAGAAGGGTTTCAGAAAGGGTCTACCTTCATCCCTCCTCATGCCATACTGCAGTATCTAATGCCAGAAGGGATATTCAATGGAGATGTCACACATGGCTGAAGTGAGGGCAAGTCAAGGACCCTGGAATGAGAGCAGCCAGATGCAGACACAGTGGTGAATAGAGAAGAGGGATTAGACAGTACCCTCTGTCAGGTGCTCAGCTCCACTAATCTGGAGCAACCATGCAACTGTTTTTCCAGATCTCCAGTAAATTCCTTTATAGAATGTTGCCTTACTAGTCTGTCCCATATTTTGTTTGCTAAACCTTGTAATGGGCTGGGGTAGAAAATTGCAAAGCCAAAGTAAAAAGATAAATACTGCTTGGGTTCCTGCAGCAAAACACATTGCAGGGCTCACAGTGGATATTAACACTGCAGTTTTAGAAGAATGTTTTGAAGGTCTTCTATCTACAGACATTTTTTAATTAAAATGAAACTAAACCAAAAATATTTATTAGAGGTCATCAACTTATTGTTAAATGTATGATAGTATTGTCATCATTTTGGCTCATAGACATTCGACTCGTTGGTTAAACAAGGCTGTGTCAAGTAATGCTCCAATAAAACAAAAGGACAGTTCTTGCCCTGAACAGCTTACCTGTACAACAGCATATATTGCCTTTGCTACTGCCTCTCTATTTTTACTTGTCATAACAAAGAGAACATCCCTGCTGTTGCTGCAAAAATAAATTACTATCCTATGTATGGATCTTAAATTCCTAAGCTGAATTCTTACTTTCAGCTGATCTTTCTTTGACTTCCACAGGAAGGTTATATACGCTTCTCTTAAAGCTCCCTCCCCTCCCCCACACCCTCCCAGTCCCAGATCAGGTTCTTCATGCAGAGTGTTGGGAAAAATTAAGTTGGGTTTATGTTAGGACAAGGGTATTCTACTTGAGTTATTTATTGCTATAATCACCCCACGGAACTGTGCTTTTCTCAAATTGCACATATAAATTATCAGCTATTACTCCCTCCTACAAAGGTTGATGCAACCTCTTGTTTTACAGATATAGTGAAATGTAGAGGTTAAAACATGCTTATGACTTGATTTTTTTCCTGCTTCACCAACTGCAAAGAAACAGAAAAGGAAGCCAACACATTACCATATGAGCAGCTTATATGCTAACTGGAATTATATATAAGCTTTGTGAAGCATTCTGAAATGCTGTACATGAGCTTTGAGAGATTGAGCTTCTCACTCCTATTCATTTTTCAATTTTCAGCTTCAAAGATCTTGGACATTCTCCTCTAGGCTCATCTACAAGCAGGAATCCAAGGTCTAGTCACATTGAATGAGTTTCTCAGACAGAGGATTTGTTGCAGCAGTATTGAGACAAACCAGGAGAAGAAAAAAGGAAGAAAGTTTATGCAATATTAGAGTTGCTTTCATTTATCCCACATGCCATGACAATTCTATTGTCCTTCAGAGATGGAAATAAATTTACTTTGTGGAATATGACTGAGATTATGTGTTTATGTACTTTATAATCTGCTTTAAGTCTTTTGTGCACTTCCATGCAAAACTGTTCTCTATGGTTCTGTGTTAACTATTGTTGGAGATACAAGAGCCCTGCTGACTGCTGACAATCAACACTACTGCACAAGGCTGTACTCCAACTAGGGGTTTAGTGAGAGAAGCATGGGAGTCATGCTATCTGGTGAAGTCAGTTGTAGGTAGAATTAGAAGATGCCTGGGAAAGCTGATGTTAAATGCTGTCTGTGAAGGAAGAAATGCTTTCAGGGAGGAAGTGTTCATCAGCAGGAAGGTAAGTGGTATATAATCACCACCTCAACTCCCTTCAGGTATTAGAAATGGGTCTCTCAGCTGTGGTCTGCTAATGAAAGGATGTATAAGGAACCAATGCTATTCATGTATAAATAATACTGGAAATATACATATATATAATCATTTCAACTATAGGTATAAGCATTTTAAACTGCTGGCATAACATACATACATACCAGGCACATGGCTGTGGGTCTTTAACACAACTCTGACAACTGCTCTCTACTTTTTATTTTTAAGAGCCGTGCTTCTCAAGCCTCTTTTATCCTGTTTTCTCCCTATAGGCTATTTACTATGTTCTCCAAAAATCAGTGCTTTTCAGGTTTGCAATGCTCATTCCCCTTACAGCCATATAGGTAACACCTCAGTAAGGAAGAAAGGCTCCCAAGCCTGTTGATAGCCAAGACCATGCTTTCTTGAATTCCCTCTCACCTTTTCCTTTCCAGTCAACATCAATTTAAGCATATGCTCTCCCTCTCTCCTCAGTAGGGATAAGACACTTACCTGCGGCTGTGACTCAGCTGTTGTGGCCTCTAACAGCGTGGGACAGAGAATAGACATGGCACGCGTCTTCTCTACTGCAGGCAGTTCCATCTGAGTGCAGGTCTTTCTGCTGTGAGAGAAGCCATTCAGAGTGCATCGGTACAGGACTGCCCTGGGGGCCATGGTGGTACATGGCCCATGGGCTGTGGAGGTACATCCCAGCTTAGGGCTGAGTTCTTGGCTCCGTGCTCCATGCTGTGTGAACCACCAAGAGGAGAAACACAGGGCTGGAGCTCCTTGCACAGGGCGCAGTCCCACAGCAGCCGAGTACAGCAGGCAGGGCAGACCCAGGGATGGCAGCAAGCTTCAGCCAGGTATGTTTGTGACAATAATGTGTACAATACACAGCCAAGAGAGTAACCATCAGTGGAGATAAGCTCGGCCCACAGCCAGCCACTCTGTGAGGTGGGCAAGGGACTGCAGCCGAGGCCTGCCAGGATCCCTAAGGTCTCTGACTGCCCTTGGGGCCTGGTGCTACCTCCTGTTCCCTGTTCACAATATTCAAACTCAGCAAACAATATTTAAAAATCATCCAGGTGGAGGTGCTACTGAGGGACAGAGGGATGTTTTCATGCCTTTATGTTCATTTCAGCAAAGCTGTGGTGCTGGGTTTTGCTGGGAGCTGTATCAGCAGTGCAGGGTGCACCACATGACTGTGCAGCACATCGCACTGACCAGTCCTTTTATTTATCTGAGCATTTAAATAAGTTCTTACTAGGAAAAAGTAACTGGAACTTAAAAAAAAAAAAAAAAAAAAAAAAAAAAAAAAAAAAAAAAGAGCAAGGTAAGGCAAGGACAAATACATAATTATGAAAGTGGAAAAAAAAAAAATGTGGTGCAGAAGTTCATGTTCTCCTGTGTGGAACACAGCCCAGTTAATGTACAATTTAGATGCAATAGTTTTTTCTGGCTGGGAAATCCGTTTGATTTTTTTTCCCTGTTTATCCTTTTAAAATTTTCCTGGAGAAAAGAATGACAATAGAACTGAATTCCTTCAGCAGGCTGCACAGATTCATTAGTGAAATTATCAAAATAATGATTTCAAGCATGTGTCAGCACAGGAAACAGCACTGCACTTTTATTGAGAGTTATCCAGCATTCCACTTCTGCCATAATGTGAACACACAGCTTTGCCATCTCCACTGCAAGAAATACAAGGTCTTTAAAAAGCTATATTTGCCATGTTCTTGCACATGCTCTCCTCGTAATTTCAGATATCAAGGCTTGAACTGGTAATCAACCAGCTTCCTTTGCCCTCCAGAAAGTGTTTTAAGTAGGAGTGATCTTCTGGTGTTATTTGATAGTCTTTCAAAAATCAGCTATGAAAATAAGTGAGCCATATGTTTCTTCCCCCACTAATTAGGCACCCTGAGTCAGAGCCACAGCTCCTCTGAAACAAGGTGTAGGGTGAAGGAGGCTCTACACCATTTGTGTTCCTCTGGAATCTGGTCTGGAATCTGGTGTATCCAAATGTGAAAGGTGGTCTAATATCCCTCCTTACTGCTCAGAAAACACACCTTGACCATCCCAGACATTTCCACATCTATTCTGGAGCACTACAGCAGCAAAATATGTGTTTCCATGTGCACAACACTGGTTCTGTATGTGGAATTTGGATGGAAAATGGTGGTTTTGTCTGAAATTGAATGTTTTGTGCCCACCAACTGGCTGTAACTTGGAGAATATTTTAAAAGATGAGGAAAGGAACTGCTAAATTGAATGAGGAGAAGGCAAACTGAAAATTGCCATTGCAGTTGGGGGTGGCAGCAGCATGCAGCAATTTAAGGCAGTATGGCTGCCTTCAGGGCATGTGCTATTTATCAAACTCTATCTAAAGTCTATGCAGCTTTTAGATTGAATATTTTCTCACCTAGACTGGCTGGCTGCTTACAACAATCCTCCATTCTTTTTTTTTTTTTAGCTTTGTCAGTGGTAAACTCCTGTGAGAGTAATGCTCTGCCTCCCATTAAAAGCACTGAAATTATAAACAAAAGCACAGGAATAAAAGGATGTCTGCAAGATCACATTGCTTCCTCTGTGTGTCTTTCCCTGTCCCAGCCTCAACAATTGCTGCTTAGTTCATATTTAGATTTTCCTGCTGTTCCCTCTTCTCAGCTAGTTTTTTGCTTCAGGTCTCTTCTTCCCAGTTTTACTGTGCTCAAGACAACCAGTCCTATTTTTAGCCAGCATTGCTATTATAAACATGATTTATTTATTATAATGAAGTTAATGATTCAAGATTACAATGGAGGAGATACTGGAAGAGCCCAATGAAGGAACAAACCATATAATGATATCAATCTGCCCACTAACCCTTCAAAATGGTCCACAAAATGAGCCTTCCAGTGCAGTGGAGCTAAACAAAACTGATAACACTGAAGCTGGATATATAAATAATAATAAAGCTTTGTTTTTTAGAGATTTCTTCACAAGTTTTGCTGATGCATTGAGAAAGTTCATAAAGGAAAATGGGAAATTATAATAAGTGGTGATAACAGCAGTGTCATCCACTAACAGAATCTGATTCTGACCTATTTTATGAGAGCGTTATTCAAAATAACTTCACTAACATCATATAGCACTAGAGCAGGAAAAAAATAGAATCAGTCCCTGCGTGCTCACCAAATAATCTGACTAGTGTACACAAAAGCACATGGGGAAATCTGAATGAATATTCTCATAAGTAAAAGAATGCTTTAGCATTCTTAAGGATAATTTTTTTTTTTCCTAAATTGGAAAAGCTGTTTTAATGACATGCAGAAAGTTAATCTGTGGAAGATCTGTTGCAACTAAACTGGAACTATAAACTGAGAATACAATGATAACCTACGTATGTGACTGTAGTATTTATTGCCCAAACAAAGGAAGAAAGAACAACGATAATACAAAGCCCTTCTTCCTCTAATGGAAGCATATGCTTTGTAGGCTTAAGGAATCTGTCAGGATTATTGCTGAGACCAAATCGTACAAAGACTGGATGAGGCTGTAATTAACTGAAATTAGGATTTTTATTAGAGAAATATTCTCATGGATCACATCCAGGTCAAAGAATTTAAGGATGGAGGGAAAAAAAAATCAGAAATTGAGGATGGGATCTAGTGGAAGGGCTACATCTATGCTATTAGACTACATTATAAAGATTTCAGTGTTTTCCTGCCTCTAGTTCTTGAGTATCTGCACTTTGGTGGAGAAGTTTGTAGGCTGCTGCAATTATACTGTAGGATAAAGCTACTGGAGTCCCTTGGGGTGCTTTATAAATAGCAAGAACCTAGATTTGGGCACTTTCTCTTCTCCTTATAGAAGAAAGCCTTCATGGAGGAGAGCTCTGAGGAGTTTGTACCAGAGTTGTACACACAGATATGTCTTGTAGTTGAAACATAAAGAGCACTGGAGCTCCTTAGGAGGAAGGGTAGTGTTAGAAGTGTTCTCCCTAAGAGAATCAATATTGGCAATGTGTGTGTTTTATGGTCTTTCCTTGAAAGTGTGGCTTATCTTTCTAAACTGCAGGTGACCTTTTCTATTAAACACATAAACTATGCTAGCTCAGTGTATGTCAGAGTCCTGAGGAAAAAAAAAGCATCTGTTTTCTTGATACTCAGAAGAGTGATCTGAGGTATAGAAAGGGGGAATAAAATTGATGCTGGGTGGCAAGGCATCTACATCCTTTAGATGAGTGAAACAGAAAGACGAACAAGGCCAGTGGGCCACAAGAACATTAATGACTTGAACCCAGAAAAAAAGCAGCAGTGGTCCCACTTAATTGAATTCATCTTTGTTGGGTATGGGTTGATGGGCTCAGAGGCAGAGGTGTCTAATTCTCATGTTGAGAAAACATGAATTAAATCTGAGACTAAATTGTGGACAAATGAAGTGTGGGCACCTCTGAGTTAGTCTTAGCTAAACGCCTGACAAGAGGTGCAAAACCTTTAGATGCTGGCCTATCTCCACTGCTGTTTTGAGTAGAAGTAGCTTGCTGGGCCTTGCTGAGATGCACTCGTAATGGGGAACATACTTGTATCAAAGTTGACTTTTTGGTAGTGAAGAGAGGAGAGTGACTCTGTGAAGAACAGGTTTTGTGTGGCCGTGTTATTGCTTCTCAAGAGGCAAGTCTTGATACCATGCATTCTTTACCCTGGTCTTGCTCACACGTACTGCTCTTCCATTCCAAACTTTTCTTCCCCCTTGGAGCTGTCAAAGTACATTTGTCAACTAACATGAATAGAACCAGTCATTGCTTTCTGTTTAAAAAAAACTATACAAAAATTCACTCCAGGTTTATAAGAAAGGAGAGGATGGTGGATAAAACCTTTTTTAATAAACTCGCTATTTGAATTACTATTTAAGTTACCTTACCTCTTCTTTCAAGTACTAATCTTCAGACTTGATTAATTTGAAAGCTCCATTTCATTTGTTCAAGTTTTTAAGTCCTTTCAAGTGATTTTATTTTAGAAGACATTCTTCTCTGTCCCGGGCTCTGAATGCAATAATTTCATGAGAAGGAAAAAAGGAATGATCTCACTTTTTATGCTTGTAACAAACAATTGCATTAGCTGATCTAAAAATAAAAAATAAAAAAAAAAAGAAACACCCTCTGAGGCAAGTTTCAGCAAGTGCTCATGTCCAGACTAATCTAATAAATGTTTAAATTGAAGTTTGATGTTGTAGGAGGTGGTAGAAATGAATGACCTGTCTACAAAGATTTACCTCTGCTCTTTCCACTGAGAGGAATTTGCTTAAAATTCCCCTCTTGCAACTGTGACTGCGAGAATCCCACTCTCTGACCTCTGCATTATTTGTTATCTGTCTTTTTCTGCTGTCTCGGTGCCTTCAGCCTTTCAACCTCCCCTCCTTCTGACTCCTCTGAGGGGTGGTGGGATCTCTACTCCCCACTTTTTCCACCACCATTGCTATTCCTCTCTGTATACAAATGTGGTGAATGATTTCCCCAAACACTCCACTGGCAAATATTCCAGTGTGTTAACCTGCTATTTTGTTGAGTAAAACTGTAATATATCTTTGTCAGTTCATACCTGAACATATGGTGGTGTTTTAGTTGTGCATAATTTCCTTAATCTCCATCAGGAGTAGGGAAGAACAATGCACAAGAAAACTATTCTTTCACCCTTGGTACCTGATCCAAAGCTCCTTGGAGTTGTTTGGTGTTTTTTAAATGACTAGGGATGTCGTCTCTTGGAATAAATACCTCTCTAGTCACTCACTGCAGAAATCCTTTGCTGTGTGATATAGTGTCTTTTTTTTCCCTCTTCTTATGTTGCCTTTACAAAGCTGGGTATTGCTGAGACTCCTCATCTATGTGTCCACCCAATAGTAGTCTGCTTTGCAAAAACATCTATCACTGCATCTTCTATGATTTCTCCAGACCAGTTTAGCAATGGGATTGTGGTCATCAACATTAACGAAGCCGTGACCCAATGAAGGTGAAAGAGGAGATGCAATAGCACAATGATACTCTTCTATTCTTAGTACTGGACTGTGCTCAAGTGAAGAGTGCTGCAGGAATACTCAATTTAATGTCCAATAATGTCTAATTTGAAAAAGCATAGCATTTTATCTTGAACGGTGTTTTTAAGGGAAAATAAGCACGTTTAAGTTCCCATATGAGTCAAGGTGAAATAAACTAAGCCTTCCCAAGTGAGTGCCCTATAAAACAAAGCTCCTTTCAAATGAAGGGAAATATCAACGTTTTTACTCTTCTGCTTTGCAGTTGTTAAGTAGAAGTTACCAGAGGAACTTGATGTAAAAGGAGTGCAAACTGTATCAGAAACACTTAACTTAACAGTCTGTTATTTAGTGCACTTACTAAGGAAACGGCCCCCAGAAGAGCTCCTGCAGAAGGTAACAGATGTTGTCCTCTGATTAACCAGGAATGGTGAGAGTTTAATGTGTGCCAAATCCTGAAGTCCTTACTCAGGCAAAAAAAAAATAAAAAAAAATAATCCAGTACTCGCATTAATTATGCCTGAAGAATGTGATAAAAGTATCAAAATGCAAAATAAAATCCATTCAAAAGTATAGTGTCAAACAGCTCAAGCATTGTCTGACTTGAGCTGTGTATTTTGTTGGCCTCAGATCTTTTTTTTTTTTATCACAGGAAAGGTTTGCTCCAGAATGTTTCCCTGACAGGGCAAGAGGAAAGTTTATGAATTGGATGAATTACACTAAAAGGAAGAATCCAGTCCTTAGCATTTCTGCTGGCATCCAAGACAAATTAGATATTGGGAAACACACCGAATGAGAAGTTTCTTTCCAATAAAGAGTAAATAAATAAATAATTAAATCTGAAGAGATGATATAAAAGGACAATGGCACTGAAGTATATAATGAGTCTGGACCTATGCTGTTGCATTTATGTAGGCTTTCCAGTGATAAAGTAGGTTAAAAGACAAATTAATTGTATGCTTCCTCTTCATGAGAAAGAGACCAATGGGAGTTACTATGGCAACTACTTGCAATTCATCCTATTAACTTTCTTATTGCAGGAACAATCAATAATAATACAGATCGCTTTAGGATAAAATATACATGAGGTTTTTTTTAAAAATATGTATGGTTTGCTCTACTTTCAAATAAAATGTGATGTGTTCTTAAAAAGAAAAGACAATGTTAGACAGAAGCAAAACTTTGTTTTGCCTGAAGGAAAAAAATGGTGAATCAAGTTTGTACCAAAAATCAATCTTTTTCTTAGCAACTTCAGCAAACTGTTCGGATTAATTTCTTCTGAAATGTTTTGACATTTGTGTTCACTTTCACTGTGAAGGTTATACCTTATTTAAAGGCATAATATTGCATGCTGATATTTCTGCTTAAACTAGTCATGGGTACTTATACTCTTAAGAGGTCTAGGTAACCCCTCTGAAAAACCTTTTGGAAGTGCAGAATTGTCTTAAATGGCTTCTGCAGATCCTGCACTGTGCTTCACATGGAACAGCAAGAGGAACCCTGTCAGGTACCTTCTGATTCCTGTGGTCCAGGCAGCAACGACAGAAACATTGCATCTGTCTTCTGAGGGATGTGTACTTTTCGGTGGGGTGCATCAGATGCTCAGTCTTTACCTGCTTCAGTTTTTGTGATTGCTAGGAGACACAAATTGAATGAGGTTTGCAACCACTGATTTCAGAGGTACTCACCACCAGCAGGAAGGTACCCCATATGCAAACGAATATAATTAATGAGTATTCTGAAGTAGGAAACTTAAAGAACAACTCTGGGTTGCATGATTTGTCAGTGGAAGCATGCTGTGTACTTCTGGCACTTCTGACAGAGCAGTGGATCTTTAGTTCAGAATAGTGGTTAGGACAATGAGTTGGTCTTGAGAAATCTTTCTCAACTCAGCTGAGATCTTCCTGTGAGGTTTCACAAAATTTACTTTGCATCTCTTTCCCCACCTCTCTCATGGATGGTACTGTGCTGCTTTGTACGTACTGTGGGCAAAGGTATAGTTGTGACTCTAACATAGCTGGATGTGTCAGTGATGAGACTGATGAAATCTAGAAGTTGTGCCTGCTCAAGGACTTCAGCATGAAAATACCAACTTGAGATTTCAAGCATTTCTTTCCCAGGTGAGGTGGAGTCTTTCCCTTTCTTACAGTGACAGCTGGGTTGTACCAGTTGCCTGCAAATAGAACGGAGATCTATTCCAGCCCCCAAAATTGATCAATCTAAGTCACTGCTCTATGTTCCTTGTCACTGAATATGTCCCTAATATATCAGCAGTGGATGACTCAAGCCCTGTTTATGTGCATATGATTGTAAATATGTGAGACTTTAACATCATCCAGTTTATAATACTTGCAAAGCCAAATATGGTTTACTGCTATTTCACTTAGAGGTGTGAATCATAATATGTTATAGCAAATTTAAGGTAGTAGCCCTGTGTGGATTGCTGAGGGCCTTCTCTCATGAATGTGTCAGTTTTTGAAGGCAGAATTTTCTGAAGATGCATGGCTGTTTTACTAGATCAAATGCATAAATCTGAGCTGCCTGAGGAGAACTGGAACAGCAATGTTTCTGTGTCATGGATAAATTTGTATATCTTAAGTTTACATCTGCTGTCACTTCACAGTCTGCAGTTCTACTTGGGTTTCCCCTGATGGTCCCTTCCGCAGAATTCCTATGCTCAAAGTAAGAATTACAAAATACTCTTAAATTTGAAAATTTGAAGATAATAAACAGATTATTAATCTGCTTCCAACAGAAGCTGCTGATCTGTTGTTAGAAATTTCATCACACTTCATTAATATAAAAATGACCGAAACAGTAACAGCTTAACTTTCTTCTCCAATTCTCTTCTACCACTAAGTTATTTAACTTTTCTTCATGTGATTTGGATTCTTGAGCTATAAGTCATCTTTGGCTCTTCCCTTTATTGCTTTGACCTATGCATGTTTTGTATATTTCTTTTATCAAAAACCCTCAAATACCTTTTCCTTTCAGCTGCCCAAAAAACATCCCAAACTCTTACCTCAGAAGCATTTCTTTTGCCTTTCCTCATGCCATACTAATGCTATTCTGGGGTTTTGATGCTTCTCAAAAGACAATCTGAACTGCAGTCACAGACTTAGAGATGTCTAATCATACTCACTATATATTCTTCTTTTTATTTCTCTTTTTCAGGCCCAACGAGGATAAGCTCTATAAAAATATATCTTTATTTACCTGATTAGTCTTTTTATATTTTTTCCCCCATTCCACCCCTATTTTTAGAAGTATAATATCAGTAATTATCCACATTATTAAGCAGTTTAAGTCAAGGCTTATAATAGCTGCCACCCCTTGCCTCTCCCCCCTCCCTAACCAAAGAAAAGCCAGGAAAGCTAACCAGGCAATAAAATAAATAATAATAAAAAAAATAATCTGAGTATCTTAGACTGTTCTTGTATAACCCCAATAAAATAAGACCCGACAATCAATCTGCCAGTTTGGTGCTCTCATATAAAAAGATGAACAGCAGTTCTCAGAGGATGAATTTAAAAGCACTGCACAACTGCTCTCTTTGAGACTTAGTTTCTCCTGCCCTTTTAGTCTTTACTTTTGTTTTTTCCTCCTACTCTTTCTTAAAAAAAAAAAAAAAAAAAAAAAAACTTGAAGAGAAAACTGTCACAATATATTTGTAAAGTACTCTGTGAAATATGAAGGCTCTTCCAAGACCAATAATGCTGTGCATACTGGGACTCTTCATCCAAACAGTTTAGTTAAGTAATACTCCAAATCAAGATGTTGTAAATCAAAATAACATCATCCTAAAATGGATTTAGAGACAGATTGGAGTATGAAAGCAATAACAAAGACTTCACAGGCAGGGCTTCTCTGCTTAGAGCAACCTGTACAATATATCTGTGAAATGATGCAGTGGGGATCCTTATAGCAGGTGGCACTGAGAGCTGAGAGTACAGTGCCTGCAGAGATTAAAAAAAGAAAACAAGACCTGGCAAGAAAAGCCAAAGCAACATGATGCCATCAATTTAGGTTCTTGCTGCCTCAGTTGCCATAGCTTGTGTTCATGGATGAGAGCTGTGACTGAGCGACACAAAAGTAAAGAGAGGAGACTGAGCAGTCACTTGGAAAATAACTGAACATGCTTCAGTGTTTGTTGCAATTCTTTTCTTTCCTCTTAAGAGAAGAACTTAATCTTGAACTCCTCACTCTGAGGTAACACTGATTCTGTAAATTTGCTCTGTTTGAGATCACAAGGACTAAAAAAGTTATTGCTTTTAAAGTCCGCGTGTAGACATTTTATGTTGCAGGAACTCCTATTTGCATCTGTAGTCTTTCAACACGCCGTGTATTAGTGCAAGAAAAAGCCCTGTGTGTGTGCATGTATGCACAGTGCAAGAAACTTCTTGAAGTCCTAGTGCTGCTGTTTAGCATTATTAACTCCTCAAAATATCCCTGGTATGCACCCTTCCCATAAGGTATCCAAGAGAGAAAGCAAGCTTTCTCTCTTCTACTGGGGATTTGCATTTCAGATTTCTTCCCTCTTTCAGCCTCATAGGGAGCTCATGTGGAATATTTATTTTGCCTTTTGATCAATAGCCACTGTACCAGTTCCTCTTATCTATAATTCTGTCAGTAACTTTTTTTTTTTTTTAAGTTAAAAGCATGAAGAAAGGATTTTAAAACATCCAGACTGGACACTGTTATGCAGATTTCAAATTCTTTAATGTCACTTGAAATATAGCTCATCATTTTGGTAGATTTTGCATTAGGCCCACACTTTGACATTATCTGTCTCAGTATTATACAACTTGTATTTCTCTACTTAATTTGGGTTATAGTTTGGTGCCCTTCTACAGAAAAACGCTGTAGTCACTACGATATCTGAGGTGCACCCATCTCTTCTCCATTTTGCTGAAGTTACTTATGTGTTTAAATAATGTCAGTTTTAACTGGGTTTGAGAAAAAGGTAGAAGAAAAAGAGGGATTGACTCTTTGGTCTGATGGTTAATGCACTCTGATTTGGGATGAGAAGTGTCAGGTTCAATTCTCTGCTTCAAATAAGGAGGATGGATCTGAACCTAAATATTCTGTATTCCCATGATTAACCCTGGGCAGTTGAATGAAAGACTCTACTTCTTTCTCCTCTTGGTTATGCTTGTATCTAATCAGGAAAACATTCAGATCTATGTTTTGAATGTGGCATGTTCCCTTCAAACACAAGATCTCCAAACCATAGGGGCTGACAGGAACCTGTGGGGATCGAGTCCAGCAGTGAGCATTTTTTCTCTCAAAGAAAAAAAAAAAGATTGAAATCATAATTTCAGTATTTCCTTGAGGCAAACACAGGCGTTGTCACTGTAAGCAGGTTGGCTTTTATTTGGGTCCACACAACCACTGAATCCCTCTAAGAACAAGGTGAGAATCCGGCCAAGGGAATCCGACCCCTGCCTTACAGGGGTGGGAAAGCAGAGCCAAACTGGCTACCATCTGGTGGATCTACACCTTTATACACCTTTCAGTTACTTGAGAGAGGATCTTTTTTCCTCACTGATATACGAGAGACTTATGTCTCCACTGGAGCTTTAGATATAAAGCACACGAAAAATTTCAAAGAAACACAATGTTAATAACATGTAGATTTCTTTTCCTTGATGGTATCAAGAGCTCCCACTGACAGCAGTTAGTAGCATCCTGCCTGCCGCCAGTAGAAGAGTTCTTTCTTTAAGAAGCTAGAAACACTGTGGGGAGGTCAGAGGGCACCTTAGCATGAAAACAGTCAGCATCCATCAAGAGCACATCACAAATTCTGCAGGTGGCATAATTTGCATGCTTAAGTACTACTCAATGCCTAGTACACAAGCATCTCATTTTAATTTGCTATGAATTATTTTTAAAGGGAACATGACTTATTTCCTGCTTTGATGCTTTTTCTGGGGAAGGAAAACAAAATGTACAAGGGTTAAAAATGAGGTGGGATAAATAACGTATGTTTGATAGGATAATGATCTGAGACCAGCTGTTGCTGAACAAACATTTATTATTATAAATCATCAGAGGCCTAATAAAATATAGACTTACCGTAATAATACCAAACAAAAATGCTTATGTAATTATTAAATATGCAAAATTCAAAGCTCCCTAGAAAATTAATTTTTGTGGGCATAGGCCCAAGTCTACTTCTCTTGCATGCACATCACTCAGACACCGGTGCAGAAAATCCTTGCCTTCACTGAGATTTACTTTATCATTTAAAGCATGATTTACACTGAGACAAAGAAGACACAATTGTGAAATACCCCGGTTATGACATATCACTGCTAGAGAACTCCAAATAAATGATCATGCTCTGGCATTCTTTCTTCTGGGGAAGAAGTGGAATGTATTAAAAATGCCAGACATGACAAGCTATACTAACTTGAGTGCTTGAGTACATTTCTTTCCATAATTTATATGCCACAAATGTACTGACATACAACAATAACATACACCAATATGTTGACAATTTCCAAAAGCTGAAGGGTGAGAAAGCTGTGAATAGTAAGCAGTGCTGGTGTAACTCAAGGTAGGAAAGTTTGCTTGCACATGTTACAAGGCATCACTTGTATTTACACTATCTTCATTCTCTTTCCTTGAATCTTTCGAGTCCCTGCACAGATAAGACTGCCTGAACACGCTTGGCCTATCAGTGCTTTGTGGTACTGCAGTGCTGTCCCAGAAGGGATGCTTTTCCAATGCTTGGCTTTTGACAGTGGCATCCAAAATGAAAACCCCTGTTCTGCTTGGAAGTATCAGCAGCCTTTTCCTGCCACACTGGGTACTCACCATCTGTGTTGGATGGAAAGCAAAAGATGCTGACAAGCTGCAGAGTAAAGCAGTCATTACACTTTACTCTGTGACAAGATCTTTGACTGGCATGGGGCTAAGATGAGCAGGTACTGAGTGGCTTTAGAAAAAGGAGCTCTAGTTATCAAAGAGTCTCAAAATGACATTTTAATCAAGCCTTGCTTGAACAATTTGCTAATTACATTCAACTGCACTTAAAATTCTGACAACTCCTGTTTTTTCTTTATAGAGAAAATGCAGAAAATTGTTTTGGGTACAGCACTGCTTATTCTGAATACCTCAAAGTCACATCATCCAGGAGAGATGGTGGCAGATCCTAGCAGAAGTCATATTTGCAATTTCCTTTCCAACATCATTTTGGAGTAAATTTCGTCACCAGTATATTCTTCTTTTCCTCTCCTTGCAGTACATTTTTTCTATATTTAAGTATGTATAATGGATCTGCTAAAAAACATCAGAGACCATTAAGCCAGAGAAGCATGAAATCAAGTAGAAATTATTATTTTAATTCTATGCACTTGTGCATAACCATATGAACATGGTGCCAAATAAACATTCATCTGAACTCCAGCTCGTACTCAAGACAGTAATCTGATTTTCAGTTTGGTAGCAGGAAATATGAGCCTGCAAACATTTCAAGAGAATCTTAGCTGCAAAAAAACAGCTTGTATAAACTCTGAGAGGCAAAAGAAAATGTCAATTACTCAGTAGTAATTTTATTGTTTAAAAAACCTCTTCAAATGGCAGCACTGGGGCTTGACAGACAAGTACCAATCTGTAAATTTTGTTAATCATGTGCAATTTAGAAGCATAAGCTCAGTGTTGATGGGCTGCACAATCCTGCCTCATTGTGAGCGGGCTGAGTTCCAGCCTCATGCACAGTTTCCAAGGGGAGCCTCTGGTTTGACTTGGGCTAGTTTGTGAAAGACATCATTGGAGCATTACAGATGTTGGAAACTGTAACAAGTAACTTTTTTTTTTAATTATCATTTATGTATAGTAATAAGTATTTGTCTACTAAGCCTCGTAATGAGGACAAATTATCTTAATCTGGAAAATGATATTTGGAGTAAGACCAAAACATCTTAATCCTTTTTTCTCTTAATATAACAACAGCTATTCAGTTATTTCATTTTAAAGATCTCTTTTTCCATGAAGGAACTTTTAGAACTTTCAGAAAGATGAGCAGAATGATGCTTTATTATGAACAAGATAAGCAGTCCTTTGTGTCTGTGTTGGAATGCCATCATTACAGTGCAGGTCAGAGACAGAAAAGGTCTCGTGTCTTCTGGAAGGGGTCTGAAATGCAGAGGAAAAGGGCACTTCCTGAAGGTCTCAAGAGAACCGGCCAAGGAGAGTCTCCAGTATGGTCTCCCTGGATCCCAGATTAGTATTTGAGGCATTTAACAATCTTTTTTCATTAGTCTCACTGCATCTTAAAAGTGTTCTGAGCTCATGGGTAATTCCTGGGCATGTCAGCAGCCTACTTGCAGCTGTTAATAAATTCAGAACATGAAAGATGAAGGACAGGTGGGATAATAGAGTAGAGCATCAAAGCTTGAGTTGACAGAGGAAGAAAATATGCAGTGGAAGCAACTGAAAAGGAAAGTCCTCTCAGGTATCTCATGTCACTTAAATGTGGTCTTAATGACTATCCTTGAAAGCAGCAGTCTAACAGGAAGAAATCTACAGGCCCTACTTACCCAAATAACTTGCCTGCTACATCAGATTATTTATAATTGAAAGCTGAACTTTTCAACAACTCTTCTCACTTTCCAGCTGTAGGTTGGTTTAACAGCTGTGGTTTAATGCCGTCAGAAAGGAACTGCACTGGGCCATTCTCCTTCAGTGACAAATGCAGACGAGCTCCCAGAGTTCCTGTGTAAAATGCAAAATAAGGCATCTCAGCCCACATGCTGCCTTTCAGCATGGAAATAAGTGGCTGTAACAAAAGGATGAAACAACATTTCCCTGCTTTCTGTGCATTTCTGGCTTCTTGATGTTGTCTGCGCTGCCCTTTGCTCTGTCATCTCTCTCCCCAGCTCTCAGAACAAGGAGGTTACTGTGGCATACTAAAAGAGCTGGAGGCAGTTAATGAATAACAAAATGGAGAGCGCACTTTCACAGACTCCGTAATTTCTGAAAGTGCCTTACTGAATGGTAAGGAATCTGAAATCTCAAACCTGAAGTTTCAAAGTAGGGAAAGAGGGATGCATCTTCTCAGTGTGTGCTGTGTGAGAAGGAGCTGTGAGCTCTAGAGGGTCTCCTGCTGTCATTGTGGGGGTGACATCTTCCACTGCCCTCAGAGAAAAGCTTTTACATCTGCCCTTTCACTCTTAAGAGTGCTTAGGTTTTTTAAGCCAGCTGAAGCTGGGGTCCCTTAACCTTTCTGGTATAGATTTCTGACCCTGAAAAGAAGATGTAGCTCTAGCACATGCATCAAAACTCTTTATGCTGCACATGGGAGAGGCAAAATGCCTCAGCAAAGTCAGAAAATCCATAGCTGTGTGGAAAATCACCCAGAGCAGCTTCCTAGCACTTCAGATGCCAAAGCCACTAAGGCTTCTCCTGCAACTCTATTCCTGGGGCTGCTCTGCCTGTGCCAACAGCGCAGCTGACCACCAGCCTCAACCTCCTTCCACATTAACAGAGCTGCAACAGCTTTGGTCTCTAAACTAATAAGCAAGAAGACTGTACAGGTACCCCCTATTACTGTCTTTGTGAAAATTTGCTGGTCTTGTATCTTTTTAGGTGATTGTCATCAATGAAATTTGTTTATAGCAATGAATCTGCAAAACTCATAGTTTAAACTCTTAGACTGAGTTAAGTTGAAGTCATACAAGAAGTAACCATATCTGATTAACATCAAAAACATTAGCTAGAAAATGGGAACAAGAACTACTGCTACTAGATCTTTTAAAATATTGCATAATTTGAGCACTTATTGCATAATTTGAGTGCTGTAAGAAAGAAACAAGCTTATTTGGGACAAGGTGAAGAAAGAAATGTACAATATTGCCTTTTATTATTTTTTGGAATCTGTGAGGGCTTTTTCTCTGTCATTCTAAGTATCAGGTTATGTCACTCACTTGACGTGCGCTATGCTCTCAGTGCCATGTTGAAGTATTTCCACCAACATGATGCTGCACGTGGGCTCTGAGAGCCCTTGCTAATGGCTTTCCGCAGTTATGGAGTGTAGCCTTTTGCTCACCTGTACCTCAGCTCAACAGGGCAGCATTTCTAGCAAAAGGAGTATTTAGCTGATCAGAGGAGATGACACAAATATCAAAGAAACTATGCTCAAGCCAAAGAGGTACGTCTCTGAAGGTAAACTTGAAAGACAGAAGCAAGCAACTGCATGGATTTTTCTTAATACTTTTCATGTAGGATAAGACATCTCCTCTTGGCTTTGGTTGAACATTTTCTCCAGTTAATCCCCTTCGAGTTAGTCCTGCTGACTTCTTTAATACTGACGTGGCAAAGAATAATCTGCAGTTGTGGAAGTCTCTCATGGCTGAGCACAATGCTCCTCACCAGCAGGTTTCTCAGTAGGCTCCAGCAGCCCCACTGTTTCTCCCATTGCAATGGTCTTTAGTTACTTGAATACACTGTGACAGGAACATTGGCCTGCATACCTTTCACATCTGTACACACACTACAAAATATTAATTTAATCTATCAGGGAAGAAGCTTTGAGCTGGTCAAAGGACGGCAATGCAGCTAACCATTCTGTCCTTTATCTGCAGCAGCTTTTCCTGTGTAATATTTGCATAGATTCAGAAAAGAACTGACTCTGCATGAATTATTGTCTTCATAGTTTTCTGCCTGGAACTTGTTGTCTTCCCAGAGTGGTTTGCTGTGACTTACACAAGAGGATGGCAAAGAGCAGAAGTAAAGTAATTTCAAAGTACCTAATTTATCTGGAGCTTTTTGTACAGTTTGAAACAATGGTGAATATCCTCTTGTTCCTCCTTTGTTGCCATGGATTAGGAGTGTTCACTACTCCTGCTTAATCCTGGTGCTTATTAACTCTTAGCTGGACAGGTAAAAACAGTGGAAGAAATGTTTTGGGAGTGAATGCTGGGATTTAGGATCTAGGAGCTGACTATAAACTCCATTTTAGTCCTAATGTGACAGAGCCATCCAAGTGAAGTATTGATTAAACTGCAACGCCAGGCAGGCTGGGAAATTCTGTTTCTAGGTAAGGCTCTGACTATTCTTCACAGCAAACAAGAGCTCCTGACAGCACTCTGCCTCCCTTCAGGGGGCCGGTGACATGCCCCAACCTCCGCACACAAATCCTGTGGGCTGGCAGCAGTGGATGAGCTGATGGGAGCCCGGGTCCAGGCTGTGCTGCCTGCTGCATGCCATCAGCTTAATTACAGTGAAGGCCTGCACTCACTCGTAAGCTGAGGCTTTTTCCTTTTGTACTGCTTTTGTCTTCCACGTTGCTGGCAGAAGCTCCACTTCCCTTCTAACTGCCTTTCCCCTGGATAATTCAGATTGCAATCTTTCGCTGGTTGTTTCTGTTGTGGTCTCTTAATTTCCTGAATTTCTGACACTTCTTATTTCTTGCTGACATGTTGGAAAGAATAATGCAAAAGAGAAATCAACAAAATGTGGTGCTGCAACTCTGCTTGTCTGTTGGCCTTATCCCCCAGGCTCAGTGCTCTTTCCAGAGGAGGACAGAATTAGTCCCATGTGAGGCATTTCCCACAGCCCACATTTTCTCTCTCTATTTCTTTTCTATGACCCTGGAATTACTCAGCAGGTAGCAGTGAGAACAATAGTAGATTAACACAGACCTCTTCTGCCTAACATCCTGTGAGAGAAACAATACAAATCTCTGCAAAGCATCATTGCAGGTTTTCATTTCTTTTAAAATTTGACTTTAACATTTTTTGTAATCTTAATAGCTAGCAGTATAGGGTCAGGGGGAGAGCAGGTTCTGAAGCTTTTATTATTGTTGTTTTTAAAAGAAGGTGCATAATATCTTCTTTACTGAGCAAAAGCTAGTTTAATTTTTATATCTGTGGTAGGAGTGGCTCCAGCGAGGAGCTGGGCACTGAAGTGATGAATTCCATCGTGGTCCTATGAAAACTCCAGCTGCAGTGCTCAGCTCAGCACTGCACCATTTGTTCTTAGCAGGGCTTTATTTAAGATGTAATCTAAAGGCATACGAGTGGATAAGAAATGTGATTGATTGCAGTGTTATTACTAATAATTCTTCGTGTTAAGTTGCATTCTTTTTATCTGCCCTATGTCACTGGATGCTCCCGTTCATAAATTTTAAGCTTAGCTTTATATTTCATGGAGAATTTTAAATAGTCTGGTTCAGTAGTAAAATCTATTGGAGACAAATTTAATCTGTGGTGATCTTTGAGGTATAACACACTAAAAACTACCTGAAGTGATAACAAGGCTGTGCCTCAAGAAAACTTAGAATATACAGAAACCATACCATTTGTCTACTTCATACCCAATTAGTACATGTAAGATATCTTTACTGTTAAGCATTACAAACGCTACATATCTTATTTTACCTGGTTTTTCTAATTTAATATAGATTAATTCCTAAGTAGTTCTTACATGATCAACTAATTTCAATTTCTATTCAAGAAAGCCACATAAATAGATATTAAAAAGCACAAGTAGTGTTGTGAGATGGCAATGGAAATTGTAGTGGTGGAAACATAAATTCCGTCTAATTTTATTGTAATTCTGCTGGAATACTTTTTTCAAAACACTGCATCAATTTCCAAATCCATTTGTTACTCATTTTATCAGACAGTACTGAAATCATTTAATACACTATAGTCTGTCATATGTACTTCTCTTGGTGTTTCATTTTAATTTAGCAGTACTTAGTAGACACTTAACTGATTGCCATTCTTAAATTTAATAGGCAAAATCTATCTTTATCTTGTTCTCTTCTATAGATTAATATTAATCTTATTCTAAGATAAGTTTCTACCATTAAAACAGAAAGGATTTGCTAAAAAATAATCTTGTCTAGAAGACTTATCTAGATCATATACTTTCTTGCTGGAAAAGGGCTGAACACTTTAAAAAATCCTTCAGCCTCCTCGAATGGTATTGCTTGATAAGAAACAAAATGAGGTGGGGAAAATGGGGCTATTCAGACCACACTAAGTCCGGGTTCAGATAATAATTGATGGAGAAGAGGGTCAGAAAAGAATGGAATCAGGCCTTGATGAGAAAATACAGGCAGTACTGGCTTTTGTACTCATCGCATCTCTAAAGCTTCCTTAGAAGCAAGATTTGGGCTGAGGATAGAAAAAGTGAAATATGAGAAACAAAGTGGATTCAAAATAACTTGGCGATTATGGATTTGTCTGTTTCTTTAAGGCTGGCATGGTCTCTGGGCCGCCTCCATGAGAGAGGGCAGCAGTTGAGCCCACACTTCGGGCATCACCAGAGCTAGAAGCAAACACCAGCAGATTTTCCCTAGGCCTTGGCATGCCCAATAGTTACTCCCCTGGACTGGAGAGGGACCTGCAGAGATATGCACCCTCAGCAGGGCATGGGATATGAAACATAGGGTTTGCTCTCAACTCTGCTTTGTATATCTTTTTCCTTTTATTTTTTTTTTAATTTATTTTTTCTTCTTCATTCTCTTTGCCTTCTGCTTAATAAGAGCCTGGCTTAATCAGCCAAGCCTGCATCTTCTGTAACACTGCTGTGAGTTTGTGACCAATGAGACAGCTAAAGGCAATGCCCAGTGCTGCTAGAAGTTTGCCAAGTCTTGCAGTGGCTGATAAGAGCATGTGCTGTGCTCAAGCTGCTCCAGCTGCTATTGTGCATTTTTAAATGAGTTTAGGAGTGGTGGGGGAGTTCCAGGAGGCTGGGAAAAGCAAATGTTGTTCCAGTATTTAAGAGAGTAAAATGAGATGACCCCAGTAATTACAGGCTTGTCAGATTGGCTGCTGGTCCTGGAATGTCTGATGTAGAATTTGATTAATAAAGGATTAACAGTAGAAATCTAATTAATGCCAATCAGTAGGGGCTTAGAGAAAGCAGATCCTGTCAAAATTACTTTTTTGTGAATGAGATTACAAATTTTGTTGATAACCATAATAATGTTCGTCTAATAGCATTCTATAAAGTATTCGACTTGGTACTGCATGATACTGATTAAAAAGAAAAAAAACCACAACAGAAATAAAAAATTGATGTAAAAACTGTCTGTCAGAGCTCAAAACAAACACTAGAAAAGGATCCTTACAAACCATACACTACTTTTACTTATGGACTCCATTAATTTCTTATTCCTTTGATGTTTTCAGCCTTTTTTATGACTTTCAAAGGAAAGTTGTTACAATTGTGCAAGTCTGTGACTGGCTTTGGAGGAATGCTTTAAAAGAGAGGAACCAGTCACCAATACAAAACATGGACCACATGTTTGCATCCAGGTTAAGAAACAGGCATTTTAGTGGAACTCATGTAATGCTACAGTTAGAAACAAGGGTCTTCACTGAGTTCAGCTCTGGGAAACTGATATTGAAGAATGCCCTTGGGGTCATAGTATCTAACCATGATGAACATGAGCTCCCACCATAGTAATGGGCAAGATTATATTCCATACAATTTAGTACAGACGACTCTGCTGTGTTACTAATATAAATTGCATTAACATATTGTAGCAAAACTCATCAGCACATTCCACACTGGCACTGGCACTGACACTAATAAATGTCAAACCCTTGGCAGGGTTTCAACTCAGCTTACATTCCCCTGGTACACTTGCTGTGATTTAACCACGGGTTCTGCCTCCATCTCTAATCATGCAGTTCTGCTGGCTTCATCGTATCAGAGCTTATGATTGCCTGACTGCTGGGAGAATTGTCTGAGCTAGGATTGTGGAGAGAATGGACAGGTTTCTACTGGAAGGTGGGTGATGTATGGACCAGAGAAACTGGAATGGGAGTTAAAGGGTTATTCTTGACACTAAAACGGTTAATAGTTCCCGAATTTGCCAACTTGACAAAGGGGAAGATATCAGCAGTGAAAAAAGGACATGGAAGATTACTTGTATAAAGATTTGGGATAGTTTCTCAGAATTGGAGGGGTTAAACTGTCTGCCCTACTTGCATGCTAGCAAGTCCCAGCTTGTCCCATTTATTGTGGCTTTAAATCCCTTGCTCTGCTTGGCAAGTTGTTGCTAACTCTTGGAGGAGTGGATTGCCAGCATTTTAACTTCATATTTAGATAGAGGAAGAAATGTTGATGTTTGGTTGCCAGTTGCAGAAGATGATCTTAGAGGTCTTTTCCAATGTTACTGATTCTATGATTCTATGTTTGTTTTCAAAGAAATATTTAGTCCTTAAAATGGAAAATTTTGGATAATCATGCAAGAATTCATTAAAGATTTAATCACTTTTGTGGCCAGGGAACACAGCTAAGAAGTACATCCTCCTTGTTTAGTAGCAGTTAGGAGTTTAAATCAGCCTAGAAATATTGTCAGTGCTGGTAGTTAAGGTGATTAACTGTTGGAGAATAGGTAGTGTCAAACTCAAGCCTAGAGGTTTTCCCAGATGCTCTGCTCTAGTTCTCTCAAGAATAAATTCAGGAGAGTCTCATGGTTTGTATTAGGCAAAGCACTGTACATGCCCTCCAGCCTTTCAATCTCGATCTGAAGTGAGGATGCAGAAGAAAATCCATACCAATTAGAGAAGCAATATTGGTGATGTGTCCTGTTTATTGGTTTCACTGGGGCTTTAGGAGGTTGGGGTTGTATTTGTTATATTTACGTTTAATATTCTGTTCTGCACCTTTGAATTCTTTTACTTCCAAGATTTAGGTTCAGTAGCAAATAGAAGATAGTTAAGACTATTAAAAATATAAATTTATATCTTTTATAATTTATATATATTTATATATTATATAAATGAGAAAGCCAAACAGAGTTGTCTTTATAAATATATCTTGAGCCTCAGATAAAGGAAATACGACACCTTGATGTGTAGTCCAATTAACTGATACTTTGATATTTGTATGTTCTAATACAACATTTCTTCATTTTAGTAATCTTTAGAGATATGTTTGAGGTGGTTATTGCAGTGAGATTAAGGCTGAGGTCCTTGAAACCCCCTAAGGATCTTTTACTTTTTATTAGACAGTATACTGCTCTAATAATGTTAAAACCTTTTAATTCAGTGAAATGAATTTACTCAAATTTGATACAACAGAACTGTCACTTATCCTTTACCCACAAGAGAGGAAATTAAAGCCTGAGTTTCCAAAGGACCTTACTCTAATGCTGAAACTCTTTGGAAACTTTGGTCAAGAATATCTTAAAGGCAATTTATCTTTCTTTCAAAGATTAAAATTTGGGATTACATTGACTTCGGCGATAAAATATATATATATATAATATTATAGAATGAAAACCCAGCCTTGTTATAGTAAATAGCAGTTTTGGTGTGCTCAGCACTATTTGCTCCCCTCTGAGATGGAGATGTGACACACACTGTTACCTAACTTTGGAATTTGCAGGGTTGTTAGATGTACTTTTTTTTAATAATTGCACTGCTGCAAACTTCGTTAAACAATGTCCTCTGCCTTGTGACCATCATAACCAGCTCTAAAGCAAGACTCTTCATCAATAAAAGGACTCGGAGCTCCTGGTAAAAGAATCGATTGCAAAGTACTTTATGTAAACATTGCGATTAACATTTAGCAGAGCAGAATTAGTCGAAGTAAAAGCCAAATTTGATGCCGCTTAACAATCTGAGGGATCAAGTAGAAGAGTTCTAGCATAAGGTCAGTGATAAATGATGCAGGAAGTAGAAGTGGGAGTTTTGCACAATGACTCTGGAAACACCCTATCACTCCCAAGAGCCTTTGATGTTGAAGGAAAAGAAATTGTGAGTGTGGTCCAAGTGATAAAATCCACATATCAAACTGCAAATTATTGCCTGTTTTCTGTCCTGAATTATTCACACTGCGATTCCCAAACTAACATTTTTCTTGGTGGTTTAATTGTTGCCTCAACCAACTCTTCTAAAGGCTCATTTGAGGCTTTTGAGCCTGAGAAACTTTTTTTAAAAATAAAAATAAATAAATCAGAAAGCAAGCCTTTTATTCTGGATTGATTCTCTCAGGTACTTTGAACACCAGTGATAAAGTCTGCAGCAAATGTGAATTCAGCCCAAGTCCAGGATAAACACAAAGCCCATCTGGAATATGCTATAAAAATTGACAGTCTGAAAGTCAGGCTGAACTCCTCTCTGTAAACATCCTGTGTGCGAGACTCTGCACCTTCCAACAGGGATGCCTGATGGTACACGAGCAACATGGTGTCTGTGCTTCCTGCAAGAGCTGTGCTCACAACCTGCCAGCACTTCTGCTGCTGTAGCTTGGAGAGCAGCCATGGTGCTTCCTGCTAGCACGTTCAGATTGCGCTGGAGCAGAGTCATGCAATCCCCCTTGCTTTCAACAGAAGTTGTGCGGTTTAAATTAATGTCAATAGGGGATATGCACAGGCATCATGGGAAGAATAGACTTCATAGTGTGCTAATTAAAATATATTCCCCTTTTGTACTTTTCCCTAGCACCCCACTCTTATAACCAATTTACTCTGCAGAACTGATTATCATGCTAATAGCATTCCCTCCAGTTCTCAAATAGGACTCCAGTTGAGAATATCCATTAAATGTAAAGTTATATAACCTGTGAGGTGCAATATGGGAAGTAAAAACTTGTTAAAGGCTTTCTTTGGTATGAGTTTACTTTGTTATGGCTTTCTGCTTTTTCAGCTTTATTTGTGAATGTTCACATAACAATTTCCAGGTGCAGATTGATTGATTCTATAGCTGAGGAGGAACGCCAAAGAAGTCTTCCTTCATGCACTTCCTTATTAAGCTTTTCAGTTTCTTTTAGACTTTGTTTTTACCTGATTCTTTCTTTACTTTCTCATGCTGTTGTTTTGAAGTCTTCCCCTTCTCACTTTATTGTTATCTTTAGTTTTCCTATTTTCTTGAGATGTAAAGGTGTCTGTCATTCCTTCATCCCCTCCACACAGCCCTACTCTTTATTTAGGTTCAGTGGATCTCAGCATGACTCAATCCTGCAAGTTCTATCAACAGAATACTGAGAAATGAAGAAATAAAATTAGGTCAGGATTGAACTCCATCATCATTGCTGCTTTCCAAGGAGCAGCTGAATTTTCTTTGTTTTTCATACAAAGTACTGTCCATGAGTCATAAACTTTCATTTAAAATTAAAAAAAAAAAAAAGCCATTAGCGGTATTCTTCCATAATTGGGCTTTAAACAATATCTGTTTTGATATAGATGTACTCCAATTACTTTCAAGCCACAGTTTTCCCAAATTTTAATTTTTTTTCCCTCTATGGCTTAACTGAGATTTCAGTAGCAGCAGAATTTCACTCTGTGTCTTTCATGAAATTCTCCACTAGAGAGCAAAGCTGAGAAAATAGATGAGCTACAGTAACAGGCATCTTTCTTGGAGACTGTAGATAAGGCACTCAGTCATGCCAGCTTTTTTGGTTTAATTTCTGTTACAAAACAGTGACTTTCCTGTGCAGCAATAGCCCTTTTATAAACTGGTGGCAAGCAGTTGAAGCACTCCTCAACGTGCCCACTCTGCGGAGTGTCAAGTCTTTCTGCCTTTGGCAGCTGACCTCCATGCTCTTAACATTGGCTAGGTACGTGCAGGTGGAAAAACACGAATTGTTAGCACAAAATGGTATATAAATCCTGAGGGAGCATCACCTGTGTGAGCGAACCAAAATGGGACCATGTGTATGTCTTTGATAATCTTCTAGAGTCCTCACCAACAAATGATCTGATCTTTTTTGAAAAGATACAGTGATAGACCTCTCCATCAAAGCAATTTCTGTGAAAGTGATTGAATAGGGCAGGTGCATGTAAGGAGGCCAGGTTCAACAAGGGAACCATTTCTGTTCTTTCAGGTGCAAGCTAGCTACATAAGACAAGGCTGTCCTGAGAAATACAAAAAGTCAGATTATTTTCAGGCCAAGCCATGATGATTAAGACAGGTATGACTGAAAAGCCTGATGGTCAGAAGATATGTTTCTTTCACTCAGACATGGCGTAAAGGTAATCTAGATTGAAAAATAGGTATACAATCACTTACTTTAGTTAAATGGGCTTAAACTGGTCTAAATGCTGTTAAAGCGGCAGCTTCCTTTGATGAGGACAGAGCAGACATGTCAGACAGGCATAAATGTTCCTAGGGATCATCTAATAACCAGCTCAGTGCCGTGACAATTTCTTATTGCTTGTAGCGAATAGCAGCATCAACATACTTGCTTGGCAAATTACATAAACAGCATGAACACAGAAAATTTACAACAGACTCAAGTTTGAAAATGCTTTTTTGTCTGCCAAGGTCCCAAACTCTTAAATCCTTTTGTCTTAATGCAGCACTGCTTTCATAAACCCATGCAGCACTGATGTTTGCCGTGGGGGCTAATACAGAAATAATCTACCTGTAATTAAAAAAGATAGATATCTTCCAGCTCAAAGATTACAGCTCATTACTTTCCTTGGTCTCATGTGAAAAGTAGTCTCATCTATCTTGTCAAAAAATGTAATCCAGGAGTCTTGCCCATTTGAAAAGCATAAAGGTTTTATAGAAGGACGCTCAAAAGGAAGAAGTGCCTGTATTTGATACGGAGAAAGTTACAGGAGGAAGTTATGGCCTTCAAAACACTGTAATGTTACAGCCAACCAGGCTGATTGCAGAGAAGCTGATGATTGCAGTTGCTTTGTCATTAGTCCAATCTGTGTTGCTCTGCAGAGGATTTTAATAGCTGATACAATTCTTAATGAATGCAAGCAAAAGTAGCAGCTGAAGAGAATTCAGAACTGCCTGCTTGAATAGCTGCTGTGTCTTTTAGTGCCCTGAGTTCCTTGACTGAAAGAGCCAGAGGAGGACAAGGCATGGGCAGACATTCCTCTGCAGGAAACAGGTGGTATGGAAGCACTTGCTTACACTGCTATACCTGGAGGGCAGAAACAAGATGTGATGAGATAGTCTGAGCTCACGGTGTGCATTTTGTGTTGTAGGGCTGTTATGGTGAGAAACCCAAAATGCTTCAGTATCGCATGGAATTGCACCTTCCTGCAGGGCACACAGGGAGTTTGTTTTGAAAGTTACCCGAAGCTTTCTTTAGGTGATATTTCCTTTAAATGCTGTACTGTAATCGATAGGTTATTGAGAAGTGTAATATATGAAGTGGCTCTAATTCCAGCCTGGAGACTGAGTAACAAATATATCAATGCATGCAGCATTTTACAACCTGTGGCTTAGCTACAGTTTCTGAACCAAACATCTGCAAACCACTCAACTTATATGATTCATCCATGGTGCACAGTCCCACTTAAAAGAAAACACATACATGAAATGGATAGATATGAAATCCTAAAAGAAAAGCTCCCCTGAAATCTGTTCACATGCTGGCAGTATATTATAAGGAAACACTTAAACACTGAAACTAGTCATTATGGTCAGGGCAAAAAAGGCAAATCCATTAACAGCTAACGACTGGAATTGAGTCTCCAAAATGATGATGATGAAGATACAAATAAAGAAAGGAGTCCAAAACTGAAAAATGTCTTACTCATCAGATGATCCCATGTCCCTGAGGAAGTGTGGGGAGTGGAAATGTGAATCTCTTCCTAGAAAATAGTAGTACAGACTTAAAAAAAATGTGAATTTGTGTATTCTTCTACATGCAAAGGCATCTTTTTTGTCTAGCTTGTAAAGCTCTGATCGATGTGCTGGCCTTCTACTCATCCTTGCTGTGCTATATTGGCATATCATATTGGATTTAGCATAATTGGAGATATTTGAGCCTATTTTGAGCATCTTTAGTGCTGTAGAATATATGAGGAAATAAAGCAAGTAGTGCTAAGGGAAGAACAGTTGCACGTGAGATGCTCAAGAATGATATCCCTGTTAAGGTCTTGTGTAAGCTAGGGCAAAAGGTTGCAGTGGTATATGTGAAGTAAACCTACTGGAAACGTCTCCTGGGCACAAGGCACTTTAATGTGAACAGCTTAACGCACATAAAAAGCTGTGTGCTCTTAGAGGCTCCTTAAACTGTTACCAGTCTTTAAATCTTGGGCTAGATAGTGCCCGAGTGATCAATTCTTAAGCATACAGCTTGCTGGCCTCTAATGGGGGAGAGCAGAAAATGTGTTAAAATGCAGATCCTCCTGCTTCCAGTGAGGGCTGAGGCAAGGTAGCTTCTAATTTCTGATCTCAGCTGTATCTGTCCTCCATTCAGCCTAATGTTAGGGATGCAATTTAGGAGGCATTACAAAAATGGAAGACTTCCTAGGAAAACAGATTTGTTTATTAAGGTATATTTGTAATGAAAGATGTATAAGTAATGAAAAGAGATACAGTAACAGCTCTGAGCAAGCAGCAAGGCAGATCTAAGAATGTGAAATGAGCTTCCACAAAAACCTTCGTAAGCCTCCTTGAAGCATATTGTATTTAATTGTATTTCTCTTACATATTAGCCATTGCTTATTAACATTGTAGAGAAGTCTTCCTCGAGAAGATGAAGTTGAAAGGAAAGTTTTTAAGTCACCCAAATTTTTTGCCTGATGGTTAATAATTACTTGGATCTCCAAGAATTGTGGTGTTTTGTAATTTCATGCTAAAATAAAGTTGTAAATGTAGAAAATAATTATTTCTGGTGGAAATGTGCATATAGGCTATATAATGAAATGCAGCATACACAATGCTAGCAACATCATAAGATCTGAAGCTTGTGCAGAATGACTAGTGAGAGCAGAAATTTTTGTTACTTTACCTAATAATAAAACACTTGATGTGGAGCTAGAAAGTCATACTGAGATCAATGTTTTGATTATCTTAATTCCTAACCAACTACTTGATCCAAAATGTTTTAGTTTAGTAAGAGGTTATCCATCAGCATCAACTTTCAGTCTCGAATGAAAAGCCCAAGATGTGAGTTTGAAATGCAGCCAGTGAGACCTCATAGTTTGTTGTCATGCCAAGCTGAAACATATTTCAAGGGAGAAAAAAGGCTGAAATGCTGTTTTCAAATCTATTTTGTCCTTTATGCTATAAAATGTTCAATTACATATCCATAGTAGCAGCAAACAATATGCCATTTTGTATATTGAGAAGCTGACATATTTCTTGTCATCTTTTGTCACAATCCAAAGAATTTCATGTATTCTTTTGTTGCTTGATTTCTTTAGAAATTACCATAAAGTAATTAGTACTGCTCCTTGGTAGGAGCAAAACATTTTATGTGCCAACACATTTTTGATTGGTACTGTAATTAAAGAAAATTTGACTTGAACAAGAAGATAAGCAACGAATGCAGTAAGTGGGGAGCAGCTGTTATCAATATCTTCTGTTTCCAAAGACAGGGGAGCACCAGATACCAGTGAGGTGATTACAATAAATAGTTGTAGAAGTGCATTACCTGTTCAGTTTGGTTGGCAGTGTGGGAAAAGTGAGCTTTTGGGAAGTTTTGTGGATACTTGTATAGAGATCACTGGAGGAGGCAGGTGATGCTGGCTGGGACATTCCATGCCTTGGAGTAATGCTCCTCCTCTGCCCTTGCCTATGGACTGATAGAGAATTTTTCAAAGGGAAAAGAAAAAAATATTGTGAAGTAATGATTCAAAACAATAGGAAAGATCCTTTACTGTTGCACAGAAATTTTGCATTAAATATGCAACTTGTTTGGCAGCAAGCATGGCAACACAGGCTGTGGTTCTTTCCAGATCAGCCGGTGAATTGCAGTACTAGATAGAGAAGTTAAATGATGTCTTGAGGTATTTCAAGCCAAAGCAATTTTTTTTTACTCATTACAAACACACTATCATAAAACATGCGTTACGAATTTTGTGTAACAGTGTTCATAAACTCCTGAAACATTGTCAGTCTGCAAGTCTGGGGAAATAATGAAGAATTGCACTTAGATTCCTGCCTCCATGAAGGTGATAATAGATGTGCACTTGAAGATCTTGCAGTTGAGCAGAGTATTTCCACAATCTTTTCAAAATAAAGGTTTATCTAGTACAGAAAAGAAAACTATTTGAGAGGAAGAGGTGATTATTTCAATAGTGTACTGAGCCCAGACCTTACCAAATTATAACCTATAGTTGTGTCCACAGGCATATAAAGCTAAAGATCTGCAAGGCAATGCTCCATATGGTCTAGCTTGTTGATAATGTTTTCAGGCAGTATTTCAGTTAGCAAAGATAGTATTCTAACCTATCTGAATATTTAAGCTATCCTAGACTAATACACACATTTTATTTAGAGATTGTAAAACTTTTGTGTTAAAAGACTCTTGAGATGTGCTAGTGGATGCACGTGGCCCTCCTAGCAGTAATTATGTATGAAAGACAAAGTTCCACAAACTGAAAAATGTTGAAATTCTGTTAACAGCATCTGACATCAGCATGTTTGAAACTGTCATTCAAAGTAGAGCATTACTATTCAAGATGCAATTAATGCTTCACTATTTTCTGTTAGGCGTAATAAAGAAGGGCGCATCCTCCCTGTAATATTTACCTAATTTAAATTTTTTCTTGAATTTGGCTGCTTTCATATTTCAGTGTGCAATTTTCAGGCAAACAGTATATAAACTGCATATGGAAGTAGTGATAAAAAATAAGCTCGCTGCTTGCAGAGAGTAATCCCTGCTGAATTATCACCATATACCTTTGATGAGAAAGGCAGACTCTGCTGGATAAAATACACAGAAAGCACGTACTGTCACATGGAGGGATGAGGATACATCTGATGCTTTTGAGAGGTCTCTCCCAGGTAAATATGTTTAAGTACAAGATTGTATTGCCGCACCAGAAAACAGCAAGTGTTTGTATGAAGAACACAAACTCAGCAATTATTTTGGACCAGACTACGCTCTGGACTGACCGTCTGTTAATGGGCTTTAGGAATCAATAGTTCTGCAAGAGTCCACCATTGGACACAATGTGGGGTGGGACAGCCATTCATCCACAGTTCTGACAGGGGATGGAGGAGTGTTTTCCTCTCCTCTGAGCAATGCTGCTGCATCTTGTCCTTGGGGTTTGCAGTGAGCTACCTCCCTGCTGTTCATCGCTCGAGGTTAATAAAATGCAATATTCTTCACCTCAAATGATATTCAGATCAGTGTTTTTAGCTTCTCAGCATGAACTCATGTAGTTACACTGTGCTTCACTCACAACTAAATAGGAATTTCCTATTAGAAGGCCAACAGGCAGATGGCCTGGGCTACAGGGATGCTCCTTGGACAGGTGACAAAGCAGCAAAGGCTTAAGCACCTTCTGCTCTTCCCCTCCTCCCTCCTCCCCATGCCTTCTTCCTCCTACAACTGATTCCTGCCTTGGTTCTATTCCCAACCGTTAGCAAATTTAAAAAAAAAAAAAAAAAAAAAAAAAAAAAACATTTTAAAGAAGCCAAGAAATGTGTGAAGCATTTGTTTGGGAGTGACTCAAATCTTTTTGTTACAGCTGCTAAATGAGAAAACAAAAAAGGTCATTTTGCCAACTGGTGGCTGGAGAGTTTAGCCAAAGCCTGGCACCACTAAGGCAAGAAAGATTTATTTATGCATATACATATATATATCTATATTTTTTTTAAATTCATGAATTGTCTCTCCCATTGCATAAGCCCTGAATACAGATTTGCTTTATTGGCCATTTTGCAGCTGTTGATTAAAATAGTTCATTACAAAACTGCAAATGTGTTTATTTGGAGGAGTTTCACACAAAAGAATAGTCCAGTCCTTCTCCAAATCAGCTCCTGACAATAGAAAAGGAATTAAATGACTCAGTGGTCAATTAACATAACACACATGCAAACTTTTCCTCAATGTACAGACAGGGAAGCAAATGAATAGAGCGGTTAAAATGTTAATTAAAGGTCGAGTCATATGTCTCATAAAACATCAGGCATAAAAAAAGCAACAAAAAGCTTACAGAATAAAGGAAAAGAATAGCTTAAAATTGATGATAAAAGCAAAAGTAGAAAAAGAAAGGAATCTTGCAGTAGATATTAATATGAATAATAAAACATGTTTCAAATGTATGTGGAAGAACTTAATAAAGTAGAAAGCCAGGCCTTCAGGAGACAGCAAAATGAATTTATTGACTGAGGAAGCAGCCCTTGATAAATAATTAAAGAAATTATTTGCTTCATTGTTCTCTGGGGAGCTCAAGGGACAGATGCTGGCAGCTGCTATATATCTTCATGGATGCTGAAGGCAGCGTGTCACGAAGGACCTACAGTACCCATAGGGTGGAAGCAATGCAGCTGCAGTCAGGCATAGCTCTTGTACCAGAACAGAAAGAGGTACAGGGAGAAAAAGGGAATAGGAGCTGTATGTCTGTAATCTGAGGCTCTTCTATAGACTTCTGGCTGTGTCAGTAGAATGTGGACATTTTCTGAGTAATGCAGTTCAAGTAAGACAAGTCAATTGAGATTTAAGTCACAGAGAAAAATATCCTTTCTTCATTTGTGTGAGCTAATAAGCAGAAATATGAAAATAAAATCCATAAGGACTGAAGAACCTCGTTGATGTTATCTGAATAAATAGCTTAGGGTAAATGTGAGGGTCCTTCCTAGCCATTCTTAACCAGCTAACTTTGAATTAAACCACATTTTGCTGTCACTGTGATTTTATTTTGTTAGTGGCCTCAAGATTCAAGAATGCACATTTTTTTCCCTGGTGAAAATACAGCTCCTGACAGGAACCTGGGCTTCAGCTCAGTTGCTTAACATGTTAATAGCAAAGTCTACACTATACTGACTTTTCCTACTTCGTGGAGAGTACTTGTTCAAAGACAATCTATTATATTCCAGTCTGAAAAGCCTTTGAAAGACAGGAAATAATGTACTGCCAGCAGAGCTGGGTTTTCAAGATGTATTGAATTTGCTGTGTAAATGCACAGCCTTATTAGCTCCAAAAGAGAAATAGGAGAGAAACTTTCATTGACAAATGGTATCTTAGGTCATAAGTCAAGGATGCCTTTAAGAACATATCTAGCTTGAAGCACACGAGTTGTTCTTGGGAAGAAACATTATATTTTCATCCAAAGAAATGTCACTGCCTGCACATCAGTCTGCAGAAAGACATGGAACTGGCACAGGAAGAAAAGAGAAACGTAAGGAAATGGAGAAGACTTTTTTTATTGCCCTTGTATGGACACGTTAGGTTGTGCTATTCAACTCAATCTCCTCAATCTTCTTTCTCTCAAAATACTGCGGATTACTGCATTTATGCCTGATGGGGAAGATTGATATTGGATCAGTCAAGTCCAGCTGTGCTGAAACATTAACAGGGAGGATGTATTCAATGTCTCTTCTTGTCTGTCCATACCTGTACACAGACAGAATACATAAACTCAGTGTAAGCCAAATAAATAGCTTTCACTACTGAAGTGTGAGCTTGCAACTCATGAGTGCTGGAGCATGGCACCAAGGCGAGGCAGGCGTGTGTGATCATCTTCAGCACTGGAAAATAAATTGATTCTGAACCTTTCACTGTCTCTGCTGTATTTTCCACTTCATCTGAGTATTTACCTTTCATCTAGACATGGGGACATACAATAGCCCTGGAGCTCTGGATCACATAAAATTATGATCACCGGCAATCAAACACATCTGCTGCCTCTGGTGTTCCTCCAGTGCCAGGAACTCCCCCACGGCACATGCAAGGACTGTACTTTGTGTTGTCTTCTGGCTTGTGCCACTGGTTCCTGCAGGGAAGCTGGTGGTCCAGGGCTGGGAAGCACCAGTGGAAAAGCTAGAAAACAAGTGATTGTTTTGTCCTGCAAGGGTGCAGTGTTTTGCCATTTGCTTTCATGTCATTGTAAGATGAAAGAAAGATACATCCTCCTGCTTTGGAAGTGCCTTTGTCACATGAAGCTGAAGATGCCAAGGAGGAGGAGAGAGTGAAGCCCCAGGTGTTTTGCCTGGAGCAAACAAGCTTGAACAGGACTAAACCTCACCAGGGACACAATGACAAATGGCTTGAGATGATAAAGACAAGAAAAATATCAGTGTTGTTTTTTTCTGAAGAAAATAAAAATGTTTAATGTGTGTCCTCAGAACTCATAGACGTTGCCAGCCTCAGGAGCCACCTGAGGTGGAGAAGTTTCCATCCCACTTCCACATCTCACTTAAGATCCCTCTATAATGAAGGGAAAAGAAACTCCAGGAGCCTAATGGTCCCTGAGGAACACTTCTCCCTCTCATTGACTTCTTGCCAATGAATTTGGGTTAAACAGTTCATTTTCTTCTCTCTCAAGTCTGATCCAACCAAATACTGGCTATTTAATTTTATTCAAAGGCTGTATAACTTTTCCTTTTAAAAAGATTGTTTTCTTACAGAGCATTTCATTATGAGGTCTGAATCACTCGATCCCCTCCTTCTGTCTCTTTTGCTTTGTTTTTGCCTCTCTCCTTCTCTCCTGGATTGATACTGGAGAATAAAGACATAACACACACAGATATTAAAACAGAAATCAGGGCAATGCAGCTTCTCATTCCTTCTCTTGTGAAGTGTCCAGATGTCAGCTGAAAAAAACAGAAGTATAAATAAGAAGCTGTAGAGCTACTTTTCAGGCATTCTTGAAAGAGGTGAGCTCTGGGCCCAGAAAAGCTGTAAACATCTGTATTGAAACTTGTGATTCACAATTCTGCTATTGCTGGTTTTGCTTTAAAGCTAGTGGAAGCCAGAGAGAATGATTTATTTTTATTTTATTTTTTTTTTTTTTTTCTGGGAGATACTGGGAGGATTTTCCACTCCGTCACAGAGCTGTTCTGCTACTCCAGTGACGAGCTCTGCACTAGACAGATGAGATAGAAATGTTGGCATTGGAGCACTGTGTTAAACAAGCTCTGTGATTACACTCAGCACAATTCCTCTTTGAATTGAATGGAAAACTTTATATTGATGGGATGCCTGATTAATAGGGATTTATAATAGAAGCTCTGTTAATGGGACAAATATATAAATCCCATGTACCTGTATGTAATGACATGTCTTTACTACCTTATTTTTGGTTGGTTAAGTATTGATTGGGGAAACTCTAGTGAACAGAAACCCAATGGCCATGCAAAGGATGCTGACTGCAGTTTGCAACTTTGTTAAATAGTTGCTTTAAAAGTCCTTCAGATAAATAGCACCTGCAGGAAAAATCAGATTAAAACACATGTATATCCTCAGCATTGGAAATCTTCAGAATTTCCAGCTTCACTAATAGCTTACAGTGATAAAGGATTTCCTCCTGACATTAATGCAGTACATGTTTCAACCTGAGTTTGTAAAGCCAGCTCAGGACGTGACCCAGTGTAAGTTGTGAAGTTCTTTTGTGTTTTCTGTACTTTTTCTGCGTGTGCTGGCAAATTTCAATGCTTCTGATTTAACCACAATGCCAACCTAGTGCTTGCACCCAAGGTATACATACAGGAAAGCAAATTCACCACTAAGTGAACATTAGCCATTTCAATTTCTATTCCTTCCTGCCCTTTAGACCTAAAAGTCAGTCCACCTTTATGAGGCTTACCAGAGCTCCTCTGCTTTGTGCCCCAAATAGGTGCACCCACTGGGATTTGAAAATATAACTGACCGAATTCCAAAGAAAAAAAAAAGAGAAAAATCAAATGCAAATTAATCAAGTTTTCAATATTCAACTAATTACATATTTTATTGATAGGAACAGAAGAAATCTATGTTCCTGTTAAAGTTTTTTGGTCTGGTATATTGGGGTATTGATCAAAGCTGCTGAGAGAAATGGTTGCCTTTGTGGGAGATTGCCTGAATAAAGATTTCAGTACTGGGCTTTCCAACACGTAAAATGTTTCATTACTCAAGATCCTGGAGTATGAAGATTCTTTCAGTAGATTTGTTTTGCACTGAAATGTAATTGAAACATATATCCTGTGCAAGAGACGCCTTATGCTATAATGAAATAAATACATTACAAGGTAGACACCACTCATATTGAAATAGGCAAATGGCTTGACTATTAAAACATGACATATTAAATCAGGTACACCGCTTGGAGCCCAAAGTTTTAGGCAGTGCTTTGTCATAAATTTCTTTTAAAACGACAATTTTGCACTGCAAAATTTAAAGCCCAGGTACTGCTTACATTCGAGACAACATTTGGGGCATAGTATGACAGAACTGTCAAAGTGGATTCCTTCTAAATTACTGTATTCCTTCATTAGGGTTGAGTCTACATTGGTTTTTTGGTCAGTCAGTTTTGTATGTGAAGCACGTAAGTGTAAGTCACAGTGTAGGAGGAAAAAGGTGTGATAGGGAACGACAGAAAGAAGGAAATGAATTCTCAATCATGAATGATTGTGGATTTCATTTGTGGAAATATCTGTTAATCGTACTGTGGCATTTAGGTTCATTCTTAGAAACTTTCGTTTATTCTACTTCTGTATTTCTTTATAACGAAGATAAAGAAATTATAGAACAATTATTCCAAAAATAAATGCTTTTGTGATTAATACAGGCACAAAAGAGGTGCAGTCTTAAAAACTAAACTCTCATCTTTACTTCAAATGCTGATGTTTTAAAATCTTTCTGCACAAATCTGCAGACATTTTTCTTGTTCTGGCTTTAAACAGTACAGATTTGAGTACAGATTACTGTCTAAATTAATATCCATTATTTCTTTTAAGTACTGCTTAAATGAGGTTGAGAGCAGTCTTAGGCAAACACTTGATTAAAATGGTTGTCTCCATGTCAGTCAAGGCTAGTGTGTTTGCAAAGAGATGAAGCAGCATGCTGATTTATTCACAAATATATCACAACAATCTCTTTTTCTTTTCTTTTCTTTTTCCATTACTAGATAGTAGTGCGGCGCAATATTTTGTATGTCAAAATAAGAAAATGTTCTATCCACATTCCCTTCCCCAGGGTTTAAGTTTGCCTGTCAACAGACCAGAAGACAGAGCTGATAATGGTAAAGACAGGACAGAATTCACGTCTCTGAAAATAACGGCATATGAATCCTTCATGGGAACGGTCCTCAAAATACCCGCAGGCTGGGACCCCTGCCCAGCCCTGTATTTAGCAGTCTGGGTTTGACTTGCAGTTGCACCTTTGTTTCACTAGTCTCACTCATTAAAAAGAAAAAAAAAAGTAGTTTTGTTTTCTTTCTAAAATTCGTAGAAATGCAGCTCATAAAATTTCAAACACATTTTTGTCGGTACCAATGAAAACAGAAAGAGGTGCTGTTTTCTCTTTTAGCTGTTGGTTGTGGGGTTTTTGTGTGGGTTTTTTTTTCTGTTTGTTTGTTTGGTTTGATGTCCCAGCTGGACAAAGGATCAGTAAGGTCAGTAAGATCACTGATCCCTGCTCCCCTTACCATGGCTCCTGCACAGCCACCCCAGCACCGCCCCACCATGTCATGCAGGACAAGTCTTCATGCTCTGGGCATAGTATTACTTGCTTGCAATAGCAGACAAAGACCTTTCCTTTCAATTTAGGGCCTCATTTGAAAGAGCATGACAGTTTCATTGTATAATAGCAAAGCCACCTTGAAGTCAGAGAGGAATGTTAGTCTGGTGTAAGGAAGCATTTGGAGAATCAAACTGGGTCCCAAAGCACAGTGTGTTTGGTGTCTTCCCTGATGACTAGGATCTGGATTTGTGAGCAAAACAGTGCATGTTTGACCTTAAGTTTCCTGTTTGGCTTTTCTCAAATACTTGCTTGGGTCCTGCATCGTAATACAGATGCTAGATGTCGAGGAGAGAAATTTATGGTACTCAGAAAAAGCATCTGAATCATGAAAGCCAATGTTTGGATCTCATATTTATGTCCCCAGTGGGAGCTGTTTCTCTTGGAGCATTGCAAGCGAGGCACAACAGTGAGGTGAATTTGGGATAATGAGACAAGAGGAGCACCTTCTGTCCCCTCTTGTGTGTTTGGTTGGCCCTTCTTTACCACATAATTAAAGTGTGCTAGTGGAGTTACAAGGCCAGGGGGATTGAATGTGGAGAGGTGGGCTGCTGGTGGTGCCCCTCAACAAATACAGTGACGAAGGGCTGCAGGCTATCCAAGTAATTGCACTGAGTTCCCAAAGATCTGTAATTTAATAATGATGGTCAGTCAGCTTGGATTATTTATATTTTGTCTTTCTTTCCACATGTCCTCAATAATGACATAATGAACCATTAAATAACATTAATTATTATTAATTAATCTTATTAGCTAATTAAATAATAACTGTATCCCAGGACTGATTTGATATTGGGTCAAATTATCATAGCTCCACCATAAATATTGGCTCTGTGTCAGTAGGAGCTTCTTACATTATCTTACAGGCTCACATTTTCTCATGCCTGTCTAAGAGCAGGCTCTCCTTCAGTGATGGATGAGGAAATTGTGATGGTAAACAACTTTGATCCAGCAGGAAAAAAAGATATTAAAAAGATCTTGCTGAAGTGAAGCTAATTCAGATTTGAAATGAACATTTTCAGCCATTAAAATAACTTATCTTGGAATTAAATTGACTTTCTTCTCTGTCATACCCTTGAATCAGAAGCAGTCAACTTTGAGAAAGTGCAGCCAAAGAGAATGGGCTTGATGAACAAATTACTGAGCGAGGCTGCTCAGCCCACGTTATCCAATGCGACAGACAGTGATTATAGTGGTTTGATCTGAAAATCAGGGGGTTTTATTATTCTCGTGTATATTCTGTAATTTTGAAATTAGTTTTGGAGATGTTTAAAAGGGAAGTTACAATACGAATTCAAATATTATGTTCGAAATAAGCAGCAACTGGTTATTGCTATGCTTTAGCAAGTTAAGAGAATAAGAGCTGTTTTTATTCCATTTTCAGTATCTGGAGAGAAAGTGCAGGACAGCTAGGAAGAAAATGGTGATCTGAGCAAGAGAAGTGATGGAAGTTTTCTCCCGGGAAGGAAACTGGAAGAAAAATACTAAAAGAAAATGGAAAAGAAACAGAAATAGGTAGCCCAACAACATGACAGAATGGTCTGCTGGTTTTACTGTTTTCAAATTTTACTGTAGTTTCACGCCTGAGAAGTCTTGAAATTTTTGTTCCAAGTTCAGTTTTGCTTTTCATTATTAACACTAAGGGATAATTCCTGTCTTTATTTTGTAAAGGGAATTAAGAAAAAACTCTGTAGCTCATGCTGGCTGAAAATCAATGACAGTTTTACTGATGATTTCACTGGAACTGGGATCAAAGTTTATAATTTTTTAATTTAATTTAATTTAATTTTTTTGCTGCAGCAAGATCCCTAAAACAAGCTAGGGAATAAGTTAGGGAAGGTAACATTGCCCCACTCCCCCTGTGAAGTTGTAATAACAAGGCAGGAGGTGCGAAAAGGTAAAGCACTCTGGTGCAAGTAACCTTAATGCTGATAATTACTGACAGCAGAAAGAAAGGCAGCCCACTCACCTGTTGCTGCCAGTGCCTTATACCTCAGGGAGACCATTCAAAAAAGAACAGTCCACCAGTGTAAAAATACATAGATGTGGTAATACAATGTCAGGATTGTATGAGTAAGACTGAGTAATCTGCTGGCTGGCTGGCTCTAGCCCCTAAGTTAGAGCTTACTGACTGCTTTAACTTGCACATCGAATTCTTTTCCCTAGGCTTGCTGGAAGCATTATACATGCAACTCGTGCCACTGGTCTGGCTCTGGGTTTTCTTTTCCTTCTACTGCATCATTTCTCATATTCTAGGGAAGATTATTTTGAGATCCAAAACACATGACAGAAATCATTGTATGTTTCCTCCAGTCAGAATAAGTGCCGTCCTCTAGCACTAACACGTATTCAGTGTTTAAGCTTGTTTTCTTGCTCTACAAACTGGTGGAAATACCTAGGGGAGGTAATGCTATTCTGTAATCATCGAGGTTGCTCGGAGACGTAGTGGTTGGGCAGCCAGCACTTCCTCCTGGGACTCTTCTTTACTGCTCTTGATGTCCCCAGACAGAAACATCGCTTTCCATCGCTTTCTTCTTATTATTCAGCGGGCATCTTTTCAGGTACGAAATGCAAAGGGAATGCTTCTGTAGCTTATAACTCACTCCCAGACACAAAATTCTGCTTTTTAACACAATAGCTGCGAGATCCATACAGTTTTATACGTGCCAAGCAGATGTTAGGCTCTTCACTAGTTGTCATGCATGTTTAACTTCCTCTATTAAGTCCATCGCCAGAAGGACAGACTGTCACCAACCGAATTCATTGAACTTTCAGTTTTTACCAGAATTTCTCTGAAGTTTGGGTCAGCTTCATTTTAGATCAGGATTTAACAGCTCTTTCCTTATCCTGAATTTACTTCTATGTAATTGTAAGTTTTGGCTCAGGAACTTATTTATCCTCAATAGCTGGGATTTCCTAAGAAGCCAAAGAAAGGTGGGCATTAAAATCTCATCAGACGTTAATGGGAACCAGGTACTTCAACGCAATGAATAGTTCAAACTTACAGAAAATCCTACAGACTGCAAACTAGGCTAACAGCTACAAAATGTGTGCACGGAGACTTCTGCATCCTTCTGCAGATGCCACTGAAAAGATTGAGGTTGTTTTCCAAAATACACAGTGGAGGAAAACAAGCGTATAAACATAATAATGGCAGTCTATGAAAAATATAGCAAGGGAAATTTCTTTTCACTTTATTCCCAGCAAATGAAGAGAGTGTCAGTCGCTTTTCCTGCAGCCCTTTGGGATGGAAATTTTGCAAAGCTTTTTTCAAAATGTTCTATTCTTTGGTCCTAAAGGAATTCTTAATCAAGCAAAAATGACACCTAGATTTACAGCTTCTTCCCTCCCTCTTCCAGCCCGCATTCACTCTTCTTCTACTTTTTTTGTTAAAGCTGAATTCATTCTGAGAAGCCCTAGAAGCAGAACTGTGCCTGATATTGGGATTTTTGTGGGTTTTCATACAGCATCCGCTTTCTGAGTGTTAAGGAAGCACTGGCATGTTTGCTTGCATCCACAGCCAAGATGTATATAAAAATTAATCAAAACGGAAAGTATGACACATGGTGATGGTGATGGCAGTAGAAAGCTAAGGTCACTGAAATCAGTTAGCAGAATGGCTGTATTTTTTGATTATCCCTAGAGTGAGGTACCATCTTAATTTCAAATGTGAAAGAGCAAACAGCAGTTACTGGGAACTGATTCTTGCTTAGTTAATGTCACTCCTCTGTTGACTGAAATCAGCTGATAATCTAGCTTGGGGATTCAGGGGAGAGATTCCCAATTTATATTAATTTAAATGAGAGGAGAATCATGCTCAAAGAGTGTTTGTGCAGCAAACGTTTTCTGCGGATATATTTCTATTAATTTTGCTTGGAAGAAGAGCTTGTGTGATAAAACATTGCTAGGGATCTTTACTTACCTGCACATCTTTTCAGGGTTTGAAAAATAGTCCCCTTCTATTTTCAAACAATATGCAGTAGTTCAGTGGCAAAGACAAATGAACACTGCGATGTTTAGACTTAAATTATATGATTCTGGAGGTCTAAATGGAGGGAACATGCAGCATATTTCTCGTTCATTGGAGATACAATCTGTGTGCATCCGTGCTGAATCTCTCATGAGTTTTTACTCACGCCTTTCTGCCAGAGCACGTTTTTACAGTATGTTGGGTTAAGCCTTTGAACAAATTTTGTCTAAATCCTCAAATGAGGATTTTGATGCCCACTGAGGTGCTGCTGGAGGCAGAGATGGTGCTTTGGAGAAACATACCCTGAAAGTAGAGACCTTGCAGCATCAAATCTCCCTGGTGTCATTCAGTGCAGCTGCATGTAGGCACCGTGATTCGTGCCAGCTCAAGACCTCACATTTTAGTGCTCCTGCACTGGCTGAGAGCAAAGGCAGCCTCACGTGCCCCCTTCTCAGCTCTTGGATTCCTTGGTGGTCCTTTCCTGCTTTTTAATTGACTGCCCATTTTTCTGTTTGTTTCCTGAGGATGAGAGAAGCATACTTTTCCTTACATGCAGAACATCCCAAGCACACCCCTAGGTCCATTTCTGAGGCACTCACTCAGTGCCTGCGCTCCTGAGTGCATCATGGGACCATGAGAGGAGAAAGCATGGAGCAAAATACAGAAAATGGTTCATGTGTGTCTGGGCAGGAATTGCAGGTGCACACCCTGGTGTCATCTGTTTTCTTCCTCTGTTCTGCTGAGTGTGATATCGCAGGTGCTGAAATATAATCAACTTAGCACCCATTAACTGGTCTCCAAAATAACCAATGAATTGTTTTGTTTTGTTTAGTTTGTTTGTTTTTTAAAGTCAACAGCAACTTGTATAGATTTTGTAACTGTGAAACCCAAATGCATTGACTCATCAGAGAAACTGGAATTATACATGTTCATTGCAAAACCCTTAAATTCCGCTTCTAATTTCATTCCAAATGTGTGTCTTCAAGTGCAGTGCGCAGCTTATGTACTGCAAATACACAATATCACAAAACGATGTTTATTTCCATAGTCGCCAGTCTGCAAACACTTACAAATACATTCCAGCTCAAATCTATGACTACTCCCACCGGTTTGTAAAATTAAGCACACACATAAACTCTCCCAACATCAGAGCCTTAATTTGTGTTCCCTGGAACTGGCAAGGGGCCCATATTCTATGTAACTTTAATTCCACCAGACAGTTTCTGTGCGCAGAGAAACGCATTTTAAAAATGGAGTGTCTGTATTAGCAAGCACTTCTATGAGCAATGAAACTAATGAAGCCTGCTTTCTTATGGTTTTGTGTCTTATATTTGGATTCTCTGGTGCCTAATAAAGTGAGAACTCCATCTGAAGTTTTTCACACAACGGACGCATTCATAACGCCTTCCTGTACAGGAGGAAAGGGACAGGACAAATGAAGGTATTTTGTCTCTTTGTTATTAAAACAACAAAAGCATGCAAACAATATGTGTTCCTAATGCTGACTTTTCTTCATTTTTACGGAACTTGGAGAAATGTCATATTTTTGAGATGAACATTGGTTAAAATTGGTCATGTAGTTCAGAAGCTGCGTGAAGGAGGAGAGGACAGCACGATGAAGTTGATTCAATGGGTCTTGTATTTTCCTAGGCAAACGGGACTATAATTTTTAAATTCTAATACACCAGTTCCAAGATGTATTAGGATGACAGTTATAAATGGAAAGAACAATTACTATTACAGTATCAGTAGTGTACAGTTCTCTCCTCAGATGAGTATAAGCAAAGGAACTAACTAGCAGCCTCTTTTAAGCATCATATCTAGATATTTCATATCAAATACATTTCAAGTTTTCTTTGGGTCATACAAAACTAAACTCTCGTGTTTGCTTTGTGGACAAGCTGGATTTCTTGGTTCCTTTCTCTGGTTATTCCCTTGGGGAGAAGTGTATCTTATGAAAACACGTGATTACAGAAAGCTGGGTAGGATTTTCTAATGGAGGATGCCCGTATCGCTTGAGATTTCTGTTTCAAAATGCTCAGCAATAAGGCAAGACTGTTTGAGTTTGAAAAATGCTATTAGGCATATTCAATATTAACATCTCAGGCTCCAGCAGGAAGCCTACCACTGATAAATAGACACTTCATTTGAACTTGGCACAACCTTCAGTCAGCTCTGCGTAGCTCCGGATGGTATTACAGATTGTGAACAGAGCAGAATGCATTAAGGACGGATCAGGTGATATCAATTCAGCAACTTGCTAATTTCAATATAAAATATTTCCCCACATATATGAGAGCATGTTTACTCCAGGAATAAGTACAATACCTGGAGGTTTTGTTATGTTTAAAGAGGCAATCAAAATGAAACCAAAGATCTCTCTGTAAAAAGATATCTAAGCCTTGTTTCTCCCCTTCCTGTAGGATCTATTAATACTACATTTCAAAATCTTCCAGTGTTTCTTATCTCCTTTACTTTGAAGGGCCCATATGTCACAGGAAAGTTCTCTCCTTGTATGATTTAAAATATATGATGTATTTTAACTGTTACAAATCAGAGTTTAATGCAAAGGCCAATGAAATCTTCCAAGCTGTATTTTAAAATGTATACTATTATTTCACACTCATACTTTAACAGTGGTGCAAAGGCATCTGAGAGAAACTAACAGGAATTAATAGCTTAAGCATAATTTCAAAACCCTGGATTTGCATCTTCTTTGAATCAAATTCTTCAAATTAAGCTGTAATTTGATTTCTAACCCAAGTCTGGTGGCTATAACATGCTGTGCCTGGTGTCACAAAGTGACACAAAAAGTACCATCATCAGTCTCAGCCCAGCAATTTTTCTTCTTAGTGCAAAATGTTCATATCTGGATCTCACCTGTCTCTTTATTATTAAGATACTACACACTTGAAAAGCCAGTTTCATATCAAGTTGTAGCATATGGAAAAATGGAGAGAAATGCATAGGCCTGTTAATAGATGCAGAGAGGAGAGGTTGTAAAAGGTGATGTTATCTATTAGAAGAACAAAGGAGGAGTGATAGCCCTGAGATGGCTGATGGAAAATCAATCCTGTAACATGCCATTAGTCTGTTAATATCAGACAACTTAAGCCTGGAATCCTTGCTGTGGGTATAATGCAATATTCACCTTTTGGAATACACCTATGCAGAAAGTAAATTAACTGACTTTTTTTTTTTTTTTTTTTTTTTAAAGAAAAGAATAGCTATAGGAAACATAGCCCCTGTGTTGGCTGACCTCTCTATTGCAGTCTGTGCACATCTTTCCCACATTTTCAGAAACAAGGTACATAAAGGCAGAACTTTATTCACACTTTTTAGCCCATGTAGTCCATGTTCTAGATCAGGAAGCATGTGGTAGAGAAAGGACTTCATGGCAGAGGGATCTGTTGGTCTATCAACAGACACTCAAAGCCATGAGTAGACCTTTTCCTGACACAGGCAGCTATAAATCTTTGTTAGCAAAAATATAGGAGAAATAAGCCCTTACAGATCTCCATAAAGCACACATTAAAATTAGACCTCTATTCACTTGCTGCTAAGTTTACAGTTTTAGCAGGGCTAAATACAATCTGTGGATGACAGTGTCTATATTGGCAAAATATGGCTATAATGGCACTGGCAGACAGACTGCATCCCACATCCCCCAGTGGCCACAGTAGCCAAGAACCCTCAAACCTTCCCCTCAAAACTGAAGTCCCAGTTTGAATCCTGCTGCCTATCTCCAGCAATGTTCCAACACAGACCAGCCAAAAAAACTGGCTCCTTCTTGATGGCCTTTCCAGCAAACACTTCTTTAACACAATCTGTGGCTTTCAAGCCTGGGATGTCTTGACTTCATCTCTGACTGCCACCCCCGCACTTCTCCATGCATTGCAATAACTTTCATTTTTCCATCCTTCCCCGCGTCTCTCTGGAAAGGCAATTCATTTCCCAAGAACAAGTAATGGCTCTGTGAGTCCCAGCACACACCAGCTGCTTGGAAAAATAGTCAAAATCATGACAAGTGAGCACCAAAATGGATGAAAGGTGATGCATCTTCTTTACGATGGAGATTAACATTCAGTGTGTCCCACATATACATGTTTGCAAGAAGTTTACTGTGTGCAGTATCTCTATAGGACCCTTTCAAATGCATTTGCATGAAGCCAAATTGCATGTATGGTGGTTCCTTCTGGTAAGCAAATTATATAGATTTCCTAGTAGAGCATCAAATTCATCTTCCAGAAAAACAAGTATTTTCTTAAGCTTCCTATATTTTAGCTAGAATGGCAAATTCTTCATCCAGCAGTTACAATATCATGTAGGGCCCTACTTGAAAGTTTGGCTTTTTTTTTTTCTTCTTTTTTTTTTTTTTCTGGGCCAGTAGAAAAGTAATGCTGTTTTAGTGACTGAAAAGAGTATTTTTTTCATACGGACTGCAGGTTCATGGAGGCTCTGACAGGAGTGGGGATGGAGTGCATGGGAAAGGTCCGCCACAGTTCCGAGGGGACTCCATCAGGGTCTGTTTTTATTAAGTTTAACACCAACTATATTTCTTATGGAGTTATTTCCCTCTCTGAGGATAATTTGTCAGAATCAGACAGGCTATTCATTTCTCCCCGCTTGTAAATACCTGGTGTGTGCTCCATCACCTGCACACAGTTCCATACTACAAGGGGACTCATAAAAACATGCAAAGGTCTTATTAATAACTAAGGAATACTGGGTTTGAGGCTTTTCGTGCTAATTTTTAAATGAAAATTATTGGCTCCTTCTTTATTTGCTATGCAAGGCATTTTCCTGCCCAGTCATGCACTCTGTACGGCCTAATAATCTTCTGGATGCTCGGCAACAATCCAAAAAAACCCACCAATTGGTTTTCATCTTCTATTTCTTGATGAATTTTACTACCCAAGAGATTTAGTCAAAACATTCTGGGAACACGAAATGCTCCTGCCCTCCAACTAGGAATTAACGTGCTCTTGAATTAAACTGATAAATAACACACACGTCTACCACTCAGGCTTGTGTCTGTGGTTAGAACAGTGCTCTCTGCTGATGGAGACCACTGAGCTGTACTCCTGTAATGAACTTCCACCAATCTATGCTCGCCCAGGCTGTGGCTGAACAAAAGAATTGCTATTTAGTTTGATGTAATACTTGAGGTGAAATGCTGGTTTTGAATGCATAAGAAACAACGTTAGTGAATGGTAGATTTTAAAAAAAACCTTAGCATTCAAGTAAATTTGTTTTTACTATTAGTAGGATAGGCTAGTCTTCATTTACAGAAAGCAAAGCGAAACAAAATGCGTTTACCTTAAAATTAATTGAAAACATTGCTGTGGGATATAATTAAGTTTCTATACTTCAACTTTCAATACAGCCACATTTCTCAGGGCTTCAGTCCCACAAAAAAATTTGTTCTTTCTTGGCTTTATGTAATGGGTTGTTTGCTTGTCCTCATTTAAAAAAAAAAAAAAAAAAAAAAAAAAAAGAGACAGAGAGACAGAGAGAGAGAAAAGAAAAATACCCTTTGCTTTCATTGAGAGTAATATTCACCTCTGAAAAGTAAAAGGTAAAAGTGCATGTGTGTGTTTACGGCTATGTGATATCAGTCTGAACTGGGTGAACATCAGATCCAGAGCAGCTGATGATTGCCTTTGTGATTAAAACTCCTCTTATGAACAGGATTGCTTCAAACCAAGGCAACTGTTAGATTTGGGCCATATCTTTATTAATGTGGGCTTAAATACTCAGGGTCAAACAACTCAAATTTTTGCTGTTCATTTCCCTCTATCTCAACCCATCCTCCAGTGAAAACGGCAGGACAGCTTCCCAGGCAAATTTTTTCAAATTGAAATAAAAATAATTTTAAATCTTCTGCATAAAATTTACCCTTGAAAATTACTGCTGGGTACAGCAGTGTAAGACAGCTCAGAAGCCAGGAAATTAATCCGGTTTTTAGATGAAGTCATGTGCTGGGATGCTAGGAATGAAGTTGATTAGAGAACATTAATTGTTTTTCTCAATTATAGGGGAGGTTTGCCATTGAACTCAGCGTCCTTTGAAATCCACCCTAAATTTGCAATACAACCCAGGCTACAAATGGTACAGTATTAAAACATCAGAACGCAGGTTTGATTTGAATGCTCGACCCTTTGTTTGCCCATCAAGCTCTAGGTAAACTGTAGCATTGAGGAAATAAATAATAAATTATGACAATTAATAATTGATTGTATTTCTTGATCTCACCGTTTCACATTCAGCGACCTACCTGGCCTCCTCTAAGACTACGAAGATTACCTGTCAGCAAATATCTTCTAATGGTTGCTTTTACCTCTTGTTTACTGGCTTTGTTGACCCCATTCACATCCTATAATGTAATTTTAATGGTGCCTTTATAATCAAGGAGTGCATGTGTCTGAAGGAACTGTAGCTAAGATTCAGAACAACTCCAAAGCTTACAAAGCAGCTTTGCCTGAATGCATCCCTTTTCCCTTACATTAGAAGTACAAGTGGATTTAATATTAGTTGAAGTGGTAAACATGTTAAGCATACGGGGGCCATTGATTTCAGTGGAATTCACAGCAATTCAATACCTCTCTGGAAATTTACCCATATGCCCAGAAATTGCTTTACAGGAGGAGCCTTGTTCTGCTGCTGTGATGGGTGCAGGAGGCATAATGGGCCAGGCACCCAAGCTGCACAGCCACTGAGCCCACACCTGCCCTTAGGACTTGGCTTAGGCACACGGATCAGATAACCATGGCATGCAGGATGGAGTTTATGGAGCTTTTTAGAAGAAAGTCAATAAGTAGCAAAGAAGTGAACAAGAAAAACTTAAGTCCATTTTCGTTTAAATAGTTCACAAAATTATCTCCAAAGTCAGTACACTGCAGCAATAAGCTCTTCTGAAATTAAGTGATAGTCACTAAGAGAGAAATCTGCGGTAAAAACTACCCAGAAAGAAATTGATTCTGTATTTGACATGAAATTGCATTTGCGAATTTAATATTGCTGATAACATCTATTATGCTTGACAACTTGCTATGGTTCCTATAAAAATACAGTTAAGGGAAAATTTATAAGAAAACAAATACTGTGCATATTAGCAAACTGAGGTAAACTTTCTTTTGAAAGAAAATGTATGTTCACATATATATCTGTACATATATAAGTGCAAACATAGCTCATGTGCCCCATCTGCATCCATGCATCTAACTTAATTAGTTATGCATGTATATCCCAAGCTTTTTAAAAAATGGAAGCCCGTGGATTGTAGCAGGTTTCACTACTGCTTAATGGATCTCTCTGATTAGAGAAAATGAGAAATGAGGAGAAGGAGGCTATAGGGGGGGAATTACCCTTAGCTACGTAGTTGCATAAAGATATTAACAAAGCTGGCAACATTGGTTTCCAAATCCAAATGGCATCACAGGCCTGCAGAGTGGAGCTGACAATGTTTGGCATGGAGACTTCCATGCCAAACATCTCAACACTATGTCCAACAACGTCCATTTCTACAGATGTGTAGACAACTGTCTGGGAAATGAGATTGGTATTTTGGGAAGAAGGTAAATATCTCGAGTATATGACGCCACAGAAGGAACAGCAGGGCTGAAATCAAGAAGCTCAGTTTTCTCTTAGCACAAGGGTGTCTGAAATAGAGCTGCAGCCCCCAATGTGTAATGATAGAAGCATCCACTTCAGCAGTGCCACATAGGCTTTGCTGCAGATCTTCTAATGATAACTTCTGCAATGTAAGCTATTGAACTGCTGGCAGTTAAAGCGAGTCAAGGTGAAAACAACCATTTCCTTCTGCTACTCATCATGCTGACCATTACTGTCTCATGCTTCCTTCAAAAAGGCCTGAATCCATCCCTGCATCTGCCTGTACTGAATGGTTTTCCATCCCCTAGCACAGTGCCAATGAACAGAAAAAAAGAAAACTGAGTAATCAGAGCATTGCCATCTCTGGTAAGAAGGGATCAAAGAACGCTGCCCTTTAACTACCTGCTTGGCAATTAGCAGGATAAAACTGCCTTTTCACTTGGGGATTCAGCAGCTTCTAGAGCCTTCTAGCTCAGCTTCAGATGGATGAAGTGAGCAATAGTCACTCTCAAGAGCGCTCTAAAAGGCCCTTGGTCTGCAGTGACTGCAGTCTCATTTTGGAGGCATGCCCAGGTCCCCCAGCAACGTGATCTAGCAGTTGGGAATGCTCTGCACACAATCTCTGCAATTTAATTACAGTCAAATTAGTTAATTAATCAGGATATCAGCTTAAAACAGAAAAGAAAAAAAAAAAAGTCGTATTTTCCTCTTCCTCTCTACACCTCAAGAGTCAACTGATGAATGCATAAAGTAGCAAGGTGATAATAGCTGCTAGCTCCTGCTGTGCACAGGCTTCATTAAGCTTTTGCTGAACTCTGTTGGTAAATCCCTTCATCCCATTCATCAGCAGATAGCATGAATCTGGTCTAGCTATTGATCAGCCCGTTACTCTGGTAGCTGAGCTAGTCAAAATCCCAGATATTCATCCTCACCACACCCCAGGAGAGAAGTGCTTTTCTACCTTCTTGAAGAACTGCTGAGCCGGAGACTTGCTGGCTTCTGATTCTAAACTGGTTACCTGAGCAGCACAGGAGACACAGGTGAAGAGTAACGTCTGAAGTCATATGTACAGTTTATGATGGACAAAGGAAGAAACAAAACTTTCCTGGCCTCAGACCTGCATCCTAACCAGTGACCTGCTCTTCCCTCTTACTCAGGGCAGCAAAGTTTTAACAGGGAGATAGGGATGTTTTAGCCTCAAGCTCATAAATCACTGAAGCAGTTTGGAATGAACCACTAACCCAAACAAAATTTAACATTGTATTTTCGATAACTTTAAAGCTAAAGAAGCTGAGCTGTGACTCAGTTACAGAACAAACTCCCCCTGACACACAGCAATACCATTCAGCTAACGCTTGTCCTTCACTTGCCTTCAGCATCCCCAGAGGAAAGATTCCTTCCCTTTTTTGCTAATCATCTCTGACACAAAGTTGGCTAAGTGAGCTGTGTGACCATGTCAGGGGTGTTCTGAATCAGCCTCTCCACACGCAGAGAAAAACAGATGGGGAACCAAAGACCTTGCTGCCTCAAGCAGTAGGTTGTTGTTTGTGCTTCTGTTCTTTGCCTACAAAATGCTACCCTTCTGAGGCAGGTGTGTTATTAAACACAATTTTCACAGGTGCAAACGATCACAGAAGGTGCAAAGCAGTGCCTGCATTTGTAGCTGAACCTGCTCTGGCTTGCTGCAGCACAGAGGTGGAAGAAATACGTGTTTCCTGCTTGACTTTATTACCTAAATTGCTTTCTCAGGTGAACCAAAACACAAAGGAGAGAAAAAAAAATAGATCAGATCAAAATGATTTATTTTCATCTTTACTACTTCCTACCAAGGTGAAACACCCAGCCCGATTCAGTTGTACGATATGCTTTGGAGAGGTAACATCCGCAGTGTGCTCTAGGAAGCGTAACTGCTCCTCTCCCTGGTCTCTATTTAGGCAATAGTTCAGCAGTTGCTTATGCAAAATAAGGAGAAACAAATTTTCAATTTCTTTTCCTCTCTGAAGAAATTTAAATCCAATCTCATGTCTGAGATTTCCCTAATCACTGCCATCTGTGCCTCTCCAGTGCTCCCTACTCTGTTTCTGCTCTTGATGATTAGGTAAATGGAGGCCATAACAGCAGTTGGAACCAGGTGGTGCACTCCTGATAGGGAAGTTGTACAGAAAGAGAGAGGCAATGGTCCACAAGCAGTCTGCTCAGCTCTTCTCCCTGCCTGTTGCCCTGTACCTGAGCAAGAAAACATTTTCTTTTAGCATGCAGTTAGGATGCTGCTCCAACCCCACTTTCATTAACAGCGACATCGGCAGCTTCTCTTTGCCAGCATCACCTTCTTGTCACCTTATTCCCTGCTCCCATTCTCTCTGGGCAGCATCCCAGTTCAGCACAGAGGCTGCCTGCATTTGGGCAGAGCCTGGGCAGCAAGAGCTGGGCATGCAGCTGGGAGAGAACCACTCCTAAACACACCACAGCTGAGCAGAAGCAAACACATGGGTGTGCCCAAGTGCCTGATTACGGACTCCTGAGAAACAGTCAGGTGAAAATGAGGTTGATTTGTGATTGAGGACTGCTGCGTTGGAGCTGAGCGGACTCAGTGCTAAGCCATGCAGCAGGCTGAACGGGCCCTTCAGCAGTTTAGCACAAAGCTTATTGTGACAGGACAAGATAATGGATTAAGGAACCTGATTTACCTGCTTTGTTTTTGGTGAAGCAGTCATGGATATGTTTGTGTAACTTCATGTGCCCAGCAGAACACAAAAGTGCTCCCAAAAAGGTAAGTCTGGCTGAGGCAACCTGGATCTTTTAGATTGGGTTGTTCGGTTGTTTTGTTCTTTTTTGTGGTTTTGGCCTTGTTTCAAAAACTGTGTTATGTGCTCCATTGATCTCGGGAGCTCTTTGCAAACTGATCAAATCTCTGCTAACCTGGTTGGTGTACGCTTGAGCTTGGCCCAGTCTGTGCTGTAGGAGCTGCCCTTGGCACAGCTGGTGAGCAGATCTGAGTAGCTGGGTCTGTGGTGGGAGCCAGTGCTGGGTCTGATATGCTTCTGGTTTCTTTCCTTATCTGCTGCATGGTGGGAAATGTGCTTATCCTGCTGGTTTGGTATTGTAGTTGTTTTATGCCTCTCTTAATTCTGCGTCTTGACCACAGCAGAAAATCCTGAGCAATGATAGCACACGAAGGGCCTCCAGAAGCACAGGTAGAGGGCTTCTGCTGAACTGAGGAGAATTTTAATTAGCGTTTCTTTCTGATATTTCTGGTACTGTGTATGTAAATGCCTGTCTGAGGAATCACACTGAGATCTCTGTGGTGACAGTGAACTCTCATCTTCTAAGGATGTGAGACAGAAACAAAACACAAAGCGAAAATCAGTTGTCTGTCATCTGGTGTTTTTTTTCCCAGCCCTCTGGTAAAAGAAAGATAAGCTGTACTATACTGTGTCATGGAGTGATAGGAGAGAGTGGTCATAATGAGCAGAAGCTGTGCAGCTTCAGTGCCATGGGAGTGCTGTCCGTGTCCCTGGATGGTGCTGCTGCAGAGCAGAGCCAGCCATCTCCTGAGGCAGGGCTGCAGTTATGTTATCTGCTCCAATCTTGAAAAATCTATTTTTTTTTTTATTTTTTAAGTCTTGTTTTGTGGTATTCAGCTACTGAGTAAATTCTGTCCTTATACTCCTGTTTTTATGTGTCATGTAGGCTTAAAAAATAAGTTATTGCATAGCCAATATGGCCATTAAGGGCTGCACAGCAGCAGGAAGCGAGTAAGGAGGATAAGGGGAACACAAGAAAGGTATCAGCATGTGAGAGGCTACGCTGTTGTCTTCCTCTTTTTTGTCCTGTCTTTGCTTAATCTTCTCTTAAATCCTAAAAACTCTTTTCCAGGACCAGAAGGCACCCTGTAATTTCCCAACCCAGTGCATGGATAGTGGCTGAGGTGGCTGGAGGTGGTGCTTGACTTTGTCTATGGGGTTAGCATTTGTTTCTAACTACGAATCCTGGAGTTCTGTTGTGATTCTTGAGGATTTAACCAGCTTTTCTCTAAAATCTGACTTCAGAATCTCAGCCAGTACTTTTACTTATTGCCAACGTGATTGTGGCCACGTATCGCTGTCCCTTGGAGCAGTCTTTTCAGTCTTGCTCCCAGGGAAGAAAAAAAAGTTTGTTCCCATGATGTTCCTCTGTACAAACCACACCTTTCCAGCCCAGGGATGCCCAGATATTCTCCCCTTCTTGGCAGACAGAGTAGCTATGAAATATCACCCGCTGGCTTAATTGACAAGATTAATCCTGTTTCAATGTACCTTTAGCTTCACAAACATTATTAGATTTTCTTACTTCACAAAAAAAGAAATTTTTTGCAGAAACTAAACTGTGTATTTTTTCTAACAGTGACAGTTTGTATGAACCAGCAGCTCCAACAACAGATCAGAACACGCAACATATATGTTTTGCCTGAGCAGCAGTGGGAATAAGTATGGGATGGATACAATCAAAACATACTGAACAGTTTATGAATTTACCTGGAAAAGCTTTGTTGGAGGGTTGGGACAAAGGATAGGTGACCTCTCTTAAACATAAGGTGACAATTTGATGGAAGTTCTTGTTAAGTCTCTGTATTATACATGCTCTCTCATGGGGACTTTCAGCTCTGGTGCTTTGTGTGCTGAACAAGGCAAACAACTGAGTTATTGAATTAAGAATTCAAAGCCAGTTGGACTAATGTTACTAGATCCCATTCAGCACAGATCTTCTCCATGCTCATACATATTTCAAAGACGCAGTCATGAAATCCTCTCTTTTTCTGAAACCAGGAAATGTTACTTAGGAGCTGAGCAGTGATGGGCTGTCCTGGCCCTGTGCTGTGTGGACGTGGGTTATCCCACTCGGGGAAGTCATTGACAGCAGACTGTCCAAAGAACACAGACATGGAGGAAAACGTATTATTTCAGTGACTGTGCGGGCATTCTTTAGGAGATTTTTGAGGAGCCTTTTGCATTTCTTGAACAGATACAGTTGTCCAGAAAAGTTTCAAACTTGTCTGGCAAACTGGAGTGCCTTTTTCAACATTCTGAATCTACTTCTTCAGCAGCTGCTGTTTGGTGAGCATCTGACAGTTAGAGGGCCTCTATTTCAACCAAAGGTTCTTCCTGCTTTAGCTCAATAGAGCCATTCTCTGTTCTCCATGTGTTGGCCATCTGGATGGCAGCTGCCATACCCAGGCCTTACTTTTGTCCATTATCTTACACATTACAATAAATATTTGCTGTATATTTGCCATTATTTTGCATATCTTCCCATATTTTACAACGCAAGTTTTCCATTGGCTGGGTCTTCACTGTAAACACATTAATCATCCTAAATTCTTCACAGATCTAATTGCTGGGTATACGCTATTTTCTGGAATTAATGTGTATTCAGATATAGAAGGGGGGGAAAAAAGTAAAAACGTTTAACTTTGATTAATTAAACTGTGTTGATTTAACAGATGGCATGTTCTGACACCCACCAGGCTTAGGTTTAGATTTGTGATACTTTAAAGAGGGATCTCTGCCCCAATTATTAAATGAATTCTGAATCTCTACACAGCCCACAGATGTTCAGCTCAGGCTGGTTTTTGTTTTGCTGGCTTGTTTTGTCTTCAGCTCGTGGCTGATAATGATTGATTCAGTTCCGGGTCTCACGGAGGTTTTATATTGCTGCCTTATAAATTGAATCCTTGCTATGGAACCACTGTATTGTTGTTCTCAGGCAGATCTTGTTTTTTAAGTAGAAGAACTTAGAGCATAGAAGAACTTAGTATTGAATCACCTTCCTACCAGTAAGGAATTAATTAGCCTAGGGAAGCCCTGCTATACTTTGATTATTTTGAGAAGAACCTTTAGAGAGTTCAGAGAAATTACAAAATTAATTTAGAAAGATGTAAGACTTTACAGGTTTTCTAGCTGGACTCTCCTAACAGCTGTTTTCTGCGTGCTGCTCACACTGACCAACACCTATGCTTGTGTTCTCAAATACTGTGGGGTAAATCATTTTACTTACAGGTATATGCTTTTAATTATGTCCTATGCAGAAACAGCTGGTGTTGGACTTCTCTAGGGACTGTTACTACCCTAATACCCATATTCCTCATGGCCCATGCAGCATTATTAAAAACGAGCATGTCCCCAGGTTTTATTTACTTCTAAGTCACTCCTACTTTTCCAGTTGTAGAACCATCTAAGAGCTGCCAATAATTGCACACTATCAAGACTATGCTTACATAGCCTGGAAATGCCAAAACACTCACTGGGGTTTCCAGGAAGCAGATTTGTAAGATGACATGTTCCTTGCATGCTTTCTGGCCCACCCTTGACTAATGGATTCATTACCCACTTGTGTGTATGTGACAGAAAAACAAATAATGAAATAACTTCATCACAAGGGAGAATGTAAGGGTAATGTAATGCATTTGCTTAAAACGATGGATTTGCAGTGAACAATGTTGTACAAAGCAAAAATACATCAGGGACTCTCTCAGGCTTGTAGCCATGAGCCTGCAAAGCTTCCTCTGTACTGGCATTGCTGTAGAGGGGCTGGTGTGACCTGCTCCTTGCTTGTCCACTTCAGGATACATCACAGCCCTGTTCCCCCCTGCCTTCCTCCTCCCAGCTGGGTCCCCAGGACAGTCTGTGAACTGTCCCTGCTCTGGAGAAGCCCATCTGCAGCCCCATTAATTAGTCCTCTTCTGCTCATAAGCTCCAGGCTGCTTCCCCTTGTTTTCAGCCTCTAAAAACCGGGTAGCGGTCTCAGTACCTCTCATGATACATAAATTATATAAGCAGTACCAGCTTCTTTCAAGATTTATGACATTGAGCTTGCTTTGAGCTCTTTGCAGAGTTTACAAATGACATAAACACAACAAAAGAGAGATTTGTGAGCTGGGTTGTGCAATGCTCTACTCATGCTCCTTTATATTTAGGAGAGCCCTTCAGGGCCCCCTTCTGTAAGCTGATCTTGTAGGTTGTATAGATCCTGTTGCAAGCAGCAAAGCTGCTGAAATGTGGACTAACCCTGTCCCCCAGAGCTGCTGAATTACTGCGAGTGGTTCCACAGACACAGCCCCGAGTACCGACCTCTGTGTTGAGACAAGCCAAGCTGTAACTCAAAAGCAACGCAGCTTGCAAATCATCTGGGCTCAGCACCATGCAATAAAGCAACAAATGTCACTTTTCTTACTTCTGAATTTCAACCCACATTTTGTAACTTACGTTCTGAAATGAATACATTTATGTGCTGTAGTGAAGGCCTTTATTTGTTTTTAGCTTATGTTGCTTTGGAAGGCGTGTCACAACTAAAAATGTTGCCTTCACAAACCAGATTTACAGTGGGGCAGTGGGACTCCGGGCTGCGGAACGTGAGCTAAAGTCAGAGAAATGGGATGATGGAGAATATAAATGCATGTATTCACTTTAGAACTGGTGGTTTCTTTTGGTGAAGTTCAAAGGTTATTATATTAAGTCTTGAAATCATCTGATCCTTCTGTACTTGAACCCTAGTAGGGAAGAAGCGGGGGAAAACGAGTGTAGTGACATTGATGGGATGAGAGGAAAAATATATACAGTGAAGGAAAGACAGGGAAAAAGGATGGTTCTTTGCTTTTACCAAAACTAGTACTTGCACCCAAGGCAGATCTTAAATGACTGAGAAATTTCTCACTCTTAGATTACTTAATTATTCAAAATCAATAAGAAACTGTTGCATAATGAAAACTCAGAAATCTGTATATAAAAATGCTTAAAATTTTAGGTCAGTGAAACAGTAAGTCTACTTAGGGTAGTTAGTCAGGAAGACTAATAGAAAATACCTCAAATTCTCACATATTTTCTTTAAAGTAGACATAAAACAGGAGCTAATAGTTCACGTGACTCTGGAATAAGTTTGGGAATCGTCATTTCTTTGTTGAGTCCCATTCCATGCAGATAGCTAAATCATGCTGTGCTGCTGACAAGCCCTTGCAGCACTGCATTGCTGTTTTGAAAAGCATCCCTCACAGGATGCTTGGCTGACAGGGATGCTGCAATGGGTCTGCGAGGGGAAAAATGAAACCATAAGGATTTAATGTAACTCTTTAAAGATGCTATTTTGCATTACGTGCTTGGGGAGGGAGTATGTTTGAACCACTTCAGTGATTTCTATTTTGTTTCTTATATCATTATTGTTAATATTCCTGTATTTATTAAGTTGCTCCAGATTGAGAAAGAACACAGATCGTGTACCTCAGATGTGTGCATGCCTTTTGAACCAGGACTGTGCTGTGGATCCACATTTAAATCAGTTTTCCAACATTAGCTAAACATGTCAGGTTTCACAGAACATTGGTGTATTCAGCAGTTGTGGCATTTGGGGCTTCTTTTTGTTAGGTTGTTTTTAATCATCAAGAACATATTGAAAACAATAGTCTGTGCTGTGGCAATGCAGTTTTGAGCTAGGGAGGCTTCATCACTATATCACTACACAAAAGCCTGGTTTTAAGCAGTTCTCTTAGTACAGCTATTATTTTGTCTCTGATATTTACATGGTGTTGCAATGTAAACCCATAAAACTTCCACAATACAGATATAAAACCCTCGATTGCTAGGATCCCAAGCCAAGTTCCTGTTTGGCTAATGGATTCTGTCTATTTAAAATTCACACTTCAGTTTCCAGTTTGTTGTTGATTGGGCTCTCCTTTGCTTTCTTGCTCTGAGCCCATCTGTGTACATTTAAGCATCCCCCAGTGCCCCCCCTTTCTGGAACAGCACTGGAGGGAACTCAGTGTGTTAAGTCAAACTCTGTGCCCTGCTATCTTGGCAGCCACAGCTCGTGAAGTCATTCTGTCTGGTCCTGAGCCATGGTGGGTTGTACTGCTTCCATTACTCCTACTACAAGGCTCTTCCAGTCTCTTGCTGTTTTTGTGATGCAAACTGACCTCTGAAGGCTTGATTTGGTAAGGAGCTTGCTTGCTTTTAGACCATCTCCCCTTCTGTATTTTAATATTCCAGCAGAGTATGCTTAACATGCATGTGAACATTGGCACAAAAGCAATGCATAGTTTTAGTGTCCCAGATAGTGTGGTGAAAAGGTCCCTCAATACTCAGAGAAGGAAGACGACAAGATAAAGGTTTTTCCTTTTATCCTGAACTTTCCATGGAGTTGTCAGCAAATGCTTTCCTCCATGTGATTCATTACATACAGGGGAAAAGTAAAATACAATATCTACTTCTTGCTGAATCTGTTACTGACAAATAGTTTCTGAAAAGGTCCAGTGCATGATTGCAGAAAGACACAGTCTTGGAGATAACTGTAATTAATGTTCTCACTTCATGGTAAATCTGTAGGAGTAGTGTTTGAGTCTTTCTTTCCCTTGCATGCTGGTGATGCTCACTGAGTATGAAGGAGGAATCCTCCCGTGTAAACTCTTCTGTATACTCTTCTTTATTGTAATTAACACGAGTCAACAATACTGTAAGAATCTGCTTGAGCCACTCCTTGCATGCTTACCTTTATTTATGTTGTCACTACTTGAAGTCCTTTTTAAACAGAAGATAATTATCCAAAAAACAAATAGAGCTAGAAATCACAACGCTCTGCCCGTGTTACCCACCAGTCTCTGTTGGCCATCTGAAAGCTGCATCAGCTTCAGCCTCCAAGTCTTCTGCTGCAGATCATGGTTCCCTCCCCGTTCTGCACCTCCAGCAGCTTCCTTAGTGCTGAGTGAGTTGCCCACATTAAATGTCGTTCTTCTCCAGCTACACAGATAAGCAGGCTTATATTCTTAGATTAGATTAAAGCTAGCTCAGATATATCAGATAGTTAATAAGAATGTAATTCATCATCTGTAAGCTTCATTTGTGTTAAAAATTAGAACTCTAGTAGTAAAACAGTAATATTCTAATATTACTATTAGTAGAATAGTAGAATCTCTAATAGTAGAATCTCTCTAGCAAAGTGCTACAGTGTTCAAAGCTTTTAGTGTACATAATTCACTAATTTTCAAGTTCTTATTTTAAAAAGCGATCTAAATGAAGAATAGAAAGCAATACAATTCATTTTATGAGACATTTAGAAACACAGTCTGAAACAAAGCATCACATATTTTATCTCAGTAATAACAGGTGTGACATTGTCAGTGTCCTCTTCGCTGCGGAGGCAAGATATCCGATGACATTCAGAGCCAACTGTCAGCTCTCCTTTCCAGGACAGATACTTGTTACCCACTTTGACAGCAGTTCTAGAAATAAATAAGTTTAATAAAAAAGAATTGTGCAGTAAGATGCCAAAAAAAAAATTAAGAAAACTCAAAAGCAGAAAGGGAAGTGAGGATGACAAGCAGACCAGGAAAAACTGCTGGTAGTAGTTTTAGCGACCAGTTTGTGGCTGAAGGAAGTTCCTAATGTCTGTTCTCAACGTTGGAATTCGAAATGAGTATTGCACCTTAGGACACAGAGCAGGTCAATGGGGGGAGTGAGGGCCAGCTGTCTATTTGAGCAGATCGAGATGGCTTTTATTGGTGTTTCTTTAATTCTCATATTACCCTCATGTGTGCAACATGCAAATGCTTTTGCGACAATGAGAAGTTACTGAGAGGCTGCCAGTGGTGTCCGGGGGTGGTGGTCCTGCTGGAGCTGCTGTTCTGTGCTGCAGTAGAGCCTGACTTCTTGTAAATGGATCCATAACTGGATAGAGAACTACCACAAGACTGTTGGGGGAAGAAAATACAGTTGTGAAATGTGTGGAATGGTCCCTGCAGTTTTGTTTTGTTCAGTTGAGTTTCATTTAAGGGAAATAATAATGGGGGAAGGAGTGCAATTAATGGCCACAAAATAGTTCATTTAGGTTCAGGCAAGCCAAGAAATAACTGATGAAGAGGAAATAAAAGTTGGATTGATGTATGATCAATACTTCGGTGCAAGGTAAAAGTGTATTTAACAATGCCATTGCTAACTATCTGAAGTGTCATTTTGTGTCTTTTGATGTGAACAAAACCCTTGAAAGGCAATTCAAATGCTTGATATAGGAGACAATCATATTATAATTTCATCTGTAGGCTCAGTTAATAGCTTGCAATGATTGTATGTATCTCTACAGTGATGAGAATGCTTGTGCAGTGTATGCAGCCATCATAAACCCCAGGCTGGAAGTAGAGGTTGGTCTGCAGTTCCAAAATGGTAACTTTTATTTTCTAAAGCAGCCAGAACCATTTCATTTACGAAATCTGACCTGTCTTCAGAAATAGTCTTATGGTTGGTATCTGCTTTTGGGGATCCTGAGGAGAACTTGGGAGGGAAAAAGGTAGAATATATTTAGCATCAGTGACATACTGGATTAAATTCTGTAAGGTTTAAATGCTGTTACCGCTTTTTAAAGAGAATATTTCTCTAGTGATATATAAATATAAATATAAAGAGAGTGCTTCAGTGAGTGCCAGGACAGTCTGAAATATTTAGCCAAGGAGCTAAGATAAAAACAAATTACTCATTTGGTAGTACTCATAGCTAAAATAAAGTAGTTCGTAACAAACGTGCACAAGTTCCTAAAAATAAAAACAACAAGATGCTAAAAACGTTTATTCAATATGCTACGTCAGAAAACTTTTCAGAGACCGAATGTAGGTAGGTTGATGTGGAAGATAATTACTCTCTATTTTGAGCTCCCCCATAGCAAAAAACACAAGTGAAGTAGAAAGAGACCAACAACAGCTAACAGTGTTTGGGTTTTTTTCTGATAGATTTGGTTTGGAGCACACATTGTGCAAATATTCAAACTGCATCATATGTTTATGGATAACTCTGATCTTATGAATAACAGCACTGATGTGTAAGCACAAACATAATATTGAAGAATTTCACCTATTTTTGGTATGTAGACTACACAAGTAAAACAGGTGTGTGCTCATCCCTTATCCAAATGTAGCATTTCTTCCATGAAAATGGGGACTAGGTTCTCTAACGCAGCAACAGGGACTCTTATCTTCACCCAGCACTCATCTCTTCCTCTCCTCTCCTTTTTTTATGAAGCTGATCTTTCATCAGAGTGGATGCAATGGAATACCTCAAAAAGAGGACTGGAGCCCAAAAGGTCCTCCTGTAAGTCCTGTTGCTTAGTTTTATAACATCAACATGGAAGGAAATTTCTTTTTAAAAGATCTTTTTTTTTTTTTTTTTTTTTTTTTTTTTTTTAAATTATTATGAGGAAGTTCGGAGTATTGGAAATCTCTTGGTATTGTCAGTGCTCAATCCCATTGAATGGACCCTACAGATTTCTCTAATTATTCACAAAACATTTTGAGCAGATGTCCATAAAATGAATTATCTGCTGCATGCCAAAAACTACTTCTGGCAGGCAGCGTAGCAGGTAAATAGAAAGAGAGGTTGAAAACATGAATAAAACATGAATAGAAGAGCTTAGGGCATTTTGATTCTCACAACTTCAAAAGCACCAGTGGAATCCATAGAGGTGTAGTAGGGAGCCTCCTGTATGAAAATATGTAGAAAGGAGTCAACTTTGGAGGAAATGCTCTTAGCAAGTACTTCATCTTCTTGGTGGAAGCACTGATGTGCCAGGTAACAGACAACTCTTTCAGGATGGGATGACAGTAGTTTTCTGTGCCTACCATGGGACACCAAGAGTCTGAACTTCCAGTGTCAGTCTGAGTCCTGTAAGTCACTTGGACCAGCAGCCTAGGTCACTAAATTTAGTAAAAGTTGCAAATTCTTGTAGTTCTTTCTATTCTGTTGTTGGCAAGGGCATCCCTATATAAGCCTTGCTTTCAGTAACCAATTAAAAAACTAAATCTCCTGAGCGTAATGCTTTCCTAATTAAGGCAAGCTGTTTTATGTTGTTAGTATCACAAAAAAAAGTAGCATCTACCTTCTGAACAAGTTGAACATTGCAGTTAGTAAAAATCTGTGAATATAAATGCTATTAAAGAGAGGTATTTAAAGGAACCAACCTTATGTCAGCTGGTGAGGTTCTTAAATGGCATGATTTCAGGCAGATTATATATAGGATAAAACCAAAGAAAATATCAAATATTTGAGAGGAAGGCAGTTTCCAAAGGCTTAGTATCAAATTAAAAAGCACAGTATTCTGTACTGCTTCACAGAATAATAAAAACATTACAGTATTCAGAAACAAGTATTGTCCTACATCCAAATCAAAATCTTGTCATGTTGGTCAGAATGGACTGTTTTTCTGTTTAGAAGAGAAAACTTGTAATTTGTTGGAGGTTCATTAGTAAAGAAAGTAAATACAAGCATAAAACAACATGAATGAATAATTCTGGCGTATGGGAAAAGCGTCCATGTAAGAAAGTGGAAGAAAGAAGCATGAGAGGACAGAATGACTCAAATACTGTGATTAAAAGAAATAATAGGCAGGCAGGTAACTTCATAAATAACAGATCACACGTGGTAACGGTGGTGTCATTAAAAGCAGTGATAAATTAATGCCAAGCAGAGGCCCATTTCTTTGTAATACTTCTGACATACTCAGTGGAGCCATTGTAGTTACTAATTCATACAGGATTATACATAATTGGGATGTGCAATTATAACAGTTGGGGTTCAGAAATGACAACGTTCTCTTTCCTTCAGGGATCTGTAATTTATTCCATCACCTTGAACTTGCATTATACAATATGCCAAAATAAAATTTGCAAATGTTCTCCTAAATCCTGCTATCTTTGGTTCATACTGTATATGTAAAGGAAACATGTTGAGAAGATTAAAAATATGGGGAAGAATTACCATTTTAATACTTGTCCATAAGGAGACAATAGAAGGTTTTCAGCCTCAGTAAATCCACTTTAATTTATGTAAATAGATCAGGCAAAATGGTTCTTTTGCATTGTCTACGTGAAGACAATAGCAGCTAGAATTCTAGCTCTAGAGAGCTAGAAAGGTCAAGTTCCATTTATTTACCAAAAATGGATCTGGTGTAAGTCAAGATAGATAGTGTGAAAAATCACAGGGGTTGTGTTTTGCTGGATAATGGGAAGACATCTCTACAAAACATTTCCTTACAGCATTAACTCATGTGAAGTCTTATGCAAAAACTGCTAGGAGAAATACCTATGTTTGCAGAAGTGTGGCTGATGCTGTTTCCCTTAGCTTTGAAACTTCCGACTTAGAGACCAATCTTAAATTTGACTAATGGTTTTTTCTCTTTGTGTTGTCTCTCCAAGCTGCTGAGATATTCTTTTCTTCAAACACTTGTTAGCCTAATAATCTGTTTATACAGAATAAATAAAGTGTTGCCATGGGCAACCTAAAGCTCTCAAAAGGAGGTTTCCTAAAATAGGAATTTCTGGGGCAGAGAATGGCTTGTACAGATTTGGTTCTTTCCAACTGTTCCTTTGTCACTGCCTTTGCTCGTGACACTCTTCCCTACGTGATTCAAGGGAATAGTTCTTTTCATATAGGCCTTCTGCTGCTATTAAAGAAGCAGAAACTGGAAAAATGGCTTGCTAGGATGTTCCCTGAATGTTACAGGAGTTGGGTAAGAGCCATGTGAGCAGGAACATGAGAATCCAACTTACGTGAGAAGGTAACTCTAGAGCTGGCTTGTTTATGAGGACATTAAAGTATGCTGGAGAGTTTTGTACAGGAGCATTCTAGCTATGGGGCTACTCAGCTATCCTAAGGGGAAGAAAATGGGAGGAGGAGGAGGATCTGGCCAACTTGGGAAATAGAGGAAGATTTTTGTTTTCCCTCATAGCTTTACTTTTTAACACAACATTGTACGTATTTCTTTGTGCTTGAATGGTCTCAGCTACAGAACATGCAGATATGCACATCTATGTGCTTTTCCAGGGGTAGGAGAGGATACTGTGTGTATCCTCATCCCATATGCATATGTAGTATATGACTCTGTTGTCTTCTGATGCTACAGTGAGCAGTATCCCTTTCACATAAGGACCGAAGAGGCACTGGGATATTTTCGTGCTGAGTTATGCAGAATTCCTCACGTGGGATCTGCCAGCCTTTAGTTTTGTTCTAATACTTTCTATCTTCCTATAAAGGCAATTTGGCCCAATGCAAGGACATGGCTTGTGCTGCTGTGCTTTTTGTGTGTCAAAAACCAAAGATGTCAACTGTTATGTCACTGGCTTGCCACTTTTTTTTGCTGTCTGAATTCAGTTTACAATGAAATACTTTGGAACAAAGCCAGAGATAACCTTGAATGTCAGAAATTGTATTTTTAAAGTGATTCTGGATGCACAGGCAGCCAAAGAAGTTCAGTCTCTCTTCAAAGTCATGATGGGAGTATTGTAATGTAGATTCCATCGATTTGCTACCAGTTACTGACAGCTAGCAGGAATTTATTTATTTTTTTTTTTACAGTTTCTCCACAGTGCCTGAAGAATAAAAAGTTCACTACTTTAAAAAATAAAAAAAATAAAAATTGTATTTTCATGCAGATGATCCATCCTAAAAATAGTATCCATGTTATATGTGTATGGTAAAGCTCAATTTTGTATGCTTTAGGACTATGGCAGGATTATAGCACAAATGAAGCTTACACTTAGGCATATACATAATGCCACAGACTCTGATGCATGCTTAAGTGCTTCCTGGTTACTCTTAACTAATTAATTTATTATAGAGAAGCAACAGAAATGCTGACTTGCAATGTGATGACAGTAAGGTTGCTCTAGTTCCGAACTATCCTTGTGTAGGACCGGTGTGCAGGTGTATGATGAATGAGAGTTGACAAGCTTCTACAATGAATGCTTGAAATACCAAAGCAAAGACTACTGAAGCGTAAAAGAAATACTGTACCTGGCCATAATTCAACCCAGCACTCCATTTACAAGTGTAATAAGAGTAATAGAAAAGATTAACTTTCATAGGAAATTAGTTTGTGCGTTTATACAAGTTTGTTACAAAGTTCAGTTTATTCTGGACTTTGTTTCTACACTTAAGTTATCTGAATGATTTCAGACCATCGGTAATGCTGTGGAATTCTGTACACGGTGTTTATAAGGCTGCTTTCTGCTGGGGACTTGGGTTTTGCAGTAATATCTGCCTTTCAGGCTTAACCATAATACAAGCAGTGCAAATTGCAGTGTGTGCTCATATCCTTTCTTCTGTAAAGCCTTTGGGGCTGTGTCTGGACAAAAGCTGTAGTCGTATGCAGTGGTTTGCATGCTAGAGGGATGTTCTCCAAAATCTGGTTCTATATGGAAGTGACTCAGATGCAATTCACTGTTTGTTCAATACCATAACATGAGCTCTCCTCCACAGCTGCTCATTGTATGAGGACTAAGTGATGTAACACGTAGCCTTCCCTCAAATAGTGTGATTCAATGCACAAAAGAATTGCTTGCATAGTGGAAGGTGTTTCACTTTCTCAGACTACAGAAACAAGGGCAAGAATAGCTCACCCTTAGGATCCATTTCCATCCTGTTACCCTGAACTGATACGCCAGGGATCAGGGTGAAGACTGAAACCCATATTTTCAGAGTCCCCGGGCAATACTGCAGCCCTTGGGGCTTCCTTTCTTCCTGGCCAAAGCTCACAGCCTTATTGCTCTATCAAAAGGCACAAACAAACCAACCCACCAAAACAAGATCAGTGAAGAGGCTGTATTATTCAAATGATACTTAATGCAATATAACAAAATGTGATTATGAAAAGAAAGAAAACTAAATCTTTGTTCTGCTTCTTCCTTCCTCTCAACTTCTGCTCCGTGTTTGAATTCCACAGTTTAAAATAACCCTCATTAAAAAGTTGCTATCAATTGTATCTCCAACAGCTTCATTATTTTTGTGGTCATAGCCTGTCAAAGCTGGAGCAAAACACTGCGAAATCTTTTCTTTTTTTTTTTTCTTTTTTTTTGGTTGCAGATCCAGGAGCATAAAATACAGCTTGCTCCAACTGTAATTGCTGCCTTGGATTTCAATTGGCCACTTCCTAGCTTTATTCGCAAGACAGCTTTATTGCATTTTGAGATCTGATTATTAACTGTCGTGAAAGCCTTGCTGCCAAGGAGGACTGACATCCCCAATGCTAAACATGGGGAAGCTGTCATCCAAAGGTGACATAGTTCCTGTACTCAAATATCACAGCTGTTTATAATGCCACCGTGGTGCTCCATGGCCACATCAATGCTAAGATATGTCAGAGCCTTGACTGGAGCTGCATGGCCATGTATCTGCTGGTGAGGTGCCTGACTGCATCCTTGGTGTAGGTTGAACTAGCTGCTGGCAGGAGAAATGTTAGGGCTCCGTTGTACACCCAACATGCTTCTCAGGAGCTTCCTTGATTTCATGTCTTCAACTTATAGTTATGTATGTTGTCATCCTTCATCGCTGGTGAGCAATATTTTGCCTTGTATCATGTAGTCCATTTAGGACCACAGAAAAATACCAGTATTACCAGTTAAAATAATTTGGGGTTTCCTCAGACTTTCAAAGTATTTTGTACAAATCTTCCTCTTCAGAACTTTCCTTTTTTTTTTTTTTTTCTTCCAAGAAGCCCTTGACTCTCTATGACCCCAGCATTTTCAAACTGTGTGTGTGTGTATCTCTGTGCGTGTGTCTGTAAATCTCTGTCTCATATAAATATATCTACTTTTTAAAAATTGCATGTAAAGCTGATATTTGTGTTTTGGCTCACCTCCACTGAAAAGAGCGGGTGCAACAATACTCATGGCTCCTGCTTAAGGCTCTGTATCTTTCCTGGAAGGTTTTCTTCTGTCTGTTCTTTGTAATGCTCATAATAGGCACTCTGCTTTTTTTTCCCAAATAGCTCCAGAGATAACTACTTGGAGGATAATATTCAACTTTGAGGATAAAGACTTTGCAGCAGAGTTGGGTTCTCTATGTAACTGCAAACTTGAATGTTTCATTTCCCTATATATTTGCCATCATTCAGCTCTGTTGTAAATTGTTCTGTGTACTCCAAGTAAACTTTGTATAGTTGAGGTGTTTTTCAAAACCCATAGATCTGAGCTTGCAAATGTCCCGGTTCTGGAAGTCCAGCTCAGCTCCTGTGTGCTGAGCACTTGCATGACTTACACTCTTAACTGGAGGTCCTTAATGTGATGAACCACATCTATGATCCTAACAGAGCTCTTCACTGTAACGGGTTGGGGGAAATGAGGGAAAACATGATTTCTAACCTTTGTGCTAAGTGCATCAGCTCTGGGGATATTCTTAGTAAGGCAAGGGAGGATCTTACCAGAAAGATTCATCCAGTAGTGCTATTAAGTAGCTCCTACATTTCAGAGCTCTTGCAATTGAATTGGAAGTAGTAGAGTCTAAGAAATGATTATAAACATGAGTACACAGGCAATATACTGCTATTTAGTAGAATTACAAGTGTTTTGGACGAGTAACTAAACCAACACAAGAGGAGAGAATCCAAATAAAATTACCTTTCAATGGAAAATGTGAAAAAGTTAATGAGGGTATTTTGAGAAAAGCTATCAAGGGTTTAATCTGAATATCATTGGTAGATGCATAAATAATGAAGGAAGAACAGATTGCTATCTAGAACTTAAAACCACCTGTAACCCTCTGTGTGTTTTGTTTGTTTTGTTTTATCAAGGAAAAAGAATTTAATGTCTGAAGTCAAAGTTAGACTCAATCAATATGTTCAGGGCTCTTGAGAAATTTTGAAAATAGTTTCCTACTTGTAGTGATTTAGGGCAGTCAGGCATGTAAAAAGATCGATTTGGTTGTGAGAAATCAATGACCTCCCCTGCTAAGATTCCCAGCAAAATGAGAACTTGCCAATTACAATGGGAGTTTTGATAAGGCCAGCAGGAGGAGGATGCTCCAGACTCAAAGAAACAGTGCTGCAATGCAATAGCTGCTATTTTTTGTGCCGTTAGGGTATGAGAGAGAGGCTAAGAATGATATTCTGAACATCTTATCTCGAAACTCCACAATCTCTCATGGCAGATTAGCAGTGCTGATACAAACCAAATAAGCAGAGCTTACACACGCATGAGATAATCATCTCCATCTACTGGTGATGTTTGCAGACCTCTGCTCAGCAGGTGATGGCAGTGCTCCTTCACTGCAGCCTTTCAAACCTCTCATCAAAACTCCCTCTGGCCATAATGCCATGTAAAGTACGACAGATATGTCTGCTCCGAAACCACTGTTTAACAGAACTATTGGTATTTTCTTATTCTTTCAGCACTGTGGTCTGTCCTGTGCAGTGCTAAGCACTGCTATGTGCCACCTGCTAAAATACCTGTTGTAAGGATGTTCTGAGGCTGGGGATGAAGCACTGGGACCTCAGGGTAACCAGAGGTAGAGCGGTGTGTGGGGATTGAGGACCCACTCCCCAGAAACCTGACTGCTGTGGCTTTATGTAGCGCTCAGTGATTCATCCAGAAGGGAAAGCCCATTCCTTCGTTCTTCTGCCTTCCATGAGCAGCGTTTTAGAGGAAAGCCAAATAGTTGTGCCTACAGGATCTCACAGAGATTCCTAAAAGCTGATAATAAGGTCTGACAGTCATGTCATAATTGTTAACAATGATACTGGAGATATGCCAGCAGCCTCACACTCTTGCTGCTTCTCTGGATGAGAGGAATTGCTTTATAGCTCTAAATCTGCAAACTGAATTTGACATAGAGGGACATTTCTCACAAAGGGAAATACAAAGCAATGCATTGTATTGTGCCAGATTACACAACGGCTTTTAGGATAAAGTAATGAAGAAGAAGAGACTTCAATGAGACTTCATTACTGTTCTCTATACGTACAAATATATTATACAGCTAAGAAAGCTTTTAGGAGCATGGTAGAACAGTCTGAAAGGCTTGGCAGCAGGTATTTGGAATGGTCCACTTATTTACCACCACTAAAACCAGGAGTGATTGATTCAAGTTTGCTGATGAAATCTTACCTTTTGAAAAGCCATTGCTCATTCTCTGTTTCCAGCACCATGCAGAGAAAAGTTTCTTAAAGTGTAGTTTGGGGCTGTTTGTGCTGCTCTCCTGTACTGCCATTTGTCCTGGTTAACATGCACCCAATAATGTAGCTGTCAGAATAAATCACAGCAAACGATACTTTTTCGTATGGGTGTCACGAATTTCAAAGCTCAAGGCTCTGGGATTTTTTCAGGCCAAAGGAGAAGGTTAGCTCCTTCTAAAATTTGTTGACCCTCAGACAGCCATAACTCTTTAAAACCATTGCCTGAAAAAGGCATCAAAATACAAATCAACGCTATAAAAAGTGGTGTATGAGAACAATGTCCTTTTTGCCTCTGTTTATAATGCCTTTCCAATGGCTTTATGCGAACTCATATAAGCAAGCCCATGCAGGCTTCTGCAAAATTTGTTAATTATTACAGACAGTTGCTTACCTTATTGTGGAAGCTGTCAGTAGACTTAATTAATGGGTTCTTTTTCCTTGTCACGTGGATTTTTTTGATCAGCAGTTTACCAGGTCACACTCCAAATCCTCGGGGTCTCAGTAGAATTCTGGAAAATATATCATGCATATGCTTATGCTTGCTCCTAAACTTGGATAATTTCTAGTCAAGAATTATTACATCAATTTCACAGCACTGCAGATAGAGTCCTGACCACTCCAATTATCTGTCTACTCCTGAATACAGCAGCAGTAACTTCAAGCCATCATAAAAAAGTTTATTAATTTAGCTCCACTGAGAGCCAACCGTTTTACTGCAGTGCAACAGAAAGCTATCTACCACCATGCGAGAAACCCTTAGCTATTTTTCTCTAAGCTTGGCTCTCTGAAAGGACTTTCTAAAATTTGCAAGTATGAATAGTGGGACCTATACAGAATCTGCATGAAAGCCTTCCTAAATCCCTGCAAGAACAAACAAGCGTTTAAGGCTAGAAGCTGATATTTTCTTAGTCTCAAAACAGTGCTGGTTGGCTGGGAACTGCAGCAGAGTTCAGCTCTCTTTTTCTCATAATTTCTAAGGGCTTTGAGTTTGTTTGTTTACACACTTATTGGTATGTGCTGTTTACCCTTTGAGCAAGTTTTTGCCAGTAACAGAATAGAAACTTCTGCAGTAGCAGAATATAAACTTCCAAGTTCACTCTTAACCATATTCTTCCCAAGACCTTTCCATCTCAATATCCTGAGCACTAAATGTACCTGTCTTTCAAGCCATCTCCAGCACCAATGCTGGCTGGCATTCCATTTTGCTCCCAGATCATACAGCTGGGATGCCAGGCAGGCTGGTGGGAAGGATAAGGCGGCAGTGAGAAGGGATGCCACCAAACAGATAAATCTGTGCCTCAAATGGCCAGTGCACCACAGAGCCTTCCTTTGTAGAGGAGCTTCGAGCACCCAGATGAATTGCTGCAGGGGTAAGGAATGGGAGAGGAAGCTCTTCGCCTAGGCAAAATGGGATGCTCACCCCAAGGGGAGCAAGTGCCAGAGGTGGGGAGAGCTCTCAGAAGGTCTAACTGGACAGAGCTGCCTCCAGCATGGTGCTTGTTCTGTGCCTTTCATATGCCAGAAATCCCACAGGGGAATCTTTTTCCTTTGCCAGAAAGGTGGGTCTGGAATTCTCTTTTGAGAGGATTGCTTTGTTGACAGCAAGAATGATATTTTTCTGCTAGAGATATACTGACCAAAGTGTTAAAGCAAAACAAAATTCCCTAGATTGTGGAAAGCTGGCTGCAGCAGCAGAAACAGCCATTAAAACTAATCTGTCTTTACAAACTGATCCCCACTAGTTATTTCAGATGTAGAGATTCTGATGCGCTCTTTGAAAGTGTTAGTTGTGAGTATTGAGATGCAATTATACCAGTAGCTTTTCACTTTGCATTTTTTGCTTGTTCCAGCATCTGAAACCTGAAATTCAAAGCCTGTCTTTGAATCATGTAAGACCACTGCCGGAACTGGTAGCTCCACTGCCACAACTTCATCAGCTATGCCTGGACCAAGGGGAGCAATCCAAGAGCAAGATGCAGGATTGCTGTACCCAGAGCAGGGCTCTCAGGGTCTGCAGATCACCTTAATGTGCCTGCTGAGGGTGTGGAGCCTCGTGTAGTGAGTGCTGAATAACGAAAGGCAGGTGGGGTTTCTACTGCTCTCAGAGGTTATGCATGAACCCCCCCTCCCTCAGCAGTCAGAGAAACAGAACGCAAAAGCACTGACCCAGATTAGCTGCTGAAAGTGGGAAGAGGAAAACAAGCAACTCCTGTCCATCACTCCTAACACTGCTGAAACTGACTTTAGAGAGACGTGTACCCGAGCACATTGCCCAGGGTAAAGGCCATGCTCCATTTCACATTAATATCAAACTTATTTTGAGAAGTCAGAAGGTCTTCCTCTGAAGTGAAGATGAGCTGTTGCAGTGCATGGACTATTACTAGCACAGATGCTCCAGGTTATGAAAGTGCAAAGGCAGATTCGTGGTGTTTAAGTAAAAATACCAGCGACGAGGCAAAATGGAGATTAGAGAGGGGTAAAAACAAACACGTAATAAGGAACCGATGTGAAGTAACGATCTGAAGACTGCTTCAAAGCCACTTCAGTCAGTGAGTTTTCATTTTCCACTTGTTTCAGTTAGCTTTTAATCAGGGTAATAAAGGAGAGACAAAAATAGATGAATGGAAACCAGAGAGGTGTAATCAAAATGTATATATTAATTTGGAAATGGGACGTAAGATGGACACTTTTACCTTACACTGTGATTAATTTGATACTTTTGAAGATACTTCGAACAACAATCACGCTTTAATTAGGAGAGAACATAATAATCTAATAGGCTTTGCAGATTTCTGTAGTAGGCTAACTATAGAATATATCACCTATAAATTGAGGTTCAAAAGGTGACATAAGCTCAGAATATTAAATACCATCATCTCTCCCTTAGTTGATCTACCTGTTATAGCAAAATTTATTGCCAATCTGGCTGCAACATCTGCATAACTAAGGGACTTGTTAAAGAGAAATGAAACTTGTCTTTCTGCCAGAGTTTGAAGAGGCTTAAACAAAAATTAATATCTGTAAGTTTTCCTGGAGCGTTTTTGAGAAATTATCTGTCTGGGAATACCTGCTGCTTTTTGGAGGGGGGAAAGAGGGCATATTTCACAGTGGACCTAAACTTCTTGTGTAGAAATGGTGATGCTTTGGTATGTTTACTTCCAAAGTTTGATACTGTTGTTAAGGTAAATCTATGCTAATCAAATACAGTACTAACAAAACCAATCTGATACATGGTCTGTGAATCTATGAAAATGGACCATAGTCACTGTATTCTCAAAAAGCCTCACATGTTGATGCTAAATATAAAGCAGGTGGTTGCTATTGCAAAGTCCATTGTTATGTGCAAGTATAAGGTGGCAATTCAGACAGCTCTGTCCTTTGGATCATACATTCTGTCTAGTATGGCTATTGGAAAAATACTGCAGGAATAGGAATGTTATAGTTGAGATGGCCTTTAGATGCACACGTTGTGCTTAAACGTCAATAATTTGACAAATCAACTATGACAATGTATAGGGATACTGAAGTATTCACACTTTTCTTTTATGTTCCTGTCCTTGAAGGGGAAAATGTGTTTGTATGTGTGCATGGCCCAGTTTTAATAGTGATTGCTTTTTATTAAAAAAAAAAAAAGTAGTCCAGTTTCAGAGGTGTTTATTTGTTGAACAGCAAATCCAGAATTCGTTCAAGTAGTGAGAAGATGAATTTGGCTGAAATTCTGTGTATGTATGATATCTCAACTTTCACTTCCCAAACTTTCAGTGAAGTCACAAAGAAATCTCTTTAAGCAGCCTGGTACTCCTTCAAGGATGAGTATGAAGCTACCTGGACTGAATATGCTAAAATTCTCATCTTGACAGTTAACCACTTAACAATTTCTTTCAATAAAATATCCAGCTGCTTATAGTTAAACATGCTAATAATTCTCTTTCTGAAAATTTGGAATCCTCAAGTTCCTTTTAATTACTAGATTAAAAGAGACAAGTAGTGCCAAGCTATTTAGTCACTTGATGGCATGCTGCTTCTCCTTTCATCACTGAAATACGATGCCTACAGTTTCTACTACTTGTGATAATAGACCCTGGAAAAGAAAATAATCTTTATTATTTAATTTTTAAGTCTGAATTCGTTATTCTTTTCTCAGTGCTCCTCATTGAGAACTGGGCTGTTCTTCATTAGCCAGCAGGAGGCACGAGTTCCGTTTACTGAGCAATGTTAGACTTGCTAAGAAAGATGCCAGAACTCCAGGCTCACAGTACAACGACTGCACTGCACACTCTGAAGTCTTGAACTTAAAATTGCAAGGGGCAGAGAAGAGTCATTTAGAAGAGAGCAGCCAGTGGTGCAAATTTAGATCCCAGCTGACAGTGCTGGGGATGGTTAAGTGCTGAGATACCGAATTCATGACCTAGAAAAAGAAATGTTGATTAGCCAGTAGTTGGTGGAGCTCCAGAAACCAGGTTGCTGAGCATTTTTTTTTTTTATTTGATCAAATCATTCCATGGACTGTAAAAGATAGAGCGGGTAGATGACTTGAATGTCTCCAACAATGTACAGACCACTTTTTATTCCTGTTCAAACTGTGAGAAACTCATTCACGTAATTTCTGAACAGCGAGGACTGTGAACAATGATTTTCTTTCATAATGCTTTGGTTGTTATGACACCTTCTGGTTGTAAATTTCAGTTAATTAAAAGTAATTGTTATATCCAGAGCATCTTTGAGGCCAGTGTGATGCAACAAGTGAAGGTACCATCACCTTCTTTTCATGCAAGTCCTTCTGTACATGGAAAGTTCATGTTCTGTCATGCCCACGGGGACAGATCTTTTCTTCCTGACATACTGACACAGACAGAACCGAGATGCTTTGTGGCTGTGGAGGCTCAAACTTCCAAGTGGCAGTCATGCAGCTCCTTCATGCATATTTGATTTCTGCCTTGAGTGGTAATATCCTTGCTTTTAATGTATGTGCACATTGTGCAGTTGCTGTGGGAACCATATCTTTGAGGTTACATGATTTAAAAAAAAAAAAAAAGGATAGATTCTATTTATTTTGCTTATGAATCAACACGTTAATATTGATGCAATGGAAGAAGAAAGGAAAACAAACTTCTGAACAGAAAGCACAACATCAAACACAGATCTGTTTGTTTTTCTCTACAGCAGAGTTCCCACAACAGGCACAATTGCAGCAACAGAAAGGGAAAAAAAATGTACGAAACAAGAGAAGACAGAACAGGATAAAGCAAGCAGCAGACAGCTGAGTAGTTAATTTAAGTTGTTAAGACCATGTTTACCAGTCGTGCGCTATGAGATTGCAAAGTATCGTGGCATCTTCTGCTGGTTCTTGCTATGGGATCCCAGGCACTGAAGCTCACCCAAGACATGAGGTCAGTGCAGCAGTCTGTTTGATGCTGGTGCCATGCCGATCCCTCGGGTCTGGGTGGTCACAGAGAGGGGTTCTGGAATGGCCAGCCAGGCTTCAGGTTCTCCTGAGCTCCCCTGAGTGAGGACTGCAGAGGAAGGATCCAGTATTGTCTTCCTATGTATTAGGGCACGAGGAGAGTTTAGATGGGCTGGTTTAGCACTTCCTTCTCAGATGTGCTTTTTCTGTACTGCCATTATGTGAGCTACAGCCACAGGAGGTGTGTGATTTCAATGAAATGTGAAAGGAAAAGGGAATTCTTGCAGCTGAGGGGGCTGGGTGCGAGCCGGGCAGGGCTGGGAAGCATGAGGGGTGTGAATATGTATGAGACTCTAATTGGCTCCCATATGTAATCAAGGTGCCTACAGTTCCAGGAGCATCACCTAATTGTTGTAACCAATTAACAAGTTGGAGTCTCCTAGAGCCACGCTGTCCCATGCAATTCGTTCCAAGAGCAGGGAGAGGAATAGCCTGTGAGAGCTTCCTCCAGATTAGAGTGCTTGGGGCTCCTGGCTCATGGGTAGAGAAAGTCATACTGACATTGTCCCAGCGTCACCTCTTGATCTCCTTCGGGTCACAAACTGGCATTGTCTCTTGGTGTTCTCACTGTGACAGAGGCCCATGCTGCAATAGGTTGCGCTTCCCTGGTGCCAGGGCAGCCTGGTGTTGCTGTCAGGCCTGGCTGCGTTAGGAAGCACTGAGCAGCAATAGGCCCTGGTTCTCAGAGTCTAAGAACAATTGCTTTTCCTCAGCTTAATGCATTTGTCACTGCAGCGTTCGTGTGTGTGCCCAGGAGATGCCAGGCTGTGCTGGGGCGCTGTGGGCACATAGAATCACCAGGTTGGAAATGACTTGCAGAATCATTTAGTCCAGCTGTCCTCCCATTACCATATTAGACCTGGCAGCATCCTATTCTTTGTGGCATTTGAGCAAGCATCCCTCCTTACCGTTCCTCTTCACCACCACTGCTGATTGTAGGCTTGCTGGATTTTTAAGTGCACAGTCCACATGCTTTTGTCTGCCTCCTATAACTATCTTAATCATTTCTCTCTCTCTTTTTTTTTTTTTTTTTAAATCCAATTCAATTTTCCTTGTGGTTTCATGCAGAACATAAGGCTGCTTTTTCTTCTCCCCCCCCCCAGTCCCTCCCAGCATTTCAAGTCCCTTCACCTGCTTCTCTGATTGTTTCCCTCTGCCTGGTCCTCCTGTTTTCTCCTCTGGGCCATTCCCAGTGCCTTTACCCACTCATACTGCTGCATCTTTCCTTTTCAGCATATTTGAACTGCAAGTCAATAGAAATGTTCTTTGATATCATCATGTGATATATTTAAAAAAATAATGTTTTTTACTGATTCAACAAAGATTTATAATAGATTTTAAGTAGTCTTTAGCCTGGAAATCTAAGGGATTTTTTATTTGTCCATAACAGAAATAAAGCTAAATCCATTTGGAATGCATAGCAAATCAGTGCAATACTCATGTCTGACACAATAGTATTTGCTTCTATTATAACACAAGTCAGCAGAGAGAACTATACTGTAAGCACAAGAGCCTACCCTCTGCTTCTGTGTATGCTTACAGCTCATTTTGGTGACACAGATTTCTCTGGCAACAGGGCACTTAATAGTGGACCAAGATTCCCAAAACCCCATGCTATTTGTCCCTACCTCATTTCCAGATTCAGTTATTTACGAATAAAGCCAGTTACAGGGTACATTAGAACTTAATTCTGTGATTAATGATTTTGCTTCTGCTGGTAAATAAACTCCCTTTCTACTACAGAGGGACAGTGTTGGAGCCAAAACAAGGGGCAAGATTATGCTGGCCTCTTCATCTGCTGATTATTATGTTTTCTGGAAGGTAATTATTTTCCCTCCTCTCTGATCGATGTAGTCTGATATCCATTTAATCTGCAGTCTGTAGCTACCACATCCTACAAAAGGCAGAAACACGAGGAACCTGGAATGATGTGTTTTCCCACTGGGCTTAAAGAAAACTGTGGAGCAGACTTCCAGGCCGTTGCTGTTTTCCACGTGGATGTTGCAGCTATTTTAAATAAGAACGTTGTTGCCACCGTATTGAATGGATTTTATATGATGGTATAAATATGTCAATTAGTATTTCAATTAGCATCCATGACTAATCCTGCCCACGCTGGGAAGTTGCAGTATGCGAGTTTCTTACCAAAGGGTATGTTTTTGTTCCTTTGTCATTCAACTCTACTGTTAGTTGGCAAGTTGAATAGTGGGGGATAGGACAGAAAATTATGAGCTTTCTTTTTCATGGGAGGTGAAGGATTGGGTAGAAACATTCAGCAGAGGGCGAGGTCCCAATTCTCCTGCACTGTATGAAATTCTATGTTCTATTGCACGTTGTGCATCAACTCCTACAGACTTTCTTTCAAATGGTTGAATGCTCCCAAGTTTCTATGAACTTTGTAAAGGATTTTGTCATACAGTTTTGTTCTCCTGCTCTCTGGCTGATTTCATACTTCCTTAAAAGTTTCATTAAATTGCTTATCCTTAACTCTACTGACATACCATCCATGCCATCATCCTCATCTTTGGCAAAGCCACTTTGTATTGCCTTAACAGTGTAAGTGGTCTTTTTTTAGCTTAAAATTCTGTGAGAAATTAATCTGCTGATGTTCCACAGTGAGAATAACGTAGTCTTCAAATGTAAATAGAGCCAAAGCAATGAAAGGAAATGGGTTCATGGTGCTCTGTTCTGATACCCCTGGGAAGAAGGGATTTCTCATTTTTCATTATTTCTATTTTGCCGGTAGAGGGCACAAGAGCTTAAATCACACGCACTCCATATGCGGTGTGTTGTGCTGAAAGCAATTTAAAAAATAAAAACAAATATAAATCTGTTTCCATTAATGAACATTTAGGGGAGTATTGCTGCATTATCAGAACTGCTAACAGCAAAAAAAAAAAAAAAAAAAAAGGTTTAAAGGATGTTGTGTTCCAGAAGTGCAAGAGTGTTTGGGTCTTGCTGTAGTTTGCTGGCAGAAAGCAATGCTTGGGGCATTGCAGTGAAGGGAAAGAAGGATAAAGAGACAGCAGTGCATTGGTTATAGTACAATCTTACTGTAAAATCATCGAACACAAATTAGCTGCTTGTAGATACTGAGAATTAGAAGGCTTGGGATTTGTGTATTCCAATTTTATATATAAAATTTGGCAAACTTTATTAAAAACAAAAACAAAACAAAAAAATAAAAAAGCAAACAAAATCTGCACTGGAAAATCAATTCTTGGGGTAATTTTTGGTTGTATTGTTCTATGTGATATTCGTGGAATGGAAATGAGAGAGAAGGAAAAACCATGGGCTTAAAAATGACCAAAAAAAAAACCCATTGTATGCATATCTCATGACAGTCTTGGCCCAGTGCTTATTTCTAGAAAGGCTTTAAAAAATCCCCAATTCAACAGATTAGTGGCTTACCTAGAATTGTAAATGAACAATTAATTAACAGTAGGACAAAGTTTAACAACATTCAGATACGACTGCAACTTTCTTCTCCTTTCTGCGCAGTGTCTGTACATTTTTGAAGATATCTACGTGCAATATTTAAAACTGATTTTTCTTGTCTTGTTGCTCGCTTTTGCTGAAGTGCTGCAGCCGAGGAGCAGCTTTCCTCGTGCCTGCAGTTCCTCTCGCAATACTCTGTGTAACTAAACTGAGCAGCAGAATAACTTAGAGTTACAATTGCTTACTTACTAAGTGTGTGTTCCAACATCTCCAAATCCCTCTCAATTCTTAACATGGTGTGTCTCTACAAGGTAGGACTACAATGATTTTCCAATTGAAGACAAGGAGAAACAGCTGTCTGGGGACTTCTTCCCTCCTGGAATGTGTTTTATCAGTGCAGGGACACAGTGCAAACGCAGCTTAATGCTTCGGGTGATTAAATATAATGTGAATCAGAAACTGTATTTGTTGGACTTTGTAGCTGTATGCATTACATATATGAAAAACGTTGATAATTTTAGAATAGGTATGCACAAATGATAATTAAAAGCTCTGATTTCTGTATTTGGAGTTGGATGGCAATGCATTCCTTAAGTATTTCCAATACAAGTTCCATAACTCATTTGGGCCCGCCAGACAACACGATGAGCACCTGAATGCCCTCAGGATCTTCCTTTTCATTTTAGAGTTTTCTGAGGTTCTTTTACAATTGTTTTCAGTATGTAAAAGTCTGCAACTGCCCTCGTGTTGAGATCCAATGACATTTTGGTTGGAGGTCATTAATAATACTGTTTTCCTTATTGTTTCTGTTCAAAGTGCACTTGCACAGAGCCATTTGTATTCATTACAGATGCAGAGTCTTCCCATCAGGGTATTTATAGATCTCAAAATTATTAGTGCTTGATTTAGGAAAGCATTCTTAAGCAAGACAGGAGCTACAGCATACGTTTTCATAGAGACAGAGGTAAATACTGGCTGAAATATTTCACTGAATTCAAGTTCTTGGGACACTTTCCATCTAGCTTACTGTTCAGGTATGCTGCTTTTCCTTTTTTTTTTTGGTCATAGGTTGGCATTATTTACATTCGTGGTTTTCTCTGCCTGCTCCTGATCCTGCTGACAAAGTTTAACATTAAGTGCACTTACTCTTATTTTTCTTCGGGCATGTTTGGAATGCCTGAGTAGACTCATGAATGAGATTGCATGATGCTAAAACCCAAACCTACTTCCTCATGTTACAAGTAGAAGAGTCAGGTGATTTTCAAGACCTACAGACAGAACTACACTGCTGGAGCACAGCTCCGTGCTTGCACAGAGGATGCTACATAAGTAGCTGAGGGGTGATATGATGAAGATAATTCCTGGGTTTGGGTGTTGTGATGACTGCCTTGAATTTCCCAGCTAGAACTGAAAGCTTTGGAGGTGACTAAAACTCAGCATTGCATTTGGAAATAAATGCCGTGCGTTACAGAAATGAAAATATGTATTCTTGTAACTTCTGTTGAGCATAATGAAAAATCATTCAGGCTAAGAAGGGAAGGAGGAGCAGCCGACTGTTTCCTCCACTCCTCCTGCATGATCACATTTCAGAATGCTTTTAAGGAGTATTTCTTCACTGCTCAAAAATTTACTAACCACATCTTTACTGGCAATGGCTGTCTCTGCTTTGGTTTCTGTCTTCCAGCCCTTAACAGTAAACTCAGAGTGGTGCTTTGGATGCATTTAAACGCTGGGTGTTCATCTCCCAGCATGAGATTGGAGTGGTTTCCCATCCTGTGAGAGCCCTCATGCCAAGAGAGCTCCTTGGGTTCGGTTGTTGTGAACAAATACCCCACTTCTCCACTGCATTCTTGGTAATATTAAAGCATCAGATTTAGAAAACATTCTAAATTTAGCAAAGTGCTGAACTGTGTGTGAGGCACTTTGTTTGAACAAAGGATGGCAGGGGTAGTGGGAATATAACTTTGCATTTAATTCTATTTGATTAGGAAAGCTACCAGTCTGTCATTTAGCTTTCAGGACAGCCTTAAAACGTCTTTGCCTTCCACTGAGTTGCTAGTCAGGCCTCCAGGCATCAGGTTTGCTTCTGCTTAGCATTTCAACTCAAGGTTGCCAGTTAATACATAATGATAAGAACAGATCCATCGCATTTTAATAGATATCACAAAATCAGGCGGAAGTACTGTGAGATTAACTTGATATATAGGGAAGTAATTCTGTTTTAATGCCTAGTAGCTGCAGATGTTCAGATTACTGTAATGTTATTAAAATGAGCATCTATTAATAAACAAATATTTCAATGACACATTCTGCAACAAAAACAAAACTAAATTACCTGTTTATCGGAATTTGCCTTTAGTCATTCATTTCTACCAGGAAAATGCCTGTACGTCTGCAAATACCATGTTCTCACCCTGTCCTCTTTCCCATAATTCACAGATTACTTTTATGCCTCCATCTACCAATATGTAAAATCATTTCACCATTTTAATTTTCTCTCTCTGTGATTCCAAGATATTGTCTATCAGTTTGCACTCACTGGGCACTTAACCTTCCTATTATCATTTTCTTTCTGTATCGTGCTCTCTGGTATGACAACACATAATTCACTTTCTTTTATCAGTTTTGTATTAGTCACTGTGGTCTGATCTAGGTTCTGGCTGCATTAAGGAAATTTGCATCCATACAGCAACACCGCTGTGGTTATCACCAGCATAAACCTTTAATGCATACAGCCCGTGTCAGGGCAAAGCGAGGCTTTCAGTGCTGCCATTTAATCCAGTCACATAATTAATTTCCTTAACACAGACAGGACCTCTCATTAGCCTCCCCCTCCCAGTCCTTCCCCCTGCTGCTCCAAACACCATTTGCTCTCTCTGTTTATTAGCACCAACAGGAGCTCATGGAGACAAGGAAATGAAATTTTTAAGATACTGGTGATTCAATCAATTGCATTTGATGCCAAAGTAAGTGTTACCGTTGACTCCACTGAAATTGGGCTAGACTGTTGCAGGATGCTTCTAAAAATGCTCCTCCTGATGCCTCCTGCACCAGTGGAGAGCAGAATTATACAAAACAGTGGTAAAATGCAGATGGCCATTGGTGTGGGGAGTATGACCAGCACTGCTGTCAGTGTCACATTAATGCTGCAGTGACTGTGGAGCAAGGACAGGAGGGCGTGCAGCTGATGGCCTGGCACAGCCACAGCAGGTAGTTCTGGGCTCAAGGAGCTTGTGGATTACCTTGTGATGTACAGATCCAAAACACCTAGCTACTGCATCTGATGTTGGCGCTGAAGAAATGCAACAAGTATTGGTTGTCCCTGCAGGGCAAGACCTCAGGGAAGTGGGCATCAACGTTGGCTTAGAAAGAGAAACACTTATTAAAAATGAGAATGATTGGCTATGCGTTAGACATTTTTAAATATGAGGTTTTGTGAGTATTACTGGAGAAAGTAGGTTGTTATATACCTTCAACTGCATCCAAAGCATCTTATATTTTGTCTGTATATTTTGGTCATTGACATTATTGTGCCTGAAAGTGTGATTGGAAAATGAAGTCTGTAAAAACCCTTATACCCAAAAAGATGGAAAACTGTTTACAACTGCTTATCTAATTTTTAAAATTCTGTTGCCTAGTGGCCACTTCAGATTGAAGGAACTGATCAGTCTGCTTCCAAAGAAACAGCTTAGTGGTGATTCCAGTCCAGTGGTGATGGCAGAGCAACAGCCTGCTGGCTACATATCCACGTGACCCTACAAGTCTTCTGCAAAGCAATTCGGTTTAAGCTTGAGGTGACTTAGTTGGTATTTTTGCCAGTGGACAGGAGAGTTTTTGCAATTGAAGGTGTCTAGGAGACAAGCTATGATTGATTTGTTTCCTGGAGGAAAGTGTGGTGGATCTGAGCCTACTTGTTACTGGTGGCTAAATTCCCATCTAAAACCAGGAAAAAACAAGGGCTGTCAAAGCACATTGCAGACAACAGCACAAAGCAATTCTATAGGAAATGCATGTGCTGAAAGTGAAGGTGGAAAGCATTACTTGAAAGCAGACATAGCAACTATGGCAGTTGGCAGAGCTGTGTGAGGGCTGCAGTCAGCAGAGCAGGTGCTCTGATAGCTGTCATTTGTGCCAGCTGATACCAGGATGGAGGTGGTTAATTTGAGTCTCCCAATCAGATTATTAATTATTAGCTGGCAAGTTTCTTAGCTGATTTGCTTAAATATCATATTCATTTATCTGCTTATACCCATGCCACGCTCATAAATTAAAGTTTCCTTTTTTTTTTTTCCATGTTAATCCTCGAGAAGCATTAATTAGACAACACTACAGCAGAAGCATTGTTGTCCTTCTCATGTAATTCCTGTGATATGCTGTCAGTGATGTTTGAATGACAGTTGGGAATGAAAAAAATCATTAGGCTGGAAGCAACGTGAGACGTTTAATTAAATTATTATTGAACGTGTGTATTAGAGAAGCATTCTGGAGATCTGGATGGCAGAAGGGCATCGTGGTGTCAGGTACTGTGTGGAAAATGTGCCATTTAGCCTCAGTCTTCTGTCTGCAAATTGATTATCCTCACAAGTGTATGGTAATATAGCAAGTTTGCAGTGTTTCCTGAAATGAATAATACAGGAAAAAAATACTTGCTAAGTGACTATTTCTAAGTATTACAAAATAAGTGAGGGAAAGTGTGCTCTATTTTCTTAACTCCTCTTCCCAAAGGTTGGTCAGTTCTTTGACCTCGCAATCTCATAAAGTGCTTGTCTGGCAAACTTCAGAAAACCTGCATCTTTTCTATGGAGCAACTTGCTACCTGTGATAGGGAATTGAAGTCCCTCACTTAAATAATTACTGAAACTGAAAAATGTGTTAGTTGGCAGAGGAGGCAGTCAAAAGGTGGGACTGGGTGGGAGGCAGACAAGAACACTGGGGAAGGCAAACTACAAAATGCATTCTCAACGTTTTCACTCCTATGGTTGCTCAAGCATAAAATAGTGGCATAAAAATCCTGTGCTGATCTGGCACAGCTGATGCTAACAAGTTGAGAGCCACGCCATAGGGCTGTGACCCTGCCAGCTCTCACATGCCCAGAAGAACCAGGTGTAATGAAATGTGAGCACGCCAGGTGTGCAGAGCTGCCCATGGCATTTTGGGCTTTGCTCCTTGTGGACCCACGCACTGCAGAGGCATTCATAGCTGTCGTTGTGCCACCTGGGCTGGGGTCTGCTGTAAAACTAGAGCTTGGCCCTTGTCCTGTCCTGAGGCTTTGTGTAAGAATGCTTAAAAAAGGCAATTTTAGGCAAAAGCCCAAAGTGGATTTTAAGACATGGGATGGAGTTTCCATGCTTTAGGCCCTCGCCTGGCTGGTAGCAACAGACTGAGCTCCTGCTCTGTGCCAAAGCTGAGCTGAGCCATATTAGTCTGCGTCTCAGTGCTCAGCTCATGAGTGGGGAGCTCGTTATATCACACTTACTCCATCACCTCTATGAGTCCTATGTGATTGCACTCTGCCAATTAGAAACGTCTCATAGTTTTTCAGAGATAATTTATTTTTCTGACATCCCTTTCTCAGAGCGGTGCCATATTTCATTACAGAAGCGATTGCATTTCAGCGTCAGACAGCCCTTAATTACAGATGTAGATATTCACAGAAAGGTAACGACGGTCTCCTCGGGTCCTCGCAGCGCATGGGATCCCAGAAGCCGTGCCAGCAGTTGGCACCTTCCACGAAATAGAGCTAGGGGGAAAGAGGGGCAGCGCGTGCTTCGCTGCACCGTGCATCGCCCTGCGCGGCGAGAATCCTGGAAGGTAACGGGGTCTTGGGAAACGCACTGCTGGCTGTCGTAAGGGGCTTACAGGAGTTCTGCTCAGCTTCGCTGCAGCTGCGCAGCTCTAACAGCGCGATCACCTGGCGCGAGGCTCAATAAAACATCTACCCGTCTCATGCACGGAGACCGACGCGAACCTTTGAGTCTGGGCTAAGCAGCCCAGCGATCACACCAAGTTTTTGCCGAAGCTCCGCACGCGCTGCCCCTCCCTCAGCCGCCGCTCCCCCGGGCTCTGCCCGCCTGGCGGCTCCGGGCACGGCGGCGGCAGCGCGTGTGGGCGGGCAGCTCGCGCCGATCCCGCCCCGCGCCTGGAGCTCGGCGCTCCCCGCTCCAGAAGAAGCGTCGGGCGCTGCGGGAGCCGCAGGATTACGGCGGGGCCGCTCGGCGGGTGCGTGGCTTCGCGTTCGGACTGCGGGTGGGGCGGCTCGGTCCGAGAGAGTCGGTCCGGCGGTGGGGACCCGGCCGCGGTCGTGCGGCTGTCGGCGGCGGCTCCTCTCTCGGCTCCGGGGTTATTCGCTGCGTTTACGGACGAGGAAAAGAGAAGCGGCGGTGCGGGCGCTCGGTGCGTGCCCGGGATCTCTCACTGCCCGCCGGCTGCGGTCGCCCTTCCCAGCACGGTACGTCCCCTCCCGCGCGGCTCGCTGCGTTCTCGCACGTTTTATTTCGGAGGTGCCCTCGGGGCGCTGCGTACGGCTCTTCCCGAGCGCCGCCCGAAGTTCGGAGCGGTTCTGCCTTAGGGCTGCGCTCTCCGGCTTTGCTTTTGCAGGTAACCGTCTGAAATTCAGCGAGAGCGCGCTTTGCTTCTCCTCCTATCTGGCGTCGGTGTGCGAGCCGTCAGCTCCGCTTTGCTTTTGCATCGCGGAGGGCCGCTCCGTTCCGTTGAATTCTGCCCAGAACTTTTTCCAGCGGGCGCAGGAGGGGCTGCACGGGTTTGCTCCGCGCCCGTCCCTGCAGCAGCAGCAGCAGCAGCACGAGGTTCCGCGCTGCCACCCCTTGCCGCTCCCCGCCCCGCTGCTCCTCGGGCGGCTCGTGGTGTTCGGGGTGCTGAGCAGCGCGGGGTGACCTTGTTGCTGCTCAGCAAGGCGTTCGGCTCCGATTAAACCAAATTCGAGAGCCCGTTTCGGATGGGAAACGTGGCAGCCCAGCCTCAGGTGCGGGCTGCTTGCTCAGGATTGCTGTGTTAATGGCATTGCTGCTGATGTGCGCTTGTCGTACCGATCTTAGAGTGCTTGTTTGACACGAGAGGAAATATCACTGGGCCGAGAGCAGCAAACTCTTTAAACTATTGACTGATGCGTTTTGCACGAGGAACTTGAACTCGCTTGAGCTGCATGCTGGGTTTGGCCAGAGATGCACTCGTTGCTGCTTTAAACATCTGTGGGAAGTTGTGAACAAAATACTGAAACGAGGAGTGGAAATGCTGGGCTGGCTGTAAGCGTCTCAGCCCTGTGTGGGGTTATTCCTCGTAAGTTGGCAAGAGACTTTCCGAGGTAAGCTATGGCGTTTGTGAGAGGATTTAAGGGAAAATGGTGCAGTAAACGCGTGTGGTTCTTAGCGGAGCGCTGCTATCTGATGTCAGGACTGCGGTTTGAAGGTGCGTTGTGCTGCGAGCCCCGCACAACTCCCCTGTTCACCAGTCACCTGCGGGCTCCGTAGGGTTTCTGCTTCTCTGCGTTCTCAGTCCTAGCGCTGCCTTATGCTGGGAGCAAGCTGAGCTGAGCCGAGGGCGTTGCAGCAAGCAGAGTTGCAGCGCTGCTCCGGGTGCTGAGCGCTGCAGGATGGCACCGCCGCCTGTGCCTGGGGACGGGCACTCCCTGAGCTGAGCGCTGGGCTGGAGCTGCTCCGTGCAGCTGCGTGCTGCTGGGGCGGTGAGGTGGGACGCCGTGTCTCAGCTCTGTACCCACAGCAGCAGTGGCCGTGCGGCCCCAGGGCTGCACATCCACACCTGGGGGCTGTGGGCCCGCAAAGCACGTTGGTGTTGGTGGAGAGCAAGTCTTGTAGGCGTGAGCAGCATCTACGTACGTTGTGACTACCTCCTCTAATGCTTCTGCAAGGGATTGTCCTCCAAACATACACTGGATAGCATTTGTGCAAGTGGAATGTTTGTTTTCTTGGAGCAGAACTCGCTGTGCTTCATACGTTCTGGTGGCAGTGCTGTCATGGGAAGCTCCTGCACTATGGTTTGAATTTTAGGTGTTTTTTTTTTCTTTGTGGTAGAAACTGACTCTACAAGTGCCATAAGCCCGTAGTTTTGTATCAGTGTAATTGGTTGTTACGCATTAGGTGCCATCCACAAACATGGTTTTCCACTATTCTGAACCAATGAGAAATGTGGTGTGTTGCTGTTATCGGTGAGGAGCCAGAAAGCCTACTGAGAGAGGGGAGGAATCATCAGAGCTGAGGAATGACTGCATTGAGCGTGTGCTTCCTGAGTATGGGAAAGACTTCGGATGAATTAATGATGAGATTTACTGGAAATTGGGATAAGTGGGCTGTCTGTTCATCTGTTGAGTTGTTTGTGGTTGTTTGTTTGTTTGTTTTTTGTCTATTTTAATTTTTAACATTCTTGGTGCTTACTTTGGCATCTGGGTCTGCCATGTTCTGATAACAAATATGTTATCTTCTGATTCATATTTAGAAATTAGCATGATATTACAGTCATATAAGATGCAAACATGCATGTGTTCAAGGTGAGTGCTACTGAAATTACAGGTGTCTGTGCAGGATGGCTTCTTCAAGAGCCTGTTGTGATGAATGCATTGCTTAAAGTCACATTGTACATGGATGATGCCAAAATGGATTAAATCTCAAGGTACTCTGAAAGCAACTTCTGTTTAAAGAAGTTTAGAAACGTACTCTTCTTGTTCTTCAGGGTGGTTTCCATGGCATACTCAACCCCTGGAAATGAAGGGGCAGAAGACTCCTTTAGTGCTCGTGATGTGAATGGTTGTGCTGTTGCTGCTGTCCTTAATGAAGCACCTGCAGTGGCAGGAAGTCTTTTTCCAGCTCTTGTTTGCAGATCTACTACTTAAATTTCTGTCAGAGGCAGCCTCTTGCAGCCAAAACAGGGACAGATCAGTCACTGATTTTGCCAATTAAAAACAATTAAAATGCAGAAGCATGAACTTGATAGAGCTGCAGTCTTCTCTAATGCTAACGTCTTCACCTTTGATTTAATGAAGCTGTTCAGAGTCACAGCCCCACTTCTTGAAGCAGAATTGAGTATCCAGATTTTATAGCACGTGGTGTAGGAGAATGCATTGGAGGAGGAATTTAATGAATCATTGGCGATGCTTTGTCATGTGCCTTAACTCAGGAAAGGATTAGAGAGAGGCTGCAGGACTGCATGGAGCGAGATGCATTCCTGTTTAAAGATCTTGATTTGGTGCTCAGGCAGCCATGTCTCTCTCATGTCCATTGACATAGATGAAAATCAGCCCCAAGCTGGTGGTGGTGTTGGATGGCCTTTGCAGCAGGTGTTCTAGTAGGGTTTGGGTAACGAGTAGAGGGAGAAAAAGTATTTGACTGCAGTCATAGAATCATTAACAGTCAGAAGGACCTCTGGGATCATCTAGTCCAACCGCCAGCCCATCCCTAAGTCAATTAAAATTTGCTATCTTTGGATTTTAAGTGTGTTGCGTAATAGGAAGAGAAGAGGTCTTGATGCAGGCTGAGGGGAGGGGCAGAAGTTCAGAAGTTCTTCCAGATTCTTATTCTTGTTCTTGGTTGAATGAAGAAAGAGAGGTGCTGGTTTGGAGTAATGGGGATGTTGGTCCTTTTATTGTCAAGCTAAAATGTGCATGTTGAAATTTAGTCTGAGAAAAGGTTGATTAAAATTGAGCTCATAATGTATACAGTAGTGGCTTCATTTGGAACAGCTGTTGATTTTACACTCTTGAAGAAGCACTTTTTAATGTATTAAAGTAAAATATTATTCTTCAAAATCAGTGAGAGCTTTCGTCTTGCATAGCTGATGTGTTTTTTTTCCTAGCTATCACTTTTAAGTAATGGTCTCTTGAAGAATAAATAAATGGATCAATGTAAGGAATAATTAGCTGGCAGGGCTGCTGCGTTTCCAGCTGAGTGACGCAGCGGTTGTTGCTGCTGAAGTGCTCAGTGCTGACCCACGTCCCATCTGAAACCTGTTTGTGCTCTCTGGAGAAACTTATCTGGTGAGAATGGATGGTGTTTGAAAGCAGCGTGCATATATTTTAATATTTGGAAAGTCCTGCGTGTAGGAAACACTCTGTTTGCAGCGTTTGCCTTCGTGTGAAGCACAGAGCATTTAAAAGATGAGTGGTGGAACTGCCACCATGGTGAGCTCCCAGAAAATAAGTCTGAATGGAATTCTGAGCAACTGCTTCAGAAGGGAAAGAAAAGGAGCAGGCTTGGCTGGGAGGTGCTCCTTGACTGGGCATTTGTAGGGTGCTGAGTAAGAACAAAATGGAGGGTTCCTCCCTGAGGCGGTTGTACTGCGAGCTGCCGCCTTGGGCGAGCGGTTGTGATGGGCTGAGCGCAGGTGTGAGGATCTCCTTGAGGAGAAATGCACAGTTTTTATTTAAAAAACAACTGTTCCTGTCTTTAGTGCACTAACTATATGTACGTATAATGGTTGGTTTTTTTCCTCTTGCTCTGCTGCAATGTCGGTGCCATGTTTGCGGTTTGGGGAGTGTATTTCAGTTCAGTAGGCCTTGACAGCTCTAAGCAGTGCTGTTGCTTAGCATACTTAGGTCTTTTATGAAATTTAAAATATAATTACAGCTATTTGTAGCTATAGACCTGTATTTGTAGTAAATTGGTGGGGAAAATCAACTATTTTTCCACAGCCTGTCTTAATGTAAGGCATGGCCAGTGTCCCTCTTGCTCGTGCTGAGGTCAGAACAATCATTTTCAGCCTTTTGCACTGCTTGACTACATAAGGAGCAATCCAGTCTAATCCAATCCAGAGCAGGTCAGTGAATGATAAATGTAGTTTAGCTTACAAGCATACTGATGTTCACAGTTCATTTACAGAAAAATCATGCATCTCTGCTTCTGAAGACTCTCCATTTGTTAAAATCAGCTTCTCTTGGAATTCACAGTACAGCATGAGATGAAAGAAACTGCTTTAATGGCATATTATTGTGGAGATATTTTACATGTAAAGACTGGGATATCAGACTGCTGTGATTCATGCAGAAGCCATAATTATTGGATCTAACCAAGTATTTTCATTTTGTCCTGGCTTAAGTAAGGTGTATGCAAATATCTAAATGTACCCTTTTCCCCATTGATCCTTTCGGTTAGATTGGTCAAATGGGCTGCATGTCTACCTGTGGGAACAGGGTCTTGTCTTTGCTACTCATTACCTTAGAGAGCATCATGGAAATAATGGTTGGAATAATGATGGAAGAGAGCTGCCTGGGCAGTGGGGCTGTGCTGTGGTGTAACCTGCATCTGCAGAAAAATATGTCTTTATGTCCAAAGTTTGTGATTTAAAAAACACCAGTATTTACTACAACAGCCATTTTCTTCATTAAATAGTAGCTTTTTTGTCACTGTTTTAAGTACAGTGCAGGTCAGCATATGTGCAAATGACTGGTAGGAGAGCTCTGTGCTGCATCCTCAGTTCTTTAACGTGTCAGCCAAACGTGTTGATGTAGATTGTAAATGATAATAAAAAGAAAAGGCTGTGCATGCATGTATCTTTTACTAGGGTAATTTGTAAAGCACGGGAATCTGCTAGGTCAGTGCCTGACCTCCAGCAGCTCCTCCATGGGAGCGTGCTGTGCTCCTGGAATGTGCTTCTGGATAACCACCACTCTTAAAGTTGTATAAATGAAGGTGTATAGAAGCCTAGCGAGCAGGCTGAAAGTGATCAAGAGTTATTAGCATGTTCTTTCTCCTGTGTCCACACAGAGTCTTTCCTTTCTGTTATTAAGACTGGCAGAAGACCCTTTCTTTTTAAATTCAGAATTTCAAATCTGGACTTTGTGGACTGTTTTCAGTTATGCAAATGCTGTGTGAGAAATTCTTTGCATATTAGCATTTTATAAAATGTTTGGAGTTAAAATATATATAATCTTTAAGGTTATTCTGCTGACTTTTCTGTCTGCAGTCAACTTTTTGTTGTCATTTCTTATGGTAAGACCAGAGGGTATATTTAAATAGTTTCAAATAATTGCTGCAATTGATACACTATTTTAAAACAGCACGATTTATAAATGTAACAGTATGAGCAGTGTGGGATGATGATTATACAGATAATTATTGCATGTTATCAAAGCACTGAGGGTTTGAAGGTGAGATTTTTTTTTTTTTTTTTTTTTCCCCCTAGTGTTTCCACAGTTACTGCAGAGATCTGTGTTAAGTCTTCTCCACAGCTCTTGCTGGCAGTTGTTCTGAGCTCGTGTTTCTTCCCAGGCATGCTGGCCATCCGTGGGCCCCGTGGCACAGCCCCACATGCAGCCCTGCTGCAGGCAGTTGGGATCTCAGGGCTGCAGTGAACGTATTTCCTCTTGCTGTAAAGTAGTTAAATCGTATTACACCATTTTCTGTTATTTCCTACATAGTAGAACACTGGGCTTTTTTAGAACAGCTTCATTAGGAAGTTCAGTGTGGTATTTCTTATTTCCATTCATCCAGGTGATGGTGTTGAGGGCTTTGTTCCGCTAATGCTGTGGCTGTTAAATCTCTCCATCCTCTCTTTTCTATCCCTTCTCCTCTAAAATGTAGTCCTTTGGAATGCCGAAGGAAAGGATAGTTGCAGAGAAACCAGAAATGCATTGGAGGAACAGCTGGTGCTCTTCATTTCTTCTGGTGCTGCCAACTGTGCTCATGAGAAGGACGGGCGAAGGGCACAAGGACAGGAGGGAGGCTGCTGTGAGTGCTGTGCTTTGTCAAACCTTCAGGCTTTGTCCCTCAACAGAACAGACAACTGGAACAGAAGGAACCCCTGGCCCATAGCTTGGTAGCCAGGTGCCCATCTCAAGACATATCTGCTTGTGTGGAACTGAGACTGTAGGTAAAGAGCAGAGCTGAGTTTTTTGCTGGAATCTCACTGTTATGGTGTTGGTTTTGGTTTTGTTTCTCTTCTACAGCAGGGTGTGTACCTGAATAGTTGATAGGCCATTTTGAATTGTAAATACCTGTCCTTGAAATGCATGTGAAACTTAAGCCCTAACAGCGTCTCTGTCACATGAATCCGGGCTTCATTCATTTCACTGGTCCATACAGTGCAATTGTTAATGGTATCAGTTAAGTTCTCTTTAACCTTGGGATTTGAGAATAGAGTGCCTTACAGTTATTAAAAGGCAAGCCTTGCATTGAAAATTTGTACTGCATCATAGGGGAATTTATTTCAACGTTGATTGATTGGAGTTAAAACAAGTGAGCAGCCTTGCTGCCTTTGAGAGATGCCTGTTAAGTGCTGGGTTTGAGCAGTGCTGCTGGCTTCTGGACCATTCAGGTCTGCATCTGGCTTTTTAGGAAAACTCCTAATGTTTTTGTACATGAGCTGGCATTCGTTATATATTAGTGCTGGCTCCAACCCTTTCCTTTCCATCTGTCCTAATTTTTGCTCTATGTGTTGACTAAATACATTGAGAGTGTGTTTTTTGACTGAAGATGAATGTATGAAAATGAATATCTGCTTTGGATAGTCCACACTGAAAGGATAGGCTCTGTAATTTTTCTCTCTTCTTTATTATGAGATTACATGTGAATATGCAAATTGGTTAGCATAAGAACTCCTACAGAGTAATGGGTGTAATTTATTTGGGGTTTCCAAGTGTTCTCATGGAGCTGCCTTTGCAGTGAAGCAGAAGCTGCAGAATGCAGCAAATTGAGGCTTTCCCTGGGAATGCTGGTCAGGCTGGTAGGAGAATATAAATATTGTTTTTTCTTTTCAAAGTGTCTTTTCCAACCTCTGGGTCTTGTGAACTGGACTACTGTTTAATGGCTTAAATCATTGGCAAATGCTGCTGAGCAATACCGCTGCAAACTTTAATGGAAGCAAAAGTTGTTTAGCTGTTCTGTTAGTCAAATTAGCAGAGGTATAAAGTCAGTCCTTTTGAGATGTAGTGGAAAGGTGGTGCTTTTCCATTAGAGGCTGCTAGGGATAAGTTGGTCAGCTGAGAGCAGTGGAAAGGGAATCAGCAGCCGAGCCAGAAGGTGGATTTCTACCTTGATCCCCCCTGTGGCTGTTCCCCACTTAGGACCATAAATACTTGCCTTGGCAGTTAATGGGTGGATTAACTGTTAGATAAAAGGTCAAATTTTATGGAATTTCTCCTAAAAGCTAATCACAGTACCATCTGTGCTTAATAATGCTGTTGTTTCCTTTTTCTTCTGTTGCCAACATCTTTCTAGTTTGTATCACTGAAAACCTCTAAACGGGTCACATAGTTTGGGATCTTCAGGGAGGTGATTTGTAAATTGCTTCAGTCCCTCTCTTCAAGTAGATGTGCTTGTTGGGTGAGCTGGATGTTGAACAGAACGGATAACTTCCTGCTGCTGTAAGTTTGGGGCATGACCAGGATTGAATTTGCTATTTAAAAATGAGATCCTGTGTATTAACTTGAGTGTAACTGCTGAGTGGGACTGAGCACCAGAATATGGAAATGGGGAGAAAGCTGTCACTTGATGAACAAATGCAGTGCTTAAAAGAATAACTAAATATTTAGAGTCCCTTTAAATGTTGAGGACTGAAATATGCAAAAATGTTGGAAATGTGCAGATTGGCTTTGTAGGTTCGGTAAATATTTACTGTTTGGTCTGTAGAACAACACTTAGGACAGACCACTTGAAACATGTCCCATTACCTGGCTTCCCTGGCATGGAGGGGCAGTGCTGTGAGGATGCTGAGGCTCCCTGCTGAATGTCCCCTGGGATTTTTTTTCATTTTTTTCCTTTTGAGTTAAAGCCTGAGAGCATTAAAATGGAGAAGTGCTTCTTTGATTCTTTGCTTGAGGAAAGTGAATTGATTTGTTTTTTTATCTGTTCTGTAACCTGATTTGAAACAGACGAACTAAACCAACTTTAACGGAGAGGGCTTTTATGTTTATCACCCATATGCTATACGTTTTATGCATCAGTCTCTAGCTCTCACATCTTATCTTTAGGATTTTTATTCTTTTTACCTCTCTTCTTTTAATTCTGAAGCAAGCTGCTGAGGTCAGGTGGTTGCAGATGATGTTTTCATATGAAAAAGGGGATGGGGAAGAGGTCACAGTAGAAATGAGAGTTTTAGATACAAATTTGCAGAATTCATGAGCTAAGGCTGAGTTGTAGAGTTTTTAACACTCTCAAGCAATACAGAAAACGAAAGTTTTTAAGTTTCTTTTATGTGCAGTCATTGCTTTGTGGGGTGAAAAGCAGTTTTCTATATTTTTTATTTTTTTTTATTTTCTTTTGGGTAATAGCTAGAAAACAGCTAAGGATAAAGAAAGGATCGAGTAACTTGTTCTATAACCCTTGAATTTGACCTGCATCAGCCCTGTGTCTGCTCATTGCCAGGTGCAGGTGATGCCAGCTCTGCTGTTGGAGAAGTGTTGGTGTGGCTGAAGCCTCACGGTGCTGAATGCTGGGGAAAGCAGAGCTCTGGTTGATAAGGCTTGTGGTGCTTCGTGTGGGGTCTCCAGCTACAGTCCATAGCTTCTGCTTGGGCATTTAAGCTTACATTTTTAAGCAGCAAGTACCTCCCCTGAATAAAGATTTATTGATCGGACAGAGATGTTCTGTGTACTCGTTAGGTTTGTGTGCACATCATTAGTGGCATGTGAATAGCCTCTATTTGTACACTGAGCATTTTCCACCAGGGAAGATAATCTGTTTTGTTGCTTTGATCGTTAAAGATTTTACTATTCATACCACGATAATAGTAATGAAAAAGCATGAATTGGACCAAATGACTGCATGCTCTTGATGAAGATGACCCTTCTTTAGGTTGGATGTTGACCAGCCCTATGGGCAGCACGCTCTGATGGCCTTCTGGCAAGGTAGCAGGAGCGCCTGCCTCCTGCTTGGGCACTTACTGTTTTGCCTCATTTCCTAGTGTTGACTAAGCAATAGTTAATTTTGCCACTTCTGAGACAAAAGCTAACATGAAAGCTAATTATTTTCTTTTTCCCCTTCTCCCCACCCCTCCGTTTGAGGTCTGCTGTGCTCCTCATTACTGCTCCTTGTCTCATGTTTTTGTTACTCTACAGAGTTTTGTTGAAACTGTAGTGGGAAGAAGTGCTGACGCCTTTCAAAGAATTAGCCAAGGATTTGTGGATTCGAGTACAGTTACTGAAGTAGTCACGTGTACGCAGTAGCTTTCCTTTCATATCTTTAGCTTCATCTGCTTATGGATGTTCCAGTTCTTCACTAGAATTATTGTAACTATTGGACTTTGAATCTCGAGTTGACCATCTTTAGCAGTGCAACAGCAGAGAAACTACGGATCTGTATAGTTCTGACAAAGAGCTGTGTTTCTAGTGCTTTGAATGATGTGATTTAGTCTACTTGAGAATCCTTCTTCCTTGGTAAGCTTAAAATAGAAACAGAAGAGGTGGAGTACTTAACTGTGCTCTTTTTGTGTGGCTGTTACATGGTAACAAGTACAAACAAGGCTTCCTTCCCTCTTCTCTGCAGAACAAAACAATCTGGTGGCTCTTGCTTGGCACTTAGTTTTGTAGGAAGTTCTTCTGTACTATGTAACTGATTTGTTTGCTGGCACCTGGATGCTGCATTGTGTGTTTCATCAGGCGTTGGCATTCATGCACTGGAAATCCCTTCTGCACATCTGTTCTTCAGCACTGCTGGCTTTGACCTTGTCCTGTCCTGTCCCAAGAATATCTTTTGCTGGGATCCACTGTGGGCAGATTTTCATCTGAAAATAAACCAAAGAGTTTATCAGAAGTCCATTCTTTGCCTAAAATACTTGGAGTATTTATAACTGTGCTGTTTCCACAAGCATTTCCAGATGACTGTAAAGAAGTTGCTTCTTAGGCTCTGTGTGGAAAATGCAAAACAATCTCATTTGTAGTCCAAGAAACTGGGCTTATTGTGCAGATACCAATTTTGTAAGAGGGAAACATCAAGGAGAACAAATATAGCACTTGTCTCCTCTACTGAACCGGATCTGAGTGTTAGTGGGCATATGCATAGATGTTTTTTTTCCCCCTTTTCTTCTTTCTGTAGTGCAGAGTAACAGTACTCAGAAGGCATTGTCCCTGATGTAACTTGAAAACTGTTGGTATCACTGAACGTACTTCAGAGTTGGGAAAGTTGCATAAGCTCCTTATGCAAAGCTACTACCTTAAGCTGCTTAGCAAAGCTCCACCACCTCGTGTTTCCTGCCTTGAAGCGATTTTAGCATAAAGTCATCTCCTTTTCGAGCATCTGAACATCTCAAGTCCATAGGTTAGATGATACGCATAATTAGCTGCTCACGCCTGTCTGTTTTCCTGACAGAACAGAAAGCTCCCTTTGGCATAGTAGTGATTTTAATAAAGCATCAATAAAACATGCAGAAAGTGGTGGAAAGCAGTATAGAAGGCACTAAACTCATCGGGTGAGATTTAACCTGAAATTTACACCAGTTCTCTTTCATTCTGAGATGGACACGGTTCTTCAGCACGGAGTAGGTGTGAGAAATCATGAAACCATGACAGTTCTGAGTCCTTCCATCCCCTTAACTCACCTCCAGTGTCCTGCCTATGGCCTCGTAGTGGAGCACTGCTGCTCCCTGATGCCTCTTCCACTGTAGCAGGATGAGAGTTGTTTGTAGGCCTCAAGCATGGAAATCACAGGCATATGTGTACTCTGTCTAAACTTGTTCCAAAAATGAGTTATTCATTGGTTATTGTATTTCAGACTTTTTAAAAAGTAATGGACAAATCACGGATTTGATAATTGATTTGCTTTATATAATACAAACCTGAGAACAGCAGCAGAAACTGGAGATCTTGTGTCATGCTGCTGCTTACCCCTTGTTTCCCTTCTTCATTCAACTGAGGGGAAAGTCTCTACTTCCATCTGATTCTCAGAAAAAGTGGAAGTGCGTCAGTCTGGGGCTTAGCACTGCAGAGAGTTAGCAGCCTGCAGTTTTAATTAGAATCTCATACAAATTCCAGATTCATAAGGATCCACATCCCCTTCTGGCTCACTCTTCCTTTCCAGAAGACTCAACAACTTTCCACTAAGTCTGAGTATGACAGTAACGAGCATATCCCACCCGGATTAATTTATGGCTGTACTTCTTGGGAAGTAGTACTGTCTAATGATTTGAACTACCTAAATGGTGCCCGTGAAAATACATCTTTTCAAATACAAACAGTTCTGTTTTAAAAACTCTGGACACTTCTGTCTGAAAGCTGTTATTTCTAGAAGTAAAATTGCAGTGATTCTTTATCATCAATTGCCAAAGTTCTGTTAGGGTTTTCTTCCCTCCTGCTGTTAAATGTATGTAGATCCAATTAATACAAGAATATGAAAAAAGTCCTGAAAGCTTGCCTTAGTACTAGGCCTGGAAAACTTCCTTTATTCCTTTGTATCAGCTGAATTTAATGATCTTGTTGGTCAGAAAAAGGCTTCTAAAGCCTTTTGAAGAACTAAAATTGCTTCTTATGTTCTTATGGAAACATGAGCATTGTAGGCATGGTTTCAAATAATTTTGCACAAGGCTTTTCTTAGAGCAGCTTATGCCTTATGTTCTTGCTTTAATAATACCTCATCAGAGCCATAATCTGTTCCTGGGAGCCTGTTTTAGTCTGAGTTCCAGTCTTTTTCTGCATTGTATGCAATGAAGGATGCAGAGGTTTCTCAAATACTTGTAGTAATTGCAGCATCTTTCATGCCTTGTACCGGGGACTTGACTATTCAGAATTCATATTCAGTGAAAATAATTTGTCCCTGTGAGTAAGGGGAAGATCCCATCTGGTACATGTTGAGTACACGTATATGCTCTTCACATCAGGTATTTCCTACTGATGAGAGTGACTACAGAAAAATCTAGTGGTGAAGATCTCTGATCTCATCAGATTTCTGTAGGAAGATTTGAAAAATGCTGAGGGCTGCTTCCTCCTGATCTTAGGGGTGTAGGAAAGTGTTACGTAGAATATCCAGAAGGCTTTGCTCTGGACACAGGGTGATGCAAGTTCCATCACAGATAGAAGTTGTGTATCACTGGGGATAGCTTCTTAAGCTATATACCATGTCTCTAGTGTAATTGTCCATTTCTGTTGTCTACAGGCATTTTTCTGACGCACAAGTGTTGTTAAAATATATATAAACAATTTCCACTCGGTGCCTTAAATGAAAGGTGGTAGTGAATCTTGTGAAAGGGAGTAAAGAAGCTTGCCTGCTGGGGAAGCGCTGAGCTTTCTAGTTCAGTGCATTTATTAGTTCTTAAAGAGTTATGAATTTAGTTTGAGGTCATTCTGGAAAGGCACTTTCTCTTGGTCTGCAGTACACGATTAATAGCAAGAGCAATGCCAAGTACATTAAGACACAAAGTGAACCTCGGAGGTCCAGAAGAAAATAGCATCTTGTGGCAGCAGGAAACTGTTGCTATTTCCCTGTTAGATGCTGTGGAAAAGAATGTTTCTTCTCTGTGAAGAAAAAGTTATGTTTGACAATCAGAGGAAAAATAAAAGCTTTTTAGTAAGAAAAGCAACAAGTTTTGTTTGAGCATAGATATTTTGTAACTGCATTTCCAGCTTGTTTGGGCAGCCATGAATGATTGCAGAACAAGATTATAATTGAGATAAAATAGAACTCCTGAACCTGAAAAATTAAATTCGGAGTTTTCAAATTCCATGATCTCTTTCTTTGACCTTTCCATGGATTTGTTTTCCTGCCAGGGCATTTTGTATCCAATTACTCTTAATGCTTTACAAAGCAATTAACCTCCCTCTCCCATCTTCTCTTCCTCCTTTGGTTTTCAGAACCTTTGTCAGCCAGATGTTTCCTAATTTGGATTTAGTTCCTTCGTCAGGAAATTGATCTTTCAGTACATCACATGTTCTTAAGTTCATCACCACTGAATGTTATCTCTGCATTCCGTTTAGCTCTCTGCTTTTTCCAGGAAGTGTTTTTTTAACCAAAGCTGACAAACTTACCCAGCAAAGCCAGTGCAGTTTTTATCACATCTAACCTTGTGCTGGTATTGAAGGAGATCTTGTTAAGTAATTCACACACTGCTTTTGTCAACCTTTTTTTTTTTTTTTTTTTTTAAATATAGAAGTGAAGTCTTGTTACCTGAGAAGGATAAAAGAGATGGTTTGCAGTCTAGCATTTACTGCTGCTCTTTTTGGCCGTTGACCAAACGTGGTTACCATTTTTGTGTGTTAATCTTGGGATAAACCTTGAAGTTCCTCTCCTAGTGTTAATGGAAGAACATTCTGTTGAAATTTAATTTCTTGTTTCGAATTGTGGTCTTATGTTCAGAATGAGTTTCTTTTCTTGAGATGTAAGTAACGGGGATATCTGAATTATAATCTCTGAACTGTGCAGAAGTGAGGTAACTGGCTGCCACTTCACTGCTGTTTTGTCCTTCTTCCCCTCTGCTTTCTGTGGTAGGGTGTCTGCATGCTGTCTTCTGCTGGTGGTGAGTTGGCTATGCAGGGACATGTCCAAATTAATGCTGTGTGGGGGGCAAAAAAGAGAATAAGGAGCGGAGGGGGGAGTGTTGTATTTAAATAAAACGATAACAATAAAATACCATATTCTACAGTCTTAATAGTAACCGTGCCATGGTTTCGTTCTGTTATGCAGTGCACTGTCATTAATCAGCCACGGTAACCTACTGAGCATCCAGTAGTGCTTTCTCCAGTGGGTGACGTTCTACCTGTCAGCACAGTTTTTCCTGTTAGAATCTCATTTTGGATTTACTGTCTTTATCACAAGTCTGAAATTTGGCTGAAATGCAGTATTCAGATTTTCAGGCAATATCTCATACTGTCTCTTTTTTTTTTATAAAAATAAAAAAAAGCACCAAAATGCATAAAAATACTGAAGAACTTTATTTCTATCCATACAAGAGGAAAGTCTCAAACTAAATAACTTTTAAAGTGAAACTTCATAGACATCAGTGCAGATTAAGCTGCCTAGGTCTCAAATAAGAAATGGGGAGCTGGAGGAAGGAACTGAAATGTGTTCAGATATAACCATTCAGCCATGACTTTGAGCTTTTCTTTCCTTTCATATCAGTGCTCTATCCTGCAGGGGATTATTTTCTTGCATGTGACTTTGAGTTTGATAATCACAGGCTTAGATTAAGGGTACCTGAGGCAATAACTTCTGGAGCTCAGTTCTGTGCTGAAATTGGTGAATTCTTCCATCAAACTCCTCTGATCCCAGGCTGTAGGTATTTTTAAAGAAAAGACTAGATTGCATATGAAATGTATGTTTATATGTGTGTGTGTGTATACATATTTCATAAAACATAGAATTTTTACTTATATCCTCTTTGCCTATAATACATAAGGCTTTACATATGTGTTTTAGGGGACAAGTTTAGGAAATGCTTGGAATGTTTTTGCAAGTGCTTGAGACTGGTCTGTTATTGCTCTCTGGTATTTGTTTGCTTCATGGGTGCCTCAGTTTGGGTAGGTGGACACGCCTGAATTTCCAGTTCCTAGCATTTGAAGCCTCTCAGGAGGGTAGGAAGAGCATTGCCTGTCCTGTGCTGTACCTCTCTGTAGGTAATGCATGCCGTTGGGGTGCTGTAGGGAGCCCTGACCATTGTCCATTGGGGTCTCCAGCCAGCTGCCAGCAGCACTGGGTACTGGTGCAGTCTGGGGCATGATGAGGGATACAAATAAACTTCATTCAGGTCAAGGAATATCCGATTATGAAATCAGTGCATGCTGTGGGAAGCAGTGAGTTATGTTTTGGCAACTATGCAGGGTAAGATAAAGTTTTAAAATAATGATTTGTATGAGATAGAACCAAAGATATTTTGGAAGAAATGCTGTATTACTTGCACCTCACCAGGCAGTATCCTCCGTGTGTTAATACAAAGGCTACTTGTATTTTTGAAGCCTGAAGTACTGGCTCATTGGCAGCATCATTAACATCCCAAGGCTCACAGTGCTGGAGGTCAGCAAGAGCTCTGGAGAAGTTACAGTTAGCTTTTGGCAATGGCTGAATGTGGAAAAAAAAAACACGTATGTTTAAAGTTTAATAACACTTTTGGGGAATTTCAGACTTTTCTTTGTGCTGAATAAACACGATTTCTCATTACTGTAGGTTGAGAACTTTTACAAAAAAATTTCAGCCTGAAAGTCTTGATATGCTAAAAAAGTCCTGCCTGCATGAAGTGGAGGTATGTATACTTTTGGTACCAATGACAGCGTTTTATTTGGAAACTCAAAGTGAGATTGATGGTGAGTAGAGCATGGAAAATCTGTGTGAACACTGCAGCAAATCTCCAAGTTTGCTCCTTGCAGTTCCGTGAGCAGCATGAGGCAGCAAGGCCAGAATCTGAGGTTTTTATCAGCAGTGTGCATGCTTGAAATCATGTGTCTTAGCTGATGCCTGTGCATTTAAGACTGTCATAGAGCAGGACACATACAAGTCTGAATAACTGCTATTTCATCTGTGAGTAGAGGTCTTTCTGTTGTTACTCTACATCTTCTGTTAACTCAAATACCATGGAAAGAAAATGTCAGATATTTGTTCTTAATGTTTCTGATTAAACTGATCCATTACATGCCATTTCATGGGATGTGCTAGCTTCCGCTGCCTTGCTGGACAGAAAAAGGTGGTTTCAAGATAAGGTTGAAGGTCCTAGGAGTGAACTGTGCAAATATGCTTTCTCTTGTCATCCATGAGTTGGTAAATATGACTCTGTTTATCTTCAGTATTATATTTTTTGATCTGGAAAGATTAACTTGCTGTCAGTGTAAGACTTTCACTGTACCACCACAAAAATAGATAAGCCAGGTTTGAATGATGGTAGCTAAACACATTGTCAAACTTGATTTTACTGTTTTCACAATAACTGTATTCCTCTTGAGTTGGAGATGGAATTAATATTGCCTATAATGACTTGCTAATTTGCATTTTTGTCACATAGTTGATTTAATTGAAATAGTTGAAAAAGATTCTGATAAACATTCCCCTGTACTTAGGGAAAAAGAATGCAAAGCTGGTTCCTTTGTAAAGCTTTCCCATAGGTGTACCAAAGTTGATTGAGGCAGGCAGTCCCTGCAGGTGGTTGAACTGTGTGCAAAACAAAGACCTCTGGCTAGATTTGAAGAGGCTCTCAAATTGCTGGCACGGAGGTTAATGTGCAGAACTGTAGAAGCTAGTGGTCTTGAAATAGTATAGGTTTCCTGAGGAATTTTTAAGATAAATTACATACCCTAATTATTTATTTTGCAAGTTTTCTGCTTTTATTGACGTGAAATAACTGCCTGTGGTAACAGGCTCAGCTGAGTTCTGTTCCGTGGTGGTTACAGCTCTGCAGGTCTGGGTTCAGCGAGTGCTGGCGTATCCAAAGACCTCAATGACAAGAATAATATGTGAGGTAGAGGTGCACTGTGTTGCTGTCTGTGGAGAGATTAGTGTACAGTGAGAGAGGGCATCCAGTTATTACAGTTTTTCTTTGTTCCACTGGGAAAAGGATGGGCTAGAAAAAGTGTAGGGCAAGGGAAGATGCTCTGCAAACCAGAACCATCCATGCAGTCCCTGTATCCATAAAGCTCTATGATGCTTATATAAAGTACAAAGGATATATGGTCAGGTAAAGCAGGGGGTTGCAACTGAAAGTCGATAAATAGAGCAAGATAAGAAGTTGTGGTAAAACTCTGCAGAACGGTTGCTGCTACTTTTCTTCTAAGCTTTTGTAAATTCATTTTGTTAGAAATATCTGAGGTGCTTTTAATTAAGCCTCTGCTAATGACGCACTGCAGATGGCTTTAATCCTACCTAGGGCTTGTTAATAGCGGAGTTCCTCTGAAAACTTTCCTGCTCATCTTTCTATTCTTACAGCCCAGCTTCATCAGGATGATTTGTCTATTGCTGATATCCCTATAGGGACAGGGAAGCTGAGTGAGAGCCACAGGCAGCCTAACAACAGCTACGAGCCTGCAAAGGCTGCTCGTTAATGAGTGGTGCTCCCATGCAGCGTTGGAACCAAGATCTAATGAGCCCCCAAAGGAGCTGGGCCGACCGCAGTTTTCCTTGGAGCACCGTTTTAAACTTTTCTTTGGAACAAGTCATTGTATTGCTTAGTAGGGGTTTTAACTGTATTTTGTCATGCTTCTTAGCTTTTAATTGGTTAATTCTTATGTATCTAGAGTCTAATTCAGGTGTTTCAGATGGATTTGCGTGTGGTGCAAGTAGTGGCTCAATAGCACTTGTACTGTATCTCAGCTTTTCAAAGCCTTGCCATCCTCAACGTGAAATTACTCAGAATAAAACTAAAACTAATGTCGTGTGGAATAAAGAATGTGAAAGGAGGAATAATCTTGAACAGCAAGTGCTCTCATAGTGAGATCTGCTGAGCTGCCAGATAGCCTTGCTCTGTAAGGTGAGGCTCTGCTAGGCACTGCTCAGCAGGCTGCCACCAGAATACATCAGCAGGTCTTTGTGAGCTGGCATGGATCTTGCTTATCCCTTCAAACGCTCAGATTGCAAATGCTGTTGCTTTCTTAAATGATCTTTGTGGAGGATCCCCATCATAGACTCATAGAATGGCTTGGGTTGAAAGGGACCTCAAGGGTCATCAAGCTCAATTCCCTGCCACAGGCAGGGCCACCAACCTCCCCATTTAATACTAGACCTTGTGTAGCAGAGAAGTACGAGGAATGAACTCTAGAACTTCAGCTGCAGATAGAACTCAAGTGGATTTCAATATAGAGATTGCCAACTTTGACACTGGATGAGATCAGCTTTAAGTTATTATTTATACATACGTTTAGCAATTTTGTCTCTTGTTTGTCTCAGCAAATTGATCCCAGCTCTGGGCTACTTTGGTATCAAAGAAAAACCTAGGGAACAGGAATACTGCGGGAAGACTAGCTTATTAAATTATGTGCAAGTGGAGGATTTTCATAGTGGTTTTTATTGTATTTTGTTTGGGTTTTAAAAAGACCAAAAATGTTGAATCTTTGAATCTCTGACTCTTTCACTATGTGTGGTAAATACACCTTTACTTTTCCATGGCTAGAACACTTTCATCCATCACTGGTTCTTGTCAGTCTTACAGTCTTAGAATGTGAGCTACAAGAGGTAGAGACTTGATTAAATGGTACGGAAGATTGAGAGCCCACCATGTGGGTATTTTTCATTGAAACAGAGTGTACCGGTTGATTTTTACCACTAGTAATTGCATTTTGAGGGAAATGAGAAATGGATGTTTTCAATTTTTTTTTTTTTTTTTTTTTTTTAAACGATGTGGCTACTTGAAATTGCTGAGGGATGGTTCTCATTAGTCTGTGCCTCTCATTTGTATGATGCTGTGTGGAGATGACTTTAACTTATAACTTTAAATTATGTTAATACCATAATTTATCAAGATGAAATTTCTTCTTTTTTTTTTTTTTTTTTTTTGTCAAAGATTCTTCCTGTTGAAAGTTTATATTTGGCTTCTCAAACAGGTCTGAGAAGTTCAAATACTATATGTAGTGCTCTTATAGGAGGAAAGTTTCTCATTTTCCAAAATAGAGGCAGATTTCCTCTGCGTGTTCTTTTGGTAGCGGAACCAAAGGTTCAGATACTGAAGCTGCTGCTTACCTTTATCCTTCTGGATGATTACATAAAGTGTGCCAAAGCTCTGCACAAGTGATTGAAGTCCTGTTAATTCCAAAAGCACCAAAATGCCTTTGTTGAAGCCGAATGTGCTCCAGCCCTGCACCTCTTGACCCCAGGCATGTTGGATAAGGAACAGAGCTTCCTCTGGAAAGCCCTCAGCAAGCATACAGTGCAGCTAGAGCCCAGCAGCTTATGCTAGCACTGTTTCATCAGTATATCACAGAGTCATTGTGCAGTACTTGTTAATACCAGTCAATAAATTATAGAGGATACTGCAGAAACAATATGCGAAGCACAGCAGTCCTGAGGCTTCCTAGCTCTGATGCTTTGGGATTTCTTTTAGAACTTAGTTCTTGGGTTGTGTAAAGTACTTCTTTCTCAGCAGATTGTGGCCATTTCTGGGGTTGTCGTGAGAGAGAGCAGGTGTGAGGTTAACTCTTGTCACACAAGTGCTTCAGGGTTTTGGCTTTAGCACAGAAGAAAAGGAAAAAGCATGTTCGTGTCACACAGCTGTCACTTGAGCGAAACCTGAGCAAAGCCAGGTCCCGGGGGTCACATCTGCTGGAGGATGCTCCAAGCCAAGTCAGTCCCTTTCAGCCGTTGCTCGTTCTGCGTGCAGCCTGTCTGCTGTGTGCACTTCTCTACGTGCTGTCAGATGTGTCCCCAGTATGAAGTGGGCAGGGGGTGGTGTTGGGCAGTATGAGAACTGCTGTTCCTTGTGCTGTGATGCTGAGGATGGGGGAGGGGGGAGGGAAGAGGGGAGAGAGGAGGATGCTCCTCTGTGTGACTGCCTTTCTGGGGTGCTTAGCATGAAACTCAAACACTACATTCACAGAAGTATGAGAAAATTTTAACTGTAATGTGACACACACTGGAGAGAAAAACAAACAACAAAATGTGTTCAGACTTCACGGATTGGCACCTTGAAATTAATGGTTGTCTTTTTTGCCCTTAATATTTCAGTGATTCGTCAGCTCAGTGCCAGGGGGAGCAATTTGATGTAGGTCTGATCTGTATACTGCAGAACCTCCAACTTTGCCTATTCGCTGTTCTTACGGGGAAAAAAGGGATACTGTGAAAGTGATGCACACAGTGTAAAGGCCACAGTTGTCACACAGTTTTTAGAAATATACTGCACAGCTTGTGTAGGAAAAAATGGAAGTAAAATAAGAACGGTGTACCACAGCACATAGACCATGGCAAATTCTTTGTCATTTAGCCAGTAACAAAGATAGAAATGGAAGGTAACAAATTATTTCGCAGTTTATCACTGCACCTGATGCACTTCAGTGCCACATGCTGAGATTCTATTTTTTTATTCTATTTTTAAATTATTTTTGGTTGCTGCATCTTCCTCTTCAGACTTCTGTAATACTGTTTTGTACATCAAGCACAGGTCTGGAATAGTAAAACAGTAAGAGGAGGGGAGAGTGGATGTGACTTCAATCAAATTGGTTGCTGCACGTGTTCAGGTTGTTGTTAGTGTGGTGTATACAAAGCAAGGAGGATGAAAGCTGCTCTTTAACAGCTGTTTGACTTCCAACTGCTGTACTGTGTATAATTGCACCTCATGTATTCTCTCTCCTTTGAAAACTCTATTTCTTACAAATAAATGGATGTGGGCAACTAGAAAATCGGTGTGCTTGTCAGCTGTGTTCCTGCTGGATTACCGAATTTGTGACACTCCATATCCACACATTTGTACTTCTCTTTGGAGTTCAGTTATAGGAAAACTGAGGCACTGCAGAGCATCTGTCCATTTTCTATTTGTTAAAACATGCATTTACGATGAAGGCAGTTCTTAAATTTGAAGTCAATGATCATCTTGGTATTTGTTCTTTTAACAGGTAAAATCTTGCACATGGAAGACTAAATGTGTGGTTCACCTGGGACAGAAGCAAAGTTACTGAATTGAGGCAACTGAAGATGCTGCTGCTGTGGAAACAGCTGTTCCTGGTATCACTTGTTGGCTGTCTTGGAGGTACCAAACTACAGTACTGCATGCTAAACTGTGATTTCAAATGCTAAGAGTGAATTAATTAAAATAACTTCTCAGAAGTTCCTAAACAGAGCCCTGCTTTCAAAGCCAGAAGAAGATATTTGATAACATTAGAGATGCCATTGGTAATGCAAGCATCGTAGATACAGTGATGTAATAACTTCAGGATGTGTTTCTATTTAAATGGAGACTTTAAATTCTTGCTGTTGCTGGGGGTGATTGCTACAGCTTTTGTCAAAGCTTCAGTTGCTGTAGAATGGGTTTATTTGTGAGGAGCACTGCTGTTATTACTGCACCAATCAGCAGTCCAGAGATTTGCTTTCCCACTCTGCCAGACGGTACCCCTCTAGTTCTCAGTGCTGGGAAGCTGTGCTGCCTTTTAGGTCTCCTTATGTCCTGTTGTCTCATTCGAGACATTGCTCCCTAGCTTCCTGAGATCACTGCTCAGAGCAGCAGGAGATGTCCCAGACTACTTTTAGTGATTGTTCAGCACATGCTCTGCTTGCCCATCCCTAATGGTGCCACTGTGTGTGTGAGGGAGAAGGAGGAGGTCCCTATGCTGTCCTCAGTGGTGATTTGTGCTGGTGATTTCTCTGCATGATGGCACCATCAAGGTTGCAAAGAGCAGACATAACTGGTGGGGCCCAGATGACCAAAATGCTCTTCAGTAAGTCAATGCCATGTTAATGATTTTATTTCCTGTAATGAATCTGTGCTACCAATGAGGGAAGCCTTTTGTTGTTCTAGTTAATCTCATTTGATAAAGGTCTGGGAGTTCTTGAGCATGCAAAGCAAACAGAAAGAAATTTTCTCTTGGTGCATCTCTTTGCTGCATAGAAGGGGCTGGCTGTGGGACTGGAGGACAGACTGGAAAGCAGTGATCAGTGCTGTCAGAAATCTTGAGCTGATAGGTCTGTTCCTTGAGGGATTTCTCACCTCCCACCTCTCCCTCTCCTATACCTGCACCTTGTGCTCATGCTTTGACTGCCATCAGGAGGAGTGATTCCCTATTTTGAACACAACTGAGAAAGATTTGCAGATTTCATCCTTACGTGAGGGTTCAGAGGATGAACTGGTTTAACCATGTGGCATGCCTCCCTGTAATCTGAAAGTTACTAATGTGGTCTCTATCAAATGCAAACGCTTTTTCTCAGAAAAATAAAATTCCAGAAGACTTAAAGATGGGATTTTTTTCTTTTGCTAATACTTTGTAGTTTGTTTTCTGGAAGAGATATTGGATGTTTCTGACATTGAAACAATCTTATGAGAAAGTTACAATTTAAAATTGAAGGGCTTTGCTTAACTCTCTTTTGAGCTGCTGGGAGCACCTTGTTTTTAAGTAGACACAGTCTTGCTGCTGCTCCCAGTCTTTCCCCATGTCTGTATGTCCAGTGCTACGCCAAGCAAAGATGTGGTTCACTCTGAGCCTCTGCACAGCCCAAGACAGGGAGGGAGAGAGCAGCAGAGGGTTGTTTCCCTACAGGCACTGTTTTATGGCATTGCTCTGTGCCACTTGTTCTTCCTGCTCTTCTTCTTTAGCACTGAATGCATGCAGCAGCAGTCCTGCTCCAGGCCAGAAAGTGAGGTTGTGAACACCCTGAGTTAGCTAAAAAGTGCAGCTGTACTGGCCAGGATTGGGCCTCCCCTTGGGCTGCATCTGGAAATACTTCAAGTTAAAAATGTGTGTGCAGACTTGGAACGATTTGAAGGATGCACGTCCGCTTTCTGCGGTGCCTACTGCTGTGTCTTTGGCATCGTTGGTGAATTACTTGCAAGGCCAATCAACCACTTCGATGTCTGAATTAGCACAATTTGACATTATAGATGTTAGCAAAGCAGTTTGGTTTTGTAGAATATATGTATGCATTTCTGAATCTTACATGCAGCTTTGGAGTTTTGCTAACTGCTCAGTACAGTCATTATTCAACAAAAGAAATTTCAAGTAATTAGCTGATGTAATGAAGGATCTGGGGAGTGAGGCTAGAACAACAAATAGAATCTGAATATTGAAACTAATTAGCTATCTAAATATTATTTTAAGTGTAATCTCGCTGATTTTGACCTGCTAGGTATTGGTTTTTGCTAGGTTTACAGTACAGTATTTAAGAGTATGAATATCTTTTGTGCAATGCTAACTTGCATTGGTGACTTGAATCACAAATATCATTTCAAGTAGAACAAATGCTTTCATTATCTTCATGGTTATGTTGATGTTAAATGAGTACTGATGCTATAAACAACAACAAAGCCTGATTTTTAGTCTGTTAAACCTATTTATTTCTTTAAGCTTTTCATTTAATAGTAGTCTTTTATCTTTCTAACCGTATAACCTTATTTTTCTGTAGTTTTTCATTTATAAAATGTAATACCTATCCTTTGATTCATAGCAAATATCTGAAACACAGTATAAAAAGGGAGAACTAAAATCCAATATTCAATTCACAGATAACATGGAGTAAAGAGCTCTTTTTCAAAAGAACAATCATTTTACTCTAATTAAACTCTTGCTATCTTTAATTGCAAAGCTTGCAAATCTTCTGGATTGTGTCGAATTTAAATATGCTCTGTATTTTTTAATTTTTAAAAATGGAGATGATAAACGAAATCAGTTCAGACCAAGGAGGATCTGCTGACCCTTGCTTGGCACAAGCTTCCTTACAGAATGTGATAAGGAGCAAGCTGTAAGCACGGCCAGTTGGAGTCTTGCAAGCAGGCACATGGAGTAGGGACTGCAGGGTCTGTAGAACTGCTTGAGTGATGCCCTCAGACTTGCACTGAGATCAGTTTGGCCTTGATAGTGGTTCATGTGCAGATGTACGTAACCTCCTTCAGGAAGCATGAAAGGTCTTTCCCTCATCTGTTGAAGGGCTTTTCTGACTTTTAATCTTTCTTATATTTTCTACTGTATGTCACCTCAGTTCAGTCATGTTTTAAAGCAACTTAGATGAAAGCACGTTTTGTTTCTGCTGCTTGTGAGGAATGGTGGTCTTGAGGATACAGCGTGAAGTTGCAGGTTTATGTTAGATCGTGTCAACACCAGATGTACCAGAGGAGTTCCTGGGAGAAGAAGGGGGAGAGGGGAACACCACAAAAAAAAAAAAAAAAAGCAGAAGTAAATGTGTTCTGTGTAAGTGTAATTGCAGAAAGGAATGCAGTATGAAAGGAATTATGTTAGCTGCAGATTGTTCTGTTTGCATATCTCAGATTGGCATTGAGTATTGTGGAGTTTGCAAAGTGAATGTCAGAGCTAATACTAAAATGTCTGTTACTGAGAAAACTACTCTACTTGTAAAATTAATTTGCAATGACCATTGCAGTGACAAGGAAAAAGCTGATAATATTTTGAAGGGCCAGTGCTTCTGATTTTGTGTAAGGCTGTATTTGTTCAGCCTACTAGCCTTGCTTTGTACCCACTGCAGTTCATATTTGTCCAGTATTTCCCAAATGTTAGCTGAGTAACAATGGGGAGCTGGTGGATTGGACAACAAACAAGAAGTGAAGCAAAAAATGTATTTAATTCTAACGTTACCTTTTTGCTTAAATTGCTTGATTATTGTTAATAGAGCTTTGGAGCTGTAAACCTCTAAAATCTACCCAAGAATCATGCAGTTCAGTTGTTTCAGGACCAGTTTCAGTGAGAGCACTCTGTAAACATGAAGCAAGTTGTAAGCAGTTTGGAGGATATTACTTTTAAGCTATCATCAAGACAGATCAGCAGGTATTCTAACTTGCTATAGAAAACAATTTTTCTTATGTTCTTCCAAAACCTACCTGCAATTTAATGTTAGGAAATAACAGCTTCAGAAATGGAGATGTTGCTGATCTTGACTTACAAGTCTTGACGTTCTCTGTCCCTACAGATAACGTATTTCAAACTAGGTTCCTTATTGCAGTGTGCTGTATGGAATTGCTTTCAGTTTATCCTATGTGAATCTTCAGTTTATCAAAGTGGGGATGTTGAGAGTATCTAATGGAAAGGGGGGGGGGGAAAATAAGGCCCTTGAGGTTTTTCTTATTGGATTGTGTTTGTATTTGTGTAACCAATGATCCTGTAGTCTTTTTGTCTGTGTACCTTAGGGATAAGAAGGTGATGATTCAGCATTACATAGTATGTCAAGTTTCAAACAAGGGAGAGGAATGTCTGCTTTGTATTCCTTCCAAGTCAAGCCATTCTGTTATTGTGAACTTCTAAAAAATATGCTTTATTATCATTGTTAAACTACTCTGAAGAACAAGCTCAAAGATGAGTAGAAAACACAAAAGAAAAAAAAGAAAAATCAGCAAAAGCACCAAAACCAGACAAGAGCAGTTCCCAGAATGACTGAAGGTGTAGGCTGAGAGAGATCTCTGGTGGTCGTCTCATCCGACCAGTGAGAGTGCTGAGCTGAGTGATGCACTGGTGGAGTTGTGAATCCTTTCCAGAAGCATTATGGCTTTTCCTGACTCTTCTGGGCATTTTCCCAATCCTTCCAAGTGAAATGACCGTTTCCCTGCCCGCACTGCAGTCCCTTCAGGCATCATCCTCTCAAGCACCTGAGCGTGCTCAAACACAGAAATGTGATGTTTTCTACGCAGAACTACATTTCTTGCACTAGTGAAGACACACAGTGCTAAGATGACCGTGTCAGGCAGGCTGTACTTTCCAGTGAAGCATTGGAGCGTTAGGAAAAACAAACCTCTTGTCAATGGTGATGTGCTACACCCGAGTTTGAAACTCCACTGGAAAATTAAATAGGAAAAGGTAGAAAGGCAGAATGCAAGGAGAACCGATTAATGTTCTTTCTCTATCCAGTCTTAAAAGTGCGTGGTTGGAAATTGATCATATTTTCCAGATGTTCAGAAGGTCATTCTCAGTGCATCTTAAATAATGATCTGCCAGGAGGAAAAAAAAAAAGTATGTAGTTTAACATATATAGAAAGCATTTGGGCATTGAAGTCCTTTACAGCATAGTCTGTTAACAGGGAGACTTTTTCTGTTAACTTATATCCCATCTGCATTTTAAACTAAATCATATCATTATTGCTTTAGTGCCAATTCAGGTGTTTCCACTGTTTTCACTTCCATTTTTCCCATTTCTTTTGTCAGCCTAACTCTTAGAGGAGAACTTGGTTAAACTGCCAGGCTCCACAACGTTGTGCATCAGACCCACTGCTCTCCTCTTTGGTAGTATTAAGTTTGGGAGGCTTACAAAACAAGAGGTGTGATTTCTTTTACTTCCAAGAGGGATGAAAACCAACCTTCTGTTTTCTTCCTAGTGAATGCTCCTTGGATGCTGGCAGAGTGACAGCTATACCTTCCCTGTGCACAGATAATGCTTTTCCTTGAAGTTATTTGTAACTTCCAGTAATTCTGATGGTCTTTGGGGAGTTTCTGTATGGGTGAGAATCTATAAAAGCCATCATCATTTAATACTGTGACATTCTTCTCGTTAGAATTTTCTTTTATTACAAATTACAGTAGTCATAGAACCAGCCTATATCTCAATGAGCAGATTTTTGCATATTAATAATAATATTTTTGTACATTATACATGCATAGTCATAGGGTTCAGAATGCATCTATGCCAGTAGTGACTCAGAGAATTGTTTGTCTTGGAGTCCTTATATATTGCTAAGAGGATTGGTTACATTGATAGGAAATACTTGTTTGCTTATTGAATTAGGAAATGAGGAACTAATCTCAGAGTTGTGATTTTCTAAGTTCTCATGTCACGAGCACTTTATACAGCTCTGGTAACAGAAAACAGAATTACTACTGTAAATCTGAAAAGGTCCCACTCTAAATATTTCTTTGCACTTAAAACCAACATACCATCAAACCTAATTACCCCTCTGTTATGGTGAGCAAGGGATCCAGCTAGCAGCCTGGCGTGTAAACTCCAGAGCCAAGATATTTGCCCTGCTGCAGGCATTTTGCCTTTCACTTATAGAATGACAGATGGTGGTAGCTTTCTGAAGACCCAGTCTCACCTCTTGAGATGAATCAGAGCACATCTTGCTTCCTCTTTCCTTCTGCAACTCTTGTTTTTAATACGAATACAGTCTTGCACACTTAGTGCTGTGAGCTTTTCCATTTTTAGCTTAATGATGGAGCACACTCTTGTTAAGACTGACGTTTTAGAGATCTTCATTCTTTGGCCTTACTCAAGAAGACAGGGAGCAGAAACAGTGATGCTAAGCCATTCACTTTGAATTAAGTGAGGGAATAAATATATTTCCCTTAACCACAGTCATCTTTTTTTTCTTCCTAGCTGTATATAAAACTGAAGCCACGTCAGTGAAAAGGCTGTTGCTGACTTATTGGACTTTCTCTGTGTTCGGTGGGTTTACACAGGTCTGCATTTAGTGGTGAGCATGTTCCATCAGATACAGTGTGTAGTTCCATAAGAGTCAGTGATGTTGTGATACTGAAACACTTCTCGAAGAGAGACCTTAACATTTCTATTTCATGTTCTGACCTGAAGATCACTTTCTCTTGAAAAACAGCTACTTCTTGCTGTAGATACTGTCTGATTTTTAAAACGGAACCCTCACCTCCAACCAGTTGATGTCATTTCAGCATGACAAATGCTGTTCTTGTATTTAGTAATTAAACTCATGACAGATTTTTATGATGTTTGAACGGAGAAGTTTTGGCCAGTGGCAGTTTTAAATTTTGTGTCAATTACTGAAGTGTTGAGGTGCTTTTTTCTGCAAATATCGTAGAGCAATGAAGGCTGTGCATCTGTATTTATATGCTCCTGTCTTGTGCAGTTTCGATAGAGTTGGTGATCACTTCCAGTGCCTTGGTGCTTCTGTTTGCTGTGTCCCTCCTGGATAGATCATTATGCTGTGCTTGTTAGTTGTCATCTGACTTCAGTCGCAGTTGCCCTGGGGAAGGTACCTTCTGAAGGTGGATAACCTGTCCTTAAACAGCGTGTGATGTGCTTGTCATGTTTGCTTAATCTTTGTTGGTTAAACAACAGCTGTCATTGGCTGCTGTTGAAGAATAAATGATGACCAAGATGGATGAGTAATCTCATCTATTTGATTGATTCCTTGTATTTTGGGTAATACTTTGCTATTTCTTACCTGCGTAACTTCTCTGGTGATGCTCCTTGCTTTGGGAAGGCTGGTGATCTGCAGATGAGTCAGGTTATAGAAATACCAAACCAGAGGAGGGGGGAACTCTTTTCTCTGCTAATAAAAAGACAGAAATCAATAGGGAGGGAACACTGGGGAGAAAGATTTCCAGTAGAAGGTCATTGTGCTGAATGCAGGCTGTATCAGCCCCTAGGGAAGCTGAGAACATTGACAGGATGATGGGATGGAGGAACATGTTAGAACAGTTGTGAGCAATGAATGGGAAAGCAGGGAAGTACTCAGAGTTTGAAATCTAAACCTGCATAATTCAACAGATGTTCAGGAAAACAACAGAGATGAGAATAAATACTTTTATTATTATAATTATTAGAAAAAGCCTTTCAGAAGAAACTACTGCGATTTTGTTGTTCTTAATGACTGTGCTGAAAATGACTGTTTGCAGATTTTTATTATTTTTGGTAATGTTGCATTGCTGCTAGCCTCTTGCTAAAAGCACGATTATTTTGGGGGGGGACGAGAGGAGGCATAATTATCCTTGTAGTTCCTTGTTTAATAACAAGTGGGATAATGTTAGCCTTTAACTTTTCCTATGCGTTATCAGGGATCAGAACACAATTTACTCTCTTTGTTTATAGGATAAAATAACATGAGATCATAAAGCCAAAACCTAACCTCAACCTTATTGCTGTATATGCTTGAAAATCTAAGGAAATAAAGACTCATTTATATTGTTGAATGATTAGCACCATCAGAAGTTACTGATGCTAAAAGGAATTAAACTTCGTAACTATAAGCAGAATATTAAGAAATGGCAGTTTTATGTAGTGGAATGTTTTTTTTTTTCTTCCTGGATAGAACAGTTCTGACTTCCTTGTCTAGTTTTTAGAAGTCTTGAAGGGAAGTCAGAAACATTTCAAACATATGCCATTTGGCAGGAAAGTAGACCTTTCTCTAGACTGGGGCTGCTTTCTGTCTTGGAAGAGAAGGCAGAACATCATTTTAACATGACACCTAAGTGAATGTATTTTGTGCTCGATTATCCTTTACCCTTTAACAGAGCTTTTGAGGGTCAGACTCTCAGGACCAGCAGAGAAGCTTCTGAATGCAGAAATGGTTCTATTTGAACCAGTCACTAAAAGCAGCTTTAATGTTTTAATCCAACAGAGAAGAGATACCCTTAGTGAAGAAGGGGTGGTATGGAGTAATTTCATGCAATGATAACATTACGTTACACTGAATCTAACTGGATGCTTCACTGCAGTGTGAAATGAGGCACCTGGACTATTGCCTTCTTTCTTTTAAAAACTGCCGAGGCCCCAAACATCCCCTGGAGGTGGGAATTGTGCCTTGCACCAAGGACATGAGCTCTGCACATCAGGCTGTGCCTCTTTGGTGGCCTGCAGCAGGAGGCAGAGGATGGCAGTCGATGCTATAGAATCCACTGGCTTTTCTCAGTTGTTCTGCAATGAGAAGTTCAGTGTTTGAGACCTAAATTAAAAGCAGCTTAATGTGCATAGCCAAGTTCAATTAGTAGATATCTTATCATGTTACTCATACTACTGTCTGTGACTGTGGAAGCAAACAGGAAAAAAATCCGCAATTAGTTTGGTGTAAGATTCAGGGAAGGATTCTCCCAGGCTTCTGGAGGTGGCGAGTAATGCTGTAGCTGTTAGTAAATAACTGAATTGTCAATTCTGCAGAATTGACAGTAGCAGACAAATAGTGATGCAGTCTTAGGAACAGACAGAGGATTTGATTCACATTGATGTGAATATACCCTGACGTAAGTCTCGCAGTGGCATCACAGAGGAGCTTCCAATCTGCTCACTGGGCATTTTAGGAGGCTGTTACGTAGCAAGAAGAGTTACAGTGCAAATAAGAAATGGTCTTTTAAAGCTCTGCTGTATGTCGAGGAAAAGTTTTTCAGCTATTTCACTCCAGATTACTTTCTGGTCTTTATGTTGCTGGGGATCATCCATCAGTAGAGAGACTATGAATTGAGCCTCTTAAGGCTTCATCACATTTCTCATTTTTAAGGTTCACTGTGTAAGGAGATCATTTGCCACGTTATTTAATGAGTGTGGGCAGCTATGGGGATATGTAATGAAAGGAAATGGATTTTCCCCACATTCTACCAAATGTGATGAAACATTTATTCTGCATCAGCATTAGACGTATAGTAGCGCTCTGCGGGAAGACTGACTTCAAAACTGGGGAAGCTCATTTCTTTTCATGATATTTCATGCTAAAAATGCTGGGGGGGAGATGGTGGGCCAGCTGTTCCTGCCTTCAGAAATGTAGAAGAACTTCCTTTGATTGCAGCTGTGGGAAAAGAAAATCAACATTTACTTCCTAACCTATGCAAAACGTTAGCACAAGCCATAGATGGTAGTTTAAAGACAGAAATGTATATGGCTGAACTTACTGTTTATGTATGTTTTGTATATAAAATATGAAAGATTCATCTCACTATAGGATCTACATCTATATTATAGATGCAGAGTGGACAGATTTTAGCTTTTAGTCTGTAAGTGCATGACAGTACCCTTACCACAGAACTGTATTGGAAAACAATAATTCTATTTTTCTTTAGAGTTTTTGAATCTTGATCTGAATTACATTGTTATTCTATAAATAGTATTTGAAGGGAAAATGAAATCTACATAAAAGCAGGGAGTAAATGAGGGAGAGAAAGCAGTTGTTACAGATCATAACCTTATCAGGTGAGGTGACAGTTTCAATTCCTTTTGAGTTCTCTCCAGTTGTCATCTTTTTTTTTTTTTTTAATGTAGGATTTAGTAACAGTTTTTGTCATTTTATTCCCATAGCAACTTTTTTTTTTTTTTTTTTAAATGAGATTCTGCTTGTCTCCTCTTATCTTACAAAGCTTGCACATGAATAACTTGTGGAGGAGTATGGTGAGGAGAGAGACTTTCTGGCACAGAAAACAAGGAGGAGAGTGTTATGGATATATAAATAAAAGAACAGTATAGACTTCATGGTTTGTGTCCAGCACTCCTACCTCAAGCCTTAGCACAGGTGGGCAAGTGAGACTGTGAGCTGCTGAAGGATGGCATCTTGGTGGGGGAGCTGATGGCTGCCGTTTTGCCTTAGAAGAGGAAGAAAATATTCAGATTTAAACTTCTTTGTGCTCTGAAAACATGCCTGATACTGCACTTGGCGCTCACACTTTCTCCTCTCCAGCTCTTCCTTAGAACAAGGGTGGAAATTCCAAGTTGGTCCTTCACTGGTGTCAAACAGCTCTGCAGCTGGGGGGGTCTCTGATTCCTGTGTATCATGGGAACAAGGCCTAAAATCAGGGAGATAACATCGGCTTGTACAAAATGGTTCCTATCCTTTGTGTGTTAGTTGCTACTGCTCTCAATCATAAGGCACTAAATGAGGTTGAAAAAAGAAGCTGTAGCTTCATTGCTGTACATCTTCTTCTCATATTGAATATTTCACTTGATTGGACTTAATATAATGAGTCTCTGAACTGAAGCGGCATGGAAGATAGTCAAGTAAATTGATCCAAATCAAAACTTTTCTTCCACAGCTATAACAGAGATATTTAATTGGCTGTGGCTGTAATCCCTGAAGGCCACAACTTGCTATGAAGCTGTATTTCTGGTTACACCATGTTGAGAATAACTTGTAAATGTCATAGCTCTGTATCTTCTTGCAGTATGTGTTCAGGCTCTGATCTGCTGCCATCCTGCCCACTTTGCCTCCTGATGTTTGCTGTCAGTGCAGCTACTTGCTAAGCAGGTATTAACACCAAATTGATGAAACTTGAGCTATTCCTTTTACACTGCATTGCTTGTGTCTTCATCTTGTATCAAGATATGTTTACATAACTGTTTCTAGTAGAATATGCTATTGAATGGTAAGGGAGCACAGACTGAGTTATAGGGAGTGTCATTTTATAGCCAAGCAAATTCTCCTTACTTATGAGAAGAGGAGCAGTACCTGTGTTTTATTTTCCTCTTATTACCTCTCTCAGCCCTGCAAAGTGAGAGTTCTTCATTCTTTTTTATGAAACTGTATTTTTTCAGCCCTTGGCTTTTTATTAAGTTGTAGTTAACAATATACTTCTGAGGATTACACCACCCTACACAGAGCAATTTGGCTTACGCTGGAGATCAATCTGCAGATAGCGCATCTGTCGCTGAGAGATTCTGCTCAGATACCTGCAAGAAGATTTGAGGCCCCACTGTGTTTCTGGGGGGCTTCTCCTTATGGTTGTGTCCCCATCTATTAAACTCGCTTCGATAGCACTGGGATCGTGTTTGTTTCCATGAACAAAACAACAGGTAAGTATTTCTGGGCGGCATTTTTTCACATGCCCTGATTGTGTTGTCAAATAGTCTGATGCTGAATATATTTATCTATTCAGCTGCTTGCTCAGGTGTAATCCCTTGTTCAGCCACATCTATTCATCCACTGAAGGATGTGCACATTGGTACATCATGGCATATTAAAGGTTTACCGCAGCCTGCCTCAGCTGTCATCACTTTGACCCCTCAGTAAACCAACAGTCTTCCACATAATTTTGCTTTCATTCAAGTGTAATGCCATTACTGCAGAGGCAGACAGAATGCAATTCTCTGAAGATCTGGTCTCATTCTTTCCTTTTCCAAGGAGGTTAACGTGCTCAAATGATCGCTTTCTTTTTTCACTCTTTGTTGCTGCAAGAAGAACAAAGGAGAAAGCAGACTGAATGGTCTGTTTGCATTACATTGAGGGGGATAAAGTGGAAGGGTGAACTCACCGCTTGGATAAAGACCTCTTTACAACTTCCATTCCAAATCTCTTCGTTTGTTTCCTTAGCACTTTCATTTTTTTAGCTTTTTACTAAGCAGTTGTACAGATTATTATTTTTTATTATTATTATTTTTTATTTCATTATTATTTTTTTCTAATGCCATTTACTACAGAAGTAAGCAAGTCAGAAGCAGCTAAATCACATTCAAATGTTAATGTTGTATGGAAATGACCTCAGTTAAATCATACAATCATAGAATGGCCTCGGTTGAAAAGGACCACACTGATCATCTAGTTTCAAATCAGTGCATTTACAAGGGGTACTACTTCAAAAACAAACAAAACTTTCTCATTCCAGTTCTCAGCTTAATTGTGGGACCAAGCATACTTCCAAACTCACAGTTTTTACTGACTCTATTACAAGGTTGATTGCCATTGCTTCTCACATCTCGGTGTCCTTTAGACGATGTAGGACTACAGGCTGGAAAAGCACTGCCATGTGTTGCAGCTGGTTTTGATTGAGAGCAAGGCACTTGAGCACACCACAGTACTTGTCTGCCACACACCCTGAATTTCATTGATGTGTAGATATATAAGGTGTCAAAATAGATCAAGTTAGAGTGAATTCTTATCACAAAACATTGCTTTGTGTAATGAATTTAATTTATTCAGAGTCATGCTTGCAAGGTTCTCCTATTCTTTCTCCAGACAATGAAGTATCAGATAGCAGTTCATTTTGAGCAAGACCAAGTGCAGTTTTATCACCTATTTACCTCTTTCTTTAATTGCTTAAGGATCATTGTTCGTGCTTTTGCAAATCAAAATGTGGGATTTGCTACCCACGAGAGGATTAAACTTCTTGATTTAAGTGCTATATCTGGGTCAGAGCAATGATTAATACTGAACACGAGGCTCTGTAACCAAACTGATGCTCTGGTGCACATCCCCAAAAAAGCTATTCTGATTTATGAAGGTGTATGAGAGGTAGATGTGTCACAAAGCAAATGAAATTTTTGCTTAATAACAGTCAGCAGATCTTGTCTTCAGTTCCAGTTGGGCTGATTAGCATGTGTTTGTGTGGTGGGTAGGAACGGAGCAGCTCTTTGGTGGGATGAAAGGCAGTGTTTACAGCACTTAGATTAGATAAAGTAATCTTTGCAGTAGTTATTTGTGTCTTTCTAGATGAGCAGGAACTGTTAGATGGTCCATTTTGGTCTGGATACTGCAATGCAATTTAACTCAGTGTTAACTGTTATCAAGCAGGTAGTTCTTTACTGCTTTTTGCCTGTCCAGTTTTAATTCCCATTCTAGTTTACCTGGTTCCACCTGTTGGCTTTAGGGTTTGGTTCCACTTCACTTCCAGGACTGATTCCATGGGAAGCTCCTGTGAATGCCCACTGCAAGGCACGCAGGTGGCACACGGCTGGTGGCTGCTGCAGAGCCTCTTCTCCTCCTGCTGGGTACTGTCTTGTTTATTGCTGTGGCATGCATTTGCTCCGCTCTACATGAGTTCTTTTATTGACTCCTGTGAGTCTGTTGATGCTGAGGGTACAAGTGTAAGAAAGTTGCTCACAGTGAAAACATTTCAGCTGAGATACGTGGAGCTGTTGCAGCATGTGTAAGTCAGCCTCGCTGTATGCGTTAAAGCAGCTCTGAGGTTGCTCCTTGGGTTTCCTGGCATGGCCCACTAGGAACACAAAGTTGCTGCTCAGCAAGAGCTGCCATGCATTCAGTCTGCTGCAGCAAAATAATTTGACATCTTCCAGTGAGCATTCAGACTCTCAAAAACTAATTAAATGCACTCAGTAGTACTTGGAAAAAGGAAGGGTTTCTAGATAAGAAAAGACGTAGCTGCTCTAAAGGCAAGAAGCTGGTAGAAATCATTAACTCTTCATACTGAACAGCTCCAAAATGAGCCAAGCATTCATGTCACTGAAGCATTTCCTTCCCTCTGTGCCTTACATGGAGAACGAAAAACCCCTGTCTAGTCCTTTTCCTACCTGTGAAGATGTACCATTGGGCATACCCAAATTCTTGATCGGTGCCTGTGCTTTTGCTATTTGGTGGCATTTCTCTGTGGTGCTCGCTGGATGGAATCCAGCATGGCCATGCAGAGGAAGAGCTGCTTCGTTTTGTGGTTGGACCCTTGCAGCAAAAAATGAGATCTCTGTGCAAGAACAGGGAAGGGTAAGGGCATTTTGCTGTAATGAATGCTGAGATCGTAATTGTAAGGAGTGAAGAACTGACAATGATTTTTGAGACTGAAGATAAGGAGATTTAAAGAAAAAATGAGGAAAGTGCTGAGGCTGAGTATCCAGATTTCAGGAGATGGGGGATGGGGAGAAACAAGGCTTGAACAGGGAGGCACTGGGGAAGAGGGACATGGAGGAGGTGTTGTGAGGAATAGCAGAAATGTATAGGATCTGGGATGCCTTGAGTTCCAGTTCCTATGGGAGAGACCATGGCCTTGAGACTGGAGCTGGGTACAAGTACACAATAGTTCTGCGTTTAAGCCGTTGAATAATTGGTAGTGAGATTCTTAAAAGAAAATCCTTTTTTTTTTTTTTTTTTTCCACATGGATGAATAACAGTGGTAGCAATCCAGCAGGGATGGCCATGTACATGTGTGCACAGTTCAGTATTCAATCAAGCAAGTTGAAAATCTTATTTTTCCTGAACATTTGTCTCAATAAAACTTAGACTCATGGTTCATTTATTTGAAACAATCCCGGTCTCAGGGAAAACAGAGTAGAAAAAATCCACCTAGAAGCTATTCACCTGCGAGCTATTTGCAGAGCTTTGGTGAAGGGAAGGGGTATGGGCACTGCTGCTGTATCTTCACAAAAGCTTTTGTTTTTCACGTGTTTTCACCCTGTACAAATCCAGGGAAGGTTTTGAGCATAGTAGAAATGGGCCTCAGTGTGTATTTGTCTTGTTCTCTGAACTGAGGCTTCACTGCTGGCTGAGAAGCTGGTGTTGATGGGACAGGAGTAACTGGAGCTACTGCCGGATGTTAACAGAGCAAGTAAGGCCAGTCTGAGGGCTGAAGAGCTGTTACCTTTGACAATCTGATCCCCAGAGAACTGTCTGCAGACTATTGAAGGTTCACTCTGTAAGTGGGGAGCAGACCCACTGGAGCACCACAGTTCCCTCTGGGGGACGTGCTTTAATTAGCCATGTTGGAGCTAACTATTTGGCTTAAGCCAGGTACCACGCGTGTTTTGAGATGGGAGCTATAAATGTTTTGAAGGTCTGTGACTATTAGGTTTTTATGCTGATGAGTTGGTGTGTTTTTAGGTGTGAAACAGCAGCTGTGGTGTGACATCTGTTGATAGGACACTTAGTCATCTGCTGTATGTGTTATTTGTCATCATTACATCTGTTACAGTCCACATGGCCCTGATCAAAGCCGAGTGGCTTTCTGCCAGTTTCTCCAGCCCAACAGGGGCAAGGGAATTGGATTTGGTTACCCATGTCCTGGTAATATGGGTGAAAACCCAGCTGTATTCAGTAATGTTCGTTGGAGCGTACCTCCGTTTCTCTGAGAAAGGGTGCAGTCCTCAGAACGATAAAGGAATGAGGTCAATAGCAAAAACAAATAAATCACATTGTATCAGCATGTTCTCAGTACTTAAAAAATGTTCCAAGATGTCTTTGATTTATTTAGAGGAAAGTCAAAATGCTGCCACTTACATAAACAAACAAACCTTCAGGTAATGAGTCCTGGATCTGGCAGTGCATTTATCCATCTGTTTAACTATGACAGTATGAACAGCTGTAGTTCTTCAATAAAAATGTGAACAGCCCAATAGTTCTTCAGCACTAAACCCAAATCTGCTTTGTGGTCACGAGTAGTTAATGATAGAGGTGCTTCAGAGACTGTCAGGATATTCCTAGAGTTTCTTTTAGGAAAGCTTTAGGGGGACAAAATTGTTTCGTGTGCGAAGTCGGCTGTAAGATAATTTGCTTGAGCAAACATTGTTCTCTCCTGAGATATTTCTTAAATTGCTTGAGTTGCTTTGTTCAGCGCTGTGTTTGAGTAAAAGGATAATTCCCAGATAATATGAATTTTGAGAAGGTGTATTTTTGGAAATACTGGAGAATGCTTTTTCTTCATTTTTTTCCTTCAAAGCACGCAGTTCTATTTTTCCAGGTTTTCTTCAGCGTATTTTTGCCAATGCAAAATGCCTTTAAAAAAAAAATAAAAATCTGTTCATCAGATGTTGACTCAACTTTTATGCTATTGATGTTCGTCTGCTGCTATTTTTCTCTGCTCTCTGATCTCTTCCTTCTGCTCCACAAAGCCCACAAAAGTATCTCATCTCCCCTCTCTCCCTTTTTTTCTCCTTAGTACTGCAGTCTCTTTTTCCTTTTTGCGTGCTGGCGTTTCGTGTTCACAGCACCCTGATATACCTGTGTCAATTTCTTTTTAGCTTTTCATATGTGTGTTTATGTAACAGACTTTATTTTATGATTTTTTATATGATTCCCATTTAATCGGTGTAATCTGTTTGTTTCCTATTGCATATTTTGCTGCACCCCGGGTGGCTCAGTGGTGCTAAGCAATGCAGATGCTATGTCAGTTTGCTGCTCTGAGTTGCTGCTATTGCAACAAGGAGCACCTGCAGCCTGCCCATCTCTGTATGACTTGGTGGCCAGGCACTGATTTCATGCGGCAAGAACAACCTGCAGGTCCTCTTCTCTGCCACGCGCACTTGAAGGATAAGTTCATTTTATTAGCAATATTTCTATTGATGTGAGATGCTGATTCAAACAAGATTTGCTGATTGAGACTATCACAATGTGAACATTGTGAGGGATGTTCAGGCTGGTAAGTGGAGGTTTGAGTAGTGTCAGTTTGTAAATAGAAGATGCGTGGAGGATGGGAGGCAGAGACCTCTCTCTCTGCCCTGTCCTGGAGCTATAGGAAATGAAAATCACCAGGGCATCCACGGGGTGGCAGGGGCTGAGCTGCTGCCCTGTGTCAGAGCTAGCTCTTAGCCTAGGAGAGCAGTGCTCTGATTCTGTTGCTGCTGCTGTGGTGTGGAAGAACACAGCCTCTTACTAAAATGAGGTCTAGAGAATATTCTGGTGTGTATATATAACCCATTGTGCAGTTACCTTCCTACAGATAAATGTTCTGCTATAAAATGAAAGTTCAGCAGTGTGCCACAGCATTAAGAGATTTCATAGAGGTTGCTGTGAAATTATATGATTTTCCTGTAATACCAGCATGACAAAAATGAAACCATGGAGATAGTTCTCTGGTAGCCAGCGAATTTCTTCTCCAGTGACAAATCACCCAGTTTCTTTGCTTGCTTTGAGTAATGTTCAATTTTGCTCTGTTAACATTTTTTTTCTTTCTCCTTTCCACCTCCAACAATAATTGATGGTTATAGAGGTAATGTAGGGAGGAGGGATGCGAACAAAAGTTATTCTTACAGGATTGATCCGAAGCCCTGTGAAATCAGCAGAACAACTCACTTTTTCCATGTGCAGCTCTATTGAGCCTGTTCCCAGTGGTCTGCAGGCACCGTTCTGGCTAGCTGGCCACGTCTTCCAACACTACTGTTAAGCTGATGGAAGTGTTTTTAAGAAAATTATTCCTTGTATACATTGCTTCCAGTGTTTGTCTCAAGAAGTATAAAATACATGGTCATAAAAATTCCTCGATATTGCCAAATTTGGGATATTGAGTAGTGGGGAAGAACATTTGCCTGTGCATGTAAGTAGTATAGCTAGTGGTAAAAAGCTTTCCCAAAAAGAAACAGATTTGTCTTATTTTCTCCAGAAGTTGTCATTAGCCATGTAGCTATTACAGCATGCTTAGGCTGTTATTCTTAAGAGCTGAGGGACTGTTATTTTGTTTCTTCTTAAATAATGTCACTTGTACCAAGGCGACCTTGTTGTGCATTAGTAGTTCATTACGTGCTGGCATTGAACAAAGTCCCCTCTGTAGAGCTGCATACTGAAGAAAACAGTTATGATTTGGTTGTCAGGCTCATTTGAGGCACTTGAACATCATAGCAGTACAAAATTATACATAAAGTATATTTAACAAGTTCTGCTGCATTGAAAAATAATGAATCTAATGAAGTAATGGAATAAATATTTTTTGTCTGTCAAAGGACACTTATCTTTATAGAGCATGAACCCTTCTAGAGTTTTTGAAACATGGTAGAATTGCTAATAAATGTGCTGTGACAGTAAGTATCAATTGATGTAAGTATAATCAGATGTTTGGGTGCAAATGGACTTGGGTGCTAAATTCTGCTTCTCTCCAGGGCATGACATTGTCCTGTGCGTTACTGAAAAAGAAGCTGGTTAACCTCCAGAAGCCTCTGCTAATCTTAATCTCAAGCCCTATGGATGACAAATATGTAGCTGTGGTGCAGTGCTGCTGCAAACTGGCAGTGGGTCTGTCTGAAGCAGCTTTGTCATCAAAAATTCTGTGCTTTTCTCATTACATGGTGTTACATCCTCTCAAACCATTTCATCTGATCTTGCATCATCCATTGCCTTCCTTGATTACACATGATTGCACAAACCAGAAATGTCTTGCAGGATACCTGCTGTAGCAGGCAGGCATTGGGCAAGACTAACAATTTCATTTCTTTCTTTCCTGTTGGTATCAGGTGAACACAAGAAACATGTTATCTTCTGCAGAGGTCTTCAGATGCTGAAAGCTCTGCTGCTCATGAATTCACAAATATATGTTTTTTAATTATCATAGGTATTAATGAACTATGACTTTTGTTCCAAATATAAAAATGGTTATTCCAGAGTAGTGGCAGTGTAAATGATGCTCAAGTTACTTCTGCTCCGTATTTCTGAAATCTTTCTTAGCATTGTACTTAAGGCTTAAAACCTAGCTGGAGTGGAAGGTGTATATCAAGGTTTCATATCCGTGGTGTTTGTATGAACAAGAGCACATCTGATTATTCTGCCTGAAAAGGAGAACGAAAGACTTTACAATAAACTTGAATTATGTTTTCTTGCTCTCTTTTATTGCAATGGCAAGTGCATTTCAACTGATGGAACGTCATCCACTTGATGCTGAAGCAATGAGGCAAATTTATGTGTTATCCTGGGAGGGGAGGAGTTGCTGTTTCAGGACTCCAAAACATCTCCATTGCTAATTTTAAAGTTGATATGTCAAACTATAAAAAGGTAAAAACATTTAATTTTCAATTTACGCTGTTCTGGATTGGTTTTAAGGTGCATATTTTTTTCTTATCTAGTCAGTTGTTATTTTTTTTTAAACATTTTAAGCAAAATATTTTCTGTGTTAACTTTGGGCAAGTTAAGTAATGAAGCTACTTGCTTCCTACAGGAGCAATAGCTTTTCAGATGAAAAAAAGATAAAAGTGGGGCATAATAAATGCAAGTCAGAAGTGAAAAGGCATGGGAAAGGGGAACTAATTAAAACAATTTCAGCACTTAGTTTGAGAGAGTAGATGAAAACCTAAAACATCCAGTGATGAGTAAGATGATCCATGCATAATAAATAGAACAGATAAAGTGTGACGGTACAGGTGGTTTTGTTCAGCTCTGAGCTGATGCATGCTGAGAAGTGACTTGTATACAAGTAGGGAATACTTCTCAAGGTCAGAAGTTTGGACTTAGTTGCATAATACTCATAGAGGATGTTATTGTTATTTTGCATGGTAATTTATAATTATTTTTGAAGTGCCACCAGCCAATGCGTAGAGATGATAAAAATATCTGAAGGAATTGAGTGATGATACTTGTGCAGCTGTGTGATTAGTCTGGTGCTTCAGCCACTCTGGTAGGTACGACAGAAAGCTTCCTGCTAATTAATGAAGAATGACTCTTTCATTGTAGCGTGGCTCATATTCTTTGTTTTGTGATGGATTCTGCTTTCCTTCGTGTTTTCCCCCAAAATTATTCCCTGGAGACAGCAGCCTTCACTGTAATCAGTGACGAATACCCTCAGCTGCTCTGAATGGCACCATCTCAGACTGTAGAGCTGCAGTGGGTCACTGCATGATGCAGCACAGCACAGTGTGCTTTCTGAGTCCCAAACCTTCCCAGTTGCTCCCAACCCCATCTCCCCCTTCCCATGCACGGTGTTCGACAGCACAGACAGCTGTGTTTTTAGGCAAGTGTGGTTGCAACGAATGAGTGTATGTGCTCAGAAAGCAGTGCTAAACATCATAACTGCAGAAATAATAAATGTAGGTTGATCTGAAAGTAATCCTCCTACTTCCTCCCATGGAAATAGCATTGTTGTGCTCTTTGTATCTGCTGTTATTCAATAGAGCAAATTCTCAGCTATGAAACACTCTTTTTCACCATAGTCACCAGCTGTGCATTTTTGCCAGCATTGAACCTGCCTGGTTGCCATGCTTGTAAAAATCTGCACCAGTGAAGGAGGCCCACTGTTTTACAGCTGTTATGGTGGCAGTGCTTCTAGGAAAATGTTGCCCACACAGTCCAACTTCCACTGTGCTAACATTCACTGTTTGGTCTCTGCAAACATCAGAAAGTGTCAGTGAATGTCAGTGGCTGCTGTTTTATCAGCCCGTGCGAATTCAGTGATACACCCATGTCAGACACCATTTTGTCGGATTGCCCCTCTGCTGCCATTTGTTACAAGGCAATAAAACATAACAGAAGATTGGTGGGAAAGTTCAGCCTCTACTGTCATCCCACCAACATCCGCTTCTGATGTTGTGGGCCAGCGTCATAACACAGGAGGCATTACTTTTGGAGCAACCCTCATATAAGATTAACAGCTCGCAGTGGTTAAGGTGTAAGGAGGGTGAAATTCCATCTAAATCCATTTTATACATTATATATATAGTAAACTTTTGCATCCAAATTGCAACATTATTTTCATCCTAATACGGAATAGAATGCCTTTTCCCCTGGGATGTATGCCATCAGAAAAAAGGTCTATAATCCAGGTAGGGAAAATTCTTAAAGGTGCAAGTGAAGGCGATGTTGGAAATCTCTGCATATTAATTTCATGCTGGCTGGTGTTCCACAACCCACCTTCCTCAGCTCCTTTTGTGCTCTGTTGTGGTGAGGGCAGTGGGATGCTGGTAGCTCTTAGTTCCCCTCTTAGTGACTTGGTGGAAGTGCTAGGAAGGGCTGATGAATTTATATTGGATATTTATATTGATAGAGGGGAGAGAATGATGTTTAAAAGACCCGGAACAAATTCTGAGGGAGGCTGTTTTGATCTCCCAGTGAAATCAGTTTAGTTGTGGTTGCTTATGAACTCCAAAACACGTCTAGCCAGAAGATCTGAACTCATTATGTGAGTGAGGACATAGGTCCTTGAGATGTACTTACAGAGAAATTCAATTGGAAAGCTGAAAGCAACCCTTTTAAGAAACCCTCTGTGCAGTAACAAAGAATAACAGAACAATATCTTATTGTGGCAGCAAATGTATTTTTTTTAAATGAAGCATTGAAATTCTAATCACTCTTGTTCACTGTTCAGACTGCAGCAGCTGTTGCTTTTCAATATTAAAAAAATGTTATGTTTTGGGAAACAGCTAGTGTTGGTCAACTCTGTAGTATAATGCTTGTTACAGAGACAGCCTTGTCTTAAAACTTCTCTACCTTTTTGAGCATCTTTATGTATCAATATCCTGTAAAAAGTTAGAGGAAAAAAGGGTGTGTTTTTTTTTTTTTTTAAGATTACTAGCTGACTTATTACTGTCTGAATTTTGTCATAAATGGCTTTACTGTGATATGATTCGTGGAACTACTTTCTTGGGGTAGAACTTCAGTGTCAGTTTGTATTGATGGCTTTATGTATCTAGCTTTATTCAAGGTCACAGTGGAGCCTTACTTTCTTAGTTCTCGAGCCATCGGTTAGAGTGAACATTAATTGAAAGTTATAATAAATATTGCTGCTCTACAGTTTTGCACTTATGCATTGCCTGCAGCATTTGGTTTCACTCTTACACAGTTTAACATGATTGCAGAAGACCAAAACCAGGCAGAGTGCTGGGTTGGTATGCAGAGAGCAAAGTGCCTGCCTTATCCATGCTGCAGGGCAGTAGCTGGGCAGTGCTTTGAGGGGCTCTGCCCACAGGGCTTTTTTACCCCCAAGAAGACATATCTGCTTTTTGAATAGCTGTGGCATTAATTTACAGCTGGTTAGAGGAGCTCAGAGGATCTTGAAGCTATTTTCATCGGAGCCTTCATTTCAGAAGAAGCAGTGGCTTAAAGACCTATTTTTAAGTTATGATTCCTTTCCAGTTAGCAGAGTTATGGTGATATAAGCCTAACATAAGAGCAAAGTTATCCATAGGATGTGTTTAATTAGGTTCTTGTAAATTATTTCACTTTAGTCCTAGTTCTGTCATCCTCTCTTGTGTTTAACAGCCACTTCAGCAGCCGGTCCAGGAGATCTCAGAACCACTCTGTGTCCTGAGTGACCTGATAGCAGGAGTTAGACAGCTTGAACCTCCTGTAGGTGGGACTGTCCCTTCTCCTAACATCTCACCTTTCTTTCTAAAACAGACCCTGAGGGCTCACGGATGAAGATGAGAAGCACTGTATCCGTGCGAGAGGGGCAGGGAGTGGTGCTGCTCTGCGGAACGCCGCCCCGTGCAGGAGGTAAGGAGCACTGGGAGCTTCCAGAGACAGTGGGTGAAGGTGGGATGTCCCGTGGTCACAGCAGGAGGGTGGCAGGGAGCTCCATCAGAGAGCAGCAGTGAAACCTCATCTCCTACAGGGAGAGAAGACAAAGCCAAAGGAAACGAGTGCAGGAGAAAATGGAAGGGCTGTGGCCAGGAGAATGTTCTCCTTTCTTGGGATGCCTTTCTAGTCCTCAGTGATTTCTGTGCACTTGTTCAGTATTTATGATATCTCTGGCAATTAGCTTAGTATCTTCTAGAGTTAAATTCTGTCTGATTTCACGAGTGATTTCATGAGCCTCAGTGAATCTAGTTTTTTCTATATCCAGACAGTCGCAAAGTCCAGATTGTTCTCTGTAATTATTCTACTGTGTGCATCTATTCCTGAAACTGAAGCATTTCGTAGTTTAATGCAGTGTTGCAGATATAATTAAAACACTGCTGTCTTGAGGGGAAAACTGTATAACAGATTCTTTGTGGGCCAGAAGTTGAGTGCGTTTTATCATCTGTTATCTTCTGTCCTTGGTAATTGCTGTTGAGTTTTAAATAATATTTGGAAATAACTATTTCTTTGTTTTCTTTTATTGATAATTAGTCTCATTATTGAAAGTCAGTGATGTTAAACATTAGACTTAATTGCAGAGACGAGGTAATATAAACTAAGCGTTGTGAATATGATAACATAGGTGTTGTGGCCTCTTAAATTTGACAGAGTCAAAGCAGACAGAGCCATAAAGTGACATTTTACAACTGTCTGAGCTTGCAGAATTTTCCTCTCTCCAAACTGATACGTACTCTTAAATCACCTTTATAGCTTTACAACAGCTTTGTCTTTTAGCTGCTGAGAAAATGGGTGATTCCCATGGCTATCTGTAAGAATTAGGATGATTAAATTTTGCTTCTATATGCAGTTGAAAGTCTGAATTGCTGTGGCTGTTCCCATACTTGCATCCTAAGGTGTACACACACAGAGGTGCTCACCTGACTGCAGTTCAGCACAGTGAATGCTGGAGGTATAGAACAGGTGGTGACACAAAACATGCTGGTGCTACTTAGGGCTGTGGCTCTCACTGACACATGAAGGAGGCGAGGGTTCTTTCACCATCAGCAGGTGGGGTATGATTGACACTCCACACTAATTGTGTTATTCATGCAAAAAAGAGAGCACTGAGGGCCCCATGAATTATCAAATGGAATCGAGAATTGATATGAGAATAATTCAGAGTCCTCAGATTTGTGTGGGAATTGAAGGCATTAACCATTAAATGTTTCAGAAAACTTAGAACAGGAAGAAATCCTTCCTCATCTTTTTTTTTTTTTTTTTTTTTTTTTTTTCACTGAACTGAACTCACTGCATGGTGATGTCAGGCATTTAGTGACTGTAGATCTGGCATGATACAAATTGGTTGGTCTTGGATAACATTGATCTATTAAGTGGTAGCTTGTTAGGATTGGATCAAACACAAAAAAATGTAGTGAGAAAGCCAAGCTGTGTCTTTAAATATATATAAAATGTCTGCAAAGAGAAATTAATGAGTTCCCTATACCTGGGAGGAAATATTTGCGTTCACTTTGGCAGGAAAATACAGTAATCTGAGGTAGATGTTGGGACCAGATTGGTGCAGATTATGGAGCAGTGACAGTGGTTCATTGATTCACCAAGGAGCTGGCATTAAACTGAATAGCCAGTAACTGTTGTTGGTGGCTGCTGGTGGTGTTTCCTTTTGTTATTTCATTTGTTTTAAAGAATGAGTTAAATATCTGTCTGGGGTGGTTTAGAAACAACTCTTTGGGGTTCTTTGCTGATCTGTGGTCTGATTATTGTTTGATTCTGTGTTGGTTGCACTGAGAAATCAAATTTAAGCATACAAATTCTACAGTATTTGTTCTGAAAACTCTCTTTGCCATTAGCCCCCCAAATATTGTAGTATGGGAAAAAGACACTACTTCCCTTCTACAATTTGGCATATTTTATGGCTTGCCTCAGCTAGGATGTTAATATGACTAATATGAATATCCTCTTTCAATGAGGAGCCATTCACTTGTGCAGTTAATAGTACTTTTGTCCTTTCAAAGTTTGTAGTTTCATGAGGGTATGGACGTTTACCATTTAAACCAGCAGTGGAAGTCTGTTCAACTTCACATTTCAGGATTATGTGCTGAGCTTGGATTTTTGCTTTGTATCTCATAGCTGTTAGTGTCTGGGGGAGGAGGAGGGTGTTTGGTACTTCTGCTGAGGATGCACCAAGTGCCTTCATATTCTAGTGGTTAAACACAAACTGCGTCACAGACTACTTCAGTTTTTTCTTATGAGTTTTGCTGAATTCTCCCTTTTTAGCATTTCCCATTTTAACCATTTTGTTTGAGATTTTCTGGAAGGGTGACTCAGCGTGTGACCAACTTGTAGAGATACCTCCTGCCTTTGTGGTGTCTGGGGCTTTTTGTTGTTGTTAGAGCTCTATCTGAATGGAGATGTGTGTGTAACTTGATGATAATTATTGGGTTTGGATTTCTAAGTGAAAGTATAGAAGAGCATTTAACTCATTCTTTTTTTTCCTCTTACTGGAAGTTCTATTTGAGCACTGATTTTTGGATGATTAAGATGCTCGTTGGCATCGTTCTGCAGAAATGTGACTGGTTTTGTACATAATTTTAATTCTGTCACAGGAAAACTGTTAAAATACTTTTTTTTTTGCACATCATTGAGTTGTCACCCCAATATTCTAACAGTAATGCATCAAAAATTGATTTATCTAAATGCGCTAGATGTAGATACTGAACTGTTACAATTCTTACCTTCTACTGAGCTCTCTACAGCTGTTCAGATTTTCTACTGATATGTCTTTGATAGTTTTAAAGGAGTGCTGGTATAGCAAACATCTCAATGTCAGATATTAAATTCTGTGTGTTAACAAGCAGCAGGTTTGAAAAAAATATCATGCAATGTTATTTTTTTTCCATTCTGCCAAGAAATGAAAAGACCAGGCATATGGAGATCTAAAAATGACTTTGCTACTGATTTTGTTCCAAAACCAGCTAAGAGCTGACAAAGCCTCAAGTAAAGCAGATCTGGAAGTTCCTTCAGGGTATTCCCTGGTATTGCTGCTGCGTGTGTGCCTTGATTATCATGTCGTTTTGTCTTCCAGTGTCGTGATTGATATTAATATGACTTCTATTTGATTAGTATGGTCAGCGTTAGCAATTTGGCAACAGTTTTGTATTTCGGAAAACATAATTAATTTGAGATGTTTTGAGTGTTTTGGAGAACACAGTGAGGCATAGGCTTGAACACAGACAGATGACATTGATTTCAGGGCTGCTTTATATGTAGAGAAGAAAATGAGTCTTAATTGTAGAAATGAAGGCTTTTTTGATGGTTATTTATACTTTCCAAGAACTTCAGGCTTGACTGAAAAGCTAAGCATTCATTTTATGTTGGTGGATGCAATAAGGGGTATGAACATAACCTACAGGATACGTTGTGAAGCCAACAGAGCTTACAGCTCTAGGAGGAAATTCGCTGATTTTGTATACATGATCAACCTTGTGTGATATGTATTACTATTTCATTTAGTATGTCAGGGGTATTTCAACATAAATAAAGAAGTAGAGAGGTCCTCCATTTAATATCATGCCTTGACAAATTTAGATTTAATTGATAAATGAGACCATATTTGAATGATAGTGATCAATCTAGCTTATGCCTTATTATTTCAAAGCTGTGACATATTGATTTGAAACAATGCTATGTCACTAAAAAATGGATCCCAATTTATTGCTCACTGCTTGGTATGACAAATCATTCACTGAACAATGTCATGTCTGTTGCAAATTGGTATTTAGACTTGCAGATTTTTGCTCGTGTCTCTGTAATGCCATTTGGAGACCTGCATGTTCCAGCAAGACTGTGCTTCATGAATAACATAGCATGGAAAGTATCCCAAACACTAGAAATATACCGATGCTTTACTATATATTTTTTTTCTTTTCCACAACTCTTGAATATCAACGTGTGATTTTTCCAAGGAACTAAGGATTGAGTTAATTTTACTGGCTTTGGAAACATTTCGTGCCTTTGAACAAAGTAGAATCAAGCTGATAGAACTCCAGAACATGGTTTCTTTCCTCCTGCCCATTGGTGTGTTTGTAGAAAGTGCAAGATCCTATTTTTGCACACTTGCTTTTTGCTTTTGTTGCAGATTGTGCATGACGCTTGTCCGGGCATGAGCAATCCATCATGCTTGCAGTAGGCACATGATGAGATTTTTGCTCAAAAGTGCATTCTAAGGAGAATAGTAAGCTGAATATTGTAAAAGCAATGGCCTAAAAAATTGTTCCATGGCGTTCTCGAGCTGTTCTCAATCTGCCAAAGAGAAACGGTGTTTTTATTTAAAAATATATATTTTGCAATATTCCTTCTGGTGTCGTCAGCAGCAGTGGCACAAATTCCAGCTGACAGTTTGAAATCAAATTGCACCTGAGAGACACTTACATTTGCCCATACAAGAGACAATAATGCATGTTCACAGCTGGAGCTTACAATGATTTCTCTCTGACAGAGCATTATTCTCAGCACCAGTAACAAACCAGTGCTACAAAGAGGCACTGTCTCCATGTTCTGCACTTTATCTAAGCACTGTTCTAATGCACCTTGGTAAACCTGTGTTCCAGGCTTAAGTAAAACAGGCTGAAATTGATATATCCCTATTGATGTATTTGTGCAATATCTGCAGCCACTGTACACAGTATGGTTTCAAGGTAGTGTGAAAGACTGTAAATTAGCATAAGAATCTTGGTGCAGAACACGTAGGATTTGTTTGGGAAAGAGCAAACTAGATGGGCTGGAGCTCTTCTCTAACTCCATGTTTCATTAGGAATGAGCGCTGCTTCTTGGTGGGGTGTTTGTTGGAAGATGGGGGAGATAGAGAAAGGAATTAGAAATAATTAAATGATCTGGGAAAAAAAAAAAAAAAAGAAAATCAGGTCGAGCTTTTACCCTTAGCTGGTCCCTGGTAGCTCAGATATGCCTTAGGGAGGACAGAAAAGAAAGTTCTGTGCTTCTCTTCCAGGATGGACTTTATCCCTCAGTTGTTACTTGTAGGTGTTTTTTCTCATTCTTCATTATCTTGTCAACTAAAATATTTTTTTTCTCCTTCAGAAACTGGATAATTGATTAGGAAATGATGGGAGAGAGATGCCTGCAAACGCGTTCAGAGTTGATCATTGCATTGTTAACAGGAATACAAAGTAATTGCTTTTCACAGGCTTTTACCAAGTACCTTCTCCTAAATGAGTGGAAGACTAACAGAAGTTTGCCACTAATTACTGCTACCACTATTAACATTAGAATATTTCTTTGAAAACGTCTACTTCCATGTTTTCATTAGGTTCATGTCACTAATATTCAACATTCAGAATAAATCAGATGGGTTTTATTTGAACAATGCATTAAACTATCATCTTTTTATCCTCTGTTATTAGAGGCACGAAGCAATTTAAAATAGTTTTAACTATTTTAAATAGGCACAACAGAGTTGTTAGAGAATGCTCTGAGCAATTACATACAAAGTTCTGGGGAGGTGATGAAAAGAACAATTTGTCATTTGCAGTGGATATGGCTAATGGCTGTACGTTTAAATATTGCTTCCTAAAGCAGTTTCTTACTTTTGTGCATGCTTCCAGAGTTTGAACAATTTGATCAGAGCCAGTACATTTTGAATGACATTGCTGGTCTGAAACAATTAGTTCAGAAATGCGATAAAGAGAAACTAATCCATCATCCCTCACAGCTACAGGGTAAAAGAAATTAGGTTTTTAGTCAGCATTGGAGCTGAATAAAATGCAGAAAAGCATTCTGTTAGGCTTCTCCATTAGCATCTGGATTTCCTTCAGAGCACCAAGGAGTGTTTAACCTGCTGGTTAAGGAGCACTTCTGCATTCCGAGGTCACGTTGGGTCTGAAGCTTAGTGCTAGCCGATGGTCATGGCCCACAGGGGAGGGAGGAAGGTAGAAATTAGCAGCAGGCAAGGCTGGCTTGCTGGTTATGCAGTTTGGGATTGTATTTAACGTGAGTCTGTAGTGTGATTAAGGAGACAGTGCTGCCAGTCTTGAACTGTGGAGTACAGAGGAAGGCAGAAGGGCAGCCCTTCTATACAGACTGCTGCACATCACAGCAGTGCCAGTGGTGAGGCTTCCCCAGCATGCAGCTGCTGAGGAGGATTCAGTTGGTGCTGCAGTCCCATTTGTCCTGTCACTTCTTTTTCACTTGGCACAGCTCATTCTGAAAGGAGAAAACAAGCAGACTGTTACCATGTCCCATTTAAATATGAAAATTAGGCGTTAACTGAAATTGCAAGGATCTCACTTTAAGCTGAAACATTTCAGTATTCTTATTAAATGTGTAGATTGAAATTGCAAGATATTACGTAGGTCTCTGGCACTGCTCTCATTGTTGTGGGTTATTCCATACGCAGGAGTTGCATGCCTAATTACCTGCACAGCATGCTGAAAATTGATCTTTTATATTTTATCTACAAAATAATTCACCTTTTATGCCAGAAAGATTAATGGTATACATTAGTTTCAAATCTGAATGTTTCCCATTTAACTCTGGAATAAAATGAGTTTCTGAGAGATGTTCTTCACTGTAATTGGACTCAGTTTCCCATCATGCAATTTACTTTTTTATTATGAGGAAAAAAAAAAAAAAAAAAAAAAAAGGCTTTAAGCAAAAGAAGAAATAGATTTCAAAAGGTTTGTGGGGAATTTCAGAAGCTCTAGGACATCTCTGAGCTTTTTTTCCCAAGTTTTTGTACTATGGAGAGCATGACAACTCTCAGCCAGGAACTCATGGCCTCAACTTACTCCTCAAACTGTGTTAGAGAGGTCAGCTGGGTACTCACCATTATGGTGACATAGGAAATACTAACAGAAAGTAGCCAAGACCCTACTGATCATATACAGACCATAGTGTGAAGTCTCACTGTGGCTTGTGTAAGTATTAAATATTATTGCATTATTAGTTTAGCTACTTTTAAGCAAATGGTTAAGGACACCCCAAGTGGAGAAGTGGAGTGTTTAAGAGCTTGGTTTTGAGGCTGTTTTGAGGGAGGTGGTGTTGATGGTTTTCTTCCCAGCTGAGTGTACTCAGGCCAGTGTTCAAGACTGTGGGCATTTTAGTTGTCCAGCAGTGTGCAATAAAGCCCTGAAATAATGTACAACTTATTTACACTAATAATGTAAAGAGTTTTTTCTTTTCAAACTGTATTATTTTTGACAATGGCACCCAAACGGATTGTGATGTGCAGTTTGCACATGCTGGGGGATCCTGTATTGGAGGTCATCATTGCTTTGTCTTACACTTGCAGTGCATGAGATTTTTACTTGTGAAACTGCCATTTTTTTTGCAAAAAAAATAAAAATAAAAATTAAACATGATTTATTTTGTAACAAAAATAATTACCTCTTCATTTTGGCTAACTTCAGAAACCAAGCCTGACCTCCTAGCTGGCTGCAGGAGGATGGGCGGGTGGGTGTTCAGTGTATTTTTACCACATGCAGATTAATTTCCTACCTTTAATTAATTTGTTTCCACGTTGTTAGGAGTTCCATGCAGACAAGCTCACACGTCCATGTGAATATGTGCATGGAGCTGTGCTCCTCTGTGCTGGCAAATGGGCACTTGTGCCTTAGCAGCCATGTGCATGAGCACGTGGTGGCCCAGGGCAGAGCTCACTGCTTCCCAAGGATGCTCACCTCCAGCACCTGAGATGTTTCTGCTGTGCACTGTCATGTGCTTCACAGTGCGAGTTGAAGTTGGGACAGATGATGGGCTAATTGGTTTCTTTCTTAGTTATGTCATCTCTCATTACCCTCTTAAAATCAGTGGTACTTTTCCATTACTTTTAATTTTAATTCTAGGGCAGATAATTAAAAATTCCTGGTTTTTACAGATTTCCGTGTCTTTAATTGCAGTTGGTGTCATTGCTAAATTTTCTCTGATTACTCCCTTGCAAACACTTTAAAAGCCATATGCCATCATGTGGCTTAGGCAGAATTTTAATAGGGAAAATAGCAAGTTACTTCAGTTTCCTCTTAGTCTCTATTACAGAATATTGTAAAATATGAATTGCGCAGCTGCTGAAACAATGCAGATTTTGAGCTCAGTGGCTGATATGAGACATCATGTGTTAAAACAAGAGCAGACCAACCAAACATGAAATAACCAGAAAAAAATCAGAACCGGGACCTGTTGCTGAGTCAGCACAATGCACTCCAACATCCATTGCTGTATTTTCAGGATTATTTATGGGAGCATCCACTTCCCTAACCAGAACCCAGTCAAATTGAAAATAAGACATTTCAGTCAGTATCAGAACAGTATTATTCATATCTTTAACTTTTGGCTGTCTTAGAAATCTCATCAGGTGTGAATCATGGAACTAGCTGGTGTGAATTAAGTGGGTGTAGAGGAGTGGTCCCGAAGAAAATAACCTTCAGAATGTAGGCTTTAAGTGTATAAACCAAAATTTATGAATTATATTTCTCCTTTGTTGTAGGTCTACCTGCATTTTTGTTTTCAGGCTTTTGCTTTGCTGTCATCCTGAGTTTCCTTATAGTTTTGGTTCCCCAAACCAGCATTGCCTCTTACATTTTGTTTGTAAGAAATAAAATCTTCCCACTTCCACTCAGTGCTTCCCCACTCATGTGCTTGCTGTCTTAAAACAAAAAGGTGCAATTTAATTAAAAGCCTTTTTTTTCCTTTTCCAGAAGCACTGACATGAACATAAAACCTGATGTTGAACCCAGTTAGAAGCTGCTGCACTTATGGGGCTGACCTCCCCCAAAAAACCTTTACCAACATTTCATTTTTGTTATATGGCAAGAGGTGTTTTTTCAAAGCTCACATAAAGCAGAAAATGACCATGGCAGACCCTGACAGTCACACTGATTTAATTGTTGAGCCTTATATAATTTAAGTTTAAAAATGACAGGCAATTTTGTGAAATGTTTTCTCATTGAGCCCTCAAGTGTACAGAGTGCCTAGAACAGTATGAGTGTGTTGTGGGTGGTAGAGTGTACAGTAAATAATAATCAAATAATACTAAACAAATAGTAGAAGCCAACCAGGATGTAGCAAACAAATAAAAAATGAGTAATAACAGTAATTTCTAATACCTTATCCATGTACAGTCTCCAAATAAGGAAAAAAATGCATTGGAAAGCGAAGGCTTCGTTCTCTGAGGAAGCCCAGGAGAGATGTATTGCTTTCATTTATAACAGAAAATCAACTGAAAATTTGTAATTGACAGAAAGGAAGTGAGTTTATGTCCCTTGAGGTGCAACAAGCAAAGGGTGTAAACATAATAAATCACGGAACAAGTTGCTTAATGTGAATTTTTTGGAAAAAATCAGAATACTATTTCGTAAAATACAGTAAATACAGAATGAGATGGTGGCTGTGGGGCACTGGTGAAAGAAATACCACTCTCCATTTTTAATGGAGTCAATGAAAATATACGTATAATGGGAAATTAGGTTTCCAGGAGCACTCATTCATAGGCTATTGAAGGATCTAATTGAACTGGAATATACTTTGCATGGCTTTCATAACTGTAAGGACTGATTTCAGTGAATTTACTCTCAGCCTAACCCAGTATAATGGTGACAAAATCAAGCTGCTTATTTTCCTGCTGAGTATACAGATGTGACCATCTTTGCTGAATGCTGTTAGTTTTTAAATAAAATAATACTTTGAGTTCATCAAAGCAAGTAGCTAAGTAAGTAGCAGAACTGATAAAGCCTGGCTTCCCTACAGTTGTCTTTTGGAGTCTGAATTTGATATAAAGCAGAAAATGAGTTGTTGTTGTTGTTTTTTTCCCCCTAATGTTCCTGCATTGATACCTAGTTTGTGCTACAGTTTTCTCTGTCTTACAATTGCTCTCATCCCTCACTGCTATGATAAAATATGATTTTCTAGACTTTCCCATTTAGTAAGACCATACAAAGAGGTCCCTTTCAAGTCCTACAGACCTGCTGCATCACTTCCTTTATTTACTCCCTTAGTTTTTCTGTGGCTGATGGAGTACTGCATGGTGCTGACTGTGGGCAGAGCCATCAGTGGTGCCTCTCAGTGCTGCTCTCTGCTCACTCATCCCTCTCTGTAACAGCAAAGCACTGATGCTGCATCTCGGTGTCTTTGCTGGAAGATAGCAGAGTAGCTACACAGGACTTGTGTGGTGTGGACTGTATGTGCATGACTTTCTCATGGAACTCTTGGGGCGTATCTCAGACATCTTGCTGAAGTCACACGCTGTCACAGGGTTTCCCTTCCCGTTCCAGTAAGTGCTCTGTCTTTTCATAACAAATCTGTGTTGGCCTTTGTTACAATAAATTCAACCTCTCAACTTACACAGGAAGCAACTTTTATGTGAGTGCACTGTTTCACTGGAAGTGTGGCGAGTCTAGAAGGGTAGATGGTTATTTTCAACAACAAAAAATCCCATTATAATGGAAGTTTAACTCTTGAGAATATAACTGAGAATGTCAGTTGTTCACATGCACTGTTCCAGCAAAATTATGGTAATGGAAGGAGTTTAAATATTGATAGAATAAAATTAAATGCAATTATGAGCTATTTCATTTGATGCCCTTTTTACATTAACCAGTCCATAAATATTTTAATAATTTAATTTATTGAGTGTTTTTTTTATCTGCAGTATCTTGCCTTTTGTTAAATTATCCTGTTGGCTTACTGCTTTCCTGGCTGCATGTTCACACTCAGATATGGGAGTTACGAAAATACCTGCTCTTCTTTTTGCAATTGCATCCAAATGTCTGCACTTCCAAATTAAACCTGTGCAAAAAAAATGGATGATCTCCATTTTGTAGGGGCAGTGCAAATGCTACAAGATACTTCAGTGCCAAGGCAGGTCAATCAAACTATAATCGTTTCCAATTAGCACTTGTAGAAGCTCTAATCTTTTCATAAACTTTCAGCTGAGTGGCACTTGGGTGAAAAATTATTTCTTGCCTGGGAAACCATTAAAAATTAATTTCCTTTCATTCTGTAGGATATGAATGCAACAGGCACACGGCCTCTCACAGGAAGGGGCTTTTGCACAGCTCAGAAAGGTATTCTGAGAAAAATAATTACATGTAATTTATGCCCAATCTCCTTGATTTATCTTTTCATGTGAAGTTTTCCTTTAAAGTGTCCGTGAAGAACTGCTGTTTCATGCAGAGATCAAACTTTTCTGTGAAGAATGTAGTTTTGCTTTGTGCTGAGCTCTTCCAGGTGTTTATGGATCTTTGGACATTCTTTTCAGCTGCATATGCCAGTGCTATTTCTCTCAGGTATCTAGCTGGGCTGTAGATAATAAATTACTTTTCCCTTTTAACAAATTGTGGTCGAATTTTTGCTATCTCAAAAAAAAATATAAGGATTCTTGTGAATCACTTTTGGATAGTGATAGGACAAGGGGGAATGTTTTAAACTGAGACAAAGGAGATTTAGGTTAGATATTAGGAGGAAGTTTTTCACTTAGGGGGTGGTGAGGCACTGGAACAGGTTGCCCAAGGAGGCTGTGGATGCCCCATCCCTGCAGGCATTCAAGGCCAGGCTGGATGTGGCTCTGGGCAGCCTGGTCTGCTGGTTGGTGACCTGCACATAGCAGGGGGTTGGAACTGGATGATCACTGTGGTCCTTTTCAACCCAGGCCATTCTATGATTCTATGGTAAAAGATTTGGAATTGTTTTCATGTGTTTTCATTTTCTGGAGCAGGAGGCTTTGTTGAAGAAGCTGTCTGCTTTTTTAGTTTTGCTGTTTCTGATTCTTTGGTGCTTTTTTTTTCCTATCATTGGTTCTCTGGTCCTGTTACATAATATTATATATAATAATGTTACACGATGCAGTAAAACAAAGACCTGTGAAGATAAAAATGTGGGGGAGGAAAAAAAACAAAAAACCTTACCAAATATCTTTATTTTTATAACCGATCAGAGTTGTCATTTGCTTGGATCTTCAACGAGTATCCATCGTTTGTCCAAGAGGACAGCCGGCGATTTGTGTCTCAGGAGACCGGTCACCTCTACATCGCCAAAGTGGAACCTTCAGATGTGGGAAATTACACCTGTGTCGTAACCAGCACTGTGACAAACAGCCAGGTCCTTGGGTCACCAACTCCTCTCGTGCTGCGCACTGATGGTATGGCTTTCCTTTTCCCAGTCTCGAAATAACGCTACTTTCACTGTGTTACAAACAGCTGGTTTCCAGCGAATGTTTTTTTGTGGCAGTGTAACCTTTGCTGCAGTCTCAGAGTATTGGTTGCTTGTAAGATGATAAACTATTTTTTTGTTGTGCATTCCTCTGCTACATCTGACAGTGATTTCATTGTAAGGTCATTGTGCGTGAGTTTCTAAATGGAGCGCAAGAGAAATAAATTTTGAATGTGATGTTACTCAGTGTTTTAGAGAATGATGGCTTGAAAAATGAAAAATGTCTTTTCTCACTTGTCTTGCATAGGTGTGATGGGAGAATATGAACCCAAAATAGAAGTTCAGTTTCCTGAGACGCTTCCTGCAGCAAAAGGCTCAACTGTGAAACTGGAATGCTTTGCCCTAGGAAAGTAAGTTCTCGTCTTCACCCATACTGCAAAGCTGAAGTGTGTTGGAGTTCATCTGCACAACAGATGTGGGCATCTAGCGTCATCTTTTTGGTAGTCTCCAAAGATCAAGTTTTGACCATCATATTTACTACTTTGGAATAAGATGTGAAAGAACCTTGAAGATGCTTCTGTTGTTGTTGGAATTAAAATGTGCATGCTTGCAATGCAGGAATTTACGTTTCACTTCAGATTCTCTTGAACAAGATCAGTGAGTTTTGCAGGTGTCCTTTGAGGTAGCTCTGCTTTCTCAGTATAAAGGAACTCTTGTTGAAGTCAGTGACAATTAGGACTGAATTTTACTGTTAAATGTACCTGATGCTTTCCTAATTTTGTCCTTCTTTTATAGCTGAAATCAAGATTAAAATGCATTCCTCTTCTCAATGACATTTCACACATAATTGCTATCTTTTCTCCTTCATAAATGATTTGAGAATGCATTTATGTTTCTGTAAATGTATTTAGCAACCTCTCTGCAGTTTATTGTCAGGTGTTCATGATTTTAAACTCCAGAATGGTAACTTAATCACATGTTATTGCTTCTGTTCCTCAGCTAGGTGAGGGAAAGTTTACCTATCAGAGAATGAATGGCTCTTCTAGGGTGGAACCTGGGGCTTGCCTTGGTTCCCCTTCCCTTGAGGACACTGGTAAAGCTCTCCTGTCTTCAGGGGAGGCCAGTGGTGATTTACTGGAAATTTTCCAGTCATTGGACGTTCAGATACTCGTGAAAAATCTGATGCCATAAATAATAGCATGAGGAACAGAACAGCATATGCAAATCAGTAACCATGCTGTCTGACCATCTGTCATGTACAGTATGAATACTACTTTTAATGCAAGCTTTAGTCACTTCGGGGCTTTAATGCATATTAGTTTAAGTACCTAATTTTTACAATCAAGTACTTGCAGCAAAGTTATTTAATGAAATCCCATTATTTTTGTTTAGTCCCGTGCCTCAGATTAACTGGAGAAGAACTGATGGTATGCCATTTCCGAGCAAAATAAAACTAAGGAAATCCAATGGCATGATTGAAATACCTAATTTCCAGCAGGAGGATGCAGGACTGTATGAATGTATTACTGAAAACTCAAGAGGAAAAAACATTGCAAGAGGTCGTCTCACTTACTATGGTAGGAAACTTTTTCTTTCTCCCTCTCTCCTATCCTTCTTTACACATGAAATATAAACCACTATCAATTAGTTTGGGGTTTACAGCTTCTACAATGCTATTGCAAATTTGTTCATAAAAGTTCCTGGCCTCTTGCAGAGAAAGAAGATAACTTCTTCACCAATGTTTTGCGTAACACTTTTGGTAAATGTCCACATTCAAAAGAATTGCTTAGAGTAATGCAGGAAGTGACTGTGCTTGTTTAGAAAAATGCTGGAATGATGATATATGTATATATTTAATACTTTTTGTTGGTCCGTGGGTGAAAATATAAATTTCTAGTGGATTAGATTTATTCAAGGGACTGTATAGGCTTCACATTTTCAGGAAATGATGGATATTGCCAATTCTTTGCTTTCAAAAAAAAAAAAGTTTCCTTTTTAAAAGAATAAACAAATAGGATAATATATTCTAGAATAAGAAATGAAATAATAGGAAATTTAAACGCTGGAAAACTGACAGTCTCTTGTGCATTTAAGACTGCAGAGTGAAATGAATATCAGCAAAGCATGATGGTGGTGGTTTAAAGCTAGAGCGATTTGCAACAAAGTGGTAATTGACAATTTTTGTTAAAGTCAGATCTTTGCAAATTTAATTTTCTTCAGGTAAATGGCAATTTAGAGACTGATTCAGTCTTTGCTTTGGAATGTTTTCATCATGTAGGAATATTTGAGTAAAGATTTTATTTCTCTGTCTTGTGGAAAAGCACGGTGCCTACCTACTGTGTGTCACTTGGTTCTTTGTATGGGAAGCTACTGTTTACTGGAACAGGGCAGCAAGGCAGATTTCGGTCAATGATGATTTTAATTTAAGAAGCAAGCTATAAAGTGGAAGGAAAAAAAATATTCCCCTCCAATTTCCAAATAAATAGTTACACTAAATTTTGCATATGCTAGTTATAGTTAGATCTTTTAGGTATCAGATAACGTAGGACAAAAGAGCTAAGATGCTTTCTCTGTCCGTGTCATCTGCAGTTCTAAAGTTGGCAATATACTTTTCATTATATAGCTTATATAAAGCTGTTTCAAAAGTTTAAAGTGAGCTGTGGTTCGTGCGTCAGCGTGGTTCACTAGTCTTACAGCAGTTCTGGATCAGAGCAGCTTTGTTCATTAGTTCTTATGATGTATTTATGAAGGTGGGTGATTTTGAAGTATTTGCACTACTTCCAGAGTTCTTTTTCTGTCATTAAGGGGCACCGATCTCAAATAATAGATCTTGCTAATCAATAAAAGCAAGTGAGTTGCAGTTCTGAGAGAAGTAAATTGTGATTTGCAGATGCTCAGTGTGAACATCTTCATTACAAACCCAGAAAGGGATCTGAAACCTTGAATAGAGTTAATATTCCACTATAAATGTCTGCCTGTCCTAGATCCATCCCTAATACGGTTCTTTAGACTGAAGAAAATGAGGCTTGTAATGGCATGAATGTTACTCCAACTGTTTTATTTTGCTTGTTTTGCTTAATGAAACCCATTCTGCAGAATTAAGTAATTTTTCTTATTTTGTTATTGCTTTCTTTTTTTACAAATAGAATACCAACAATTCCGTAGTCAGGACAGAATAATTTTGCAACTCTTTGAGAATTAGGAGAATTGTTCTGGTTGTAGTTTAATAGTGTTCTGTAACTATGGTATCTGGATTCCCAAAAAAGCTTTAAAAGGAGTTGGGATTAACATTTTCTGTGTTGTCTTAGTGAAACAAAATGCAAAATCCATCCCTTCACAGATGAAAAAAATATAAAGAAAATGGTGCAGTTTGACTAAAAATACAGGATTTTCTTTTCTTTCCAGATTTTAAAGATTATTTGTAAATGAGACAATAGCCTACCCTAAACGAAAGCGTGAAATGTTTTTTTTTTGCTTTGTTTGGAAACTACTGAAACATTCCAGGGCCGTGATTTAACAGGGAGTTGTTAGAGTTGTATGGTCAGGTTGCAGTTGGACTTGATGATCTTTAATGTCTTTTCCAACCTGAGCAATTCTATGATTCTAAACTGTAAATCTTGAATTCTGAAAGTTGGGGGTTTCAGTGCCTAAGTTGTTTGATTTAACAATCAGTTGTGGTTACTCTGCTGTCCTGCCTTTACTTCTTCCCATAATGAGTCGTGGTATTGAAGTCATAAAGCACTGGAATGTAGGCTGAACTTCAGTCATGCCCACAGTAGTTACCTCAAAATGGATTTTATGCTTGAGTTTGCTAATTCTGTGCACTTCTGTAACAGAACAAAACAAAACCAACTCTGTATTTTTTCTAGTTTTATTGTGGGGTTTAAATGTAACTCTAAAGACATAGCTGAGTTGATTATTCAGATAGATATTCTAAAACGTATTCTGGGTTCTTTTGTAACATTACTAACAGACTATTAATCTTCCTTTTTCCTCATGAAGGATTTTATCAAGAAAAGCCCAACATCAAGTTCAGTTCATTGTCCCCTGTGCAGTTCTAACATGTGTTTAATGACATTTTTCTCCTCAGTGGAATTCAAAATGTGCTAAATATAGGATGAGATTATCTAACTATGAATTAATATAAAACCTGAATATATAAATAATTTGCTTTCACTTCAGTAGTACATTCATTTGTCATTACCCTTTTCCATAAAGAGATAATAGAAGAAGAAAGAGTCCATGACTTTTCATAGCATGGAAAAATGAGAAGAAATTAAATGGTTACATTTTTGCATTTTAAGATGCAATTAAACAACATGTAACATGGCAGAGATATGTAAAGCAATTAATTTAAAGGGTAATTGAAGAAAAATACTCTTAATTAGCACGTGTTGATTTAACGGAACTCATGCTTGACGGTACTGAGGTAAAATGTTTAATAGGGAGAAAAAATTCTTCTGTTCTGCTTTTGTTCTGCAGCAGTGGACTGAATAGCAAAGGTGAATTGTGCTGGTGGTCAGAGTCAGCCAGCAATGTCACTTCTACTTGCTTATAGCAGCAGCCATTGCTGTTCACTTGGCTTGATTTCCACTTTATGTAAATGCAGACCCCCAGTAATAAATAGCCAGCATATAAGATACAAAATACATGTTAAAAAAAAAAAAAGAATACTGACATTGGTGAGAATGTAGCACCCAAATTACACTGAAGATACATTGCTCTTCAACGTGGAAGAGCATCATAGTTCAGTGGTTTTGTCCTGACTCTGTCTAGTGTATGGGGGAGGTCCTCTTATCATTGGCTGTAGAACTGTAAACAGCTGAATAGCACTGAGGAAGTGCTGACCTCGATTAACTTGAAGTTTAATTGACTTAATAATTTAACTGCCTTGCTTCGGAGGTACTTTGTTCAACTTTCTTGGCATACGAAATGGTTCCCAACTATGCAATGAATGCTTCTAAGCATACGTATGGAAGTAAAAAAAAAAAACAAACAACTTGTTTTCAGGTATCTGTGAATGGAAGTTACTGCAAGCTTCTTTGGGCCTGGTTGTTTTATCAGAAAAAAGTTACCCGTGCTTAAGCTCAGTTAAATCTTTGAGTTAAAGGTAGGCTGATCACTGCTGTATCACTGCTGTAGGCGTCAGTATGAGTGTCATAGTCTGACTTTCAGCGAGGTACTACCTTGAAAAACAGAGGTTATATTTTCTGTTTTTGCGAAACGTTGTGAATTCCCAGTATGCTTCATAGCCTCTTTTTCTTGAGCTATGGAAAGTGCCTTTTGACTCTGATTTATTGCCTGATTGCTGAGCTAGATCATCTTTCATTCTGTAACTTTCAAAGCAAAGACGTGTATAAGCAGATTGCATCTAATGTGTGAGCCTTAATTAGGGACTATCCTGTAGCCTTCTGCCTCCAAGCAGAGGGACGGCATCCTCAGCACTCCCTAGGAGAGCACAGAAATCATGGTCCTGAAGCTTTGCCTTTCCTGAATGCTCTCATGTTCTTTCTGTGGTTTAGAGGATTGAAAAGGAGCTTTTTATTGGAGCGTCTACTTTGAAGTCTGATTTAAATATTCCTGCTGGCTTGCTCCATGGATGCTGGGGACTCTTTGAGGTACCCCCAAATTGTTTACAAATTGGATCTCAGCACAGCTTCTGGAAAGCTTTAATCTCCAGCCATTGCTTCCAAGAGCTTCAGCCCATTCACTCGTTGCAGTTGGTCTTTGCTCTCATCACCAAACCCCAGAACAGTCATCGTAAAGAGACTTCTTAAAAATCTAAAAAAGAATTGTCTTTCTTGCCATAAGGCCTAAAGGGATTCCCCTGCGTCTAATGAAGTAACAGCTGTTTTCTCTGGGATCACCTGCCTGGCCTATGAGATGGAAGAACATGGTGGTCATATTCACCCCAGGAAAAGATGACTGAGCCTTCTCCCTGTCACTGAGGCTAAATTTTATCAAATTACACACTTGTATTATTTCATGCCTGTGGGACTGTGAGTTATTACAAGGAATATATGAGGCAATAACAACTGAAGCAAAATATGGGCTGCTGCCTTTACAGCTAACTGACCACGATGCTGATGGCTGACATTGCTTAGAAATTCAGTTACCTACAAGTATTTTGTCTTAAGGGAACCTTTTTCACATCTTTCATGGAGTTCCAGAGAACTGCAAATACAGTACAGAATCCTATTATGATCTTAAACAGTGTGCTACAAACTCCATTAAAAGTAACTTACAGCCTCACAACTTACAGGACATCCTGTCTTTTTCATCTCAGTGAAGGTATGTTGCCCATTTGCTTGTTCTGTGCTTAAGGATGAAGGAGGAGTGGTGACCTCAGGAAGATCATGGCTATGCACCAAAGCAATGCAACAGCTCAGTGAGAATGAGACTTTGTACCAAGTCATTACAGTCTCCTTCAGGAGCACAGATAAGGAGTTAGTGTCTCCAGAATGAAGCCAGATGTTCTAAGCAGGCAGCATTTGCCTGATGGTGACAAGACCTCAAGAGGAATTTTTGTTCAGAATCATTCTGGTACAGTTGGGCAGGCTGGATGAGGAGGGTGGTGCTGTGCTTGGAGAGCAGTATCTATTTTCTGAGAGGAACTGGAGATTACTAATATGTGACCTTCTGTCTGCTGTTTTCTCAGCTGCTGCAATGTGGAAATCTTTGCTAAGATTCAGAGCATTGCATGGAATACTTCCAGTTGTAATTGCCCCATTTACGCTGTCTGTTCAATTTTGAACTGGTTAGTTGAATTATTTTTCTCAAAGAATTTCTGATATTTTCTACAGTCATTTTTAGAGACTTTTAGATGTGGAAGATTGAAAAGAGTATTTGTTTTTCTGCCGGATGCCTTGGTCAGTAATTGGAAGAGACAAAGAGCTTCCCGCAAGGAAATCACTGAGGTCTACATCAACACTCTTGCAAATGATCAAGCACCATGAATTTCACACACAGTGGCTTTTGAAGCTGTGTTCATTTCTTTTCTGAGCGATGCTCTTGCTGCCATGCTTCTATCATGTACACCCTGGAGAACTAGGAGTGCTCTCCTATGGAGACTATCTAATACAATAAGTCCTAAAATGCAAATTTACAGTGTAGTCAGTGTTCTATTCTCTAATGATGTTGAATTGAAGATCGTGAACTTGAAAATAGACTACAGCTAACCTACTTTCAAGTGGAGATACTCAGCAGATGTGAAATATTGCACATGTATGGATCCTTCAATAATTCAAGTACTGTTGCTTGTTGCATAAATATTTAGGTATGCAAAGTGCAGAAGGTGTGCTGACATGGAGGCTTGAGCTTTCATCCTCTTGACACATATGGGACAACTACTCCTAGTGGCAGTGTGAGATAAAGCAGTGGCTCTTTATTTTCTTTTTTAAACTCCAGTGTAGCAATGTTAGCTTTCAATATTTAACCGACATTAATATCAGTAAAATAGGCGTAGGGTGTTTGTCTGACACGAAGATCAGGTTATCCTGTCTGCTACAGCTGACCTTGATAAAGACTGTGTAAAAAATACATGAATCTCAAATCGGTGAAAGGTATTAATGCTCATGTGGCGTAAGATAACTGCAAAATAAAAGGAGTAACAGGAGGTTTCACTGTCAGCAAATACTGGTTGAATTCCAAAGCCTCCTAAGTTAGTGTCTAAATGAATACAATTTCAGTACCGTTTTCTGTGAGAAGATAATCCTGATTATTTATTCATAAATAGTGTTAATCCTTTGAGTCAAGAAGTATGGTACAGTATGTGACTGTGTTGAGATCTTACTGCTGTTCTGAAAATAAGAAGGAGAGAGAATTTATATAACAAATCTTTTTTAGTGAAATGAATGCCAGTCCTCATCCAAATGATGATCTGCTGGTCTTGTGCCTTTGGCAGTGGAATAGGTTCAGCTCTCAGCTGTGCTGCAGACTTCCCTTGTGACCATAGGCGAGTCATTAATTTCCCTAGTCTGAATTAATTGCTGCTATAACACTATTGTAGTAGGAAGTTCAACAGGAATTAATCTGACCTTAGGTGCTTCCATCACTCATCTGTAAAATAATGATGTTTTCTTATATCACTGCTGTTGTCCTTTTTTGTTTTGATTTGAGAGTGTTAGTGTCTGTATACTTAAGGAAATAAAGGATTAAATTTCAAATATCTACTGTGTTTTAGAAGTTGATGCTTTCAATTTAGTAGCCAAAGTATTGCTAAAAGAAAATATTGTTGTAAATACTTACCTGCATGGCTGCCTCTCATGTACATTATGTGGCTTTTGCTGTTGTTTGCAGGAACAAAAGTGTAGCCCGTAGCCTCATTATAATATGCTTAGATTATCCAGAAACAGAGATCCTTAGATTCTCTTCAGCATTAATTTGATGATTTGGCTGCATCAATTATTTAATTCCAATAATCCTGCTAATGTCTTTGTCTTACATTTACCTCACTTTTAAATTTGTGTTGATTGTGCTCCTGAATTAGTGATTTTAATATTGGTTCGACTAGTTCAGCTTTAGTGATATATCATCTCAATTTTCTTTTGTTTTACTACTTGCAATAAAAATATTTAGAAGGAACAGTGAATAATTTCTTTCATTAGTGACTTGAAGCGGAACCAGTGAGAGGCTGTGGTGGTACAACAACTTTTTAGGGTCTTCCTTGTTGATACATATTTCATCTGCAGCAAAACCACACTGGATCCAGATGATAAAAGATACTGAAATTGCCGTAGAGGATACCTTATACTGGGATTGCAGAGCAAGTGGCAAGCCAAAACCATCATATAGGTGGCTGAAGAATGGAGACCAACTGTCAGTAGAGGTAACATTCATTTCTGAAGAGCACAATGGTAAACAAAATTAGCACTAACTCATATAGCAGTGAGAATATTCAGAAAGTCCTTGTAAATAGTCCAGATAAATATTCTGTATACTTTTTCATGTTTGTTCATCGGGAGCATCCAGATAGAAACATCTAAAGCTGCAATATCTGAAACACGAGGACAAATTATATTGTACAAAAATAACTCAGCTAAAAGGATATTAAAGAGCAATGGTAGAACCACGGAAATAATTATATAAAGAAAGGCTGGAGAAGGAAGTTAATTAAAATTATAGATTAGCAACTGTAAATGAGGGATAAAGAACTTAAATGATTGTCTTACACTTGCTATTGGAATTTTGTTGAAGGTAATAAGAAAGCATTCGCAAACTTCTTGAGAAAAGATGGCAAAAATTGCAGTGTTTGAAAGATAAAGAGTGGTGTAACCTCGGTATTTGTTTTAATCTGTTGTTAAGCTAATGGAAAGTCATACATTTGGTGACAGGGAAAACTGTAGTTAGCAGGTCTGCCAGATCAGAAGTGCAGAAAACCACTGGGTACCCATATCGATTTTCGTTCTCACTGTGCACTGAGAAAACTGCTGAATCCAGGTTATTGGGAATGTAAGCTAGGGGCAGTAGCCTGTAGCAGGAGGGCATTTTGCCCTTGGCCACTGCTGTCAGGACTGCTCAAATTCTGTGCGCAGCGTTGGCGCCTGGAGTTGAAGAAAGGATTGCTCAAGTGAGTTCAGTGGATGGCTATGAAAAATGACCTGAGCACTGAAAAACAGTTCGTAGCATTCAGGGTGTTATAGTTACATGCTCACTAAAAGGAATGGTAGTGTTTTGCGGGCAGGTTCCGTGATGGAGTACAAAATATATTGGTGATTTAAGAGCGCTGTTACTAAATTATACAGAGTCACTGAGGTAATGTGCTTTTTAACCTCAGTGAGTACAAAAATAACTTTTCTCATTCAGTTTTCCCAGTTCTCCAGCATGGAGCACTGGTGTCAAGCCTTGAAGGCATGATGTAAGGGAATAAGCATGACTTTGGAAATGCTTGAGGGCTGTGCACTGTAGGACTAACTCACTGAAGGCGGGCACCAGGGAGACAGCAGAAGAAGAGTTCTTTGTGTACCATGATCGTTTGTCTTCAGCTCCTGTGATAATCCTCCTTCATGCTGGGTTTGCTCCACAGAAATCTCCTGCTGCGGTTATTCCACTTAACTTCCCTTCCCCATAAATGAATCTTTTGTAAGGAGGAATAACAACAGGAGCTCAGGATGGTAGAAATAGGATCAAGATGTGGAGATTTAAGCTTTTTACTTTTAGGGACTGTACTGTGCATTGTCTAACTTGCAATTAACTGGGAATGGATCCATCACAGAAGGGGCTGAGCTGTGTTGGCTGTACAGAGACAGCTGGATTTGCCCTTCACTGGGACCAGCTGTGAGTATGAGCCCGTAGCAGAAAGGGCAGAGTGAGTAGTGTTGTATTAAGCCTGATGAGCCTCATGCAGGACCTCTGCTAGGCATTGCTGCTCCAGAAAAGCAGATGTTCTTGAGAAAATCGTTTGTCCTTCTGTTCATTATTATGTCTTTCCCCGAAGGAGAAGCTGTTGGATTTGTCTTTGTCACTGGTTCCTCTTGTCACCAATCCCTATCACTCCATCCCAAAGCAGTCGCTTCCCACTGTAACTCATAGAGCTTTCCAGGAAGCATCAGGGTGAGAAGCATCCTGTTCTTCATTCAGTAGCCCTGTCAGCTGTAAGGCACTTAAATATGTCTTCCATTTAGTGACTATTGGAATTTTTTCTGCATAGTATCACAGAGAGCTCATTAACAAATGGCAAGTGTGAAATCTCTAAATAGTGTGAAATGCCAGTGCCATCTGTGTGTTTTGGATGCTCTCGTCTTCCTAGTATGATGTCCACATTTCTGGAGAAATGCAAGGGTATTTGAGAATAAAAAGCCTCTGTGAAACTGGACAAGTTTGAAGAATTGGTTTTATACACTGTATTGCCAAATCTCAGTGCTGTCATACGAATTATTTTAGAACTGTTCTTACGTGACATCTGCCCCATTAGTCATGCTGATGCTGTCTTATTTGAATTTCTTACTTATTTTAAAATTTTCACAGGAAATACATCATCAGTAAAGGTATTTTTCTTACTATTCAGGGAAGGATCCAGGTTGAAAATGGTGCACTTACAATATCGAATCTAAATCTGACAGATTCTGGCAGATACCAGTGCGTAGCTGAAAATAAACATGGAGTCATCTATTCGAGTGCAGAGCTCAGGGTTGTAGGTAAGATTTTTCCTTTCTATTAAATCACAGCCCTCCTTCTCCCTCTCCACACACCGTCCACCTGCCCAGTACTCCGCCTCCTCATGATTTCAGCTTTGTAATTCCCTCAGAAACTGTCAAATTAAACATTTTTGTCAACCTATTATCTTTTTATCTGCAGTGCAGAGGAGTTTACTCACCTGTTTCCAGAGCATTTGCAGTCCAACCATTCATTGCTTTAAAACAGAACACAGATAAATTATTAATTAGGCAAAGAGCAGATACAGAGGCTTGGATACAGGCCTGGAGATGAAGACTTCTCACAGGGTCTGGACGTAGCCCTGGCTCAGCACATTAATCAGCTGCACTGACCTTCTGCACTGTGCCTCTGGTGTTCCCAGGGGAGCAGTGCAGTGGGCTGCTCTTGTGGCAGCCTTCCTTGATCGAGGGGACAAGAAGTTGTCACTCAGTCATTCAAATGATGTGCGTGGGAGTCTAGAATAAATGGCAGCAATTTACTTGAGGAAAAGAGTGAACTTGCAGACTGCCATATGCATTAATATGCTTGTGTAATTTCTACCTCCAACACGGAAAGACTGAAATCAAAATTAAGCCTACGAAAGCAGTGCTTTTGGGCATGAGTTATTCCCTTTCTATTGTGTAAGGCTACACTCAATCAGCAGACTGCTCCCTCAGCCTCATTCTCCTAAAATCCTGAATTTCCTTTTGGATTTCCATGTTGCCATAGATAGAAGCCATGTGCTCTTCTTAACTGTTAGCTCATACAACCTGTGTTCATACAGAATGAGCTGTGCTGTAGTTTTCTATCATCTAATACATGTGATCTGTCATTGTACTTTGGCACAAAAGTAGAATCCACCACATTCCTTGAGTTTTAATGAGACTTGATGCTGAGTGCTCTCACTGGAGTTAGACAGGCCATGTAAGCTCAAATTTGATGTAGTGTAGATAGGCATGTTGTATCCAGTGAGCTTCAGTTCCAGTGAAGGCAACGTGATCTTAGGTGCGTGCTTCTTTAGGTGACATACTTTGCAAAATTGAAACATTTACTTTTTTTTTTTAACCAGCATAAAGAAGAAAAATGCATAATTGCCCAACAGAAGATCTGGTTGAAATAACTAATTCATTCATGTTTTTAATTATGCTTGGAAGCTGAGAAGTGTCATGTATGTGCTAAATAGTAGTGTCGTTAATATAATTCAAGATGCTTTATTTCACTGTCAGTGTATCCCCCCTGTTCCAGCTTCTGCTCCAGATTTTTCCAAGAATCCAATGAAGAAAATGATTCAGGTTCAGATCGGCAGCACTGTTGACTTTGAATGCAAACCAAAAGCTTCCCCCAAGGCCAGATGTTCCTGGAAGAAGGGAGGTGAGCAGCTACACGAAAATGAAAGGTATCAAGTCTATATTGGTTTATTTGTTTTAATTGAGAAAAACAAACCAACTTCTAAAATAATTTTTAATTCAGTCGTGTCATCTTTAGATCCATATAGTTGTGAACCTCGCTGACATGTCTTGTGAGAGGAGTGTGGTTGGTTTTTGCTTGTGTTTGTGTCTGAGCACTGAGAATGCATATATGTCATTTTCTTTAAGATCAAGGGCCAGCTTTTACTTTCAGTCTGTAAATTTGAGAAAATAAAGCAATGGTAGAAAATGTGGAAAGTTTCAACAAAATGGTCTGAAAACACTGCTAAGGAGGTGTACTGCAGCCATGGTTATAATGTGTCTGAGAGACAAAAATAGATTTCTACTTGGCAAGGATTAATAATTGGTAGGACCAGAATTAGTGTTCTTACCATTCTAATATATTGATTTTTTTTTTTTTTTTCTGTTCAACTACTGTGTTGGCTTTTATGGAAAAAATATTACAAAGATGGTTCAAAGCTGTAGGTGCATTAGAAAGCCATATGAAAATATTCGAGATTTACTTTGTAATTGCAAGAATTATGTGATGAGCCCAGACCAATGAGCTGAATAGTGACAGATTAATATTGACAGACATGTAATGCGCTTTAAGAAGAGACAACAAAACCTCTTATGTACAAATATGGTGAATTAACTGTGAATGCTGAGGGAAGTCATACCTTGCATCACTGTGCCCAGGTGGGTGCTGTATCTCCTGAGGATGGTTATCAGTGGTATGTATGGGACAAAACAGAAAGTGACTTGTAAAAATGTAGTGCTGTTACCAGAATCAATTCTATTTCTGTAGAACACCATGTAAAATTTCTGTTTTGGAGTTTCTGAATCAGAAAGATGCTGTCAAAGCGGTAATTTTGAAGGCTCCGTTGCATGGCTTGAGGGGTCTCTTTGTACCCAGCAAGTCTGAACACTTGTGTCTTCTTGGTCAGCCACAGCTCTTTCTTCAAAGGGCACCCAGTAAATAGTCTTCATGTGTTCAAGTGTTGGTGTTTTGGCAGGAAATTAGGCTTCCATCATTATAGAGCTTGACACAGTAGCACAGACTTGCTAGCTGGCTGCGTGCCTGAAAGTAAACAGAGTCTTATTCAAAATAAGTCCCTTTTTGGTTTTTCTTTCTTTGTGAAACATCCCATTGTCTTGTAATGACATCATATCACATTCACAAGGGAGTCTGTGACACATGGCCACACTGTTTGCTGACACTGCATGAAGCCTCTCTCTTTTTGATGAGAGTTGGCTGTTGTTTTTCTGATAACTTCTGTAAGTGTGCAAATAAATACACAGCACAGGATTCTTTCCACATAGGAGAATTCCTAGCTTTTGCCCTTACGTCATTCCTCAAAGAATGCAGAGGAAGGTAGCCTTCCTGCTCCTGCTCTGTTGGAGCCGCCTATCAGCAGCAGATAACCTGTGTTGGTTAGAAGGATTCAGAGCTGTCAGACATGCACGGACCACGCAGGGCTCCACGTATGTCCAAAGAGTTCTGGCCAGGAGTGGCACTCTGGGAACTTTCTGGATCAACATCAGACACCGTCTTTGTGGCTGCTTTGAATTGCCATTCCGAAGCAGCAGCTGCTCATTTCAGATGTGGTGATGGTACCAGCGGAAGAAAGTGATGTTCAGTTCCTGACAGTGTTTTGAGCACACGTAATGCTACCTTGCTTACATCTGTGCGTTTCTTGAAAACACAAATTCCACCATTCCGTTCTGCAAAGTGCAGATATTTCCAAAATATAGCCCGAAGTGTATACGGCCCCTCTGTATTTCTGACAGCACATATAAATGGCTTACAGGGGAAACGGAATAACAAGACAGTGCTCCTGAATTAATCTAAATGGAGTCCACTTTCCTTCAGAGCAAAGGAGAAATGTGATTCTTTGCAGAAAGCACTATAGTTCATTACTGTCTGCTATGAATAATTGCAATTCATGAATTTCTCGCAGTTCTACAATTCTTCCCATTCAGTTTCCAATTAGCTGTACATTTTTAAGCTATTAACTAAGCTTCTGATGGGGAGGTCTGTAGGGGGGGTGGGACAGAGAGTGGCTTTTTAAATGGTAGAGAAAGAGTGGAGTGACTTCCCAAAAAATGATAATGCTGGACATGGAGGTGCAGCACGTGCTTTACCTATAGGAGAGGCAGAAAGAGCTGAATGTGTTTGATCCTCAGACCTGCAGTGTGGTTCGGTCTCTCTCATAGAGCACCCTGTGAGAAATACATGGAGTCAGTTGGAGTTTGCCTGTGAAGAGCCAGCAGGGTAATTGCAGTCTTCAGGAAAGTCTGGTGAGCTGTTTGCTTCTTCTGCAGAAAGTGGTTCTGCAGAAGGGGGTACAGCTCTTGTGTCCCATAGGATAAGTAAACGTACAGTTTTCCCGGTGTATTTATTTGTCTGTGGATAGTTAGAACCATAGTGCTGTTGGTTTGTCTGTGGTGTAATGGACTTGTTTGTTCAGCAAAGTGTAGAACAGTTTGTTGAACATCAGGCAGTGGGATGTTTTGGTTTTTGTGTGCATTCATGCAGGTGCTGGAGCCTGTCCTCTCTGGGGGGGGTGCCAGCACAGTCCCATCCCCACAGCCCCAGGCACACTGCATCAGTGCTCTGCTGCAGTAAAGCCATGTGCTACTTCAGAGTACTGCTAGTGTTCTGTTCTATGCGGATTTATGTTTCACTGGGGTTACTGATCACATTACTTCTGTAAAGCCTGAAAGATTTTCATTTTGATGGCACTGTTGCTTGTATTTCTAATTTATTTTTAAATGGTGCTGCATTTTCAGTATGTAGGAGATTTGGATAATGACTCAGTAAATTTTAATTAAATGAGCTGAATCTCATACATCTTGTAGAGGGGAGAATGTATAAGTCAAATGGATTCGAGAGCCTTTGGACTGAGAAATTGCTCTGTTAAAGAATACAGTCTTGTTTCTTGTTAGTTTTGCAAAATATTCCATTTATTATTATTTTTTTTAAGTATATCTTGAAAAGAGAGAACAAGACAGTGAAGAACCGTGGAACACAGAAAGAATTAAGGCATGTGGTTCAGTGTAGAGTATGCAAAAGTGAAGGCATAAAATGGGAATGAAATGAACTGGGTACTAAAACAGGGAGTAGTCCCCTCCAAAATGCAGTTTTGGAACTGTGAAACAAATTATTGTGGATGTATGAGCGTGACAGTCAGGAATTAACAAGAATGTCTTCAGTGCTTCCAGATTAGGTACTGACTGTGGGAATCCGTGGTTAACTGGCACAGGTGTGTTTTTACCCCATATAATGATTGTGTGTATCACTGGGCTAGAGGCAGCTTGTGTTTACTTAAGTTGTTCTTTCCAATCATTTCGTGTTGTATGGCCTTTTAAAAATGTCTGCAGTTGTTAAGCCGCATCCTGGTTGTTTTTATTCAAAAATATTCTGGAGCAGCTTCTCCTGATAGCAGAGATCACAGCATCTCCAGGAGGGGAAACCTTCCATCTTCTCTGTTGAAAGGCCCCCATCTCCAGATGGATGAGCTTTTATTTCTTAATGTGCATTTCAAAAAAGAGATTAGACGTTTTAATCAAGGTTAAACACACTCAGTGTTAGTTTATCTCCATCAAAAACAGTAGGCGTCCCAAATATGGTCCTAGGTACCCATTTAGAAGATTTCATTAAATGTTTTTATATTATTGCTCTAGTATATGGCTGGAAAAAGATTAAGATTTTGAGTTGGTGCAGAACAGTATTTCATCTATAAGCTCATCTGCCTGTATTCCTAGATGTTTGTAAAATACTAAGAGCAGAACAAGATGAAAAGATATTGCAAACTTCACCTTCACTAGCAAACATCCCAATGCAAGTCTGTCTCTCAAAAAGAAAAACAACTTCCAGTTTTAGCATCTTTCACTGTGATTAAGTGATGTCAAGTTCAGGGGGAAAGAAAAGATGAGGTACTATTCCTGATAAAATATTGCATAATCTGTACAAGGTTCAGTTATGGGTTTCAAATTAAGTATTTTTACTTCATTTTGTGTTACAGTTTGAAACGCTGTGGTCTGGAAAGTAATGCATTTACTTACCAGTGCTTCAATAGGAGCTTATTTTGGCTGGCTTTCTCGTTAAGTAATCTGATTTAATTTAGTTGGAATTTGCTTGATATATAAAAAGCTGGTTTGACCCACTTTCCACTGATCCTTTGTACTGAAGAGTTATGAACTAGAAAGTAATATGTTTATATTTATTATCAGATCACTAAGGGTCTAAAATATTTGGCTTTTCCGCTGAATAATCTGACAAATAGAAAAAGACAGTGATTTAGTTTAACTGTCTGTTATTTTAGTAGTAAAGCATTGCATGGGAAGATGAGCAAATTTGCATTCATTAACGATTTCATTAATGGCACAAAACTTCAAGTGGCAGCCTTGCATTGGAAGACCTGGAATCCTGGATCCTGAGGCGTCTGCTGGCCTTCACTGGGTGGGTGGTTACACTGCACCAACATTTCCATTTAACCAATTTTAACAAGTAAGGGTAATATATGTAAGCCTCTATATAGTGCAGTCACAGTTGTCTGAGCAAGCAGGAGTGAGGACAGGGAATGCAGAATAGCTGGGATGTTCTTAGGCAACATACAGGAAAGTCAACAGATTTCAGATTGGCTTCCTGGAGCATCACTTGCCTTCTAATCCCCAGTGATATTATTCCCAGTGTCTGAAAGTACTGGAAATATGGTACAGTCTGCAACTGTAGTAAAATAACATGTCAGTATTAAAAGTATATGTTCTCATTTCATAGCTGGCTTTCAGCTTGGCTGGTTGTGACCTGATCAGTAAAACACACCTGGGGTACTGGGCAGAATTAATGGAGACTGTAAGTTCAGTGGCTGGAAAGGTCTGTATTGCTAAATCCATGTTCCTAATTTAGGTGGGATAAGAATACTCTCCTAGTTTTGTCTCTCAAATCAGAAACCCTGAAGTCTACTCCCAATCTTTTGACAGCAATCAAAGAGCATGATAACCTGGGCAGGAGCTGGGACATTTGGCTTTTCTAGGTATTTCTTTATGCCATCCTTTTGACTGCTGGAGAAGAGAGTCTTCTCAAGGATTGATTTCCTACAGTTTTTCTCAAGAGAGAATGATTTCGTTTTTGCCAAACGCATTTTGATCTGAGGAGCAGATAGGTCCTTAAGTCAGTCTCCAGTTGTGCTAATGCACGTGTGCCAAAGCATTCTTCAGCCAATTATCTTTATTTTATGGGGCTTAAAGTTTCTGCTGTTGGTTCATCAGAAGTATTCATGGAAAATGAAATTCACTTTAAAAATTGCTGGTCTTCAGCAAAATGTATTAGGAGAACTGCTGCAGATACAGAGAACTCCAAGACGTGTATTATTGGTCTGTGTTAGAAATCTGGATCTCTTCCTGGCAGTAGGCTGCCACTGTCTGTTTTATCAGTGTGAGAATATCTCATAACTTTATGTGTACTAAATGCCTCAGTTTGTCTAATTTTTCAGCAGAAAGGGGTAGAGCTATTGCTAGGTGTTGCATTTACATAAGCTGAGCTATATTTACTGCTCTGTAATTGAAAAAGTATAGAGTTGCTCTTTCTAATTTGCTGTAAAGATTTTGACAGTCATTTTTCTTCAAGAATTGATTTGTTGGGTGGTGGTTGTTTTTTATTCTGAAAGAAAAAAAAAAAAAACTTGATTCTAAACTGTCTTGGCTTTTTAATAAGCCTCTTGCTTCATTGGTTTAGATGAGCTAGGCTTTGAGATAGCTCAGAGCAGTCTAAAAATGTGTTTTCCTTTCATTTTAATTAAACAATAGACATTTTCTATTTTATACCCCAGTCCTATTTATAGTTTGTTTGATCTAAGACTTTGTCATTACTGTTGGGTTGTCGTTTGTTTTTGCAGCTTTTCTGCTGAAAACTGCTTCAAAATAGATGATGCAATGCATGCCATTGTAGCATAAACCAATAGGTGGAAAGTCTGAAAACTCCATAGCTTGCTTGAAATCATAATTCATGATTGATTTTGCCCAAAAGAAACTTATCTCAGGTACCACAATATTGAGTGTCATAGCACGTTTTTAAAGAAAACACACGCAAAAAAAAATCAAAATAATTAAGAAAAACAATTAAAAGCTGAGCTTAATTTTATAGTGCTTTTCACTGCGAAGAGCTTTGTACTGTCAGTGAAGCAGTGGAAGGAATCCAGACTGCTCTGCTTTTAGACATTCAGAGTGCAGTCTCCATGTGGCCTGGCAATGAGGTGAACCTGCTATTGAGGGAAAGCAGCACAGAGGCACAGTAAAATCCCACTGCTGTGGTCTGTGGCTGGTGAAGATGGTTTTGGAGGATCAGGGAAGCCGAAGGTGGAGGATAAGATCACTGAAGCCATCAGACCGCGAGTTGGTTTAAGCTGTTCTTATTCACCACCATCGTTATTCTCTGAAAAATGGATTCAAATGCATTGCCATCATCGTGGTGTATTATTTATAATGTAAGTCAGTATAAATAGTTAATGACAGTGCAGTTCACTGAAGCATATGTCCTTTAAGGGCCAACTTGCCTTTCGACCACGTAAGGTGTTGCCCAGCAGTTTACCTGCAGTTCCAGCTGCCCAGCTCTGCAGCTGGAAGCTCTCCTTGTCCTTGGTCAGCTCTACAGCACGTGCAGCTTCACCCCGAGCACTGCTCACATGGAGCTGTTAGGTGCAGTGTGTGAATGGCAGAACAAAGAACTTGTGTGTGCATCCTGCTTACCCCGAGCCTGGAGCAAGTTTTGAGAAGGAAGTGCTCCCAATTCCCACTAATACTGAAGACTTAATCTGCTTCTTGTAGAGAACTGAATCTCAGCTGGGACAAGTTATTGATACTAATTTCCCTCACGTATATTAAAAATAAAAGGAACAGCAGGGATGTGTATTTAATTTTGTACTGAATGAAGAAGCAGGTTAATGCTGGAATACGTGCAAGCGAGAAGACAAAACCCTCGTGACTCTTCTGGAAAAGGGAAGATAGCAGCATTAAGTTCCAGCACATTGCTGCCTTCTCAGATGATGTGTGTGCTTTGACAACTGCATATGACTCGCCAACTAATGTGGTTAGAGGTTTGCCTCCAGTATTAATGTTGTTTGCTGTTCTGTAGATTCTCTTTAGCTGGTTGTGAGGTGTCTGGGACATTTCCAAACTGCCTGTTAGCTAAGCTGCCTAGGGGATGGGCAGTGTAGCATCACTGTGATACATTTGAAATGGACTGACGTTTCAGGAAACTGTTGCTTACCTTTTTTTCCCAGTTATTCTGAACAGTTATGTACAGTTGTACAGGTCTCTGTGCAGCTCCAGGTTATCTCAGGGAAGAGCTGGTTGAAGGTTCTGCACGTAAGGATATGACAGATGGGAGGACCAGAAAGAGGGAATTAAAATTATCCTTGCCTTTAGGTCCCCCCCCTGCTGTTGTCTAAGATCTCAGCTCTACTGTTGGGATGTTGGATTTCTTGCATATCTATCAGTAATGTGAGTCTCCTTTGAGTCTCCTTTGCTTAATATTTTTTTTTTAGGAGTATTTCTGTTTTTTTCCATGTTACCTATAGTCAGTGTATACCATCAAAACTTTCAAATACCATGTTGCAAATTGGTGCAGTTTGATATACCACAGTAACTAAATGAGTATTCAAACATTTTGTCAACAAAAAAATGCTGTAACTTTCAAAATCTCTTTGTAATTTTTTTAGAATCACATTACTAAAGGATGGAGGACTAAGAATAACCAATGTGACCAAAGTTGATGCTGGAAGCTACACTTGTGTGGCAACAAACCAGTTTGGAACAGCCAGTGGGACTACAAACTTAGTAGTTACAGGTAGGTGGGCTGGAAAGAGGGGGCCAGGTTGACACTGAACTGCAATGAATTCTGAATTTGTGCTTTGAACAAACATCAAATGCGTTGAAAAGTAAAGGTGTGACAAAATACATATTGAAGAATTTATAAAAATAAAAGGAGATCTGTGGTTAGTTGTGAGGAAAGAGACTGAGGGATTTTCTCCCTTTTGGCACAGAGATTTCTTGGCCCTGAGATGAGGATGTTCTGAACACTTTCCTCCATGCTCTCTCTTAGTTACCTGAATACTAAACAAGCTTGTTGCACTTCTTTTTATTTAACTTGTTAAAAACCAGAATATGAAATTCATGCCAACCAAAAATATTAGAGGTCATTATACATTCCAGTCCAAAAATCTCTTTAGCCCTAAGGAACTATACACTTATTTGCTCATGGAAAAAGATGTGGAAGAAGCTCCAGCTGCAGGAGTGCTCAGGGACCCCACAGGCAGTAAAATATAAAGTCTTTCAAAAGCTAATTGTGTACATAATTGCTGTTAAAAGAGTTCTTGCCCCTTCCACTGAGACGCCCGTTGCTAGCTGCTGTCTGAGATGCTGATTGAGGAGGAGTGCTTTGTGAAGTCTAGCTGAAGACTCTTTTCTCATGATGTTCTTTTTTAAAGATGGGAATAACTAAAAGGTTTTCCAAATGCAGAATTATCTAATATCCTACTGCATTGCATATCCCATACATTTCATAGATCCAAACAGAATTATTCGGTTCAGTGAAGAAACAGCTACAGATTTTCAGTCTGTTTTTAAATGATTCATGCCCTTTTATACACAAATAACAGAATTATGTACAGAGGATTTATAGAAGGAAATTTAATTTTTGCAGTATTCACGGTATGTGATATTTGTTCTGTTCATGTGATTCGGGAATTGTAAGCTCCTTTTCTTAATGGCACAATTTATGTTTTATATGATATACAGACCCAGATACCCAACACGTCCTACCCTATATAGATTTCCTCTGGTTTCCAGGTTTTGTTATCTGCTTCTTCCACTCCCACCTTTTAATCTTCCCCATGGTTGCTACCACAGCATCCTGCTCCAAAACATATGGGTTATTGCTGAGAACTACACGTGCTTCTGAATGGTAATTTCACTGCTGTGGGTTGCAGTGCATTTAGCTTGGTGAGGTATATTGGTCTGTACACAGTAGGTAAATAGCTACTTTTTCAGTTTCAACAAACTCCCACTGGTAAATGTGCAACAGTACAGTGCTCCAACAAGAGAGGTCAGTCAGTAGCATTTATAGTCCAGCTGTATAATTTGAAGTGACTGTCATTAATCAGGCTTGTAGAACATGGTAGAACATTAGTGGCAGACAAGTCGTAGTACTACAGAAATCCAATAACTGATTTTTCTGCTCTCAGAACCAACAAGGATCACTTTGGCACCTTCAAACATGGATGTCACTGTTGGAGAAAGCGTCATCTTGCCTTGCCAGGTTCAGCACGATCCTATACTGGACATCAGCTTCACATGGTATTTCAATGGGACACTGACCGACTTCAAAAAAGATGCCTCTCATTTTGAGAAGGTTGGAGGGGTAAGTTGTGAACACTTCTTCTCTTATAGATGCATGCAGCACAGACAGACTCGCTTGTTCTTTCCAACACTGTGAAGGTTTTTTCTTCTCTTTTGGATGTATGGAATGTGGTGTTCTTTCTTGCAGAGAAGTCATTCATTGAGCTACCCTGCAGCACATAATCTGGTATCCAGACATCTCATATTTTAGGCCTGAAGTTTTCTAAGTGCCTACCTGTGTCTCTGCATCTGGCCCTACATGATTTTCCTTGGATGACATGAAACATAGCAATGACAGATTGAGGAACTTGTTTCAGATTTTGAGAGCTAAAGCCTAAAAGCAAACAAACCAAAAAAAATCCATCTTATTTTTCCTGCTCTTGTACCCCTGGTGTTTCCCTCACTTCTCTCTATAAGTCTCCCCTGGTGACAGGGGGGGAGGTCCTTGAGGTCCCTTCCAACCCTGGCCATTCTGTGATTCTGTGACAGAGGGATGCCATACTTTACTTTTCCCCACATGAAAAAACAAAACAAAACAAAAAAAAGCACCAACAAAGCAAAACAAAACAAAGAGCTTAAAAAAAAAATAAGATTTCATGGAAACTTCTCAACCAGTTGTGAAGGAAATTTCAGAGTATCGACCAACTCAGACTTCTGACTCTAGAACATCTTACCTGGGAGTTTGTTGTATGGTATAGAACTAGGGGTAGTTGTGGAATACTGAAGTTTAGGTGACTTTTTTTAGTCTTATTGATTAAAAAAGGGGATTGAACCTCCTAAGTGGAAAAACTCCATAGGTAACTAACAAATACAGAGAACTATTATGTGGGCTTGTCTGAATCCCACTAATGTTGATGGAATAATTTAATCCCAGTAAGAAGCCTTCCAGTGCATGTTTGTTCAATGGAACTATCTGTGCATGACTTCAGCTTTGTTGATAAACATGGCAAAAGGAAAATGATTTTTTAGTGGATGGAGATCTGTGTAATGATATTTTGGCAATCCTTGCCATGCATGCCTGAGATCCCTGACATGTAGTGGTTAATGGGAATGTTATGGCACCATGTCCTGGTCTTCCAGATGGTTAGAAAAATATAGGATATATTACTGTTGTACTGTACTTTTTGTTAGATAAATGATTTATAGGCAAACCAAGCAGATTTCATAGTTCAGAACAGATTTCCTTTAAATTGCTTTTGGTATCACCCACGTATTCATACAGGCCAGCAATGGCTGAAATCACAATGCAGTCAGGAAAAGCAAAAGCTATTCCAGCAGATGTTTGTACTGTGCGTGCACTTCTGCTTATTGCTATTCTGTGTAGCATTGAGAAAGGAAAGTGGCCTTACTGTCAGCTGGATTTGTCCACACTGACAGTGATTTAATCTGGCTAGGCAAGAATGTGGGCACTGCTAATGGTCGGCAGAGCCATGGGAGCTGAGTGCCTTCTGCATTGGAGCTTTTTGCTGCTGCACATCCTCCCCTCAGTACTTCAGGATGCTCCTGCAAAGCACCCACAAATAGTTTAAATAGGGTGTTAATATTTCAGTGTTTTATGTTTCAGTAACATTATTCTGTTTGACGGTCCATCTGCCTAGATGGTTTAAATCTAGTTTGCTACAATTAGTTCACGTAGAACATGATTTGCTTTGTGTGCATCCGTTGTTGTTGCTGGTCATTTCCTGAATATCCACTTCCAATCAAGTTAGATGGATTTTAGATTGCCTTCAGCTGAACTTTTAGGGTACTGGAGGCAACCAGTGCTGGATTGTCCTCTAAATGTTTACATCTTTGTTTTTAAAGAAGATGTGGCATTGTATTTATATTACCACACTTGGAAGGGAAGCAGGCAAAGTTTTTTCAGCTTCTATGTGAGACATCCTAATGCTCATCCTACACATTAACTGCAGGTGTTGACATCAGTGAATGAAACTCAAGCTCAAAAAGAAATGCTTGTGACAAAATGGCACAGCTGATTTGCATATAGTTAGAGATTTATCTGAGATAACAAGTCTCCATGAAAACAAATTATTCTTGAAATACAAGGATCCAAGCGGAAGCAATTAGTGTGAGCATAAAAAATAATTAATCGCTAAAGGCAAAGGGTTGGAAAGATTGTTAACTCTTGTCTTCTGGAGACCACAGCAATCATGTCTTCCCTTTCTCCCAAATCACCGACTTCTCAGTCGTGGTCGGAGAGCTGTGAATACCTGCAAAGTATGGTTCTGTCCTCAACTGAAACTGCTGCTCCAGAAAATTAAAAAGAGGGGAAAAAAATTGAAATCTGACAGATTTTTCACTTGGAAGCTTTGATGTGAACAGGGCTGAGGCAGTCATTCAGCTGGCACATGGGGAGGTTTTGAAGCAAACTGGCTACCAGAAGTTTAGGACTGAGTGCTCTGTTTCAGTAACGTAGAAAACAAATAAAACCGAGTCTGTAACAGTGCTAAGTTACAGCTATCACTCACTCAAGCTTTTTGCACACTTTCTTTGATTCTGATCAACCACATAGTGTAACATGAGAGAGGACGAAGGAAAAGAAATGACCAACGTTTGAATGCACAATGAGAAAGAAAGAATAGACGTAGGACCTTAAAATCAGGGCAATCAGCCAAAGAGCTGCAGAGGCATAATGCTTAAATCCAAGTGTGCTCACAATGCAAAGTAGCTTGGCAGAAGGAAATCCCAGACAAACTGCCAGGGATACGAGGTGCTCAGTGAGAGCCCCTGAGCAGCACACTGACCCAGGACTCACGCTGTACCTTTCTGAATTCTATCCTTAACCCTTCAGAACGGACCAGGTCCAGCTTTGTTGCTTACCTGTTTTAACTCTTTGAATGTCTTTGCTAACTAGGCTTATGAATTCTGTCTAGAAAGTCAGATTGGGTGACGGCTGTAGGAATCACATCTTTCTTGTGGCTTGGAGGCAAGCAGTTGGTCACAGGGTGCTGACTTTCTTCACGGTTCTAAACAGCTGTCTGCAGATGTGTTCCCAGTGCTGGGCATCTGTGCTGCAGCTTGCTTCTCATGCAGGTAGGGGCGTTAACTCCTGTCTGCTAGGAGAGTGCTTACAGCCATGTAGCATGGAGCAGCTGCTGGGTAATAACCTGCTGTCCTGCCCCTGTAATTTTGGGACAACTTTAATATAAAGTTTATTTATTTAGTTTATCTTAAACTTTATCTATTCGGTGTGATATTTTCTCCTCTTTCAAAACGTGAGCTGAATATTAAATAATATGCTCATTCATTTAACAACTTTGTATTTTGACAGAGTGCATCAGGAGATTTGATGATTAGAAACATCCAGCTGAAACACAGTGGAAAATACGTTTGTATGGTGAAGACAGAAGTAGACAGTGTGGCATCTGCAGCTGACCTTATAGTACGAGGTAAATTTCAGCTTCACTTACCATGAATTGTGTTTTCTTAACGCTGTGTGCTGTCGATTGCAGAAACAGTTTATGGTGTAGATTACAAAACCTGTTCATCTATGACTTGAATTACGTGATTCTGCATTGAAGTTAGGCTCAGTTTTGGATGAAACTTGCTTTTTCAAAAAAAAAAAAAGAAAAATTGAAGAATATAATAAATGATGACATAATATCTTTTCTTATGACACTCCTTCAAGCCACTGATGAGTGGAGTTCAGTACTGACAACTGTGATGTTGTTGTTGTTGTGTCTGCTAAATGGTGACTTCATGGTCCAGCATCCTTCCTGGGAAATGGGCATCTGCTGCCAAAGTGTTTGAAGGGTTTTGGCCTGGAGACACACAGGAATTCAAATTATATAACGCAGGGTTATTTCTTTATTTCCTTTTTTTTTTTTTCCTGAGCAGGATTGCTTGCAGAGCTAAGCATGAACTATAGCTTCCATTGTTGATGATTACATTTACAGCAAAAGAAAAGCAGTAATCCAGAAATCAACATGATGCAATCAAGATTTATTCAATGTATTTCAAAATATACCAGGTGTTTTATAATTCCTTTGTACTGTTAGTTATATCACCTGTTTGCTGGTGCAGATAAGACAGAAACAGCATTTTTGCTAGGCTGCCCAGAGTCAGGATTTTTCCAGAATGCAGCAGAACATTTGCCTGATGGAATTGTTGCTCGTGGTGCTGGTCAGATGTTCTGATGAAGAATTGCTGCAGTGCTTCATACACTAAAACAGCTGTAGATAACAAGTAGGCAGACTACAGAGATACATTAATAGATTAAAAGAGGACATCAAGGACCAGCGTAAAAGATAATGTGGAATGGAAAGAGGAATCGTGGTGAACAAAGGTTGGTGAACTAAACCTGTAATCTGTGTAGTAGTTCAGGGTTCCTATTTCAGAATTACTTTATCAGATGCAAGTATAATTAACGTTAATAAATATTTATCCTCATCTAAACGTTTTCTTCTTCCCTTAATAGAATGGGAATCCTTACTGCAGTATTAGTGATTACCAGGGTACTGGCTTTACTAAACACCAGCTATATTTCAATCTTTTCCTAGGCTCTCCTGGGCCCCCTGAACACGTGAGAGTGGATGAAATAACTGATACTACAGCTCAGATCTCCTGGCAAGAAGGCACAGACAATCACAGCCCAGTGACTGCTTACACTGTACAAGCAAGAACACCTTTTTCAGTTGGCTGGCAGCGAGTTACCACAGGTAATGCACATTTCTTGTTACAGGTTCTGTTGAAATATGCTTGGCCAGGATACATCAGGTTCTTAATTCATTTTTCTTTTTTTATTAATAGTTCCAGATGTGATTGATGGAAATACATTCACAACCACAGTGGTGGATTTAAATCCTTGGGTGGAATATGAATTTCGTGTAGTTGCCAGTAACAAAATAGGAGGTGGAGAACCTAGTTTACCCTCAGAAAAAGTAAGAACTGAAGAGGCAGGTTAGTGGGTTCTTCTATTTGTCTTTAATTCAGCATCTTGAATATATTAAAAAAAAAAAAATCACGTATTTAGCTCATTTCAATTAAACTTGGAATTTTCATGAAAAGTAAAAGTCTGTAACTAGTTTGTTAATGAGTATTCGTGTTTAGCTTTGGGACAGTTTATTTCCACATATCCAAATATATTTCAGCTGTTTTTAGCATGGCAAACTCTGTTTAGTCAGTGCTGCACAGTCTGAAGATGTTAATGAATGGGGAAGAGGTGAATTTTGACAGTTTTCTGCTCAGAAAGACTTGATTGAAATCCAAGATGTTACTTGGATAAGTTAGCCCTGTTGAAAACTTGAAGCATGCCACTGATTTTTAGATGCTCATAAACATTTAAAGCAGAGCATACAGGGTTCCATCTGTGGGGTTCTGCAAATGCTCAAAAAAACCCCTGTCTGCCCCATGCAGGTTCTAAAGCACTTGTCTCAACTGGCAGAAGAAATAGGAAAACTAGAGAGCTAGCTCCAGAGAATGAGGTTAACTTGTGGTATCATCTCATCTATTTACACGGCGTAGACAGCTGTACGTTTCTTTTTCACAGTTCCTGAAATTCCCCCAGCTGAAGTCAGTGGGGGAGGCGGCAGCAGGTCTGAACTGGTCATAACATGGGATGTAAGTTTTCTGGCAAGCAGTTTTCTTCAGAGAATGGTTGTTTTCATTGAAACGCTTCTTTAAAGATGAATTTTCCTGGCTGCAGCAGCTTCTCATCTAGGATGTATATGTGCTCGGTAACATTCTGTAATGTGAGCTATGCACGTTTGCCTTCCCTCTTTAACTTGCTACTGCTAGACTCCAATCAGTAAGAAATTCAGTTAGCTTGTCTAACATGATTACTTATGCTCTCAAACAGTTGTCAAGGCAGAAGGGGGCGGGGAGGGATGGGAAATGGAAGGGTTGGTTGTTGCTCAAAGGTTAAGCCAGTGTTTCGCAGATCAGTGCAGCTTTCCAGTTTGTACTTTCCTACCATTAACTCTCCATGTAGGTGCTAACAGATCAGATGCTACTTTAAATAATGTGTCCTATTCTTAATGAGTTGAGAAATGTTACCACGCTATTTCTTACTGATGTTAGCAACTCTATGTTGTTACTTAATCAGATCACATCAGGGGAAGGTACAGATACTGTGCAAAGATAGTACTTTGGTAATTATTTATGTACTATGAATTGTGACCAGAAATTGAAGATATCTTTACTGAAGTGTCTTAAAGCAGTGTACTTACTGGAGAACAAGACATGTTTTGGGGAGTTGCTCTTTTCTTGATGTGCAGATAGTTTCAAAAGAAAGCATTTCATTCTACTGTACCAGACTTTATTTGTTCATGCAGTGATCCCAGATGCAGATCAGAACCAGTTTACAGTCGCATGCATTACATTCACAGCGATGCTTTCTTCCTTCAAAGCTTTTCCAGTATGGTTTGTAACATCATGGGCTTCTGTCACTGATTGCTTTTCTCACAGCCCATCCCTGAGGAGTTGCAAAATGGAGAAGGATTTGGGTACGTCGTCGCTTTTCGCCCCTTTGGCACCACAACATGGATACAGACTGTAGTCACCTCTCCTGACACGCCCAGATACGTCTTTAGGAATGAAAGCATCTTGCCATTTTCACCATATGAAGTCAAAGTTGGTGTCTATAACAATAAAGGAGAAGGGCCATTCAGTTCAGTAACCACCGTTTTTTCAGCTGAAGAAGGTATGTGATTTTCTCCATATATTTAATGAGATGTTTTATCAAAGAATATAGCAGCAGTTGATAAAACTGAGGTCAACTTGAACATGAACATATTTATTTGCACCATCACCTATGCTGCTCATCTCTCCAGTGCTGATTTCCAATTGCAGAGCCTACTGTAGCCCCCTCTGGTGTGTCTGTGACAAGCCTGTCCTCCTCTGTCATCGAAGTCTCCTGGAAAGCCATTCCCTGGAAGATGAGTAGTGGAAGACTACTGGGTTATGAGGTAACATCATTTTAAATGCTCCTCTTGTTCTAAAGTGCCACGATCCAGAATGTCTTTACACACATAGCTCATGCCAGACAAGTCTAACTTGTTTACTTCATAGACGAAGCAGTGATCTTCTTCTGGTTGTCATTTTTTAATTTGAGCAAAATCTAATGTTTCAGTTTTGCTTTTTCTGCAGTCAAAAGGGCAGCAAGCATGAAAGGCAGATGGATGAGCAAATTTCGTTGAAAGAGTGTACACATTTTGGAAACTTTAATATATTTCTACCTTTTTCAGCTGAGAGATATGCACCTGAAGGAGTCAAATGCAATGGTGTTGCAGGGAATTGACTGTTTATCCAACATTTTAAGTAGCTTTGTTTTATATCTACTAGGTGAGGTACTGGAATAACGGAGGAAAAGAAGAATCTTCAAACAGAGTTAAAGCTGCAGGGAATGAAACTTCAATAAGAATAACAGGTTTGAAGAGCAACTTAGCATACTACACAGCTGTCCGTGCCTACAACAGTGCTGGAGCAGGTCCCTTCAGTGCCACGGTGAATGCTACCACAAAAAAGACACGTAAGTATCACAGATATAAAGTGGGGAGGGACATGATGGTGTGTGTGAGCATTTGCAGGCAAGTGAGGAATAGACACATTAGTGGGAATCACAATGCACATAAGTGACCTAAATCTTCATACAGAATAGAAGAGCTGGGCAACTAAATCAAGCATAGATCCTCAAGTTTTTGCCCTCTGCTATTTTAGCAAAATGAGTACTTAAAACTCAGCCATACCTTGGGAGCTGAGGTAAGATCATTTCTGCATAAAAACTTTATTATTCTTTTAGTGACTTAAGAAATGTAGAAAGAAAAAATTCTGTTACTTGGAAGGAAAAATAGTGACTGACTTACTGAATTTCTCAGGGTTTTAGAACATCTTTAAGTTCTCCAGGGCATGGCATTTGAATGATCCTCACACAATTCATGCAAAATAATCATTCATGTCCATTGTTCTCCCCTAATCAAGTTACACAAGAGGCCCCTTTCCTATTATAAAAAGGAGAAATTAAGTTGGAGAACAGATTGTCAAAGACTGCAGTAATTCTTCTACAAATGGAAAATATATTTAATGTGCTCTTGCTTTGTAATACAACTCAAAATCAGGGTAATCAGTTTTGAAGTATTTCTTCCAGATTCACAAGAACGCACAATTATATCTAATATAAAAGGTCATCCTCCCCGGAACAGTCATTCATGTCCTTCTGCTGAAAGGAGTTGTATCATCAATATTATGAAACCATAATTTCACAATAACTTCATGTGCAGAAACAAGCATCACTCACTAGCACAGATGACCTAACTCAATTTATATTTACTGGGGTTTAAATACATTAATTACATTACACAATAACTTACAATTGCTGTGAAGACCTCATAGTCTACAACTTGTATCTGACACGAGTTGTTTTCCTAAATTAGTCTTAAACATTTTGTTGTATAAAAGTGCAGTTAATTGTGGAGGTTTTGCCTGAGTTTACAAGGTGAGATGTTGTTATTGTTTAATATTCAGGAGGTCTTACAACAAACTGTTCTGTCTGTCAGCTGAAATTAAGAGAAATGTTAGTGTGTGTGACTAACTTTAAGATCTAATGAGTCCTAGAGAAATCTGTGTAGCTATTTGCACACTTCATACTGGACATAATAGTTTGATGTTATCTATTGCAAATTTGAAGATTATTGGACGTTTGGGTAGCTGAAGCAAAGTAGAGCCTTTTGAATCATTTCTGTAAGTCTGGTGGGTAGGTGGAGGTTTACAGTTTCTATGTAATTATTCTTCATTTTTTTAGATGACGTTAATATTTTGTTTTGGATTTAAGAGAGTGACTCATTTCTCTCAAATTCAGCTTTAATATCTGAGTGTGTAAACTGTATCTGCTATAATACTCAAATCTCAGGAAAAAAAAATTTACATTTACAGAAATTAGTTACTGGTGCATCAGGTTGAATCCTATTTAGTATATAGAACAAGGCAAATACTGCAAAAGAATAAATCTTTGAATAGTTGTTAGACTTCAGTTATTTTATATCTTAGCCTCACATTTTGTGTCCACACAGCGCTGTGCTCTATAATCAGGTGCTTTATGATCTGACTGCTAATGGATCTACCTATGCAAATGAGCTTAAAAATGAAAGGAAGGAAAAACAAAGCCACAAGCATGAGTGCCAGCACGAAGCTGTTAAAGCACTGTTAGCTGTTAATAGTGGATACCTTCAGCATCAAAGCTTTGGAGCAGTCCACCTAAGCAGCAATAGCCTCCACTAGGTGACAGCAACAGTAAATTGTTTTCCTTAACACATTTAGAAATATTTTAATGGCTGAGTGGTTTGCAGCATGATCCACTTTCTGGGAAGTCAAATTGAAGCATCTTGAACAGGTTTGTACTTCACCTTTCCATTGAAGCATACAGCCAGAAGCATACCACTCCCTTTGAAAACAAGTCTCAGGTTGTCCACGAGCACTACCACAAAAACACCCCCAAAAAACCAAAAGATTTGCTTAGCTAAAGCCTATTGATTGTTCCAACTGCTGAAACCATACAGACTGCATTTCAAAATCATGCCTCAAGAGAAGAACAAAAAAATCTCATCACCTGTTATATTTCAGCCATGTTAAAGTAAATCTGCATAGCGCATTCGTTTGAATATTCACTAAGACTAAATTTATTGTGGAGTATTTACTCATTCTTGAAAACATACTACAAATAGGAAATGTCTGTTATCATCATTGGTTTCATTAGAGCATGTTCTAATTGATCACCCGTGTCCTAAGAAATACGCTTTTGTTTGACTGCATTTAATGAAACATCATCAACAGATAATGCAACTTCAGAAATAACATTTATTTGCTATTGTTTTCTTTTCCTTCTGTTTTTCCAATTTATTCGCTGAACCATAAAGTGTACAAATGACGAGGCTGTATTTGACTTGCTTTTACATCCAACATGTAATGACAATCAATTACCTGAACTGTTATTTCCTACTGTGGGATAAATCAGTAATGCCAATTAAATTAAAGTCATGCTTTTATTATGTATTCAAAGCACCCAGTCAGCCACCAGGAAATGTTGTGTGGAACGTTACTGACTCCAGAGTCATCCTCAACTGGGAAGAAGTAAGAGCCATGGAGAATGAGTCTGAGGTGACTGGCTATAAGGTAAGCAAAAAAAAATTAAAAAAAATCAACTATGGGAGAATCTGGAAGCAATACTCCATTCCTTACCTCATCTGTTTGCATCCTCTAAACTTCCTGCCTTGCACATTTCTTAACTGTCTCATTTTTGTACATTAAAATCATATTCAAACTGTGTCTCACAAACCATAGTCCTTTCACCATTAATGGTACACTGATGCTTTCCATTGCTGGCTAAGTAGATTTTTTTAGTAGCAGGCATGAAATTGATATTCTTAAACCTTTTTCTTCTTTCTTCTGTGGGACTTGCTCCCTCTCTTAAAAGTTACATTGCTACATCAATTCCAGAGCTGATCAGTGCACAAACATACAAGTATTTAAATACATCATTTATGCTTATGAGAATTGCTGAGAATGTTCTTAATCAGTGTACAGCTGGAGCCCTCATGTGACACTTACCTGTATAAAAGTTTATCTGAAGATGTGACTATGCATTTTTCTGGGATGTGCTGTCAAGAAATGAATGTTGAAAACTTACCTGGTTTCACAGGAGGTAGCCAAACAAAAGGAATCCAGCGTACAGTTCCAAACTGCATGCTTTGTCTCCCACAACATTCTCAGGATTCTCTACTAAAAACATACCAATAAGCTCCAATTTTGATCCTTCTGGTTAATTTTACCCAAGTAAAGCATTTAGGGGCGTCATCTTTTATCCCTAGAAGCAAGGGCACTGCAGTTAACAGAAAGCTGGTTTGTCAAGCAGAATATCCAACAAACGACATTGAAAGCAGCCGCAGCGCGGGCGTTGTGGAAGGCAGCCAGATGGCTGTGTCCCTCAGAGCTTTTTTCAGCACAGCATGGCATTGGGGAGCGTGGCCCGAGGGTGGCAGCGTGTAGCACAGAGCTGGAAGGTACTGAGAGGCCACTGTCAGTTAGATGGATTCAGGGTGAGGATCCTGGATTGGTGATGGATCATCATGTATGTCATTCCAGTGGCCTTGCATTCTTTGCCCTCCATTACTATTGCCATTACAGTTTCATATTGCATTGGGAACCCCCCGACTTACCTGCTTGTCAAGTTTGTAGAACTCTGCCAGGTGTGTGCACTGGATCTAAGACCAGAAGAGAAGCTGATATTGCTCTTCCTTGAGGCTTTTGACTGAACGCAGCTCCTGGTGTTTAAAACAGGACACTTTCTGTAATTAACAGTAATGACAGACTAATTCAATTAGCACTTGTGGAACATCTTCCATCACAGGCCCACAATTTTCTCATTCTGACTAGTTCTCTCCTTCCCCACACTATGCATTGGCATAATCAGATAATCTAGGTAATGACAGACTCCAAGCTGAGGGATAATCTAAAAAACAGTAAATGATGACAATACTCAACAGTCAGCAGAATATACTATCACAGATTCTGCCATTTCAAATTCAAGTTAGGTATAATACTTTCATCCATGTTCACTTCTTTCACTACTCCTCTCGGTACTGAATGTAATTGTGCTCTGTAATACTAACCAAAAATTAGACCTTTTCTCTCATCGTGCCTTTTTAACACCAAAATCTTTTATCCAAGAAACATGAATAAAAATTGCATGCCAGCTCCTACTGGAAGAAATATTGCACTATGGGTTTTCTAAAGATGTTCTTTACTTTTGTTGCAGGTTCTGTACAGGACGAGCAGTCAGAACAATATGAATGTGCTGAACACAGACAAAACAACAGCTGAACTTCTGCTCCAGTTTAATGAAGATTACATTATAGAAGTAAAAGCAACAACTGAAGGTGGAGATGGCACTAGCAGTGATCAGATCCTGATTCCCAGACTAGCTAGTATGTTGAACTGCTGTTGTTTTGTCATGTGTTTATGTTCAGTCCTCAACCATGATCACAACCTCCATTGTACCACCTGCAATACAGAGACATGTCTCTGCCTTTGCATTATTAAATGTGCAGCTGACACTAGGCAGTTGTCACAGGTTATCTTTACAGGAATTGAGTCCTTATTGATAGGAGAACAAAAATTGAAAGCGTGTATGTATTATGGTAATAAGGTATTAAAAAGCAATTAGCATGACAAACTTCATTCTACTGAACTGGTAAATTACCATGTAAATTGGTATTAAAAAATATTTTTTTACTTTTTCTCTTTTTTTTGTTATGGTCATCTTGACAGTAAAGACCATTAATATAGCTTAAATATTTTGCAGTGCATTTCTGTGGCTTCAAAATATCTAGTGTTTCTATTTATACATTTTGATTGTTTATCAAAAATAAACAATGAAAGTATAGTTTTTTTGCTTAGTATCTAGTAAGAGTAATGATTAGACACAACAGATAGTCATGCTTTCATTTAATCCTGACCTTTTTCATCTGTCACAGGTATGGATGCAAGAGGCTCTGGTCCATCAACCTTGAATATCTTCAGTCTATCCAGCATTTTACCAACAGTGTTTTCCTTCACTCTTAATTCAGTCTTGTGATGATGCATTTTCATTTGCTAGAAGAAACAAATGATCAATCAGTTATTACAGAAAAGTGCTTTTTTTAAAAAAACAAGCTGCAGTGGTTAATGCATGTTTTTCTTCTGACATGTTTTTAAATTCTTTATATTTCACTGTAGGATGAATTAAAAAATACCATGTAAAGTTTAGCAAATCCTTTAAAAAGGAGTCTGAAATGCCTTAATACTTGAACCAAAGGAGTTTACATATTATGTACTTCAGCTACAATGTAAGAAGAGAGAGTTAAAATGGCACTGTGATCAATTACAAGGAAGAGCTCGGCTCTATGAAAAGCTCAGTTTTTACAGTGACAATGAATTGTTTTGGGTATATTTTACAGTATTATGATAACATCGTTCTACATACGAAAGCTGAGATCAGAGCATGCAGTTTCAGGCAATGGAAAACATGAACTACATTGGCAGTTCTTTAAGACAGTGTCATTGGCTTGCTGCCCTTTACCTGAGTTACTCTAAATCTAGCAAGAAATCAAAGCTAAACGTTAGAGAAGTCGCAGTATCAGCGTTAGTTCTGCACAGTCCTCGTTGGGGTGTCTGAGAGGCAGGGCTTCCACTACTCCTAAGAAATGATCTCAGCCACGCTTCTCTTTTATCCCAGCGTACATCCGTGTACTCTTTCCAGCACTTAACCTTCCTCTTAATCACTTCTAAGGTAATCCTCACATCCTTACCTTATATTCAGTAACCAGATCCTTTATTCGTAACCAACTTCTCCCACCGTCGGGATCATTCTTACTGCCCTTCTCTGAACTCCCGTCAGTGTGTTTCACTAACACAAGTGCCCATTTGTAAGCATTACTGAAATGCAGTTGCACCACAGCCTTATGAAAAGGAACTGTTACCATCTTCCTACCTTGTGGTGTGGTGCTTCCAAATATGCAGCCCGAAATTATCTTGTCTGCCGCACCGCACGCGCTGTAAATTCAATACCACATTCATAATTCTCCTTCCAGCTGCTCTTTAATCAACTCAGACTATTCACCTGGTCCGGCACTCTAATACACCCCATTGCTGTCATCTAATTCTAGTAAGTTTATGGCAATACTATAGTTTATAATTTTAAAAATACATCAAGGTTCTCAAGCTCGCTACAGTGAAATCTATGCTTTCTTTCATAGCAATACCTTAAACCTGGTATATCCGACTTTCCCCGTTGTGAATTTAGACCAGTCAGCCTTTTAGACACATCCATGGTAGAGCAAGTGTTCATGTGACATAAAGCATATCTTAAAGACCTTCATTTTTATCTCACAAGATTATTACAGCACACAAATAGAAGAACCAGGATTAAAGGTATCATGATAACACTATAGAAATACCTTGATATGCATTCAAATAGATCAGCATCACATGCAGATGAAAATAGTGCTAGCTGTTGAAGTAAGCAAGATCTGTATATACTGTAAATATATAGTTATAAATGGCTAGTTGCTTTTCAATGTGGCTAACCAGTGATGTTTTCAGGCACTTGCAAATAGGGGGGAGGGTGGGAGATGGAAAACAGGGGTTACTAGTAAGTATATAGTTCTGTTTCCTGCAACAAAGGGTGAATCTTTCTATTCTTGTTTCACAGAATTCCAGTTCACATTCCTGTATTGCCATTTTCATGCTATTACAGTGTATTATTTAATTTCTAGTTATATATCTCCATGAGATATGTACCGAGTACCTTGTTTCATATTGAAAAGTTTGAAATTTCTCCTTAAACTTCCAGTTGTGTGTGTATCCTATGGTTATCTGTATGCATTTTTCTATTCTAATAAAATATTTATTACATAGAGGGATACAAGACTATTTCAGATATTATTGCATGTCCATACTATATACTTGCACATGGGGATTCACTGCAACTAAAATCCTTGTCTGTATTCCTCAGAACATTTCTGCTACCTGACACTTCATGGCAGGACAGGAGTGGTTTCCTTCTCAGCAGTTCTGCTGCCATTAAAATCCTCACCTGTATACCCAGGCCTGCTTTTACAGAAAGGGAGGCAGGAGGGAGAGGAGGAGTAAGGGCTAGAGCTGCTGAGCTCTGCCTCTGTCCATAGTTCTGCAGCCTGGCAGATGAAAACCCACCTCACTTTCCTTGGCTTGGTTTCCTGTCTACCCAATTAGGCTGCTTCCTCTCCTCAGAGATGAAATAGAATGTAATTATATTAAAGAAGAGTTGGTTCTTTTAAATAATTTATTTAGTATATCACTATTTATCATTAAATTGCATGGTGCGTTTTCCCCTGCAAATTGCCTATTCCTCACATACTGCAGTTTCCCATAAAGCTGGTGACTTTCTAGCACTAAAACCTGCTCAGTGGGAACATGAGCAGAACAGAAACCATATTTTAAGCTTTCAAAGCATGGAATACCTGCCTATTACCTAATCTACATGAAAGGAGCTGATCCAGATGCTGCAGTAAGGGCTAATAATAATCCCAACATGTTTATAAGTATATATGCAATAGCCAAGACCAAAACCATTTTTTCTGAGTAAAGCATGGTTTCTTTTCCAGATCACTGTAGCTAGACACATGGCCTTGCTCTGTATTTCATCCTGTATTCACATTAGCCTTCCTTTAAGATGACCTCTGTTCCTAATCTCATTTCAGTTCAGTTAATATTTAATTGTGATAATAAGACTGACTTAATACTCCAGGGAGAGTCAGGAAAAAAAAAAAAAAAGTAATTACTGGGAAAATATTGAAGGAAAACATAAAGAGTCATTAAGAGATAACATGAGTTCCCAAAGCCAGCCTACCTCTTGTTGACTTCTCCAGAGCAGTTTCTGTCACTCAGCAAGTTCAGGAATTCAGTCCTGGGGGAAAAAAAAAAAATTAAATCAGATTAAGCAATAATGAAAAAACATGAATAACATCACTTGTGTGAGGTGAGGTTTGCAGTGTTGGGACCTTGCACCAAGCTTACTAACAGTTCTAGTGCAACATTGAGGCTCACTGGAGGTTTTCAAGTAGTTCCCTGGAAACTCAGTTGGATGCTGTTAGGGGGACCATGTGGGGTATTCTGGACAACAAACTGTTGTGAAAAGAAGAAAGAATACAAGTGTCTTGCCATTAGCTTGAATACATGCACCAGAGAAAAGGGACCAACTTAGCTTAAGCTGTTCCCAGCTGTGCCTACTGTCCTCCAGCAGCTGTAACCACTTTCATTTGGGAGCCCTTACTGGGACAGCGTGAGCACTGGGGTTTGGAGCCTTGAGGCCATAAGGATTATTTGTTGGGTTGTTTTAGGATGGGGTTTACTCATCTCAGTTACTCACCTTGCACCACTCCGCCTCCAGGAGTTGCTTTCTAACTGGTTTCTTGCACCACCCAACTAATTTGTCGGGTTGTTGTTTTTTTTTTCTCCTTCTTTGTTGGCACACATTTACGCACGGGGAATTGACTCCTGTGGCTCTGAAAGCAGTTTCTCAGATGTAGCTGTTCTGTGAATCAAAAAAGCCTTCTTTGGGCAGTTTACTCTGTCAGATATATTGTGAACAGGCAGAATCCCCTCTGAATACAAAATGAGTTAAAAACTAATATCACTTGAGCCCCAAGAAATATTGGAGATCTCCATTTTCTACTTAATTTGCCTTTCACTGGTGGATTGCAGACGTGGGCAGTGCTTGTCAGGTTATATATGTTATATCTTAATAACGGGCAATAAAGCAAGCTGTCCTGCATGAGGGAATGCATTAATCTGACAGCTTTCTGTCTGAAATAAATAACAATGGAGTATTGTGAAAATAAAATGAGTTTGTAAACAGGCACTCTCTCTCTTAGGAAAAACAACCTCCTTGATTGTTTTATGCTAATGCTTTGAACTACTGGAAAGCAATAAAAATGGATACGTTTAGCAGAGATATAACTGAATGTACATGATTGTTCTTTCATCAAGCCTGTTTGATAAAGAGAGACACTACTTGCCTTTAAATCTGATGCATATATAGTGCAAGATGCAAAATGGGGGAGGAAAAAAGTATGCCACTTACCTGTATCTCCAGGTATCAGTTTTACATTCTTAGAGCTTTTTTGTGAAGATCTTTCTTATTTGCTTTCCTGGTACACACACAGCTGAGGTCTTGCTGGGAAGCAGGATGGGCAGCCTGTAAGGAAGGTATAGGCATTTGTCTTTTCCCAAGCTCAAACCTGTTTCAGTGGCCCCAGCAAGAAGGGAAGCTGCCTGCACCCAGCTGAGCCGGTGCCCTTCACCTGTGGGACCATTTCAGAAGTGCTGTTAATGCCTCGCCTTCAACTTGGAAGCCCTTCCTGCAGCCAGCCAAGGCATTTGGCTGCACGTGGAAGTCTCGCTGCTGTCCATGGGATCGGTTGGAATCACACCATCAGGCAGTGCTGGCTGCAGGACAAGGAGATGCACACGGACACTGCTTGGCAGCCCTCCCACAGCACAGCACGTCCCCACCATGCCCTTGGCAGACAATGTCCCCTCCAGGCCACGCTCCGGTCTCTGAGCAGCCACCAGCTGCCAACTCAGCAGGGGTTCTGCTGGGAGCTGCTCCTAACACAGCGGGAGGTGAGAGCAGCAATGTCTCACTCCTGACAGAAAAATGCAGTGATCTCTGGGAGATCTCCTTGTAGGTCACACCTACCACACACGCAGACAGCTGGAGTTTGGGATAACCACAGCCTGTCACTAGTTTTGGATCCGGCGTCATGTTTTCCTCTTCTTGACAGTGGCTGCGTATTCCCTGATCTCTGACTTGCCCTGTGATGCATTAGGTGCATGGAACAGTTCCCCTACCCCAAACTCTGCTATTTCTAAGCAGATTCAAATACCTTTCCTCTTCACCGTACCTTTCATGGGTTCCCTCCTCCATCATTAGCTTACACTCACTCTCATTCACTGTCATGTTACAGTGTATGCCACGACACTCCTTATAACTCAAACGAGTTTATACATTTAATATATTCTCTTGAGCTTCTTGCTGACAGTTTTTTTTTTAGGTCAGTAAGTATCTTCATACCTTTGAATGTCTCTACTTTATGTTTTAATGGACAAATAGTGGAGATACACCAGTAACTCTGGGAACATGAGCATTACGGAGCATTACTAGGACACTTTCTTTCCTGTGCACCTCAGATTATTTTCTTACCCTTTAAGAACATAATTAGTCCCTTGAGGTCTGGACCATGCCTGTTGTCTGTGCTGTGCAGTCTTCATGCTACTCAGCGATTAATTCCCCTCCGGATGGCAGAACGTCACGGCACTGCAAGTGCTGAAAAAGGAAGAATAAAAAACATCCCATTAGCCTATGGAGAGGATGCAACCTCGAGATGTTCACTAATTCAGCCGATGATAATTTAAAGTCAAAGCAATTCCTAGGAAGGGGGGACAAACCAGAGCCATCCATCAGCAAAGAGCCCCTTCAAGAGGGGTCACATCCTCCCCAGTTTGGGAAGTGGAAACCTCAGCGACTGCCCTGCTGCAGGGCCCAGCTCTGCACAGCCAGAGAGTGCTTCCAGCACACAAGTGGGCTTATTTCAGGCACCGTGCACCAGCTGCTCTGCAGCTCTCAGTGGAAGCACAGATTGATTTTTGCTATCTCCAAGGAAAGTGAATTCTCCCTTGAGACCAAAGCACCTGGGTGTGCCCGCTGTGCCATTAATGGAGCAGGCAGAGAGGCCTTTGGTGGCACTGCTCTCTCCGATGATTTCTGTTCTGGGGATCTTTCTGTGCTGCAACACGAGCAGTGACCTGTTCCATCAGCTGAAGGCATAAAAGGAAACGAGGCAGAGAAAATAAGGGAAAGCCCTCTCTTTCATGTCTTATATGATACAAACACTAAATCATTTTCCCAAGGGAGGACCTGTAAAGGAGTCTATCCAAAAGGATGTATGTTTAACAAGAATCTCTCTCATTAGCAATCCAAGAAGGGCCACAGTTAAAGCAGACGAATTATTTAGTTTTTGTCTCGTTTCCTAACATTGCCACTGAACTGAGGCATTTAAAGTTACCGTTGTCACAACACTAATTTATCTATTTGAACACTGGAGCTCTCTGGTGATTGAACGAGTTCTGCAGCAAGAACAGATTATTTCACCACCCGCATCTATCTGACTTTCATCGTTTTATGGATATCGGAGAGAAACCGACTACAATGAGAGAAAGCACAGCTTTCAGTGCCTTGATAGCAGTTTCATTGAGACAGAGGAAAACACTTTTGCAGCCAAAACCTTCTGCTCATGTATGGAAAACCAATGTCCTGAGCATTCGTGTTGCCTTGGAAACATGAAATATAAATACTACTAATAATTATTTTCAAGCAACCATAGTATCCAGCGCTGGGGGCCTGATCCGAGTTTCTCTGATCCACCCTTCGAACTGAAGGAAATAGCAAAGAAAAACAAATCTCAGCCAAGTTCCACTTGCGCTTGAGTTTCCAGAAGAGCTACCACAAGTTTTTCATGGGATCCCCACAAACAACAGGACAGCCGTGGCTCCCTTCACTCACAAGACAACACCTGTGTGCCCAGGGCCTGGCCTGCAGCACGGGGCCATCAGTGGGAGCGTGGGACACGACCACCCCAGGCTGCAGCAGAGGGGCTGCTTCCACCACCGTGCTACATGAATGTGGCAGTGCTATTTTTACACTTGGTCCCAAACTATTTCAAGCAAAAATTTGCTCACCGCAAGACTTCCTCGAGTTAGCCATTCATTTCTAAAGAGCTGTTCATAGCCGTGATTCTGAGTTTTCTTTCTCCAGTCTTCCTCAGGAACGACACTACTGCCAAACTCTACAAATCTCTTCTGGCTCCCTCTGAAAGCTGAACTGGCTACAAGACTGGATCAAAGGGGAAAAAAAACCTTTAATCTGGAGGCACAGCAGTATTTACATAACACAAGATAAGCTCAAACTCTTCATATCTAGCATATAGACACGCTTAAGAGAAGCATATTAAAATAGGCCATTTTAAATTTGATTTGGGGTGGGGGTGGGGGGAGACTTTTATAGCTACTGTAAGAGGAAACAAGGCTGGCAATCGAATCAGCACTGCTTGCAAGGCATTTAAGTGAAAAGCTCAGCATTTTCAGGATTTCCTGCCTGAAGGAGAACAATCTTCTGGAGTCATTTTCACACACAGGAGGAAAAGAGGACACAGAATCCTACTGCAGCCTGGGGCTAATTCTTCCTCAGAGCTGGAAACCAAGGATCATGAGGAGCCCTCCTGAATAAGTTAAAGGTTCAGATGTCAGCTTATCAACTGTGATTGCAAATTTTGGCAGCAATCTACTAATAGGACTGATGACAAAACGTACAAATTGATCTGGAGTTGATCTATTCCAGAACTATAAAAAAAAATGAAATGTTTCTCAAGAACTGTCCTCTTTTTAGCCAACTCTGGTAAACTCAGAATAATGGAAAGTTCAATACATGTATTGATATTTATTCTAATGACTTCATCATCTGACCTTACGGATGCACTGAAACCAAACACAGAAATGCTTCAATATCAAACGCCCACTTCTGCCTGCTCCACTTCTGCAAGAGCAAAGCTATCCATTCTGCAGCTAATTAGCTATCGTCTATAAAGCAATGGGAAGGGCCCTGCTTTAAATTTACCAGACCCATCTGGTAAAGGCTTTTTTGAAAAGATGAGGCTTATGTCGTATTTTGGAGCTATCAGAGCCAGAGGTTTCCCAGAAGAAGCCATCTATCATTGATAACAGCTGCCAGTCCTCAAGATTATCAGTTATAGTTCTTAATGATCACATCTATGAAAATGGTGAGCAAAGGATCAGGAGGCAGTGGCTGACACATGCTTTAGGAACACCATGGTCAAACCTGAGAAAAGCTGAGACAAGGAGCAGGGCAGAGTTTCTCAGCACCAAAAAATGAGAACAGAGAAACATCTCAGGGGTCCTTCTAAGGTCCTCACTGTCTATCCTTCAAGAAAATAGGAGAATTCATGCTTTTTTTGAGTTCAGGAAAGAACCAAGGTGCTGCTGCTTGTGGACGCTGTCCTGCTTCACTGGATGCCCAAGTCTCACTTAAGCGTGGGCAGCTTCAGTTCCCACCCCAGGCTGATTTCTCCTGTCCTGAAGTCCCACAGGTCAGAGCCCTCCTTTGCTCCCACTGCTGCCCACAAGAACCTGAGCTCCCAGCTCTGTATCTGAGTGAAAGCTGAAAGCTAACGATGTGCTGATCAGGCTCTGTCACACACACAACACGGTCACAGCCACAATTTCAAGGCTAAATTGCTGCAAACTGCACTTCTCCAAATCTCTGAGGAGTCTCAGACTACAGCAGGACTTGGATCTGATTTTTTCCCCCTATTCTACGTAGCTTCAGTTCATTTCCAAAGTGCTGCTTGTCTATTCTCTGGTTACAGAGCAGCTGAAGTGCAGTCAAACGCGTCCTGCTGCTTCTAAAGCAGCTTCTGTCTCGCTGCTCTTATCTGGGCAGCACAGGGCTGGGTCCTGCTTCTAAGGAGAGAAACAGCTTACATCACTTATGATGCCTCACGTTGTCAAAATAACCAGACAAGCTTAAAATACAAGCTGACACTGCTCGGAACTATGTGCTTAAAATGTTGAATAGTAGTGGCACAGAATTGGAAATACTTGAAATTATCAGAGAATAAAAATGCAAGATATCAGAGAAACGTCAAACCTTTTCTGTATTTCACCCATCAATAACACATCGTACACTGCTGTAAAGACAGAGGATGACAATGTCCAGGAAGCCCCAACAAGTGCCAAGCAAACATTGCTGCAGGACCAGTGGTGCATCACAGGAACACGTGTAACCTCCAGGGAACAGACTCACCAGGCAGCTGCTCCTCATGGGAACTGCAGACATTTCTCATTAGTGATGTGAATAAAAGCATTTGGGCCTGATTCTCTACATGTGCAGGACACCTAATGTTGCATAAGCATGGAACTTACACACAGAGAAAAGAGATGCCAAGAGGCCCTGAAGCATCACTGCTCTCAGAGGGAAATCCTACAGTGAAAACTTCAGGATCCATGGGAAAACTTCAGGATCTACTTGCTCACATGGATGAGGACCACTGTACAACAACACTGGTTGGCTGTATTCTACACACCAGATAAGATGCTGAATGCCAAATTTCAGATGGGCATCATGCATTTTAGAAATTAAAATACATGTTTTTGGGTTTTTTTAACCACATCAGTTGGATTTTTGTCTGTGAGAACCTTTTCCTCAGAGAGGCTCCTTTCATGGAAGCAGCAGGGTAGTGTGAGGTAACAGCACGAAATGAGGGATCTTGAAAAGCAGAGATGCTCTGCAGAAAGCACCACATTTGCATTTTAAGCTACATCTATTCTCTGAATACTCAGACATATGAAAGCAGCCCCGGACTTTTAGTTAGCAGCAGATCTTTTCATGTTAGCCTGAATTTAAAGGTCGTGCATGTTTGCAGCATTTGCACAGGGCAGCACAGCTCAGCTCTCCCTGGGAGCACAGCACTGTGCTGAGCTGTGCTGGGTTGTGTCCTGCTGCAGTGAGCAGCAGCCCCAGCACACCGGGGTGCTGTGTGAGACAGAGCTCTGATACTGCTGCCCTCAGTAAGGGCTTTAACACGTGTCAGAGCTACGACAGCTGAGCCTTTTTAGCCACATAAAGGCAGCGCGAGTGATAAGCAACTGAACAAAACCCACTGTCCCTTTCACAAAACAAAGTCCTGTAGGAAATTGGAGATACTTCAACTCAATTTTCCACTTTCAGAAATCAGACTTACTTTACAGCAGGCTGCTCAGGAATTGTTGAGCATTGCGAGGTTCTCCTCAACAGCTCTGAACTGCCCAGAATTCCACTTTCTTCCTTCAGTAGCCTGTAGAAGGTGAAGAGGAAGAAAAAGAATGAGGTTACAACCTTTGTCAGCTCCCCAGTGAGAAGCAGTGATGCAGCAGTGCGTGAGCCTTCAGGAAAGGGGCAGACTGTGTGCTGGATTTATTGACACAAACGTTGGTCTCAGTTATTGACTTTCTGATGCAGAAGATGCTGGCAGAAAAATTATCTGTATGCAGAATGGATAAGAGCTGAGGGTTTGCTTTAGCCTGTCAATATACACAGGACTTGAATGAGCATTGGTTTGTTTAGGGTTTGTGATTAAATTGATATGGCTTATGCCTAATTATACTGCTGATATAGATTGGCAATTAAACAGCATTAAGGAAGCAGAAGCTAACATCTTCAGTCACCTGCCACACACTGGGGAGCCAGCAGGGAAGGGCCCTGGGGGGTGATTTAAGGAAGCCCTGCAGAGGTTATTTCTGCAGTTCACTGACATCACATGAGGCCTCATCTTCTCTGACACTGGATTGTGAATCTTACGGCCACGAGGCAGAGGGCAGATGGAGTAGGAGCAGCTCTGCTGCCACACACCAGTGACAGGTACCTGTGCTGCGAGCAGAGGCACCAAACACCTGGGCTTCCAGCACAGCGGCACCCAGAGGGACTCAACCTGTTTCTAGATGCCTTCCTTCCCCTCCCTCTTCCTCTCATGACACAGAGACAGTTTCTCCCATAAGTGGAGGAAAGTGCCTGACCTCTGAAGAATATTCCGTTGAAGACCGGCTTGGCTTGCTCAAAAATCCCAGACGTGCTTGCTCAGCACTTCGTTAGGGGGTGAGCTCAGGTCTGACAGCAGCAGCTGGCAGGTGTACAGCCGGTGCCACCAACCCAGGCTTGCTTTTCCAAAAGCTCAGCAAGGCAGAGTATCCACCTGGGGTTCTGGAAGACTCAGCTTCTGGCCCCAATTCCCTTGCACGAATGCATTCCTGCTTTGCTCTATCGGCTTCACAAAAAGCTGACAACGTTTAGGCATCTGGTGTGCTGAGACCACTACTTATCCTAATGAAGAATGCAACTAAACTGCTTGGAGTTTGGGTTTTTTATAGCTGTTGTTTCTAACTAGGTAAAGCCCACTTCTCCCATACAGCACAGGATCGTGCTCAGGATCAGGCCATATGCTAAGAGGAAGAGGGGAACAGGAAAAGGGATTCTCCTTTCCCTCCTTCCCTTCAATAAACCCACACCTGGCTGTCATGCTGCCTTACGACATCCAGTGCTGCTTTGCACCCCTTGGCATCACCTGGTCCTTGGGCTGACCATAGAGCTGGTACCAGTCTCATACTTAACAAGGAGAAAAACACTGCTGATGGGCACAGCCAAACTTCCCCAGCACTCCTCCCTTCCCAGCTATATCCCTCTGTGATTGCTGCATTAAATTTCCCAAGTGTTACTGCTACCTTTAGGGTGCAGAGCAGAAGTTATATGAAGTAGCAGCATCCCTGTATGCAAGTCAAAAATTATTTTACATACAGCACGGAAACATCTGTAGCTCACAATGGCTGAAATGGGGTTGTATAAAATTGCAGCTAGTATAAAAAGTTTTGAAATAGAAACGAAAATATAACATCTATAGAATGAAAACATTACATATTGCTTTTAAACCCATTATTTTATGAGAAACGTGGTCATGTGGCATTTAATCAATTAACTATCTCAGGACTTAGTACATCTGTTAAAAATGTTCATGGTCAAGATAAGAAAAAAAGGCTTTGAATGAGTTCTCACCTCTGGTACGCTCACTGGGGCTGCTCAGGCTCTCCAGCACAGCTCCGTGTCCTGCATCATGCCAGCAGCACGGCCTGGGGCAAAGCAGAGTGCTTTTGGGAAGGGTGGAGAGAAAAGAGGTGATACATCACAGGGTCGATATTTGGGGAATACAAGAGTCACTGCCATTAGCAAAGGCCCTAACATGGGCAACATGAGCTTGTGCAAGAGGCTGCAAGGTAGGTACGTACGTGATGCTCGCATCTTCATATAAAACAAAAGGAACAGTGTTTATAACCTGTGGCCAAATGAATGAGGGTTACGTGTTATCCACATTTAAAACTCAGTTATTTACACATAACATTCAAAATCGTAAAGGCAAGTAAGAGGTAGATGGGAAATATTTGCTGTTTGATACTCCAGTTAAAAAAGGGGACTTTAGAAAGGAAGGGCAACGTTATTCCTAAATGTACAGCTGTTAATGGTCTCAAAAACATCTGAAGAAAAATAAATAATTAACAAATGTTGGAGATGCAATACAGAAAATTCTGGCTTAACAAACATGCAAGACAACTGTACAGATCAGAAATTCTTGCCCAGAAAACACGACGACTTTACAGGGTCACAGAGTTGGAAAAAACCCCTATCGGTCTCCTTTGCCTTTCTCTGCAGCAGGCAATGGGGAACGCAGGCCCAGCCCAGTCACCAGCAGGGCTGTTCAGTGCCACCTGCCCCTCCTAACCCACGTGAGCATGGATGAATACAGGCAGAAGCGAAGGCCGATGTGCACTGTGTGCCTGTGTGCAGCTGTGCCCTGCTACGTGCAGTAATGCATGGGCTGACCATTATCAAGCAGGTGTTTAAAAGACATCTGTGAGCAGTTCTGCTGTAGTCTAATTAGTGCTCTAATACATATTACAGTGCAGAGTCATCGTTATTTCCTCTTCATTAGCTGCTGATATATAATGCATCTTAATAAATCTTACCCATTTCCTTTTTTTTTTTTAATAAAAGAAAACCAAGAGTTTATTTCTCTCATTAACATAACAAAGGCAAAAGGAATATGATTAATGCATGCCATCTAAACTGTATGCTTTAAACATGAAAAAACAATGCACCATCTCAGCCTAACGTGCATTCACAGACTCTAAAATACACTTGTCAATGTTAACAACTGCACCCAAACAAAATGGCGCTGTAGAAAGAAGCAACAGAAAAATAAGCCACTCTCTTCTCACTATCTTTTGAGATCACAATTCCTTATTCCATTTATTTGAAAAGACAGAGACCACGAAGCCTCCCAGGATGCTTCAATATCATTCCAGGCATGATGGAGCCTGGCAGACAGAGAGCACATGGATGCACCTCCTACAGGCACTGCAGTGAGAGCCCTGTGTGCCAGTTCTGCCCAAGCACACAGCTATGGGATGGGCACTGCTGAAGCACCGGCCCCTCTTCCATCTCATCAACTCTCCACCAAACATGCTGAGAACTGAGATGAACTCACCACAGGGGCTAGCACCTGAGGAAGGCATGTCTGTACGCCTGCTCTGCCTCTGACAGCAGCCCTGTAATGTAATGACTGCACGTGGCAGCCTGCAGCAACTTGCCAATTGTGTCTGATCCCCAAAACCCAACACAAAGCTGCTCTGCAGCCCCACTCCCCACCTCCTGTGACAGAGCCACAGCAGATGCCTCACAAACCAGTCCCTGATGAGCTGGAACACCAAGCATCTCAGCATCACTGCACCAACATAAGCGGACAAATGCTGAGTAGATAAACGCAGACCAACACTGAGTAGGATGAGACTCAATGCCCTCACTTTACAGACAGGGAATCAGCAGCTAACAGATTAAACAATTTAGCATGGGCTGCTCAATAGAAGAGTCTCAGAGCCTGGGTGGCAATACACAGATCTTGTCTCCTGCTACTGTCTTCATTTAACTTTGCCACCAGCACCTTAATTATTTTCTTTTGTTGTTAAAAGGCAGAAGCTCAAGCATAGCAAATAGTATAAACAAGTGTGCAAAGCTTAAAAGAATGCTTGATGGGATTTTGTCTCCTTTGCTACAAATACCCAGGACAAAGAGGGAAAGGTTGAAAGCAGATGGGCAAATGAGTTTTCTTGGTTTGATTTTACAGCGTTTCTCTTATTTTTATTTAGCCAAGAACTCTCTGAAGCCTCCGAAGGAAAGGTTAACGGTGTCAGGAAAATTTAACATGTATTTGAGATGAATTCAACGCAGCTCTATTAGCTTTAGGTCTGCTCTTTTCTATACTTTTTTTCCCTTTAAGACACGTTTACATCTCAATTTAAAGAAACTACAGAACCACACATAACTGGAGTGGTGTGCTGTTCCTTGAGGCATACCAAGGAGCCAAGAAGCACAGCAGTTTGAACGCAGCACGGACATAACATTTGATTTCATATATTGATCACTCTATTTACAGTTAGTTGAGTGAGCACACGTTTACCATCGGTGCTGGTCCTTACTCTTGTTTTCTGTAGTGAACAAAACTGGCTGAAGCATAAGGATGGGAAAGCAATCATGTTTTATGACCATAGAAGTGATATCCATCCCCAGTAATGAAGCATGAAGGCTTAAAAAACAAAACAAACAAACAAAAAAAAACAAAACAAAAAAGAGCAGTCCATGGAGTTATGTTAACTGGTCTCTCAACTAGGATTTAAAATAATCTTAAGTGGATACTTTAAAAAACTTGGTTTTTAAAGGTATATTTAATTGAGGTTAACCCCAACTGTAAGAAAGTAAGAACGGCTGCTTGCTTAATTTCACTTGTAGACACATCTGTATTTAATAAGTATAAAGATATTTAATATTTTTGCAATTTTTCTCCCCCTTTCATCTGTTTAGAGGCTGCAGACACATTGCACACAATGCACACAGGTGAACACCTTTTATCAGTGGGACTTCTGAAGATGTTATTCCCAAACATCCACTCCAGCCAGCACGCACGCAGCACACAAGGAAGTAACCACAGAATCAATTAACACAACAGTTATTTCTGCAGTCTAAAGTCTAATTACCCATGCAACACCGATGGCTTTCAAGCTAACAGAAACACACCATTTCTGGTCAAACTAGGCCATCTTTTCCCTCCACACATCCAAGATCAGCAAAGCAGTGCTGGATCGTGCAGGGGAAGACATGAGATGGATCTCATCTGCTCTCAGCCAGCTGAAACACAATGAACCCAACCAGAACCAACAACCAGATCTCTGCCAGGATAGGGGCTTGCCCCCACACCCTGCTGTCCTGGGCTGGGCCCTTGAAGTGCTCCATACCCATGCACAGGCTCCTCTACTGTGCTGGCTCCAGCTATGGATGCTGGGTCTTAACAACAATTCTAAACCTTATAATTAGTTCATATATCTCAGACTTACAGCGGCCTTTGTGTAGAAGTACTTTACAGTTGAATAACTGTGATTCTCTCTATGTAAAATAGGCAACATCAGTATAATCCTTAAAATCTAATAAGGATTCCATCAGGGTAAAATCACTATCCTTAGGCAAGAAAGAACCAATTCAATTATGACGTTGGTTGAAAAATCGAGGGTGAAAAGTTGTAGTACATATTAAACTTGAGGCTGGAAAAGTTGTAGTACATATTAAAATGGTTACTACAAAATTTGTGCATCCAGGCTAACAAATGCTAATATGTTCTTTTGTTACCTTCCAATTTCTATGATTCATGTAAGCCTGCAGCAAGAGAAACTTGCTTTAAATTTCATCTACGTTAAAAAATAGCAATGCAATTAATTGTAAAGTTATTAGCATTCATGTCTGGTTGTGTTATTAAGCTGTACACATCAAATCTGGTAGTACAAGTACAGAAATGTCATAATGAAGTAGAACAGCATTTAATCAGAAGAATTTCTAAAGGTCATCAGAGCATCATATAAATCCATCCATGCATGACAGCAATATGAAATAAATAACTGAAAGAACACAATGAGAATAAACTTCAATCTTTGAGCTTTGTTTCCAATAGTAGAGGAATTAGCTAAATTTCACGCTGAGAGCACAGCTAACAGAAAATGCTGAATTCTGTAGCTTTAATTAATGAAAGACTAATAAGACTTAGATAAGGAATGTTACACAAGGGAGCTAACGAGGTATGTACACTGATAGCTTCCCATGAACAGCTGATCTCATACGTCTCCGTAAAACTGAAAGGAAGTGTTCTGTTCAGTTTTTTCTTCCTCATTAGCCAGATGAGCCCTAAATGATTCCATTTAAACAACCAATGATTTATTAATATTTTTTGCACTCATAACAACAGTTTGACTGCTTTAGGCACATATTACATGCCTGGCGCTTGGCAATGCCAAGCACTAGATCAATTTTCCTCTTCTAAGGAAGCGAAAGGCTCTCCCCACTGCATGCATGGGGCACAGCAGTGACCCAGGTGTCACGCCCAAGGCTGGCATTGAGCTGGTTCCAGCACCACAGCCCTTCCCTGCTCCTCCCCATGGCTCAGAGCCCATTGCCTTTCCCACAGCAATTCCTACACTGGGTGGTGATACCAAAATTGCACACCCTGCGTAGTAATACTAAAACCCTAACCCATACATCATCCATCCACCAAAGCAAGGCATGACATGCACTAGGAGGATATTAACACTGTCGTTTTCCATTTCCTTATTTTATGCATCCTCTCCAAGCCCAATCAAGGAAACAATTATTATTATTTTTTAATGCTAATAAATGACTGCAAAAAGCAGCAGACAACTCCAAAGGCTGACTACATTCTCATGCATCACTTTCAAATCATTTTTTTTTTATTCATTAGCATCTGCCCTAAATGAAAGAATTTATAACCACAGTCAGGTTTCCCAAGGAATCATCCCAGCAGTATGTTTACTGAATCAGCAGGAAAACTGAACAAACAACATGAAATCAGAAAAGAAAAAGGCTCTATCTAAATGAAAGCGAGAGGAGCTGAAAAGGACCACGAGATTATAATCTTAAATTAAAATTGCAGTGGGAGTAATACAAAAGATATTTTAATCACTACATCCAATTAAATGAAGTAAATCACTAAAGCACGTTAAGTACCTTAACTATTATAATAATTAAGAATCAAACGGAAGCGAAGCATCTCGGAGAGGCCGCTGATGTGCGGGCAGTGCAGCTCCCAGCTGCTGGAAGGCAGGGAGCTCTGCAGGGCCAGCTGTGACCCACTGCCAGGTGAGGGGCTCTCTGACTCAGGACAGCACTGCAGTGAGCACAGCATTGCTGTCTTGCCAGCGTTGCATCAACAATCTCAGCAACATTGGCATGTTCTAACCAGCAAAGATGGCCGTCGTCGTATGCCAGATCAGGGAGTGTTGGTGATAGATATTTTAATTAGTGAAAATAGCACCCAAGAAGCACAATTTAAATGTACGGTTTATCTCTCAAGGTGCTTTTCCATCTTTTCTGCCACAGCTGGAGCTGTAAGTTTTCTGAATATGACAATACCGCAATGGTCTGAAGCAGCACACACGCACACGCTTCCAGAATGGTTCCCAGTAAACCTTTTTTCAGAGTTACAGTTCACCCTTGTTTATAAAAGACCAATTTTTCCTAATTTCCACACACACAGGGTTTGCTCGCCTTCAAGAAAGCCAACCTTTCTGAAGCTAAACTGAAATGATGTGAAAGTTGGAATCAAAAGTCTTTTTTGCCCAGACAAAATGTGCTCCTATTTGGCACAGATGGGTCCTAGGGAGGGAACTTGTCCTGCTGGAACACTTTGCTACTTGAAGACCTTCTGGACGGCAGGGAGACATTTTCACAAAGGGCAGAGAGCACAGCGATGGAGCACCATCTTGTGCTTTGTTTCCTTCTTGTTTGGCCAGTTCTATAGCCCTGAACATTATAAGCAGTCCCCAGTAGCCACAGGGCCCTACTCTGCAGAGAGGAGGAATGCTGCTTGCAAGTCTGTGTACATACTCGATTTTCAGGGCATGCAATTATTTTTAACACTTCTCCTTCCATTTTCCCTTTGCATACGCCATATTTTCCCTTTGCATATGTGCATATTTTATCTAGCAAAATTTTGTGAATACTCTCTAAAAAAAAAAACAAAAGAAGCAGTAAGTTTGTTCTCTTTGTTGTTCCTATTTGTTTTCCCTATAAGAAAAACGCACTGAAGTGCTCAGGGTTGGATTTCATACATTGTAATTTTACCTCCAGAATGTAATTTCTCCCACACTGCACTGCATGAAAGGGAAGAGAATACAGCAGTAATGTGCTTTTTTTTCATTCCTACCACTTCTTTATTGCTGGCAAGTAAATACAATTACACATCATGCACAACAATACACGCTAAAACTACAGAAACTACAAAAGAGCTGCAGTGTATCTATGTCCATTTGAGAGCTATCAAGCCTCCATTAGGGTAAAGAAGAAGAAAAGAAAGAACTTACAGAGACACAGATGTTCTGGCAGCAAGGAAGAGCTGCACCCTGAGGCAGCCAGCACCAAAGCCCTTTACTGGAAGACTGCAGCATTCCCACCCTTCAATTGTATTTGCAATATTACATTTAAGAATCTCATTTTCACGAATTTCAGCTCTGTCTCTTGAACCACAGAGCTGTTAACATTTTCCATGTTAGATTTGGTGTAGGTACTGCACTTATAGGACCAATCCTTTGCTTTACTCCTCTCTCAGAGCACAATCTGCTCCAGTCCTATTGCTGAGAACTCCCAGCAGTTCCCAGAAATCTGTGGATTCCCCCCAGTCATAGAATCATTAAGGTTGGAAAAGACCACTACAACCATCTAGTCCAACAGTCAACTCATCACCACCATGCCCACTAAATCAAGTCCCTAAGTGCCACATCTAAACAATTCCAGGGACGGTGGGTGACTCCACCACATCTGGACAGCACCAAAATGGTGCTGGTGTCCTGGTGGCAGGCTGCAAGCAATGGCTGAGAGCTGGCCAGCCCCACACCCCCCATGATGGGCTGCAGAGCTCCCACAAATACCAGAATCAGTGCAAAAGGCCCACAGCTGAATGCCATCCCTCTGCAGGGATCTGCACTACAATGCTGCCTTAAAAAAAAAAAAAAAAAAAAAAATGCAAGCCAAAGACAAAAAGCTACAATGAAATACCAGCATGAATCCAAAAAGGAATCTCTTCAACACGGATACTTTTATCACAATCCAATTCAAACTTCTTCAATTTTAACACAGACCCTGCACAGATTTTGGAACAAGTCCCTGAGCCAATCTTGTCCTTCAGCACACACTGTGTGGGCTGAATGGGGCACACACACTGCTGGCCTCCCTGCTGCCACATCACCCCTTCCCCAAGCCAGGATATCCTCAGAATCCCTTCCCAAAGTGTAAGCAGCCATCAGACGTGTTTCACCTCCCACCATATAGAGCTTACACTTCCTTATGTCTCAATTTCAGTCTGCTTTATCTTATCACCTAATATATCTAAAAGTCATTCACTGTCTCATGCTATTATCGTGCATTTGAGCAGCCTTATCTATGGGTATGAAAGCCTGACAGTTCTCAGCTCTTCTTTCATTTTGGATTTGTTTGGGCTGATGGACAACGGGTGCATAACCGCTGAGCATTCCCTGCCCAGATCCAACTTCAGGCACCATCCATAAATTCCTCCATAACTACTCTGTCTTTTCTTTCCCTAGATTATCCCAACAGTGAGAAACCTGCTTCTTTCAGTAACATTTTGGAGATGCGGTGTTTCCTAAGCGAGGACAGCTTCCTCAAGAGCAGGGTAGGAGGGCTGGGGCAAGTTACTGCGGGCACCTTGACCAGAAGCATGCTTCTATCAAGACTTCACCTGCTCAATTATCTTTTTCATCTGTTTTTTCAGCTCTTCAAAAACATATCCTTATTAATGGAATTCTAGAAGTTCCCATTATATATTCTGCTTTTCAAGCACAGTAAATTGTGATACTGAATGCTACCCGGTGACAGCAAGTTCTTTAAGGGTTCTTGTATACAGCACTGCTCTTCCCATCAAATTTCCAATAAAGTATTTCCATTTTTATATCTGAAATCCCAGAAATGGCACTAGAGAAACCTGGCATTTTACTCTTAAATTTAATACAAACTATTTCGCTCAGCATGAAAGCATTTTAAAATGACTCCAGTGCAGATTGTGGTTCACTCTGTTGTATTTGGTGAGCTTAGTACATCCATGGCAACTGATGAATATTACTGCTGCTATTGCTATAAATAACAAACCTATTTGGCAAAGTCTGAGATGTAAATATTAAATCCCGCACAAAGGCAATTTTCTGTTCCTTCCTTTGCTCCCTTCTGAGTTGGGAACCTATATCCGCCTGTCAGTAGATTATTTCCAAACAGATCTGCAGGTGTCACAATATTACAGAAACCAGCAATTTCTATTGGCACTGTCTTCCAGAGGGATCTCATGGCTGGGGCCAGGTGTTGGGTGATGCCAGAGGCAGCCCCAGCCCCAGCAGAGCTCTCCAGCACCCACTAACACGTGTGCTATTCATGGCTTCGCTTTTACAAAGCTACAGGCTGAGCACCTGCAGTAGCCTATGCACAACCAGGTTGCTATTTTACATGCACAATTAGGCACGGGGCACACAAATGGAGTTAATCCCCTTCCAACAGATGGTAGCAGTGCCTGCGAGCCCCTCTGGAAGTGCTTTGGAGGCAGCAACAGAAGCCGTTCAATGATGGGTTACTCCCAACCCAGACCTCACCCATCAGTCCCCAAAACACAGCTGGCTACACCTTACCCAGGAGCTGCCAAATACCCCAACACAGCAGCCAAAAACCAGTGCAGAAGGCACTTGGATCAGAAGAAAAACAGATCTCCTCTCCTCTGAAAAATCTGCTTGTAGTCCTCTTAGTTAAATCTTGTCTTGTTAGGCAAAACAGCCTGCATCGAGGTGTGCTGCTCTTGACATTTTGGGATGTGAGTAAACAACGTAAACATGAGCGTGGGAGAAATAAATGGGAATGGCAGAGAACTGCTGCTCAGATGCAGTGTGAAACCCTCAGGCACTGAATGCTACAATTCTTTGTCATAAACACATCAATTACAGTGTTTATATCAAAGCTCTCCATAGATTATACTATTAATATAAAAATGACAGCTGCCATGCAACATATACAGCAATGTCACCCTTTGTAAGCCTACATCACAAACAGGGGGTTGAGTCTGCACAATGCAGGTTCTTGCTCAGGCAAACACTTGATTAAATTCAGCTAAAGACCTCAGAGTTTGTGCCAAGACCATGCTTGTAATGCAATTTAAGTACATAATTCTAAAACAACTAATTCTCGACGTAATACCAAGTAATTAAATCGGCAGTGTGAGCACCTGTGGATTTTTTGGTGTACGTAACATTACATTTACAGCTGCAGAATCACTGTGAGGTTCACAGAGCCCCATCTGTACTTAGAGCAGTTCAATCTCTTCCAACCTGGGAATCACCTCTATGAGGGTTTGTGTATAGACAGACAAGAACACAGACTCTTCCTGCACATCCCTCTGTAAGCTGCATCAGTGCAGGAACACAGACACTGCCCTGCACGAGGGCAGCCGGGGTTGGCTCCAGCTCAGGCAGCTGCTCTGGGAAATGGAACCAACACAGATGTTGGGGTGGAGGAGGGAGGAGGTCAAAGCAATCATTTGAGAAAAGGCAACAGCAACTGAAGCCCGCCATGAAGAATTAAAATGAAAAGCATTTTAATTTGCACATTCAGGTGGTAGCCACCTAATTACGTAGCATAAACAAGGGGGGAAAAACCAATGAATAATTAATCTGCACTTAACATCAACTTCACTTCTTGCATAATTTTTTACCAGAATAAGTTACTCTCGTTTAGAAATCATCACGTGGGAACATATTTACTCTCAGAATTTGAAAGCAAGTTTGACTTCAAGATGAGTCTTTGAAGCACACCTCGGAGCATCGAGGTTCTGAGCTGGGCAGAGGGAGCTGAGTCAGGAGAGCAGCATCTCCACTCCTCCCAGCTGTCCTCCTGCAGCACGGCCAGAGAGGGCACCCGGTCCATCCACTCATTAATTTACAATTAAATGAGTAAAATACAACTATTTCCTTTAAATTGATGAATTTAAAGAAAACCCTTTGAGAGAACTGTGTCACCAGTAAGTTAGCTGAGGGCAGTTCAGTGGCTGAGTTCAGGGGCCCACTGCAGCCTCAGCTTTTTGCTGAGGTTTAAATTCTGCTGCACTCAACACTCCAGTGCTTAAATCCTCCTCTGAATCTTGCCCTGGGCCACTTTAAGTGCACAAACAGATGCCAAATGAGTCTTTCCGTGGTGAAATACCTCTCCAGAGCCCAGCCACCTCCCAACCAGCTCTGCATTCTGTTTACTGACTGTTATTGCCTCATTTCCCAAGTGCCTGCTTTTAAAATCTCTCTGCTAATTTTACCGATTTGAGGTATTTTCGTTTCTCTTCCACTAGCAACCTTCCCTGAATTCTCTCATTACTGATACCCAAATGGCCACTCCAGAACCGCACCTTCATGCAGTGCTGAGTGCAGGAGGGCTGCACTGAGTTATGCTGCAGCTTTCCCTCATCTCTGAGCCTCTGTGAGCACGAGGAAGTCTTTCAAAGAAAATAGGTTTTACTGCCACAAACGCTAAGGAAAATCAATTTATCTTTGTTCTTATCTATAGACTTATCTGCAAGAAAATACCAGCCCGATGGTTCTATATACTGCTGCTAGTTCTCATTGTCTGGATTAAACACTTTCATTTTTCCATAATTTGCCACACTTGAAATTTTTTATGGCCAATTTTGGAAATGGAAAGCTCCCGTTGTTTAAAAATAATGGTGCCTGCAGTACTGGAGGGAATCATTGCTTCTCAGCTGAACCAAACTGACTGTGGGATGGCAGGAGTACCTGCAGCACAGTGCTCACCCCCAAAGGCCACACTGGAATCAGCTCCATTGGTTTATAATTGTGTTTTGTTTCCCTTCAATTACAGGAAAGAAGTCTGTATAGGCAAGAGGTGACTGAGCAGAAATCCAGCACCCTGATTTGACTCAGCGCATGCCCGGAGCTCCTTGGATTCCTTGCAGTTCTGGGCTGCCTGCTAGGCTGAGCCCTGACCCTTTGCATCTGGGACCACCTGCACCTAACAGAGGAATGCCAACCCCAAACTACCAGGCACATCCTTACGTCACTGAGCCACGTGCACTCACTGACCCAGCTCAGCAATTAGCTGCTCCAATGTAAATGTGATCTAATCATAGCTGCTGTGCTACCTCCGATTAGTGGAGTTGGTTTCTGTTTACATGCTATTTACATAACTGCATGGAGCTATTAAGCATTTGCACCCAATTAAAAGCTGAATCATTCACAGGATAATTTCCCAGCGCTGACCCACCTGCTCCTTGTGACAGTTCTGCTCAGCACCCACACTGCCGAGTGCCTTCTGATCTCTGTGCTGAGATTGTCGTGCACCCCATAAATTCCATAACACACCAAACTAAGGACCTACAAACAGCTATCATTTGGGATAATATACATTTAATTTCAGCCCATAAAGCTGCTAGCTCTTGCTGCAGCACCTTTCCAAGACAACAGTTCTGTGTTGGCTAAGCAGCATGTGTCCTGCCTGCAGCCTTCAGCCAGCACAGAGCTGGGACGGACAGCTGGATCTGAATAGGGGAAAAACACGAAGACATGGAATCACAAGCTCTGCTGAGGCAACAGAGCCACAGCTGCTCCTCTGAACCTGACCCAGGGCAGAGCTGGACCAGTGGTGGCACAGAGCAGTCAGAATGCTGCTAATGTCCAGCTTGGTGGCTTGGTGCATCTGTCTGACACGGCTAGAAAGTGCCTCACAGACCCTACAACACAGGGGCAGAGCTGTGTGTATCCCCAACCCTCTGCCCTTCTCTGGTGAACCCCTCCTTCCAACACACTGCTACACCTTTCAGCAGCAACTTGCAATCAAATTTATTTCCATAAATGCACTGAACTGCAGATTACAGTACAACCTTTCCTTTGCTCGCTGCTGTCTCCCCTACGTTTCAGTATTTAAAGCCACTTTCAAGCACGCTTTGCTATCTCTCCTCAGCACACACTGCCAAGTCCCTGTGCAGGGTTTCGATGTGACTACGGGAAGAAGCTAAACCGAGAAATACTGTCACAAAGAAAAAGGGAAAAGGAAAAAAAAAAAGAACCTGACAAGAAGAAAAACTGACACAGGAAAAATGCCAGCCCTCTACAGTCAATCTTCAGGTTGGCAGAAGAAACACCATTAAGCACAAAGAAAGAGGGTCTCTGATGACAGATGTATGCACAGGCTTAACACAGGGATGATTAAAAAATAAACAACTATAAAAAAGTCACATTTCTCTCCATTTAGTCTTAGCAACGATCTGTTGCAGCTCACGGCCGTGACTGTGCAGAGGCTGACAGCACGCAGTCACAGCAGCCCTTTTGCCCAGCCCCACTGACCAGAACAGGCATTAAGCCCTTCAGCCCAAAGCACCTAGTGCTATTACAGGTTTACTTTTTCCTTTTTTGGAGGCATATCGTTCCTGTGGCACCAAACCCAAAGAAAGCTGTTTGCAAGAGTGAGTGATGCCACAGCAATTCGGTCCCGTGGGGTGCAGTAACCACACACCTCTCTGCCATGGGCAGCTTTCTAGGGATGGCTGCGTTGGCACCCAAGGGTCCTAAGAGAGCAGCCAGGCTCCTGCACACCTGCCCAGGCTTTTCACCTCTGGGGACAAGGCATACCTTGTTCATTTTGATAGTCTTTATTTAGCAGTAACACTCCAGGCAGCTTGTAAAAATTTCTCTGCTGCAGAAAGAGGAACTGTTTTCAAAAGCCCAAATAATTCCATTTTAGGGTCTTATCCTGATAATCACAACACTGATATTTTTCATATATACTTGTAAGAACTGAGATCTTAAATTGAAAGTAACGTGGACTCATTACAAGATCTAAAAGAAATGGGACTGGAAAATTAAACTTTTTAAGTGTATGCAGGACTATAAAAGTTTTTAGAGGTGTAAGGATGCAGGTACTCACCCAGCAGTACCTGACTGCATTTTTCAGCCTTTAAAAATACACAAAAAATGGCTCACTCTGCATTTTAGAAATAGGAATATGCAGCAAGATCTTTAAACAAGTTTACATCCCCAACTCCCATACATTTTGCCCACGGCCCCTAAATCATTGCGTGATTTTTGAAATGTTTATCTTCCAGCTAAGCAGTATCAGTTGTCTGAAAACCATAAGTGCAACAAATATCTGCCATGGTAAATTACCCAGCCAGCACAGTGAGCGCCCAGACACATGATTAAGCTGCCATGGATTAACAAGCAACTACATTTCACTAAGCCGCCTGTACCAACACTTTTAGCCCAATGCAAATTAAGAAAAATGAGTTAGCATGAACGTATTTCACCAGGGTCTGAGCCTGCGTTTGTCATGGGCAGAGGACGTACACAATCAGTTATCACAGTGCAGCCAAGCAAGCATCGCTCCAGGACTTTGCTTGGAGCTCCAGCAGCTCCAGCAGCACCCAGGGAGTAGCCAGCTGTACCTGGGAGCCACTCATCCCAAGTCCCTGACCACCAATGTCACTGCAGCATGGGGGTGGGAGGAAGGCAGAGGGGCAGGTGAGCACCCAGTGCAGTCGGCTCCTCCCAGCAAAACTGTACAGTTGGGTGGAGAAGGAGCCACTACGTAAGCCAAACCAGCCTGGTAATAACGTGCTAAAAATAATTGAGTAAGTGCATCATCTGTTAAGCTGGGAACTCACTGCCAAGTCTTCCTGGAGTAGGACATGCGTTCCTCCCCCTTCCAAGGCATCCAAAGATGTAGATATTGCAGAGGAGTCGAAATAATCTGTGACATATACATTCCCATGTGGGAGGAGAAAGGAGACTCCCCTATAGACTCCTATGTTTTTCTCAGAAGCAGCTGGTGCTGGCCACTGTGAACAAAAGGATGGTCTTACATGGTGCTGTTCCTATTCTGCTATGTCAGTATTATGTCTTTGTTTCATTTATTGCACCTTGCATAAAAGCTGGGCTCCTGACCTCAGCAGAGGAGGGTCATCACAGTATTTCTCACTTTGTTTTCTGCACAGATCCTTATAAATGAGGGATACGACCCTTTCTGGAGACTTCTCTTTTTCTTGCTTTGTTTCTCTCTTCAGCTAAAATAACAGACAAAATGGATTTGGACAGTTTTTGTCAACAGGGAGCTATAGTTAAAGCTGTCTGGGAAATAAAACAGTGGGTTTTTCAACAATAATGTTTTAATGAATGCTCTGATTCTACACAAGGATGGAGTGAGCCAGGCGCTGAGCAGAGCTATGGGTCCCAGCCCAAGGAGGGATGCAGGGCTCCAGGAAAGCACTCACTGACAGAGCACCAATGCAGAACTGCTCCACCCTATAACTGCTTCCCTATGGCCTACAGTCATCCACTCCCCACAATCAATTGCTAATTTAAAGCAAGACCATCCCTAGAGTGCAGAGACTGGCCTGCAAGGCAGGAGCAGGACCCTCCTCTGCACCTGCAACCTCTGTAAAACATGACTTTTAGTTCTTATTAATTGACTCTCAGCCCTCTCCTTACTTCCCTCTTTTCCCTACAAATCTCATCAAAGCTTTTCTGTAATAGCGATCTCAAAACACAGTCAGCTCAATGAGCTGCTAGAAGAGCCGAAAACACAGGTCCTGAGGGATTGCTATCATCCAAGTAGGATGAGGGTGGAGCTGAAGCTTTAAGCCAAGTAACTCCAAGCACAATTCAGACAGCACAGAACTAAAGGAGGGCTGGGGAGGGGGGAAAAGGGGAAGGGGAGGAAGAACAGCTTTTGTTTTGGGGAAGGAGTGATTTAAGCCAAGAGACAGTTAGTTAGCGTCCATTCTGGACATCTCAAAACTGCCCAGAGGCAAAACAAACAAAACCATTTCTTTGCTGGTATTCGGGACACTTGGAAGTTCCTTGCCCGGGGTACTTAATTTAATATAAAACAAATCACCCTGGAGCAACAAACAGAAAATTTGCTAGTAAACAAGACAGCTCAAATTATTTAACAGCGGAATCCAGAATAATTAAGCCACAAGATCCAGAACATCTAAAGCTAATTATATAAGCAAGTACCCAAAATATCTCAGCTATCTTTTGAAGAACAGAGAGCTGGATATTCAATTTCAATATGAGAGCAGCCAGTGCCCAGGACAGCTGGGCAGTGCAATGTACCTTTGCCTTTCCTGGTTGCTGGCACATTGCTGGCAGTGACCCCACTGCCTGCCCATGCTCTGCCTCTGTCCCTGGGATGCCCCCAGCTTCACTGTGCCGTGCCACCTCCTCGTTTCCATGCTCAGACTGCAGTTATCTCCGGGACTGAGGGCTCAGTACACACAAAGCTTTCCTTGCAAAAGGTTTTTGGAAGCTGTGAAGTTTGGGACTTGATGGACATGTGATGGAGGAATTGGCAGTGCTGCTGTACCTGGGATGGACAGTGCAGCCCCTACGCAGCCATCTGGGAGGCTGGCAAGAAGCTTGGGGCTGCACTGTTCGACCAGATAGTTCTGGCAGCACAAGGAACAGGTTTGGAAGATGCCAGGAACACGTTACCTGCCAAAAAAGGTTGAGCTGCTGTCTGTGGTCCAGGATAAAACAGCTGTTTCTCTTGATGTGAGGGTGTATATGGTACCCAACAGCATGAAGCTTGCAGAGATGCCAGAACCAAGGGCTGGTTTATCAGATCAAGCTCCACTTGGTACTGCAGTGTCTCATTATCCTGCAGCACATGGTGATGCTTAACACAGCATGCTTACAAGGAAGCTGTAGGCTGAGGGCCTGGGAATAATGCTTGTTTTTCTTGTTTGGGATCTGCCTCTTCATCAGTTGGGGCTGGGGGCCTGAACCTCAGGGAGGATCGGGGCTCAGTTCCTCACCTCTCTGCTGCAGCACTGCACACACACGCCCCTGCAGTGACCTCCCTGTTAACGTCACTGCCAGGACACGGGAGTGAGCCTAAGGTGGGAATGACAAAGCTGAGAGGGAGCCACTGGGGCAAAGCGGCAGCTTTGGGCACATCTGGCTCCAGACCTCCACCCCTTCCCACATCTCACTGATCACCACCCACCACAGCAGCTCTGCAGATGTTCTTAGGTATCTGGGCCCCGTGCCAGATGCACACACCAACCTCTGAACAACAGCTATTACTCTGTGACCATGCTCAGAGCATCAGCCTCCGCTGGAACCATCAGTCTCAGAAGTGATGATTCAGTCTCTGTTTCCCTTCAGACTTCATCATTACAAGGTCATCAAGCACAGCGTGATATAAAACGCACATAAAGCAGCCACCAGAGTTCCTAGGAATACCAAGCAGTTTCGGTGTCTTTCTGCAGTACTTCAATCTGGCTGCTGATTAACTCGTGCTTTATGCTTAAAATCTCCTTGCCAAAAGAATGTCTGAGGGGATGTATGAGCACTGAATGACACGACTGTAATTACAGGCAAACGGATGTTGCACGTGTGAGAAAGGATGGCTGCAGAAACACCGAGGGGTGAAATTAAACACTTGTGAGAAGTAATAGGAAAACATGAACGAAGCCCAGAAATTATGAGGATTTCAGCTAACTGCTTTTCAATTTCTTTAAATGTGCCTTCTGGCTTTTGAATACCTCATTCAGTTTTTTGTCTATTGTTCGAAAAGTTAGAAACCCTCTTGAAAGTAAAACATGAATTTCTCACCAGTGATGTGAGTCATAGAACACTGGCAATAAGAATTTGCAAGGCACTGCACAGCTCAAACTGACATGGTGAGAGTTGGTAGCACAAGTCCCCAGGCTGTGCACCCACGGAATCAAAGGTTACAGCCACCTCTCCTCTGGATGCTGCCACCAGCATCCACACCTTCACCAAACCCACTGACTTGCTGCCAGCACTCATCTCTCCTCCCCTCTTCTCTCTTTTAAAACAACGCTTGCTTTAAGATCCCTGAGCCTCTCTCTGTCAAACCTCTGGGCTTTTCATCTCTCCTTGCAGCACCACACGTCAAGAGTAGCCAAAACAACCTTTGCTCTTCGCTTGATTCCAGCCTGCTTCAAAGTGCCTTCCCAGCACAGCAGCTGATGCTGCTGACCCTCCTTGCCTGCTTCTTCCCCCACAGCACTGAGAGTTCTCCCATCCTCACCTACATCCTGCTGCCCACAGGACTTTGCCACATTCACAGTGAGCCCCTCGCCCACCCCATGGACCCACAGCTCCTCCTATGCATGGCTATGGGCTCCCTGCACAGCACCACAGCCACATCCTGGCAATCCCTGGCCCAGAGGCACTGCCTGCCCTGGGCTGCGTTGCTCACCACTCCGACACGTGTTTGTGCTGATCTTATTTCAGCTGCACACATCGCTGCAGGAAACTTGTTCAAGCTGACTTACTTATTTTTTGAGCTGTTAATTTAATGGTTTTATTAAGTGACTCTGAACGAATGCCATTAAAGCACATAGTAGTTGGGTTGATTGAATGATTGATTTTACACAGCTGTCTTCTTCCTGTGCTCCTAAGTACTTTTAGTTGTGATTAACAAACCCCACCATTTTGCTATTCCATTTCACAGCTCTTTGGCTCATTTTGAGCTTCTCTTTTTACGTGTTCTTTATGGGGTTATTATGGGGGAAAGATTTAGACATTTTTTCCCCAACAGAACTAGTGGGAGAGGTGGGGCCAGTAACCACTGCTCCAGCCTCATCCCATCACTCTGGGCTTTGGCATTCTCATACGAGATAACAGAAGGCCAATGAGAAAATAGCCCACAAACTGGACAAACTCTGAGATATGTCACCCCAAGGTGTTTGTCCCATTTCTAGTAAAGGAGCAATCTACTTTGATGCATACTATAAAGTTGTCATTAGGGAGCACCTAATTCTGATACAGATATGTCTCTTGCTAATACTAGAATGCAGTTACAACTTTATATTCTAGAATAAACAAAACATTCCACATTTTTATTGACACATTGCTGATATAAATATAGAATATCAAGGAAAGTAACATATGCAAGTAATTAGTAAAGAGTTTTTCAGAAACAGACCCCATCTTTCCTCATTCCATGATAATTGGACATTTTAGATCCTTCCTTCCTAAAGTGGGACAAAAATTCGAGATCTTGGCACCCAGTGCAACTTCAGCTACAATGCTCCACCTGGACTGTCAAAGTGATTATTTTTGATTCTTGACAAATATCAAACAAACTCAGTATATATTATGTTTTAAAGAAAGAGTTATTCTGACGCACAAAAGGTACTGCAGAAAGGCAGGGTATGCCAGGCCCTGAGCCTGAGGCACACAAGAGATGCAGTGAGCTTTTGGCAAGATGAAAGCATCGCAGAGGAGGAGAGCTTGCTTCAAGAAATCCTTAAAATAGAAGAGGCATACAATGATATCCCATAAAAAGAATGGAAGATTGGAGGGCTGTGCAAGGCTCTGTTTGGAGAGTGCAGAAAGCAATCAAAAGTTTTATATACATTAAAAAAAAAACTTTATACTGCTCACCCAAAAAGAGGAGCATTGCAAGAAAATTCTCCCACAAGTCCTTAGAGAATTTAAGGGCAGAACAAGCTGGGACTCCTGGACTAAGACAAACAAGACAGTTTATATTGCTTTTCAATTATTTTAGGCTGGGGAATCACAATGGAGAAAAGGAAAAGTGTCAAGTTGAGATACAGAGCAGAAAACCCTTTATTAGTGGAAGGTGGGTTTTCACAATGCTGTACAGCTCCAGCCACAAACCCCTTTGCCTCTCATTGCCCGAACCCTATAGTTGATGTTGTCCTTATCCCACTTGGAAACTTAGGCTGGGAGGGGAAAGGCACCCTGTGCAGAGAGACCATACAGCCACAAATACACACCAAGGTCTGCTGGGGGAAGAAGAATTCCCATTGCTGAGCAGGTGACAGAACTGGAGAAAACCAGCAAGCCTTCCCTGTACCCCAAACACAAGGATGCAGACTCCTCACATCTTGGAGCAAAGAGCTTTCTTTGCTCTGAGTGAGGAGTGGGATCGGCCACGTGTTACAACAGTGGTGAGGCAGGACAGCAGAGCTGCCTTTAGCTAATAGCTCAGCAACCTGGACTTTGCTCTCTGTGCTGCTGGACAGAACACCTCCCATTCCCCAAAACATGGCCCTAGCCGCAGCCATGCTGCTCCGAAGCTAATTCCCTTTGCTCAGGATTACTGAAGGTTTGTTGTGCCATTCAGACAGATTATTTTTTAGTGAATGTCATTGTTATCACCATCTGGCCGTCTTCAGATTCATCCTGTAAGGAGGAGACACAGGGTGCCAGTCCACACTCGAGTGATTATTTAAGTACCTTGTCTAATGAGTGTTTAAAGTAAAATCAACATATATTCACCGGGTCACGGATGTGAGAGGAGGAAGAAAATCAAACTCTGATTCAAAGGGCAAGAAGAACATTTCTGAACACAGAATAAAGACTTCTACAGGAGAAAAACAGCATCACTGATGGAGAGGAAGAAAGGAAAGGCAGGAGATGTTTGTGTTGTGTTCTATGATCAAAACAGGAATGAGTAGAGTTTTGAAGAGGAATGAGTGGGGGACTCAGGAGTTGGTGGGGAAAATAAGAGCAGAGGCAACAAGGCCAATGAGAGCAAAAAACACCTTGGCAGCTCCGCTGAGCAGAACACAAAGGATGATGTGATGCTCCTGGCAAGGGGTTTGCTGTCATTCTGCCGTAACATGAGGAGGAGGAGCACAACGCACAGATGTGGCCAGAATGACAAGTCCAAAATTTTGGAAAAACCGTACCGTTTGAATGGACAAACAAGGCATGGAAATGGAAAGAAGTCAAGTTATAAAACACTTCAGTGTTTACTGTGCTAAGATTGAGTGCGTCAAGGCCGCACAAGATAGGCCAGCATGTGGGATTAGGATGATGCAGTTTATGAAGGTTCTCCCACCTAATAGACTAATGCTCAAAGGCAGCTTGCTGTCTCCAGAGGTCCCTTCCAACTCCTATGATTCTCTGATTATAGTCTCCAATAAACTACGTCCATCCCCTGCCTGTGCACAATCCTAGCAATAAGCCATATTAACACCATGCACAACTCAGTAAAGGACTGAACTGCTCCATCACCTTAATTACTGCCGCAATAACGTTTGATCCAACACAACAAAATCTATGTACATTCACCAGGAACAGAAGTTACAGCTGCTAGCATTCTGATGCATAAAAGCAGCATTAGGAAAAAACGCAGTTTTGCAGGGAAAAGAAAATTCTGTTGCTGCAGATATACCAACATACCAAGCTATTTTCGCCTCCAAGTTGAAACAGGTTTTTGTTTGGCATCTGACAAGTATTTGAGTCACAGCTGAGGGGAGAACATAATGCCCACCTGCTGTCATATTGTTCTCCAGCTGATTGTCCTCTTGATCTGTGGTGCTCACATTCGCAACAGGGGGTGTAAGGAGACAGAGAGAGGAAAAGGGGCTGGACAGATGTGCTGGAGAGAATGGTCAAAAATGCACAGAATGGCCTCATCAGCAGAGCAAAAAGCCACGTCTTTACAGGAGGGGGAAAGCGAGAGGAGAAAAGGTCACTGGGAGAGATCTTATTTAAGCAATATCCAGAATGAAATTAAGTCTTAAATATCACTCAAACAAACAGCTCTATCTTGTTATGTAAAGGTGATTTTTCCTCCTTGAATCCAACACGTTTGTTGAATTTTCATGCCGAAAGCCACCTTTTGTGATACTTCTACAGAATTCTGCAAGGAGCAGCCAGGTACAAGACTGCTGCTGCCCCATGGGAAGCACCCACTGCAGGAGGGGGACAGGAAGGGGCAGAACAGGGAGGCTCATGGTGCTTCTTCCAGGCTCAGATCTGTCTGTGGAGACTGGCCCTGGCTGGGAGGATGGATAGGAAGAAAACGATTTCATCCCCATTTTTTCAGGCACTGCAGTAGGAAGATGTGTTTATGAGCACACAGCTGAGATGCCTGAATGTTGCCCCCTCCCAGTGAGGCTGGGCACAGAAACTCAGATGAGAATGGCACGGAGGACAGATGAGACAGTCTGCCCCTGTAGGAGGACACTTGGAGTGAGCAGTGGCAGCACAGCTGGATGTTGCCATGCTTGGAGATGCACCCAAAATCACCGTGCACCCTCCAGCCCCTACACTTGCTTTTCCTGGAACACCACCAGCCTCCACCAGAGCCCACAGTGGCTCTGCAGTGTGAGACAAACTGCCCCAGAAGTCCCACGCAACCACTTCAGTCTGTCCTCCAGCACAACCCAACCTAATGTCTTCCTCCCATTCTTTCTGCCCGTGCATCATAACACAGCAATAAATATCCTGTCATTGTAAATGCCATATCCTCAGCTGTTAGCAGAATAGATATAAAAATCATTCTGCCTGCATTGCTTTGCCTTGCTTAGTGTAAAATATAGGTATTAAAATGGTTTATGTACATTTAAATTCAATATTTTAATACCACTTCCAACACAAATAGCTTTCACAGCCAGACAAGCAGATTACTCCACAGTGTTTTTAAAAGCTCACAAGATCTGATTATTTAGCAGGCTTTCCTTTCACTGGCCTGTGGGCCCTTTCTGTAGCATCCAGTATACTCTACTGCAACCCATTCTGGATGTCAGAACTGAATATACATCTTGGAGACCCCTTCTGAAATAGAGCATTAAACAAAAATTCCATTGAATTATGCTGTGGTTACACACAAAGCCCAAACCCTACTGGCTCTCACTCACAATGAGCAGCACCTTTAGCTTCTTTCAGGAAAGATTTTTATAGAATCGCCTAGAGCAGTGGTGCCCAACTTCCCTACTACCTGCACAGAGATATTCATCCAGCTGAGAGCAAGAAGTCCCAAAGAAGCAGAGCTCCAAGCTCGCAGTGGGAGATGTTAAGGACCTCCACAGCATCCTTGTGTCTGAAGGGGTGAGCGTGCAGCTCTGAAGTCACATCTCCCTGCACATCAGGAGCTCTAAAGAGCACAAAAGCCCTTCTGCCATTTGCTCAACACAGTCCTAATGTGAGAAAGCACCTAAATCTCAAGAACACCGGAACTGAGAACCAATCTGTGACCAAGTATGAAAATGAGAACTCCTCTGCTGAGAGGGCACAGCCACTACAAATAAAGGCTTTCCAGTTAAACATTCAAGATAAGCAAAAGTCTGACAAATGCAAAAACATTAGGGCAGATTTTTCAAGCATGACCACACTTTCTGTGCTGCTGTTAGGACACTGCTTTCCCATTCTCAACACCGCCAGTTTGCAACTGCCCCTACTGTTGTAGGGCGTTCACATGCCCCCGTGTTGTAACTGCATTCACTTCAAAGCAAGTGTTGGCTGTGAGATATGTTTTTACAGTGTAATTGCTTGCACAAATGAATTGCTTTTTGAAACGCCCATGATCCCCCTGGGATGCAGGCTGCTGATGGCTCCCACGGCTCCTGCTCTGTTCAGACTCATGCCAAGGCTGCACTGCAGTCCTGCTGCAGCCCCACACCTCATCTGCTGTTGTACCCTGAGACCCCTAAGTATCACAACCAGGTGAGTTAGAAAAGATACTATCTAAAACTAGTGGCTTCTCTATGATAGAGTGGGACAGCTTTGGTAAAAGTCCAATCCTAATTATAATGCTTCAGTTTATTCTGGTGTCTTTAAGAGGAAAACTGAAGAAAGCAGCCCAAGTTTGGTTTCCCTATCTTGTAGCACATCGCAATCTTATCCTGATCCATACCTGCTGCATAGATTCTCATTAAGTATGACATAGATTTGTTACACTGCTGAGCTGGCTGTAAATTGAACTTGTCATAGTGAAGTGCATGTTTTCCACTTCTTCATCTCTTTGGTTCCTGTTGCTATAGTGACCATCAGAAATCAGAGCAAAAAAGGCAAAGGGAAAGAAGATCCTTTCTCTGTTTAAATAGTACCTTCCATCTGTAACACCAGCACTATTCTTTCTTTCCAGCTTTACTTCTTTGGATAACTACACAAAAGAACTTAGCTCTTCCAGATTTCAGGGTCTCATCCAAATCCGAAGTCACAGGCAGTGTTTTCAATAGCTTTAGGGAACCCTGGATCAGGTCTGAATTCAATACAGCTTTGCAGTACTTTGCAGCTCATGTTTGCCTAAGAACCCCAGTGCAGGTATCTGCTGGTGTCCTGCTTAGTGACTGATGGTAGGAGCAAAGCAGAATGTACATACATACATAGACACCAGCCTCGTGGACAAAGTCAACGCTGCATCTCACTTGCTATACCATGCCCTTTTCATCTCCTGGATTTATGCACCTCTTCTTTGTTTAGACAACAGAGTAAATGCTCCTTCATACTGGGCATTAGCATTATAAGATAAAAGTAAGCCAAGCATTAAATGACATACATTACAGCCTCACCACAGCCTATGTATGTAACTGATGGACTCAGCCTATTTAGCAGCAGAGCACTGGCTGTTTGGCACCAGAATCAGCTGTTGCTGCTGACAGTGGGGAAGACACAAGGAACCACTACAGCCTTCATTCAGATGCAAACCCAAAGCAGCTTAATTAAGCATCCTATACGCCAGTTAAACAGACGGTGCTACAGGCAGCCCCAGATTTGTCAGAGACTGAATCCCAAAGAGAAAAGTTTCATGTCTGAAAGTGGGACCTGAAGTTATCCTAGCACTCTGCAGTCCAGCCGATCAAGGACTGTCAGCTGCATGCTCAAGTTCGTATCTGAAGCTTTAGGATACAAAACCACATGCTCAGATTTAGTTCCACCTCCCAGAATCCCGCCTATGCTAAATGCAAGTCTCAACACAGCACCACACAATTTACCAACACTTGCATTTTATGGAAATATTAAAAACGAAATGCCAAACAGATGTTCAGCAGACCTGCTACAATAAGAAAACAAATCAGAAATACAGGTTATGAAACTAATGACTTCTTTAGGGAGAAAGTGCAAAGAGCTTGAATTTTGATGTTTAGAACAAATAAAAATTAGGAAATTCGAAGCTTTAACTTTAAAAATAAGGTCAGAAGCCCAATTTTCTCATGCTGCAAAGAAAAAGAACTGATTTCTGGGCTGACAGCAGGTGGTAGCAGGATTTCCACTGCAAAATCCTGAGTTAGAATGACAATCCCTATATAGCATTTGAATAATTTCATTTGTGCCCTAAGGTTGTGCGGTAAGTGGGCTGACAGGAACAAACCTGGGTCGAATGCATCTTCATTTACACACACTGCAAACCACTCAGCCATCAACATAAGCTTATAATGCAAGGGTTGAAAATAGTTGGTGCTGAATGTTTCCAGGTGACATATCTCTTCTTCTCGCTGTAAGACCAGAGTTTACATCACAAATTCAAACTCAGTGTTGCTGCCCCATCACAGCCCTGTTGTACATCCTCCTTATAAGCACAGGTTGGGAATGTGGTGATGAAGTATTTTTACAGAGCATCAATAAAAAGCTGATAACATATGGAAAAAATGCATTGTGTTGCACTCTGTGAGCCTCCTAGAAGTTAACCCAGAGAACTATCTGGAAGAGGTATATATGAAAACAACTGAAATTTGTCTGACGCAATCACACCCCAGTCAGGCTGGCTCCCATAAAAACCTTATTGAATTTAGCACAGAACAGAAATAACAAGGGGGAAAAAAAAAAAAAAAAAAAAACACTATTTGCAGTGACACGTGGGTTTGAAACACTTAGCTAAAATAAGCATTATTCTTATTTATCAGGACCTGCTGAGTGCAGCACGAGACCAGCAATGGAGCTCCTGTACAGACAGTGGCCATGTCCCAAGGAGGGACACACGCTCCCATTTCTGAAAGCACGCATCCAGACTCAGCTCTGCTCCCATGGAAACCAGTGCTAACACTTCCCCTGATTTTAGCACGGGAATAAGCAAATGGAAGCTGGTGCTTAGGGTCTGTAGCTATTTCAGCCATCAGGCAGGTATTCCATATATTAGTTCTTTACAGTAACCTGAAACTGCACTTAAGGGAAAAAAAAAAAAAAAAAAAAAAAGAACATCCAAAGGAGAAATATCCTGTATATAGCAGTTTTTTCCAATTTTTCTCATAGTTGTAGTTAGCTCGCTTATGATGCTTGTCCTTCAAAGCTGCTGGAGGGACAGAGGAATTTCGGCGTCAATGGGAACAAATGAGGCCAAGACAGCCGACTGCAGGAGAGCAGGTAGGAGACCCCAGTGACTGACCCAAAGGCTGCTTAGGCCAACAGCAATGACACGTTTTGAAATAAGCCCTTGGAGAACAGAAACCCTGAGAGCAGGAAGCCAGAGGAGCCAGCGCTCACCCTGCAATCACTGCACTTAACCCACCTGCTCCCTGTTTTGGCAGCTTTCACAACCACAGGAAAGCAGCGAGTTCAGCTCAAGGAGCCCCGGCTGCTGTCACACACGAGCCTCAGCTGGCTGCACTGAAAACTCAATCAAAACTGTGTTACAACAAGGAATGAGATGGATCCCAAGGTGCACAGCCTGCTCCTCTGCTTTCAAACCCTGCTGCTCTCTCATATTTTGCAAAAAAAACTTTGATGGAAAATACCTGTAGTTAGTTAATCCTATGAAGGATAGATTTTCTAAGTATTTCTAGGCTTAAATAGAAGTTCCACCAAGGTGAAGGCAATTCCTTCCTCTGTCCCCTTGTCATCCTGCTTTTAAAGGATGAGATACAAGTCATTAATATTGCAGAGACTTTGCAATTCATTTACACAGTTTTACTACTTTGGGCAAAACACAGCCAAGTTCTGAGCTTGATGAGATATTGTTATCCACATAATTCATTCTGTGCAGCTTCAACAAGGTATTTGGATTTGTGGCTGTTCCCATCAGAGTTTGAAATTGAATTGAAAATTCATATGTAAGCTGCATGGATGAGGCAAGCCTGAGTATCAGGGAAGTGTCAATTAAATTCACCTTCCAGTATGGAATAAAAGCCTGATGCAAAAGCCTTGAAAGAGTCCCCATTATCATATCAATTGAAGGCAACAGAAATAACTCAAGTCAGAGGTGAATACAAGCCTATTTCAAGACATGATAATAAAATTTCAATCTATGTTATTAAGAGTCTGAATGTTGATTGCTGTACATAGTAATGGGATGTAGCATAGCAATTTATGGTTTTTCCTTTGATAACATGCACTTATTAAGGATGTTATTGATTAAACGTAAATTAGCAGCTCACTGATTAACTCATCCCTCATCTTTACACTTGTAGCATAGCAAAGGCTGTATGAGCAATTTAGGAATTCAGATATTGCTATGAAGTTGTATCAACCAGACGTGCTCTCTTGGAGAAACAGATGCATGGCACTTACAGGATTAGCGCTGCTATTGTACAACATTTGCAAATATATGTTTTTCCTAAGCAATGCTATTGGGGAAGCATTTCATATAGAAAACATGAACAAACAGTGCTCTGCCAGTGATAAGAGACTATTAGAGTGCTGGAGTCTCCACCAGTTTTCTTTTATCACTGAAAAGTGATAAAACACCTGGCTAAAGAGCAGCAAGGAGGGCCAGGCTGACTCCAACCAAAGCTCATTCATAAGGAAACCACACCTTCCTGCTGCTGCCAAGGTCTTTCAAGTCTCCCTGTATGGCGTCCATGAGTCTCTAGTAATTTGCCCTTAAGAAGTAGCCAGTTGAACAGGTTCAAAATGTCTTCATTGGGTTAATTGATTCATCCCTCGTTGCAGGTTTCATGCACCAACAGCTCATTTACATGTTTGTAACACAGAGTTTGGAGAGCCCTTACAGAGATGACAAGAAAACCTCAGCAGAAGCGGAGGTCAGAAATATTTTGTGCAAAACGCAAAGCTTCCTTCCTTACCTGCTACGTGCCAGTTTAAGCATAACACACCAGATTTTCAATCAGATAAAAGATGTCACTAATTACAGTGCTTGGAATATAGAGATTATTTAGGAGGAAAGCAGTGCTTCAGTTACTTCTATAGCTGGAACTGGTTTGTGAAAATGACCTTAAATTTGTCATGGAAATGTTCTCCCCACACACAAAATTTACACTTTACAGACTAATGATGAGAAGAGCTTAATGATCTGGAGGGGAAAAAACACCATAACTCCCAACATAAAAAAGATGGAACTGGGAGCAGAAGTCCAGCAACTGGCAGAACAAGGGTAGCACCTTGAAATGACAGGAGATGTGCTGAATCAGTGATCATTAAAGCGGGGAAGCAAACGGAGTTGTGTATGCAGAGTAATACCGAATCAAATCACAGCACAACCAAATAATAGATATCACTACAGGATATCCTGGCAAATAAGTAATCTGCTGGTGAGGTAAGGAAAAGCCAGGCATGACCAGTATTTGCACCTGCAAAGCCACTTCAGCCATTTCTGGATGAGCAATGAGCTACAGAACGGCACTACTTCATGGTTCAACAAAGTCTCTAACTGCAAATGTTGTATATTCCATCACAACCTAAATAAATCCCAGCTCTAAAAACATCCGAGCACCTCGTGCAGCTCCTGTTGTGCAGTTCTGACCAGCTCTGAACACATCTGGGCTTTTGCGTGTACTCAGCACCTTTCATTTTGTTCTCAGTTTTTGAGTCCGTCCACTCTTTCCAGAACACGTATTTCCATACACCTCTTACACAAGCACACCCCTCAAAGCACACCTTGAGCACATCGGGTTACTGTCTAGAAATAATTAAAAAAAATAAAAACTCCCTGAAAGCATTCTACATGAAAACGTGAGTCAAATGGATGCATCGAACAGTTACACATTTACTCCAGAAGAGTCCTTTCATCCATATTTCAGAGCTAACTATCTTCAGCTATGCTGAGCAAGAAAATGATTGAGAAGCAATTCAAAACCCAACTGAAATATGAAGCTCGAAGTATCAAATTAGCTGAGGCCCAGCTGAGCAAGGAACCGGACCTGGGGATCTGAGCTCCAGCAAAATTTCCTTGCATTGGCCCTAACAGTGCTTGATTTGCTCTCAGGATTCACTTAACCATAACGAGCACAGTGGGCCACAGCCATGACTGTCCCCTTGTGTATGAAGCATGCTGGAGGCTGAGGACCCGTAGCCATGGTGTGTACACAAGGTTATTCTAACTTCCACTCAGGAGCATAGCTCTGGAAGCCTAAAAATAGCATGAAATCACTTTTCCTACTTCCCTAGTCCATTGCAAGGGACACAGCTCTTGGTCAGAAATGGCATTTCTCACCAACTGACCTAGGAGCTGAAGAACAGCCAGGCTGGCTTCCAACCTGAAAAAAGCAGCTATTCTAAGTCAACCATTCTTGTGTGAGATCCACAAAGCAGAGGGCTGTGCTACAGGGCTAGCAGGAGTCATGTGCATGCAAAATTATCCTTGAAGAACCACAGCAGAGTTCTGCTAACTGCCTGGCAGAGCAGTTGGAACAGAAGTGCCACAGTAACGTGTTGGAATTCACTTCTTGTTTATGGTTCGTAGTAAATAACTCTTGGCAGTTTTTAAACATTTCCCCCACACCTGAATCAGAATGCTGAAACTGTCGATTCTGAAAATATTCCATCAAGATTTTTAAACTCTGAGATAATATAAACTAACAAGGGAACACCAGGAAAATATTACAGGTTCACGTACCTTCAGTGGTCTGAAAAATTAAGCTCGTTAATTAATTCATTTTTAATCTTAATTTAATTAAGACCTTTTTTTTTTTTTTCAATGGGCAAATGGGGTAATTTGTGCTTTATATGAGAAAGTCATGCAATTATTGTACGGTAAAAGCATGGTCTTGTTCACAGTAAGGAACTGTCTAAAAAATCTTCATCTTACTCCTTTTACTTAACAATGCACTGTGGACTCTCTCCCCTCTCAATGCACACAAAATTGTATAATGCATACTACATACCGTGCCTTGCAGCTTCTTTTCCTTATTCTATTCCAAAAATCTCAATTCTAGAACATGACGTGTTTTGCTCTTCAGATTACCTATGCACATGAATGATGCCTAATCAGAAGAAGATTTTTATCTTTTTATCCCAACAACTTTCTGGTAATATAAATCTCATGGCATCATTTTGAGGAAAGTTGATTGCAGACTTGAATTTAAGATGTCTACATCACGTTCTTACCTTTTGAGTCAGTAATCCCTACAGACCAGACACCATCTCTGGGCTGGTGGAAAGATGCACAACAGAGCTTGCATTTTCTGTAAACTTTTTGCTTTTCACTGGCAGTGATTTAATATTTGAATATTTATGTTAATTTGCACGTTCTGATCTGAAGCAATTATGATATTTGATCACCCTGGCATTACCTGCTTATGTAGAGAATTTTTTTTGCCCTGGTTGAACGTACGCTAATGATGATATCTGTGCCACCACTTTTCCCACTGACCACAATTATTAACCATTATTTACAATTATTAACTGCCATGTGAAAGAAACAACCTTTACAATATTGCAAAAACTATTGCAGTAGAGCCAAAAGCAAGACAAATGGGACGAATATCCATTACATACAGAAGAAAAAATCAGTGTAAGAGTTATGTGTTCCCACAGGTGATCTGTGGGCAAGAAGTCCCAGATCCATGACTGTATGCGTTATCCTTCCTTTTTCTCAGCAATTTTGCTCTTTGAACTTAATCTGTGAAGTATTGGTTTTAGAAGATACAACTTTTAATAAAACTTACATACAACACTTCCAAATTCAGCTTCTCTCCAATGCTTAGCATGCTCCTACATCATATATATGAACCCCAAAAACTTTTGTAGTTGCTGTGTGTAGAAAGGCATTAGGAAACAGGAATACTCTGTTTCTGTAACTCATAACTTATGGGTACTCTAACAGTGGAAGGAAGGGTAGGTAAATGATCTCCAGAGAAACCTGGAGGCTGATGTGGATTCTGACACGAAAGGCAGTGACGAGCCAAGGAAGTTTTTATTCACTGTCCTCTCCTTGAGTGTGGTCCCAAAGCAGCAGATTTCACAAGAAAATTCCTTTGTACTCTGTACAACTCAGCACAGGAGTCACTTATCAGGATCCCTTTCATCACTGTGAATTAAATGTTCCATAAACAGCAACATATTCTATTTAAAACTCCAAATAATACCCTAATATGTCATACTTGAACTATTCTGCTTCTTCCCAAGGAGTTTAACTACATAGTTCAATAGAAATGTGAATGCCAATAAGGAAACACAACTTTATCTCTGTCGCCAACCTATAATTTTAGGGATGTAAAGAGAAAAGATTAATTTTGGAACATTAACTCATGGTTGCAGAGTTTTTGTCACCAAAATGAGTTGTTTTTATACTATTCTTCCATACTAATTATAAACTGTCAAGAGACCAAGTTGAATTACGGTGCTATGATCAACAGAGTTGACCTTTTTGCCTTCTCAGTACTTCTGCTAAGTCAGTTAACTGAGAAAGTAAAATTAGAACTAAGACTGACATTGATGGAGTAAATATGAAGAAAACAGGGAAAATGGTGGGAAATTGCTGTGCTCCCACCTCAGCGTGGCTTTAAGAGCACAGTCTTATTCTCAGATGAAACCTAAGTCTCCTAAATTAGGTAGAGGATTAGAAAGGAATGTTCTGATTGTTAATCATGAAATGTGCTGTAATCTTCAGCAAGCAGCTCTAACCTCCTCAATCAGCAGTCTTTTCTTACTTAATTACATGATTTTAAGTACCACTAAGGAGGTGCTGTCAGATTTACATTGGAATTCTCTTAGACGTTACTGCTGTAGTCATGGTGATGATATATAGAAATGGACAGAATGCCAGAGACTGGGGAAAATGTCAGAGTTATGGTACACCCACGCTTGCTCCTTGCTCACTATCTTTCATTTAGCTTGAGAGATACTTTCACTTGGTACAATATTACACCAAAATTACAAGTCTAATTGTGCTCTGTAATCTTCCTGCTAAACACGTGCACTTGGAGCAGTTTTCACTTCTAAGCATAACTCATAACTGTTTGGGAGACTCCTGACACGGGCCGCAGGTGGGAAAAGGGCAGAGGTGTATGCAGGACGTGGGTTGAGACTGTTGCAGAGCTGCCTGAGAACACAAGCCTGCAGAAAGGGCTCCGAGCACTGAGGGCTCCCAGGCAGGACAGCCACACGTCCCCCATCACACAGACAGGGCCATGGGCACCTCGTTCCCTGAAGGATGTGATATAGAAGCAGTCCTTATCTTTATCGAGTAAGGAGGTCAGCAATTACTGCTGTAGGCCCAGGAAGTGCACAGAACTACAGGCACAGTTTGCCTGTTCATAATTTTTATAGTCTGCAATACATTTCAGACTGAAACATTGCCCTCTTTACAAGGGTCACGTGGACAATGTTTCTCATGCTGTTCCAAATGGATTTTTGTTGTGTTTTCTTTCCTCATTTTGCAATGAAGGAAGAGAACGCCCCAAGGAAACATGAAGCTGGAGGCAATCAGTTCTCAGATTCAAGGGGTAACACTGCTTTTGTGTTCTCAGGAAAAAATTACAGGATATAAATCAAGAACAGAGCCAGGAATTAGAAAAGGCCACATCAGCTACAAAAAGAGACCCTATAAGCAGTGTAGGAGCCGTTACCAAGGTAAAGCAGCTGTAGATAATAATGTCTTATCCATCTACATTTATCACCGTACAGAGGTATTCTGGAATAGAAAGTAACTACCTTGCCTCAGCTTCAGTATGATGTATATGTATAATATGTGACATCTCCACATAATGGACCCAATGGGAATTGGGCCTGAAATCCCATTTCCTGGCTGGGCCATGGCTGTTGGTCCTGATGTCTCTTTCCCTCATCCTGCTGATTGCTGATAAGTATTTGCTTATTACAACCATCTTGTCAGTCACAAAGGCCATCACCGCAAGTTAATAATGTACCACTCTGCTGGATCAATATCTTTACAGATTCTCCTGTCCCTGATGCAGAAAAGTTATTAGAAAGATTAGACTGCTTGAGCTCATTCATTCACTTTGTGATGCAAGGGCTTCCAGGGGCTGACTCCAGGGACAATCCAGCCTGTTGTGAATAGGCCCAATGAAGAACAGCCTGGGAATACAATCATGGCACAAATGAAGAGCAGATTGGCTTTACTACCGTGGCTATGAGATTAACAATTAAATCAAAGCAGCATTCTAACACCATTACAAAGGTCACTGCTAACCTCCAGCACGCTTTATGTTCAAACTCAAATCCCATTACAAAGTGCATTTAATAAGTAGGATTCGTGGACGTGTTCTTCCCTTTGTCTGCCCACGAGCCAGCAGAGCTGCTGTGACCACCAAAGACTTTTCAGCTAAAGCACCTAATTGACTGGAAAATAGTAATGTGATCCTTGTAGTAAGTCTTGAACTTGAATGAATAAATAACAAGACAAAATAAGGATGCATTGATTATTATTCAGGGCACTTTCATTTCTCCTAATATTTCATGGGTGGTGCTGGCAGATGGGTGACATTTAACTAGGGTGGCAATGGCTTTTGGCTTAGAAATGCAGTGAAATGCCACCAAAGAAACCCTCACTCTCTGCCCCTTCCCTAGTTAACAGCCAGCCAGCTTCTTTTACACTGCATGATAGCATGGAGATCAGAAAGCTGGCAGCTTTGCTTTCTTTCAAAGAAAGTATTTTGTAAAAAAAAAAAAAAAAAAATTAAAAAAAAAAAAAAAAAGGAAAGGAAAATGACATTAGCAAACATTGTACACTTCCTCCAGCATTTACCTGTAGTATCATAAATGCTCATGCTGAGTTTAAAGACCCATCTCCCTGGCATCATCCCCTGTGTCACGTGGAGCATTTATCTGCTATTGACATGTCTGGATTTCATTAAGGAAGGCCAACAAGTATTAGAGATTCTCAGAGGGTTTGATGCTTCCTGTCTGACTGCTACACTCTTCTCCTCAATACAGTCATTATTGCATATCATTTCCTCTTCCACAATTGTTTTCTAGCAGCAACAACACACAATTGTATTGGGTTGATACACAGCTCTCTGAAGTTTCAGAGCATCACCGGGGTTTTGAAAGTAGGAGCAATTCCCCCAAAATACAAGCAGTACTGTTGACATGCAAAAATGCCATCTCAAATATGAATGAATCCATCCCCAGTTAGATTTCTATTCAATAGATTTCTCTGTATTACATTCTGCATAATTAAACAACTAAACACTGTCTTTATCAGGGAAGAAATCCTAATTAAATGTACCAGGTATGATTAGAAATAAAAGATCACTGAAAAACAAAAAGCGAAGCCTACTTCTTTGCATTTCTATAAAGTGTTAAAATCCCATTAAGGAGTGTATCTGTAATTTGGTGGTTTAAATCTTAGAACAGCATTAGGACTTTCAACTTCATCCTTTCCACTTTTCCTAGAGGAAGGAATGGAAGACTACAGAGCTTTTTACAAGTGCGTGCTGGTTTTTATTTTATCTTTTTAATAAATAGAAAAGAAACTGCTGAGTCCTTCAGAGAGAACAAATGCTTATTTATTCAAATCAGCTATTTAGAAAAGCATGGAGCATCTTCTCCTCTCTCACTATTTAGGGTAATGATCCATTTGTGATCACAATACTATAACATCTGTCCTCTAGGGGAAGAAAAGACATAATTTCTCAGGACAAAATGGTAATTTTTTTTTTTTAAATCAAGTTATTTTATACATTAAGAAGAAAAACAGGCATAAATTCCCCTTCCTTTTGCAAAGCAATCAAGCTTACTGACACGTTACTTCATAAATTCTTCTGTTTTATATACTAATAATGAAAATGTTCCTTAATTTCTTGATAGTTCTACCAATTGTGATCACGCTCTGATGACAAAAATAGAAATCAGACTTCTGTGGATGTGGGGAGGGGAACTGGGAAAATCTTCTCATGTATCGGATCAAACTTAAAAGATAAAAAGCATCCACATTCCAGAAATCTGCAGCTGTGGTAATGGATTATCTCTTATTCTACAAAATTGCATTACTTTCAACAGCAAGAATAATAAGATGGAGTCTTCAGAATTTCATTTTAAATAAATTAACTACGCAGTGTTTTTAGTGTGTAGTTATCAGCAGTAGCCTAGCGTTCATGACACCACAGGAAAGATCTTCTCAAGGAAAGGTCTTCAGATTTGAATATCAAAAGACCTTAATAATAAAGGAGATAACTGCAACTGCTGTTGAGGGTTTTAGAAGTCTTACATTTAACCATCTATAAATTGAAAATAAAACCAGGACTGATGACCTATTAGCAGCCAACCCAGGTTAGAAAATTTCTACTGAGCTCATTCTGTGAGCAAGAAAAAAAAATGACAGCCTGCTTGAAGAATTCTCCAACTAAATTACAGCCCTGTAGTACTTCATATTCAATGTGCTGCAATAAGTTAACAATGTGGGATCGATATTCTGTTAAATTATCTCATTGAAGAGATTTTAGTGAAAGATCCACTCTAAGCAGTCTGTTACCTTCTGCTTATGGGAACTATTCTCTGCTAGGTAGGCATTGAAGCAGCGTAAAATAGACTGCCTGCAGAGGGAGATTTTAATAACTAATGCAAAAGACTGTGGAAAAATAATCTGTAACAAACACCAGCCAGTGAAATACTCATTAACTTAATGGAAATCACCCTTCCTGCACACTGATCCACCTTGGCAGGTCTTTGGAGACCACCTGGTTTCTCTCTTGCCATCAGCCCCTCTGTTATACTCCAGTTTTGTTTAGCAGGAGAACGAAAGAAGTTTTAAATAGAGAGACAATAAATGTAAAAAAAACAAAAACAAACAAAAAAAACCCCCACAGGTTTATGCCATGAGAAAGCTTTGAAGGAAATCTTTACATAAGCCACATTTCATGTCGTTTTTTTTTTCTTTTTTTTAAAGATGATCAACATTCAAAAATGCACATTAATCTGAAAAAGAGGGGACAACTTCAGCAACTCCACGTGGAGTCAACTGAAATCTAAAACTCACTGCTGATCTCCTTAATAATATCTGACATCAAAGTCCATTCTGTATTTCTGGGCTTAGTGCCCTCCTGACATTATTTACCTCCATCTTCTCTAATGTCAGCCCCAGTTCTTTGCAGACCAACAGGGTAACAAAAATTCAATAAGGGGCGCACAAAACCCCTGCCCCTACACACCTGGCAGCACAGTGCACAGCATATCTCCCCAGTGCTATCTATACTATAAAAACTATCACATGCCACAGCAAGAAAGGTGATGCTTCTGCTCAAACCTCTGCAGCAGCAGAGAATTGGGTAAGTGAGAATCAGTAATGCCCTAAAGGGAGTGCTTCGATGCCAGCAGAGCTCTCTGCTGCTCCCCTTTCTTTACACCTTTACCTAATGAGCTACGTCTGCTAAGCCCAGGCCTTTCAGTACCTTGAAAGGAGGGACTGAGCTAGGAGCTTAAATCAAAGTCCAGCTGTGGGACTGTATGCAAAGCAGACTGGGTATATGCTCACAGGACCTGTGTCACTAAAGAGAGGAATGCATGTAAACAACTTGCATTTCAGACATAACTGCAGCAGTCAATGGAGAGCAGGTTGTATCTTACACCTGCAACACACACAGACTGGTCCCCTTTTGGGGTACACGCTTACTGACTGACTGTTTTAAAGACTGTAAATAATCTCACAATTAATTCAGGACTTGCTGAAAATGGAAAGTGTTTAGTCATGAAAAATGGGAGAACTGTGCCAACACCATCATTCATCCCCATGGTAGAAAGAGCCTATTCCTTGGGAGGCTATAAAAATCCCCCGAAATACACTATCTCAGCATCTTTGCTCTGAGATTGTTGATTTATGAATAAAGTGCTATCCGTACATTGGCAAGAGCTTTTGTGTGCATTCACACTAGACTGCAAGCTTCTCAGGGCAGAGACGATCATTTTGCTGCCTATCCAATAGCTAGAACAGAGGAATTCTGCCTGTATCAGTCTAGTCAACCCAGATAAACTACAAGGAAGAAAGCAGTGGTTATTAACTGCTGCCAAATGTTTAACTCCATTTCATTTGCTTTTCATAAAATAGCATTATTCACCACCATGGGTGCCCACGTGAGAATGAACAAATACAGAGGTGGAAGCTCAGTACACGCAGAGACTTCCCCCTCCAATAGGTGCGTCTGCATGGAGGTAGCAATTCAGCCAGGCACAGAGCTCTTGTTTCAAGTGAATCAAGAGAATAATTCTGTATAAATCCAGCACATGCTCAAACAAAAATGCCAACGCATTATGGAAAGAGGAAAAAAAAAATCTTCCCCCTCTGAGCACAAAGTTTGACATAAACACCTAGCAAGTCTAACTTTCTCTTGGTTATGAGTTCACTCTTTCTTCCCCTGTTCAAAATGGAAGCTGCACCATGAGACGTGTGATCTGTGAGTGTGCATTAACACAATGCTCCAGCTGGGAGGAGGAAACAAATCAGTTTAGCATTTTTATATTTTTAAATCTCCTGCCTGCTGATGTTCTCTTCCCTCTCTGCTCATTTCCTATTGAAGCTTTATTGTTGTTCAGCTTTCACTTTTATTTGTTAATATTACAGTAATCCGATTATAAAACTGGAAAAAATAGCATGCAATTCAGGTGGATAATCAAACAGCCTGAATGTCAAATTGCAATTCTGGAGTACCTATAAAAAGGCTCTTTGTGGCTGATCCAGAGGCAGCTGAAGTTAATGGAAACAGCTTCAGTGTAACTCAGTGAGCAACCGGAATCATTGTTACTAAAAGTTTATCACATTAATGTGAATAACAAACAATTTAGTGAGCAATTTCAGTTGCCTGCTCAGCAACAAAGAGTTAAGTTCAGCTACAGAACTGTTTACTCTCGGTAGTTTTTTGTGATCATCTCCCCTTGTCTAAGCTACCCAAGCCACAAAATTACCGGTCGAGGAGCGAGTTCCTTGGATATGTTAAGTGCAATTTTTAAAGCAGCAGTTCAGTTTACACCAGCAAGGAGCTGGAATTTGTCTCAATTTTTAGTGGGTCAGGCTGATGTGCATTCCTGTGCCTGATCAAAACTGAGCACCTCCTGTACGTGAGATAAAAACATCCACCATGAAACAGACATCACGACTGGAACATGCCAAAGCATGAAATCCACTCACTGCAGGTACTGCTTTGCCTTGTGCAGCTTTAGTAGATAAATAGTTTTAGCCATAATATCCTACAAATGTTAATGTTTTAATTAGATGCTTTTATTTGTTTCCTGTGACCTTGACTGGGCAGCAATTATTGAGGAAGAGAAAGCCTTCCATCTGTGGCCTCTTTTGTTCGTCTCAATGGCATGTCCTTTGGGACAGGGCAACTTCAGTTCATTCAGCACCCTGCAGTGACCTGATGCTGTGATAACACAAATACAAGATAGCTCACAGACAGTAAGATGTACCCAGCACTCCTATATGCTGCTCATATCACTTTTTGTAAGTCTTTTCTGTCCCAATTGTTGAAAACAAAGAGCCAGAAGATATTATTAAACTATAGGAAGAAAGTACAAGCATAGGTGAAAATCCATTAAGTCTTCACAATTGCTATTCAGTTGTTTGTAAATAGACCCATCATCATCAGCTGTTGATCCATAGTGGCCAAAGCAGATGTGCTGCAGTTGGTAAACATTCCTAGCAGAACTGGCAGCTACACAAGCAGGGAGCATTACAGCAAAGCAAAGCACAGAACTCCTTCCTTCAAGAGTGATCAACAATTTCCAGCCATTTAAGCGCTGACATTTGAAGAGAGGACGCACTGAAGACCTGCACAGAAGCAAACAACTTCAGAGAATTTCTACACAAACAGAGCTAATCACCAAAGAACCAAATGCTCTGCTGAAGCTATTGCATTTAGAGATGTGTGAGCAAAACCGGCAGCCTATTCAGCAAGATGTGCTTCACAGAATTCCAATACCAGGTGTAAAAATATTAAACATATTTTGAAAACTGTTCTTCAAAGACCAGTGCTTGCTCTATATTCCCAAATAATTAGTTTCCTTTCAGTATCATGTGCTAAAGAAAACTATAAGGGACTTTTAGAACCTTTGGGGGACAGCAGCGTTGACCTGAAGCAAAGAGTCTCTTTTCAGCCCAAAGATACTCTTGAAAAATAAAAAATAAAAATAAAAATCACTGTAAGCAAGAGCATAAAGAGGGAGACCTACATTTAGAAAGTGAGTATACAGCACCCCTCCTACCTTAAAGGAAAAATAAGTTTTTTCAATCTTCCCTCTCTGAGGACTTTTTTTATATTAACTCCTAGCACACTGTTCCCCAATTTTCACTGTCTCCCTCCACCCATTTCCAAGCACATGCCAACATATGCCAGGTGGCTACCGGGCCATTTTTAATGGAGTTAATGGGATGGTGTAAGAAATCAATGTAGGATTGAAATCTAAATTTTTGACGAGTTATCACAGAATCACAGCAGCTAGGTCCCCATGGTCAGCTATGGACTTAGCAGATACGCATCAGGAATGTGTTTGAATCCCCACTGGCTTTGGGGTTCTAGTGCAATCCAAGGAGCTGATGGCTGGCTACATTTCCTCTGGGTTCAGCATTTACATGACTCCCTGCAAAAAGCCAGGGCCTTTCCTCCCAGCACAAAACAGAGTGCACTGGCACAGAGAAACAGATCGCCTTTCAGCTGGTGAAGATGCGTCTGGCAGGGAAAGGAATTTCCACCAGCTCTGCAGAGCACAAGCAACTGAAATAATTTCACGTATCCGCTCAATCTAACATGGGATTGTTTCACACCACTGCTTAGGTCACTTACACAAAGATTTCACAACTTCCAATCTCATTGATGCAACGAGGACCTTCCCAGATTTTCATTGAATTAGGGCTCTGTGCTGCTCGGCTGAGCTTTTTCTTTGTGTTTCTAAGCAATTCCTCAGTGTCAGCTGGTATGTTTGTTCTTCAGCTGAACTCTGCTTTCTCATGCCTGCTCCAGTCTCCTTCTGATCTGTCAGCACTCCTGTGGACCACTAAAGCACCTCACTTTCACTGCCTTCCAGCCATCCGCATGCTAGCTACCTGCTTTCACTGTCTGCATCCTTGCCTTCCTGGCATGCTGAATTCTTCTCAGTGCTTCCATCCATTGTACACAATTTATAGAGACCAGAGCACAGGGTCAGAATTCACGTTAGCCCAAAGAGTAACGACCAATGTACCTGCAGCCTTCACGCCCACCCCAAGTCACCTGCAGCTTTCCAGATGCCCGAGACAGATGTCAAACTGTAAGGTTAAAAAACTTTCAGCAGACGGGAAAAGCAGAATAAGAGGTATGCCATAAAAATGTCCCAAATGCAGCAGTCAGCACAATGGTCACACTCTGGTGGTTTAACTTCAGTTTTCTCACCAGTCCTAGCAAGTGTGTTCTGAATAGAAGACAGCTGTACAAAAGGCAGCTCTGCTGTGCACTTATTAATCTATTTTGTAAAGAAAAAGCACCAAGAAAATATTCCTGCAGGAAGAGATTAGAGAGCAAATCCGAGAGGCTCCAAGGAAGCGAGGAAGCTGCCTGTTGGTTCATTGTCTGCTGCAGCTTTATCTAGAGAGCAATCTTGCAGAAAATGCCACACTATGCATTGCTCACCTCTATACATCTCGGTAATTTAAGGCACTTTTCCAAGCAGGGACCATCATTTTTGTCCTAGAGAACTATTTATAAATAAAGCTGATGTTTGTCAAACCTCTGACATCTGTTACAAAACTTGTGACTACAGTTTTCTTCCTCCATTGCACTTCCAGAGACTTATTGCTGAATAAAACCTCTATGTATAGTTGATATGCAGTTCTATAAATGTCAAAGTAATGGAATATAGGTCAGGAATCGATTCGCTGGGCCAGGGCAGCTGCAGCCTCCCGCCATCTCTCCCGAGTCCGGCCAGCTGTACAACACTCACAAGCAGGAGGATTCTGGCTGTGCAGTCCTCCTCCCTCCTGCCAAGCACGGCGTCAGTCCGTTTGCACTGGGTGAAAAATAGCCTGCATGCTTATCTATACTATTATATGTTATTAAGTATTTCTGAACACTTGTGTTTTGTGGTTGGGTTTTCTGTTGTTTTTTTTTTGTTGTTGTTGTTGTTAATTTGTTACCCTAACCTTCATTTTCTTTTCTCCATTGAAATTTAATCCTATGACCATAAAATGATTACTTTTTTCTTTAATAAATCTCTCCTGACAGACAGTCAATCTTAATGATAGCAGATCCCTGCAGTACACAGTGGGAACCAGGAGAAAAAAAATTATTATGAAACACATCATGCATTACGGAATCAATGTGATATGTTGTATCCACAACTTGGTTTACCCAAAGAGAAGACAGCCCTCCATCAATTTCATTCTGCAAAAGAATGCATTTACCATAGAACTGCTTAAATAATTACAACCTTAATTGCAGCAGATATAATGAGAGTAGCTGTGATAAACTAAGAAGCATTTCCTAAGGTGCTAATGCAGGCTCATGTTTTAATTTTAGCAAGTCATGTATGGGAAACGCCATCGGGTTACCACAAAATTAGGTGTACTGTAAAGACACTCAAAAGGAATACAGAGCTTTGACACCCAGAAATGGCTTTGCAATGCAAGCCAAAACGTGGCAAGTGGGGCTACTCAGAGATCTTAAGGTGCACTCCTGGACCTATAGGACTAGGCTAAATCTCACATGGGAACAAAAACCGTGCTTGGACACCACTGGGTTCCTGGTGGCAATTCCCAGTGCTGCATTTGACAGCAAGGCTCCTTCCCAAAGCAAAGCTCTGAACTAGCAGTTACAGAATAAAATCTAGGAAATCGATATGCAGTCACTGAGATAGAGCAGAGCACAAAGTCAAAGCAATGCTAAGTTAGATCAAATTAGGGATGTCACCGAGTTACGTCCTCAACACTGACCAATTCATCGCTGTCTAGGTGGAAGTGTTTCAAGTGTATGCAAAGAAGCTGAGTATCAGGAAGAACTGCAGGAGCTTGAAGATTCAAATTAGGGCACATGTTAAATTTGGCTGCTCCTTTGTTCAGAAGGCTCACACACTGAAGCTCAACAGATGAATTCCACCATCAAAACAGTAGTCCTCCTCTTACCCACCACCTCCAGACTTGGACCCTGCTGAAATCTGACTTCAAAGCCAGGCAAAAGATTAAGGTCACTGATGTAAGCTCACAGCCAACACCCCCCCACCCTTCCCATCTAGCTTCTTCACTGTAAGTGCAAGCACTGTGCCAGCTACAGTGCAGTCCCTAGGGTGCAGTTGCCTGAGAAGCAGAGAAACATCAGGCTCAAATGAATACCCTCACAGCTACCTGAAACTCTGACAGAACAGATGGGGTAAAACAGCTCTGCAGCCCAGCCTCTGCTGTGGAGGACTGGGGATGCATCTCAGCAGTGCTGGAGAAGAGCTCTGGAGCAGCATGGCTCAGAGATAGTGAGCAGTTTGGGTGCCTCTTCCAAGGACCAAGAGAACAGTTCTTGTGTTCCAGTGTCTGCAGCCAGCCCCCCAGCCAAAAAAGTGGGGCTTTACAGAAAGAGATCTCTGATGCTGGCATCAAACTGCACCAGGAAAACCAAGGTATTTTTTCTTCTGGTATATTTGAAACTCTTTGGTATCACATGGGAAGAGGCTGCTATTAAAACACACAGCCAGCTTTGGTGCTTATAAGATCAAAGTAGAAGAAAGTGCTTTACCCAGCCAGTGCTGTTATGAGGTCCCAGCGGGGCTCTGCGTGCTCTCGGTCACATAAAACGGGAGCAGACAAATGTCTCCTCAGCATCACCCCTGGCTCTCCTCATCTCTCTACTCTCTGCACTGCGTTTTAAGCTGGAGCATCTGTTTTACCCAAGAGGCCCAACAGACACACACACACACTTTATGAAACCGTTTCTGAGCTATTGGATTTTAGTTCCTCCTAATCCATAAGCAAATAATTAAGTTCAAAGGATCTCTAATGGCCTGTAGAGGCCTGGCTGACAAAAGTGCTGCCTCTACTTTAAAATAAATTCAGGTTTGTTAGTGGGTAAGCACAATTAAAATGCACAGTAGCCCTCTCTAATAGCAGGTGAGAGACTTCAGAAGGATTGTTAGGCTGTGAACTCTGCATTTTCCTTAAAACCTTCTCTCTATTCATATCATTAAAGTATTTTGAGAAACCCTGAATAAACACCACAAAGGGTTTTATTATTGCGAGTGAGTGAAATGCAGGACAAACAAAATAAAATCCAAAATTTCAACAGATATCTCCAAGATTTGCATCAGAGATTATGGAGGTATTCTGAGTTTTCTTTTTTTCTGGTTGAGGCTGAAGAGCTGGTGGCAGCACCTTGTTTATGGGGCAATGAATCAGAGAGAGCACTTGCCTGGTTTTGTCTCTTTGCTAATTGGCCTTTAATGTGCACTACTTACTTTATTGGTGTAAAGCACATCTTGAAGTGTGTTTGCTGGGCAAAGAGCCCAGCGCGCTAATTAATATCTTGGAATGACCATGGATTAATGATACTGGTTTGGGGCTGCTGTAGAAAGGTTTTTTTGCTCAACTTTTCCTAAAATCAGGAATGATATTATTCATAGGAAGCTCCATTCCCAATGACACTGTGGTGGAGAATGCAGGCAGCACATAACTCGTGGTGATGGCGATGACGGATGGTGATACTACACAAGGTGCCTTCAGAAAGAACCACCTCACCATTAGTGCCATGAATCTTTCTCATGCATTTGGAGATCACTTTTTTCTTTCCATTTCCTACTAGCTATATTTTGCAAGAAATTGTCTTTTTTTCCCCCCTGGATAGAGGAAACAGATACATTTTATAAGTCTCAAAATGCTGATTTTTGTCAATACACTCAGCTCTTGAAGTGTGGAAGAAAGCTAATAAAACTAAAATCTATGTTATGCACTAATTTGTTTCTATGGTTTAATGCTGCAGGAAGTCACAAACTGCTACGCCTTTTGAGGATGCCACAATCTACACCACAGAACACAAGCCTGAACACGGTTACAAAAACTATGTAAACTCAGGGTGATGGTTGGAAGTTGTGGGCAGCTGTGGTTACTGCTGAGCTGAGCTGCTGTAGCTTCCATCACCACATCTGCATTGAATGGATGAGGGTTCAACCTCTGAGCCCCCTGAGAGCAGACATCCCAAGGGTGTGGGACCCTGTGAGCACAGCCTGCACTGAGGGCAGCTGGGCTCCCCTGCACCACCTCCAATCCCAGCTCAAGATTCTAGCTTTTATAGATGCTGGGTATTTTGCTCCAGTGTCCTGAGGCTTCTATGAGAGCTTTTTCCATTATTCACGAACAAAATGAAAACACACAAGAGCAGCTATTGTGTTTTTGGGTGCTGAGACTGGAGGCATCCACAGCTCTTAGGTTCCTCATGTGCTCAGAATGCTGCAGAGCTCCTGCTGTACCAGAAGTATCTTGCTCAGAAAGGACAAAGCACCTGCATGCAGTTGCCCAGCATCAGCACCTTTCTGCTCACCTTCAATTCTCCATCCCTTAGATCACACACAAGGCTTAATTCAGGCAACTGAATACATTCGGCGGTGCTGTGTGTCCATGTTGTTATTCAATCCTATACACTGCTGCATTGTTGGGTGAAAATGCTGTTCCTTTTTAGGCAAGGAGCACTCAAGGAAAAAAGCAGATCTTGCACTGCACTGTTGTTACCTATCAGGAAGAAGAAGGCTGAGAGAACATTTAACTCATCACGCAGTCTATCTTGGTAATTTCCCTTCGATTCATACCCTTCTATAGCCCCATTGAACTCTTTGAAAGTAAGGGAGGAATGAGCAATTCCTGCAGGGCCCTTCAGCCTCCCAGGCCCAGAACCACAAGCTGCTGGTGGAGAAGGAAGGATATCCCTGCTAAGCCTCTTGGTGTCAGTCATCATGCGAAGAAAAACATTCTGTGATAGCCACCTGCAGGTTGTCCTGATTGATTTTGGCAGAAAAAGATGCTCAGACATGCACATGAGCTGTTTCTAGCAGAATAATATCTCCTCTAACAACATTAATATGAGCAAAAGTGGAAATAATATATTTAGGACAACTTAAATAAAACCACTCCCTAAGGACTTCTCTACAATTAAACCTGCAATCTAGGCTGCTAGATAGATGTTTATGTCCCCAAGGATTATGTGATGTTATGGCTCATGAGAATTGTCCAAATAAAATAAGCACCACCACCAAATGATATCTGTGCCAGAGTAAGTAGGAGCATCACAGGGATTTTGATGGTCTGCTGTGCCAGAAAGCAACTGGAAGCTTAGCAGACATGACAGAATCAGCAGTACTTGAAGACAGACTAAATTTTCCTGTGCATAAAATACTACATTCTGTGTCCTTCTCTACAATATTTCCCAAAAATTCTTCACTACTTTTAAGTTCCAGCTATTATTTATTAGTTCTTATCTAAATTTTCACTGTATTACAGACCCTGCTAGTGCTGTGTTCTTACGCCTTCATTGGAAGAGAAATCTACCTACTTTATGTGCACAGTGGTTGCAGCCTATTAGTGCATTCAGACCCCTGAATTATCATGCCCCTGGCAGGTGTAGCACAGCTCTCAGAAGGAAAAATAACTGTGAATTATTCCCTTTCATTCTGTAATAAGAAAGCAGCAGAGGGTAGTGTGAGGAGCGCAGTAACAAATCAGTCCTTTGGCCTTCCTGCAGTTCCCATATCCTCTGTGGAGCCAGACTCACAAGATACACATAATGGATGAATAGCAGGGTGCTATCATCATCCTGTTCTCCTCTCTTCCTAGCTACATGTTAGACTGCAAAGAGTTTCTGCCCCTGGTACTGCAGATCTCCCAGAATACTTCATTCTCAGCAGATCTTGGAACATTTATACCTGTACTGTACCTTGCAGAAGTGATCTTCCGAAGAGAACGAAGAGCTGTAAAGCACCATGCATTAGCCCAGAAGCTCTTCCTTCCACCCCCTGATATCACAGAGCCTGCCTTTGGGAGCAGCAAGGTGCCATCCTGGTCTGCATGCTGTGACGGGCAGGTCTGATTGCCAGGGAAACAAGGCAGCCAAGCACGTGCTTCTAGCTGGATGCACAATAAGGATCTTCAGAGCCACTGCCTATTCTCACCCAAACATACTATCACATCTGTACTCTTGGGCTCAACTTTGTGGTTATTCTCAGGGTTTTAAACTGTTTCTCTTAAGAGCATTAGTTCCCCACTGGATAGCTCACCAAAAAACATGAATGCCTAAAGATAAGTGCTATGAATAAATAACATCAATTTTCTTAGCCACCGAACTGACAACACTAACATGAAAACTTGCAAAACTTATTTTACAGCTATCATTTTTGTTTATTTAAGTCTTTTCCTCTTGGAAATAATCCACAAAAGAGAGTTTGGCATCCCTTTGTTTAACTGAATTTATCATAAAAAATATGTGAAGTCCTTTTTCTCCCACCACCAGTACACACTCAAATGTGTTGCTTGAGAAATTAATTAGTCAACATTTTAGCTTTGCAGTCTAACTTATTTATCTAAACTTTGAACAATTTGGCTTTGATCCTAAGAATGTGCTGAGCAACCAGAAATCAACAAATGTAGGCCGGGTACCACCTCGACAGCAGATGCTCTCAGTAAAATGAAATGTCATAATGCTGGCTAGCTCAAAACAGTTCTGTCCTCCCAGAAGCATCACTTCCACGTTATTATATACTGCCAACAAGTGTAACTTTGCTCCAGTCTCTTTTTACCTCTATAAAACAGCAGCTGCAGTCAGTGCCTGCAGCACAGATAGGAGACATACATTTAGTTTTCTTTGCACTGGGTTCATTTTGCTCATACTTTTGGTGGAGGCATACATCAGAAGTGGAAGCATTCACAATGCTTTACAATCAGTCTCTTTACAGTTGTACTGTTACCACTGAGAAAACATTTGGATATTCAATTACTTGTTGTGTAGTAGTGAGAACACGATTCCAAGTATGGAGTTTGTTCAGGGCAAGGTGGAGAAGATCATTACTTGCACAAATCACTGCCATGATCTGATTATAGCTGGTGCTGGTGTGCCGTTATCATTTGGTTTAGTCAAATAAAGCTTGTGCTTTTTCATTTCTGCAATTGGTGGGTAAAAAGATTGATTATGTATGAGATGAAGGAGCATGTAGGAATATGCTAATGCTGATGTTAAAAGTACTCTTTTATCTTGCAGCATTAAGCGAACAGAGGGAAGAATGAGAGTTGGCTGCTGCGAGCTGAAAAGGGTTCTTTTTGGGGGGTGGTCAGAGTCACGGCTTCACAAGATTCTAATCTGCCTCCAACACTGACAACTGAGAAACTCTATCACAGCACCCGGGGTGTCCAGAGCTGAGAACTCAGACCCAAATGCTCACCTGTACCCCAGTACGTATTTTCTAAAGGCCCCACTTCTTAGTTCTCCTTTACAAAGAAGATAGCATAGATCAACCACAATACAAATGAAAGTCAAGTCAAGCTGAGGAACATTCATCATATTCACTTGATTTTAGTTGAGGCTCTCTACATAAGCTTCCCTACTTCCCTTCTGCTAGGACTAATCCTAACCAGAAAGCTCGATGTGCGTTCAGCATTAGTATGGCTTTTCCACATTAGCCTTGTCATGAGAACTGGGCAATATATCTGCAACGAATTTTTGAAGATTTTTACAAATGACTACATAACCCCTCCAATTAAGAGGAAGTTGACTTCATGAGGGAAAAAAAAACCATCAACATTTCCCATATTCTGAAGTAACAGCAGCACTTAACTCCCAGTCTTGTAATTAGAAGGTTCATGTGGAACAAAAGAAGGTGTTGCTTCCTAAGTTTTCCATTACCACCAGAGGCTGCCCAGTTCCTACCCACACCACACAGCCTCATCCCACAGCAAAACTGAAGGGCACTGATTGGGACCATGTCTGCTGGAATCCTCCCACTTCTCTGTTCTCCTCCCATAATCCACTTATCACAAAACTAAGCACGAGGCCATTTATCACAGGAATGCAGCTGCTTACATCTTTTTGTTAAAGCTCAAAGCAGTAAGAAATAACCAGAGATATAGAGGTTTGCTTTTCAACATGGTGTTAGAAGCATTATATTGTACTCTGGCAAATAATATCTAAGGGCAGGCAGAGCAGAACTTCACCTGAACACACAGCAAACTCTCCAGCGTGTTGCACAAACCTGAGATCACTGCAGGACCACAGCCTCCACCACTTCTGGTTACACTTAAAGAGCATATTTGTGCTGTTATCCCCAAATGAGCTAACGATCATCATAACGGTTTCCTAATATTCAGATCTCAGAATAGTATTTATAATCAGGTAAAACAGGTGTTTGATAAAACTAATAGGGTAGAAATACTTTATCTTTTGACAACTCAGGAAATTTTAAGCACCAACATAATAAATGAGCTTTTCTTTCAAACTAAATTATCCCCCTAGCTTTTTCCCCCCATTCTACTATTCTTCCATGGAAATTAGTCTATTTAAGATGCAAAGAATCAAAAGGCATTATCATCAAGTAAAAAACATGTCCAGACAAAGATCTCTTTAAAATACTTTACAGCTATGAAACTGCAGATATCACAGTGAACAATGCTACTTTAGGGTTTCTGTTGTGCACTGCAATCTGCACACTCGTCTTCTGATGAAACTGTGAGCTTTCTGAAGCAAGAACTCTTTTTTGCAATGCTGGCTTTCTTTTAGTATTCTCAAACAGATGTGATGTGTATTACAGAATATGGAAATCCTTCCTCAGGCTGGAAACAGCGGGGAGCACATGGGATGCAAAGCATTCTCCCTCTCCCTGATGGAAATAGATGAGTTATACAGGAGGATGCAAAAGTTCAAGGTTGTAAGAAACCTACAGAAAGCCATTTGATAAAAGACATAAACCAAGCAAACAGTGGGAATATGAAATAAGAAATTAAATTTTAGGAAGCGATATGCAATTTATTTGGAAAAGCATTCTCTTGTGATGGGATGAATCATAGGATAATATTTTACCCACAAATAAGTAGAGAGCTAATAAATTTGCAAATACTGGTCTCTGCAGACTTAGATCACTGACAGTGGAACCTACAGCAGGGAATCTAATCAGCTGGTGTAAACACAGATACTGATATTCATTCATTAAAACTTGGGAAGTTAATACGTGTAGTTGGGCATGGAAAGAAACCAAACTCAGGGAGTCCTTCCACTGGTTTCTTTTGGGTAGAGATCCACGTATAGACTCATTTCACTGCAATACACACTTTTCACTTTTGTTCTTTAGATTATACATCCTTCCCAGCCATTACTACAAGGAACCTGGGAGTGCTTTCCCTTTCAATTACAGAACACATCTTTTCCTTCCTCTGAAGACTTCTATTACTTCCTTCCTTCTCTATTCCAAAGATGCAATTGTGTTTTCCTTTTGTTCTGGCCTGTCAGACCAGATGCAAGATGTTAGCATCTGAACAATTTCCAAAGTAAATACATTATAAGAATGTGAAAGCATTTGCCTTAACCTGATCTTGTCATCGTACAGCGTGCATCCAGAGTTTGTGGAATCCATAGCCATGCAGCACTCGGTATTTCAGTTTGTCTAAGCTGTCAGTATGATCCTCTGAGCAGACTCAAAGCAGAACATGTAGCTGTATATAGTAAATAGCAATAGTATTTCCACTTCTTTTTTCACAAAGATCTTAAGCAGCTATTGCATTGCGTAGGCACTGCATTATATACACTGGGAGATAGGAAGGGGAACAGAAATAAACTTCTATCCGATAGGCTCCACTCTTCCCATTACCAATACCAGCACAAAAACCTGGAGCTCATGGATGCCCATCAGCCTGATAGGATTTCACGTGTGCTTGGAGCCTCTGCCTTCACACTCACTGGAAAATTAACCCCATTTCCTACAACACACTAAGACGACCATGACACCCCAAAGGCTGTTATTTCACTCTGACATTTATCATGTCTAATTTCTTTATTTCATATAGGAGAAGATCATTAATGACACAAAATTTAAATTAAAAAGCCAGTCAGTCCCCACACTGCTTGATGCTTTGCAGTGGCACTGTCTCCCTGTGTTTGCACAGTGACCAAGCCCCAGACTTACATCTGAACTCTTGCTCCTACCAGAGAATTAGTGCACATTGGATTTTATTTTTAAAACCAAACCAAGATGCTCCTGTAGTTCAGAAGCAGACATTTTACATTCTAGGAAATACAAGGTAACAAATAAAATTCACAGAGATCTGTATAGTATGTGTTGCGGTAGGGACAGCATCAGCTCCTGATGCAGCTCCAGCACAGCAGGCTACATGCTTTAAACTTGTGGTCTGTACCATGTCCTTCAGAAGACTTCAGCCTTCAAGACAGCTAGAATGGGCATGTGCTTTTTGTGTTTTTTTCCCCTTGGTAAGCACTAGGTTTAATGCACAGTCTCTCTCTGGGTGTCTGTTTCTCTTCCAAGTCTCTCAGCAAGTGCATCCACAGCCCTCACCTATCGACCAGCACTTGTCAGGAGTCACACGCTGCACGCACAGCCAGAGGAGCCATGGATTGCAGAAGCAGCACGACAGATTGTGCAGAGGCTGCCTGCCACTGCCTGCTCCTGCCCTGGAGGTTTTCAGCTCAGGGCTGGGGCAGGTGAGAAGCGCACAGGAACCACCGAGTTCAGACACTGGGAAGTGAAGCTAATGAGCATTTTAATACCTCAGAAAGGTACAAAGCAAAGAGCAAACAGCTAAGCAAATGCTCACCTACTTAGTAAATAGAGGGCAAAATACCCTGCCCTATGTTGGGCAATGAGCCTATTCACATATTGCACAGGGCTCTGCCATCCTGGGAAGCAGAGCTGTTTGAGCTCAGGTCTCAGCTCAGCATCCTAAGGCTGTCCTAGCAATGACATGAAATTCTGAGGGGTATTTTTGAGAACTCCACCCCCTGCAATGTGTGAGGCAGACTACTGATGTCTATGCTAGCCAGCCCAGCCTGTCTCTGAGGGAAATCACTGCTTGAAACTCTTCCCATCAAAACTTCACTGTGTTGCTGCCACTGCTCACTCTCCTGTTTGCTCTCCCCCTCAGTAGAGTTCTGCAGAGGTGGATCATTAGGCAGGTGCAGTGCCTGGGACTGGGTAACATCAAAGGGAGGTTTGCAAGCAGCCTTATCAGTAAAGCAAGTTTTGGAATCAAATCTCTAAGGCTAACAAGTGAAGGAGATGCAGAGTTAGTGTGACTGAAAGGGGCTGGCTGGACAGGCAGCAGCCAACACATCCTCTCCTGCTACTCACAGGTTTCTCCCACTCAGCATGCTAAATTTTTTGTATGCTAAAAATTTAAACAAGCAACTGACCGCTCCTTATATTCAGCTTTATGTTTTGTAAGAGTAAGGCAACAGTACAATACAAAACATTTTTTGACTAGCAATAAATCAGTTTATCTTTTAGAGTTGCTGAGGGCTGCTAATGGTCCCCATCAGCATGGTAGAGAAGATGCCCACTGACAAAAGGCAAACTCCTTCAGAGTCTGGTCATGATGGCTAAAAGCTTTGAGAACACACACAAAAAAAAGTGTGTTCTTATATTTCTAAAAATTAATACAGTTAAGTTGCATGCAAATATTACTCATGAATTTGTGAAGCAGTAATACTTTTGTATACACAGAATAAATGAAAAAATAATTCTTGTGTATCCAAACAGCACTACAGCATAAGGGTTGTGTCTGTAGAGAATATAATCTAATTCACTTGCTTTCATATGCGATCTTTCACATTTCAAAAGAAAACAACAGATAAAAAATTCAATACTACATTTACTTTAAAAAAGTGGAGGAAAGGTCATTTATTGGCCTTTTTCATTATTAATATCTGTCTAGGCTTATATTTTAAATACAAAGAATCTTTGCAACAGCCATTCACATTCAAGGCTTCTAAGTAGTTTTACAAGTGGCCTCATACATCCGCTAAGTTGAAATAAACCTGATCCTTTCAAATTAATCATGCCTGCCACAGCTCTCTTCAAGAAAAGGAGAATGCTACCCTAACACCTGGCAGCTCTTCAAGAGCCTCAGAGTCAAGAGTCAAACCAAAGCAAAATGAGCTGGGTGAAGGCAATACCAAATCCAACACGGAGAACAAGTCAGGAACTGAATTCCCGTTCTAGAGCCTTTGAGAAGCTTCATCACCAATTCCTTCAGTTGGCATTTATTAAGCTTTTTCCAACACGATCCAAACCTTATTGAAGTTAAGAGAAACTGTCTTCAACATCACTGGAGAGGTTGGATCAAAACATGTTTTAAAAAAAAAAAAAAAAAAAGAGAAAAGAGGAAAAAAAGAAAGAAAAACAGAGTGATTTTCAAGCCTCCCCTTTCCCCTGCCCCAGCCAGCCTGAGTTTGAACTTCTGCCTGCCACCACTGCTGAGGTAGCACATCCCGCAATGCTTCTGTTTTCATTTCTCAGCATTTCCTTTCTGCTTTTAGCATTGAAGTCAACATCACAGGTAAGGGAAGCAGTACACACAACAGGGAGTCTTCTTAGATGTTAGCACATCCTATGGCCTTACTAGTCAGAGCATCTTATAAAAACTGTTTTAAAAATCTATGAGTATGATTGGAAAGCCTTCTGCCTCCAGGGGTGGCTGCTCAGTGCCGTGAAATGTGTCATACAGCTCAGATGGCAGTGATATATTCACATACAGAGCTAACAATGCGACGTGGGAAATGGAAGTGTAATCATCCTTCTTATAAATAGTTGTGATAACATACAGTAAATTTGGGGAGAAAAATGGAGAAATGAAAGAAACTGAATGGCTAGCAATAGTAGCAATAGGAGTCCTTCATTCCAGGTGAATAATTCAGCACTAAGCTTTAATTTCTGCTTAGAATAAGTATTTATAGAAATGCGCTAAAAGATAAATGCTCCACCTAAGATTTGGCTTTTGTTTTAAAGAGATTGCCCATGAAGCCAGTACTAATGTGATTCATCACAACCTACATGCTACTGAAATAATTTCTGGTAGACTTCTGCCAAGCACAATCATCAATCTGACAAACTGCAGCACTCATGTATGCATATCTTCCAAAATAAAGTAATATAAAAAGAAACCGTGGACTTTTAGAGCCAGTTCAATAAAACACCTCTTCTTTTTTAAAGAGAGTGCAGACATGCACATATTGATTGAAATAATTAAATATCTGTGGGGTTTTCTCTACATACTGTTCTGCATTGGGACAGTAGCTGTATTCATATTCTTAGTTTTCAAAGGCAGCCTTGTTAGGCAACATGCAAAAAGAAGAGGCCACATTGATGCATAATATATATACAATATTGGCATATTGTATATATTGTCAGCTTAATATTGAACTAATATTTGCTAATGGAAGTTCATTCATTCATGTTATATTCAATAAGTCCATAAAGTGAAAAATAAACTTCCAATAACAGATACATCATTCACTATTACACAATAAAAGACATTTCTCAGAAGAGATTTAGATTCAGATAGAAGCTATAAATTAAGGCCCACATAATGAAAAATTAAACTAGTGAAAAGTTTGCCTTTGACTTTCACAAGCGTAAGCTTACATTCTAAAAAAAAAAAATCCACATGATCTGGTAATGATGTTAGTGAGACTTACAGATACTGAGCAAATCACAATACAGAAGTCATTCCTTCAGATGAGTGCTGGTTTTCCATTGAAGGTAATCAAATACTTTTTTGGAAACTAGTACACTTTCCTCTTAATATAATGTGAGCAAACAGATGGAACTATTATAACCTAAAATGTATGTTAAGATGGATAAGAAGTAAAAAAATCTTTCCCTTTCAGAGTATTAGAAGTCTGGCTTGGATCTGCATATCTTATCAGGTAATTGGCTCAGTCAGATAAAAATCTCCTGTAGATATATCTCCTGTAGATATGTTTTTTTGCTCATTGCCTTTCTAGTAAATCAATCCTTGTAATAGTATATAAAACCTAACCACTATCTACATGAGTCCTACTTATCAGGTCATTTGATGACACATTGCCTAAATGAATTTCATTTGTAAAGTCTTCCCTTATCCTTTCAATCCCAAGATTCATGGCTAATATGCCTGGATGTGCAGCATTCATAATTGGCAGAAGTCTAATACATTTGGTACACAGACAAACTGAAGAACAGGTAAATGTACCTCATGCATTTGATGCACGTATCATGAATGAAAATTACTTGTGGTGCTACTATCTACTCGGTGGCAATGAACTCATCTGCTGCACCAGATAATGTCATGAGGCCAGTACAGTTATGGAAGAAAGTCACTACCTCTCAACACTGGCTCTTTTGGACAAGTCATTCCATGGAGACAGGAATTTCCAACTCCAAACTGGGAAGAACTTGCAGGAGGCAGTTTACTGAATCATTGTGTCGTCTCTTGGTTCATGAATTGTCCATGCACAGATCACCACGTTCTCAACTGGATTCACTATTCAAAACATTATGTTTATTTTGGCAAGAAACACATTTTCATTCATTGATTATTTACAAAGTACTACTCCTTCACATTTGCAAGGGATCTTAGTCATGTGAGAGGACTCGTCTCACGTACCCTCAATCACCCAAAAGCACAGTGTACACAGCATGGTGTGATTACATTACTCTCCATTCATATATGCCCTCAACAGGTTTTTCCAAGAGTTTCATCACATCTTGAGGACAGATCACAAAGGTATGTTAGGGGGTCCACCTCTCCCTGTGCAGGTTTCTCTTTCTCCGTTACTCGGAGATGATCAGCTCTGACCAGATGCCTGAATCTCAGACAGCTAACTTAGCAAGATGAATTCCAAAAGTAGCATTTCCCCCATATGCTCAAAAGAGTCTTCCATCACGAAGAAATACAAGAGCAACAAGAAATATTTATTACATTAAAACATTTTCCTTACTCAAAATCCAGAAATGTAACCATTACATCCGCTCTGCAGGACCAAAGGGACTCACACCAGTGCTCAAAATGCTCACAGACATTTCAGTCAGAGCTGTGACTGTATTCTAGTACAGAATCAAGGAGCTAGGAAGAAACTACATCCCACTTTCATGAATGCAACTACTGCTATGATGATTTGTTTCTGATCATACTGATAATACTAACCCACACGTACACCTTTGTACCTAAGTGGGGCAGAACCTTTCACCCTTTCTACCACCTTGCCAAGTGCGCTGCCAGCATCACTGACTGCAGCATAATTCCTTACACTTCACAAGTTACATTAACATTGTTTGTATTCTTTTCCTGGAACTTTTTGGGTGCAATTTCTTTTTCCAAGGAAAAGACAATAACAAAACTCTAACATAGAGGTGGTTTATTTAGTGTAGAGTAGTGCTCCCTTCCTTGTTCAGTTGTGCAGAACTAATCTACACTGCAACCTCTCACTGTTAAGAGCAGATACTCTTCGCCCCAGGGATAACATATCCCTGTTAGAAAACCTAACCTGTTATTAAGAAACTCTCCACATCAACAGATATTGCCATGCACGTCTTGTCTTAAACTTGCCACCAAGATGAAGCACCTCTGATAAATATTCGCAAGGGGAGATTTTCCACCCTTATTCTAATGTCTTTTTAGCCTTGCCTTTAGAGATGCAGAGATGATGATATTTACTCAGCCATTTCACCTTTCCCCTCCACTTCTCTGAGTGGCTCTGATAAATACTGGTAATTTCGAGATTTAATTTTGAGTCACTCCTCCCCTAACAAAAGTGATAATGTCATTTTCTACACGAGGGAGAAGATTTTTGAAACAATATTAACTTGTTTTTCTGAGGCAGAAAAGCTGTTTGTACATTGATAGCAAATTCTGTTTAGTGTTTTATTATGCACAGTGGATAAATATTAAATAGATCAATAGGAAAATAAAGCTGTTGCAAGTTGATCTCCATGGAGCGAGAAGAAATGCAGAGAAAATAAGAATTATTAGGGAAAAAGAAAATTAAATTTTCACATTTGAGATAATAAAGCATGTCACGTATGCTCAGCAGTTTCCCTAATCTAGCTTTACTTAATTACGTTCTCTGTAAAGACACATTGTTTCATTTCTTCCACCAATAGATCTTTTTTGCTGGGTGAGTATACAGTGTAATTACCAGCTCCCAGCATTATCTCTACTTTTATTACAAAATGTCATGATTCTGAGAAGAAAAATTTCATGCATTATATAATGTCAATCATGTGTCTTTATGAGATGGAACAGCATTCAATTTGTTCAAAATGGTTTTAAGGGAGGGGGAAAGCGTCTTTCATGAAGGGTCATTCTTAAAAAGCTCTACTCCAATCCACTCAGCTTAAGAGCACAGTTAGGATCACTCACTTTAACAGAGATTTGTGTGCGTCAGTAAGAGCTCTTAAGTCTGGATGTACAAAGTTCATAAAGACATAGGAAGGAAAATTTCAGTCTTTTTCCACAAACTTCAAAGCTCTGTTTCCATTTAGGATCTTGTAATTAAGACGTAAGTCACCATAAGAACCCACCATCTGAAGCTTACCTTGAAAAATGTGATGCTTCCATAATTGTTTCTCTCACCAAAGAGATCACAAAGAGAAAGCAATGACTTGTTTATAGCTCCTAAAACTCTAGCTCTCCAAAATAATGACGACCTATTACATTTATAGGGCATTCTGACCACACAAGGTTTTATCCATTACACAGCACAGGGGAAAGCAGGTGACAGAAATGAAGCAGAGGCTGGTATTTAGCCAAGGGGCAGTGCTAACATCCACACTCACTGTTTGGCTATGCTCCAAAATTCTCTACTATTTAGTAAATATTTCTGGAAATGCTGTTTGGCATTAGATAGCCTGATCCTGTAATCCATACTCAACTAAAACTCCTACCATGACATTTTGTAACAAAAATGCAACAATCACTGGAGTTCTGCATTTACACACTGACTACAATGGGGCCTGAAATGTCACTGAGAATACAGAAATCTCCCAAACCAAAACAAGAGAGCAAAGGGTGATAGATCATAACAACTGATATCACAGAAATAAATAGGTTGGCCTTGACTCTACGGTGTTTTGGACAGGGTGAAATCACTATAAACTAGCAAAACTAATAGAATACCTGTGGCTTCATTAGAATATCTAAACATTACTGAGTATCAGAACAGTCCAAAGTTGTCAATAGAGATTTATCTTATTTATACAGTGTATCTATGCCAGTTATGTACTTAAGGATGTGTGTATATGCAGAACTTACAATAAACTTGCAATAAATAATTCATTTAGGTTAAAAACAACTGATTTGCATTATTTGAATATATTTCTCAATGTATTTGCTATGGGCCATTTGCAGAGCTCAGGACAACATCCAAACAGTGAAGGCTACTGCCCTTAATGCAGATTCTGCTGTAGCTGTTACTTTCCTGTACTGATAAATACACACCAGTTCTTTCCTCCCAGCATACACAAGTTCTCCCAAGCCTGTTTCCATTTTGTAAAGCCAAGATTTACACATTTCTGACTCTACGTTACTATGGAAAACAGCTTCATTTTAAGAGACCTCTGAGTTTTCTACACCTTTTACCTGTCTCTCCATCACTTGGTAGGGTGGACCTACCATCTTCTGTTGCTGAGCAATCATATCATACAGGTTAAAGTGAAAACAAGCAAAAAAGACAACTAATAATTTTTTGTATGACTCTCCAGCCATGAAAAGAATTAAATCTCAATGGAAAGCTATCCACTTGTAAATGAGAGTTTGGGGTTTTATCTTAAGTCCCACATTATGGGAGCACCGGTTGCTCAAGACAAATGATTAACTGGAAAAAAAAAACTACGTGAAAAAAGATTGCAGTCATTTCCCACACATCTGAATGGAAAAGATTAGTGTAAGATGAATACTTAAAGAAATTACAGAGCATCTAGAACAGTGATATATAAAGCTATTCTTCGGATGAGGTATTTTCAGGGAGCTCACTGTGCTGGAGAACATTATCTAATGTATGCCTGCGGTGATTACACTTCAGACAAGTCACGTTGCTGGGAGTGAGGCATCTAATTCCTCTCTCTTCTGAAGCTATGCCATCTTACAACACACATCAGAGAGCCAGGTCTCCACGGGAATGTGCCTACATCTTCTGTTTTATTACTGGACCTGCAGGAGATCAGGAATGTCTTCTGTTCCAGGTGACAGCATGAGCTTGAGGGTCACTGAGCATCTCTCAGGGTTTCACACCAGCACTAGTGCTACAGAGGCTTGCTGAGTGAGCAACAGACAAACCTCTACTTCATTTTTTTTCCTCAACAAAGTTGTGCTAGCTTTAATCAATTATTACTTGGACATTGCTTAAAAACAGAATTTATGTAAACATTTTTACTCATTTACAGCAAAACCCAAAAATCTTTATAACAACCAACTCATGTCAGATACTGGAAGCCACTCAAGCCTTTAAGAGCATCTGTTTGAGTTTAGAATGAGAATCATCTTTTAGCACAAATGAAGAGAAAGCCTTTACTCTGCTGTGAGGTTGGGGAGCAGGTATGCTCAAGGCAGTACCATTGGATGAGGTCAGTATTTTGTTTGCAGATACTCAAGAAAGACTTAGCTGCAGGCACAAGATACGTGGAGCACATACCCCACACTCAAAATAAATCAGTATCGGATCACTATTCAGGATTCTCTGGCCCACTGGAGTGTAGTCCTGGCAACTTGCAGCCATTAAACATCAGACAGTTTATTCTCCTGAAGATCCATCCCCTGTCTGGGGAGGGACAAAGCATTTTCCTTGCTGGCTATAATTTAAATGGAGCAAATTTAATCTTCTGTTATCAGTGCCTCCTTCTAGGGGAGGAAGCAAAATAGCTGCCCACCCAAATTAATTGTGCGAGGAGCGGCGGGATGGGCAGCAGAGGCACATCGTTTTTTCCCTGTGAAGATTGCACTGTCATTGTGAGCTAAGACAGCATCCTCAGTCCTTTATGGCTGAAAATCTCCTTGTTTCCTCCAGGCCAGGTTAAAGTCTTAGCTGACATAAAGCTGGGAGCCTCCCTACACTCAGTAGAGTGGGCTGATGAGCACCACCAGAACAGCTCTAGCTGAGATCTTGTCAGCAGGAGTTGGGTGCTGTGAACTTCAAGACCTGCACAAACTGCTAAGGGCTGGACTTGGGCAGAGACAAGCTGGATATCAGGTTGCTTCAGACACCAAGCTCCTGCTCCTCTGCTTGGCCCTGGCAAGCTCCTCAGACCACGCTGTGCTTTTTGCCATCTCTGATTTACCGCCAGAAACCGAGGTGGTCAGTTAAAGGCTTGCAATGTATGCCTGCTTTGTACTTAACCTCCACAGATCCAACATGACAGACGCTTTCTTTAGTCTGATCTTCCAAGCTGATCTCAATGGGACTGAGAGAACCCAAGCGAGTTGGTAGCTACAGCCAGGAAAGCACAACCTGGTGCCTTTTTCATTACTTAAGCACTAATGGCATTCATTTTCCCAAAACGCTAGAACTCTGAGATCTGAGGTACACAACGTGGTAATCTGACCACGTGTTTTCCGCGGGCTGTTTCTGAATATTATTCAGTTGACTACTGGGCTCTGAACTTTTGTGCTATCTGTGTAGTTCTGAGTCATCACACTAGTTTATACAGCTCTATCAGTGGGAAAATAACTTCAAACTGCGTGTCAATCACTTGTGGCTTTTCCACGGAGCAGTTCGGCCCTGCTGACATTTGCTGTTCTCTTCAAAAACAGCGAGCGGCTCTGCAAGCCACAGCAAGAGTATTCCAAGCTTCCATTTTGTGATAACTACCATCTTCACAAAAATAAATCAGCTATTTTATGGACGTTAGTATGGTCTATCCAGCATATGGAAAAAGAGCAGGGAAAAGTTAACTTCTCACAACAGAGTATTCTCCCTCCAACTGCCCGTAATTCCTCATGGTGAACAAGGAACGAAATCAAAGTTTAACATAAAATAAACTTGTATTTATTAATGCATTTTCAGGAGGAGTTTTATTAAGGGGCCAGAAGTTAAACTGCCTCCTGATGGGTAATAATAAAGACTATACATTACAATTTCTGGTAATATTGGCTTAGATTTAAACACACAGCTAAAGTAACCTTCTATTCCTCTTCCTTCATATAAAAGGCTACTGAAAACACTGGAGAATAAAAGAGACTGTCATTAGTTGTCATACTGTGTCTATAATTGCTTACTCTGTTCCTGAAGCCATTACCATGATAAATTTGCAGTTTTTCCCCATCTGCCAGGAGTAGTAATGTGCAATACATTTAACAACTGAATTTGCATATAGAAAGTATCATTGACCTTTGAATTTAAAAGGACAAAGATTTACAAGGACACTCTTTTGAAGCAAAGTGCTTAGTTTAGGCAAAACAAAACACCAGAATAAAACACTATCTCCTAAATATAAGAAAAGTTGAAGCTTTTATGGGCAAGACATTCAAAATCCCTAAGAAATAGCTCCCTCCGAGTGGTCACACAATCAAGGAAACAACAGTCTACTACAGGAAAAATACCAAGGCAGAATTTGCAACGTTTGGCACCAGCTAAACAGGATGCTGAAGTGCAAGTGACTTGGCTGGAAAGTGATTCCAGTCCCCCAGAAGAAAGGACCAGCACTTCACATAGTAATCAGATTACAGGAATAAATTTTGCTTTTTTTTTTTTTTTTTTTTAATTATGCAACAGAGTAAAATCTTTTTAGATAACTATCCTAATAGTTTGGGTACTTGATGTGCTTTTTTGAATGCTGATGTCACTGAATGGATGTGTTTGTGGAACTATGTTATTGTTTTGTTACCAAATCTTACTCCCAAATGCCAATTCCATGCAATTTCCACCTTCAGTAACAATATCCTTTCATTAATCTGTAATGGGCAGCCATTATCAAGATAAGAACAACCAGCAAACAACCAAAAAAAAGAAAAACCCACAAAATCTATAAACTTCAATACGTTCCCATGAGGCTGCAGGCAGACCTCTCCCTCCCTCCTTCTCCAGTCTCTCTCTACTGACATCCTTTTGTTAACACTGATTTTTTGTCTTGCCAATAGTTCTTCCAAATAACTGTTGGGAAGAAATTGGTATAGTTCAGCTTACCATGTAATGAATGAATTATTCATAAATGTCATTCTGTCTCATAAAAACCTAAGATATTAGTTCAGATTATCATCATAAATACAACTTTAACACAGACTGCACAGACTTCAACTCCTACACCACAATGTTTTCTTGGTAAGATGTGATGATTCAGGATTAAATGACATATGCAAAAATCAGGTTAGAAGACTCAGAGATGACTGCTGAATTCGGAATTGCTTAGAACATGGCTATTTGGTCAACCTTAAAAGGACTTGCCAAGTCTTGTTACTGCATCCCCTTCCAGTCCTCCCCAGAACACTGTGTGCAGCTGCAGGGCACTCATATTTTTCCCCATATGTTTACACCACCAAAGAAAAAGAATCAACACACTCATTTCCTACAATATACTCCCTTCTGACTCAAATTCCATGTGTGTTGGCATGCACTGTAATGGTGCCTCAGCAGGCTGGAGAGCAGCATTGGCTGTATTGCAAATCATTCACAGATAGGAGATAACTCAAAGAATAAGTGCAGACTCCAGAGATCCTAGAGAAGTTTGTTTCCCAGCTACAAGATTATCAATCTAAGATGCACCACACATGTATAGTATCTCCATTATTTCATTTCTGATTGTGACAAACTGACTGAGAATGGACCCTTCTTTCTCAGCAAACACATTTGAAACAGCAAATCATTAGAAATAGAAAAAGAAAAACACACACCTAGGGCATATAAGAATGACTGACTGCCTACTCCCTAGCACAAAACAAGTTGCTACGAGAAAACAAAACCTTTCTGCAAGCAACAGTACATTAGTAGACTTGAAAAAGAACAGACCGCCTACCTATTATTCATTTAGTGTTATGGTTTTCAATTGATTTTCCCATGCTCTGTTCAAACACATTGACTTTGTGGGAGTTTTTACCAATATCCCCTGTTACAGTTTAGAGCAGTTGCAGCAACGAATTCTTAGTTTGTCTAGTCTTAATCCAGTGGATTACCTACATGCTGCCTCAATTTATCTCCTCTTCCATCTGTCAAAGATTTCCTTGCATTAGTACCTATGCCAGGCTTTCTGGCACATACTGGATTGATCTGTTCTTGCACAAAATTTACAGTTAATACCTGAACAGCAGTTCATTTTAAATAGACATGAAGACTCTCCCAACTCTACCAATTTCTTTGCTTAAGCTTTATATACAGTAATCGCATCTGGTATGAAAAAAAAAAACATACTAAAATCTCCTTTCCACAACTACTTCTCTAACATCTTCTGCATTAGCAAACATCTGCTGTGAAGAGCACTTTTTGGAAAGCTTACAAGCAGCAACAAAAGGGGTAGGAGTTTGTGACAGGACAAATACACAGGAACAATTTTCAGAGGTGTTTGCTTAACTCCACGAAGCAAAGAAGCAAAATGAAACTGCAGAATGATGCGCTGAGCTAAGTAACATTGGTAGGCACAGTTCCACTCTTATCTTTCACCAGATGTGAGGTTGGCCTGCTGGCTGGAAGATGTGTGGTAGTTGGGCTCCTACACTGAGCATATGGTGGAGTTAGATTGGGAGCAGCGAGAGAAACTGTCTCTACGCAGTAACTGTGGTCAATTTTCCCAGATCTGCCTTCTATTGGCTTGCTAACAAAAACAAAATCAAACACCTGTGTACCAGATATAGAGTTGTTCAAGTGCCAGCACTGATCCATCTGCAAAGCACATCATTAGCCAACTTCTTTTCTTTGGGTGAGATGCAAGACAGATTAATCAGAGCAAACCCACAGCACCACTAAGGGAACAATGCATGCTCCCAGCCTACCGCTCTGTTTCTCTCTGTGACTTTTCATGGTACCATAATCATGATGACTCGTGATAAAATATTCATTTCTCTCCTCATCAGGTAATTCTCCAGGCCCTGGGCCAGCATGCCTCATCCCATCTTCTTTACCAGCCCACCTGCTACTTTACTGACACATCCTTCCAGCATGCCATTCCCTCATGCAGCTTCTCCTCCTGCACTCTACAGGACAACTGAGCTTTTCAGCACTATTTAATGCCACAGCTAATGTCATTAATAGAGAACCGAACAGGAAGATTAGAGGGATTTGATTCATTACCATCTTATTCAAACTAGTTGCTAAGATGATACCTAATTCAGGTTGTTTTGCTTCCATGTGGGTATGGGCTCCTCTACTTCCACCCATCCTGACAGCTTGCAGAAAGGTCAGACCCTGCCTTGGGTTGGAGTAACTTTTCAGTGGCTATGAGACCCTTGCTTCTCCAGCACCTCTCCTCAGGGAGTGCACAGTCCTGTCATAGTCGTGATTTGCTCACAACTTTTGATCATCTTTCCTCACAATTACAGAGGTACATCCTATATATTTTCATTGTTCTTTCAGAAATAAGTAGCTGCAGTGATACATCGTTATCACGTAAGTAAAGATTTGTCCCAGTTTCTCTGACAGAAAAGGAATATTGCTCTCAGCTATTTATTTTTTTTCCATAAATACACAAAACAGAAGCGAGCAACTACAAGTGGCAGAGAGAAGTATTGATTAGCTATTACCATCCTTTAATTTGCCAAAACTAAGACTGCTTAAAAACTTGGAAGGCTCTTGTTCATTGCAGGTGTGCACAAGACAATTTGGGCAAGCAGCAGCAGGCACAAAGTGCCACAGAAGACTGCTAGCTGAGAAACACAGATGTATGCCAGCGTAACTTCCAGGCCATCAGCTGCTTTTTAAGGTTTGTGCCATTGTGCACACTCCCCAGGACCACAGCCAGGAAGCTCCTTGCTCAACACACTGTTTTACTGCTGCTACATCCATCCCTAAGTTCTACAGCTACTAATCCCCTAATGAAACAGTCTCACACACAACTCACAGAAACACAGTATAAATTATCTGTAGGAACTTCACTAAGGAAAAAGCTACTATCACCATCCTAGCAGGAAAGCATAAGAGAAAGGGTGAGCAATTTCTGTCACTCCTCTTACCCAGCTTTAAATGCTTGTTGCCTCTCTGAATGCTAACCCGGCCGGCAGTGGATGCTGGGAACCCCCTTCCACCTCACCCAGAGCTCAGTAACACTCACACACCCAAGATGCTTTGGCTTCCGTATCCAAAGCACACCATCCAAACCAAGGCACGTACGTACAGTACTCCCCACACGTCAGAAAATAAAAAATATGAAGCTAGTTTGCTGAGAACAAAAAGTAAGTGGAGATTCTCTAGGGAGGAAGTTGCTTGCTCATCCCTTCGTTCAGTTCTAAGATTACAGTTCAGTTTATCCTCCGTCGCTCGCTCCTAACCTTTAGACAAAGATCTAGAGTAACAGAGCTATCAGGCTGGGATTACTTTTATATTTATCCTTGGATAAAGGCGCTTTTCTTTTGACCAGTTTATGAATAAATGGCTGGCAATTTTCTTATCTACACACTCCTGTTCACAGTTACTCAGTTATTCTAGCTATAAGTAAATACTAACAACTCTTATATGGGGAAGAGTGCTATTACAGAAATGAGATGCTTTCATCTCTGTCAGTAGTGATGAATCCTGAGACTGACGACCACCTCAGATAAATGTGAAAGGCAGAACAAACAAAGTACCTACAGCCTTATGTTTTCTTGATACAGCATGGTGAAGTCAGCAGAATTTCTCTTCCAGCGCATTTGGGACCAAGCCTAAATCCTGCCCCATTCTCATCCCACAGTACTCAGACCACCTCTACTGCAGAAAGACAAGGCACAGCCTGCAGATACAACACAGAGTGAGCCACAGGGAGCAGGACAGACAGAGCTGTCAATGCAAAGATGCAACTTAGTCACAGCAGTTTCCTTGGACTCAGCTACATTACGATATTACTGCTGAAACGGGCAGTCCTTGTCATGTCCCCTATGTCTGTAATCCCCATCGCTTCTCCTGGGTCAGGGTACTTAACCACACAACTTCATAGAGTACTGACTTGGCAGCAAACCGACCCAGAAAAGCACTTTTTTATCATTATTGTTCAAAACATTTGTTTGTTGAAACAGAGCAGCAAATAAATACGATTCACAGTGCCGCCACAGGCACTAACAGACAGGACACAGCTTCAGCTTACTGTGGAATTCTCCTCGGACTTGTAGAATTGTGCTGTGGCACATCAGACACGTGGGATGGAACAGCTCTGGGGAAAGAGGCAGAGAGAGAAGGAATCCTCTGCCAGAAGCATCCATCCTTGCTGCCTGTCCCAGTACTGATGCTGGAATGAGCCATTGATCCAGCACCTGCTCTGGCTATGGAGCAGCCATCGGGATCATTTCCTTCTACACAACTATTTGGACGACGCTCTGAAAAAGGCTTTCAATGACTCACTTTATTGAATTGGTAGATGAGCAAATGCAGAAAAGCATGTTTTTTGAGACTGCAAATGACATTTTGTTAAAAACTGGATTTACTTGATAATAAATCCATTTGCAAGCAAAGGAATCACAAAACCACAGAAAAATGACAGTAAGGAGACCAGGAATGGGAAATGTCTCTTAAATAAAGCAGGTTGCTCAAACCTCACCAAAAAAAAAAAAAAAGTTTTGAATGATCCAGGGTTTAAAGGTTATAGTACTGACACAAAGGCAAAGCAGATTTATCCAATTCAATGTAGTATGCAGTAAATTGAAGTTAGTATTTAGTGTGAGTTACCACGCTCAAGGTTAGTAAATATTTAAGCATTATTACTCTTCATGGGATAAAGAACAGAGCACTTGGATTAATTTCAGATCTCCTACTTAAATTCTTACTCCAGACTGAGAACTCTTGGAAAGCAACACGTAATCAAGTCTGTATGTGCATTTCTGCAGGATATTCCCAGGCAGGAGCCAATTTCTACATTATCTTTCCCATCACAGAGATACCGATGATGCTGATCAGAGAAATAATGTAGGAAGAGTAACAGAAACATTCAACTTTCACATAAAATAAAAGCAAGTAGGATTAAAGCAAGGGTTTTGCCTGGTTCTGCACTAAGTTCTGCAAATTGTACAGAATAAAAAGCCACTTTTTTTTTTACCATCTTACTATTAAATGCTTTTCAACAATGTGCATTAATTTCTTCTGAAATAAGAATGGGATAATTGCATGCAGACTTTAATATTAATTGCCGTGTAAGCTGTTTTAAAAAGGTTTGCTATCTCACAACTCCCACATAAGAAAAGCAAGGCACAGCTACCTTGGTGGCCAAGGTAACACTGCAGTAAAAGAAGCCTTAAATCAATGGGACAACAGTAAGCCTTTATTTAAGGAGTGTTGCTCATTGCAGGTGATCTGAACACAATGAACTAACATTGCTACCTGCATCTGAAGGAGCTTTTAAAAACTGTGGGGCAGCACTCAAGTCAGTGCACCAACCTTTTTAATTTCTTTAGCAACCTATGTCTGGATAATTCTTTCTAAATTCTAGATCACAGACAAAATAAAGAACTACAGAGAAAAAGAATCCAATTCCCAAGTTCTACTTCATAGCCAGTAAGAACTTGGAAACAATAATTCTAGAACAGAATTCACCTGATTAAGTCATGTGATCTCAAAACATTACTTTCCAAAATATGTTTGACCACTTGAGAGCATAAAGTTCCTAGGATTTCTCTTGGAAGGAATCAGGATACACATTAATGTATCTTAATGTTACATTTTCTTACTCACTGTTAACTTGATTGTCTTAGCAATGTTTCTCAAAAGTATTTCACTGAATAGTATAACATAATTGGTATCCACTAAAATGAATGGACAACCATCCATGCATGAGAGGAGCATAATACATTTGGCTTTAATCCTAAGAAACAGTTTCCTAATAGAAACGAAGATGTTTTCATTAGCAAGAGATATACTTCTAAGGACAAGAACAACAGGTCAGAAGTGAAGTGGAGATCATTATGCCAAATTTCTCAACTGGTACATCCATATTTTCAGCTGCTCTCACAGTTGGGGTTACAAAATCTACTAATTTGGACTTGCACAGCAGCATTTTCCAGGCATGCTGGTTGCATTTCCATGGCCTGTTCTGCAAGCTCTTCTCCATCTCCAGCCCATCTATGCAATACAAATGGACAAGTGTCATTTGACTCAGTGGACAAATGACTGCTTCCAGCGTTTGATCAGACAGGAAGATCTGTAGAGCCAACCTGCTGACCCTGATCTGCAGTCAACAGTTCAGTGAATTTTTAATTGCAGACTCAGCTAATGCTGTCAGCTGGGTTACAAACCTACAGCACAGCTCTCCAGGCATTCAGCACACCAGAAGGCTTTTGGCATGAGTGGTGCAGGACGTGTCTCAGGAGAAATGGTAATAAAAGAAACAACAACACAAAAACCTGAGACTCCTCTCAACAACAACAACAAAAAGAGGAGAAAGGCCTGCTGCCGTACAGGACAAAGAGACAAAACAACTCCTTAGCAGCTAAGGAAGGGACAGGCCTGGCCTTGGAAAACAGAAGAGTTTAGCCTGACCTAGGGATGGTGAATTGCAACTCAGAAAGGACAAAATAATGGAAATGCAAGCAGCTGCTCCATGTTCAGCTACAACCTTTCACCTGGGTCCTTGCTGCCCAGGCTCCCTTCTGCTCTGCCACATCTGCCTTATCCTGGCATTTCCTGCTTTGGGCACTGTGAGCAACACTCAACATTCTATTTCCAGCACTGCCTGAGAGCTATTGAAAATACCACAGTAGAGGTTCAGTTAAACATCCCTGAACCCATCTTCTCCTCCTCTCACCACCCTAATATGGATAATTTGCCTGTTAGTTTGCTGGCAGATTTTTTTTGGCTGGCAACACAAGAAAGGTACTTCATGGAGAAGCACCTTCTGATGCATCACTCCAGAGAGCAATTCAATTATTTATTACATTGCAAAGATCTCAATTTCTGCTACAACACTTTACTACTTATTGTTAAAAAGAAACTATATCCTTAGCAGTGCCCACTATCACTGAATATAATGCTCTTAAGCTGTCACCTTAATGCTCAGTATTTGTTTGAACTGGATTACACTGCACAGTCCTATTTAAACGGAACACACTTTATAAGATTGCAAAGTAAGTGCATGCCAATGCAGTTCTCTGAAAGGTGTTTCCATTTTATCTGATTGCATATTTTACCATTTTCTAGGACCCTCTCCTCATCAATACACCTCTCATTATATGATAATATGTCAGGAAAAACATATTAGTTGTGAGAAAACACCTCTAAACTTTCCTTTCAAATTATCTCTTCATCTAACTACTGGCCTCTAACTTTCAATCATGATGAATAATGTGTAAAAAAAATTCTAAATTCTTTTCTCCCTCTTGTAGAAAACTGTTTTCTGATTTATACCTACTGTCACATTTATCTATCAATTTTCTGTACATCAGTAACTGCTGTTGGGAAAAAAAAAGGCTAGTCATCAACAAAGAGTGACAATAATTAAATATCTATCAATGCTGCTTGGAAAGTAATAAAGAATTTGAAGGCTTTTCCTATACCAATGATGGTGAAGGTTTGTTAAAATTAATTTTAGCTTCTTTTGCTTTTAAAATTTTTATAAAGTTAGTAGAACTTCTCCTATTTTCAGAAGGAAACAGAACATTTTTAGAGTGCTGAACACTTTTTAAGAAATGATCTCTATCAAAAAGTCCATCTTTTCCAAACCTGATTTAAAATACATCTTAATATATCGGTTCAAGTTTTGGAGCAAAATAAAAGCATGGAAAGAAAATCCAGCACTTAAACACTGTATTAAAATATGAGAGGATATCACTAAGTTGGAGAGAAAAGTGGCTTGAGAGCGAGTGTAAAAAGTTAATTTCAAAATGGAACATTAAGTATGATGGGGAGAGTGTCTCTATAATAATTGAATAAAGCAATCATTAAGAACCTAATTTCTTGTGTAGTAAGTCTTCAAATTTTTAACTAAATGAGGAAACAACATTAAGCTAAATTGGGAGAAAAATGATGTTGCATTATTAAACTTATTAAAAGATAAACTCATAAATTAATTGGAATTCAAAAGCTAGCAGCCTCACAAATGCATCCTCACCCACAAGGTAAGCAGGTGCAACCTGCAGGTGAAACGGCACTCAGCAAGGAAAGCAGCCCTCCATGGGCTGCAGGCAGCAGTCTCGTGCTGGCAGCAAGCTATGCCCTCAGCATTTCATTTCAAGCAGGCTCTAAGCATCCCAGGTGTGTGGGGCTGGCTCACACAGACACCAAAGAGCCCTGGGCTGCCTGCGCACTGCAAACACATGTGCTGAAATAATTGGTTTTCCAGAACTTTTCAGCCTGACAAGGAGGCTACGGCCCAGCCTGGCTGCTGTAAGATATCCCATGTTTGAGAATCCAGAAGCAAATTGGGTAAAACGGGGTGGGACTGGGAACTGGCAACAACATCTAATAACTGGCATGGCCTTCAAGGAGAGACTACTGCTTAGCCTAATTTTAGGCTGGGAAACGTTCATGTTCCAGTATTGCAAATTGAGTCAGTTATAAATAATTCAAAGGTACTTGCTGTGAGAGATAGAGTACGCAGCCACTGGCAGCACTTTGAGAAAACAAGAAATTGTGATACTGATAAGCTGAGTACAACTTAATTCACCAAAATCCCTTTTGCTCAGAATGTTGGTGCTAGCAGTTGCTGGTTTATTGTAGTCAACAGTGCCTCTACACAACTGAATTTGGCACTTTGACCTTACAGTTGACTTCATTGTGGTGAACATGTTCATGAATTAGGCTCATGCTGCTGCGTACTGCCCATGCTGTCCTCAGCTTCATGGCAATGAAGGACACAAAGCCACGTGTGCAGTGAATTCTGCCACTTTTCTAGTTGTTTCTTATCAACCTGCAAATCCAATTTGGGATAATGAGAAGAAAAACAGCCTGCAATAGGTCAAAGGCAACATCACCCTCCCAGTGCCCAGATCCAGCCTTAAGCAGGTGTAACCACTCCTAGGAGGGTCTGATGCACTGAACCAAAATCACTTCTGTCCAATGAAATAGATGATAAAAATCACACCCGAACCACAGAAACTTCTCCTCGATCTCTATTCAAGTCAGCAACACAAGCATGAATTGACCCCAAGGATACCATTGAGCACCCTGAAATTTTACTATAAGCCTACCTGAAAGCACACAGCATGTTAGACTGCTGAAAAAAAAAAATACACCAATCGCATACATAAACCAATTCATACGTAAGCCAAAAGCACAGAATCTGAGATTAGACTTAATTGTATCTAAAACCCATTTTTACCAGCCACAAGATTGCCTCAGATGATACAAGAGGCACCTGGTAGTGCAAGGAACTTGGCTTGTGGTTTCCAAGACCAAGAAGCTGTATTTCATTTGTGCTCTCACCAGTAGCAAATGTGACTACCTCTACTCACAGGCAGAAGAATAGATAGATTTTTTCCAAGGAGGTTTGGGATACAAGTGAATAATAGAGCTATTCCAATTTAAAGTTCCAGCTGGAAGAAGTGCCTGACAGTATGAAAATTTTACCGTCCCATCATACTCCCAGAGGGAAGCAACATAAACGCTTCTAACTGCAAGTTCTGCCACCAACAGCTAGTCCTCACACATGCCTTCAGAAAGCCATGCATCATACTTGCTTTTAGCTAGGAGCTTATACTGCATCCATTTCTAATGGATCTTTGAGAAAACAACAAATCACAACACCGGCAGCTTCTGGTGCTTATAGCTACAATTAACTCACCGTGTGCATCAAAAACGCTTATCAGGCAATGAACGGTGGCACTCCCAAGAGCAAGAAGTGAGCAGCTCTAATGCTCAGGCAAATGAAGAAAGGCTAAGAAATCAGTGTATCTAAAGGACAAGCGAAACGCCCTTTTCCCAAGCTTCTAGTAACTGAAATACTGAACAGGGTAGAGGGTAGATATACCAGCCTTCTGCCAGACCGCTATTCTCAGAAGAATTTAAGCATTTCCCCACGTACAATCTTCACCAATAAAAAGAAAAATGAAGTAGTGATTCTATTCCCGATTATGATATGCACCAGTGGTTTCTGAAACAGCAGGCAAAGCAGATGTTGTGCTAACTTCATGCAATGCCATGTGACAGCCACCTTGATTGCCCTTTTTCCACCATTTAATTCAGTAACTGGGAGAAGCAGTGACACCAATACATCTGCAAGTTCCATGTGTTCCCATAAATCAAGCATTTATATCTTTTTTTTTTTTCCCAGGAAAAACATAAACCCTGTTTGGAATGTATGTTATGGAATATTGCAGTACCAGAAGTGCCAGCAGGTGTAATGTAATGTGGCCCTGACAGCTCCAAAGCAGACAAACTGCCTGATAAAGCCAAGCGTTTGCACACAACTGTGGATTCACATCGTTGTGGGGAAATACAGCCCTATCAAGTTATCACCTAGGAAGATTCATGACAGTCACCCAAGAGAAAATTCATCAACTACAATAAGCTGTCAGCAGTTCTGTCCATCTGCACATCTGCATATGGGCCACCCCCCATTCCTTATGCCCAATGCCCATTAGAGGTAACAAAGAATTGCTACTAACGTATGTATTTTTCAGCAGTGCGTTCATAGGGGATATTTCGAAGAGTTACGTTAATTTATTTTCAATCCAAAAGTGATTCAATCCATCTGTGCAAGTCATGGTACGCAAGACACAGCACTAGTACAAAAGACAGAGTGAGAAAGGCTTCAATGAATGACTCCAAAACAATGAATGACTCCAAAATAAAAAGTCTATTTCAGAGGGAGTGGGTCAAAATATATAGTTTTATATAATATACAAGATTTTCAGGCCAAGATTTTCTCTCTTTTCTAAAAAGCCCTTCCGTCTTCCTCTCATTCTGTCCAAGGCATTTGTCACCCTGAGGGAAAAAATACTTGTGCTTTTAACCAGGCAGAAATAAATGTATTGTGTAATATTGCTGTTGAAGTTCAAGAGTAGGGGAATCCACTTTGTCACAGTCACTTTCAATGAACAATCCAGTTTATGATAAGTTTCATAAAAACTGCTTAATTCAACATTTATGAAAGTACTGAAGATAGATGAAAGGTGTAGGAATTCAAATCTTGCCAATCAATCATTCTGTAGAAAATGAGCAGCCAGAATGATAGGAATGAAGATAGGCTTTTCATGTGCATATGGTCCACTAGATAGAATGATTGAACGTTCTTGCATTTTTAATCAAAATGTTCGTACCATTTCACAATCACATTGAAATTATTTTCTTCCATCATCACTGAGTATTAGTATTCTTTTTTTCCCCTTTTTTTGGGATTAACTTGCTCACAACATTTTCAATGAGAAAGGGAAACATTCTTTTTGAAAAGCTGCTTGATAAAAGATTCTGTCTGAAAAAGTTATATATATAATTTTTTTTTTTAAAATCTTTTCAAAATGAAACATCAGAGGCCCAGCTTTCAAACAGTATAACAAAAGAGAACAAAACTGCATTGTGCCATATCTCACAACTTGAATCTCAAAGTATGCATGCTAGCAAAATTTTTAGGGCAGAGACAGCCTGTTAGAAATGATTTTTTATAGATTCCCATACAAGAAATCTTTGCCAGAAATTACACTCCTAAGTATAACCATGCTACAAAGACTACTGATAACAACCTGAGTGGCTGGGTGCAACAGTGCTACATTACAGAGCAGATAACACTTTCTTCCTTCTATTTATCAGACTGTTTGAGAGCTAAGAGCCCAGCTGGTAATGGGGCTGGGAACCCAGCTCAGGCAGCTCCTTGGTCAGAGTTCCAACCTGAGTACAACCATGAGGAAAGTCTTATTTGTTGGCTCCAAATCATTTGCAAAATACTTTTTCACTGTATCTTCTCTATAAAAGGAACCCTGGGCAGCTTAACTTTGCACAGAAAGTAGGTGATAGGGTGACAGGAGTATTGCCACTCTTTTTATGTTTGTTTGTTGGTTTTTTTGGTTTTTTTTTTTTAGACTATGGGAAGTAGGCTCCACTTTCCAAAAGATAAGGAAGAGAAATAAGTGTGAACTGATTTTAATATTAAGCTATTTCTCCTTCACTGAAATCATGAAATTTGCAGTTTGATACTTAAGTGATAACATATGGTGCAATAGACACTATTATCAGCTTGATGAGTTATTGCTAATAACCAAGATTACTGAGCCATTTTCAGTGAGTTGAACAAGCTGGAACCAAATGCAAACTCGTTGTAATTTCACATCTGGGAACATTTATCACGGTGAAGTTTTGATTGATTTTTGCCAGTTAATACCACATAAGTGCCAATGTTATCTTTCTAGCCTTGGAATATCTAGTTGAAAAGAGAACGATTTCCTTAACATTTTGATTTTCCCATTCGGCTGATAAGTTCATAGTTTGTAAATAGTATGAGACAAAAGCATAGATATAGTGAAATACAATTCATCCCACACAAGTTGAGTGTGAACCACTTCAAATAACCTGCACTGGATTCTTATGTACTTACTCCTGCATAAATTCACAGAATGGCTTAGGTTGGAAAGAACCTTAAGCATCTCACATCTAAGCTCCAATGGCCTTGCAGTGGGCAGGGCTGCCAGCCATTAGCTGCCCAGAGCCCCATCTCACCCAGCCTTAAACACCTCTCAAACTGATCCCCATTGTCTGATTTTTCATTTGGTGCCGCTCCTGTTGTGACTGAGATCAGATCAACGCAGTTCATCTCACAGCCTTCAAGTCTTTAACTGAGCAGTGTTCACACTAGGATGTCCTACAAGATGCACTTAACTGCAAATAATTAGAAAACATCTTTGCCCTTGGTAACTCCAGCATGAACTTCCATTGCACAAAAAAGGTGTGTACCGATGAGAATAGGAAAAGGCTTTCAATTTTGAGACTTTTTTGAACATTCTGAAATCCTTTTCCAAACTAAAAAAAAGAAGTGGCTGCCTATTCATGCAATCATGTAGCCTTTTCACTGATTTTAGAACGTCCTGCCCAGACAGGTGAGAGTTCATTCTGGAGTCAGCCCTTCCTTCACTGATGTTACGAAGAAGATGCATGAACCACAGAACAAGTAAAGCCTCCTCTTGCATTGATCTGTGTGTTGTGTTGCATTCTCTAAGGCCTACTGAATTCAGTGCTTTGGTTTGCATTTTTTTTCTGGATTGTAAATTTTACAGATGTTGCAACTTCTTCACCCATAGATAGATCATCAGATAGACTGATCCTGGGTTTTAGGTTTCTGCCTGACTACAAACACAGATAGGAAAAGAGGAATCCTAGACATTGACTTTCATAAAAATTGCAGGAATTTAAGTTTCTGAAAGCTCTACCTCCTGCAGCATCTGGCAGGGGTTAAAAGCAGAGCACCCATTTGGCGCAGTCCTGCACGCACCTGCCTCCTTAGAAAACAACACTAAAACCTCCAAGCGCTGACTTTGTTTGTCAGCCATGGCAGAGAAACTGCAAACAAAACACAAGGATAGAGTGTGACAGCTGGCAGAGGAACAGAGCCCCCCAGGAGCTGGGATGGGCTTCAGGTCACCTCTCCCCCAGCAGTGACACAGTGCAGCAAAAGGCAGCTGTGCTCCTCCTGCTTTAAGCAAGGGACTACCCAGCCTCCCCACATCCAAAAACATTGCTAAATGACACCCTGCTTCTGCAACTTGCTGCAGTATCTGGAAATCGTTGCTATTTTATAGAAGTAGAAAATACAGCCAATAAAATAAATCCAGTCTGATTATTTTGAAAAGGACAAAGGCAGCAGAGGTGACAGAGGTGTAATTGTTAGCCAACCTTACAGCACTTTCCAGTAGAGCTATTTAAACATCTGATTCCATTGATAAGAAAAATAAACAAAGTTATTATGAAACTGTTCTATCTGGCAGCCAAAAGTCCAGTGAATCATTTATGACCATATACCTATGTCTCCTGCCTTTTCTGTTGTTTTTTTTTTTCCCCCATCACAAACTGAAGCTAGTGATTCTTAGAAAAATAAAGTGTTGTTTTTATTTCTTAAATCAACCCAAAGGGAATAAAATATTGAGATGAGCAGAAATACAAAATAAATGTTTGTAGTTCTGTAATTCTCCAAAATGTCAAAGAAAAACATAAAAACGTATGCTCTGTAAGTTTTCAGCTGAACTTGGCATGACAGTCTATCCATTATTTAAAAGATGTTGAAACTCAATTCATGAATTATTAAATTCTTGTTACATTTAGTTTCCAAGGGAAAAAAAAATTATTTCATTCACTAAAGAAAATTCAACCTGCTGTACAGTACTTTCCTAAAGAAGAAAACATGGAAATTTCTAAAGACTTATTCAAAAATGTAAGAAATTACTACCCCCAATTCTATAGCTTATGTAACCACCTCATTAAAAGGATATGCTGCATATGCAACAACCATCAGCAGCACTTCAGCATTCCCACATCCACTGCACAAACGTTCTGCATGTGAAGTAACCTGCCATGTAAGAGTGGGGTTAGCAATAGCTCCTCATACAAAACTACCTCCTGACTCATCCAGCATCCACTGGGTCCTTCAGCCTGCTGCTTTTCCTTCCCCTGCAAATACAGAACTACATACATTAGTCTTCACTTACAGCAAACTTTATCATTGCTTGGTTCAGCCAATAGCATTCTCTGCTTCAGACTTCTGAAACTTCATTTTTAGCCTTGCTAATACAGGATCAGTTATGCTCTAGAACAAGTATTTAACAACCACAGGGATTCAAAACGAACAGATAACTGAACTGATTTAATGAGAGAGACAAAACAAACTCAATGACTCTGCTTATAAAATCTAATAAAGTTATTTTAATGTACTCTGGAGGTTAGCTATTCAATTGGCTTCTCGAATCTATGCCAATATTCCTAGAAAGCTCTGTACACCAAGCTGACAGGTGCAGTGGTTACTCTGTATGACAAGGATTTCAAATGCAGCTACTTGAGCATATGATCCCACTGATGGAAGACATAATAAAAGCTTATTATTATGAAGCTGCCATAACTGTCAACCAAAATTACAATAGCTAGCTGATTATCTTACACAGATAAATATCCAAAAACACCCACTGGGGCATGTTTCCTAGAAAGAAAAAACAAATACAAAAACCACCACAGTTTGTTTGCTACATTTTTCAAATAAATTGTCTAACTTTCCAGTATTTCACAGCCAAAAGGACTGTTGCCATTCAGTAACAAACCCCTATATAAAAACAGAGTTAAATACAAACCTTTTGAAATGTTCTTCCTTCAGTCAAAAATTAATTTTCATCAGTGCTTATTTTGACATTCTAAGTTATCATTCTAAGTGTAAAATACAGAAGCATTAGAATTATTTTCCTAAAGTGTTTTAATCACTTTAACACTGCTGGTCTGCTGACATTCCTTTTGCATCCAGCTCCTAAATGTTGCCCATTTCCATACCCAGGCTGGATGTCATGCAGCACACCTCTCCCATCCCCAGGATGCACGGTCAGAAGGGGTTCAAAGAGCTTTGGCTTTCCCACTGATGTGGCTGCCTATCAACAACACTCCTGAACAAAAATCATTCACCCAACACTCCTAGACATGCACCCTGACTGAGAGCAGGACAAAAGGACTGACATCGTTCCAGAGGGGTCAAGGATCTTACAAACATGAGAACAGCAGAGAGCTGACTTACCAGCTTCTCATTCAAGCCTTGAAGCTTATGGTATGTGTTCTTCTCATTAACATCAACACTGGCATTAACATCAGACTCCTCTAGCTCCTGAAGCAAAATCTTTTGTGTCTTTCTTTTAATGCAATCAAAGGATGAGCAACACGTCCTGTTTCCCAAATTACATCACCAAATGACAAGGAAAGGGCTTCCTGTTCAACTGTTATTCCTTTTATTGTGTGCGATACACTGTATCAGTTTCAAAGAAAAATGATTCGGTCTTCTTTGTAAATAGTTACTGACTGGAATGTATTTTATCCTGCATTGTCATTTGCCTTTAATAGCATTTTTAATATTCTTGCTGCAGTCAAACCCTATAAAATTTTGTTTTTGCTCTGAGGTCTTTGCAAAGATTCATGGTACAGACCAATCTTTCAGCTTGGAAGCATACTGAAAAAGAAATAAAGATGTCTGTTGAATATCAAGTACGGCTGTTTTTCTTTAGATATTCTGCTTTATAGGTCCAAACCTACAAATATGGGACACAGTCAAAGCAGAAGGAATAAGGCACCTCCAGACTGGGCTGGGTGATGCTGCATGACGGTATCACTCCAGTCTTTAAAAGGGCAAGGAGGAGGAGGCCAGTCACTCACTTCCATCCCTGAGAAGGTGATGGAACAGTTTATTCTGGATGTCACCTCCAAGAAAGCAGAATAAAAGGTTATCAGGAGTAGTCAATATGGACTCACAAAGGGGAAATCATGCTTGACCAAACTGATAGCTTCTGCGATGTCATGACCAGCTGGGTAGGTGAGGGAGGAGCATCTCCTGTACACGGAGAACCTGAGAAAGTGGGGACTGTTCAGCCTGGAGAAAACTGAGGGGGGGGATCTCAGTGTTCATACATACCTAGTGGGCAGGAGTCAAGTGAATGGGGCCAGGCTCTCTTCAGCAGTGCTCAACAAGAAAAAATGCGCACAAACAGGAAGATATAAAGCTAAATACAAAGATGAGGCAAAAATCCTTTACCTTGAGGAAGGCACAGCACTGGAACAAACTACCCAGAGAGGTTGCAGAGCCTACATTTTTGAGAGCTATTCCAAAGCCCATCAGGATGCTTTCCTGCAGAGCATGCTTTAGCAGAGGGTTGGACTAAATGATCTCCAGAGGTCCTTTCCATTCCCTATGACTCTGTGAATATTGTGTTGCAAACATACTACAAAACTTCCCTACCAGCCATTACTATTTCAGTGTTTAATAAAGAGAACTGACTTTTCTCAATTAACATAGTAGAGAGAGAAGCAGCAACAACATTCTCTCCACACTGTTAAAGACACAAAGTCAAGCACTCGAACATTAGAAATGCCAGAATTGAGATTGACTGTGCAACCTTAATTTGCCCCTGTGTGCTTGTGCATAATTATATCGTCTCTAATTAAATAAACACAAACTTCAATTAGAAGATCCTGCCTTGTTCAGCAGTACTGGATGAATGAGGAGTGAAGAGCATGTCTATAGGACAACCTCATGTCACAAGAGTGGGAAATCCTTTAAGTTGACAACTGGAGTTTGAGGGAAGCAAAAATTTGGTCTCATCACCATGGAAAATCAACAGAACCGTTCCACTTCACACTATGAACAAACAGGAACAGTCACCAAACAGGACACAACTGGTGTATAATGCTGGATGGAGAAAGTTTATGGAAATTCTCCCATCTAAAGAATTGCTACTTTTCTGCCCAATCCTGGTCAAACTCTCCCACATTCACTCTGCTTTTCCTTTCATCTCATACTTTGTTATATGGGCAATACACATCATCAAGCCAACTGAAATGAAATCCATGCTGGTATAAACCTGAAGAAACTGAGCAGCTCTGCCCTTACCTTCCTTCAGCACCAAAAAGGGCTGCAAATTCAGAGTAATTTGTCCCATCACTCCCCCCCAGCTCTTACAGGAGCCACAAATCCCTGGTTACTTTTGATTTACAATAGAAGCAAGGTCATCCTTATAATGAAAAAAACAAGGTCTATATTTTCAGATACTGAGATACAATTTATCACAGAGATCAATGACACTTTTATTCTCTATAGAGATGAACTATCCATTTTGCAGTAAAATTATCAAAGCATTTTTCTCCTTTTTTTCCCCATTTTTGCTGTTGTTTTTCTAAAGCCTGTTGCAGGAGCTGCACCATTTGAAAACCAACTCATAAAAGAACTGAAGAACTTCTTAGCATTAGCATCCAGTCCTCCCAGCTCTAAAACACAGTTTACTTTTCTTCTACTGGTGGGCAAAAGAAAAGGGAATAGAGAAATGAGTGAAACATGACCCGTTTGGGATGGTAGAAGGTGATACCAATGGCACCCTCTGAGTCAAGAGATATTGCTAAGCTCCTTCAATCAAATTTGCCCCTTCCCAGCCCTCAGGCCTTTCACCAAAGCAGTCACCTCTAGAGTTTGCACCAGACAGAAGAAGCCACAATGAATCATCCATGTGGTGGACATTACCTTTTTCTCCTGATAGGACACACTAAAAAAGCCTTATGTGAAACACTCCACTTGAGCCCAGCCAAACATGTTTTGTACCTTGAGCTCAGCAGCGCTTCTGAGCATCCAAAATCCAGTTCAGATCTTTCTATGTATAAAGACTGGCTACCTGTCCAATGCCTTTGAGTTGATTTACAACTGTTCAGTTGCCTACTTGTTTTGCAGTAACAAACATACTACGTAGACACATCTTGTAAGACACATACAACAACCACAAGGCCATCGCAGACATGCTTACTGCAGTTGACTTGCCAGTGGTAACCAGGGTTCAGCCTTTGCTACAGTGGTGTCCTCTATCATCTCACGGAGAAAAACACCTACCCACAAGCACCAGCCAACACACTATCAACACCACTGACACAGTTATAACCACGTGTAAAGAAAATTTCTTTGCCATCTTTTCAAACAGTGTGAACTAAGCTACGAAGGATGCGATGAACAGGTAATCACTTGGTGGCACACACTGTACCTGCACCAGGGAGCTCTATCAGCAGAAACTACAGAAGAAACAGCCTGAATCTTCTGAAAGGCAATAATGTGCATTCCCACGCTGTTTGAGTTGCAGTCTTTGTCTTCTATTCCCACTGCATCCTATAGAAAGATCAGCCTATTAAGGGGATTTCATTTTTTAAAGAAAAATTAAATTAAAAAATCATCTGAATTTTCCTTAAGATATGCACTCTCCCTAAGCTGCTCTCATTATTATCAGGAAAGGATAGGTTAGGATTTTTGTTATTGTTTTTGTTTGTTTCTTTCTTTCTTTGGTTGGTTTTATTTTTTTTGTGGAATTTTTCTTGTGTTTTTCTTCCTTTGGTATAGATTTACAATGCACATTCAATATTTTCAGCCTTCTAGTATTTGAATACGAGCACTTCCAAAATAATTATTTTCTGTTTAGTTATTTAAGACTAGGGAATGCACCTACATTCAAACCATTCTCTACTACTTCTGCGTACATTTCTTGTCAAATTGTTATGGACAGCCCCATGTTTGCATCTTCATAGGGATCTCTTTACTTTGATGCTTTCCAGATAAAAAGTTGAGAGATTAAAGAGAACTTTTTATTCCCTGTACCGTCCTGCTAATTAACCACATATCTCATATACACGTTTATCAAGCACAACGATCTGGGAGAAAAAAAAATGACTTCCTTCTTCATATTTTTTCATTGTAATTACAATTCATTCATATTTCTCCAGGCCTCTGTATCAATGACTAACGTAAACACTGTGGATGCACTTTTGCATGGCTTTTTATGGAGAACAGATGCAAGAGAACAACAATGTGGATGTCTTAGAACAACATCAACCTTCCTGAGTAAGTCACTTTGTAGTACATCATCACGGAAAATCTCTATAACATCATGAATAGCAAAAACTGTTTTTCTTTTGGCACATATTAAAAATAAGCTCCTCTAATAAAAAAAACGTTTGGGGCCCTGATTTGGCTCCTTGTGCTCTGTGTTCATTTGTGGCTAGATGAGGAGAGAAAATGAGTGCAAAGTACCATTAAAACCACCTGCTTGTTGTATTTTGCAATCACTTTACAATCAGCCTACAAGGTATTAAATTACTGCAGAAGTGCATGACAATGGAGAAGCAAAGAAATTGAGATACAATAAAATGATATGCTTGATCCAGCTGTGCCCTGAGCACCATCATTTCTGATCCATAAGCACATTTGTAGGAGTGAACTACTCAGCTTTTAGGAATGAAAAATACCAGTGGATATTCTCTGTCATCATAGATCATCAGAGACATTTTCGGACAGTTGCTGTTCTGGCTGAAGTATTGCCCAGAGTGGAAGCACCCATCTCCCCAGAACATTGTGTCCCCGTGAAAGAAATACTGGAGCTACTCTCCTGCCACCAGCAAAATACTTGCAACTTTGATTTTGTAACTTCAGCTAACCCCAAACCCAAAGCATCAGCCAGTTATCCTTCCAAAAGCAGACAGAAATCTGACTTATATCGCAAGATGAAGTTGCCTTACACTGAAGAAAGCACCTTGGCTTCTGCAAACTGGGAATGGACTAATGGAATTAATTTTAAAGCTGTGTATGCACCAACACAACAAAGGTAGCACCATCCAGCTCAGATCCACATTGGCCATCTCCTCTTTGGGGCTTTGCACGTCTGTCCTTCCCTGCCCTGGGCCAGTCAGTCATAAAGCTAGCAGGGAGCAGATTACCCTCAGCCATTGGATTCTGCAGTTCTAAGCAACAGCTCCGCAGTGATTTAACGGCAAATGAAAAAGCAAGGACTCTTCACTAAGTGTAAACTTCATCATCTGCCTACCTAACAAGCTGTTAACAAATTCACATCAAAATGAATTAATACAGGAGAGACATTATTGCACAGGCTAGCAGAAAAAGTGTGTGGTTTTTTTTCCTTCAAACAAGTAAGCAATGTTTCCTTTTGTCTGTTCGACTTCACCAAATCTCCTATTGCCTACATATTTCATGGGTAATCATCCACAAGAGGGTCAGCCTCTGAGATACAAGATCTGTTTGTCAGGCACATGCCAGAGTAAAGCACCTCAGTGTTTCAGTGTTTGGAAGCCAGCATTGAATTTATCAGAGGTAGCAGCAGATGGGAGATGATCATAGAAAGTATACTTTCTAATTCACAAAACATATGCGCTGATGCAGTGCAGCATCTATGCAACTTACAAAAAAATCCTGTACACAGGAAACTAATTTATGTTCACACATCTCACTTTTTGCATAGATTTTTAAATAGAATATGTAAAATGGGTACATTAAAGTACACTGGATGAAACAGAAGGCAGTATCTTGTCCACATACATTTAAAGTTTGCTTTTAGATAGAACCAAGACCAAAGCTGAAAGCAAAAGCATGAAAACTGAGTTCAAAAAGCTGCTGGAAGAAGAAGAAAGAAGAAAAAAAGACCCACAAACAAAGAGATAAACCTGAGAAGAAATGAGCATGAGCTGTTTGCAGTTTCAGAGAACATAACACAAGCAGGCAGATGGCATTTCACAACTCCTTTAATTCAATGGCTACAGCTAAGCCATATGTATTCCCAAAACTCCTAACAGTGATATAGCATAGCTTACATCACTACGGACTTACATTTCCAGGTGCTAGACGTTAAAAGCAGAAAGTAATAAAGGCTGCTGCACATTCTGGAGGCTCAAGCCCCCTGGTGTTTACTTACAGCTACAACCAGGTAAGGCATCCTCTAAAAAGAGAGTGAAGAGCAGCCAGCTGACTGTCAGATCCTAGCCTGCGCTGACAGGTTAAAAAACAAAGCCCTCACACCGATGTATTCAGCTAGCTGTGGGCACCCACCAGACAGAACACCCTGTGCAAACTGCACTCCCATCTTTTTTTCCCCACTGTTCTCTGGTGCAAAGCCACTTGCATGGACTCCATCTTACACAACCCAATGGCGGTCTCTCCAGCCTTGTGTGAGCTGGTGATCTGGGCCAGGCCTCAGCTCAGCACTGGCTGAGAGCATGTCCAGATTCCAACAGGGCTGGCAGTAAGGCTCACCTCACACCTTGGGCAATCAGAGGGGCCTTGGGACAACCACTTTGTGTGTGCTTTATAGACTCTACAACTGTCTCCAAGCATTTTACACCAATCCTATTGATCCTATCAATGACAATAGATTTAAAAATAATAATTAAAAAAAGGACTGTTTTTCACATTGCCCAGTGCAAACTGGAACAGTAAAGCTCTTAAGAGGTCAGAGGTGGCACTAAACAGGAGACAAAATTCTTCAAATCTTATTTAACAAAGTTAGCCCTAGAGAGAGGGAAATACCTGCTGTGGGAAAACTGAAAAGTGAACATATTTCTAAGGTAGCACGTAGCATAGGGTCATGAAGCTAATTATCACTGCTAAGCAATCATCCGAGCATGACCTCTGTAATGTAGTACCATTAAGACAACCGAAGCAATGGGTTTGCAGGATACTGAACTAATGAAAGCAGGAGGCAGATCTACTTTTTTTTTTTTTTTTTTCCTCTCTCCAGTTCTTCTGTCAGTCCTAACGGAAGCAGAAAGAAAAACAAGGCTAGGTAACTATGTCTAGAAATTTGCGGTGCAGCGCTGTGGGAATAAGGAAAACTCAGGGCTTGGAGCAGTACCAAGGGAGCAATGGGGCTGGATGCAACCTCAGTTCCAAAACGTAGCCCAGTTCACACTGCACCACACTGCAGCACTTTGGCATGCCCTAAGAAACAAGGACCACGAGCTCCCCCTCTCCAACACACACTCTGCCAGCACCTGTCTTCCTGACAGATATGTAGTCAAACACTGCTCAGGGTGACAGCCCAAAGCAGCTGGTCATGGTACTCTAAATTGCCCCCCCTTTGGCTTTCTGCTGGGGAAAAAAAAAGAAAAAACAGCCTTGTAACAGAAACCATCACTATTACTGCCATTTGCTTTCTCATAGCACAATCAGATTTTAGCTCTGTTTGATCTGTAGCTCACTTTGTAGGCATCTTGTGTTTTAACAGGTTCTTCTTGGCTGTTTCTCCCTTTGGAAACAGTTACCCTATTTCCTCATACTTTGTGATACACACAGTGGATTTGTGCCTTTGTTCTCCTTTACGTCTTTAAATCCTCACACTGTGCTAAGCCAACATACAGTAAAATAAAGAATCAAATATCATTCATTGCTGTGAAGACTTTTTCATTAACGATGTACAAAGTCTTATCTTCTGCTTCCTTAATCCTTTACCCTCCCCTACCCTTTATGCTTTGTGATGTACATGAACTTCTGTGTTACAAACTCTTCAAAGACATCATTACACTTTTATGCAATGAAATATCTTTGTAATCTATGATCAAAGACTCAGCTATATGTGGCTGCTCTCATTTTCTCTATTTATTCTTCTGCTATTTTTATTTGTATTAACTTTTACTACAATGCTGTGCTTTCTGATTCATCAAATCACAAAGTCAAGGCAGTTCCAACCGATGTAGGTCAGTGTGCTGGTGGTCTGACTGCAGGGCATGTCCATGGAAACACAGAAGGCACAACTAAGTTTCACCCATCATTGAAATAGAGAGGTAGCCATATTGTTTTAAAGAAGCAAAGCTCATTTCACATTAAATTCCTTTTTTCCTTAAGGTCACTAACTGATGTCCCCAGAACACAACCCACTTCCCTCTGAGCTTTCCCCAAAGCCCATTTGGCAGAAATGTAGTAAATACTATCAATCTGTGGAAGCACATACCACACACACTAAAAACACAAAAGCCAATACTTAAACCACAATAAATAAAGATCTCAGTGTCTCGTGTCCATTCCCAGTGCAGTCCATCTGAATTACAGCCATATTCTGAGGATAGACCACACCTCTGATCAAGGAATTTTTTTCCTAAATATTTTCATTTCTATTGGCAATCTGTTGGAATAAAGGCTGAGCACAAATAAACACTTGGCCTAATCAAGTATGTGGATGATCACTGCCACTCCATAGTGAGACTTTGAGGTTCAGGGAGTGCAAAACATGATTTTGTTAGCCACTGCTTTTTTTTTTCCCCCCTACCCTGTAAGATACTGAACACCCTTTGTAGCTTTAATTCATGCACATTCTTTTTGATTTTTTAATATTTATGTTCTGCCATCCATTTCTGACCAGTTCCTTTTTTATCATATTTTTATTTCTTTAGTCTTTCATTTCACAAAGTTGGAACTTTCCCATAATCAAATCCCTCTTCATGCACATGTTCATGCTGAACTTTGTCGTAAATGCTTTCCGAGCCCAACTTTTCATTTGAAAACGTGCATCTAAGTTCTGAAATATTTTTCAGCTCTTCACAGTTATGTCATGTAGCTACTCTACATCATTATTCTACATTACACAACCTTCTACCTCAATATGCCTGTTTTAAACAGGTGACTTTTTTCAATGGGAGCTTTTTGTTGATTTTGGAGTGTTTTCATAAGTGGGCTGCTTAGGCAGGGGATGACTGAAGTGCAGTTCTGTAGGTAACTAGAACTGTAACTAATGCAACAAAATAGTTTCATAAATAACATGGAAGTAGCAATTTAATAATATTTATTTACAATTACAGAGCCCATATTTTAGAAAAAAAAAAAAAGCACATTTATTTTGCATCAGAGCTGCATTACTGAATTTCAAGAGCACCAGAATAAAATGTCTAAAGAATGAGCAGGCACATCAATGAAAATACGCATCCAATGCTTGCAACCCAAAAATACAGACTACAGAACTCAATGACCGTGTACAAACCACTGCAAAGCACAGGTCTTTTGAAGATTTTGTATCACTAATGACAAGGTCAACAGCAGTTAAATTTGGCATCACTTATTCTACACTGTTTGTGATTCTGTTGTTTTTAATGCAGTTCTGTGCATTTGGCAATAAAATTAAGATAAGCTTTGTACTCTGTTGCTCTACCCAGGAATTTAGCAGAACAGAACCTGACTCCACACCACATATGGCCCTTCCACAGCCTGACTTTGCCACGGAAGCTAAGACAGGTTTAAGGTTATTTTAAACTACCCTAACCAGGCCCTTCTTTTTCTCCTTTCCCAGCAAGGATGCCACCAGGCTAGCACTTCTGTTTGCAACAGCAAACTCCTATAAGCAAGAGGAAACACTGCTCTAAACTCTGTACAGTACATATGCCCTGTGGGGTGCCTGAAGCTGCCCTCACACACCACTGAGGTATTTCATCCCTGAGCACTAGCAGAAAAGTGACTAAAGTAGATACTTATACTCTGACATAGTAGAAGCCATTAAAATACAGACAGTTGCTGAATATACTGGGAAAAAAAAAATGGAGCAAAACACCGTGATAAATTTAATTACTGAAAGTAATAAATGTGCAGATTTTATTGGTATTCCCCATCTGCAGCTCTGCAAAGCCTTTATGAACAGCAGCACTGTGTGTGGCACCGTGTCTGAAGAGCCAACTCTGCTGCAAAGGGTCAGGGATGCCAAAGAGATGCTACCCACCAGAACAAAAGACATGGTGATCAATCTTGGGTTGCTGCAGTGAGTCAGCAGCTTCTATCAAAACCAGTGCTAGGATCAATATCCCTGGATGTAACCCTCATGCTCATTCAGCTCTTTAGGAACAAAATATATATAGGGTAAAGTTCTTCTTGCCCAATATAATGCTATGGATGATCGCAGCATCAGCCACTTGAGCAATAACCTCAGTAAACACTAATAGCCTCAATAAATAGCAATTCTAGCTTTGACGTGGTAGCATAACAAAAACACCCTCAACATTTTATACCTTTTAGTGCATTAATAAAAAAGAGTAATCAACCCTTGCAGAAGCTGGAAACGTATATTTGAAAATGGATTAGTACTATTTTAAAGCAGAATGCAATATTACTTAAGACATCATTCTCTGGAGTTAAGAGCCCACAAGCCAAATTCTGCCCTTGAACAAGTTAACAGCAGTCAGAGCAATCTATATGCTTTTTATGATAAAAGGTCAGCTCCAAAGAGAGGAATTCAACTAGTTGTCACTGATGTTGGGCCAAAAAACCTTTCTGGCTACAGCATTCTTCTCTACAAGGTCAGAGGTGAGAACAATTCTTTTATTACTGCTCATAGTTCATTTTATTTGAATCATGCATGAATACAGCCCAAGAAGCTAATTAAAGGCATAAAACTTCTCTTGGATTGGACTACAGGTTGTTGTCAATTCGTTCTTACTGGAGAAGGATAATTCTTTACTGCTTAAAGTGAAGTTACATATTTCCACAAGACAACACAGAATGAAAAAGGGAAACAAAGAAATACATGCTTTACCAAAAGCCAATAAAAAGGAGACAGATTAGCTTTCAATCATGCTCAAATGGGTCAAAGAAGTAAATCTAACTTTGCAGATGTATGAAGAAAAGATCCATCTTTGTCTCTGTGGTTTAAATCAAAGTTTGGCAACGAACTTAATATGAAAGAGAAGAAGATTTATAAAATATTTTTGTGAAACTAAATAATTGAAACAAGCCAAAGACCTCAGGAACGACTGCAGTTCTGTTTCAACATGAAAAAAAACATGCTGCTAAATTTAGTATGGTTAGCAGACTGTCACTGAACACCAAACTCTTCAGAAAGCCAATTTGGCAAATTCAGAAGCTCCAAAACCTTACAAAAATTGGCTAAAGCATTACAGCTTCAGCCCCTTCAGACCCATGCATGCATTCTAACCAGGGGTGATATGGATGCAGCACACTTTGCAAGTGTAAGACTGAGCCCAATATCTCCTTATGAAGTTTCTCTGCCTTGACTGCTTTGTAGCACCTCTTTTACACAAGCACAACGATGAGAGGAAATTTGCTGAGAAAGATCAAGTCACACTCAGAAGTGACAACCTCTTCTAGAAGCTCCAGGCACACATCCTGAAGAACAAAGTTGCTGAGAAAATAACCATAGCTCAGGTAATAAGGTAAATTTCATTCAGCTATAACTCAGGTGGTCATTTCCTTCTGCAATTGCAGCACAGAAAGGTTTATTTCTGGCCCTGTCACAGAAGCAATTTCCATAAAAATCTTTCCAAAATGTATTTTCTCACCTTAAACCCAGAATGTTCAGTGCTCAGAAACTCAAATGCAAGACAAAAAAAAAAAAAAAAGAAATAATCTTTCAAGGATCCACTTAGAATGTCTCACTCACACACCTGAGAGCTAAACTGACCACTCATGGAAGGAATTATCCTCACTGGACGTCTGATGGGTGCTTTGAAGTTAGGAAAGCAACTGGTTTCCTAGCACCAGCCAGATTTTTTTTTTTTTTTTTTTTTAAAGCTAGAAAATTTGCTGCTAATTCAGTAGTTCAAGACATCAGCAAGAGCTTCATATTTCTTTCTTCCCCTCTGGCACTTCCAATGTTTTTTCTACTTTGGTGCTAAAGATCTCCAGTTTGTTACCATGCCCAGAGCAGGCTTATGGTGTTACTTGCCAGGTGAGAGCCAGAGGGTTAGCAGAAACTTCTGGGTTGGTTTTAAGGGATCAAATGGTCTTCTTTAACCTCAAATTCTTACTGACATTTTATCATTGTCGGTTATATCTCTAGCAGAATAGGGTATCTGCATTCTTCAGCTGTGAGTGACTAACCAATTGTTCCAGGTTCTCCCATTGCAGCTTTATATTGTCCCACCTTGATTAATTGAGCCTCACTTCCTCAAAGCTGCTTAGTGCAATACCTGGTTCCACAGGATCCTAAGTTGTTGCTTCGAAATGAGGGCAGATTATTTGGCCAGCCTACTTACCAGCTTTTGAACGCTGATCTAATGTGATTACTACCTCACATTTTTATGTTTTGTCTTAGCCAAGACTGCAATTTTAAATACTATTTGACTACATTCCTCTCCTGATGAGTTCAAAAGAAACAAAAGGCAGTAACTAAGATGAAAGCTTTAATTGCAGGAGGAAGAAAAGACACCACAGAAGCTTCATGTGGCACCATCAGCAATACATGTCATTTGTCATGAAACAGGCTGTCATGTCAGAGTGTGTGCAAATGAGGACCGAGCATCTTCAGAGCCAGGGAGCACTGCACACCAGCTGTGAGATTTAGAACTTGTTATAAAGAATTGAAACACACTAAAAAAAATAGCAATCATTACTGGACACACTGGGTATTCACAAGACAAACAGGAAAAGGTGCTTAGGAACGGGAAGGGAGGAAGGTAAATGTCAGTTAAAGAAAGGTCAAAGACAAAGCAGCTTGGATCCAAATCACTGAGGAAAAACAGTAACATCAAGTATTTTTGAAGCTGGCTCTAGAACACCCATTGCAGTGCATTCATACACCTGTCTCCTAACTGATATTCTGCATTACTTTTGTTATTAATGAATACTAATCTCCCAATTATGGGGGGGGGGGAAAGAAAAAAAAAAAAAAACCTATTTCCACAATAACAATTCTTTTACTTTAAGTAAAATAGTAAATAGCAAATGCTTTTAACTGTTACTGAATCAAAGGTGGGTTATGGGTTCTATTTTAGACAGGTGAGAAAGATATTCTGCATCAGGAGAAATACAAACTAACCAGAGAGAGCAGCAGGAGCGCAACCAGGCTAATGAGAGATTCACCAAACTTGAAATGAAGGAAGATTAACAACATTAGAGGTGCATACCCTAAACAGAAGGCAGCTCACTGGGGGACTGCAACATTTTCACATGCAAGGAGTAGAATATAATCTTTTATCCATACCTGGGACAGATAAGTTACTCGGTTTTCCTGACTAATTACAAGGAGAAAGAATTAGGGCAAACATTAAGAAAGTCTTTCCATTGTCAGGGATGAGGAGGCAGAATTGATTAGCTGAGAGATTCTCCACCATAGGACATCTCTCAGAACAGATTGAAAAAAAATATCTGTCAGGATTAACATACAGTTGATCCTGCCTTGGGGCTGATGGATGTATTACACGACCTCTCTAACACCTTCTCACATTATTCTACCACAATTCTGTTACGTGGTTGCCTGCAAAGGCTGGAACTGGATTTGATACTGTGAAATGCTGTTTCCAAGGTTCTCTAGAAACTCACAACTGATGCAAGATAACTCTCATTTTCAGGTACCACAGAGCTATTTGTTCCCCTGCTGTAGTAACGGTCATCTTTATGCAGCTGGGAACATGCATAGAATTTAGAGAAATTATTATCTAGTTTGTAAGCCAGTTCTGAAGAGTGGTAGATTGGTTGTATTGCAAATATATTAAGGGACATTTCAGCACTTTTTTTTTTTTTGTTAAAATCATCCCTGAAATATAGAGATCTTTAAATATTTCAAATTGCCCACTGGAAAGACTTCATTATGCAGAAGTGCTATAGGTCTAACATAGCTTGATACCTGAACTGGTTGAACTCCAGGAAAAACAAAGGATTTAGACAGCATTTTGGAAGAGATCTTGCATTCAGCTTCTCCAAGCCATTTACTGAGAAGGCTCCCACACCAATTCTGATTAATATCTGATCGAGTAAGTTAATTCTACCTTCAGTAGAAACAGAAGGCTTCCACAATCCTTACTGATGAACAGAATCTCCAGTCTAAAATCTAGTTTATGGCAGTAAGAAGATCAAATATCTTTTCAATAAAGCTTCCACTTGTGGGAATCATTTCTGCTAGAGAAGTGTCTGGAAAAAAAATGCTGGCACTGACTTTAAGGTATCTATACTCCTAATTATTCTTGTCCTGTATATAATGAACACCTGTGCTTCTGAAAATCTGCAATTAGAACTATGTTAACAAATCTTTCAGGCTGTAGGAAGAGAAGGGCCTTACAGTTATTTTGATTTTTGATTATTAATTGTGGCTACAACTGACTTATGACAGACACTTCACATTCAGCCAAAGCAGTCCTCTCATACCAGGTATGTACTACACTGCATGAGATGTTTATCTCTAACCCCATCAAAAATATAATTGAACTGAGTTGTCTGCAAGCTACAAAGATCACGACTGAAGAGCAGAAGATAAAAAACCACCTGCATCATGCCCTGCACACTTCTGCTGGAGGTCAGGATTAGGTTCAGTCTCAGCCTGTGAAATGAGCTCTGTTCACTCAGCATCACCCTGAACCTATTTACAATGCAATCTGCTCTGATCACACAGGTCATTCATCTAGATCCCACGCAAATTAATTTAAAGCCTCAGCTTTAATCAAAACAATTCTTGTTCATGTTACAAGATGTGTATTTTGATCTCATCATAGCCCAAGTTTTAGACCCCTCACAGTACTTCATCATTACTGGCACATGGCTTTGTTCACCCATTTACAGCTAACTCCTGAAGTTCCATTATGAAATAATAACAAATACACATGAACAACAAACAAGAGAAAACTCTCACTGGGATGCTCCCTTTAGGACTCACCAGCTCAATCGCCTATGCTGACAGAAATGAATCAAAAGAGACCTGACACTTCACAACTATTTGAGCTCTGCAATAACCAGTTTTTCTTCTCTCTAAAATAAAGGTGTTACAAAACAAGGTGCCAGTAGCTATTAAAATGATCAGCTGAACTTACAATGGCAAAAGTTCATGTTAAAAATCTCAGTTTTTATCTCGTTATGAGAAACTGCGCAGTGAAAAGGATTGGCCAGTGTTGTACAGTGACAGTGGTAAATGACATTTTCTCCCAAATCCTAGTTTAACACCTTACTTTACCCTGCATTACTCAACAGAAGGGAACAGTCACGTAAACTGCTTTCCAGAGCAGCTTGTTTGTTAGCAGCCGTTTAAGGATGAGGTAATGCTGGATAGCAGCTTTACAACTTCAATGCACTGCTGCAGGTTTCATCTTGGTTACAAATCCCTTTCAGAAAGGGAAAGAAGCAGGTTATTACCTCTGCTAGTTCACTTAACTTGCTGCACTTTATGTTTTCTATCCAATCTCTCCAAGAAGAAAAATGTCACAAAATAACCACCTAAGTCCTTTAGAATTACAATGCAAACTCACATACAAGTAGTTTCCGTCTAGTTAGGATTTTCAGAGCAACAAAACATCTATCATGCAGCTCATGGACTGAAATGGTGCTTTTGAGGCTACTTCAGCTATCAGTTAAATACGCATTGATTTTTTATTTATTCTTCTAAAGAGAAGAGATACATTATTAACTAGGCAACAGAATAGAGGAGCTTTCTTGGAATTAATCCAGCCTGTCACTAAAAAGCTGAACAGAACTCCTTAGCAACTCAAGGGGAGGACTTCACTCAGCAAGCTCAGTGGCCAGCCTTTCAAGAAAAGGGTATCAGGACAGAATCTCTTCTCTCTGTAGTTTATGCTGAGCACAGTTGAGAGTTCACAGAATGGACTAGGGACAGACGACACTGCTTAGTCCCAACAAGTTAAAAGCAGAATGAAGAGTGCTTATGGGATTGCCCAAGCAAGTTTTATCCTTTTTTCATCACACTTGAAAGTCACTGATTTCTTCTGAGAGATTCACAATCCACAGCCATGACAGAAGAACTAGCAAATACCACCCAACACTGCCATATTTCTTCAACAGTTGAATGATGTTCCCACTTGAAGTATTAAATCCATAGTCCAATTAGAGATGCAGAACAACAAACAATGTACATTAGTTTAATGAATACATTCTAAATTTGTTCACACTTACCTTGTAGGCCCAGCTCTGATCCTGCTGACAACATACTGTAGAACTGGAAACTAGGAGCAGTCAGTTCAGTAGAGGTAGGATGTTTTCAAAAATGCTTTCTTATTCATAGAGGCAAAGTTTGTCCTTGGTGCAAATTAAAACAATCTGTATGCCATTTCCAGCTTGTGCTTACTGACATCACCAATGCAACACAGACAGATACAGAGAAAAACCAGCACGGGCCTGTAAAGGAACAACAGAGTGAGCAGTTAGCACAGCAGCCAAAAAGGCACATCACTCCTCTTTAGGGTGTTACATAATCGTGTCTATACTCAGAGACATGTAAAACAATATTCACTCATATTTTGCAGAAGCATAAATGAAAACACAAGTTTCAGGTAACAGAGCATGAGCCATTGATTACTTGATAAAGCACAAAACAGAAGCTTACCAGAAAATTGACTCTTGCCTGTTTGCACAAGACAGCTGGCAGGCCTGATTTAGCTAGGAAGCAGACAGGACAACCTAAACACACACCTACAGCCCCACCTCAGAGAATCTCTGGATGCAGTGAGTTATTCACACCACTTCCTTTGAGGAGTACCTCTGGTACGTGACCTCTCGCTCACACACAAATCAAGTAGGCACAGCTTAAGCAGCTCCAGCACACCAGCTGTCTATAAGCATGGCCTACAAGTGCAAGGAAACACAGCCTGGCCTCACTGGCAGAGTGAGGATCACTTGGATTGCAAGTCACTACTTGAGGCCATAACCTCACTGAAGTTAAGCTGTGTTTGACCATCAGGCATTCCTACCAACAAACTTTTTACTTCCTTCCATCCCCAGAAAGAATTAAAATTCCCTTGAACATCTTGTATTCAGCAAAGGCCAATGCCAGCTGAATGAAAGGACAAGTCATATCTGCTTCCCTGCAGATCAGCCTGCAGGGAAAACCAGAGTGCCATGCATCCATCATGCCCCCAGCTAACGGGCAGACAGCTGCCAGTTTGAGGCTGCAGAAAACCCAGTCAATGAAGTGCTGGAAAACAGCAGCACACTGCTGGGCATCCAGACTTATTCAGCTTCTTGCAAAAACACCATCGAGCAGAATAGCTTCTTCTCAGAAACATGTCCTTGTGCCAAGTTGCTTTTGTGTTATCATAGCAAACAATGAGGTTCTTCACACTTATCTCCTGTATAACATAGGCCAGATAGGACATCCCATAAATAACACTGGAATTAGATTTGAGCTTCAATAAAGGCATCTGATCCTCATTACTATAACGCCAAAGTGGATGATACTAACCAGCCAATCTGCCCCTTTTACTTCTCTTCATAGAGGTGAGCTCCTCAAACCCACCACCATCCCAGAGAACTAAGGGTTTTAGCACCCAGCTTACCCACCCCATCAGATGGCTGTGATGCAGAGTGGGGCGTGCTCCAGATAAACATTTCCATGTGCAAACTTCAAATATACATTTCCAGCTGACTGGTCCACACAGAATACAGAAGCTCAGAAGTGCACTACAAATGCATTTGGATGCCACGTCACTTTCTGACAGGTGCTGGAAGCAATTCAGGAAAGTTGCATTAATGCAACTTTAAAGCAAGAGGACTCCAGGCTAAATAGAAAAAAATAAAATCCAGAGGGAAGTACATACAAACTGACAGGGCTCTTATGTCAGGCTGGTCATTTTGCCTTTTCTCCTTTCCTTTTTACTTCTCCCTTCCAGAGGGACTCAGGCATTAGGCTGAGTGTTGAACTGTCAGTTCAGATTTTCAGCCTTACGAGATGGATTTCCCTCATGACTCGAGTCATGCCCGTAGTAACCTTTTGTGACTCTGTGTGTGTAGTTAATCATATGCAGCTACACTGAACTTGACTGTCAAAAGGCTGAGTAAATATAACTACACTCTCGTTATCTTGTTTAAAGGTAGAAAGATTAATTTGGATTCTGACTGGAAATACTGATTCAATGAATAAGCCTGAAATGCAGTGGTTTTCAATTACACTAAGAAATTGGTCTTTTGAATTTCCAAATTATGCGAGGCGAAGCACATTCAATTTAACCTATACGTGGGGGATATATTTGCCATCTTCATAGCACTCTATGACAGCAGGTAATAAACTACAAGGCAAGAGAAAAAATGTAATGTTGGCTGTTGGTGCCCTCCAGGGGCTGTGCAGAGTATAGCTTTCAGTCAAAACCCATTTTTCTTCTATTTTAGCACATACAATAAATTTCACATCTTATGGCCCTGCTATAAGAGCATGGGTGCTACTATTCACGTTACCCTCAGAGGAAAAACTCTATCTGTGGTCCCACTGACACTGGGGTGTTTAATCAAATAGGAGCAATGCAAAGGACATATGCATTTGTATCTGAGTACTCCAATTTCCTTTCAATTCCTGAGAAAATAAGGCTTATATACAATCATGTTGTGCATTGGTCTGCTCCCTTCCATTAACCTGGAATTCTTTGCCTGGATTCCAGTGAGCAAAGGAAAAAATTAAACGTCATGAATATACTGCTGCTTGAACTCATGAAAATAGGCATTGAGAAATGAAAGCAAATGAAATTCGTGTCCTGAGAACTGGGAGACTCAGTCCCTATACTCACTGCAGAATGAGCCTTAAGGTGCAAAGCCCAAAGGAAACTCAAACTCGTAGCTTCTCTACCTGGCATGAGTTACTACTCGAGCCCATTTTGGGCTGCAGCTTTACAAGGATTCCTTTACTTTCCAGCCTCATTTGGAATAGCACATTTTTGAGGGGTAGTTACTTTCTCCAGAATTAGAACTCAAACTTTAAGTATGCTAGAGGTAACCATGCCATATTAAAATCACATCCCTTTTCCACCCTCACAGCATTATTACCTAATGAAATCTTAGCTGTGGACTGCTCCCCTTTCACTAAAGTTGGTATTGAACTTCGTGTCAGGGACTTTGTGTACTTGTTAAGAGTTTTCAGCCCACTGTGTCTGAACATTTAAACTTGAAAGGAAAGATTTTAAGGACTAGGAGAACTCAAAGACTTTGATATAATTAATATCAGATAATTGTTCCTAGTCTTTCTCCTACCAATTTCAAGTGGAAATAAGTCTGCAGAACTAGTGAAGATCATCTTGGTGCAATTACAATCTATGATGAACGATCCAGCTTCAGCAGCTCTCCTCAAGATACGGCACAATGATTTTAAACAGGAAACCTGTAGCAGCAATGACATAACATCAATTCCCAGTATTTAACATGCCTACAAGCTAGAACATGCATTCTTGGTTTGCTGCTACATTTGACCACATAGTTCATGGATGAAAAATTACTTCAGAAATCAGAACGGCAGGTAATTAGCAACACATTCATGTCTTCCATTACTTTGTTTTGTTCTCCTTGAATCATTTCCCATCCAATGCTTTCTCGCTGTTTTCTAAGTTGATTTGTAGATACTTCCAAACTCAAAAGCAGCTTTGCTTCTGGCAATGCTACTGCACTGTTTATGCAACAAGGGACGTTTGAGTTGAGCACAGTCATACACAACTAAAATCACAATAATAAGCAGTTAAAAACCTAAACAGGTTTTCTGAACTACACACCAGTCCAACCTCAGTGGAAATAGAGCTCTATACTGTCATATATCAATTATTATGAGATAAGCACCAGCTAACACCTAAAACAATGCACCAAAGCATTTGGATTTTGGCCCGTGAGGGTCCTGAGACACTGCTAGGGCTGCACACCCTTATTTCTGTGAAGGCAATAAGAAGGGAAGTTTTACTCCACTGAGCCTGCATCATCCGAGTCATTTCCACTTATCCCTAGCTAAGATTAACACAGAGGTTCTTGAAGAACGATCTCTAACATGTTTCACTGCCTTTCACTTGCTGAAATACAAGAAGTATGCGTGCACGAGTATCTTCATCATCTGCAAATCGACGTGAGACAGTTCAGCAGCCTTTCCAGTGCTGCCCCTGGTGAGAAGCGCACCCTCAGCACAGCGCCTGCAGGTGGCATCGTTTTCCTGCATATTTCCAATCCATGCCCTCCAGTCATACTCCGAGGGGGTGTGGAACAAGAAGCAAACTTTCTGAACAAAAAGATGTTTCAAGCACTACGTACTGATTTCTGATTTATCTTATTCAAAGCCATCAATTTAAACAACTGCTTTATTTTCCCCAGGCTGAGCTGGGTGTGGTTTAGAAAATATTAGCAAGATAACATTAATGCTGTAGAGCACAAAGTGAATTAGAGCAGATTGACAACAAAATCCACAACACGGAGCTCTGAACTGCAGAATATGAAGGCTCATGAAAGGACAATTCACATTCATCATCATAGTAGCAAATATCTTCGAACGACACAGTTATTCCAAACTTTGGAATTCAAGTGCAGCTGGTGTTTCTACGTAGATGGTATTTCATTACAAAGTTTTTTTGCAGAATGACTGATCTTTTCTTCAGAGAAGATATTTTATATCTACTGCCAGTTAATCACACAGTGCTGGTGTAGTCTCTCATTATCCCCTACCTCCAGGTGGAAGAAATTGAAAAATCAGTATTTCAGGAGGCTTAAGTTGCGTGCATTTAACTTGAAACACCTTTTAAAATGTTGTATCCACTTTCAAGAAAGCAGCGTTTGTATTTTTCCTTTCTTCGGCCACCTGAGAAAAGTTAACCCAGCACACAGCCAGGTCTCTAACATCAGCATGCTGACAGCATTAAGGACTTTTACACGCTAAGCTTTTCAACTTGTGATTAGTTTTAGTCAGATTCCCACACGCTGTGGCACGTGGCAAAGAAAAAAAATACTTTTTTTTTTTTTCTCTCCAGGTAAGGTGCTCAGACCATGCAGCTGCAGGGCCACGTCAGCCAGCACAGCCAGCAGGGATGGCAGATGGGGCAGTGCAGAGGAAGGAATGCCTTCAACTCCACAGTACTTTACCAGCTCATAGCCACTATCAGATGTAGGATCTCAGAGTATTTACATTGAAAGTACCAGGACACTGATTGCGGTAGGAAAATACACACAGATATGTTTATGCTCGGCTCTGCTGCCAAACTGCCTAAAAATGGGAAAGAACATTTGAGGCCTAGCAACTAAAATTAATGGCTCCATAGCAAGGCTGCAATACCTTGGCCAGAGAACTGAGTGATTCAAAGCATGTGACAGTATTTCAGTAATCATAACTTCTTTTGAAAGTAAAGCTACAGCTAATCAGGGTGGTCTTGTTTCCCTTAAATACATTAAGAAGTTATGAGTTCAAGCGCTCGTTACATCAACACAGCACTTCTTAAGCACTGACAGCAGTGGATAACGTTGAAGGGCTTTCAAGATGCTGATGCTCTCGGTCCTGTGGTCTTTTCCTTAATGGCTCAATTACTTCATTCAACAGCTAGAAACACGAAGCTTCTAGTTTTTCTGCTCAAGGCTTCCTGCTGCCCTTCACTGGCACAGAGTCTTGCTGAGCTCGGAAAGGAAATCAGACGACCCATATGTATCAGCATATTTTCTCCCGAGTTCAAATTTAAAGCAGACAATGTACACTAGAATACTAATTTAGATTAGGTATTTCAGAGCAGCATAGTAGTTTCCTAAAGTTTTCCTCCTCTTGCTTCTCGCTTCGTTAATCAACTCAGCCCTGCCAAAGTACACTGTAGGAAGGTGTCTGCAGCTGCTGTGGTCTGGGCATAATCATACCTCTGAGATGAATATTTACAATCCTGTCTCTTCTTTTAACAAAAAGGCAAGCAAGCAGCTGCCTGGCAGTGCACAATGCTGCAGCTAACTCCTCCAGCACAAGGACAGTTCTTGTACTAAAAAGAGAGTGAAGCAAAGGGAAGAGCAGCACATAAATTGCGACAAGTGCAAGGAAAGCAGCAGCCCTTGAAGAGTGCATTCAGTGAGAAGCCTGGAGAAAAAGCCATTGCTTACCAGGCAGCCAGCCCAGGTTTAAAGTGGAAGGGGGGGATCCGCATACACCTCAGTAAACATGGCAATGTGGGGAACACAGCAGAACCCCGCTCTCCTCCAATCTTTATCAGTCTCTCCATAACCTCTTACTGTGAGGTACCACCACCAAGCAGCAGGATCCTGCTGTGGGGACACCACACGCATCTCTCCTCCCTGCTCCACACCAGGGGCTGTATGACAGACATTTGCCACCATTGAGCCAAGGGGAAGAAATAACAGAGTAACAGCTGCAATGCCAAGAAACTCCTGACATCTGCAGTATTTGAGCAGAGTAACAGTTTTCATCACTCTGTTCTTACATAGGACACAGCAAGTTTAAACACATGCCAGAGATCTCCCAAACTTCATGCTCCTCCAGAACCCCAGCACATGCCCTTTGCTAGCTGCCTCCCCTGCATGCAAGGCACACCTGAGTTCTCTGATCACCTTGATGGTCTCAGCCTCACTGATTAGGCTAGAAGTAGTAACAACTGTCTCGTTAGCAGCAGAGCACAGCTAACAAGAAAAACCTCATGGTATTTCAATTTCAAAAGGTTTCTTGGTATTTTATTTCTGATTTACACTTCCCACCTTTATGGTGATTTTAGCCACAAGAAATTGTAGCAGAGACTTTGTTGTTTATAATGCTCTTGGTTTCTGCTACAGCAGCAGCAAGGTAGCAGTTCCACACTATATCTTTAAGTGACAGAATACTTTAAGTGTTCACACTAAGGCACGCAAAAATTACTAAATGCATCCAAATGCTTTGTCAGATCTGGACAGACGTGTCTAATTTTAATACACTTGCACACTCTGATCTTTGCATGCCACAACTCTTGTTTCTCAGCTGAGAGCAGAGTGTTGGAAGCAGCTCTTGCACTGCTTATCTTTGCAATGATCAAATCCGTTAAGTACCAGCAGGGCCATGCACATACTGAAGGATATACCCTCTGTACATTTCCAGATGCAGTTCTTCACATTCCCTTCAAATATGATACAAAGAATTAACAAGAGTTCTGCATGTCATTCCAAGAAAGATACATTTGTTGGACAGTGACCTTTCATCAGCCTTAGAAAATTTTTGCCAAGCTTAATCAGCTCAGGACTGACAGGATGTAACAATAAATAAATGCTCTTAAGCTGTATAAGAACTCCAACAGCAGAGACCAAGCTTATCCCTCGCTGGGTGCTTCAGTAGGCACTGTGCCCATACATGTGGTCTTACAGCCTGACCCATTACAGCTTGCATACTCTCAACAAGCCCTGCAGTGGAAGGAAGGAGCCATTTTGCAGCATTAAGGATTAAATTATTTTAAATATATCCCTCTCGCTTTCTGGATCAGTCGTTTCCATTTACATCACCACCCACCTGGGCAGAAAACTGGTAATTATGCTTTTACACAGATTAGATATTCAACATTTACTGATGATGTTTAGTGCTCAGACTCAGACACACCAGTTTTGAGCAGAAAATTATTCCTATTTTCCGCAGAGAAAAGCATTTGTGTTCATTGAACAGAATAAGTATTTTCCCCTACAAAAACTGCACTGGCTGAAGACCAAGAGCAGCCAGATTTCAAGCCTGTTCCAAAAACTTCCCCTTTAAATGCCTCTAAAAGAAAAGAAAGAGTTCCTATTGGAATTACTGCTAGAGCTTAAAGACCTTCAGATATCAAGCCCTAGAATTATTCAGTTCTTCTGCACTGTGTAAGAGCAGTTTCAGAGCATTTGTAGAGGTGGGTTTTTAAACATTAATTAGTAAGCTTCTCTCTCACTCCCAGGTCTGTGAGAACACATTCTGTACAAGTGGAATCAAAGCTAGGCTTGCAGAGGAATTAACACTTGAAGTCTTTGAGGATTTTATTCTTTTTCCTCTCAACACAAAGACGCTGCTAATTCTCACACTAGCATCAACACACCATCCCAAGGCAGCCCTACTCACAGTGCACACAAAAGCCTCGTACTCACCCATTCAGAGGATAGAGGCGAGACTAGCATCAAGAAACAAACCAGATCCTGCCACGCAAGAGACAAAAGCAAAAATCAAATTTCTACAGCCCTCTAACAGGGCACAGAAACTGTGCCACAACTCAGGCTGACGCTGCCCGGCTGCAGGCAGCCCTATGTGGACGCCAGCCCTCTTCACACTCATCACCTCCAGCTGCAGGAGGACCAGCACCTGCTGCACGTTATACCAGCCCAACCCCACCTGCTTGACACAGCTGTGCTGTGCTGCAGGCTGTGGGCTCCAAGGGCATGTCCCCAGCATCAGATGGGCTTGCTGCTGGTTATTCACCACGTCTCTTTTGGGGGATAATCTCAGGGACACTCCTGTGCACCCCTGGAGCTTTGTGCAGAGGTAACACCAGATACACAACATCAGGATTTGTCTCCTTGGAAGCCTTAGGGCAGCTCAGCTCGCTACTTTTAGACCTTTTTATTCTATGAAAAAAATGTTCTAAGTTCAAAAACTCAGAAGAAATTGCTTAAATATTTGGATTCCTATCAGGTTAAAGTGTTCAGGATTTTGAACACCTTAACTTCTTCCTTTGTGCCAGCACATGTATGTAGCACATGAACAACAAACAATTTAACAAGCCCACCACTTGCAAAGACTAACCTACAGATTTGAATGAGTATTCACTTAAGTTTGGTAAACACACTGAGACCAGGTGAACAGCACTGATGTAATTTAAACGATGCTGTAAAATACTCAGCTGTGACTTCAATCCAGCAGCACAACTCAAGGCTCGCTGTTATGCCTGAAGCAGAACCTCCATATTCCTGTTCTGTGTTGTGCTATAGCAGCTTCCCACTCTTGCAGCTCTCACCCAGCATTCCCATTTTCAATTGCCTAAAGAGAAACCACCTACAAGGCAGGCTGATAGATTATTCCTAAGAATTAGGCTGGAATCTTGGCATTCTCTGTTTGACATACAGAGCAGAAGGCATTTCATGAACACTACCTACTCCCATTCTTAAAAAACTTCAAGCTCTTCCAGGTTTCCTTCAGTAAATTGGAGACTATTGTGCACGTGGAAAAAATAAGATAAGAATCTGCTAAAATCAAACATTTCAGTGCTGTTAGTTTGGAACAAAAATGTATAAAGTGTATAACGTAATTCACATCAGATGGAAACTGTGCTGAATTTTTTTAAAAATAAAAGTTGAATGGAGTCCTTCCCTTACTGTTACATTTCCCCATATGCTTTTCAGTCATCTACAGACAATGCTTCCTTTGTGAGAAACACTGATACAGCATAGTAATACAGCATACAGAATTAGTTATTAAAGTTATTTCATTTACAGATATTATGTTCACCTCTACCAGCGTGAGCAGGGTCAGCTCTTATTTCAAAAGTCATACTGAATGGCCTACCAAGGAAGTCATATTTCTTTCCAAGAATGAAACAGTTAAGCAGCCAAGATTTGTTCCTGTGTGGGAATCTCTTCCTTAGGAAATAACGAACAGTACAAATGGGTTTTACATGGGTGCCCATCTGCTGACTTACGTCTCAGCGAAGGTCCTGAGTGGTACCTGAAGTGCTCTTTCTTCCTCAAGTTATGGAACGAGGAGGAATTCAGAATTTGAAAGTAGTCCAGTGAAATAACCCAACCATGTTTGCTAATGAACCACTTTACTGCTTTCAGCAAGGGAATGCTGTAAGATTCCTTAATCTACCTGCAAATTGATGATGATTTCAACAAGGTATGTGCATGAATTGTACTCCCTGACAGCAGCCACCCATGCATGACTGATCAGCATCCTACCTTGGGTGTGTCAGAAATGCAATGATATGACAAATTCTCTTTGTCATACTTCAGTTTTAGCTGGCTGTAAACACAAAGCAGGTGTAAAGTGGAAGAATAAAAAATGCCAGCCGTCATGGCAGATATTGGAGAAGAGGACTGTGAACAAAGGGCTAACAGAAAGGATCCCTAGGGCCTGGCGTTCTGCAAATAGGACTGTCTGTAAGCCCTTCCGTCTCTCCAGCAGACAGTCAATCACAGGATAATTCACTCCAACTGTATCACATTAAACCGTTAGTTGGGTTACACCTAGAGCTATGTTTCATCAGTCTTCAACAAGTTACAAGAAATCTGACCAGAGTAAACTTTTCCTCACCCACAGCTCCACAAAGGCACATTAGCTGGTCTCAGAAGGATGATCTATCTGTATTACTGCACAAACGACAGCCAGACTCAAAAGATTCTTCACGTCTTCCGAGTTTTATGTGGTTCTTGTTTACATATGTATGTCCCACCTGGTACCAAAGAAGGATATGTGTGTTTGAAATATGCTTTCTGCCTTCATTTTTAGGCTCCTGATTAGCTCTGAAAATACCACCTGTAGAGATGACAATCAAAATCAGAGGACTGTTTTAGGACATGTACCACTGATGCCATCTACATAGAGTGGTAAGACCAAGAAGGCACATTCTCCCCACTCAAGGCAGCAATCAAAACTGAAGATTTCTGACTGACTTTCAAAGTAGCAAAGAAATGATGTCCCCAGGCTTCTGATCCCTGGTGAAGGACATTAAGATCAGCAATTGCTTCAGTACTTTTAAGAAATGGCTTAGGCCACAGCTTAGAAAAACAGGAGACTACTTTTGATGTAATCATCACTGGTGAACTTCTGCTTGCTCATTTGTGCTCCAAGGTAGTATTATGTCACGGTCAATTTGGATGCACTGAAACATTAGAGTTAACTGACTGTAATCCCATCTTCCCAACATTTACTGTAAGCTATCTCAACTAATGCAGCAGAATTGCACAGAGGAACAAAATTTCCTACGTGCATGCTTTGCAAATAATGACTTTAGTTTGCATCCAGCTGTGCAAAAGCTGCACTGAAGTACAATAGTAGGACACCTCAGGTGTGAGCAGTGGTGTAAGATGCAACCTTCTCAAAAGTCAGGGCGACAGATCTTGCCCTCCTTCACTCAAGCAAGGCCTCAAACACACTCATCTAGTGTGTCAAGACTTGAAGCTTAACATCAATATCTCTTTTTCAGAAATCACACAGCGAAATCATTTCTAAAAGCCACTACAGGCAGCGCACATGAAATTCAAGTAAAAGTGCAGGGCCCTTGCTTTTTCTGAGATGAAAATTGAAAAGATTATAGTTTTCTTAGGCAAACTATTATTTGGGGCAGTGCTGTTTTATTGTATAGCAGCCAATAATCACTGATTTACCTTCGATCTCACTAATAAAGCCAAAAAATGTTGCTGTGCTACCTTCTGCTGTTACCTCTTCAGTCAGCTTTGTAACTTCCAGTGCCCACTGATTTAGTAGAATCCAAGCACTGTAACTGCCTCTCTTGCTTGGCACAGTCCTGAACTGAAGTCCACTCAGGCTATAGGAGCCCTCACTCCAACAGTTTGGGAAAATACAGTCTGAAACCTACCAAAGTTAATAACAAAATATTCACTCACTACACTCGATCCTGAGTTAAGATTTTCTTTCTCATGCCTGATCCATGACCTGTGCTCTCTATGAGAGCTTATCTGCAGCTACATCTTTCCCATTTTTGCTTTCAAGCCTTTATACAGAATGTTTTCAAATACAGACCACATGTGTTTTAATATACTGAACTTAAATTTCATTTTACAGAACCCAAGCAACTATACTTAGTAATTTCTTTTCCCTTAGATCTACTCATTTGTTTTTTGTTTTTTTTTTTCTTTTTTTTTAATACCAGTACTTACTGTACTTAATTTTCTGATGTGGCCTCACTTCAAGTTTTGACATTTTGCTGAAAAGCTTCAACAGCAATTAGTCAAAACACGATGAGATTTTGATTTTCAGCTTAATCCATACCAGAGCATAGACCAAAGCAGTTTTCTTCTAGTGAATACAGACTTTCTAATTACACCGACTAATCACAGGAATTGTAAGAGTGTTAGAGGTGGAGCAGGACCTCTCTGGGTGCATGGCCCAGCCTAATGAGCAGGATTCAATGCTCACTGAAGCTAACTGGCAGCTTCCACACCAGCAGCTGTGCAAGAAAGCACATGGGAAGTAGGCTCCCCTCCCTCCCTTGGGAAACCTTGGCTCCATTTCACAGTTCTCATTGAGCCCCCCCTGCATTTAGACTTCTCTCTTTCCTTTAGAATCAGCTTTGATGATCTCCCAACACTTTCTGGTTTAACCTTTTGCTACTTTTAAGAAATATGCTGACTGTAACCAATTGAATTAACTTACCAGTGCTGAGCACAATGTCTCCGGTGGTTATGGCACAGACTGGATGACCAGAAACTGAGACTGATGCTATAAGGCTTCGTCTCCAATCCCATTGCTAAAGGAGGATATTTAACTCTATCCCTTAACTGGTGCTGACTTAACTCTGAATCCTGAGCGTGTCCATGTGGAAACTAATGGGCCTCTAGACTTTAAAATCCATGCAGCTGCCATCTCACTTCTAAACACAGAAAACACTGTTTTCTGTAACACTGTTCATTTTCTCCCATTTTGGGAATGTTGCATCTGTAGTGGAGATGCACAAATACTGAAGACCCCAATTCAGATATTCATACAAAACTTAAAGCCAGACAGATTTCCAGGAACCACATCAGAAACCATGGCACAACCCAGCATGTTCCTCGTGCTGGGGGAAGACCCGCAGGAGATTGCAGCCTGCTCTGCCAGCACTGTTTCAGCCAGGGACAGAGCGATTCCAACTACCCTGACAAGACAGTTTTCCAGATGGCGAGTGCTATCAGCCCAGCAGCAGGAGAGGTACCCAGGCCAACATGCAATACATGGCCACACAAGCTGTAACAGCAGTGAGACAACACAGTGTGAGCCAACGAGCTTGTGCCCTTAGCTAAAAATGATACAAATCGACAGCCACACCATAAAATTACAGAACTTCTCTCTCCTCTGTATTTACACATGAAGGATAACTACCTTTAAAAACAGGCCTGATGCAGATTGCGTCCCCCAGGCTGCAGCAAAGTTGCCCATGTCAGCATTGCCTCTAAAGCATCCCTGAAAATCCGTAAATGATGGAGAGTGACGTGTGACAAAATTCCTGTTGAAGTTTGTGTTCATTTCCAATCTAAAAAGATTGAAGGTAGGAAAATACAGAATTCTGGCTCTGTAACATAATCACCTATCTGAAAACAAGAGCGCATATATAATGCGTAAGGGCTAGCTCAGCTCCCACTGAAGCAAAGGAGAATTATCCCAGCGTGACTATAGCAGGACGTACAGACCATATACTGCAACAGCAAATCTCCTTGAGGGACTCAAAATTTTGGTAGAGAAGCTCACCCTTGAAATGCAATTCCCATTGCCCTTTGTATGAGGGAGAGCACTTTATGCTGGCTCTGATTAGCTGACAGGGAAGAGCTGAATTAAAAGCAATGACAGAATGAAGGATAGACAGTTGTTGCCATAAAATCACTAGGTGATGGTTTCCAAGACCCAGGAATTTATTCTCAGTAGCTGAAACTATCCCAGCATCCTGGGTGCTGCTGGCGCAACACTGTGCAGCCATTAAAAAGCTGAAGAACACAGGCACAACCAAGTGCTGAAGAGACAAACTTTAAAGCACCAACTTCAAGTCGATGTGATACATCAGTACATAAGCATGTCTTTTATCCATAACGCTGACCAAGCAATTCCCTTCATGTCCTTAATATTGCTGTATGGAATCAGCAGCTGCTTGAGATAATTAAGTACTTCAGATTATTTCGTAACTCCTTTTATAAATAAATTAAAATATGCTTTTATGGTATGCTTCACAAAACTGAACTACCCCATAGCTGGTAGGAAAATGGAAAAGGCCATGAAAATGTAGGGGTGGGAAAAAAAAAAAAAAAAAAAAAAAGAAAAACAGAAAGAAAATCTGTGACATGAAATCCTGTCCCTTACTCACTTAAAATGTTTTTTCCTTTTTCTGAAACGCCAGAACTTTTCATAAAACACACAGTTGGTAAAAACTATCTTTAATGCAAAAAAAAAGAAAAAAAGAAAAATCTTTTCTTCAAAAGGCATGGCAATAAAGAAGATGTGTTCAATAGGTACATTTTTTATTCTTACACAAATTCTAATGCAATCGTTTTGGATTTGGAGGTATCCTGACTACCTCACTTATTTGTTAATGTAAGCATAACAAGTTATCTGATATCACCTAGTGAAGCTATTAGGCTGCAGTTAATAATTTACTGCTCATCTTTATTCTGAACATGAAAATCATTAACTGATTACAGGTTTTCTGTAGACATCTGTGTCAATGACTACTCTTGCCACTCATTACTGCCTCCTTTTTCACTTGTCTGTCAATCAGCTCTACTTGGTGATGCCGAAATAACATCCCACGTTTGTGCTGGTTGTGGAATGCCAGAGCTGCAATGAAAGCACAGAGCAGGAGCCCACACAAGAGGAATGCAGCCTGCCAGGCATGATGCTGCCATGGGGATGCATGGTGTTCACTGGCCTTTTGGTGCTTCTGGAATAGGATAGGAAAAGTGCACAACACAGAACACTGATCCTATGCAGCACAAAGAGACTGCAAGAAGTCAGAAACTGGAACAACTCTCAGGTTCTTTGCATATCTGCTCTCGCGTCTGCAGGTCAATAAGGCAGAAAGGAGGGCTGGATGTATGGAGATTCCAGAGTACTAAACAGGATGCATTTCACATACTAGGCACAGGGCTACATCCCCCTTTTTGACACCTGGCTCTTACTGACACAAGGGTATTTTGGCAGCTTCACACAGGCAGTGTAGGGCCACGCTTTGCACAGTATAGCTATGGTACCAGTCAGTGATGTGAACCTGAAGTGCTTTGTCCACAAGACCCCATATATAAAGTGCTTCTGCATCTCTGCACAAAAGGTAATGGGTGCTGTTTGGCTGCACGGACTGCCAACCTTCTAAGGTGGGTATTTCCTTGTTGTAATCCTTACCCTGTGTAGTAAATATAGCAGAGATCTTTACAGCAAAGGAACACTGAAATACCTCAAAAGATTTCCTTAAAAAGCTTTCTGGTAGCACATGAAAAACTCTTGTTGACAGAGGACAGAAAGGAAAATATTGATAAAATAACAGTTCCACCCTAAATATTTGGAAGGAAATGGAACAGCAGCAGGTGTCTCCTGGCAAGGTAGATGCTAACATATGAGTCCAGATGAACTTCAAGATTTACAGCAGCTTTACCCGTTTTTCCATCACGCAGCACGAATGGATTACTCATAGTTTCCTGCTATCTGCTAAACCAACAGTTGGTCAAGTCATGGTAAAAAGCCAGGTTATTTGGCTGTATTTATTTTCTTACAAGCTGTGTTTTTAGTCTTATAAGAAACCATTCAACAGCTTTATCTCTAGCTTTGAAAAAACCTACTGCCAAATCCCTGTGCTTGGCATGGCTGCGTTAGGAAGGGAGGCAGGAAAAGCCTGTCTAATTTCAGAGCTCTGCTGACAAGATAGCACCAGCACATCCAGCCACAGGACAGGCCTCTCACACTCAGAAGGACGGATCATTTACAAGCAGTACGTACTGCACTATGATGAAGGCATTGGAAATGTACAGTACTTGCATTCTATTCTGAAGTCACAAATGAATACACTAAATAGGACAACTGTAAGTCAGAAAATTGGTCCCTTTTTGTTTGCTTTTAGTATAATGATTCTGATGTGGTTTTTTTTTGTTTGTTCGTTTTATTTTATTTTTGTGGTGGTTTTTTGTTTGTTCATTGTTTTTAATTACAAATGAGTGTTACATATTCAGTATTTTTCCTAAAACTCTGAAGGCAGATTTTTCCCTTGGTGAGTCTGGTAAAGTATCTTCACTCCAGAAACAGAGACTTTAAGAAAACACATCACAGCTTAGCAAATCAAAAGGTATTTGAATGACTAATTCCCCTTGGTTTCAATGTGTGTGAACGGTCTGAATAATTCTGAGATCTTGGGGTGAAAAATACGTACTGGTTGTACTTGCTTCAGCTCTTATACCTCAGGATAAGGTAGCCCCAAATCTCTGTCATTTTTCCCAAGTACTCTTCCATTCTGCCAAGCAGAGAAACGGTTATTTTTTATGCTGGCTGCCTGCTGATCTCCTCATACAGCTTTGAAATTTTTCCAGTCCACCTCTCTGATTTTAGTGATGAAAAGAGACTGGGAGAATGAGATACATCCACGTAGAATCACATCTGTAGGCAGTTCTCCAGTATTCAATCTTTTGATTTGGCTGCAGAGAAGTAGCTCTTGATTGCATAGAACTTTGAAGTTTAACATTCATTTGAACATGTGCTGCCAGGCAGTGTCATTGCCACGTTCATATCAGACGCTGATCATCCATTGAAAAGAGGTCTGTTTCTATGTTTACTTCCACTTTTGCTCATACAGGGGAAAGAAAAGGGAAATTAACAAATGAAGATGCCAGATGTGACAAATAGCTATAAAGGTAGGACAAGAAAGGGCTCAGATCAATTGCGTCTGCTGATTTGGAATAAGTCTGATATTGTCTTTTCTATTGTAGAGTTACTTAGACTCCGACAGTAAAAAGATTTATTAGGGATCAGAAAACCTGAGTTTCTCATCACTGAGCCTTTACATTCATATGACAGTGTTGTTTCTTGTACACAGTTGCAGGATAGCACCAAAAGGACAACATAAATCCTCTCTGGTACTCTTCAGCCCACGTTCAAAGATGTGAAGTATTTGCTATACAAGATTTATGCACCAAGGTGATTCTCTAACAAATTATGTCAAGACATCTGAAAGTCATCATTTCTGTGCACACACATGCATTTTAAAAGAAAATCTACACGAGGATCAAAAACAAGATTAAACCACATCTGCTTGGGTTTAAACTACATTGTCTGCAGAGTTCAAAGTTGTTTCCCTTCATCTAAAAAAAATGTACCCAGCTGTTTTTTATCTTAAATTCCTACCACTATCAAGGAGCTGTTTTCATTGGCCAACTAATGTTATTTCTAGAAGCTGAGCTAGTTGGGAATGGAGCTAAGTAAGAAAATATGCTTTATTCATCAAAGGTCTACCCTCTGTGACTTGACTTGGCACACTGTGAAAATTAATAGAGAGGTTTCATCAGGTTTTAATGGGAGCTGTGTATCTACTGTATGTCATCATGCCATAAATTAGGTCCTCAATCTTTTTACACAAGTAATTGACTACAACTGACACCGATAAGAAAAACACAAGAAAGAATGAACTGGAAGAGACAGAAATTGTATAATAAACAAATACAGCACAAATTCTATACATGAGAAAGATAAATATTTTGGAAACTGTCATCAATCAGTAAATATTCTGGATAAATGCAGGTGTTGTAGCAGTAGTGCTGTAATAGTGTCAGCTACCACTGACAAATGTACACACCCAGGTACATATGTATGTGTATGTATACATGCATACACACACGTAGGAACTGAGGACCTTGAATGCCCGAGGCTCTTTGTTAAACATAGAGTATAACAAATAGTACAACAGGACAGCTTCCAACACATTACAGTGCTTAGTGTTAAAGTGAGAAAGAAATATGAAGTTAAGCTAAAGGCATAAGATGCAACAGCTGCAAACCAAACGATCAGTTTCTCTTTTCTTTATGCCCTCCAAATAGTATGAAAAGGTCTTTTTCACAAACCAGAGACCCAGTGGGAACCAGCTGAAGCCTCTCATGAACCAGGTTATGTCCTAACTCACCCAAATCCTAAGGCCAGTCTGGACTCACAAACTGAGCAGAAAAGAAGCAGTTCTCAGAGTTACCCAGTGCCCTTCCCAACACATACAGGCAGAGAAAGAGGCATGCACTGTGCTTCCAGCCTGGAGCCCTGCAAGAAGCTGCAAACCCCTGCAGAGCTCAAGCAGCCAGGAGTTGTGCAGGCTGGGAACTGAGAGCCCCAATCGTGAATTTTGGGAGCTAAGCACCCTGAAGTTTTCCTCCTTTTGCAGACCTGTCCCTACTCTTTCTGATGGCAGGAATGTAACTCGTTTTTATTATGCAGCAACAGGAAAACTGAACAGTTGGGCTCTCTACAGCTGGTCTACTAACATCACAATCTCTTCAATATGTTCATTATTCAGTTGTCACAGATTCATACATTTGATAGCTCTTGATCTGCAGATCATTCATATCATGACCTAACAGCTGGCATTTCATGCCATAACGCTGTAACCATGTACCCATAATGTACAGAACATATGGAGCTAACATTGCTCACCAACTGAGAAAACAGTATTTGCTCCACAGTGAAATACAATTTTACACCTTTCCAATTTACATTTAACATCATGTGGGATAAACCAATAAATCATTTGGCCTGGAAAGAGGAACAGTACCAGCTAATTTATGCAACTAATCAGAAACACATTATTTTTGTTGTTGTTTGTTTTCAGTGAAATCTTGAGCTTGACAATATTTTGGGTGGTCTTTGCTCTACATTTGTTCCTCTCCTCTTTCAAAAATCCAGCAGTTCAGAGTAACCCCTTTTTATCCTATTGCTCCACACAAATAGACAAAAGCAGTGATTCGGTCTGCTGACATATGGCTGAGAGACCACTCACAGAAGGTTGGCCTGCTTCATGCTATACTGGATGAAACTATAACTGGATTATCCAAAGGGGGAGAGTTCAGGAATGAAAATAAATCAAAGTAAAGAACAATAAGAAAATATGCTGTCAATTTATTCAGACATCTTCTGGCATACAGCAAGAAAAATAGCCCCACCACTACTTAATGCAATTCTCCTTTTCCCAGTCACGGTAATATATGTTCCAACCACTGCCTGAAAATGAAATACAAAGCCGGCCAGACACAGAATTTACACAGCTCCAAGGGAATGTGTTCAATAATGCCCAAGTGACTTAGAAATTTACGTCAAATTTTCAAAGTCCCAAAGCAGCATTTAGGCCCAATTCCAGAGTTTAAGTTTCATGCCCTTCAGTATCTTTATGCATTTGGCTTAGGCCAGCGCATTCAGCTGTAGTTACACAAGCTGAATTTTTATGGAAAAACCATGCAAATCCACAGGAGATCTTCCAATGAGCAGCCATAACGTGGCCTAGAAATTGCAACACAGCAAAATCCAATCTGTTTAAAAATTTGCTACCATTGAGCCTAACTGATGCTTCAGAGCCCTGTATGGGAGGTGAGCCGAGGACAGAAAATGAGCAGCAAAACCCCAGCTCTACCCACTGCACATAACAACTCCTTTCAGTGCTGTTTCAGGGTATTTCTTTCCCTTGCCCATATCAATACGCCCTTCATAATTTCAAAGACGGATGGATGCCCATTGTGGGGGCTGAGGTTTTTGGTCGAGTAATAGCAGTAAGGGCCATCCAACTATTCTGAACTTCAAATCTATGGAGGAGCTGGAGGGCAGCCCTTGGTGGATGGTTGGTCATAATTGTCTGTGCAGCAAATATTACTGTGTGTTCACTTTCTAAAGCATTTTTACTTAGAAGAAGATAAGTCTTAACTTAGGAAAACAATTTACAGTAATCTGCAGCCCTTCACTAACCCTCACTGCAGACCTTGAAAACTCTGTGAACAAAGAATGAGTTTAGAAAAATCTTATGAGCAAATATTGTATAAAATATGGAATAGGTGTTTATAAGGCTTGTGTGTGTCTGACTCACAGATATATGCTCACAGAATGCAAATTCCTAAGAGCCTTTTGCACCACTGACACTACAAGGAAAGACATAGGCATGCTGTGGCAGCAGCACACTCTCACTAACAGTCCCCATGGCATAGGACAGAATCTCAATAGCCAGAAGCAACAGGCATCTCCAGTTGTGCAAAGATGGTTTTTGCCTACTGAGTAGAGATCAGAGTATTCCCTTTTGCCTGGGCAACTCACACCAGAAATAACATCAGTCAGCTTAGTATTAAGCATTCAGTCTTCTCAGTCCCACAGCGCTCCTAACAGTCCCACAGAGTCATTTAGTGCCTATTTTCAAGCATCCAAATACCAGAAAATATGAATTTTTTTCCCCAACAAGATTATAGTGTTTGACTTTGCTTGCAGTGCTTGTCTTATGTAAACTTTGAACGCTATAGTTATGGGAAGGCATTGCAACCTTCCTTTCCAGAGAGGTACAAAAATTAAGCAGAAGCCTTTTCAGACTACAGGGATGAACCATCTGTTGTCTTTTAAAATACATACCCCAGAGCCAGCTATTCAGCTTCATTCTCACCTACAAAGCCCTTCAAGGAGGAGGTGTGATGCGTAACAGCTCTGCTTCGCTCACCCAGCTCTGCACCGCCCTCCTCAATGGTAGCGTATTGCCTTACACAAGCAGCTTTAATAACAGTGCTGCGAGGGGAGAAACAGCCTCAAACGAAACCCTATTGTTTAATCACTCAAAAACACTTTTAAACATTCTCAGATCTCCAAAACGTTCTTATTATTTCTCCAACCGCAGGGCCTGTGAGCTCTGGTCAAGTGCTCTGACCTTACTGTACAAGGGTATGAAGATAGAAACCATCACTAAACAGTCTGCAATTAAAACAGGCCAAGAGACAAGGAAGGGATACGGGCAAGCCAGGGGTGCTTCCAAGGCACAGGCAATCACCCTAATAAGCTGCTGTGGTTTAATCCAGCAGGGCTCAGCAGCACACACTTCCCCCTTCCCAGTGGGATGGGGGAGAGAATTGAGAAAAACAAAGTGTAACTCATGGGTTGAGATACAACTGTTTAATAAGATAGAGAAAAGGAAAAGGATAATAATTACCACAAAAACACATATATAAACGTATATAACAAGTATAGTTATGTATACATGAAGCATCCCCAGACCAGTGCCCAGATAGCCCCCAAGCAATGGAAGAGAGCAAGATGAACTCTCACTCCCTTCAAAACTCCTTCCACATGATGTCATATGGTATGGAATATCCCTCTGGCCAGTTTCAGCCAGCTGTCCTAATTCTGTTCCCTCCCAGCTCCTTGGGCCATTTGCTGCAAACATCCTGAACTCTGTACAACACTGCTTAGCAGCTACTATAAACATCAGTGTGTTATCAACATTGGTTTTCTTCTAGAACCAAAACAGAGCATCATACCAGACATTCTAAAGAAAATGATTCTGTCCCAGATGAAATAAGACAGTAGAGGCTGAAGGACTAATTAACACAGTACAATCTCCTCACACCTCAGAAGCCTGATGTTAGCAGAAGATATGAAATGAATTGCTGTTCTTCAAGTAGAAAGGAGACGTTTTAGTGGCTTGAATTATCACTGTGAGAGTGTAAAGAAAATATGCTTATTTTCTTTTTTATATACCAGGAAACATATGGAAGCTGGATAATATTTGTCCCAGCCTGCCAGTATTTTAAATTTATAGAACCCAAATCCTTTGGGGAATGTAATAAATTTACATGCATTCTCAAGTGCTAATGCTTGCATAGGCATCTTTAGATTAGCAGATCCATGTGCAAAAGCCCATATGTACAAGCACCTCTGCAGAGGCCTCACACATATGGAAGCCAATGTGGGGGGATGCTTCATATGTCAGCTGTGCTCAGCCTGCATTGGATCAGAAGCTCTTCACTCTGTGCTGGCACAGCTCCTCAGAGGGCATCTCCTTTGAGGATCTATCAGCAACAGCAGTACACAGTTCCTCATTTGATCAGCATGCATCATCTAAGACGCAATAAAAAGGCTTTCCAGGCTCTGCTACCCATTAAAACACAAACGTTTCTCTTTTTAGATGATGCTAAAATTTGGTCCTAAGAAATACCAGCCACAGCCCACTCTGTTCTACAATGACTGAGTCTTTCTCACCAGTGCATTTAAATAATGAAAAATTCTCACTTCCAGTTATTTTTTCTTTATAATTATTCTACTCAGTGTCTTCCTGATGCAAGCCAAACCAATTTATACGTTGAACAAGAACTTGTGTATTGCAAATATTTCCCGATAACCTTTTCTTCAACAGAAGCATTTGAATATGAAGGCCTTTTTTTTCCCTCATCCTCATGAATGAACAACCATGTGCACACACATGCTGCAGGAAACAAAGCTAACATCTGACCCAGGAATATCAAAATCCCATGTCAGCTGTCAGGGCAGCTCCCTCCAAAGCGTGCACATAACCAGAGGTTTGTACCTGCAAAACCTGCTGTCTGTGCATGGATCTGTCACATCCAGAGGACTTGAGGCAGCCCACACCTGCACGCTGTGCTAGCAGAAGGTGGCAGTGTTGGATCCACCATCTCGCCGAGCCGCCGCCAGCAGCAGCTGGCAGAACAAATGCAGCTTTAAGAGTGACAAATTACACATCCGCTGCTCAATCAGTCATCAGTCATATTGTGATCTCTGTCAGGCGGCCACAATCAAAATCTTTAATACTGAATTATCTGTTTTGTTTCTAAACTACTACTAATAATAATTAAAAAAATCATCTCACTAACGCTGCTGGGGAGGTGGGAACCAGCAGAGCCACAAACCATTAGCCCTGCTAGAGGGAATGTCCCTTATTTTGAGCATAGCCCTTGGGGTGCCCCAGCCATGCCTGGGGCCTGTCTGGCCGCAGTATCATTTAGGCACCAGGATAAGGAACACCTTCAGAAAATGAGATGCTTGTTCTTAAGTCAGTTAAGCCTTACAACTGCAAGTGGAGCCATGTTAGGTATCCCTGAAAACGTGAGCTTCAGTGTGAGCCCGGTGGCCTCACCATCTGGCACAGTCAGTCCCAAAATCAACACTGGATTCAGGGTTTGCACAGAAACACTAGAACTTCCCCTTCCACCGCAGGACACCGTGTCCAGGTGGTGAACTTCTGCCTCATGTCACATCTGAAGGTCTCAGGCACCGAGGAGCAGCTTGCAAGCGCTGCTTCACCCACTCTGTGGAAATGCTGGAGGAAGTGGCTGCTGCTCCGACAGAAACAGGCAAACAATCTGGCTCCCAACAGAAACATAACACCAGCTGATTCCGAGCTCTTTAGCATATGAATGTGTAAATTTGCTGTGACAGGTGGGATGTTTCAATGACTTTCAATAGAAAGCCAACTGCTACTCACTCATCGTTGGAAATTTCTCTCCGAAATGCCAAAGACTGGTGCCCCATGCTGGGGAACGGAGCTCTGAATTGGTTTTTAAAAAGAGAGAGCGAGAGCAACAAAAATCAATGCCCCTGCTGGGTGATTTCCTGATCAGAGCACAACTAGCAAAATATTTGTTCATGCAAATGTTTCCTGCCATGAACAGCTTAACAATATCAATGTGTTTCATGCAGGCAAATAAACAGCAAATAATGGAAAGCACATGAGGCAAATGCAAGTATTTGGAATCCTCCAAATCGCAGCAATCTTCGCTTTAAGGAAACACTCAGGGAGTCCAGCAGCCCAGGACTGACCTCACTCTGTAATACAGCCAGGGCAGGAAGCAGCTTTGGAAGAGATTTCCAAGACAGCTGAGCTCTTACACCTCTTTGTCAGACCTTCAGGGGTATTCAGTATGGAGCAAATATTCCAGCGGCAGCTGCAGGACACTGAGCCTCAGCAAGGAGCTTGGGCTGTCCCTCCCCATGCTGGGCCCCAGCCTCCTTTCCCAGCTGGCTGCACCCACCCTGCCTCAGTGGGGTGCACAGCCGGCTCTGCAGGGCAGGAAGGTCTGACCTGCTGCCCACCGTGTGCTGGGATGCTCCTGGCTTCAGCAAGCTGCAGGGCGCTCCTACTGCAGCCTGTGGACGTGGCTCCTGCACTGCTCCACTGCTGCTCTGCTGCTGCACACCAAGCACTGCAGCCTTCAGTCTTCGGGCCACTCCACACCACCACTTGCAAGTGTGAGTGGCAAAATCTCACCAGATGAGTCTCCTGGAAAGTATCCATAGGATGTGGACACGTTTCAAGGACTTGCTCATGCTTTTTGGTGGCTCCTATCCAACAGCCAGCACACAGAAAAAGAGCCTGTGTATTTTCACTCTGCTGCAATAATACAGAGAAAAGTTCCCATCTGTCTCCTACAGCTCTGTTCCCCATCCAAGAGGAGTAACAACAGATCTCCAGCTGATTCTGCCTGGCTGCAAGAAGGTGCAAAATGGCCCAGTGGTCAAATCAGCAGTTCAGGACAGTCCTGAAATCCTCAGTGGGTCCCACTCCCCACAGCCACCTCAGTCCCCCCACCATTACCACCTTCAATCCCTGTTTCAATTTGCTTCAACTTGTTTTTATTAACATGAACACAAACTGAGGGGCTCAGAAACCACACTACCAAAGTGACACAGCTGAAGACAGATATGTATACCAACGCCTAGGAGACCTGCAACAACATAAGCTAGAACAGAGCATTTCTATCCTCTTTCTCTGGGTAGAACCAGTATTCAAAGGACAGAAGTGACTTTTCTTAGAACTGGATGAGCACTATTTGCAATGACCTGGCAGAGTCATGCTCGGTGAACCAACTGTCATGCTCTAAGTACACCAAGTGCTACACTAAGTGAAACCAAACAAATGAAGAAAGATTAACAGCTCTAAAGCTAAAAGACATGAAGCCTTTTATGTCTCTCTCTCCAGGATATCTGGGACATTTGTTGTGAACACAAGTATACTGCACATGATTACAATTTATTGAATTAAACCCAGAATACTTTCTGTTGTATAAAGTAGCACTTTCTTCTCTTATAATGCAGATGAAATGTTGAACTTCAATGCCCATCTGCAATACCGTGTTCCATTACAAATACATTGAGCAAATTAAACTAAGCTCATCTGGAATGTTTCTTCTTCTGGTTTGGTTTTTGAGGTTATGAGCAGGGCTTCAGGCAGCTGCTGCAATCAGTCTGTAAGTTAAATGTTGGTTTCATGGTGGTTGATGACCTAACAGAAACTGCAAATGTTGAACACTAGGGGAAAATAGTAGAATCCTGTTTAACAATGTTACATTTCCCTCCTTTTTTCTTTTTTCTTTTTTTTTTTTTTTTTTGTCTGAAGAAATTGCTTTTCTAAAAAGGGAAGGAAAACTTCTGCCATTCTGGAGCAACAGCCTTTGGTTTCAACCCATAAAAAACACAGTGGGGAGATTCATTTTGCTTAACAATCAACTGGAAAAGTTTCCTTTAAACAAGATACACTGCATTTAGCTTTGAAGTTCAGATGTTAGCTTCAGTTTGAATCCAACAGCCAAGGAAGTTTTGAATAGCACACTGGCAGCTTGGCTTTGCCTGCAGTAGAAGATTTATGCATGGGCATTTAGCCACAAATCCTTGTGAGTACCATGGCCCATAAGCAAAATGGCAGTGAATGCACACAAGCCAACAACACACACCAAAGCTGCTGCTAATGTTTACATTACTGCCAGAGCTGCCTTGTTTCCCTGCTAGCAGCTCAGCACATGGCAGCATTCACCAGGGAGCACTTGCTGGTGCAGGCAATGTAGTGATGGCAGTGAGCATTCAATAGTGGGCACAGAAGGAGCTGAGGAATTCTACTTCTGAGATGCACAGGGGATGTGCAGCTCTGGCCAGGCAAACAGGGACCAGATCAGACTGGGAAGAAGTCCAGAACTGCTCTATCCCTGCTCTGGGAAATGCTGCAAGGACCAGTAAGAGCTAAGCAAGCCTTGGACTTGCAAGGAAGCTGCATGGGAATGCACAGAGATACAGCCACTGCAGGCCTTCCCATGCAGGGAAAGTGTGCCAGGGACTGTGCAGTATTTCTCATCTGAAGTTATCAGATAGAGCCTGTGCTCACACTGACACATCAGAAATTATGATTTACATCTAGCATTTCAGAAAGCTCTTGCACAGATTGTTCATCTTGCTTGGTCCTGCTCACCCAAAGGCGTCCAAAGTGCATCAGCTACCAAAAAGACAACTTCAAAGCTACAGGAAAAGAAAAAAAAAAAAAAAGTTTAAAAAAAAAACGGAAAAAAAAAAAAAACAAAACCCAAACCAATAAATAAACATCTAAAGCCCAAATGGAGGCAGACAACTACACACAGTGCTCCAGGAAGTGTCACTTTACAATACGCAAAGTCTGTGGAGGTGATGACATTAACACTCACAGCAGAATGTTGCTCCCAATGCTGCTAAGAAGCAGTTGAGAAGCCCACAGCTCTGCTCCAAGGTGTCTCTTGAAGTCTCTTGGGTTTTTTTGCACTTCTATGACAATAGCTCTCTCATAACACTGCATATTGTGAAATCAGTTATTAGCTAAGATAGCAGGGTAGAAAATAACCCTGAGCCTTCTTCCTTAGATCTTGGAAAACTGTTTGACTCAGCTCTATTTTGTTACCATGAGTGCAAGAAAAAATAGGCACTGAAAGAGTTTACAAACCCTTTTCATGTGGAGAGAAGGAACGTGAGTTTCCTTTAATCTTTCATAGCTTGTGTGTGTTAACTGCACACTTAAAGAGTGCCAGCTGATCTGAATTTCGCAAGGGATATTCAGGGACCACCAGAGTCAAAGAAGGCCTGTTCTTATGATGAGAAGGCAGCTGAGCAGCCAGAGCAGAGGTGACTGTGAGGAATGTCATCTAGAAAGAGACAATGTGCTGAGACCCCCACAAGAGCAGGCACTAGCTGAAAGACCTGGAGGCTGATGTCTCACACTCAAAGTTGGGTCTACCAAACAGCATAGGAAGGCAGCCTTTCCAGCTCTCTTCTGCTCATTCCATATCTACTACTTGCCAGGAGGGAGGAAAAAGACTGTCTCACTTAAGCACAGGTGTTTTTGCAAAGAGCATAGATTTTACTCCACTGATGAAGGTCAACTTTAATTTGTGACGGGTGGCTCACTGTGAAAGTAAAGATTAATTACTATTTAAGATAGAAAAAAAGTTTAAAAATGGGATAAAAGCACAGGTGAAGAGAGCAGCCAACAGATTACGTCCCTAGAGTGCCAGGGCTGCCGCTGTTACAGAGTGACTAGACTTAGACTTCAGCCAACCTTTGATCACTTCTCTGAGTCAAAGTACTGAAGCATTTTCTAAGTGCTTTCAATAGTTTCATGTTATTCTGAACATCACAGAATCATAGAATGGTTTGGGTTGGAAGGGACCTTTAAGATCATTTAGTTCCAACCCCCCGGCTGGATGCAAGGAAAGCTTCCTTGCAAGGACAGGTTTTAGTAAAGAGATACTTGCACAATGAGCAACTCCTGACAGTGGGATGTCTACTGTTGTGCCACTGCAGACAATTTATGTGTTCTGTGAGCCTGCTGCCTCCAGCTATGTATACCTGAATGCTGGGCTCCAGCCTTTCAGCTGTGATTGGCCATGGACAAATTGACTGTATTCAGAGGTTTCTCTATTGAGCAGTGTCAATGTGAATTTTATCACATTACAGTTCTCCATATTTTGGTTGCAAAATTGGCAATATTCCCAAGAAAAGTATTCCATAAGGCTAAGGAAACAAGTAATGTCTAATGTGAATTATGCCAAGTAATGCAAGATGGAGCTGCTAAGAATTTTTCCATCAGGACATTCCTCCAGGAGGAAATTTTGTTTCCTTGAATCCCAAATGTTTTCAGGAATGTGTCAGGTTCAATGACACTATGTTCTGAAACATGCTGGAAGAGGGCTTAGGTTGAAATTGAACATCCAAACTTTCCTGGAGTGGAATTTTTCTGCTTTCAAATACATACTTCCAATCCCTTTAATCTTATGTTTTGCCATATAAAACAGAAAAATCAAATTCAAATCATAATTACATTATAATGAAGTTTCTGTTGTCATAAAGTAATACTTCCCTCACAAAAACTCATGTCACAAGAATCCAAAACCATGTGCAAAAGACTCATTGTAGAGTAGGAAGCGATGTGAAATCTTCGTAAAATCATGTGAAATGGAACCCTCTGCTTCTGCACATGAGGAGCTCCTGGTTGTAGCTCTGAGATTCACAAATGAAATATATATGCAATGAAGAATTGGCCAGCTGGTCTCAAATGCAGTTACAAGTGTAGGTTTATGGATATGCTATCTATGTGATTAGTGATTAAGAGTTAATTATAGATGATATTCTAAAGTTACCGTAGACAGCAGCGTTACAATCTCTAGAGTTCTGAAAAGATCTTGAGACATTCCTGCCCCAGTTCTGCTTCTCACTTCACTGGCTCTGACCCACAAGACCTGTTGAGCACAAGTCATGCTTGTAAACAAATGGCTGTGTACTGGCAATTACCAGATTTCAAAGCCAGAAGGGATCACACAGGCTCAACAGTTGCATAACACAGCATTGGCATTCTCGATTTTAACACTTAGGTCCCACAGCCCAGGTTGCAAAGCCTCATGAATTTTTGCCAAGTGATAGATTCTGGCCAGGGTGAGAGCTGCTCTCCCAGTCACATGAGAACTTTCTACTTTCTCAGAAATTTTAGCCAAGCTAAAGGAAATTTCAACCAACCTTTCTGACGAATTGTTTATCCTAGCATCTGCTTCCCGGGATGGAAGTAGTAGCCAAGTTCCCAAGATCAGGCAGTGCTCTCTTCACTCCCCAGTAACCTAATACCAGTCTGACAAGGAAGGAAGGGGGGAATGGAGATAAAGATCAGCAGATAAATAGGATCTGGTTTCAAACACAGGAAGTAACTCTTCTGGACTGCCTTTTCACCCTCAGTTCTGTTTCCTTCTCCACCCTGGCTGGTTTAAAAAGGAAAGAAACTGGGCTCCTGCTGCATATCCCTCTTCACTGACTTAGACAAAGAAAGAATCCTTCTCACTCCTCTAGCCCAAGAGCACCCCATAATGCTGAAACAGAATTGGTTTAACAACTCAGTTGCTGGTGCCACACAGCATGTCTTCCCTGGATTCAGCCGTGGCTCTCCCTCTAAACAAGAACCTGGGAAAGCATGGGGTACACATGTGAATACAAACCAATACAACAGCCCTTGGAAGACCTTTTCTAAAGTGTTTTAAGGCTGGTAATGTGTTCTACAGATAACAGAAGAACACAGAATCGTTTCCTAATGTGAACTACCAGCAGTGAAAGAGATGAGTTCTTTATGAAAGGTCATGTACAAGCTGTACAAAGTCACCAGGAAGCTGAAGGGCCTCTAGATCTGGAAAGTGAGCAGGACTACATGAAATAAAAAAAGCAACTGAGCTGCAGTGGCTATCACAGCTTATCAAATCTTCTTCCCTAATAATTTGCATCTAAATAAAAGGCTTTGTGGAAGTATTGGATAAAAAAATACTGCACGCATTACCCATTTTTAACAACTGCCTGGGAGTGATTATTTACATGAGTGCCAGAGAACTTGACATGATGGATTAGGAAGTAAAGCCAAATTCTGCTGTCAAGGAAATCAGCAGAAATTTGAAGGAATGTACCAGATTTCAACAGAGCAACTGTACATTCACATTATGTTTTCACAAGCACATTTGGTCCTTTTTGAAAAGCTCAGGGTAAGAAAAAAATCCAATGTCTTACATGATCATCGAATGGAAGAGAAGAAAAGGTCCGTGTTCTGCTATCCAAGTTCTTTTCTTTTTGTTGGAAGAATCTTCCCTTATCATGCCCAACTACTATTTAGTTGGATTCTGATGCTCATCCAAGGCTCAGTTTAGCTAGTAAGAAATAAGCTTCAAAGAAAATTAGCCCTTTTAAAGGGTTTGGTTGTGGTTTTGTTTTTTGTTTTTTGTTTTTTTTTCCTCCAGTAGCTTTCAGAGCCTTTTCGCTTCATTCAGCATTTAAGATTTCAAACTTAAACAAGCATGTAATCTTTAGTCTATTGAAGCCAGTGGCAAAATTCCCATTTATTCGGATCATCCCACAATTTCATGCTAGATGTTTTGCCCATGCTTTACAGTAATCAAAGCTTCTTTGTTGCTCTAGTTAACAGCAGACTGTTTCCAGATTCTGGCATTCCTAATATGAAGATAAAGAGCTACAAAATTGAAATAATACTGGAAAAGAAGGCAGTGCTTGAGCAGAAGCAATCACATTGACTGGAGGATTAAGAGAAAAGTCATATAGGTGTATGAGTGGAATATTTATAGTCATACTACAACTGAGATGCATGTTATCTATACTGCTCTGGGGGCAGCCTGCTCAAAAAGATCTCAACAGAGATCTTTTACCATCAGCTTCCTCTGTTCAGCTGACACCCTGAATAATGATAAAAGCTGAAGAGTTGAAAAATGGCATCAAATATTAAAAGTATATATGTAAAAAATAATAACTCACAGAATTTGTTCACCAATGCAAAAAAAAAAAAAAAAAAAAAAAAAAAGAAGTGAAATAAGCAAGAGAGCAGGTGAGGATAGCTGGACAGAGAGAGACAGAGCATTTTGCTCAGATGGCAAGAAAACAGCAAGGTGAGGTATCTTCCAGATAGTGCAGTGTCTTATATTGATTTGCCTTCATGTGGAGTTAGGAGGTCTCTCAGAAGACCAGGCACCAAAACCACATTAATTTGTTTATTCCAGAAGGGGCTTTGGGATCACAGCTAAACTGAAAGAGCTTCTTCTTGGAAACCCTGAGAGACTTTATGCCTTTTTTTCCCTCAGAGATTGTCTAGTCTCACAGCTTTTGCCTACCAAACCACAATCCTGCCTATCATAGAATTAAAATATAGTCCCTTTGTTCTGAGAAATGGAAAAGGTTAAATTACAGACTTCAAGCAAGTATCAAAGTATCTATATTATGTTGACCATAACATCAACGTTTCCTCATCTATATATACTAGTTAAATATAAAACTCAAAATGCAAATGTAGGTTTATATGTACAGTCTGCTATTTCATTAAACACTCACTAGGTAGCTAACAGCACAATGTGAAAATAAATAAATAAATAAAGGGGCTGTTCTGTACTCAGACCAGTTGCTAGTTAAGTCTGCACTTCTTGTCCTAATGCACCCAAATGGGTTAGGAAGAATACTTTAATTCACAAAAAAAAAAACAGACTACCAAAAGTTATTGAGGGTAATAAACAGGATTTATTTCTTCAGTTACTCTCTTAGCATTTGCAGAACATTCTAGCAGGAACTGTAGCCCTAACTACATCTGCCAGGTGAATCCAAACTCTAAGCTGTGCATAGATACAGAACAGAGAAGAGCCAATCATGTGGAACACTTTAACTTTGCTCTTTCTTTCTATTTTTTTCAGCATTTAGTTGTCAGGTCACAGTACAGTCCTAGTGAGGCTGTCTGTGCAGGATTCATGGCAGTGGGCATTCACAGGGCCAAGTGTATTCATTAGTATTAGCATCCCAGCTGATCTTTAGGCTAAGTCCTGCTCTTAGTAAATCAACACTTTTTTCAACAACTCTCTGTTTTGGAGGTTAGAAATCCTCACTGTTCTCACTTGAGTGTTGAGGACCACACTGCAGCAATACAGTGCCTTCTTATTCTCTGAATTAGACAGCGTGGACTACCCACCCCTAAAAGAGCAGATGCACACACTGGACTAGGGAAAAATGGACAAAGCCTGTGATGGTGAGACATGGCCTAATTCTGTTTGTTCATGGGGTAGCAAAGCCGCCACACAAATAAGTTCTGTGAGAACAAAGCTTTACCTGAATCATGTAGGTCACGTCTAGACACAACTGCTCACATTCCACATAATCAAATAATTCTTAATAAGAAGTTGCCTAAATAATGGATTCAGTTCTGGCACCTTAATTCAGATAAAATAATCACTGACTCCAGAAGTCACCAATGAATTTCAGTTAGAATAAGCCACCATCCAACAAACCTGGCAGGGTCCAGTTCAATATGGTTTCAATTACTTGTTTAAAGGCAAGCATATCCTCATGACCAAAGTACATTTTAATAAATATTTTCCCTTAAATGTCTAGTAAGGCTCATGGTAATCTACTTAAGCATTATTTTCTGGAAGGTTTAAGATTCCTATAAGCTGAATTACATGTGGAAAGTTACATTAATGTGTCTCCATATAAACTGAAAGCTTATTGTTTTATTATTATAGAAAAACCATAAAAAGATTTGTCTGAAGCTATTGGTTATTGTGCTACACACATCTGGTGGAATGTCAGTTATTACAATAACTCCTTCAGAGCACCCAAATGAAGCCTAAGGCTAAAAATGAAACTAAGTAATATGATAATACTGTAAAAAGATGTTAAAGAATCACAGAGAAATGCTGAGCCAAATCCAGCTGTCAAGGGAAAAAAAAATCTGGCTGAGTTTTAAAAATAGCATTAACTTAGGCAGAAAAAAAAGGTTAGAAACTCCACGACCAAGCCATATCCTCAGCCAAATCCTGGGTGCTGTTACAGCATGCTGGCAAGATGAGAAGTGCTAGAGCCAACTGCCAAAGGTTCCCTGGCTAGTCTGAAGTTGACCGTGTCACTTCTATTCCCAGAGATAATTAAAGGCTTCCCAGAAATATTGGCTGAACTTGATTTTGTGCCAATCACAGATCAGGTCGGGGGACAGTAAGAGCAAGAAGAGACTGCCAAGAGCCAGCTGGAATCAAAGGAGGTGAAGATGGGCGAGAGAGGCCGAGAAATGGGAAGTGTTGAGGGGTTGTGAGCAAAAAGAGGCTGCTGAGGAGAGAAGCTCTCTCCCCCATTCCAATCCCCCTGATATAGCAGCAATCCATCCCACTGCTGAGGACCCCCCACCAGCGTGGGGCCCTGAAAGGAATCCCCAGCACAGGGAAGGGCTGTGCTGCAGGACAGCAGGGGCAGGGACACAGATTTAAGTCTGCAACAGCTGATCTTCATCTCCTCGAGCAAAGGCAAAATATGCAGTCTGTCAACCCTGCATCTGCTGCCTTAATCTCTTATAACCTTTGTTAGAGGCAACATCTATTTTCTGGTGGAAAAGAAATGCAGACAGGACTATACCAGTTGCCTAAAAAAAGGTGGTATAACGGAAAGCAGTCTTGAATGCTTTTACTTCTGCAAAAGGCCCAGACCAGTTCCAGCAACCAATGTCTATATTTATATTTATTGCTCTCCTGATCCAGCGCATATTTACCATGGGAGCTAATGGAGCAATATTTCTTCTCCTATCACCACTGCCTGCTGTGGAGTCTGGGTCTGTGGCAAAGCAGTATCACGCTGTTGCACAGCTTTCCTTCCCCTCATCTGAAGTCAGTATTGCTTTCACGTCCAATTCCAAATTTGCCTCTTCCAAGAAACTAATCTGTTTACAATATTTTTGGGGTTATGGCAGGGAATGAACCAAAAACAGTTCACAGAGACAAACTTCCCTACATATATTAATCTTGTTGTTTTATCTAAATCTTAAAGCTCTTTCATATCATTTACCTGAATATCCATCTTCTCCAGATGTTTAATGTTTCAAGCCAGTGGCATATTGCATCTGTATCTAATAAAGTTACTGATAATTGTCGTTATAGAGGAGACTTTTTTCTTTTTTGGATCAAGTACATTAATATTGTTGGCTTTTCAGAAGGCCACAAAATAATATGATTAATAACGATATTAGGGAAAACAAAATTGATAGCCTTATTCTAGAAAATGCTCAATAACCAACTAATCTGTTAATAAGCACACGTTAGAAATGTGCTCTAAGTCTAGACTTATCTCTGAACAAAAAAATGAAAATCAGGAAAAGGGGTTAAGGATAAATAAGCTAACTAGAAACATCTGCCTTTAATATTCCATTTTGACGTCAGTGAATCTTTATTGGCCTCCCAAAATAGTATTCAGTTTTGAGAAACAGGCAGCAAACAAAACATACTGTTATCCAGTTTTTAAAAGATTTTCCATTGATGATAAAAGTACGAATCATCACTATTTAATTTTTAAAAACATGCTTTTGTGCTGCTCTGATAGGAAAGCTCAGGCCAATACACGACCTTGAGGGCTATCCTGTTTCACCTGAATATTACTTGCAGCTTTCATTAAACCTACTCACAGTCTTCATAGGATAAATATTGTTTTTCCTTTGACTGTTTAGTTGCACTTGGAGGAGCACCAGCAGCCTGCAGCTCTTCTCTGACAGGCTACTCTCAATCTCACCTGGAAGCCCAAATCCCACTGTAACTGGAGATACAGCCTCATAAAGCATTTCTGGTGAAGAAAGAAGCAAAAAACAGCAATGCTGTGGCTACGGAATCACATGAGGCAGGCCTGCAGCCTTGGCAGCTTCTTTGCTCTACTGCCTATGGAACAAATTGCATAGGGCAAAAGCTGATCCAATGCCTTCCTATCACTAGAGTCCAGCACAGCTTCACACCAACTGAAGAGAACTCCCACATCATGCAGCTGGGACTCCAGGCTGCCTCCAGAATTGGCTGGCACAAACTACCAGTATGCACTTGAGACAGAAAAGCCACAGGCAGGCTGTGGTTATGCAGACCCAGTCAGTTCCACTCCTTATGCAGGCTGCATACCACTCCTGTGACTAATGGTCTGGGGCTGGGGCAGAAGGAGAGTGCTATGCAGCTAGTATTTCCTTCAGGAGGTCTCTAACACATCTGCAAAAGAAAGTGTTGTACATCAGTTAGGAAGGATAGATTTCAGACAGCAGGAAGATGTGGCCTATTTCAGGGAAATGTAACACTTCTAACGCCTAAGGAAGACAGAAACAGAAGGAAGCCACTCTGATCGTGATTTTCTCTTCTGTATAAACATTTCCTTTTGAAAACCTCTTCATATCATTCCAAGCACATTTTTAGTAGGTTCAGAAAAATCCCTCCTCCTCTGCATACAGAGCAGAAAACAGAACACATTTCTGCAAGCCACAACACAAAGTTTAATAACATTCCAAGCTTGATGCACATCTAGGACTGATGATGTGGCAACAACAGCCCTGCAACAACTGGAAGTGATGTGAAGAAATGTAACTGTTCTCTAAACAAAACCCTTTTGATCTCTTTTCCCTTGGACAGAAGCGTAAGCTTGCTGCTCTCCTTGGGAATTATGAAATCACTTTCTAAAACTTGAGTTTTCTGTAAACAAGGAAAGCATTTTGTCAAAACAATGCAAAAGAAACTGTCTGAAAAATACTTGGATTTTCATAACTCTTTCATTTAACAAATACTAATAACTGCGGTAGGTCAGTCAAGCCCTTCTTTAAAGAGAGTACTGCAACCTGAATCTTCTATGATAACTACTCATAATTCAATTCCAGGAATGTAAATGTTAAAGAAGTAGGTTAAGATCATGGAATTTCTATTTGCCCTTTCCAGTGAGATTTCTTAAAGCAAAAGCTGTAGTTCAGCCTGCTGGAACAAAGAGGACCCCACTGTCAACAGATGCACACACTGAGTTAACAATCCACTTTTGAACTCGGAAGCACAACCACCCCACGAATTGGCCCACATATAAATATTAAATTCTATCCTTCTACATCAGCCCACACATTTTTCTCTTCCTTTACGCACAAGCCAACTCTCCTTTTTCAAATCTGTTAACTACCATAGCAATTTAACTGTTTTTTCAATCAATCATGCTGTTGTGCATTCAGGGTTCAGAGTGATACCTTCATCATGGACTTCTAATTTGGATGCTCAGCTTGAGAGATGCCATCCACTTACATCTCCCATGGCTTCAAATCAACGCATGCCCCAGTTTCTTTTCCTTAATTATAGCTGAAAGCAAATATTGAATGAAATTGAGATTTTCAATTTCAAAGGCAAACTCCCTCGAGTTCTCTTCTCTCTTATATTACTGTTTCTCAAATTTCAAATAACTCTCTTTTAGGGCTTGTGCTGTGCTCTGAGCAGCAGATCAGCAGGATTCCAACAGACCCCCCAGAACACAGTTCTCCTCAAAACCAAATTTATGTCCCTGTTTACAGCTGCCACTCTAACACAGCTTGGATGTCAGACACTGGTCATATTTATTATCACTTCTGTCCCAAAAGAGAAGGCTGCAGCAGAGACCCAAGTGATTCTCTGACAAGTCTGCTATGTTTCAACTGTGTCTGTGTGTGTCTCGAAGCAAAGTTCCCTCCATGACCCACTCAACATATTCATGATATATTGGCCTCATGGAGACAATGGTGGTTGCTAGATGCTTTGTTTGCAAGGTGGTTCACATATTCAGAATCAAACTGCAACGTCTGATGGAGCAGCAGGGAGTGGCTATAGAAAAGGGAAGATCTGCACCAAAAGCAACCCCATAACTTCACACAGGCCTATGAAGACAAACAAGAATACCAGCACATTGCTCTATGAGCTCCACATAACCTTCGATCTGTGCTCAGACTTCAATGAGAAAAGGATAAAAGCTAGAAATACTAGTTTTGGCACAGAGCTTGGGATTTCTTCCCAGTAGACCTTGTGTAAGAGCCAAAGATAAATCCGTAACCAGCTGTGCCAGCTCTGAAATGACCATCCTCACCAAACAGAGTTAGCAGAAGCAGTACAAATGGTCGCAGTCATAAAATCCTTTGTTCTAGACTGCTGTGTTTCCCACACTCTCTGGGCAGCCTGGAGCCTTACTCTAACTTCTCAGCTCTCCCCTTAACTTTTCATCAGTGCCAACCCTGGCCACCAATTTATGCCGTCCTTGAGCAGCAAAGGACGTGAATGACCTTTCTTTCTTCCAATTTGATTTACCCATTATTTACTGTACATTATCTAGTGCCCTCTCCATGAAAACCGCACCATAAATATTGTCTTGATCTGCCAGGAAGCCTCTTGCTACTTTAATAACCCATCAGTACCTATTATATATAGCATAACACATAATGAAATCCAATAGCGCATTAAAATAATTGGCAACTATAGACACCCTTATCTTTCACCTTCTTACATTGGAAACTTGCCCATTTCACACATCTTACACCTCCTGAGACCAATGTTTCCTTTCTCCTAACAGGAGTTTAATTGCTTTGTCCAGAAAGAAAAAAATATTCCCCTTACAAATCAGTTATGTGTTTGTTTAAAGCCTACAAGGCCTATGAATCTCTTTTATCTCACTTAGTCTTTATCTCCCTCAGTCTTTTCTAATGAAAAACAAAATAATCATTGCCTTTCAGATGACCTAGTCTGTGAAGTCAGGAATACATTACTTATTTTATGAACCTAAAGATCAAAGGGCTACAGTAGCTCAGGTTACATTCTCCAGTTGGAAATGCATGCCTTTCTCTAATTCATTAAGAGTTAATTCCATATTTCAACTCTTCCTATTGATGAAAAACTTTTATAAAAGTTTCACATACAAAAGGTTGAGTCAGACATTATATACTCTCTGCTCCGGTGTTTCTTTTTTCCCATGGAATTTACAAAATCCTCTCTATCATTCAGAATCTATCTGGATTATAGCCTTCTCATTTCTCTAATTTAAATTAATTTAGATGATGAATGTTTTGAACTGACACTCTATTTCAATTATAATCATTGCCAGGTATCCCTTGCAAGAGGTCAAATATTTTAGTTGTCAGCGAAGTTAGTGGGAGGAACAGCACAAGTTAGGGCAGCACCATACAGCTTGCACCACAAAGAACAGAATTTATCCTGCAAAATTTCTTCAGATATTTTCAGATAGGTGGAAACTGTAAGACAGTATATATGCAAATGTAGAAATATAAGTGCCCAACAATACTTCTGCTATTATGATAACTTCCTGAAATGCTACGTAAAGGTCTGTGATATAAGTATCAAAGGACAGAAGTCTGAAGTAGTGAGAAGTGTAATTTTAGCTACATTACAGTAATGTGCCCTTTCATCCTTAAAAAAAAAAAAGAATATCTTGCAATTATTAGTGCTGTGGGGAAAGTATACAGGTATTCAGTTATGTTCTGAATGGCAAACCATTTTAAGGATAGTGGGCTTAAATAGCTGCTTGAGTAATTGCTCAAAATTTCACCAAATCAAAACAGCTTCTTCTGTTTACAAGAGCAAAGATTCAGATCCTCTCCTATGTTTATCAAATTGTCTTTAAGTAGTAAGTGCATATACATATATGAACATTTTCCTACAAACAGACACTGTAATTGAGAAAGAAGAGATGCTGCTTTTTCCTCCGCAGGCCTTCACATTCTTTTCAAAAGAAGCTGGATATCATTTTGTCTTCATTTGAAACACATCAAAGAGATGTGAAATAATTTACTCAATGTAATTCCCTGCAACTATAGAAGAAAAGGACACTTTGGGTGTATACATTCCTAGCCCTCCAGGTGGTAGGTAACTTCACAACTTTAAAAGAAAAATGAAAAGAAAACTGAAAACTAGAAAGTGAACATAAGCACAAGGGCTTTAGGGAGCCCTCATTGTATAATACTGCAGCAATTTAGGAAACCTTCAGAGCTGCTTAAAATATGCCGCTGATTTAAAGCACAATGTTTTAGAAGATAAGCGACTCTCCATTATTGAGAGGACCCAGTCACTGACCATTACACTGCACTGTCCATCACTTAGGCAAAAAAATGCACCGAGTATTCAGAATCATCAGTCTGTGTGAATAATCACAACCTTGCTCAGACATATCTTAGACCTGACTTTAATACAATAGAAAATACTGTGATGCCATAGGACCGTATTGTGATGTTTCAGCCATTAACTCCAGTGTAAGCCATTCAAATCTCCTATCAGTCAAGTAAGCTTTTTCTCAGTCATTTGAAAAAGCACTTCCACCAGGATGTGAAGTGCCTGATGATCTCTTCAGATCCTCCCATCCCCTCACGCCTTTCTGCTGGTCAGGCCAGGCACAGAGAAGATGATTTCAGACAAAACAAATGAGACAAAAACACATAGGTCAAACAGAATTATTTTTTTAAAGAGAAAATGTTTAGGGTTTAAACCAATGATAACAAAGAGAATTGATTAAGTGAGATGAAAAGAATATCACTTTCTCAACCTACACACTAGCACAGCCCATTGCTATACTACTAGACATTTTTTTCCCATTGCTAAAACTCCCCAGAATCTTCTAAGTCAGGCTGGTGGGAACATCCAGGTGCAGTGACACAGCCCAGAACATCAGTTGCTGGAATTCATGGTGTTGTGGAATGAGCGTAGAGTGCACATGGTTGAGCTAGATTTTAAGGACATTAGCAACATGTACTGGCAATTCATTTGCACCAGCTTGGATGTTTGGTGTGGGTTAATTTATGGAGTGATTGCAGACAGCTAGATAGACTCATCAGAGCTTGTATTTCATCAGTACACAGAAATTAAACCACTTCAGTTACACAGCTGAGGTTGAAGATGCACAATGCTGTTACAAATACTGTGAGACTTACCAAGCAGTGCTTACCTTCACAGATCTATGCTCAAAGCAAAAGGAGTAAGTTAAGGTGCAGTTATCTTTCTGCTCGAACAACAGACTTCACCTTCAAGGCTGTGTAGTTTTTCCATGATTACCTCTGCTAATCAAAACTCTACAGATCCATGCATAGAACAGCTGTAGATTAGGCATGCATGGCAATCAGAAACACAAATCCCATAAATTCATTTAACATTTTTACCAGAACATTCATTTATCACTTTATTTGCCTTCTCACATCTGCCCAGACTCAGATACAACAACCTTTGAGGCAGGACACTATGATACATGGTGTGAGCTGAAGTTTCAGCTGGCCAACTGTGACCAAGGAAAAGACTGCCAGACAGAAACAACAGCTGAATGCCTGACAAAAGGAAATTAAAACACAAAAATAGCTGCCAGTAGTGGCGTGTTCAGTAGGAAGAATTCACATAAGAGAAATAAGAGACCATCCTCTCTCCAGCCAGCCATTCATTGTCCCTACTCACTTTTCTCCACCTTCACAGTCCTATACACGCCATAGTCACACCACTGCCTAAAACTTCAATCTATCATCTCTGTACCCAAAAGTGCTACACACTCCATGAATACTGAGCAAGCATAATATGAGGAAAAAAAAGAGTCTCCACTCTAGGAATTAAGTCTTTTTTCCACCTTTTCATTAACGTAAGTTTTAAAATATGAGCTGCTAGTTCTTAATACAAATGCAGGTACCTATGGCCACTTTTCACTCAGAATGTCTGAAAGCTCTTCTACCAAAAAGATGCAATAACATTAAAACGATTGGAGAAAATATCAAGGCAAATATTTAGACTTCACAAGCACTGGGAATAGCTGCTGAAATAAGCTTATACGCCGAGCACTTAATTCTGAGGCAGTGCTGTTGAGAATTTATAAGCTGGTGTGGATTCTGTGTTAGCAATGAAGGATAGTTTCACACCATGCTATGGGATGACAGAAGCTGGGACTCTGTATCCAGTTTCTGCTGGGGTTTAACAAAGCCAATTTTATGCTGTCATTTATTCTTATTGAGGAACCGTAGCAAGACAGATGAAACAGCAATAACTGTAAACCAGAAGATTTGAAGCAAGGCAGGACATTCACGATTGGAATTTTGGTATGCACTACTTCATGAATAAGTAAATATTTTTTTTTTTCAGCAATGTAAGTCTTAAATTATAACATTTAGAACTTCAAAACCACAATGAATCTTAAAAGCTGAGCTTTGTAAACTGGGAGAAACCAAATATTCTAAAACATTGTCTGACACCACAGGTAACCCTTCCATTCCTTCTTTTTTTATTCTTTCTTGGAATGGGTAGTACCTCCCATTGTTAAACTAAAGAATTTCTCACTGAATCATCCAAAGCATAACACTGGTGAGATGCAGCTAACCTGTACTCCTGTCTGCTGTGGAGTGGAGGAATAAAAGCTTTTTGATATGTAAGCTCAAAGCAATGGACCTTTTACCAGATTTGAAGAGTTGTCTTGGGAATGCACATTTATGAATACTGATACACTGCCTTTGTCTGCTGGAACAACGTGCCTTTCTTTTCCACGTTTGCCCCTGATTATTCAACTGCTTCAGAAAACTTTTTCAATAAATACTGAATACTCTTGCAGCCAGAATGCTTCAAGATGTCTCTGAAAAAAGCTCATTGGGTACAGTCAATAAGGAAGATATTTAGACTTCACATTCAATTTAAAGTAGAGTTTGGAACTGTAGTTTGCCCTGATCATGTTCTATTTGGAATTCAAGTAGTCAGAGAAACAAAGGCAAAATGACATATCCCCACCTCTGACTGGATTCTTTAATCCCAAATGGGAACAAATGTAAAAGAGCACTCTTAATTGCATTTACTGAGCTATCCTATATATAAGCTCTGTATTCTGACATACACAACATAATCTGACTTTAGACTGTGGGCACACACAGCTACTGACCGTGACTGGCACCAAAACTACTTCTTCACTAGTGATAAACTTATTTATTTTTTTTTGTTCCTTAGGATTGCTCTATGGAAACAGAATAACTTGAAATCAGAATTTAGGCAAATTTTTAAATATCTGAATACCAGCTGTTACTGTATATGAAGCTTTCTTGCCATGGCCATTTAGTGTTTGATTATTCTCTATGGGAAGAAATAATATGCAGGACAAGGAGAAATGGTTTTAAGTTGAGGGAGGGGAGATTTAGGTTGGATGTCAGGAGGAAATTCTTTACAGAGAGAGTGGTGAGGTGCTGGAACAGCTGCCCAGAGAGGTTGTTGATGCCCTGTCCCTAGAGGTGTTCAAGGCCAGGTTGGATGGGGTCCTGGGCAACCTGGTCTGGTATTAAATGTGGAGGTTGGTGGCCCTGCATGTGGCAGGGGGTTGCAGATTCATGATCCTTGAGGTCCCTTCCAACCTGGGCTATTCTGTGATTCTGTGATAATATCAATTTCACTGATTTATGCCATTTCCTGAAATAAACAGCAAGAAAGGGAAAAGAAGCAGATTACATTAATGAACAAAAAGGTGACGATAGAGTTTTTTCCAAATGTTTGATCATATGATAGCACTTGAGAAGCACTCAAAAACATTCTTTTTTCCTTACAAAGTACTGACTGCACCCCATGTACTGCATAGAAGAAAAGAAACAGAGATACAAAATGCAGCAGCAGCAGTTACAGAAGACAACAAAAAAGCAGCTGAGATAACACAAATTAGACAAACCTCCCCCCTTTTTAAGTATTTAGACCATATGGAAGCTTCTATTTATACAAGTGCAAGACTTCTTCTACCATAAATATTTTTTCTATAAAAATATAAGGACAGCATGGAATCTGCAAGGATTTATCATTCATTTCCTTATTGTTCTTAGGTAGTCACGTACCTTCAGATCTAGTTTCAATTATACTCACAGCTCCTGCAGGTAAAATTTATTTTTTTTTCTCACCTTGCCAACTTCAGCTAAGCACTTTCCTAAATACCACAGTTTCAGTCACATAAGCTCTGTGTAACTTCTCCTGTCTCACAGTTTGAAGTCTAAGCCTGCGTTGTTCCTTCCCACATCTCTGTCAAGCCTACATTCGTACTGCTCCCACCACCTCACCGCCTGGTGGACATGCAAAACACACACTGTGTACCTGCAGACCTCATGCTGTCTCCAGTTCTCTGTATGTAGTAAGCTCTGTTATTAGTTTTGGTTGATTGATTAGGTTTGTTTAAGAATATGCAGCCATAAGGGCTGTCCATGTAAATAATGAGAAGGGCAGAATGGAGAGGTAATACTTTTCACCAAGCTGATATATTTGGAATAGATAACCTATGAGGAATACAAGAGCAATGAAAACATTTTATTTGTCTTTATTTCTTCCATCTCATTTTCCTCCACTTCTATCTAGAGTCAGCTTGAAGAATACACAGACCCAATCTAGTTAATGCCAGTGGTCACCTAGCAGGTAAATGGCAAAGTCAGGAGTATACATACCTCAATTCCCAGTCCCAGATTTACTCTAAACCCAACTCTATGCAGACTGGTCAGCACGCTTTGAGCCATATGAGGTTCTTTTCAGTTCAGATTGTTGCACAGCATACAGGCCACGCACCAAGTATCACCCATTGCAAAAAGAGCTAGAAAAATAGTCACTTTTTTTCTCCATTCACCTTCATTATATGGTTAATTATAACTGGCCTTCAGGAAGGATCCCAATTTCCATCCCATTCCCACAGGTTTGACTGCAGACATGCATGGTCAAGCTCACTTTAGCACTGATACACAGCTAGGGCATGCAGCACAAAGACATAGCAGCGTGAATTTTGATGCATATTGGCTCTCTGAGGATAACCATGGATCCATAGCACATCTATACTGAAATTGTCACCATTCAGCTTTCAGTACTGCTGCTACTCATAGCAATTTTATTAAATGCCCTAGGTAGCTTTCCTATGAAATCAAACCTTTGTTATCTATACAGAGATATGCTCTAAGGTATGAATTAAGTAACAGACATGTTAGTAATTTTGTCAAATAACTGTGAATAATCTTTTATAATATAATTGGTAATCATCTTCCTCTCTTCCCTAAATTAATTTAAAATATCTTTAAAATGCAAATACTATTCTCAGTATGTAACATTTTCCAGGATTCCTTGTTGTTCGTTTGCTTAGAAAATGCCACAATGTAAAAAGGTTTGGTCCTACAAATTGAATTGTAAACTCTACCTGATAATATACTCCAGCTCTTAAACTGCACTTAATTTCAGGCATTTACATGCCTTGCCATCTTTACTTCCTACTGCTGTATTATTGAGCTCAGTACTCAGAAAAAGAAGTCCTAACTTACTGTAACATATACAGTGCAATATACTGCTGACTGATGTTGAAAAAAATATCTACTGACAAAAAGTCAGCTGCTCTCTTGACTAATCTAGGAGATGAATAATGATTTATTGGACAAATACAAGATTTTTAACATATAGAACCCTGCAAAGTGCTTGCTTCTTTTCTATTGTAATCAAACTCTACACAGCAATTCTGCCCAGAGGCATGTTGTACAGTTAGTGTCAGGAAGATGGATGGAAAGTTGAGCTTCATCAGAACAGTCAGACAGGACTGGAGAAAAATGTCTCTTTCCTGACATCAAAGAATCAGTAAGCAGCACTTACATTTTAAGTTCTTAGTGATAAATGCAGATAGACAACATTTTAATGCCTCTTTTCCTTTTTATAAAATATTTCTAATTAGCTTGGCTTTTTTTTCCATCTATGCAAAGTAATTTGGAGGTATTTTCTCACAGCATAAGCTCATGTTCTTAGTCTGTTTCTTTTTTCTGGGGTCTGCACAGTCAAATTCCACAGCAACATCTGATGATAAGATCAGACAGTAGTAGCAGAGACATGTTTCAATTATATTTACAATACGTCCCCTCTGGGCCAACCAATGAGCAATTTTTTTTTAGAACAATACATATTGGCAATTTTTGTGCTCCATTTAAAGATAATTTTAGCTCTTCAGTGTCATGCAAATACTCAGGGCTTTTCTCAGATGAAACTGCTATCAAGGCCCTGGGAGCTCTGCCAGGAAAAGAGCAAACAAGTCTCCTAAGAGAAGCTCATCTTAAGTAAGGCTTCTATGGTGTGAAAGAGCGCATCGCATCTTTAAAAAACCAGTGACTGTGTTTTTAAAAGTAAAAAGGAAAAGGCACTAAAACCTTTTGGTTTCTGAAAGTTTCTAGAATTCCCCTATATTCACCCCTGGACCACTTCTAGGTGGTTTGGTCTGAGGTGAAAGGACAACTGCGGTTGGCAGCCCATTTCCAGTATCTCTTTGGAAGAGGTTTGGATTCACAGGAAGGGGACAGAGGAGGGGGAAGCTACATAAGCTTCTTAACCTTTGATCAATAAAATAAAGCACTACTGTGCTCCAGATGCCAAACCTGTCACTGCTCAATACAGCAGACACTGAGATACAAACAAGACTGTAGATCAGCAGCTGGATATGGGTACAAACAGCAAGGCCATTTGCCACTGCGTTAGATAACCTTGACATAATCACATCATGAAAACTCCTGCTTTCTGATATACACACACAACTGAAGTTAGGAATATCTTCTGCATTGGAAGGATGCTATAGCACTGCCATCTGAGTGGTTTCCTTGCCTGTAAAACAAGCGACACTTCGCACTGTTGGAGGAAGACTCTTGGACAAGGCTCTGCAGGCTGACTGAAATCAGCAGCTTTGAAAGAAAGGAGAGGGAAAACCTTTGTTATGGAATTAATGAGAAGAACTGCTAACTTGGCCTTGAAATATTTCCCACTGCAAATACACACCCTCTGCACCACATCCTCAGCCTAAAAGGCTCTTCACAGACCCTGCTAAACTTAAACTTTCCTCCGTGATGGAACAGTTGCCTTGTTTTGCTCAAAGACCACCAGATAAAGCAAACAGCCATTAGAACCATTCCTTAATTACACCGTAATTTGAGGGGATCTTGGCAGATGAAAATGATGTAAATATGAGATTATCTAGTATTTTATTGCAATTTTATGGTCCTGTCTGTATACAGTGTCTTAAAACTTTGCAAACCCTTTTCATGTTTGGCTTTCACTGCCTTTTGGAGTCTTGCTAAATTTATAATCCCTTTCATTAGCTTCTTTTTCTATCTCTTTACTTGAAGATCTGGCATGCAATGAATCAAAGGAGGGATATTTATACCCATACTGTGAGAATGTTTACAGTATACAGAAAATTCTGTCTGTGGCTTTGTCTTTGTATATTTTCAGAATAAATGACAGTTTTCTAAACGTACTATATTACTGTTGAGTCCACAGAATCTGTATTTATGTAACTAAAATGCTTTTATTTAGGCCTCAGCAACAAGCCAAAATTAAAAAAATATTTTAATGAATGAACCAAAAGTAGTACAGTAAAAAAAATCTGCAACATATTACTGCTTCAAAACAAAGATTTCTGTCAAAAATCAGATACAAGAAATCTGTTTTACAAAAAGTAATTTTGTTATTTTTATGCCCATTATTTTAATAACAGAAACTTTGATCTCAAAACTATTTTAGCATGAAACATGAATATGGTAATAGCCAAAGTTTCCATTTAGCTGCTGCTTCATGTTCCAAGAATATTGGGTTCCACTACAAGCACTACTTAATAATTTTCATATGTTCTCCAAGAAACCTCCTAGGGATTCTGATGCACTCTTGAAGCTCTCTGAAGTTTTACTCAGGTGTGCAGATTTTCAAAGTTGAGATGATCAATAACTTCATGTTAAGCCTGACTTAATTTTTTCCAATGTCACCATTTGGTTTAATGAACCTGAATTTTTATGAGAATGTTCCAGTCAATCATGCTGACATTATGCACACCACGACCTCCCCAAATTTTATTTGCAGAACTCCTTATAAAGATAAGAAGTCATTACATTACTCAAAAATCTTGTAGTAAATTCACCCTCAGTGAAGTTTTGGAAACAAAGGAAGCAGGTACAAATACTCCATTTCCTTACTGCTCTTCAAAGCTCCATGAAAACATTCAGAAATGATGGACGAAGTCTGTTTTATTCTAATGCATTTGCCTCTTTAGGCCTACTTACAGTCTAGGTACAACATCCCACCTCCACAGAGGAGGATTCTGTACGTTTGTCCTGCTCTTCCAGATGTCAAGGAGCCCAGTCTGACCACATGTGGATCGGCTCTACCACACACCTGTAATGAGTGCAGTGCCTCTGGGTCTGCCAGTCCGGTGATGTACATACGAGTAAATGGATACTGATGGATTTATTGAGCATGTGCAAATTGTCCCTACAGCACGATGTATATCGTAAGTCTAACATTTACAGAAGCATCAGTTCTGCTATATGTTCACTACTGAAATGAACCAGAAACGCTTTAGGGATTCCCAGGAGTGGATGCTGCTGGGGTGCAAGCAGCTCAGGTCAGGGAGGCTGTGGATCATATTTTCAGATAAGATCCAACACAGAGAAATTAAAGACGTGTGGTTGGCAGCACTGGGGGGTATTCAGAGCAATCAAGAGACAACTAGATTTACTTTAAAAGCCACTGTATGAGCATAGCTACATTGGGGCCAGGTAGAAGGTGTCTTAGGAGACTGATGTTGAGTAGAATGGCACTAGGGGCTAAAATTTACTCTTCATTAAGCAATAAGTTTCTAATAAGCTGAAGCCTTCACCACATCCCAAATCAAGCTATATGTGCATTCTTTGAGTTTGTACACCTTTCCAAGATCCTTGAGGTGAACAGATAAATCTTACAAATGATTATATGCCTCTAATAATACCTCTTGAAAGGAAGCCGAATGTAATAAATTCTAGTTAATCTTGATGGATGGGTTGGAAGTAAGGCATGCAAGAGACAGCAAGCAAAAGCATTAGCACCAGACATTTCCATTACCATTAAACATGCCACCCTGCCCTTGAAAGCTGATTAACATCAACACTTCAGAGGAAATACTGGAAAATCTCCAGCATCAGATGTGACCTCGCAGTGCTGCAGTGCATGGCAGCTGCAGAAAGCAGCAAGTCCTCTGCGAATGTTTTTTAATTTTCAGTTATGATATGAATATCATTAACATTTTAGAGGGCTCCAAAATTAGAAAGCTAGTTTCTTCTCTCCTGCTTCCCATCAGTAAAGAGGACATACACTTGGATTTAACTTGTTTATGAAAACAATAATACAGACATTTCCCAGTTATAAGTAGAGAGCAGTCTGCCACTATGGTTCAAGAGATCACAGCACACAGCACACTTTGGTCAAGGCACCAATCCTGACAACTGACTCCAAACTTGGGTAGCACACAGGCAGAACCCGTTCATTCGTTCTTTGAATTCAATCCTAACAAATAGGTTCTGCACTTTGAACAACATTGGCTTAGTACAGCTCAAAGTAAATGAAGTGATTATAATATAGTTACTGACACTGGAGAAGCCTGAAATCGTATCCTTTTAGATGTTACGTCCAAGCAAGATTAACCATACTGGCAACACTGGAAAGTTTATATTGCTACTGAATGGAAATAGCCTTTGTAGAGCAAAGGGCATTTGCAGCTATAAAGTAGATGGAATATTTCAGTGCAGCCACTTTTACATTTAAAATAGTGGAGTTCAGCATGTATTTCTGATCCAGTACTCCAGTACAACGTATAACAAAAAGAATATCCAATTCAGAGAAAGAATGAATTGCAGTGCATTCCAAAAATCCACTGGAAGAGATGAGAAACAATGTTTTCATGGCAAATGTTTTTCATGTTCCTCAATAAACAACTTTCGTGTTAAAGATTTCCAACCTCAACTTCACTAACATTGATAAGACCCCCCTAAGCCCAGTTCGGCTCTGCCAGCTCCCTCAGCCCCTTGCCATAGCAGAGATGCTCATATCCTTTCAGCACCTTGGTGGGCCTCCAGTGTGCTCTCTCCAGTCTGTTTGTGTCTCTCTGGTGCTGGGATACCAGCACAGGACCCAGTACTCCATGTGCAGCCTCACCAGCACCGAGCAGAAGGGAGGGATCACCTCGACCTGCTAGCAGTGCTCTGGCTGAGGCAGCCCAGGACAATGTCAACCTTCTTCACGGCAAGGGCTCAAATTCAGTTGTATTGCAGGCATTTTAATGTATGCAGCAAAGGTCTCTTTTGATGCACACAACTGAAGTGGCCTATTTTTATGCACATTTTAAAACAGAAAGCTGGTTCTAAAAATCTCAGAGGAACAGGCAGCTCCCACACACCATCCAACGTAACATCCAACACCACACCTAGGAAGTTCTGATAGAAGAGTAGGGTTCCCAACATGCTTCTAAGCGGCTGCACCTGGATGTGGGAGGGCCAGCACAACATCAGGACACTGCGGCAGGCCCTGGATTTGGGGCACAGGCAGCAATGTGCTCCCCACACTTCTCCTCCTCTCCCCCAGGGATGGGGACAGGCGGCGGCCGTGCTCCGAGCACACAGCAGGACACAGGTATAAGTGCAGCAGGATGCAGCCAGCCCAGCTACAGCAGTGCTCCCTGTTCAGATGGAGGAAAACCATCTGGATTGCACAGTTCACGAGTGGGGCAGGCATTCCAGTGCAGCCAGGCTCCCACTGACTTTCACTTTGGTTCCTTTAAAACAGACCAAGCTGCTGTCAGTTTTCCTATGACTTTCTCCCATTTAATTTTACATCCCATGCAAACTCTGCAAACTTTTTCCACTAGAATAAGCCAGGGAAAAAGTTTTTCCCTCGCGGCACTCAGAGAACACTGAGTTATGCAAGGAGGTTGGGATTATTTTCAGTCTGTGGTTTTTTTTTAATTTTCTTATTTCTTTAACAAACTTTTTAAAAAATTTATTGGTTTTATTTGGACTAAAGCTATGGTTACCAAGTAGCAAAGAAGTGTAAGAATGGAATCTTTTAGAAATTACTACTACATTTTGCAAATCCCAATTAGAATTATGGAATTAATTCCAGAGGAAATTATCAGAACATATATAGTTGTTGGCTCACTGGTTCGCAGTAAGCATGAGGATGGAAACTATCCTGACTGCATAGCCTAGCACACATCTGTGTGCATATACATTTGATTCTGGGATGCAAGCAAAATTCTCCACGATTTTGGTAAGTAATCTCTGCAGATTAATTCCATGTAGTGTCCTGCAGTTTTTAAAAGGAAGGCCCATAAATATCCCTGTAATTCTAACTTCCCTCTAGCATTAATAGCTTGAGAAATGAGTGACTTAAGCTGCCACAGCAGTTGGTTTACAGCTGTGCCTCAGATTAAAAACCAGAGAGAAGCCACAAGAATATTTTAAAGCAAGAAAGTATCAAACAGCCAAAATAAAATTTAATAAATGTCCATACATCAGAGTATGTTCTTTGCGTCCATAAGATCTACCTCAGTATTTACTGTTGCTTGGGTTTTTAAAAGAGAAAATTCCTGAGCACTTTGGCTCTAATATCCACTTTAACATAACCAGGTTCTACTTAACAGAAAATTGATTTTTCTTCAACCATTTACTGATCCCTTTTAAGATAAACTGCACAGTGAGAGGGATCTGTGCACTTTCACAAGCAGTCTTGATCCTGGTATCAGTGCTCCTAGGAAGCAGCATGCATTAAAAGTGCAACACTTGTGTGTTCTCTCAGCAGACACAGCCTTGCTATGACTTTACGTAAAGGTAGACTGGGAGACCAGAGAAAAAATGCAATTCCTTTTTTCCTAAATATCCCAAACATAACCATGTACAGGCAATCCTGAGGCCTTGTAAGTCAACATGACCTCCATGGCTATTTCTTCTCCAAAACAGCAGTGCCCACACCTTTACTGGATATTATGGGTGAAAATAGAACACAACCATGGGATTTCTGTGCAGCGGCTGTCTAGTGACATTATTCTTTCAAAACTCTGCAATGAATATGAGACGTGGTGTGAAGCTTTTAATTCTCAAGTGAAGGTTTATGACTTCAAATAGCAAAGTTTCCACATAAATCAGAAATGTCACCATAGATGAGACTAAGAATAGAATGGAGGCAAGGTCTGTAGGATGTAATATTGTTTAGGAGACTAAATTATGCAGCAAAAAAACAACCCAAACTTGGGGCACATAAATCATTCTTTATGTCATTGAAGAAATACTGGAGAATCCCACAAAAACTTTTTCAAAAGGGCTTGTGTGCCAGAAAACGTTGTGTTCTTTCTAACTAATTGGTCTAATAAAAGATTGAAAATTACTTTGCCTTAAAGGATTGTGCTACTCTCAACAAATTGGTTACTTGGACAGCGATAGGACATTCAATCCAATTTAAAATAACTCCTACCACACTGCAAAAAGACAGAAAAGAATATATACGTATTTATACAAAAATGACACACATCCATTGGCCAAAATAACCAGAAAACATTTTCTGTGTGTTTCACAAGTCACAGGACAGCTCAGTTAGAGCATTCAGCAGAAGCACTCAGGTGGACAGTTACCCATGATAAATGATAACGCATTCATTTCCTTTGGCAAAAGAAGAACCTAAACTGCATTACAAATATGTAAGCAGAGCTGGTGCAAATATTAACAACCACAAGGATTTTTAGTTGAAAAATATTTGTCAGAAGACTTCAATGAGAAATTTCTACTAAATTATTAAGATATCTATCATGGCTTGCTGTCCAGTTCTATGAACAAAATTGGTCCTGAGTTCCCCCATTTCAGGTGCTGCTCTCCTACTCCTGCAAGCCTTGTGAACTTCAGGAGGAACACTGGACCCCCAGTATGGCATTTCTGGGCTACCCATGCTAGTCCTATATATACATATATATATATGTATAGTCCTAATATAGTCCTAAATAGGACTATTCCTCCATAGAGTCAAATCCTCCCCTCTTGTGGGTGTGCTCTGATTCTACTGAGTGAAGGAAGATGTTAATTAATTAGCTGAGATATGAACATAGCACTTATTTGAAGAAACAATATACTAGTTCTGGTAGAAATGATAAGAAGTACGCTCAAAAATATCAAAATACTCAGCATTTATCACGTACGTTTTTTGTGTGATTAACTCTAAGAACAAGAGGTAGCATAGGAGAATCTGCATTGGTTCATCTTTATACTACAAGTCCAAGGATTTCACACAGGTACAACAGTTCCTTTGGCTTTTGGTGGCAAGCAGTATGCAGGACTAACAACTTGACACTTACATTCAATTTCTGCACTCTGAACTGTTCTTATTTGTATTTTTATCTTTCTTTCCACCTCCTGCTTTTCAATCCACCTAAAACACACCAGCTAAGGGTAACCCTCTGCAAACTAATGCTGTTGCTTCCTGGCAGCTGTATTTTTTTCCATTAAAATAATTAGTCATATAGGCTTTTTCCTTAGGGCAAATCTAGCCAGTTAATAATTAAATAACTAAACTGTTCAACTAGTTACAGGAACTCTGAACCATCCCCAGTCATCACTTGGTTTCCACAGTGAACAGGCAGAGAGAAGATACAGCCACTTGCTATGGCGAGTGGCTCTGCACAGCCCACAGCCAAAGCAAGGGGACTGATGGAAGGGCTGTGCTGCAGCACACTCCGCCAGTCCTGCTGCTAACAAACCTGCAGGGCTGGCAGTTTTCTGCAGCCTGCTCTCCACCACTCTGAATGTAATTGCAGATGGAAGCCTGCTTGGAAGTAACACTGACCCCTCCACTCCTCCTGGGGGGAACTGTGGCACAGAAACCTTTCAGATGGTGTGGCAGCAGCACAAATGATAGGAAAGCTGTACCACCCTCAGCAGAGCTCTAAGGGGCCTCAGGTCCTCCACATGGATTTTTCAAACTTACACAGACTGTGGAAGAGGCCTGCCACCTTTGGATAGAAGCCTGTTCTGAGTGAGAAAGGCTTTGTTATTTATATAAGGATGCCAAACAGCTCCCTCAGGGAGGATCTAAATGTAAACTTGTTTATGTGAAATGTGAAAACTAACTGTGAACTCACAAAGTTGCCATTGCACTGCAGCAGTGCAGAACAGATGCCTTCTTATTTAGGCATCCAACTATTACCTGCAACCTAGATCTTTTCCTCAGCTGTATGTTCACAATGAATTCATTAACAAGTCAAAGCATGCAAATAGCAAACTAAACTGGACTAAATCAACCTTGAACAAGAAATGCATGGTGACTGCTGCAGAATACATTGTGATTCTTAAAGCTCTTAAAGGAACATTCAAATCATAGAATGATAGAATGGCCTGGGTTGAAAAGGACCACAATGCTCATCCAGTTCCAACCCCCTGCTATGTGCAGGGTTGCCAACCACCAGACCAGGCTGCCCAGAGCCACATCCAGGCTGGCCTTGAATGCCTCCAGGGATGGGGCATCCACAACCTCCTTGGGCAACCTGTTCCAGTGCATCGCCACCCTCTGTGTGAAATATTGTCAGCAGCACAATAAGGTACTCCTTTCCTTGGTTTCCTACAGCAGGAGACAAAAGAACTTTGGCATCTCATTTCAGCTCATCACAGAACCAAGACAGCAAAGGCGCCCCATATGAAGGCATCGGTTACTAATGCAACCACAACTTTGTCTAGTGAGGACAATGTTGTCCCTCTCTATGAACCCTAAGCCTGGTTTATATAAAGACTGATGATCTCTTTCATAAGCCTGCCATTTCCAGAGACTAGTTTATTCTTGCTAGGATTAAGTAGATAGCACGAATAACAGGCTACAGTAGATATTGTCAGCCAATTGAAGTGGATCATGACTGATACTGATAACATAGATTCTACGGAATATTACTCAGATTTGAAAACATTAATTGTTAAAAGCAATGTCTGGGATACTGTTCCAGTCCAGTAGTATCTCTCAAACATTTATACAATTACATACTTACACAGCTAGTTTTATTTGGAGCAATGGTTCCTCTAGGCTGATTTAAGGAACTCAAACATTGAGCCTTAAAGCCTACCTTGTTATTGTTTAGAAACAATTTATAAGGAAGGAAAGAGCAAAGAACTGCTGGTGAACTACTTTGTGAGGCAGGTAAGATCTGTGTGACTGTACATCCCATAGCCCAAATTCCTCATGCTGCAGACAGTTAGTCATTTCTTCTTTAGCACACAGATATATTGAAAAATACTTCAAGTGATTCGCTTATATTTTATTCAATACATTCAGAGCCTAATCCAAAGCCTGTCAATGCCAACGGAAAACCAAAGTGTCATGCTACATATTTTGAGTAGTCAGAATTAAAATACTACAAGTATCTGATTTCCTTTGGAGCTTATAGAAAAAAAACCCAAAAGACTCTCAAAAAAGCAAATTCTTCAGAAGTTGTGTGGAGCAGCAGTTTTTGGTGGAGAGGAATGCTGGGCACTTATTTTCATCCAAAAGTCAGAGCAGTCATTTTATTCATTTGTAGAAAGCAACCTCCCTGCTATGTTTAATGTCACAAAAATGCTAACGGTTCATGGGGGAAATATTAGATCAATGCTAAAAAACAGCTGGGAAAGACCAGGGGAAACATTGCACAAGATCTGCAAGCACTTTGTGGAATATTTAGTTGGCACTTTTCTGGACTGTGTGTGATCATTTTTTGATATTTCTGAAGGCATGCTGGGAAAATGCTATGGGAAAATAACAGTCAAATAGTAAAGCCATATGAAAAATATCAACAACAAATAATAATGAAAGAAGCTAATTTATTCCCCAGATAAATCAATGCTATAGCAGAATTACACTTTTTGTAGCAGTATTTCTTCACAGGATAAGCACAAGCCTAAGCTGTGTGATATTCCTGTAATCAGTTCCCTTTATTACTACTCCCATCAAGCTTCTAACATTCAGCTGCAAATGAAAGAGGCATCATTGTGACCACATATTTCAAGAAACCCACCAGTATCTTACCTTCCTGTGTCCTGTCATTAACTAACTTATCATTTTTTTTCTAATTTTCTGGAATGCAATCACTGATTGCATTCTCTTGTGTGGAATGAGCAGCACTTCATCAACTTACATTCACTAAATTTGTAGTTGTCTCCTCAGATCTTATCACTTGAGACAGATTTCTTCTTCAAAGTTACATTTTATATGATTACACATCAGTTTTCCCTAGCACAGCACCCACCTCCACCCCTCTCCCCTTTCCTATTTTAAAGTTTTCTCTATAGGTTCATCACTTTTAAAGGTATGTAGATCATTTCCCGCTCTAATTTCCCCAGGTCACTTTGATTTTGCTCTCTTATGTGTTTTGCTTTAGTGTCTGGGAACAGACAGTCTTTGCCTCTGAGGCAGGCATAAGTCCAGAGATGTAGAACTTCTACAAAATGCCACCAACAGAGTGCAGATAGAGTTTGAGCATTAACATTTACCATCCAAGGCCCCAGAAGGGTGTATATTCCAGTAACATGCCAACCCCTTGAGCAATAATAATATCCTGCCAAGGACAGCCAAGTAAAACCAGATGCCGTGGGTTGGAAAGATACAGAATGCACTAGTAGACAGCATGATATGAGAATATAAGGAGAGAACAAGGAAACAAGTGGAGAAATAAAGGAAGAGACGAAAGAAGTGACGGTGATAGTATGAGAAAAGCAGGCTGTGTAGGAAAGAAAAGGAAGGCAGATATGGCTGCAAAAGGGAGAAAAATGCTATTTAGATACATATGCAGAAATCATTGCTAGCTATAATATCGTTGCCTGTGTAAAAGTAATTTAGCAATTAGGATCTTTGAGACAAAAATTAATGTTTTCTATAAATGTATGCCTTCTTAAATGTTTGGGAAAATATGAAGTACATTGACTGTATAAAGCTCTGACCTTTCCTTTATTACCTATAGTTCTACCCTTAATTTTGCCACTGCCATGGCAAAATGGCATTTATTTTGCCATTATTTATTTTGTTGATAATTGCACATGTGTTAACCTTACACAGCAGATGTCAATATTGTCCTTTTATATGACGACTGGGGCTAATATTAAGGGGATGAAAAATGTACAACTTAAATAAATTTCAGTAACTTGAAAATGCTCTGCATGCCTCCTGAAATAATTCCTAACACCACTTCAGTACATTAACCTTTGCCTTTAGAATAGCTATAGTCAGATAAATCATTTAACTCTACTATCAAGGCTGTTACCTTTGGCTTTTTCCATTACTTTCTATCTTGTTATTCAATTACTTAAATCAGTCACTAGAGACTACTTCATAAAACTTAAATAATCTATAAAACAACCATTTATATACCATGATTTTGTCACAATTTTTCCACAGTCAGTCCAATTTTCTTTGCGAACTTTAACAAATTTCTCTTTACATTAGGAAAAAAAAAAGTCATTCCTAGAGTAGCTAATGAAAAAACTACTGGAAGACACAAAGCTACTGCAGAATAAACATTCCTGTTTAGGTAACATCTGCCTTCAGAATCAGATACATCAGTCTTTGAAGACTGGGGCTCCAGGGCCAGGCTCTGGATTCGGAGTTACCTGGGTGTGTAGCAATACAAATCCACTATGATGACTCACAGCCAGAAACAGTGCAGAGCAGCCAATGGCTTTACACAAACATGTATCAGGAAGATATGACTGGTTTGCTGTTCCCGTAATATCTCTCAGCTAGAGTTCTGATGATCAAACAGGCAGAGACGGAAAAGCAGTTCCCATCCCCTAGATACATCCGATTAAGTAGGAAATGTTGAGAAGGTCCCTAAAGCAAATTTTTCAACATGCAGGATGCTGGGTGCAGTCAAAATTGTGGCTTGTAAATAGCACAAAGGTTTTGCCCTTGCCTTACGCACCATAGGTGAAAAGTCTCCCTGACTTCATTGCATAAGGCTCTCTCACAAAGAACAGTTATTTTAACAAGAGTATGGAAAATTCTTGTTGCAGTTTTTATAAATGCTGTCAAATGGAAAATGAATTAGCAGAACTTGAAGAGTAGGTATGAGAGCAATCTCATCATGTCTTCATTGTTACAAAGCAATGAACAAACATACCGAGTTAGCCATTATATTGAAAACAATCATTTTCCTAAAATAGCCCGCAGCAGTAAACAGCTACAGAAAGGGATTTGTTACCAATCATAAAACACTCTGTACCAGCTACTAGTTAGAAGATCTTCTCCTGATACTTAGCAGGCTTCTCTGCTTTGCAGTCTGGGAGAAAGCATTGATCATAAATAAATAGCCAAGTTTTCAGCCTCCTAGTTTAGCTACACAGTGAAGAACATAAATTGCAGGGGAAGGAGAAGGGGAAAGAGAAGGAATACCTGTGGAACTGATATTTAGACCATTTTTGAAATTTCATTCCTGTTGTGATGTCAGTGGAAATTTTCATAGAGAAGTATAATATTGAGGCAACTCTGGAGACAACTAGATCAACACATTTCTTTGAAAACATGGAGATTTGAAACTAAAAGGATTTCACTCACACGGACACCCCAACTCTCTCCCTAAAGGAAGGCTTGTTGCAAAGGAGCCATATTGAAGACCCAGGAGATTGGCATCCTAGGACCACGGACCTCAGCTCTCTGGTAGTTACCTTACCCTACTTGAGGCCCTAAACGTGTCTCTACTACTTCATGTACATGTTGAATTGGGGAATAGACTGTGTAGGGCATTAACTAGTAAAAGCGTGAAAAGCTAGAGAGAAAATGTGACCTGATATAGTGGAGCTTATGGTCTCCTGGTTGTCCATGAAACTGTTAAGCCTAGATACAAATACAGATCTCCTAGGACAAAGCACATCACAGTTTCCATACTGAACCAGCTTTGCACTCTGTTGGAAACCCCTCACTTCCTAGAGCATATCAGCTGCCTCCTCTGAAGTTCTCTTTTCTATAGAACTTCCTAGGACATAAATCTCCATCTTCACCTCCCTCATCATCAGAGCTGCCAATCCTACTCACATGCCTTCAACAGGGAAAAACAGTCGGATGCCGAATGAGGAGCACAGTCCTTATTTCAGACTTGACTTACACGGATATCCCTCTGGTCCTCTGCTCCAAACCAGCTTCTCTCCTCTTCTCCAATATCAGAAATTTCAGCCTCATGAGTAAGCTCTCCTACAAACACAAAAACAAGAAATATGTTCCTTCGTGCTCATGGTGACTGCTCCTTTATATTACAATACTTGATTGAAAGTGTGCAGATAATTTTCTAATTTTTTTAATGCCTTTAAAAATTGTCCTTGGTTGTTTGTTGTTGTTGGTTTGTTTTCAGATAGAAATAGTGTTAGCTATATTATTAGCAACTGTTTGTTAGTTTTCCAGATAAAACATTTTCCTTATATTTTATGTGGCATTCTGGTTAACAAAACTAATTGCTCGGAAAGAAAAAATACATCTATCTCTGTACAATTAGGGATTTTTTTTCCATGGCTTATAGAAATTCTAACAGTGCTATAAATATATATACAGGCAACTGCTGAGCTAACAAACACTGGATGACCACAAAACTCGCTTGTCAAATACACCTTGTGCAAGTATTGAGGACTGTTTATTTTGGAAAATGTACAAAAGCATCTTGCAATACTCCAGTGCTGCTGATGTGGAGAAAAACAGAGCATTCCACATTATTCACAATCATTCTGAAAAACAAACAAAAAAAAGAAAAAGAAAAAAAGAAAAAAAAAGTCAACTGATTTCCATTTCTCTTACTGAAAATAGAAATATTTTTCCCATTTTCAAGAGAAAATGGTTGAGGTTCAGTACTTTCAGAAATGCATATATGCAGACACAGTCATAGATAAATGAACACAGCATCACCTCAGACCATGTAGGATCTTTTTCACGAGGCAAGACTATTAAATAAGGGCAACCCAAAGGCTCTTGGATTCGTCAGCTACCTCACCCTAAACACACCTATCCATGCAAAATGCCATCTGTAGTCCTATCTGACAGATTCGCATCTATGAGTATGGAAATAGGAGAAAAGATGCTGAGCAGTGTGTGCTCACTTGCACCGTTCTCTGAGACATTGGCTGACCTCCACTATTACTGAATTCATCCTAAAACCTTCTACAGAAGATGCCTTTTAATTACAGCTTGCATTTTATGTCCCACCCATTACCACTGAGTTAACTACAGTCTGGATCTAAACATTATCATTAGCTTCAACATTGAAGATGTGTAAAAGGGAATTAAGAATGGATAATGACAGTTCACTCTCTCTAAATATTTAAATATGGGAGGAAAAGACAAAGAAATGATATGGTACTGAATGTGGGGGACTACATCATAATTTGGTACCTTCTGCACATTTTTATATTGCAGAGGAATTTCAAAGATGCAGCATTTGTGGTCACAGGCCAGAGCACAGGAACGGATGCTTTTTGGGATTTCCATTGAAATTTGGCATCCTTTGGTAGTTTCAAGCAACCGGCAGCCACGTCTGGGCCTCTGTTATGTGCTCAGATCACAGACTTACAAGTAAAAAGCAGCTGCTCACCAAAAGTAGCTCCAACATCAAGTGAAGAACAGCTCAGGAAAAGCAGTATTCAATTGCTAGCATGCAGACCAAGACTGAATTACAGTGGGTACTTCCATTATTCCTGCGCTTCATGAAGCCTAGACTTAAAACAGAATTCTCCGTGACAATACAGAGGAGTGCTCATAATAAAAAGCAAAAATAAATAACTTCAATACTCTCAGATATCATGGAAGGAAATTAATATATCTGGATAGAGAGCACTGAATGTGGGTGATTGAAAAAAATTCCCTAAAAAGCCCCAGAAATAAGCATTATTTTGCATTTATCTTTATTTGTATTAACTTAGGAATGTGTTCTTATAGCCAAAATTCTGCTGGGCCTTGTCTCTTAATAAATAAAATACAAACATCACTATGACTTTAGTTAGGTGAAGAGATGAGGAGGAGGAGGAAGCAAGCTATGAAATGAGCACAAATGATGCCCATCTTTCATCTGAGGTTTCCAAGGCATTTAAGCAGCTGTTAATCAACTACACAAAAATATGTATGGAACGTCAAGAAAGGACGTTCATGTTTTTGCTGGGTGCTATCTTCTACTTCTTGCACAAACATTCCTTCTGATAGAAGGATTGATTCCTATTTTCTTTATGCTTGTTCTGTTGCTGGTCTACAATTACCTTTAAGCATCTGCTCTGTTATTCCATCAACCAGCTCTCTGTACACACAAAACCATGGAATCCAAGCTCTACTGCCAAGCCGCAGTGTAACCTCTTACAAAATACTTGAAATAAGTGTCATATAAATCATTATCATTGTGAGCTGTCTGTACTGTGCTTGATGCTATGCTCCACCATCATAAGGCAGAACATTTGGTCCATGCTCGCCAGCTGTTCTGCTATCCTCTATTAACCCAACTTAGATTTCGACCAGCAGTAAAACAAAGGATTTGTATTTTGCTGATACACTTCTAAAATATATGTAGTACAACAAAGCTCATAAAATCTCAGAGAATACAGGACCTTTCAAATTTATCAAGCTCTACAGCACCAGGCAATGAACAGAACGCCAGTAAAACCACGATGTTTTAGATACACATTCAGTATAAGGCACATATGCTAAAGATATTTCAAGTATGCTCGTGAGCACAGTGGCAGAAAAAAACACATAGTGAACAAAACCTTATTTTTGCAGGTCTCCCTGTGTCTGTGCTACATCCCAAAGCACAACAACGATGTGCCCATATCCTTATGATGGGACAGCAGAATTAAATGACAGCCCTGAGTTCAGAAGTGCTCCAGCCCCAGTGCACCACCTCTGATGGGCAGAACTGACCACACACAAACCATCTTCCTCAGCTGTGGCAATGTAATTTCAGCCCTGCTGGCAACATGCTGGAAACCAAACCTCCTTTCAGTTTCAAACCTCAGCCTTTGAAAGTAACATTAAAGGCTCTTGTTCAGAGACTGCTTTTTAATTTTTATTTTATTTTATTTTTTTAAGGGAGAACTGAAATCTCAGTGTCTCCAGTAGGAAGGCTCCATTTGTGCCTTCTCTCTCAGATAATGGCAGCAGGGAGAGGGGAACTCTGGTTCCCTGTCAGCATTCCCAACTGCTGCCTAAATACAAAACTGCAGTGGCCTTTGAAAGCTTCCATCATACTTGATTTATAAATAAAGTATCCATTCCTACATAAACGACACATTAAAGGGCATTACAGAACTCGGCACGGCATCTGCCTAGCCACGACTTCACATGAAAATGTTATTCAAGCTCTTGCCCATATTTTCCATCCAAATATTTGTACAGTTTCAGATGGCTTCAGGAGCCCGGTACTGACATCACTGCTGAAATCAGTAAAGCTCTGCCTCCAGCTCCACCGGGCTGGCTGTGCATCCTGTGCATACAGCTGGGAGCAGCTGCAACAAACTGCCAGGATATCAGTGATGGACACGGTGTTATCATCCCTACCTGCTGCAGCCCGCTCCTCAGCGTATGAGGAAGCATTTCATGCTCATCTAAGGAAGGTCGCAAGGCGGTGGTCACAAAGGGCTCTAATTTAGGGCAGCTATCTCCAAACAGCCTTTAGCAAAACTTCCCTGATCGCGTACCCAACTCGCTGCATGTGATGCACGCTGCCTTTAGCTTTATGGATGATGAGTAGCTGGAGTGAAACGAGCTACAGACGGAACTCAGCTGGAGAAGCGGAGCTGAACGTGCGTGCCTGAGGCATCCCGGAGCTGAGCCACGTGTGTACCGGCCCGCACCTCCCAGCGGTCGGGTACAGGACACCACCACCCCAGAAGCTCAGAAATCATTGCCCCGTGACGGGGTGTGCGTGGAGGTCACTGAAGCTGACGCTTCTAGTTGGGCATCTGTCTTACCATGAAGGAAAACACGTTACGAGAAGGAGCGGCTCCCGCCGGGCCCGGCACGCCACGTGCCCCTCAGCCCTCCCGGTGCACCCCGTCACCTACAGGGGCACGGCAGCTGCACATCGCCCCGCCCGGGAGCACAAAGCCGCCCTTCTGCCTCACCGGGGGCCCTGGGGGCCGTTCCGTCGGGGCTGCGAGGGGCAGCGAGAGACTGTGAAGGGCTTTGAGGGCGGCACGGAACCGCGACGGGCGGCGCGCACCTCCGACGGGCTCTGAGGGGCAGCACGGGGCTGCGAGCGGGCCGAGGGGCGGCACGAGCTGTGAGGGGACCCGGGGGGCGGCGCGAGCTGAGGGGCGGCGCGGGCCGGGCCGGGGCGGGGCGCGCGGCGGGGCTGTGTGCGGGCGGCGCCCGGCAGTGCAGCGAGCGGGGCAGCGGGGCCGGGCGCTCCGCAGGAGCGGCGGAGAACGAGCGGCCGTTCCGTGACGGCGCAGCGGGCCGGACTGCCCGCGGGGAGCTGGAGCTGCCGGTTCTGCTTTGCTTCCCCCGTCCCGTCTGCGCTTCGCTTACTTCGGCTGGGCTTTTTTTGTTGTTGTTGTTGTTTTTTAATCGTTATTATTTTTTGGAAAACGGAAAGAGGATGGGATTCGAGCTGGATCGCTTCAGCGGGGAAGTGGACCCCGACTTCAAGTGCAACCTGTGCAACAAGGTGCTGGAGGACCCGCTGACCACCCCCTGCGGCCACGTGTTCTGTGCCGGCTGCGTGCTGCCCTGGGTGGTGCAGCAGGGCAGCTGCCCCGCCAACTGCCAGCGCATCTCCGCCAAGGAGCTCAACCACGTCCTGCCCCTCAAGAGCCTCATCCTCAAGCTGGACATCAAGTGCGACAACCACGCGCGGGGCTGCGAGGCGGTGGTGCCGCTGCAGCACCTGGGAGAGCACGCCGAGACCTGCGACTTCTCCCCCGCCAAGTGCCGCAACCGCGGCTGCCGCCAGGTGCTCAACCTGCGCGACGTGGAGGCGCACATGCGGGAGCGCTGCGAGGCGCGGCCGGCCGGGCTGTGCGAGCAGGGCTGCGGCCTGATGCTCACGCACGGCGAGCGCCGGAGCGGCGCCCACAGCTGCCTGCGGGCCCTGCGCGCCCACGGGGCCGCTCTGCAGGCGCGGGCGGCGGCGCTGGAGAAGGCGCTGAAGAAGGAGGCGCTGCGCGCCGGGAAGCGGGAGCAGTCGCTGCTGTCGCGGCTGGCGGCGGCGCAGCTGGAGCTGCAGGTGACGGCGCTGCGTTACCAGAAGCGCTTCACGCAGTACAGCGCCCGCCTGGACGCCCTGGCCCGCGCCCGCTCCGCATCGCCCGGCAAGGTAAGGGCGGCCCCGCGGTGACAGCGCGCCCGCCCGCGGCACCCGGCGTGTGTTCTCCTCCGTTCTCCCCGTAACGAAACTGGAGTTTCCTGGGCTGGAAATGGCGCTAAGCCTCCAGGGGCACGGGGATCCTGGGTGGGTGTTCGGTGCCCTGGGGGGGTGCTGTGCTGTCTGCGTGCCGGGGTCAGACACCTGCTCAGTCCCTGCATTTTGTCCTTAAAAGATCAATTTCTGAGGAGAAAAATTAACTTGATTCCAGGCAGTCAGAAATAGGCTATTTATAAAGTGCCCAGAATCAAAAGGCAGAGCTGCAACAACCCCCGAGCTCTAATTGGAAAAGGGCTCCCCAGCGAGGGAAGCGCTTGGAGCCAATTATCTTTTAAATGAAGAGACTCGGAGCCCTCCCGGTGACCCGAAATGCGCTGCCACATCCCGGCACGGCCACATCCCGACGCAATCACATCCCGGGACAATCACATCCCCGCATGGCCGTTCTCAGTTGCTCGGACTGTCACACAGTGTCTCCGCCGCGGTGGTGCTGGGGCTGCAGGAGCTGTGCAAGAGAGACAAAACTCAGTGTTACATTGTGTTTTCTTAGAGAGGCCACTATGTTTTGCCAACTCCGAAAATATCTTAACACTGAGCCAACTCTCCTGACTTGGGGCAGTACTGGGAAGGATGCTAACCCACACGGAGCTCCACACAGCCCTGCTGCCTCCTCACACCTCAGCTCTGCTCTGCTTCCAGCAGCACAGCTTCCCTTCGTGCTGCTCCATGGCCAGTGCTGGTCATGTTGCTTATGCGCTATTTCACTCTGCGAAGTTAGTGAGCTGCACCAAAGGTGCTCCTACCAGTAGCTGTAAGTTTGCAGGGTGCATAGCTAACAGCAAAACTTCTTATCGAATTGATGGATGCAGCTGGCCAGGAGGACTGGGCTGGTTTTCAGCCCTATTACAAAAGGCTGCTATGCAGCTTTCTGAAGCAGTGCCTAATCTGAAGAAAGCTGGAAGGTGTCATGTCACCACAGGCTTGTGGCTCAGCGGTCAATCACATGTCTTTCACAGCAGTTTGGGCAGCCCTCCAACACCAACAGCTTCAGTCTGCCTTGTGCCCAAAGAAGTACAATCAGGAAACTTGCATCTTTGTGCTCTAGAGAGTGTTTTGAAAGGCCTTTGGTAATCACCTAGCGCAGGAGATGCTTTCCAGTTTGGGGATGTGGCCTGCTTCCAAGCTGTTCCTTAGGGGCTGTTTGCTCGGAGGTTCTAGCACAGGCTGCACAGTGTAGGATGCCGGTTATAAACACTTGGCAGGGCATTGTGTGCTTGCCTGAGGATTAGATTCCTCGCTGCCTGGATTACATGTACGATAATATAGAATAACAGTCTTCAACTTCAGAGGAAATTGCATATCCAAAGCGTGCAGCACCACTGCTGTCATTATTTTGTTATGAATATACTCATACTTGATAGGTTTTGTTATAAACTGTAATTATCCTGTGTTAAAACACCTAGCACTAATTAATGGGGTTCAGAATGTGGTGATTCCCAAACTTATTGTAGGATGTTCCGGATTCTCTGCAGATGGAGAAAAAGGGATGTTCTGACTGCTGATGGGTGGTTGCTTGTTTCTGCAGATGTAGAAGCAGACTAGAATAAATCAGAGATTGTTCCTTCCAGTCAAAACAAAGTACCCACTTACAGTTCTGTTTAAAGGCTTAGTTAAGGGGAAATATGATAGTGATGGATGTAAGACCCCTCATGAAGGACCCAAACTTTTGGCCATTTGGCTGGGGGAGCTCCAGACACGTAGATCTGCATTAACAGAGTCTTCCTTTGTGGCACTGCATTTGTCACTCAGCTCTCCCATGCTTTTGCCATAACTATATTAATACATAAAATATATATTTTATACACACTCAGAGAGTTTTCTGATAATATCTCCCAGTTCTGTTAGTCCATTAAACAGATGGCTATTAAATAATTCTAGTTCTGTTTACCACGTGTACATTTTTCCATCCACTTAGCCACTGAGGGAACACTTTAATTTCACAGTGTATTTACTGGATGTCTGACCCATGCTTATTCCAAAAGACAAATCTGAAGGCTTATTTAGAGGGAGACTTTATCCCTCGGTTGAGAGGTGAGGCTTATTGTGGACAAGCTTAAGGAGGGAGTGGTAGAGAAGGCAGCATGTCTTACTCAAAATTATTGTTCCCTTTGATCAGACCTGTCCATCCTGAAACATCAAAGTCTAAGTAAGCAAGAAAAACCTCATGCTATTCAAACAATGCTTAATCCTTGCTGAAACATACCACTGTTCACACCTATTGATAAGCTGATGTAGTCGAGCCTTTATGTACACAGCCATCAAAGTCCTGTGGGAAGCAGTAGGAGGGAATCTGAACCAAGTCATGGTGCTGGTTCCAGTCTGCAGTGTCAAAGCTGTGCCTGGCAAGGTGTGCTTTCGGGGTGGCATTTATACTGTACAAATGGCAGTCTATCAAAGGTGAATGAAGGCTTTGATGCATGGCAAAACACGGTCTTTGGAAGTCTGGTCTTATGCTCTTTTGCTTCACTGGCTACAGGAACCAATTCATGATCTGGTGTTTCAGACCTGTGGTTTAGTGCCTCTGTGGAGGTATAGCACGGGTTTTAATTGCATGAATGCCAAATGAAGCCCTTTAAGACACAACTGTATTCTTTCCCAGGCTGACCCAAGCAGGCTCAGCTGGGCTGCAGTCAATAAACAAGGAGCTGAAGTGTTTCCTGTAGCAGACAGAGCTTCCTAGCCGCTGTATTACCAAAGAAATCAGTCTTGCAATACATGAAGCAAAAGGCAGTCTATTAGATCCCCATTACTCAGCTGGGAAGAACAGGGAGCTGCAGCATTTCCAGTTACCTCACTGCCTAATGATTGCTTCACTGGAATGCTAGACATATTAGAGGAAGAAAGAATGGCAGAGCTCTGGAAGAGTAATTTACATCATGGCTTCCTTGGAAGCCAAAGCAGTTGTGAAAGAAATTGCTAAGACTGAGAGGTGAATCTGCAAAAGTAACCAAGTACCAAAGTGATGCACTGCTGCCTCCCATGTGCTTGGCTGTTCAGCACAGATGGTGGAGTTATCGCTGAATGACACGAGGGGTTTGTCTGTAACACTGCTCTGCTGCCAAAGGGACGATGCAGACAGGGTACAGATCTGTCAGGTCTGAGCGGAAAAACCCCTGAGTTCATTTTTCAGGAATACTTCAGAAAAACACTGCAGTGGAATGTTTGGGTTTTTTTCCACAACTTTTGGCTACCTGCTTTACTGCTTTTTCTGCTAGGCATACAGACATCAAATCGTAGCCACATAAGGAGGCTTTAATGAAAGCGTTCAATTTTAATTAGAGGAAATGTCTCAAGAGCAATGTTGTAATTGTTTCTTGATTGTTCTAATTGATTTGCTTTTTTAAAAAGGCATAATAGTTGAAGTAAATAGTGACACTATCACATCCCTGTCTTTCAAATGCTGAGTTATCAGTCCCTGAAAGCAGCCCCACAGGACTGTAAGTTTGCTCCTTGAAATGCTATCTGACATACAGGTTTGAAGGCTCACAGGGCAACAGCCTTTACTTCATTTTCCAGTCCTTCTCTGAGTACCTTCTTACTGATGCTGAGTGTAGGCAAATTAAAATAAAATTAGTTGGAACTCATATTTCTCTGTAACAGGCCCAAGTGTACTTATTATGGGACCTGTAGGAAAGAAAAGATCACACTCTGACAAGAAAATTGTAACCCACATTTTCAGGTGAAGACTGTTGGTTCAGCAGCTCTGTGGTCAGCAGAGCTCTGCCAGCTTACACTGGGAGGGAATTGGGCTTTGTAATCTTCCCCAGATCTGTGAGAGTAATTCAGTAATCTGGGATTACTTGGACATTTTTTTATGAGTTTAATAGACATTTATATTTGATTGGCAACTTCAAACTGATATGTTAGAAGAAAAATGCACAAACTAAAACCAGCCGCATCAAATTACTATGTAACTGTTGTAATTGTTGTCATTAGTTGGTTATGAAAACCAGACTTGTAAGATAACTTCCTCAAACCTTCTTTGTGTTCATAACTTTTTCACCCTATGGATAAAACAAAGAAAAAATCTCAGAGGTAGAAATGTTCACAGATACCTGTGAATGCACACCATACAATTGGGAGTATCCTGTTCTTATTTCTGAAAAAGAGACTATTATTTAGATGGCTTTTTGTAATTGTGAGCTGTTGTATAGTCTTGTAGTGTTTTGCTATGAAAGACAGCACTTGATTGAGTCTGAAGTTATTACACTGTGAGGATTTAGTTGTATTCAGTACTGTGTGCATGCAGGTTAGTCCTAGCAAAATGTATAGGCCTAAGTAGCATCACACTGTCACAAAAGAGATTTTGTATAAGTTGTAGAAGATGTATCTTTTATGAGCATATCTGTGCTTAGGAGCAAGATTGGGTAGGTCAGGATAGCAAATGATGTTTGCACAGTCCTTTGGATATGACAAGGCTGCCCTGCCTTTCTCTGTTGGGCATTTAAAAAAAAAAAAGGGTTTTATTTTATTTTTATTTTATTTTTTTTTGGCGTAATCAGACATTTGTTCACTGCAGAAATTCATTTAGGGAATTAACATAACAGTTTTCAGTGCTAAGGGATTTCTGTTTTGCTAGTGTTAAAATTCCAAAGAAAATTGTACTCAGAATCTCTTTCCAGCAGGCGCTGTGAATGGCAATTAGCATCACAGGCCCTTTGCAAAATTTGTAGCAGTTTTGTTTAAAGCTTTTTCTAAAGCTCACCAGAGATTTGCTGTTGTATCACAGTTCATTTTCGATACTGTTCAAAACAATGTATTGCAGCTAGCGCCAGAGAGAAACAACATAAAAATGCAGTCCTTCAGACACCCTCAAGCACTGGAAAAGTCAAGAATCTGACTACTGGAGCCGCGGAGTATTTTACATAACAGATCACATATGACTGGGTCAAGTAGTTGCAGGAACAGTATTGCATATAAATATCTTCTGTTGCTGTTAAGTGTCTCACTGTAGATCTCAATAAAAAATACGCATAAATCTCCAGGGCGGGTTTTGCAGAGGCGCCGTGGGGTGGCTGGAGCCGGGGCTGCTGCCTTCCCAGCTCTCCTGCAGAATTGTTCTAAACTTCATGGGAAAAGGAAGTAACAAAGCGACCCAGCAGACCGGGATAGAAGTGTTATCTGTCCTGCTCATCAGTGCACACGAATGCTTTGAATGCATCTCTCTGTTCTTTACAGGGTGAAGAAACTAAAGCACTGACTCTCGTCCTTCATCGTGACTCAGGCTCTCTTGGATTTAATATTATTGGTGGCCGACCGTGCGTGGTATGTTAATTGTTAAAATATGTTTGCCCTTTCCAGGGAAAAGCATGTGGGTCAACACTTAGAGGAAAAATGCTGCTGACAACTATTTGGTTCTCTTGGGATTCTTTCAGAGCAAATCTTACATTCAGATTAGTACTGGAGGTCTATTAACTGCATGTCCTTTTCTCTCACATGTTTAATCTTGCACACGGTCACAGCTAGTGACACTGATACAAGTGGAATGTCACTCCCAAAATGGTGAAAGCTCCGGTATCTTTTTCTCAGACCATACTGTTTCGAAGACAGTGCATGAGTTCAGGACCTGCAGCTTTAGACCTTTTACAGTTCATTAAGAAATCGATATTTACTCTCCTTTCCACCAGAGATTAGGCTGCCCTCTGTGCAGGTGAAGGGATGTAATTTAAACAACCTACTTTTGAATTCCATGATTTCAGCAGATGTTTCCTGCGCACACACTCACTAATGTATTTTTTCTTGATGCTTGCTGGCAGGAGCTGCTGCATCTGACTTTAATTAGATCAAGGAGAGAAATATACCTTGTCCTAGTAATTTAGAAAAGTATTCAGAACTACTCCTTGGTCTGTCGGAAATGTGACGTTAATGACAATTTATTCCTGGTAAATTCACTTGACAGTTATTCTTTATAGTTAACGTTTTTTCAGTTCCTTTTCTGAGAAACTGTTCTGCACCGATAGCTGATTTCACAAAAGACAGGGATATGAAGATACCTTATTAGTTAGAGGTTGTTTTTCACAGTTTTATTTTTAAGGTTCCAGAGGAAGAGCTGTGCAACTAAAAATAAAAATGCACTGTTGCTTTCTGTTTGATGTGCAATCAGGCTGCTGTCTCACTGGATTCTACATTATAATAATTATAATGACAGCTACTACTGAGCTGGCCTAAGTCAGAAGAAAACAATTATCCTGCAAATGATGAGCCTAATGAAAGTCCATTCCTGGCTGTACAGTTACTCAGAATGGGAGGATCAGGTGTTCTCATTAGTCCAAATAGTCCCATATTAAGACATCACTAAGAATATTTATTCCAAATTAGGTGCACTGCTGTGGCACAGGCAAGTTTTAGCTTAGCACAAATTCGAGTTACTTCAAGGTTCAATAATCTGTTTTTCATTTCATCTTTAAAGGACAATCAAGATGGTTCAGCCAGCGAAGGAATTTTTGTATCAAAAATAGTTGACACTGGGCCTGCTGCTAAGGAAGGAGGGCTGCAAATTCATGACAGGATTATTGAGGTATGTGAGTACACTATCCAGTCTCTTTTAATAGTCCGAGTTCTGTTGTCGTGTCTTCAAGTGGCATGAAGTTTAGCGTGGGTTTGGGAGAAATGTACCCTGGTAAACACTGTCTAGAAGACATGTCTGCTAAAATATGCTTGACTTGATTCAGTGCTGACCTTTGTGGCTTTAGGTATAGTTCTTACCTAAATATAGAAACCAGATTATGGTTGGTATGTACACGTCCTGACTTTCTGAGGAGCGAGTATCTATCTGGTATGCCGTAGATATTTCTTTTTAAAGCTATTGGAAACTTGTAAGTTATTTAGTTAAAACCATATGTGAAATATCTGTAGTGTAAACCTTGATTTTATTTATCCTGGTTTCTATGACCAAAGGTAATAAATGTTTCAAATGGCCAGAAAATATTCTACTCTGCAGTTTCTGTAGGATTTATTATAAACCTGCCTGAGGTACTCCTTTACTGTTGTTTGTAACTACTCGTATTATTCCTTTCGGAGTCTGAATTTCTTCTCATTTTGCCAAAGTCTTGACATCAGTAAAAAGGCCTTTCTGTGAAAGTGATGGTTGCTTGAAATGTTTGTTTGGGAAGAAAGATCTTTTTTTGAGAGAGAGAGAGAGAAAGAAGGAGGTTAGTTTTCATGAAATGCAGCTGAGTGTGAGTCCGTTTCCTTTGTTTAGCATTTTACAGTTAAAAAAAGTGTTCTTCGCTGTCTTATTTTTGTAGGTTGGAGAAACTTTGAGAGTCTGTTGTTCAAAAAGATAAGTGCTGTGTTTGTTGCCAAGGATATCATGGAGCAACCAGATTCTCTAAGTAACGGAATTCTATTGCTCTTATGTTTTGCAAATGAGCAGTAAACAGCTGTTAAGGATTTTCTGTTGGCAGAAGACAATGTCTATTTGCTATTTTCTGTGCTGTTATGGTAAATCGTATTCACAATTTAGTAAGGATATAAAATATTAATTAAGTTTCTTCATATGGAAAGGAGTGGAGCCACAGTAGCAGAACTATAAAAAGATAAGAAGCTGAGCTGTGAAGTGATCCAGAGTTACTTAAACCATATTTATGGTATAACATAATTGGGAAAAGGTCTGTAATTTTTGTTTGAACTGAAATTTTTCCCATAGGCACATATTTCCCCAAAGCATGTTTGAAAAGCTGACATCCGTTTCTGAAGTAGCGCATAATCACACGAACAAAACAACTATGAAAAACAAAACGTTGGAAAATCAAACTCCCCAAAGTAAGGAGATGTCCTGGTTTTCAATCTCCTTGAGTGTAAGCACTGTAACTCAGCCTGGAATTGCAACCATATGGCAATTTGTTATAGGAGTTGCCAGGAGAGAACGAAGGCAGCTGACCTCCACGGGCCCTATAGAATCTGCTCTCTCTTGCAAGCAATTTTGCTCCTTAACTGCTTTTCTCTGCTCCATTTTTCCGTAGTTCAGTATTAGCACAGACCAGGCTGAGCAACTAAATACTGCTATGGTGTGCCAACGGTAAGAACCCAAGAAGAACGTAGAGGAAGGCAGGCAGAGTGAGATTCCATGCTGTGTTTCTTGGCTGCTCTATGAGTGCAGCCATGCCTCTGTAAGTAGCATTAGGGCAGAGTTCTTCCCACAATTCCAAGCTACATTTTCTCATACGAGAAAACTCCAAAATAAAGACACAAGGGAAACTGGTTGGATTTGTAGCGTACTAAGGGTAGCAGAAGCCCAACTGAACGCTGTGTGTTGACAGCCTGTGCTGACTGCAAATTCGTTTTCATATTCACTCCTTTCTAAATACACACAAAAGGCTGATGAAAATTTAGCAAAATGGTTACAAAATCAGTGATTTTGGATGTGTGAGTTTGGATTAGGAATGCCCTGTTGAAGGCAATCTCTGAGAGACACGCAGCTGATGTGTTTTGATTCCCAAAACACTGTGGAGTAGTCACTGCTTGTGCTAATAGGTTCTTTTCAGATAAAATGGCTTAACATAATGCCCCCCAGCCACTACAGGTTTACAGAACTAGAGTGGTCTGATGCAAAGCCCTAAAAGTCCTTGTACTGGGGACATCAGCACCTAAAAACTACTGTGTAATTTTTTACTCTGTGAAATTTGTACTTACTGCACTGTATTTAACCCTGTTCCAGGCAAGGAAGAAAAGGGATACCTCTTGCATCAAGGCATCTAACCCAGCTTTGTCATAGTGATAGATAATTGAAATATCCTGTAGATTACCTAGCTGAAGATCAGTGAACATTTAATGATAGTCTCTAATGAAGCAAAACCCAGAGTTGGTAACTACAGTTCAGCAGATGTAGCTGTAAATGACAAGATGCAATCAAAAGCCTCAGGTGGAACCTATCACAGACAATAGAGCATGCTAATGGGTCACATTTGCTTTGAAAAGCATGAGAGATGACAAAGAAACAGGATAACTATCTAGAACTGAGTTTGGCTATCTAGAACTTATTTGACTTGCTCTTAATATTATGGTTTTAAGTAACATCAGCATGATTTTAAACAGACCCTCTCACAGAGAACTCTCATTCCAATGTAAGATGCTGAGCACAACATCTCCAAAATGATTCCAGAATTCAGGGCAGTGATCTTAAAATGGAGTAAGACAGAAATAATTTTATTTCCTTTTGAAAATGTTTCTCTATTGTGGATCTCCTGGCAGACATATTTTGGAGCTTATGTTATACAAGAGCATTGTTTCTCGTTTTCAGAACTGTCAAAACATTTCTCAGTACTTAGCAGGGATTACACAGTACACAATTTGGATGCATAGTGCTGTTTATAGCTGATAGGAAATGTTGCTTGGAAGTTCTTTCCCCTGACAAATTATACTGAGATAAACTTTGAATTATGTCTGAGATAATTTTAAATCATATTTTCCCACTGGTTTGGATTTCCTATTTTACACATTTTAAAAGAATAAATATAAAAATCAGGTCTAACAATTGTCTTGGATTTTCAGTAAAAGCATTTTTTGGACTATTTCAGTAACACAGGCAGTGCCACTGTGAAGTGCTTCTACTGCTAAATGGCATACACCATCAAGATGAATGTTGCATGATCTGTGCTGCTCAGTCCTTAAAGCAGCACACAACAGAAATGCAGATATATCACTTTCTTTCGTATTTTGTTTTAACAAGTCTGTAACATAATAAAGATATTTAGTGTTTACAGGACTTTCAGGAATGTCTTATAGCTGTTTCCTTCGCTGTTTTATATTATTATCCTTATTTTGCAATTGGGTAATCTGAACTATACAGGAAAGTATCTTCCCAAATTGTCAGGTCAGAATAAAAGACTTGGATCTTGGTCTGTTCATTACTGCTCTATTTAATCAATGTTTTTCACCTATATCTACTCCAGGTATTTCATAACTACTCTAGAAGTGAGGAAGTAATGATATTAGGAGACTTTCTATGGTGTGGCTACAGGATTTTCATGTACGGCTGTCTTATTTATTCAGAGCAAACAGCTGATTTGAATTGATATTCTGAATTATTGTTCCATAGCAAATTGCCATGTTAAAAACATGCTGAAACTATTGATTTTATTACAGAGGAATTACTATTTTCATAGATTACATTTTTGTCAGGGCAACAGAATGGTCCTAATTTCCTCTTGTAGCAGAGTTGGTTCAAGTCCTGGCCATGAAGGACTTCTCTATGCAGCTGCCTGGTCTTAAGACAAAGTTCTTATTTTTAAGCACATCAGCTCTGAAAGATTATGAATTAAGTACGGCATTCTCTTCTCACTGACTAGTAAACTCATTTGTTTAGCTTCAGAGGCTAAACAGAAAGGAGGCTTGAAATGCTGACTGCTTGCCACCTTAAAATGTTTTTAGTACAGTTAGGGTACTGTTGTGGTATCATAAACTGTCATAGCTGCACCAAAACCACAAGGATTTATGCCACCTGAGGCTTGCCCAATGTCTCATGCTGCTCGCAGGAAGGATCATTAGTTTAGGAGTTGAGAATTTGTCAGTGCATTTGATTGATTTTCCCCAAAGTGCACTCATTTGCTACAAATTATAGGCTGACTTTCTGTTAGGTGAGTTTCTTCATAGGTTACTCAAAGGAACAATGAAACTTTTTAGCAAATCATCTACTGTGTATTTGTAAATAAAATGTACAATTTGCTCTGGATTCTCCATCCAGCCTGTAGTACACGGGCAGTTCTAGCAGAACAACTTTCTGCTTTTTTCTCAGCAAACCACACCGGGTATCAGAGTTAGCAGTGCAGCTTTCAGAAAGTCAGATCAGCACAGAGAGAGCCAGGCAGGAGGGCAGGGAAAGGAGCGCTCACAGCAGCACAGCATGCATTCCTCTGTCAGGGCTAAGAAAGATCTGCTGCTTTATAGTGGACTGAAAGAGTAAATGCAGAAACTTTTCACGTGCTCTGCTGGCATGGGACAGGATCTAGTTTTTCCATGAGGTTGAGTATTTGGGCTGAAAGAGTTCCATGAGCTGCCAGCCCAGCTTTTCCTGCCAGCATACAGTTCTTCCCCCAGCTGCATGCCCACTGCAGCTTATCACCACTTGCAGGCTGTTCACAGGAGACTTCCACAAGTAATCAGTAAATGTAATAACTGAGCAGAGCTTTCAGTTTCTCATTTGCTGGTGCACTTTCTAAAATCAGCTTTAACATGATAAACTTTTGCATTTTTCTTGCAAAAGGCTCACTGCATGCACTAACTGAACTCTGATAGGCATAGAGGCTAAACAGAATTTTTCGTTGTCATGAATGGAAGAGTTCAGCTCTGCAAACAAGATTTACTATGCAGATACATACACTTAGGAATTAATTTTCTGGAAAAAAACTATTTTGAGACAGCAACTTAAAATTGACTGTTCCTCTTCCTGCCAGGACATGCAAGCACACTTGAGTATTTCTGGAGAGAGAACACAGTGGGGCAATGAGTACAGTTATAGCAAAGTCAGCTTTTTTTGGTGTCTAACTTGCAGAATATTTTCCAAGCCCTTTGTCTGTATCTGCTCATGGTATCACGAAGCATCCTCATGTCTGTGCTAAAACAGATCTTGCAGGTTGGTCAGTGTTAAAAGGGAGTTTTAATAGTCTTAAGGGGAAAATGGAAATGAAAACAGAAGATGTTGGTTATCACTGCATTTTTTCATCTCATAAATGGATTTGCCTGTTTACCCATCAGTGCTGCATTCTGAGCTTAGGTGAGGAAGGCAATAAACCAGACAGCAAGAGGAGGATGAACCAAAGATGTTTAGTACATGTTTTACAGTAAATACTGAATCATCATCCTTCCCACAAGCAGCAAAAAAAAAAGAAAAAGAAAAAAGAAAAATCCATTGGATGGGTTGAAAATATGAAGTTCTGTAAAGAAGGAAACAATTGTTTCTACCATAGTGGATCCTTCTGTGTCTCTTCACCAATGAGTAAGGTAGATTGCAGAGCTACTTATAAACACATTTCATGCTGTAACTTCTTGTAAAGTCCTTTGTGAGTTCCCCTCGGGTATCCCCACACTTTATTGTCATCTATCACTAGAAGTTCACAGCATGCTGCCCCCAAGTGTGACATGGGGCGTTTTGAATCAGGGAGGTTGGAATATTGCTCTCAAGAGTATGCCAAATAGAAAAGATGAAATTAAATTATCCAAGAAGGAACTCTAAGTTCAGGAATAGATCCCTTATGTGCAATGCATTAAATTAATGTGATTACAGTATCAGTGTCATCTCTCCCAGCACACCACTACCTCTGTGTCTCAGTTTGAAGGATAGCACCTGCACTCTCATTCACCTCTAGCTTTTCTGTGGCTCTTGGGCACTTCTTCACAACATCTGCATCTTCTTCCAACAGCCACATTTTCTTTTTTCCTCTGGGAAGGAAATCCCTGTAACTCTACAGACATCAGCACCCCAGGGAAACCTGTGAGGTGGGAGTAGTTGCAGAGAGCAGGTGCCTCTACTTCCAAAGTCCTTGCAGAGGATGAAACAATTTTGTTCAGTTTGTGTGGGAATTGCACAGTTAAAAGGGAAATTGTTCTTGTAAAAAAGAAGTGATGATGAGGAATATACTTTCTAAGTCATATGCTTATGCATCAAACTTCCTGACTGTAGGAAAATGGGAGAGAATGGCCAGCAATGAGACAGCCTTTTATAAGACTTTAGAAACCAAATCACTTAAGGCATGGACTGAACAACATGTGCCCCACCTCCCAAGATTCTTTGGTGTGATGATGAACTTGCTTGATACCATGAAGAACAGGACTTGGAGAGGAAATGCAAACTGCTTTGATAACTTCCAGGCCTGCCAAACCTCACGTGAAGAGTGGGACCCAGACAGGCGATTCGTGTTGCAAGATCACAGCCTTGTCAAGCATCTCATCCTGCCTCCTACCCTCATGTTTACCATTTCCAGTGAGTGAATCCATGCTTGCTTTGGTTTCCTCCTGCTAACACCTTGTCAGCATCCCAAGGACACCAGCTCAGTATGTGCAGCCCCTTGCCAGGCTGTTCTGGGCCAAGGCAAGATAAGGTCACCCACAGCCTGGGAATGCACAGTGTGAAGGTTCCCCATGGGTGTCACCTCCTGGGCTGCAGGAGTTGTCAGTACTGCACACAAGTGTGTGGCCTGGGCATGAACTCCAGAGAGAAAATACAACTTGAGAAATCCAGATTCTGGCTTTATGAACTATCACTCCTTCAAAGTGAAAAATAGCTGTTCCATATTCTTTTTAGCTGAGCAAAAAGGAATGCATCGAGTTCCAACAAATACTTTTTAGAAGGATGCATATAAAGCCTTTAACAATGGGGCAATTTAATCCTTTCACACGTGGCACAATTTTTTTGCATTTTAAATCATCTCCTGTTCAGTTTTCCACATTGGAAGCCAAACCATTATGATTAACTGTTAGATTTTATTTTTAGATTTCTGAATGCTCTGAATCTTTAGAGAGAGCACACAGAATTCCTATCAACTATTTTCACACATTTTATTTGTATCACAATAATGGAGCAATCAGATGCAATCATCTCTAGTTTAGTACATATGTAGTACATTACCATGTCAATTGTATGGAAAGATATGCAAAAAGCGAATGCAAATTAACTGGGGAAAAAACAAAAGCAAGCTCAGACCATTGCCATTCAAAATGCACTTGAGTAAAATTTGCATAACTTTTAATTTAGAATTATAAGAAAGATGGAATTTGTCCAGTAAATGTGAAGAAAAGCTGTATGTGTGAGGTCACCAGACCTTTCCAAAAATCCTCCACATGGAGCAGCTCACCCTGCAGTGCTAACCTGGTTTGTGCCACTGGTGGGATTTGTCTTCAAAACAAGAGCATGGTACGGAGACCTGCCTGCAGTGAGCGCTTCATTTGTCTGTATTTCACAATAGTAGAGTTTCTTTTTTTCTCACACGTATAATATGGAAATTGAAATGAAATCCTAGAATCTGTTCTGGTAACACCTACAATACAGTTGCTTCTAGACAATGGTCTTTATAGTGCTTAAGTCAACTTCTTACTATAGCATATCTTCCAGCATGAAGTATTGGGTTTTTTTAGTTCCTTTTCCAAATTTATTCTTTATACCAAGAAAATCTAAAAGCTGTTCGCAGTTAACCACAGTTCTTTGCTTTAAACACTGAGAGGTGACAACTTATAAGCATTGTGACCCCAATTCCAGCACCGTTGACCACTTCTCTACTTTATGCATGATGTTGATAATTTTTAAAACAATACAACTTTGCTATTTTATGTTACACTACAAAGCACAACTACAGGACTTATAAAGTTTTTAGTCTCTCATAAACAGAAATGGTACTGGGCTGATAATAATAGTAGTAGAGATGTTTTGCTTCAGTACTGGGACTTTTAAATGAGTACAGTATGTAAGTTGTTGCTTTTATAATGTTGTAGAAGTTATGTGTGTTTTTTTTTAATGCTATCTGTAAAATCTTATACCTGTAAAGGGAATTTTCCACTGAAAGTGGAATTTGGCTTTGAAAGACTGAGGGAGAATAATGTTGCAAAAATGGGAAGTTGTGAATTGCTCTGAAGAAGGGGACTGGTACAAACACTGTGTGTGCAGAGACACACATCCCATCCGTGTGCAAGAGCCATTCTTTTGGAGGAGGGCCAGGTCACCACTGCGCTTTGGGCCACACAATTCCAGATAGCTCAAATGTTGCAAATATCTTTTCTGCATCTAAAATGGTGCATTAATGGTGGAATGTGTTTCAGTTGTGCAAGGCAGGTGCAAGAAAGGCAAAATACTATCTTCTGTTGGTACAAGCTCATTGCTACTAGCCTACTCAAGCCTTGTGTTAAAATATTCTTTCAAGATGATCATTGATTTATATAGCCTTGGTTGTAGAACTTCACCTATGGATATCAGGAACTGCGTATGCTCTGGCTGCTCTTGTACAGCCTTTCACAATGACAAAATACAGATGGTTATCATCTGTAACCCCAGTATACTATCCATTATTACTTCCAGTTCATCTACCAGCAGTACAGAATAGTTGAAATTGGGTTTAAGTGACATATGCAGAGGCATGACAGGTCTCTTAATTGTAAAGAGTTTTATTTGGAAACACTTTAGTTTTTCTTCTGTCTCTTTTTCTTCTGCCAAAATCCAAGTAACTTTGAACTACACAAAAGTCTAAGTAACTCTGAAAGTATCACAGGGATATGGGTCATTGTGAAGTCCCACCTCCATGTTTAACAAACAGAGTGAAATCTTGCTTCCCAGGGTCACAGAATGGCAGAGGTTGGAGAGGATCTCTGCGTTGCTCAGAGCAGGGCTGAACCCTGGTGCCCAGGGCCACCTCCTTCCTTGGGATGTAGAATAGAGGCACGCACACACTGGGTTTGTGAATTGGCCTTTTGGGCTGTGGGGCTGGGCAGGAATCTCAGCTGCAAACTGGTAAATATTATGTATGTTTGATTGATTGGATGAACATGAGAAAGAAACCAGCAACAGGAAGGGAGAGTGAAAATGTTTCCTGAATCATTTGGGGGGGAAAAAAAAAAAAAGAGCTTTTCAGTGCTGTTTTTTTTTTCCTCTGTCAGTTCTGCAGGCTTCCCAGCTCAGGAAGATTTAGTTTATTTCTCAAAAGGTCTTGCTTATAAAGCAGATCTTTCTCTGGCTCCAGCCAGCTCTAATAAAAATTAGCAGTAACCTTAGCAGCTGCCGTGCCACATGACTGCTTGGGATTGCATAACTGCTTTTTCCTTCTAAAGAAACACACAAAGAGATCATCTGATCTCCTGCCTTGCAGCGTTCTCTGTGAAGTGTTTCTCTAGCTTGATTCCTAAACAAAAATCTTTTTCTTCTTTCTTTTTACACTCTTCTCTTTTTAAGACCAAAGTCTGTCCATAAATAGTAACGGACTGGAGGCAGAGCTTTCTTGAGTAAAGCCCATGAATGAATTGGGTGATTTTTTTTTTCTGTTACTCAAACTATTACTGTTTGTCAACAGTAAGACATGTCTCGGATAAAAGCTCATGTGAGCCTGAAGTCACTCAAAGAAATATTTTGCTGCTGAAATTGAGGCTTTTTAGGACTGATAGTATTCCTGAGAGTATGCTTTTGGATGGAGATGCATTGTGGTTTGACAAGAAGATAAAGAAAGAAAAAGAATCCTGTGGCCATATAATAGATGTAAACTGAACACGCTCTTGGCTCAGCCCAGGTCCCATTTAATTCAATGAAAATACCAGTGTATTTAACCTGATCCACAAGCACAGAACAGTTGGAAGTTTAAATTACTCTTCCTGTGTGGCATGTGGAGATGGGCCATTGTTTTCTGACTAATTGGTTTTCCCTCTAGCAAAAAGGAAAAAAAAAAATTAAATGCTTATTCCATGCAGCAGCATCGTACCACTTCTGCAGAGCACCACACAGTGTCGAAGAAAAAGATGGGATTGATCTGTGAGCAGACGTTGCTCTGCATGAAGGTGCAGTCTAACCTGACAGATTCGATGTGGCTAAGGGCAGGGTGAGAAGCAAAATGCCTTTTGCTGGTCCAGCAGTGTTGGGGCAGACACACCAGTGTCCCACTGCACAAGTGCTTCCTGGAGCCAGAAGTCTCAGGCAAACTTGTAAGCACTTCTTTTATAAGAAATACTTGGTGGAGGCTAGCATTCATCTACTGCAATTGTTAAGGAAATCTCAGGTCTCTAGCTTGAATTTTTAAGTCAATTAAGTGTGCTTTGAAAAGACTGTGCCAACTCTTCATAGCTCAGTTCATCCCAAGTGTGAAGAAGCAAAAGTGAGACAATGATAATGTCACAGAATTTGAGATGTTGCTAAAAATAATGGGCAAGTTCTCATGCACTGAAGCCTTGGGACTTGCACATCACAAGGGCACTGGCTTGCAGCAGGCAGATTCCCCTTATCCACTTGAGCTGAAGCAGTCAACCTAAACAGAGGATTGCAGAAGACTGAATTTATAGAATTTTCATTTTTGCATCTTCCCCTTTTTTTTGCCGCAGACTTTCTTTTTCCATCAGTTTTCGGGAAGACCTAGTTCTTAATGAACTAGAAGACTGAAGAGCTTCTAGAATCGTTCCTTTAGCAGAGGTTACCATCAAATAACTTGGAACATAAAAAATGAGCAGTCTTAAGATGCAGTTGCAGTTGATAAGTTTCCTGCTAGCAACTTGTATTAATTTAAAAGTTCACACAGCCAACTCTGGTTCCTTCTTGTATTTGAAAGAGCTTTTTTTTTTAAAATATAACCTCTCATTGTTTTCCTTTCATTTTGGCCTCCTTTTCTCTTGCTTTGTAGGCAGTTTCCTTTGCAGCAGGGGAATTGCTGTTTCTATTACAAACCTTTCTCTGGCAACTGGAACTTTTCTTTCAGTTTCAGCCCCTGCTGATAATTAAAGTTTTCTCTTACTCTCTCTTTGCTTTACATTTACCAAAAATAAAGTTTGTTTGCTCTCTGAGGATTTCACATCGCAGAAGATTTTTGCAGGCTTTCAGAGCTGCTGACTTGAACCAAGTAATAAACGTAGGAATGAGGAGGGGTGTCAGAGAGTGATAGATAATATATTAGCCTCTTGCTGGGTCTAGCAAATCTCCAAGTTTTATAGACTATTAAAGGCTGCTTTCACTGGGCTGACATTGTGCATCTCAGCTCGTTTTCCCAGCTTTCCTTCCTCAGACAATCTGAGCAGTTGGATACCCGAATTCATTAGATTAATCAGAAGCATTTTAGTAATGTATCTCAGGCAGAAATAGGTGTCAGGGGGTCAAGAAGATGCTGTGACGTTTTCTGTAGGGCTAGAATGAATTCCATGCATAAGCCAAAGAATCAGGAAGAGCAGTGCCCTCACAGCCTCCTCATGTTAGGGCCGTTTGCTGTTAACTGGTGCTGGTCTCTTGATTAGGCTTTATGCTTGCTTTTGCATAATGTGTTATAATGTGAATGGATTTGTGGAACAAAGGAACCAAAACCCCACAGCGAGAGCTAAGGCGACACACTTCTTCCTAATCCTATCCCTTTTGCCCTGAATAATAATTTACCCTAAAAATAATTTCTTTTCCTTTTGTTTGTTCCATACCCCAAGGTTCTGATCAGCATGAACAAGGGTTGCAGAGTCCAGTCCATTCTACTTCTATGTGTCTGACTGCAACCATTTAATTCCCTTCCTTTAGAAAATCTTTTTTTTTTAAAAAAAAAAAAAAACAAAGCCCAAAAGCTTTTATCTACTTAGAAAGTGTTTTCCTGCAGTTTCAGGAAGAAATGCAATTATCATGGCTGCTTAATTAAACTGAGCTGTCAATGAAGCGATAAACCATGGTACAATTAACTTATCCTTGTAGAAGAATGCAAATTAAGGCTATAACTGGAGGTCTTGGGAAAGGTCTTGACTGCTTTCTGCCACCAGCCTGATAATCACACTAAGTCATTCATATTCTCAGGCAATCAGATGATGTATACCATCTTTTGCAGGAAAAAAAAAGAACTATGGGAATATGTATGCACTCTCAGCACCACGGATGCTAGAAGAGTTAAGGTTTTTTATATCTATCATTTATACGTTACCTGTGAGTTGTTAGCTGCAATTCACATATCAAACCATGAAACTCCTTTCTCAAAGGGAATTGTCTTTAAGTAGCCACGGGCAGCAGGACAGTAATTTAAAAACTGACAAAATCCAAAGACAAATCCTGACCTGTAGCAACAAGCACAGTGACCAATTAATTGATATCTACTAGTGCAAAAACCTTGGTTAGCTGAAGTCAGCAGTGAAGGTTTCACCGGGGGAGTTTTTGTACCAAATAAAGATCAATATCGAAGTTATACCCACTTGCACTGGTGGATTTGTGGGAATTGATGGCCACATTTGTAAAATCTTTTCTAATCTGATAACAAAAAGTAAATCTAAAAGTATTCATTCTGTTATTTTATGTTCCATGCAAACCTACAGTACAGTTTGGAACCGAATGGGAATCCCTTGGGATAAAGCTGTCTCCAGCACAAGTAGTATTGCCATAAGCTGTCTACAGCAGAAAAAAAAGCCTGAACATGTAAACATGCTTAACTTTAAGTACAGAATTGACTTTACTAAAGCCAAAGGGACTACTCATAGAACCAAGGAATTCCTTGTGCTGGGGGAGACCTTAAAGCCCATCCATTTCCAACCCCTGCTGTGGGTTGGCGGCCACCCAGCCTGGCCTTGGGCACCTCCAGGGATGAGGCACCCACAGCTCTGGGCAGCAGTGCCAGGGCCTCACTGTGCTCTATGAGAAATTTTTTCCTGTAATATTAAATCTAAATCTCCACTCTTCTAGTTTAAAACCTTTTGCACTTGTCCTATCGCTATGAATCCATTTACAAATCATTCTCCTTCCTATTTATAAGCTCCCTTTCATTATTGGAAGGCTGCAGTCCCCGAGCCTTCTCTTCTCCAGGCTAAACAAGCCTCAAATTCATATATGTAATACGGATTTATGTGTATATAACTATGCAGAGATACACGTATGTATGAGTATACATGTGTATTTATATAAGCGTATAAAATACGTAGTTGTCTATTACCCAAGTGTATATATTTGAATAGATACATGTTTATTGATTTATAAATATGTAAAAGTGCTGCCCACATGTCTTCCTTCTGCTTCTCAGAAAAGTCAGTAATTTTTGTGTATCGCAGTCTAACTAGATTTATTATGTAAAAGTTTACAGTTAAGTTTCCTTTCTGTTGGACGTACAAATTAAACAAACTCTGGATCAAGTTCAATTCTAAATCTACAGTCTGTTGGAAAACCTTTATCGTCATTGTCGCCTCCTAGCCATTTTGTTATCTAAATAGCCTCTGGATTAAATTATACTATTATGTTAAGAAATGTAACATTTAGAGCATTAAAAGCACTAAGCGTGTCTTTAACTCACAAGTGGGCTTGATTTTTGTTTTGCTTTATCCTTTACTGTGTCAGACAGAGGATTTCCTACCACTGCCTTTGAAAGGAAAGCTGGGGTTGGAATTAGAAAGGAAAGCATAAAACTAATTGTTTGATGGTTTCATGTTACAGACCACCTACACTGAGGAGGCTGAGAGTTTAAGGAAATTGAAACTGTAAAGAATGAAACAGTTGAAGACTAGCAACAAACAAATAGGTAAAACTTAGTGCAAAATTAGGGGAGCAACAAGACAATATAATTGCATTTTGTTAGCAGTTTCGTACTTGGCTTTACATGCATGAAAATATAAAGCTACAGGAGGAGGCACTTAGCAGAAAAGTGGCTAAATCCATTCCATATCCTGTCAGCTCTCACTGGAATGCTATGCACAGTGCTTTGTTTATTTTCTAAATATAGATATTTGAAGTTTTCATACACAGAGCTGACAGAATTAATTTACTCTCCTAACAATCATCTTGTGATAAAAACTATGTATATTCAGATATTGCTTTATATAATTCCTTTAAAATAAAGAGAAACATAACAGTTAGCATGTAAGGGAGGGGAGAAAACCAAAAGCACACATATCCAAGGAGAGACTTGTTTTAAAAAAAAAAAAAAAGCACAGGGCAAAATTACTATTTTTTACTTCTTTTGGGACCTCAACAAACAACTTATCTAGAAAGTATTAAGTGTGGCTAAAATACAGAAGTTAGCTTCAGGGAAGAGACATCTGTCAGTGCACTGCATAGTTTGAGAAAATGTAATTGCAGTCTCCCTTATAAAACTTGAAAACGCAGCTCTTCCATGGAATTACATTTAAAATTTACTTCTGGGTGAAATATTTACCTACTTACGATCGCTCCTAAATCAGTTTGCTTTAGGGACATCGTGCAGTACTTTATATACATACCTGATTAATGGCTCTGTACTATCACACTTTAACTTCTTTGTCTAGAGGGATTCAAAACAGTAACAGAGAACTTCTCTCAAAACAGGGGAATCTGATTGTAAAACTACAGACTGTTATGCAGTACTGAGCTCAAAGCCAGCACTGCCATGGATTGGATTAAGGAAGTTTAGCTTAGTGTAAATGAAAAACTTCAGATGATAAAGAAATTAAAAAGCTGTGAACTGAAGTTTAATTGCACTCGGGCTATTTTTCAGAGACAACTCTTTGTTACTATTTGTCTGGCGGTTGGGTTCCACGATGATAACATTGTGTAGGAATTTGCACAGAGCAGGCTAAAACCTTTCATTCCCAAACACATTTATCTTTGTCTCCATCACTCGGGTGTCTCACAGCTCAAGTGCAGGAGGCCAAGCAGATACATCTTCGCTTGTGCCAGAAACAGGTCCTACGTGCTAAGGAGCAAAACGCTCTTTCTGCTTTGGTAACCCTGGGAGAGATGTAATTTTCAGTTGTGCTCTCTTCTTTTGGGGTGGGTCTGAATCAATCTATTGTTTCATCGAAGGACAGCTGCAGAGGACATGAGGGAAGCTGGAATGAGAAAGGAAAAATTGATTCTTGTTCAAGACAGAACTAGAAGTTTTCTTAGTGCAGATGTTTCTGGAGTGGCAGCTCTCTGCAGACACCATCAGTTATGAGCTTGTAAAGGCCAATAGGTTCAGCAGAGCAAAGTGATGCCTGATGCATTTTAACAGGTGCCAGGAGAAGCCTTCTCACCTCACACACTTAAACCAAAGTAAGCTTTCAGTTCTGACCTGAAACGGACGTTCTCCCCAATCACTAAAAGAAGAATTTCACATCAGCAGCTGCCGGGCTGCTAAGAAGGCTGACACTGCCTTTCCTTTCCAGGTGGGGAGTGTTATTGTTTCAAATGCCCCTTTTTGAGACCTCTTTCAAAAAGCCCTGGGATATGGAAAGACGCTGGAAACTATTCTGAATCCTTGCAACAGGTGGTTAGAGTCAAACTGCACTGCATAAAAGTTGTAGTCCTTCCAAGACTTCCATTTTAGCTGCATGAATTATGTCTTATGCAGCTTAAGCAAGTTGCACTCAATTTTCATGTGCTTTTCATAATAAGCAACCAGGGCAAATGTTATTTTAGTTCTTTCTCCTTCAAAACACACATGGACAAACAAACATCTCCTCTAATGTGCTATTGCAGTGCAATAACTAGTTGTCTTGTTTATGCTTTGCTTAAAATATTTTTCTTCAGGCCTGTAGGACAAAAGTTCTTTCCACTTGAAAGATGTTTGCACTCAGGCAATTAAAAGATCGTTAATGATAGAGCTGGATGAGCCATCCTGTACAGTCGGTTACTAACTGTGCTATCAAGGCATTATATGGAGTTCTTTGCATTTGTGTCAAACAGTTCAGATTGCATGGCCTGATGTGTATGATTATCTAAGCTCAGCTCTCATGTCTGTTGACTTTATTCTTTCTCTGGATGGAAGCAGGATTTGGGTCCCAAGATGCAGTGAGAGCACAAGTACTGCATAAAGGCTGAATTAAGCACACCTTTCAGCTCCTCAGTATCAGAATGCTTCCAGACATTTTCCATTCCTATTTTTAGGTGTAACAAAAGGCATCAGAAACTGTCAAGTATGCAGGGTTCATGTCTCTCATTCGCAGAGTCCGCTGTCAGTTCTGAAGCCCACCGAGCCCAAGTCTGAAATCTTTATCTAAAGAGTTGTTCTCGTGTAATTACTCACATAGCAATGTCCTCATGGAGTATTTTCAGCGCCTACATCTTTTCTCTGCCGCAGTCAGCATGAAGCCACACTGATACCATTTCTTTCCCAGTGGTAAAAGGCCTTTGATCAAATACTGGTGATAACTCCTAAAACTAATTTTGTTTGCTACCAGTACTAAACAGAGAAATTAGTTCAGTGGCATCAACTGAACAGACTCTAGCAACAGAAGGTAAATAATGCAAGACTGTTTTACATAAGCACCAAATATTTGACAGTTTTACAACTGCCTTGTTATTTACAACAACTGTTGGTTAGGATAAGAGCATTTGCTCTTTCCATTCCTGGCCTTCTCACATCCTTAAAACCATTCGTGTCTTGAGGATGTGCTAAGAAACTGTGCCTTTGTGTTAATTCCACTTGGTCATCTGAAAGACTATTTACTCATTCAGCTATCACAGTAGAACCCAAAGGTTTACTTGAGCAGTTCACCAGAAAGAAATAAACAAACTAGGTTGTCATTTAAAGTAGGGGCTCATACTGGCTTCAGTGGGCTTGTTTCATGGGTAGTCTGAGAAGAGTAATATTTTTTCTCTTTGCACTGGAGAGGACAGGCACCTTCTGCCTGACTTAACCTTTAAGCCACAGTATAAAAGTTACATGAGATCCAATGCTGTTGGTCATCTTTTATTATTATTACCCTAGTAAGGCTGAGGACCCTCACTGAAACTGAATTCCCATTGGCAGTAATGCCTGTCTCCAAAAATGTGTGGTGTAAATATTCAAAACATACAGAAGCACGGAGTGAAGAGGGGTTGTATCATCATAGCCACTAGGGAACCGAGGCACAGATTACTTCACACAATTTCACTTCTCAGCCAGGTGCAGAACCCAGCCCTGTCAATCCAGCAAGGTACTTAACCACCCTATTATTGTATATGCTGAACTAATCAAGGGAAAGTTTAGGGGAACATCACTTCTAATGTGACCAACTGAGCCTGTATTAAAGTATACACCACCACATCTACACTCCTTTTTTTTTAAATACATGTTTGAACAGATCCGCTAACAAATGTTAACAGTTTAGGTCAGTGGAGTTACAACAGCATGAAGTGTTAGAAAATGGGCAGAGACAAGTTAGTTATAAAAACTATTTTATCACTGAACAAAATATTCTGTGGGATTTTACTAATTCTTAGAATATAAATCAGCTACCTTGACACTAAAAACATGGGAAATATGAAACAAAATAAGAATCTCTTCAGAAAAGTAATGAAAACAAAAGCATACACTGTTAAAATGCTTTTAAGCCATAGCTACAGCACCTGCAGTCATATGCCATATAAACAACCTATACCTACAACTGCTCAAAATTCCCATTTTTTTATCCATAAATTCTAAACCCAACTGCAGCTTCTAACTGCTATCCACTTCTAACAGCAATTAATAATAACCTTTTTAAAAAAGAGCAAAATGTGAATCTGTTTATGGATAGAGAGAGCATTCATTCTTTGTATACCTAAGACTCCCAGCGGGAGATTTGGCTGTTTGAGGAATGTGGGGTGGGGTGGACTGTGGCTTCCCTTCAGCCCATGACATGAGATTAGCCCTGAATTACTGTTTCTGCTGCCATTTTTAGTGATTTGGTATCAGCAGCGACAGACTCTTCCATGATAAGAAGGGGGCATTAGGCTCTGAGGGGTTCTCGTTCTGGTGCAGGACTATATCAGTCTGGCAGCTGTTGCTTTGATTGAAAAGGTATGCTGACAGTTCAGGGCAAGCTCCAACAAATGGCACCAGCTTCTGAAAAATGCACTTCTAACAGAACTACCCCCAAAGGACTGTTTATTTAAGGATTTCAGTGTTGTTGTGTCTGACATTTGTGCTGAAACCTGAGTTTTTACAGCATGAAATGTAGTAACATTAAAATGCTTGTAGAAAATATTTTTAAGGGTGTATAATAAACACTAAACCATTACTCAGTGAGGATCTGTTGACATATGTGATCTATAGCACTAACACATTATTGCTGGCTTTAACCAAAGGAGGAACACTTGGAGAGCATATATTATTTATTCGCGAGAAGTCTTGCAGAAGAGTGATAAGATGGTAGCGAAACAGATGAATCAGAGACCTGAAGTTCCTAACGAGTCCTCCATTCTGGGACACTGCTAGTAGTTCCCAAGAACAGAGATCAGCTGAGAAACTGAGATCCAGACCAGACACTCCTACAGGTCTGGGAGTCATTAAATCAAAGTTGAACTCTCAGAACACATCAGTGGTATTCAAGCTCAGAAGAAACCATTCTTTCAGATAAATTTTCCCCTGGGTCACATTCTCCATTACCATGCCCCTTGTGTGGTCATTTTATTTAAAGTGAAAAGCATGTAAAACACAATTGTTCTCACTGATGGTGCCTCGCACTCACTGCAATTTAAATGACTGCACATGGTGCAAGGTAGGAGGGAGAGAGACCCAGTGGAAATCGATATCTGGTGCAGAGAAGATGCTCATGGACTTTTTTGTCTCCAGATATCGCCTTCTCATCTCACCACTAACACCTGATGATTCACACTCATGCTGTTTTGCAAAATCAGAGAGACATCTGTTACACAGTGCTTTGACTTGTATCACTACGAAACCTGGGAGCTGACACATTAGTTCCACCTGCCTACTAACAGCAGCACTGCAGGTTGTGTGCGTAAGCCTGAGCACATCTCATGGGGAAGGATTTGGGCCGTTTGCTTTGGGGAGAGACAGACAGACTCCAGGCACTTCACCCATGACAGGCAGACGGGTGCTGAGGTCGCTGCCCAGACAGACCTCGTCTTTGTGCACTGAGCCTGCCTGCTGGCAATTTTCATTAGCAGCTTCATTGTTCATTGCATCAAAACCAGCTATTTACCAAAAATGTGGTGAATAAATTTAACATGTTTCTTTACCCAGAGGGTGGAAGATGAGAGGATCACCCTTCCTTCTCACTGCTCAGGTGAAGCTGGAGTGAGGGGTAGCTCCTTCCATTGAAGCAAGAGACTTTGGAAGCAATACAAGGAGCAGGTCCAGAAGGAAAGGAGGAAGGATTAATTCTGCTTCCTGACTACTGTGTGCACAGTCCGTGAAAGTTCTGTGGTCTGAATCTGCCCTTGATGTTTCTATGCCCCATTTCCCTGAGCTAAGTACTGCCAGGCCAATCAGTCTGCCCATGTGACTTTCGTGCTGTTTGGGGATTGCTGTTATATACATCCACATCCACAAATTTTACCCGTGTCGTTTATCTTTTGGGACTCTAATCTTGGTGGAGTTCTCAGATGTCTTTAAAACAATGAACATTTTTTCCATTCAAAGCATGTAAACTATTCTTGAGCCATCACTGCTTTGCTGCTGAGCATCACTGTGAGCTGCTCAGCACCAAGCACTATTCAAGCTTGTAGACCTACAGGATACTCATGAAACTACCATTTTCAGAGACGCAGCAGATAAAACCTAAGCTATATTGCTGACTTTAAAGAAATATATGATCAATTTTCCAGAGCAAACATTCAAAGATATAATGAAAAGCTGCTGTAACAACAATTCTCCCTGCAGAACTGCTGTTATGGAGTTGAATATGCCATTTGTAAGGTTTAAATTGCTTTTGCAGTCAAGTGTTGTAATACATTAGTGATAAGAAAAAGGTATTTGTCTATCGGTTGTGGTTAACTACATTCCTTGTATTAAAAACAATTTAGTCTCTTAGGTGAACCCAGTGCAGGAAATTGTTTAGAGAGTCTGGCTGCAGAGCTGGAAAAATAAAGCAGTTAATGCTCCCTTCCCCCAGCAGTACCACGGTGTGTTACTGAACGGTGACAGCTAACAACTTAACCTTTAAGAGTTTTGCACAGAACAGCACTGCATACTTTTACTCAAAGGATTTCAACTACTTCACTCAATAAGTCTTCCTGAGTAAAGTTGTGATGAAAAAGTCGTGCTTTTCAACTCTTCCTGCTTTGTTTTCTCTTAAATCATGTTACTTGAAGGGTTTAGATGATATCATTACTCTTATAACAAACAAATCCTAAATCTCTGGGCAAATGGAGGAAAACTAGGAATGCCTTCTTGTAAATGGGAATTGCAACTTCTCTTTAAAAATAAGCTATCAGATTTGCTACCAACCACATTACTTTCCTTTGGGTTTTGGAACAGCTCTTGCTGAATATTATCAGCTTTGCATGTTTGGCTAAACATTAGTAGGGAATCAGTACATTTCCTAGGGTTCCTTTCCTCTATGAAGATGCTGACAAATGTTGTAACATATGATCTAACGCTGTAAGGCACGACACATATTACGTATCGCAGACTCATCGAAATTAGAGACTGGAAAGGCATATCAGATGGAAACATCAGTCTCATACTGGCACTGAACTGGTATACTAATAATCTTGGCCACTGCCTGGTATCCATCTTATTAGTGTCTCATAGCAGAACACGGAATTAGAAAATAGGTTTGGATCCATAATATACTACATATGTACAAAAAATCCTTAGAAAAAAGGATTTTTTCTAAACTTTTTAATGTAATAATTCAAAAGCACTGAATCTTAAGTGTTTCAGACTGTAATGCAGTCATCTCTTTACGTGTTTATTATTACAAATAAGTTTCATTTCGAAATGGAGTTGGTCTCACAGGAAAGCAGGGTCAGCAGTCTGTGAGAGTCCAATCTCAACCTATCCTGAAACCCAAAAGCAGCCTTCCTGTGGGACTTAAGAGCTGCATCTGTTCCAGCAATTTCAAGATGTGTCAACAAAAGCTTAGCACCCAGACAAAAGCTGCAATCATTGGATTGGACAGTACTTGATATTGTACACTGGATCTCTGTATTCTGCTGTTGGTGAGCACAAGGTTTTTATGCTTCAAGATGCTCCCTGTTTGATGGCAGCATTTGCTCTGTCCTGTGAAACACCTGAATTCCATTTTTGGCAGAGAAATTGGAGTACGACTATTGTAGACAGGTCAGCTCTCTCATCAAAAACATCTGACAGGAAGAGCTTTGACCATGAGACAGGATGGCTGTACCTCCAGAGGAGGGGGGTTTACAGTCTTAGCAAGTGGTGAAAGAGAATTCCAACAGAATGCGCGATAGAGTTCACTTGTTTATCTGGAGTACTGCAGAACTTACACTACTGAGTTCTGAAGAGCACCAAGCTATGCCAGCACACACCATCTTCCTGACAAAAGCAAGGCGTATGGCCATGTGGTGATAGCATATCATTCACAGCAAATAATCACATTAATTCTTTCTTGAGGAAAGTGTTTGGGAACCACACATCACCATTTAACATGACTGCTTCCTGATATACCACTGCCAGCATGCTCCTAGTAAAGCTGCAGGCAGGAATGGGCTGTGAGTGATGGTGGGAGGGCACTAATGCCACAGCATCTGCGTGGGTCAGATTTCTCTTGTGGTTTTAATCTATGTTCATCTGACAATGATTCTGACTTGTTTGAATTGAACGTAACCATATGTTCAGTTTTCAACAACATGAAAAAGGGCACTGGTTGTAAGCTGAAAGACAGAGAGAAGGACAGTCCTGTGTGTGCACTGCATTTGGTTCTTGATCTTCAAAGGCCAGCTTCAATTTATTGCACCTGTCAATCATCTCTAAGCACTTAGCCCATTTTTCCTTCTGTGTAAGTCACATCCATCAAACCTACTTCTGTCAAGCAGATAGTAAAAGGCATCAGCCCCTCTAAAAGGCCTCTCAAGCTAGAAGCAAAACAAGCACCTGCCAACCCGCTGGCAGCACTGCAGAATATAAATATAAATACCTGCAGCCTGCAGGGTCAGAACAGCTACAGGGAAGCTAAATGCCAGTCTGCTTTGCCCAGTGTAGATGAGAAGACCCTGCTTTCTTGTGCCTCTCAAGTTCTCCTCAGATGAAAACAGTTATCTAGGCTTCTAAAACATTTTTTTCCCCCTTACATTTACTTTGCCTCCATGCTTCAGGTGAAGGAGTTAAATCCTCCTGCAGCACATCTGCTTGATGTGCAGGGAGATCCCTGCTGGTCTCAGGCAGTCCCTGCTGCACAGCCAGAGGCAGCACAGTGAGCACTGCTGACAGGGCAGCACTGGCTGCTGCTGCACCCAATGCAAGCTCACAGCATCCAAGGGGCAAGTTCCATTCCATTTTTATCTCACATCCTGTTTCAGACAAAGGCTGAGCAGAATTATGTAGTTAGTACTCACCTGACAGATAAATATCCCACTAGCTGTAAATAGGAAACCCAATCAGTATAAGGCCATAAATATTGTTGTATGAAATAGTAACTACAGGAGGGCAGACTTCAGGCTCCGTGTTGTAAACACTGTCAGATGCAAAAAATAGGTCCTGGTTTGTATACAAGGTATTAGGCTATCAAGATGTGATTACCAGGCATATGTGTTTTAGAAGCCATTTAGTATGCAGCTGAACACTGCTTTTGATTCATGAAGGTCTTTTTTTTTTTTAAGACACAGTTTGGCAAGTTTTAGCACTTGGGTAACTAATCCCACCAGAAATACTGTAAGCATGGTTTCCATTTATAGCAAAATGGATTAAACTGATTTAGAAATACTTTATGTTGACAGTACTATTTAAAAGACTATGGACAATTTGCTACTTTCTTCTTCATGACAAAAATGAGTGGTAATCTCAAATTCTGTGCATCAGAAGGCTATCCTCTCCTTTTTGTAAAGATCAGCATAATCTTTTCCAGTAATAAAACAGAATCCCAAGCATCCTGATTTATTGTGCTTTGCTATCCTCAAAAGGCACTGAGGCATCCATGCAGCCCTTTCCAGGCAAAGTCACTGTATGTCTCTGCATGATGTTTCGCCCACTGATCATGACTGTGATTGGTAGAAGAGTTCACAACACAAGACATTATTTAATTGCCATTATTTGGTGATTTTCCATTCATTGAATGGTTTATGCTAGTGCAGCTCCAAGCTTCAAGAGATTTATGACAATGTAAAACTGATGCAAAAGGGGAAGAATCACATTCTGCTTGCTATTAACATGTCTTGTTGGAGCCTCTGTAATTACACAGAAAATTTGTGCTTTATGGTAAGAAGTATCTCTTGTAGAATTCTGTAGTAGAATAGAAACAATTCCTGAATGAAAGATGCATGTCTGTATACTTAAATACACAAGTAGTGTGCCCATCTAGAATGAAATAGAAGTATTCATAATGAACACAAAAGGGAGTTTTTAAATTCACCTGAAAGACGTTAGTCAGTAAGTGACAGCTAAGCTGTTTTCTGCTGTTCAATTGATGTCAAGCAGTTTCAGACTGTGGTTATCCCTACTGACTTTGATTAAGTTGAAATGGATTACATGTACTGAAGTAAATTACAGAGAGTTTCTTAATGACCGTAGGCAATATCCCAGCCTATTAAAGTCCCAGTTGTCCAGCAAATATACATAGGTACTTACTAGACACAGGAATTGATCTTTTGCTTGAAATATTGGAAGAGCAGCTGACTGTCATCACTCATTAATCATTAACTGTAGGATAAGGTTACATTGCTTTCTGTGGCAAAGGTGATTAGTTATTCTGCATCCCCCCAGTACACAATAACATAGCAACTATTGTTCTAGTGGCAGAACTGTATCTGCGTCTGCCAGCATCATCTGCTAACCCTGCAGGTCAGATTTGTGACACAAGTGCAATCAGCCTCCACACAGCTGTAATACCAAACAGGACAACAGCACAGAGCAAGCTGCCAACAAGCACAAGTTGTGCCTGTCCTCTCGGGCAGTGAGGTGACATCTACTGCAGGATCAGGCTGTGGTCAGTAAGCAAATCACAGGTTCTGCCCTCAAGAGTAGCAGTGAATAGTAATATTTTTCACTTACTGTAAGCACATTGAACTGGAAAACTTCAAATCCTCTGACTTTCAGCAAGCAAGGACCAAAAGCATTTTAAGCTGAAGTCAGTGAAACCGTGTGCCTTCATGATCTGATACTCAACTCACTCTGCAGTCACACTACCCATTTGCTGACTGCAGTGCATTGCAGTGAATGAATAACACCGTGATACTTTCTTACAAACTCACTAAGTTAGTGCCATGAATACTTTTGTTAATGATCCAGAACATTCCATCTGCTTTAATTATTTTTTCTCCTCTTCATATCTCAGCAGCATTAAACCACGTCTCCAATCTGCCTGGTGGGTTGGCTAGATAAGCAGATATTGTTCACCTCCCAGCATCCTACCTCTGTTCTTCCTCTAAGGCCCCTACTCACCTTTGCCACACCTTCATGTGATCTAGTTGTCCTTGAGTTACAAAACAATTATGGACACAGCAAGTGCTGTCTAAATTCAGATATGCACACACTCCATTTTCATGGAATGACAGCAAGCATCCTAATATTTACACTCTGCTTCTCATGGAAGACCAAGAGTCAGGTTCAGGTCTGTGTTAAAGATCAGACCGGTTGCTGACAAAGACCTGGATCCCCTCAAACACTTGTATGACTGTCCCTACATAAGTCAGCTATTAACCAATGGACACATTACATTAATTTATATATATGTATTTATGTGTGTGTATGTATATATATATATGTATATATGTGCATATTAAAGTTTGTGTATACATCTTGAACAAGATTTTCAGAGCAATGTCTTTATGATTTAGTGCTTTCACCAAAATAGATACATATGTCTGCTGGAATATCTTACCCTTAGGAGATTTTAAAAATATGAATAATCATGCCATATTTTTGAGATGGAGTCTTTCATTATGGCATCTTATTGCACTCTGTTATGGATACAAAAGTATCTCGAGGGCTAAGCACACTGAAATTATTCTAATCCAATTGTGCTGAAATATTTAACAGAATTTGTTGCTGTAAGAGCATTCCATTTGGCTCAGTCAAAACACAGAGCCAAAATCTTTTCAGAAATAAGAACTATGGCTTTTACCCAACTTTTGTGAAAGCAAATGGCAAGGCTATCATGTTTGAATTGGTCTTGGATTGGACTCTGCGTTGCACTACCTGCTTCAGTCAAACAAAATGAGTTACCAGTATTAATAACAGTTTACACAAGCTGTACAAAGAGGTAGCAACGATCAGCTGGTTTGCTGTGCCAGGCAGGTATCTGAGAAAAGCAAGGAAGGCCACATTTCAGTCTAACCTTTCATTAAGTGCCTGATATGCTGCACATGCAGTCTAGCTTTTATCGCCTCTGGAGTTCCATCTGACTGTGGGATGAACATACTTCCCTACATGTGTTGTTGTATTGCCTATTAATATATATTTTTTAAATTGAGATAAATGATACTAGATATATATAATTTCATATATATAGTCATTTCAGATTTTCATATTCTTGAGATCTAGATAAATTCTGATTAGATTAACTTTTCAGCCATACGTAGGTCTCAGTCATGTATCGTACATCAGAATTCCTCATTTTAAGTTATTCAGGTGCATAGCAAATATATGGCCTAGCTTTGAGAAAACAGCTATGAATGTTTCAAACATTGATGAAAATGACTGCAATTGTCTCTTAGGGCTTTGGGCATGGAAACCTCTCAGATGTTAAAAAAAAAAAAATTAAGTCCCCTCAGTTACTTGTACCAGTAGGAAATTATCTTGTGAGCACATCCCCTTAGACTGTAATAAAATATATTTTGGCCTCCATGAAGTTACTGTTAGGTGTTGATGTTGACTAACATGCTACATGTTCACACAAAACAGTGATCTGAAGGAATACAGACCCCTACGTCTGTTACTGATGATCCACGGAGATGTTTTTCCTTCCAACCTTCCTAATCCCAGTGACTTGTGTAGGGTCAAAGGCATCCTGTTTTGATATAAAAGCCCTTAGGCTCAAAACAGTAGGCTATGCTTACATTGATATTGTAATGATATTTATGTCCATTTCTAGCCTTTAAATATAACATCCTGGTTTGGAGGTTATTTCACTCACAAAGGGTTTAGAGGTGCCTTCTGATTTTAAACTTCGGTTTTGACCCAAAGGCAAACTAAGAACAAAGGGGCATAGTTAGATATTGCCATTGTCAAACCTTTGAGCACTTTGTGCTGGGTGGTGGATCTGATGGGAGCAGTTCTCCATGGCTGTTGTACACAGCTGAGATGTGTCCTGCAGTTCCAGGCTGGTAGGAGCACAGTGTATTTTTATTGGTAACAACTGTTATCACTAACGAGCAGTCTACATCAGGGGAATGAAGGAGGCAATTAGGAATTCAGAGGAGGAATTCTTAAGAGAAAAGGTGCCCTGTTAGCAGAATGTTATGAAGGGAAAATCATAAAGAGAAAAATCTACAGCAAAAACACAACTGAATAAAAAGTTATGCTCTCTAATCCTCTTCTTCTGTGGCAGTTAAATGTTTTCTAAATAGCCATACAAGGTATTTAAGGTGATGTGAACACATACATTAGTTAATATTTGAGAACTGTTTTGAAACTTCTCTGATGAAGTCCTGCTTTCAGTATTCACCTCTACTAATGGAAATCAAAGCTAAATTGTGACCACATGGTCAGTTTTATTACTGAAGTCAGAATGAGGAAACATGCTGACGGAAATCAGTTCAGAAATATTCACTGAAATATTTCCAGATTTCCTAACCTAAGGCCGATGACCCAGTTCCAAGAAAAGATAATGCAAATTTTATAAATGCAGAACAGCTGCTTTCTTTAAATCACCATGTTTGCTTTCAAAAATGGGCCAGAGAGCTTAGCACACTAATGAATAAGTTTGCATTGTTAGTTTCGAAACAACTAGCATTTATCTGTAGTCATCTTGTAAATCATTGCATTTTCAGGCTTAAAATCTTACCAAATTTCCACTTTGAAATCTCCATTAAATAGAACAGCGTTCTGTCCTGATTAGTGCATACGTAGTTGTGTATGTTCTAACAAAAACAGCTAATGCTTCCTTGACATCTCTTTTTCTGCTTTCAGTATCTAAGTCACACAAGACAGGGCTGTTAGCAAAATGAAATCAGGATGCTAAGCATAAAATGCTTTTTCTTCAGATTTCTGGGATACAGATACATAAGCTGCTGGTATGTCTCCCACCTTCCTGCATGAGATTATCTTCCACAATTCTCTATAAGAACAAACAGCAACACAACTCTCAAGAGCCCTTCTAGTTCATCCTCAAGGCTCACTTTTGGCAGTGAAGCTTTGAACTGCTATTATGCTCTGTGTGAGTAGAGCACCATTCAGTTCTTCCATAGCTAGCAGTGGGTGACATATCTTCTGGCACAAGAAACTGTTTTCAGTTAAGGTCTGTATCACATTTAACCTCAAGGAAATACTCAAGTTGTCAATTTTTGTGCCTTGTTTCAGTAGGATTCATAGGCATGTCCTAGTTCCTAGTACTTCCCTGAGGCTAGACACCTTACATGTACTCTAGCCAAAGCTCCTTCTGTGTTTGTATTGGTCTGTGAGAAGAGGGATTTTTTTTTTTTTAATCATCTTTAAAAAGCTTTAAAACTGACATAAACTGGCCTCAGGGTGATACAAGCAATGAAGTAGACTTGGAAGGTAAACTCAGAGTTCTTATACCCTATGCTGGTATAGCAAGCTTAATTTTTGCTATGTGGCTTGTGCTGAAAATATCATTTTCATCTGTGTTTCTTGCATTCCTATGAATTATGAGAGTTAGATAAAGAGTTTTCCCAATTAGAATGATAGTCCACTGACTACCTTCATGCAGAGTTCATGGGCTGTGCTACCTAAATACTCCAGGAAGTATCTGGCACTGTCAGTAATTTTATTTTCCACAAAGTGATTCATCTGTAGGCCCAGTAGCGATGGCCACAAAGCGGCTCATCTCATTCAAACCAAAGAGAAGATGATTTTTAGCAGTCTCGAAGAGGCTACCGGTAGTCTGCAACCTCATGGAAATGCCTTCAGCAAATCATTGCTCTTTCTTCTAGTAATCTCCAGCACGTAAAACAGCCCTTCAGACTATGAGAAATTGTGCATGTGCTAGAGCATATCTGAATTGCTTCAAGTTTCTGTCAAGATCTCAGTCAGTCTTCTCAATTAAAGAACGTGAAGACTTGTTTAACCTCTGCTACCAGGAGAAGTCTCTGCTTCTTAAACCTAAGACTCAGTGCCTGCTGGAAAAACTTCAGCTCTTACACAAACTGGGGCAAGAGAAGTAAGCCTTTTCACTCCCACCAAAATACATCTTATCCTAATTCAGTTTTATGCCAATGCTTGCCTTCCTTAACCAGTAGGCTCCCAGGGATGCAACTAACCTAACAGGCAACGTGCTCAAAGCTAGAAAGATCCAACCAGAGACAGCAATTCTTAACCAACTACAAGGTGACTGTGATAGCAATATAAAGCACTATTAAAAAGAAAAGCATCAGTGATAAAGCAGAACAGTGATGGCAATATGTCTTACTGGCAGTCCAATGATCACCAGGCAAATACAAGGAAGGCAGCAAGCCAAGTCTGTGGCCATGGTAGCTATCCAACAGGTCAAGAACAAAGCTGGGAACCACTACTCCTCCAGTGCAGCTCAGGAAAGGGCTGATGCCCTGAAGCTGAGCTTAAGTGGGCTGCTGGGTCCCTGGAGGGGGTGGGCAGAGGCCCCAGATGAGGCTGGTTGGGGCTATAGAGGCTGCCTGTCTTTCCTAGGGCAGGACAAAGGCTGCCATTTGTTTAGATATGATGACTTGACTGTCTCAGAGCTATAGTCTCCTCTCACAGGTCTTGCAGTAAAAATCTAGAGTGAATTTGTTGCATTGTACTACACTTGAACTACCACATGTCTTCTGTACTGTCAAGAAGCAGCACAGCTTTTCTTCCCAAGTTCTCCCTCTCCTTAACCACTCCAGGAACACGTTGCTCTTTCTTAAAGGAATCCGTGCCACTGCTGGAACCCCAGCCCATGCATTGTCCACATCCCCAGGACACGAGCAGGTCCAGTGGGATTGCTCCACAATCTTTTTAAGTTGGCTCCTGCTGCTGTACCTTCCTTCTTAAAGCAGCTCCATGTGCACTTGAGCAGAGTTTTATCCTTGTATGAGAAACAGGTGGGGGAGAAAGCCTGGTGCTGACCTATGGTAGAACTAGCAGCCCTGCTTTCCTAAAAGGGCGATAAATTGGAGCTTTGTGTGCTTGTCCCCAGTTCCACATACAAATGCATAGAAGTTGCTGATGTGTCCTTACTAAAGTATTTTACAACAGTATGTACCCTAATGAGACTTGCTTTCTGAATTTAGACTGAAATACACAGAAAACACCCCAAAATGCTGGGGGTTAGTGCTGTTTTTCCCTCTCTTGCTATGAGCCCCTTGGCAAAGCTCTACAAGCCAGTGGCCACAGCGGCTGTGTGTGTGCTCACATGTGCACATTCCCCCACGCTGGCAGCACGCAGCCCTGCCTGTTCCCACTCTGCCAGCCCAGACCTGGATGAATGGTCCCACTGATGTCAGCCCGCAGAATGGGGCCTTGTCGCCAACCTGCATAAACTGCTTTGCTCCCTGCTTTCTTCCCTTCCTCCAGCCTGGGGCGGTCGGCTCTCTCCATGCTCGGCGGCTGTAACTGGAGCTCCTCGCTGCTCGCTGTGCTGCACTTTGTTTTTCTTGGCACGCCGCTCACTGAGACACTTTAAAACAGAAAGCAAGTCAAAGCACTCTTGGCTTACTTCCTTGCTTCTTTTCTCCCTTTCCTTTCTTGAACCAACTTATGAATAGAACAATATTCTCTCCTAAAAGCATTCAGCTCCGATTCTGAGATTCGAGTTGTAAAGTCTTATTTCCCATACTCAAAAGTTGCAGATACTTGACACAGGCACAGAGGGAGAAACCCATGCAGGATTGCTGCGTGGGGACGTGAAGGTGCAGGCTCGATTTGTGGTGGAAATACAAATCCCTGTAGATCACTCGCTACGTATTTTAATGACATTTAACCATAACCAGATACAATTAATACTTGAGAAGCGGGGAGCTATTCTAAGCAGCGGGATCTGAAAGTGCTCTGTTCAACTGAAGACTTATTCACCATTCACTTCGAAATATGCTGAAAACAGTCTGCAGGAAATTAACTAAAATAACATTTTACCCAAATGGAATATTTTAATTCATGCTCATGTGAAATGCAAAGAAAATGCATGTATCTGTAAAGGATTCTTGTAAGCATAAAACAAATGATCCTTCCTGTGCTTCTTTCTCAGCACGGCCAATGCTTCTAGAAAATATGCAGGAATTTTAATCTCTCATGACTGTCTAGCAGAGAGCTTGAGCCTATATGGGGGATGGAAAATTTACATGTACCTGGAAGCAGCCATAAATCACAGTCAGCACAGTCTCTGGCTCCACAGACCCCTCCAGCAGACAGCCACGCATTGCACCTCATTCCAGACATTTTCAAGATGAGAATATCTACTTCCTTTTTTTTTTTAACATGACAACACGGCGCCTTGTGCATTCACACAACTCCCAATAATCTGTTGTCCATTTCTATGCAAGCTTCTATTGAAGAAGGGAAATAAAGCTACATTGTGTAACATGTCTTGAAGACTGTAAACTTTTCTGGTTGCACTTGTAATGCCACAAAGAAAATTTAACAGCCAAAGGCCTTGGCAGTTTTTTTCATTATTTAGATTCACTTCTGGGTCGTGATCACTGATGCAGGCAGCCCTGACAAGCACAGCACTGCCAGCTGGGGGTGGGGACGGGGGGTGGCTCTGGTCCCTCCCCAGAGCAGGCGTGTGAAATGGGCAGGAGTGGTCCTGAATCTCATTAGGACAAAACGTTGGAGAATGCTATGTTTGGTAAGAAGATGCTGTCTTTTAAACTCGTATTCTAAAAACCAACAAAACCTGGTTTGAAAGATATTGCTAAATAAGTCTCCATCATTTGTTCTGTTTGAACTCAATGTAGTGTTAATAAATGTAAACAACTGCCTTTTATTAATAAGAAAATAATTTTAATTACTGGTGCCTCTGCTTAATTTGATGAAACTGTTTTACATCGCTGGTATGTGTGCTCAGGGGATGGTACTTATTAAAGAAGTAAGCGTATGCCAATGGATGGTAGTTATTAAAAAATCAGTGTGTGCCAAAAGCTGTCCAACCAGCTTACTGTTGAATAAGGGGTGGTATAAACATTTGTGTTTAACAAACAGGAGAGAATTAAGGCAAAAGCAGTAACATTGGACTGCCACACAATGTGTTTCTTCTGTAGAACTGGTCTTCAAGATCACAATATTGACTGTTGTTTAATCAGACTGTTTTCATGAGTTTCTTCTATATGTATGAGATTGTATCCCCAGGAACAGCACTCTCATACATAATGCTGTGGAGTCAATCTTGCAAACAAGGGTAGCAGGCAGTGCACGATGTGTGTGCGTATATGTCCTCGTGAGCACTGGAGTGCCAGAGAGCATTTTAACTGCATAAAATGAGACATGCTTTCAATCAGTGAAGTCTTTCCAGTGGCTGTTAATAGCTCAAAATGAATCCCTAACAAAGAAAAACATTTTAGAAACTTTCTGCTCCAGTATTTCTCCTGCGACTGTGTTGTCTTCTGTTGCATGGACCTCCTTCTGCTCCGCTGAAACTCCCAACAGCTTCTCTTTCACTGTTGCTTGTGCTGTGCAGTGAGTTACCCCATCTTCTGCAGCTAAAATGAGGGAACCACTCATTTCCAGATGGGAAGACAGAGTACCTCTGGCTCAGAATATTAGCAAATACCACAATGACAACTCATTTTATGGATCCTATTGCTGTAGGAAGACACAGATGAAATCTGACTGCTTTGTATGATCCTGGCTACTTAACAGAGATGTGGGAGAGCTTGTAGAAGAATGGGTCACAGGAGAATACAATTCTGTGTAAAAAACTGGAGGAGTCACACCCCACACTATCCTTTTGCCAATTTAGAATACAATTATAGAGAAGAGGCTTTGCTCGAACCACACACATTGAAAAAAGTGGAATTAGAGGGAAGTGATTAAGAGAAGGGTTAAGACAGGAAAGATGTAAAATGCAGCCTCCTGGGCTTTGTTTAGAAATGTCTGGCAAGCGAGACTTCCATAACAAGTCAAAAAGCACATATGCATTTTGAAGCCATGACAAAATACATGTTATGCTCAGTAATGTTACACTTTGGCAGTTTCGGTTGGTTTTAATTAAGTTTATACATTACATGTATACATGCAGATACACAAATGCATGGCCCAAGTTAACTGTTTATCGCCTGATTTTGAGGAGGTTCATAATGCAATGGCATCACAGCATTTTACCACTGAAACTTTGATAACCACATTTTCTCTCAAGACAATCTCACATTACTTACTGCATTGCATATGAACCAGGGAAAAATAGCTCAGAAGAATGGAAATTATCCTCCACCTTAGGGTGATCAAAGAGGTAACAAAAACTGCAGGTCCAGTAGCTTCTGTTCAGACCTCTCAAGTATAAATTGAGTCAGTGAAAGTTAGTAAATTTTTTAGATAGCCAAAAGTAAAAAAAGATGGAGAATGATCAAGTGCTTAACTTGCACTGAAGTAGGTATATATGTTGTGAGTCCAAAAGGCTACTTTTTTCAGAGCCAGGCACTGTAAAGCTGGAAGGACTAAAGAAGACTAAAAGTAATGAGAGGTTGCAGTGATAGTTTTATGTGTTATCTTTCACATTACTTCCACTTGCTTGTTTCTTTCTCCATGTTGGCTGAGTGCCCTGTAACATCTCCCACCTCGTTGGAGTGTCTCAGAATAAGGACAAACTCCACTGGGCTCTCTTCTTGATGAGCATCTTCTACGTAGTCACTGAGAGCTGCTGGAAAGGCCCTCGCTTTCTGAAGTAGGAAAATAATCCTCCACAATGGAAGTCTTAAAATACAATCCAAATAAGCAAAAAGATGTCCTCAGATTAAAGTGAGCTACTTTGGCATAGGCCTCTGAGCATTAGTTCCTGCCAGCAATACTTAGAAAAAGCAGAAGTCTAATTAGGACAGAAGGACTGATGTGAGTATTGGCCTTACTTTTATAAATCCTTCAATGTTGCTCCATTTAACCCTGCCAATGAATCATTTTCTTTGATCTTGCACTAACAGGATTAAAATCAACTTGTTAAAATTGAATCCTGAGGTCAGAGTGAAGATTCACTGAGGCAGAACTTTGTTAGTTACTGTGTTTTCTTTTAGAAAAGCAAAAAGTATTTTCTATGGGTTTTCTTTTTCCAGCGAGGTTTTATTTCAGATTTCTTTAATTATGGTGGTGGATACTACTGATAATTTTACAGTCAGCAATTTCTTTCTTAGTTATGACTCGGAGCTGTTTGTCATCCTTCACCTCTTCAGTCTCTGGCCGGAAAGGGCTCTGTCCCCAGCACGTCTTGGCATCTTTGTGTTCAGGAGGACTGACACTGACAGCCCCTCTGGCAATCGCTGGAGCTCCTACACTGTTCATAATGGAAATAAGTGGAAGTTTGAAAATTATCTTCACAGCCTTGGTACTTCCTTGTATCACATGCATGCTTGAAAAGTAAAGCTGAATTGCTTAACAGAGTGAATCCATAAACAAACCACAATAGATCAGCTTTTGCATGGTGAAACCATATGGAAGTGGTGCCTGAGATTGTCTGGCAGGTTCCAGTGCAGTATATAATGTTACTGGAAATCTCAGAGTTACAGGGAATCCTACCCCAATTTTGTAACGAGCACTAAGCTATAAAGCACTATATCATTTGATTCCAACATCTATACAGAAATTTTATGTTTGAAGCATTGGCAGCAGCCTTGAGGCTACTCACATTAATAACAACCTCTGTAACGACGTTTACTGCTACACAGAATTTAATAGGGAAATTAAACATAGTAGTGGGTTCATTATTTATTAGTGGCCTTACGTAACAATTTTATTTTTATTAGCAGGGGTGTTATATTGTAAAAACTGCCTATGTTATGAAGTACAAAACTGTGCTATAAACCTCTGTGTGGAGGCCAGTCGACCACGTGCAACTGCTGCATTCCAGAATCAACACGCTAACTTAGTCTCATGTCTAACATCATTTAGTATACAGCTAACATGAGTAAGTCATGAGAGACATAAAGGGTTCATATTTATGTAGGAATCATGAACTTTCCTCCTTTACAATAAGTTGTCATGGAATATATGAGCCTGGAAGTAATGCGAAATGAGTAAAGCGCAGCCATGAGATTAATTCATAGCAATTATTTCATACAGATGAAATACTGTAACAGCTCAGCACTGTTTTAGGAAAATGCTGAAGAATCTCTTTTATAGAAAAGCCTTGAAAAGCTGTCATCATGTCATTAGTTTGTTGGAAAAAAAATATGGTCAGTTTAAAAAATTATGGGTTAGGCTTTTAGTTATTGTAAATCTTGGCTTTTTCTATTCAACAGAAAAAGAGCACTCAACCAGAAGATCTGTCCTATTCTTTCTTTTGTTTTGACTTCATCTTTTCCTTTTTGTTACAACCAAATTAAAAGAGATTTCTCATTTTTCACATTACTTAATTTGTTTGAAAGCTGCTTGACTATTTACTCTCTTATTCCAATTAAGAATCTGTGGAGTTATGGGTACTGTTTATTTGCCTAGTCAGTTGGCTCGGTTTCTGATCCGCTTTAGTATTATATGCTGAAGTCCTCTGAAGTCATATAATATTTACTTGTAGCCTTGCTTGGGTGCAAATGAAAATCCAAATTCACATTTGTGACTTACTGAAGATTAATCAAATCCAATACACAATTCTGAACAAGGCAAGATGTGGGTCAAATTGGCTTCCCATAAGATTTTGTTAGAACTGAGTACAGAGTTAAGTAGGAAAAGTAGCATTATTTTACCCTCTGATTGCATTAATGTGTTCTGCATACCTTCAAAACTCTTCATTACTGAGTATTTATACCAACAGTATAAATATTGGTGAATAAATTAGTGGCTCACAAAGTTGACTGGCAGTGATAAAATTTCCTTACGACTAAAAAAATATGCTGTTTCTAATCAGCATAATTTATAAATAGTTCAGGGTGCACTTTGAAGAAGAAAGAAGATACTAGCATAGAAAATGAGAAGTACATTTAATCCATAAATATTTACATTGTGAAAGACGTTTTCTACTAAGATGGAAAAATACTTCTAGTTGCAAAAAGCTGCTGTCATCTTTTCACACTTTCAAACTAATGGCCGATGTGTTGGTAAGAAGCTGGCTTATTTCTCTGGACCATCTACAAATAAGTATGAATAAGCAAGTTGTAAAAGTTCCAAGCTCACATCAAAATACCAGTAACAGTTTAGGGCAGAGATTCCAAATGAATTTCCAGTACCCTCATGTCACAGAGCCAGCCATTCATTTCAGTGCATTTCACGTCACAGAAAGGCTGCTGGGATTAAAACATCAGCATGAGTGCTCTGTTAAACCCGAATAGATGCCCCCAAGCTGTAAAGTAACTCTGAAGAGCAACCCTGAACAGTGGATGTGCTTTTGATCAGTGGAAGTGCTTTTGCTGTGAGTCTTAACATGTGGCAAAGCTTAGGAGTATAAACGAAAGTGCAAACTACCAGAACAAAAACTAGTAAACAGTTCTGTATTGAGGATAATTTCAGGTTGCACCACTTCAAAATACAGGTTTTTCTCATGATGTTTATCAGATCTGACTGCAGACCCCCTCCAATAAGAGGAAGACTTCATTTAGAAACCACAGATGGAAAGTACAGAGACCATCGTGGAAGTTTATTAAGAAGATAATTGCACGTCTTGATTTGTACTGCCTAACTCAGTACACTGTCCCACAGACTGAAGTGATCAGGATGCAGAGAGAGGATTTCAAGGAATGAAAAGTTTGGGAGCATATTTTTCCAGCCGTTACTTTTAACTTCCAAGTTTAGTAGCAAAAAGTGTTCAGGTTAACGAGAGAATTGAAGTATGAGAAGAAAGTACTTTAGTAGTTCTTGGTTGCCATAAGAAATGGTAACTCAAAGAACATGCTTATCTGTACTGAAAAAGAGACTCCCCCAGATTACATCTGTTTACAACAGAAAAGCACCAATTCAAGTGGAATGCAGCTACAGAGAAGGAGACACAGTTCAGAAAACCTTGCGGTGCCTTCTAGTTGAGATGGGATAGCCTCTCAGTTATTGCCAAATTCTCTTTTAAACTGAAAAGCATATCTGAAATGCTGTAAAGCTGGGCTCTACAGCCCTTAATGTAGATCCTCACTGTCTAACGAAATCTAGATCCCCACCTTAGGCACCCAGCTACCTGCTCAGTGCAGTGTGAAGAAGTAAGCACGTGCACACACAGCACAGCACAGAGCTCACGACAAGCTGCCTCCCAGCACCTCATGATTTGTCCCCTTCGTGCACCTGAACATGACTTCCACTGCTGAGTCAGCATTACAAATGTCACAGTTATCCTTTGGTTTTTAGAAGTTTGAAGGAGAAAGTGGTACGTCATCTTGAATGTTAGCGTCTTCCTCAAGAGGCAATAATAAAAGTGTCGGTCAGATACTACCCTAATAACACATTCAGGCATGCCAGCTTTCCATAGGGAACATGAAAGCTTGCCTAAGGAGAAGAAACAGTGAATATCAGAGTAGCTTTTTTCTCCTGGCTTTGTAGCATTATCCCCAGATAAGAAATATTATCTATATTGGTTTATTGCTTTGTATAATCCTTGTTAACTACCCACTTGAAGCTTCTCTGGAAGTCACAAAACTGATGTTCATATCCTTCCTGTGTCTTGTTTCTCTTTCAAATGCATTTTCAGTGCTCTTTAACACTTTAAAAATTACATCAGCATTTTCCTGTGAACCACAAGGGGAAAAAATCAGGTAGTTTTAATCTTTACTTCATGAAAGCAGTCACCGGGCCGTTTGAGGGATTAACCAAGAGGAGCTTTAAACTCGCCACAGATGGAAGCATTGTCCCACCAGATCCAATGGAGCATGAAGGGCCGCAGCCGCTGGTGGCAGCTGTGTTAGGCAGTGCTCTGCATCACATGCTGCTTGGGGCTGTGGTGGAAGGCCTTGACATCAGACAGAGCTGAACTCTGACCTTGGCCCTTGCAGCCTTGATTATCAACAAAGCAATTTGTTAAGGGTTACTTTGTGTGCAGTTGGGCATTTAGGAATTTCTAAAGCAAACAGCAAGGAACTACAAATGCACCACCTACAGAGGGCTTTCATGTTTAATTCATGAAGCACACGTTATGCACAAATTACATTAAAAGATGGTTAAGTTGTACATGGAATGGCTCAACAGCTAGGACAGCTGTGTATTCTTTTCTTTATTTCTGTGATCAGATTCAAATCTCCACTCTGGGCATAGCAGTGCTGGCTGTAATGAGCAGCTTTCAGCACTCCTGTGCTGCTGTATTGTCAGCCAGTACTGCTCACGGATTACTGACACTGTCTGAGCTTTGCTTTAAATACAGAATGGCTAATTTTGCCACAGTTGTCCCATTTTGTGGAGTTTTCCCAAACGTTTATTAATCTTCCCACTGCAAAGCGAGATGATACTAGGAGGCAGGAAAAATACACAAAAAAGTCATCCTGAGTTGGGTGACAGGTCAGAGCTGACAGCTCTTAAGCACTACCCCTGATCTCTCAGGGCATTTGGGGTTGTGTGGGCACTTTGAATGTGCAAGCAGGAATGTGAACAAAAAGTGAAGTTGTGGGGTGCCAGCACTCCCACGGATCATCCAGATTAGGGCAGCTAGTTGGGTATTAGCACATCAGGGAACATTCAGCTTTTGGCCACCTGTGAAAAGCTCATTTGGAGCGATATGCTCAGCTGAACACCAGACCAGCACAGCAGTGCTGCACTGTTGGAAAAACAGGCTGCATTTCCTCCCAGAGCCAGCCCACCATGGTCCACCTGTATGTGATGGGAGAGGCCTGAAGTCCCAATTCAGTGTGCAAAGCTATTTTCCCCTATGTACATTTTCACAAACAGATGGGCATTTCTTTTTTTTCCTTGAAAATTGCTCCTTAAAACTGAACATGAAGCAAATATCCTGCACTGACAATTTCAGCTTCCTGGGTAAAACTGGTACAGTGCAAGTAAGTGCACTTTACTATCAGAAAAGTTATCAAAGATGACAAATTGTGGGTATTTGTCCCAGTCCTACCTAAAATTCATGATGTTCAAAAAGGCACTGTGAAATACTGTTGCTCAGGATCCCCCAGTTCAAGCTATATGTAAAACTGATGGAAATTCTCAGTAATGCTTATTCTGCAGCCAGGCATTGAACAAGGCATACTTATGTTGAGAAATATTCCTATGACTCTATTTCAGTCTTCCAGAAAGTGGTAAGAATGAAGCAAGAGGGATAGCAAACCCATTAATTACAGCAGTAAATTGAGACTGGAGGGTTGCACGTGAAAAAATAGACATCCAGACAGAAATGGCATGTGGGATATGGCACAGAAGAGGAAACCAGCAGAGTGATGCTGAAGCCAAGTGGAAATACAGGCAGGATGCAAAGAATCGGGCCTCAGCAGAGCATGCCACAGCCTGGGGAAGTACTGTAAGTGTCCTTCAGCCCTGAGTGTCCCTGGTGCAAGGACCTGCTTCTGGGTACCTCCTGCTGCAGTCCTTACAGGTGATTTCAGTAGCTGACAGAAATAAGTAGATCTGCAATCGATTTTTTGGTTCAAATCTGATGTTCTTTTTATTTAATTTACCATTTTTACTTATGAACTGATGAACAGTGGATTTTCATTTAATAGGACAAGTTTCTTTAAATAATCTACTTAGGATAGAAGTGCATTTTTTGTCATGAAGAAATATTTCTGTTCCCCAGTGTCTCAGGAACACCACAGACTTGAAAGCATAAGTATTTGTTGTATAAGCGAAAAAAATGTGCATGGTAATGCACATTTCTTGATTGTTTTCCTTGAAAATATCAGCTAAACTTTCCAAGGGAATATATTTTAAAAATCCACATTGGTTGATTAGAAACAAATCAAACCAGATGCACTAATAGCCTTCATATGCAAATTCCCAAGCTAGACTAAGTCATACTTTGGAACTCAAATTCTGTAGCAGCCTGAAACCTGGAGACTGAGAAAATATGTTCTATTCTCTTGTCACTAAGCATTACCCTCGAATAAACTCACACATTTTATGGAGCTGCCCAGCAAAGGGTGCATTCTGTCTTGTGTAGGCTACACAAAGGAACTCTGCACGTGTTTCCAGCTTTCAGACTGGCAGCTCTGCCATGTGCCGCCCTCCCCTAGTTGGGTATTTACTGACAAACCAGTCTCTAATTCGTGGAGAAAGGCATTTTGGATTTGCAGCTATATGTTTGTTTAGATGTATGAAGTTACTCTCTGAAGTTACCTGCAAGTTCAGGACCTGTGTTGTCTCAGAGTAGCAAACATGAGCCACATGTGAATACTGAAACTGACGTGCATACAGTAGTGTAGCATCAATGCCATTCCAAGAGGGAATCTATAATGAGTGAGATATATAATGAACAGGAATCACTGTAATGGTTGTAAGTTTAGTATATGGTATCATTTGCTGAACTACTTTCGTGTCATTCTGCCAAAAAAGGATTTTTCATAAATACTGTAATTGAAATGGTTTGTTAGATACTCTTTTTTTAATTAATGCTGGACCGTTGAGGTGATGGATTGGCTCAGTTTGTGAGATCCCACCTAAATGATACACATTTAAATGTGCCTGGGAGAACACTCTTGAGCCTACAAATACATGGAGCAGGTCTTTAAGGATACTGATTTATACCAGCACAGGAATCATTTCCCTTCTGACAAATAATGCCTGTAAATACTGAATGGAAGCTGAAGTATTCAGCATTTGAATATTTGCGAAAACATCTTGAAGAAAACAAAAAATTAAAAGGAAACATCTCTGTTATTCAGGGTGCCTTTGCCCAACTCTGCACCCATTTCAGTCCAAGAAAAGACTCCTGTGAGTTATCTGCTTTGACCCATATGGCACTTAGCAAAAGCTTTCAAGGGAGGTATCACCCATTATGAAAAAATAATTATTTGGCATTAAATAGCATCGTATTTTCTGATATGGTGGCTTTTAAAGTATTGGCCCCTTGCTATAAATTTCATTTGATTACAAACTCCTTTTTAATGTTGTATTTCCTATCACATATGCAACTAACATAGATTATCAGCTTATAAATCTGAGTTAATTAAATTGGAATATACCACAGAAAGCAATCTCTTTCTAAATACAGACCTTTTGGGTTCTGAAAATCCCTCTTATTAGGAATAAATGCTGTTACTTCAAAGGAGCTAGTGAAAACCAAGTGCTCTTTCATTTTTAATAAAGAGATTTTCTGGTCTAAGGAGGCACACCTGATATTGTTTGCATCCAAAGTAAGTGGTCTGTAAGAAGCGGCCCAATGGAAGTTTAAGCCTGCTTTCAAGGGTCATCGGCTTTTCTGACTGTTACTTGATCTGTTTAGAACTGGCTAATTTGTTAATCAGAGCAAAGCTTCGAACTTACTGTGATCACCTCCTGAATGCTGTTTTCACACACTAATCATTAAAGCAAAAATTCTATATGAGATTGTCATATGCTTTACTAAAAGACAAATACATTAACATCTGGTGTAATGTTAGATCATGCCTCAGATGTCAGAAGTTTGGCCTGTTCATACAGGGATTTAAAACTCATTTTCTCCTCATATTTTGCATCAATGATTTTCCTTTTCATCTTACATACTACGTATCAGATTGAGTTGATTTTCATCTCTCACCGGTTTATGTCTGTGTGTTTCAGTGGAATTAATGCCTACTCAGATGGTGTGTAATGCAAAACAGACTTACTATTCCAGTGTATCCTAAGGCCAGTTTGTGTGGTTGCAGAAAGCATCTCAAAATGGCAGACAATTTCAGGGTTTGGCTGTATGAAAAAGTCACCGTGATAGAATTTGAATCTGACTTTAAAAAAAGAAACAAAACACAGTAAATTGGTGCCAAACTCCAGGTTCCAGTTTGAACTTTCCCATTTAGCTGAGCTGAACCCTTTCCTAAGAACTTTACGTTAAATCACAATGTTCCAGTCTTCAACAACAAAGTGTCCAGACAAACTTCTTACTTACATTTTGCGAGAAGAATCTGAGTTGTACCAGTTTCATTTTCTTATATAAACTACTTCCCATGTAACAATATGCCTCTGTGTGTAGGGGAAATAGAGAGAAAATTGTGGAATACAACATGTATGTCAGCTGGAAAATAAGTGACCTGCTTCTAAGAATATTTATGCATTTTCTCCTGACTTGGCTTGGAGAAGAAAACATCTTGACAAAACATCAGCTGTGAGCAGGATGTTTCTGCCATCGAAAATCCACATACTTGAGAGGCTTCTGGAAAAATTAAATGCTGTAGTTTAGAGTTCGGAGAGTTTATTGGAAAGGCATCTGCCCTAACATCCGCCAAGCAGGGACTGCTTTCCAGAGCAGTTATCATGCTCTGCCTGTTTGAACCGGTCACTTAGGAGTTACCATAATAGTGTGTGCTCTCAGTTGTTTTATGCATAATTAGCTGGCGAGAGAAATACACTGTGAAATCGTTCATAAAAAGCACTTTCACACTTATATGTATTTCCCAGGTTTTTTAGACCCCCTGCCAGTAGGATGTTTGAAAAGGAAGATATGTTCACCCCATAATGTCTTCATCTTCTGGGCGCATATAAATCACTGGGAAAAAAATGCTGTAAAGTCCAGAATCATTGTTCTTTATAGTCTTTCCAGTCTGGAAGTCAGATACATGACTGTAGACCAGTCTCATTGCATGAAATAAAATATTTCTCCGGAACACCACGGTTAGTCTTTAACTGATTTACTGTAGTTAAACAGTAACAGTGAGAGTGTTCATACTACCAAGACTGGTGGCAAAACCACCCTTACAAACAAGCCATTCACGAGAGCAGGGGAGCCTTGGAACAGTCTGAGCTTTTTCTCAGCACTGCACTGTGGGGCAAGACTAGCAAGGAAACGTCAGCCCAGCTCTGCAGTCCAGCTGGAATAAATTCTCAAATGAAAGCTCTCAAGATACCAAGTAAGACCATTCGTGTTTTGAACGTTACGTGGGGAAAGATCAGTCTCTGCATGAACATCTGCAGCATGGGGAAATCACCACAATGCCCTGGCAGCCTTGCTGTGCAGGAGATGAAAAACATGAGAATCCCCAGCACTGAGGATAGTCGGCATCGCTGCACTGCAAAGTGAGGTGAACAAGAGCTTCTCTTTCTTGAACTGGCTAGAGAGGGGAGCTGACAAATAAAAATAATGAGGATTATTAGATCTGTTCATGGTACGTGAGCTACTCTTTCATTCCATCCATTTCCACTGCACTGGTTAAAATATTTTTAAAAAGCAAGTTACTGAATGCTTTGCTAAGCTCCCACTTCACAGAAGGAGTCTTCTTGTCTGATAGGTGATGATCTGTTTTTTACATGAAAACTGTTCCAGTGGAGATAGCTTGAGGAATAGCATCTCACCCACTTTCACCTTTCTCTGTCCATCCTTATGGTGAGCACCCCTTCCCTGCTGCTTGGCACCTCGTTAAGTTACACTGTGCTACTGGTGGATAGGCAATGCTGATACAGTTTTGCAAACGTCCAGAGAATGTTTTATATGAACCATGGTGGCATTGAACTACGCATTATAATAAGAATTTGATTGAAGACTTTGGGTATTTCATGCAGTAATTCTGTGGTACTTAAATACCAGACTGCCCGATTGCTTACGCACATATTAGTATCTATCAAAGCCAATGGCCTTTCAAAATGTCTGCACTTTTGCACAATTATTTGTGTCAACACCAAAGAGAGCTTAAGTATGGTGGTAGCTGGGGGCAAATGGGGCCAGCAGAGCCCAGCCGTGTTCCTGCCACGCTGCAGCTCAGCTCCAGGGTTCCCTACAGGGCACTGGGCAACTGCTGAGCCTGAAACTTCATCTCACCATGAAGAAACACTCCTCCTTAAAGCAATGATCAGAGCGCAAAATAAATATCCTATATGGGGTGGAAAGGATAAAGCAATGGTGATTTAATAACAGTGCCACATGCACAGGGAAATCTCAGCTCAAACCCCCTCTCTTTTAGGCTCTCATGAGTAATGCCCAGCACTTCCCTTTGGAGAGGCATTTTGCACAGCTGAAGCCTGCTCAGAACAGGTGGTCAGGGTTGTTTTGGTGTTTGTTTGGGGGAGCTTTACAGCAGAACTACAGCTGCCATGTTTTAGTTTTCAGCACATTCAGAAAACAGAAACAAGTAGTCTTTGTAGAGCTACAGTCAGTCACAATAAGCCAAGTTTTACACTGATTCAGTGTGTGTGCAGTTCTCACCAAGGGAATTTCTTTTGTATGAGCAGTAGGGTTTTTCTGATTGCTTTTTGTGCTCAGATCACAGCTTTGAAAGCTGTTGACACACATGCACAACAGACTTTCTCTTTTATTTTTTATGCCCAATTGAAAGCAGCTTTTCTTTCCTTAGATTTATGATATCTTGTTTTTCTTGAGTATTAAAATACTTTGAGAAAAGACAGAAAAATATCTTAATTTTCCATAGGCAATATGTTTTAGCAGAAAACTGGTGAATATTTATTTCAACCCAAACAGTGAAAGCTATTAGGACACAAAACTACAGTATGAGCAAGCAAGCTGTACAAAATAGCGTTAGGCAAGAGAAACATGGAAACAGCTCCCAAACCTGAACAAATTTTCTGGAAAAGTTTAACTTTGCTTGTAAGCATGTGCAGCAGGATGCACACAGGATGTGTTTATCATGTCCTTTTAATGAATCTGTGCTATTATCTGGAAATGAGTTCAAGCTGCATCTTCTGTCCCTACAGAATGCAACAGAGCCCAAGTCTTACGTGGGAGCTGGAGAGCCACTCCTTGCAGCAGAATCAGCTTTCACCCTCAAGCTCCCACCTCTCTTCAGAGATGTGCCCAAATGCTACTTGGAGCTCCTGGGATATCTGTTCTGAAGTGCATGGTTTATGCCTTTCATGTGGTGTTTGCCAAAAATGAGGAAAATATTCAGGTTTCTGATCATAGGTAGCTCAGAATACTGAAGAATACTGTTTTATCTGCAGGTCTGTAACTCTGCGTGTGTCCTTCAGATGAATTTAATGGTCTTTAGTAGAATTCCCTGTTTTCAGGTTTGCCTGCTTGTGCTCCCTGCCCCATTTGTGCCAAGTTCCACAGTCAGCCAGTTCAGGTCTTCATTCAGCTCAAGACTGATGATGGACATTAAATCACAATAATAATTACATTATTATCCTTAGAATCAGGAATTCTTCTCAATTCAAGGGCATGGTTGTGAGTCTTCTTGACATAAAAGTAAGCTCGACCAATGTGGCAAAAATAATTATGCATGTGGTGTGCAGTTTCTTGGAGGAAAGCCTGAGGATTTGTCTACAATTTGCATCTTGCCCCTTGGCTTTTACATAATTAGGTACATCTCTAGGTTTGTTTTTCAAATTGAGACCGTGAGAGGAGTCGCAGTGAATTCCTGTGTGAGCCCACAGGGCTCTGTCTGCCAAGGTGCAAGGCTTTTCCCAGGAAAGGAAACAAAGCCTTCATTTTAGTTAACTTAATAGTGCGTCCTTTAGAAAAGATGGGAGAATATGTTAACAAGGAATAAATATAACAGAAACTGAGAAATCTAATTTGTATATCCGATAGAATGATCTTCTTGGGTTTTAAGCTTTTAAATCATAAGATGTTCTTGGAGGGGAAGTCAAGTTCTCATTTTAGGGAAAAACATCAAGATGACTAAGATTGCATGCATTTAATCTAACTCCACCGATGTTTATAGCGCTGGACACACAGTGTTTTACTGCCATAAGATGAATATTTATTAACAATTCAGAATGATCTGTTCCAAAGCGCACAGTGCTCTCACAGTGATGTTTTACCACAGAAGTCCAGGTGTTTCCTGTCTCAGCTTGGAACAGCTGTGAGCTTATGATAGGTTTACTGAGCAATGCTTTTATAAGTTTAATGTGCAGCAAAATAACATTTTACTCTATCTTATCCCTGAAAATGCAGATGATTAAAATCTTTAATGATGGTATTGCCTAATGTAACGTGGAGGATGGACTTGATGTGCACAGGGAATAGCCATCATAATTAATTTCAACATCCCTACTGTAGTTTCTGAAAGGTAGAATAGGAAAGTGAAGAACTCTGTGGAAATCGAGTTTTTCTGCATCGTGTCTCCTTGTGACATTTACGTTGAAGGCAATTCCAACTGAAGTATTTGGAGCTTTGTTGAACTGTCCAGCTAGGCATACAAGCCCATTTGGTTGCTTGCATCTAAGCAAAGTGTTTCAACTCCATTAAGGCAACCTGCCTGAGCTGTAATACATATATATCCAATACATCCAGAAAGAATTTTGATTATGACCATCCTTGTAGGAGATTGCAGCTCTCCACTCTCCTCACCCAGAGGGCTGTGAAGTCGCAGTGAGAGAGCAGAGCTGACCTGACGAGGCCATGCTGTACACTGCAGTCCCTCTCCCAGCCCAGCACTGGGGGCTGCCCACACAGGCGGCTTTCTTTGGGAGAAGCAGGAGCAGGGAAACACACACTGAGATGATGCACGTGGTGCCCTGACATACAGCAGCCGGAGCATCCGTGCTCCAGGAGCAGAAAAACTCCCAGGGCCAACAGTTGTCATGTAGCTCTCATTAAAGGGTTAGAAACTTTGGTTTTCACAGTGATTATAATCTTAATAGAATTTTACTTACATCTGAAACCTGTCATTATAGAGCTTGAACTATAGAGTGCATTGTGCCAGCATTTCCTCATTACCAGTGTATGTATCCAAGCCACTGAGCACATGTCCAGCAGTAAGCAAACTGACCTACTTCTCCAAGTTCCCAGATGGAAAGTTTTACCTTAGGATTATAAATGCGTGCCATGTTTAGAAAGTATGCTCTTCTATCTGTTGGTTTACAGAAGAAATCAGGTTTTTGTTTATTTCTGCCTATTGCCAGTAGGCCAGTAAATCTCCCAAGCTGTAGATGTTCTAAGAAACTCAGAGCTGTACTTCTGTGCACTGATGTGATCGGAAAGATTTCAGCACTGCTCAGCTGCTTACCAGGTTCCTTTCTTTTGAAGAGCCAACCTTGCCGGTAGCTGAAATCATGGGTTGAGTTACAGGCAATGGAAAGTGGTTTCCTTCAGAGGGCTTCCCTGGGAGACAAATATCAGCGGGGCAACTGCTGAAAGACACTGGCCATTATTCAAAGTTCATTATAATAAGAAGAAATTAAAAGAAGCCAGGAACAAGCCAAGGGAAACCAATTAATGCCAATTAAGGCGGCTCCCAGCTAAGTTAGCTCTGTGCTGTAATGCTGTGAGCGTGTGGTGGAAAGGAGGAAATTCCTCCTGGCCGTGCCGGTGCTCGCAGGGCTCCTGCCGGCTCCAAACCCAGCCCACTACGTGGTGCTTTGGAGGCTGCACACCATTTTAAGAACTGCTCTGTGAGTAGGAGGGAACAAAAAGCCTGGGCAAAATCCTAAGCCAGGAAATGAAGATATTATTAGAAAGCCAAATTATTTGGTGACATTCTTGCCACGTGGAGAGAAGAAAAGTCGCTCTGAGAATACACTCATCAGAAATCACACCACGCACCCAGCACACTGCTTTTCCCGCGGTGCACAGGGCTCCGAGAACTTCAAACCCCCTTTCCGAGGAGGCCGTGACGTTGTACTCTCGCTCCGACCTCCGTTCCCTCCCGCTCCCATCGCGTCCCAGCGGATCCCAGCGGATCCCACCGCCGCCGCAGGCCGTGCCTCGGCAGCCACCTAGCGGACAGGGCCCGCGCGGCCGCTCCGCAGCGCAGATGTGGGGCTGCAGCGGAGTCACGGCGACTCTTTTTGCATAGCTGGGACGGGCGGAGAGGGAGGGCCCGCCGCATCCCGTCAGCTGGTGCCTTCTCGTTGCCGTTGCTTGTGTGCATCGGGTGCTCTGAGGGAGGCAGGCAGCGCGTCTGGGCCTGCAACGCGCTGGAGTTTTCCTAACTTCTGCCAGCTCTCCCCTTTGACTTCTTTTTCAGTCTCACATAATTTTGAAGCTGTTCATGCTATGCTTAGGAATAGTGGATATCGGGAGCAGTATTATGCAAAGCATCCTAGTCCTTATATCAAGAAATGTATATAAGAATAGTGTCCTTATCCATGCATGTTTTACCCTGCGTGCCCAGGAAGGTGTGTCAGACACCCCGTTACGTTCTTCTGCTACAAGAAAGCCTTTCTGGAGGCTGAGCAAGGGCCCTGCCATGCATCCCCCCGTTCAGCTCTGCCCTCAGGAAGACAGCCCCTTGTTATTTCAGGATTTGCTAATTGTTCTTTTGATTTGGAACGCTGGAAAGGAGCGCACACCTACCCCTCTACTTTCGCTGACTCCGGCTCTTTTTGGCTCAGGCACCCCAGGGAAGTGGTGATTCAGCCATCCAATGATGGAACAACGCGGGGTTTAATGAGTAACACATTCGTACTTTCCATTCTCGGTCTGAGAAAAAGGCCTATAAATAAAGCAGATTTGCTCTAAGATCAAGAAAACCTTTTTCATAGCTTTTCATTAAATTTTAAATTGGATGTACAGGCAATTATGGATGAAAATGTTAAATACCCTATAACCTATGGATATGACCTAGTTTAATAGAATTTTATAAATGCTTGAATTCAATTAAATAAAAACTTTTTGTGTAACGTTTAAACTGTTTGCTTAGTTCTCCCCAGAGCTCACAGTAGGTTACTGCGAGCCAAACAGCATTACGGCATTTGTTTAAAATGCCAAAAGGCTTAGGATAGATCCCATACACTTCTAGCTGAATCCCTAGTCACCAAACAGCAATTTCTGGGCAGAAGCTGCTGTATTAAATAATTGCTAGCTAATAAATATATTTTAGACACATTATAAACCTGGATGATAAACCTGCTAGAGTAAATGAAATGTTTATTGCAGAGAAATAGAAAATTTGCTGTTTTGACCTAGGTGCGTTGTCATGGAAACCAAAATCTTTCTTGTGCCATAAAAAATCTGCTTGTCATCTGATTTGAGCTAGTTATTTGCACAGGTGGTTTTCTTAGCAGACAAGTACTTAGTAAAAACAAATCCATTCTTTCTCAATAGTTCCATTATGTGTTCCCACAACAATGTGTTTCATTTCACTGGCTTTGTAATTAATGATCCATTATCAACTAATTAAATCACATTGAGATTTTATATGAGTTCATCTGTTACACAACACTTGCTCGCCAATCCTATTTCCTGGGTGTGTTAACCTTGGAAAAGATTTAATTAATGGTGAGAATGAAGTACCGTAGGTTGCATGGTACTTCAGACAGCCTAAAGTAATAACAAATGTGAGCACATAAATATATCCAACAATTTAATACCAATTTCCTTAAATGAAATAAAGCAGCAGTAGGAGTAACTGAAATCAGATTTCCAGTCTGTACGTAAAACTGTTGTAAAATATCAAGTTCATATGGCGGCAGACAATGGAAACTGAAATGTGAACTATGCTAACAGTTCCAAAATGTCATCCAAAAGAAAATTTAACTTAATAGACAACATCTTTGCTGTTAGGCCTGCTCCAGACCTCACTGAGATCAGTGAAAAGGCCTTCATTAACTGATTCTGGATCAAACCCTTGATTTGCAATCCTTGGGGCAGGGCTGTCTCCGGCTGTGACAGCACATCACACAGTACAGCCATTTTCTAATTCTGGTTTGGCTTTTCTACAGCGTTATAAAAAGCAGTAGTAGTGGAACGAAGTTGGAAGTGGCTATTAAGGCATAAGAAGGTACTTCTGATCGTGTGCTATATTTTCTACAAACTTTTAGACAAAGACAACACATTGATAGAGTTTTCAAAGCAATTCCTGTACAATTTCCCTGGCATCTTGCAAACTATTTGTACTTGAGACTAATGATATCCATAATCAAATGAGACCCTGAGACAATTTATCATTTATCTCTTAAGTCATTTAATGGATAGCAATGGCACCTCCACACAGACTTACCAAGACTGGCAGGCTATTCATGAGCCTCACTGAGCTGCTTCCTACCCCAGGCTTCTCATTGTGGCATCTCCCTGCTGCATGTGTTCTGCAGCACTGCCTTGGACCACTTCTTTCCTGAGAGCCTCACATGTGGCAGCTGTGGCTCGTTGTACTGATCACAGTGCATGAGGCCACACACTGCAATGTGCAGAAATGTCCCACAGGGTAGCAGGAACCGAGGCAGAGGGGACCAAGGAGAAAATGCCAAATCCTGCTTGGAAGGGGAGGGAAGGGTTAAATATGAGATTTCCCATTTGAAGCTACTGGATCTTGAGGTGCTTTTGCTGGCCTGTTATAAATAAGAAGCTATGCAGGAGTTAAGATTTTGAGAACATATTCTAGGTAAATAACAGACCTTTACACATTCCTTTTGCAAATGTGGCAAATAGTGTAAACAGCTTTTTGAGACCGATTATACAAGCTATGTGTTTAGTCTGCAAACTGCATACAGTTAACTGAAGCTCCTTTGTTTCTACTTGGAAAGGATTTATCAAAGATTTAAGAATTAGGTTTTATACATGCGATGGAATGTTAGCTCACGTGCAGCCCGGGTGCCTTGGAAACGCAATGCTTTGGGGTACTTTAAGAAATCACACTAGTTAGAAAAATTATTTTCTATATTCCTACAGTATTCATCACTGAATTTGGCACATTCATAGAGAAATCAGTCTGTATGTTCCTTAATGCATTTAGATTAATACTAAAAAAGGACTTCTCTCACATTATTCTAGTATTTACTATATCTGTATGTCGCTAGATGGCACTAGAATACTGCAAGCATTGGAAGGACATAATTTTGTCCCTGCATTTGGAGTTCATCTACACTTCTACTTTTGTAATTCATTTTAGGTGTGATGCTGATGAGTATGCAGTCTAAACTCACACACATTGGTTCTCTATCTCCCTCAGATGGACACAAACACATACACACCACAGGGGAAGGTCAAAAGCTGAAAAACAGCAGAGAGACTTAAGGGGAACTGTAAGTGGAAGCATTTCCATCTCCAGTAGTAAACGGGAGAAGAAACAACTGTGGAGTGTGCATAGCAGCAAAGGAACAGGTTTCAAAAGTTTTGAAAGGAATCAGGAAAAGAGGGGACTGTGGCTGAGAAAGCCACAGCTTTAACGTATTAAAAACACCCCTAAACTGGGAAAGGCTGTGTTTATAGAACAGAAATTCTACAACAGGCTTAGGAGAGAAGAAAGACTTTCCAGATTGAATCTGAGGGTAGATAAGAGTTACTCTAGGGATATTATATTTCCTTATCTTGGAGAAGGAAAGTGTTCTGTCCATAATCTTATGCCTTCCCAGGAGATTAATGAATGGCAAACTAGGGCCAGCTCCTCATCTGCTCTTGGCTTTCATGGCTCCTCTGACAAAAAGTGAAGTCATTCTGACTTAAAACAGATGAAGATCAGACCTCTGTATGTTTGAAGCATTTATCAAGCAAGCAGATAACATCTTCTATTGAAAGTTTGTAGTGTTTTGCTTTTCTTTCTTTTTCTTTTTTTTTTTTTCCCTCCAAAGAACAGTATTAAATTATGTGCAAAGTTTAGGATTTTGTATTTTTTCTAAATTGTGTTAACAATATGCTTTTCATTGAAGAACTCAGATGTTCTGGTTATACTTGCATTTTTCTCCAGTTGATCTCATCCAGGCTAATTCGTTGTATTTAAGTAGTAATCCTGTGGTTCCAAACACAGAAGACTAAAAGCACAAACTGTGTACTCTGACAGATAAGACTTGACAGATTTAGCTGCACTGGCTTAAGAGGTGACCACCTCCAGCTGTTCTCCCCATACCTCTGCCTTCCAGCATTATTGTCCACTAGAAAGGATGACAGAATGGAACATGTGTCAACACTTCAGGTGCCCAGTTTGCAGCCTGGCCTTTCAGCCTAAAGCGTTGGTGAGGAGGTGTTGAAGTACAGCAATAAGCTGGACAAACAGACAGACAGACAGACAGATACGCTCCCTGCACAGTGGCAGGAGTCAGCATCAGCACTAGCAGGCAGCTGGGATAGGAACAACTGCCCCAGCCACATCTGTCAGAGCCTGATAATAGGAGCCAAGGACATTGACAGACCTGCAAAGCACACACTTAAATCCAGCCCTGTTAACATAACATTTGAGCACCTTCTCACAGTGTTGACTTCATAGATCTAAACTAAAGCCAGTCAAAACTCACCAACTCACTTCTGGTGAATTCTGAATTAGGAGGTAAAATATTTTTTGTCCATTTCATTATTAAAATTATTCGTAAGTGCACAGCTGCGACCTTACTGCAGTGCATCACAGTGCAGTAATGTTACTTCACAGTAGTGAATACCTGTCTTGTGAAGGCTGTCCTGTTGCACTGACAGGAAAGTGTCATAGGGTGGCTGCAGATAAGTCTGAAGCAGAATTGTTGTTTTTTTAGAAAAAAAAGAGTTACCCAGCATTTGCAAGCCTGGTAATCGTGGGTTGTTTTCTTTGTTGATTCAGTGAAAAAGTGTCAAAATTAGCTTCAGGCTTCCTTGTATGGGGCATATCTTTAGCATCTGAACTGGTATTATACTGACTGCAAGTCTCTGAGTACAGAAAAACTGTTATCAAAGTACAAACTACTCAGCTTCTGCCATATGGCTGTCACACAGACCTTGATTTTAGTACTGGACGTTTCAGTATGAGTTCTGTGTGGCTAAGATTGCTGCATTTAATCTGGCTCTTCTTCAGCTTCTGGTCAAAGCAATTGAAAGATGCTGCCTTGCTGCAGAGAACACATGTGATATTCATTCATTTGCAATGGAGTTTCCAATTAGTTCATGTCCAATTGAGACTGCTGAGACATGTATCCTGGCTTCCCCGGACAACTTGTCTTTTTACAGCCAGAAACATTGACAAGTGGAGGCAGAGCAATTTAGCCATTTGGTCAGGATTAAAAGACTTTGATTGCAAACAGAATGCTGGTGGACAGAAGTCTGGGAATCTGTACCTTTGGCCCAAGCCTAGGGTGGGCAATGAAGGCCAGATGGCCAATGAAGACTTCGCTTGGAAGGAAGAAGCAGTCGTTGCAAAGAGGACTGAAGTAGCTCAACGATGCTGTGGGAGCTGGTTTAGGGAGCAGGTGAGATGATTAATGCCTTGGTGCCAGGGTGCATTCCAGGGGGAACCCTCCACAGCACTTCCCATTGGGGTGGTTGGGATCCCTGAGAAGGCTTAAGGAGCTCAGTGACTGCTGTCACAGGGAGCAGTGCTGGTTAAACAGAAAGCTTCTGTATCACTTTTATACGTGTGACATACAGTTGCCTTAGGTTCAGAAAGGGCACATATAATTAGATATCTGAATATTAAGCCTCATTTCTTGGAAATGTTAACAGAGTTGTAACCCTGTGCAGTGTGGCAAACACTTCATGGCATGGGAGGCTTGGGTGTCTGTGCCTTTTTCCCCTGCATACTGATATGGATGGTGTTATTTGTTAAAACAGTAGTGAAATACCAAAAAACGTCAGGGACAGTGATTCCTAAAAAACAGTGTAATAGAATTTGTTATTAAACTTCATCACTGTGTACCCATGAATATTTACATGTTTTTATGGGCTTATTCACTGGCCACAACTGAATTCAAAGCAGTCTGATGCTTGAAAGTGTCAGTAAATAGCAATACTTGTGTGATTTCCATGCTTTAATAACTGTTTGTTTAAATGTTCTTTCTGTAGTCAGCTGCATATTCTAAATGATCTAAATGATCACGGGGTTCTCTCCAGACAGATACATAAAAACGTTATCTGACCCACTTGTCATATATTGGATTTTTTTTATAATCTCATTAAAAAGTGTGCAGTGAACACAAAACCACAATTTACCTGGTGTTGTAGATTCATTAAACATCAAAAGGGTGTTTGATGGAGTAGAATAATCCTATTCTGTATCCTTCATTGAATGTCTTTCAGAATAAGTTTATTCATTTAATTAGAAGGTTTTTGTAAGTGAAGATTGCACTGGTTTTACCAGTCCAACTGCACTGGCGCTCGTGATCCAAACACCCTCTATTTCACTGTACTTAGGGTACGTGTGTCAGAATACACAGTAGGAAATATCCTCACAAAATGGGACTTACTTTCAAAATTGTGTTAATTCTAATTCAAAAGTGAAGGATCTGAGAAGCTCCATTATCTTTTAAAGTGGAATTTTCTCTTCAAATCTGTGGATTAGTCATGGCAGACAATGAAATGTTGAACTCAACATTAAATGGGATTATTAAATATCTTTTCAAGGTAGAAAATCACATGCATTATTCTATTCCCAGCACAAAAGGACAGTGAATTAGTTTCTCTCTTCATTCTGCATAAAACAATGAATACTACCGTGGTCATATTTGAGCCTCAGAGAACTTTGCTGATTCACATACACTGAAAAATATCTGGGTCATTTCAACATGAAGGTGACATTCTCTGCGATTAAAACTTGGTGTTGCTACAGCGCTGGGAAGGTTTGTAGATGCTGGGATATTGCAAATTGGGATGTTGTAGCTAAGGAATTTTGACTCTTCATCATAGTCTTGTATGTAGACGAACAGTTCTGGAAAGAGGCCGTACATTGTCATTTACAGCTCAGCAGCTGTAGCACTCTGAAGGAAGTGTAAAGCCATTTCATTTCCATTTTTCTCTTTTATGTTTCTGACTTTTGGGAATGTGACCTTTCTCACATCTAGATCAATACATCTGTAACCATTAATTCTAGGAAATCCAGAGCCTGCTTGTAACACTAGAGGTCTGGATACATCAGACACAAGTCTCTCGCTGCTCAGGTTGGTGGTTAACCAGGCAGATCTCTTCCTGATTGATGCCACTGGCTTCCCAGGGAAAGGATGCACACATGCAGGAGAGGTGCACAGAGTGCCTGTCAGTATCCGAGACAGCAAGAAGGGAATGAGGCTGGAATACCTACCCTAGCAACTTAAAGCAAATGTTTTCTTCCACAGTGTATGACTCTCTTACACTTGTACTGGGTTAGGTCTAAGTTTACTTCATGAACAGTACCAAATATATGGAAAAAATATCAGATGGAAATTATGACGGCCTTGAAGGAACCTTTGTTTTTGTATGGGTATGTGAAAGGGTCTTTGGAAGTAGGGCTGTTAGTTAATGAGATCATTTGAATAGGGTCTGTAAGTGGCTGCTGATCCCGGGAGGCTGAAGGAAGTGCTCATCTTTCACCTTTTGGCCCAATTCACATTGAACAATGACAAGGTTGCATGATATGTATTCTATGGGGACTGCTTTAGAGAAAATGAAGTGAAAGGCACTGGCTAGCTTTTCCAACTACTCCTCAGTTGCTGAAGGATGCCTCTGGGGAAAACTTTCCCTTTGCCCACAGCTGGAGGCCACAGCCCAAATGGTACAAAATGTCCTTCAACTGCAGAAAGCAGTTCATTTTGATTCAAGATTGTTTCAAAACTCCATACATTTTTGTACTGAACCATTCATGGGTAGACAAGCACGAAGAAGTCTTACTTGTGGTGCACAGCATCTGCTGTGAGTGGGTTAGAGACTTATTACAAATTGACACGGTGCAGTGCTTAGAACTGAGGAATGACATTGCTCTTGGTTTTTTGGGATGCACTGGTGAAGAGGGGGAGGCATCAAAAGTAGCCAACTGTGTCCAGGTGCTTGATTCTTTTGTTATTGTAATTACCACTTGGAGGCAGGGTAGTATTTAAACTGATCTGATGTTTTTGTTACACAAATCCATATTAGCCCAATGGAACTGCCATGTAGTTTGAGGAGATGACAGGTGTTAGAGATGCTCAGGCCAGTGAATGAGGCACAGCCCTCTTGGAGAAGCTCATAGCAAGCAGAGCAATAAGCCAGGGTTCATCCCTAACCCACCCCACATACAGGGAATGGCACAGCTGGATATCTAGGCAGGAATTTGATGGAGAGAAAGAACTGAGTCTGCATACAAAATATTTTGGACATGGGAGATGCTACTGAGTATTTTCATCTAGTTTTTATTACCTTTTTAAAGCTCCATCATTTCATGGTATGAAATAAAGTTTAATTAAAGTATTTTACTCTGTATTTTTCAAGTCATAAATCAATCTTCCATGTGCTTCCAATCATTTCTAGTTCTGCCACTGTGTCCTGGCTATCCTGTGACCTCCATTTCCATGTTTGTTAGCAGATTTGTCTCACTTAGCTTCTGTACAATCCCTGCTTAAGGCTGTGGCAAGTAAAACAAGAGACGTACAAAGTGATGCCAAAAATCAGTCCCTGAGCTAAGAACAGGTTTTGGATTGAGTCAGCATGTGGTGGGGTTCATCAGGCTGGTGGTGTTTTTCTGGGGCTGCTGCCATGTGTACTTCAGCAGCTAAGCATGCACTTTTGAGACAGTGTGGGTGTAAACCTGTCTCCATTAAGTCAGTGGCAAAATTCCCATCAACTTCAAGGAGATGAGGGTGTCTTCTCAAATCTCTGGGCTCAGTGTGATATTTCTTCTACGTAGTGTGCTGTGCCAGCACTGTGCTTCTCCTTTGTTTCCCTGATAAGACAACTCTTGTTCAATGCTAAGCTCTATTTTGTTGTTTTTGCCGTGTTTTTTAATTTTGTGGTGCTTCCATCTACCCCTTTCCTAAAAAATAAAACATTCACTATGGCGACAAAGCAATTGTCTTGTACCTTTGGATATGAAGTAAAAAAAGTAAAGTAAAAGTAAAAACTAAAAAGCAGATGCTTGAAGCCATATCTAGAAAACAGTGAAGTGAAGCAGCTCTCAGAGGAACAAGGCATGGCACAGCTCCTGTACACATTCCTGTGAGTGGTTTAGGAATGAAGACCGAGTGACTGATGTGTCTTCAGCACTAGTGATAAAACTCTTCTACTTGAAGTTTTTTCTATATGATAGTTTCCTATATTTTATCAGCTCTATTTCCCATAGTTACCTATGCATGGTTGCTGAGAGAAACAAATCCAAGTTTGTTTTAAATGGATTAGTTGAACTTCACTAAATGCTTGTGTCGACATTCTCATCTGGAATTAAAGCAGCATTAATTCACTTTCATTCACTTAGAAAATTGATTAACTCTATGGGCAGAGCATTGCAAGCAATAATATTACCACAGCTTAATGAGTGACCATTCATCAGCTGACCTTCAATAACTTCTTATCTGTAAGTTCCCGTTCCACACACTTGCAGGCTTTGCTGTGTAATTGTTGGGGCTGACAGCCTGCATGGGGCCAGGGCAAACGGTTAGGCTGACAGGCTGGGCCTGTAAATCTCCATTGCCTCGGAATCTGACCCCATCTGTTTGAAGCAGAGACAAGCCCTAACTTTTGTTCAGCCCTGTGGTGCAGACTTCTGGAAAGAAGCTGCGAGGCCTTGGGGAGTGCTGATGCTGCAGTGTGACTTTGGGATCCAGAGAATCTGGGGAGTGGTGACACATTCCAGGTTGACGGTCTGTAGGTAGGCTCACTAGATGGGTAACAGCCTGGCCAGCGAGGTGCTTGCTGGAGGCCTGCTAACCCCTGAGCAGAGCAGAGATGGCCCAACCCGCTGCTCTGCACAACAGGGCTGGCTGCAAGCACACAGCACACGTACCCTGGGCAGTGCTCAGCTCAGTGCAGCAGCCCAGGTTGACAGCAGTGTGTTTTCAGCTTTGTCTTCATTATTTCCAATAAGCTGTCCTATAACTTAAGAACTCTACAAAGTTGACTATACAGTGAAACAACTGTTCTTGAATTACATAATTTCAATTAATTATGAGCCTCAGTGAAGGAACTGAGATGAACAGGAAGAGGCAAGCCCATGCAGTTAGCAGTAGCTGGCATGACAGCTTAGGAGATGTGAAAGGCACATGAGGAAAGAAGGGGGATCACAAACAGAGGAGCAATAATATTGGTTGTGGTAGAAGCAAGGACACTGATGTTTTAATTAGATAAAACTGACGGAATTAGTTGCTTATTACAAAAAGCCTCCAAAGGATATATTTTTAAAAATTTATTCAGCTCTCCTTTCATCCAGCCTATTTTGCTAGTTCAGCTCTATGAAGTTTGTTATTTTAACGGAAAACATTTGAGTTCCATTCACCTCTTTCCCACCTTTGCCTCTTCTCCAGAACTGACCAAAAATAAAGACACAATTAAGGGCGAGAAAAATCTCAACAAGAATCCTACTATTGTGTTCATCTGAGCGTTGCTTTAAAATAGCTATCGTGGAGTCTTTGCCATTATCTATGGAAAGCATGTAATTGTGGGCATTTTTAAAGGTCCCATCTGGCTCCCCAGTACATTCATTCTAATTGTGAAAAAGCAGGGATACTCTTGCCTCTCATTAGTATAAGCCTGCTTGCTGTGGTTTCTTTCTCATAACAACATAGGTCAAAGAGGAGGCACCTTAATGAGATTCTTGGTATCATAAACAGGAAATATAGTTCATTTTATCTTCATTTGCAACTCAAAACTTCATACTCAAATGAAAACACTAATTTTCTTTAATTGCTTCTTTCTTTTTTTTTCTTTCTCTTGGCCCTCCATCTATTAAGTGGGGCAATTATAGGAAGCATTTTTATCGTAAGTATTAATACTCTCATTTATGAATTAATTTACCAGCATAGGAGCCAGGAACTAAAGGATAATATAATTTTAATTCTTTGGTTTTATCTCTGGAAACAGTTGTTTGCACTTCTTCAACCTCACATTAGTTGGAAAGGAAGAATTACATAGATTTTATGCTGAGATGATCAAAAAGAAAAGAGCAGGGCACTTTGGCCTTCTGTCAGCACATATTTCATGCACATCTTCCCCATGTAGCCATACTGAGGCCAAAGATAACAATTAGCCGTATTTCCCCTAGATGCTGGGAAGGAAGAATAAGTAATATTGCTTCAAGATTGCCATTTTATTTCTTACATCCACAAAACAACATATGTTTAGGAGGTGGTTATTCATTGTGTTATGCACTGCAGTGCTAAGCTGGGTGTATGGGAGAAATAGAAATAAAATCAAACAATCCCTCTTCTAGTTTACTTATGCTGCAGTTCAACATACATTTCTTAGCTAGCAAAAGCTGGCCGCAGCTACAGAGCAAGCAGAAATGCCAGCTGAGAGCTGGGTGAGTGGTTCAGGTTGGAGCTGGCAGATCAGGGCAAGGTTAGCGGGTTCAGGTGCATTGCTCTCCTCTCATGCAACCCCACATGGTGCTTTGTGCTCATCTCCTCAGTGCGAGCTGAGGCTCAAATGTGTCATGTCCCATCTCAGTTTCACCCACACTAATTTGCAATCCAGGCACAACATTGCTTTCGGTTGTGTGGTGTCACAAGCAGCAGCTTGCAGTAGTGAGGCTCACAAGCTACTTGCACAATCCTATTCTTCAGCTTAGGTGTTGCGACCATTGTGGGGCACAAACTCAAAGAGTTTTGTAACTAAATTTACTCTTTTGTGAAGACAAACCAGGATGTTGCCAGTTGTAAAAAGTTCAATGTGAAAATTTCCTTATGTTTCTTCTGCTCTTATTGATCCTGGGGTATGAAACAAAATAATATATACCTAGTTGCTGCATATTTAATAGTCAATGTAAAATATTTGTATTTCTTGATAAAAAATAGTGAAGCTGAGAGAACTTAATCCATTGGCATCTGGGAAACATGAAGTTATACAAACAAGATTGCACAGACATTGCTCTGCCATGTTGCATTTCTGCTTATTTGAGATTGCACTAAGCTTTGTTCCACAAAGTTTATCAGGGGAAGACTGGGTACAAAATTGAAGCCATTTCCTGGAGCAAGTAACTCAAGTGGGAGTCAGCCAGTGGCCAAAGCCAGCACTGCAGCCAGCACTGAACATCCTAGTTTTAGAAATTTAGATCTGGATCCAGAAGTTACAGTGAAAGCTGGCTTCTTCACAACAGCTGTATCTACAGGTACATCATCTACATGCGGAGTACCTAACTATGTAAAACTGTCTTTTCTAGGTTACATACATTGGCTTGAAATAACTACAAAACTTATTAAGCCTGTGTGCAGTAAATCTCTTTTAATTTGTCAGGATCAAACTATTCATATTTTTAAGCATGTATTTTCTGCAGTCCTCACACCTATTAGGTGTGCTATGAAAATTCAGACCTGAAAATTGACTATGGTTTGATACTGGATGAACTAAAATTTTGCCTGAAAAGTTGTCATACTTTTAATGAACAAATTGTCTTTGAATTGTCTCATTTGGACATTTAGAATTAATGTTTTCCCAATCAAACGGCAATTTAATTGAGTTTAAATTAAATACTAAATACAACAGCTATAGATTTTTAATATGTTCCTTCAAATTACTGCCTGTTCGCATAAAAGTAGATTACTATCCCTTTTGGGAATGGGATCATCCCATGAAATCAAGTGGCAAAACCTCACCAAAGTCACTTCCACTGCAGCATTTAATTGAAGAACAAAATACACAATCACTGCATGCTTTTTCATACAGCTACTCTAGGGATGACATGTGAAAATAATTTATGTCTGATTTATACAAGGTCATTAGCAATCATACAGAATACCAATAATGATACTCATATAGCATTTATCATGTTAGCAAAATATGGTATTTTTGTGAAAAAAAAATAATGGCAAAGGCTATATCTTTGTAAATAGAATATATAAAGGTTGCTGTCTGTTTAAAGCAGTTCTGTCTGTTAGTTCCTACTGGTTTATTTTAAAAATACTGCAGCTAATACATCCATAGTGATGTAGTATTTACTGTCCTCAGGAAGAAAACTGAGTGCAGCATTCTCCTCAAATCCACCCTATTCACAAAGCAGGTGAATGCCTTATCCTTCTGTAAGCAATGCTCTTCTGTCTTTTCTATTGAACTTGGGCTCTCACTGAGTCAGATCTTTCCTCATCTGTGTCTTCTTGCATCACTCTCACGGTTACATCATAATATATTAGCATATATACACTACATTGTGATGGTTATACATCATTGTTATTTTTTAACAAAAATGGTAGCGTAATGTCATGAGTGCTCAGAGCAGCAAACACTATATAGTATAAGGACATTTTCTTCATTTAAATCCCTCCTGTGACTGTTCCACTCACTCAGACCTATGCACGTGGTGGAATGTTCTTTTTCCTCATCATCCTGTGTTTGCATGTCAGAAAAGGCAATTTACAGAGTGTTCAGGATGTGCATTCACTGGGACCATCTTGCCCATATCAGACTGGCCACAAAAAACATCATCTGCTAGTTAGAGGCATACAATGCAAGTAGTAGCAATGCCATTAATGTGCAAGGCTCTGCATCTTCTTATCCATTATCTCAGCCTTTTCCTGCTAAGCACACATATCTCTCACTACCTGGCAGCTGGATCCGCTCAGACGCGCTTCCTCAAGACTGTCCATATTCACTGATTAAGATAAAATTTTGTGAACAAAAGCTGCAAAGCAATATCTCATATGCTGTTTATTGTTAAGGGGATATCTAATAGCTTTTAAATTCATTTAAGAAAATGGGAGCAGTGAGTCACATGTAATTATTCCCAGATAGATCATTAATTACTTGATAAAGTTTCTACATAATGCTGCCTTTTGCTTTTTTTGCCTTAATGATGGGTTATTTCTCATTTATCTCAGTTTGCTTGTCAGTTATTCCAGTTCCCTTTCATCCCCTATCTGTGATATGTATGTAAATATTACAGATTGAGATTGATAAAGGTTTAAAAAAAGGCCGTTGCTTTATTGGATTACAGAAGAGTTTATGAGAAACTCATTTGATTATTGTGTTACAATGGTACCATTTGCACCAATACAAGTATGGCTGTTTTGGTACCTAAAACAGGGACTGCGTTCTTCATAGGTTTGTAATTCAGCTTTAGAAATTTTAGTTCGACAAAGCCAAACAGACACCAATAAAAAGATTACATTTGCAACTAAAGTTGCTCTTTTAAAAAAGTTCACCTGGTTACACAAGGCTTGATGCATTTAATCACAGCTTCAGACAAAGTCCTTACAACTTTAAACACACACACAAAGAAAAGAGAGAGGTTGCACGTACAGCTGAACACCTGTGTTCTGTATGAACACTCAGTTCCTGCTGTATCTAACATTCCCTCAATGTAAGTTACAGGACCTTCTCAAAGACTGCATTCAATTACAGGCAGCTCTTATTTGTACTGCCTTTGGAAATCAGAGTAATCAGAATATGTGCTCTGACATCCTCCAAAGATCAGATTGACACAGATGGATGAGTACTTGTATACCAAATAAAACCAGCACTGAGTGGTCAGAGGGCTGACAGCAACCAGAGCAGTGTCCGAGTCCCACCTCCCACCACCGCTGTGCCCAGCTGCTTTCAGTGCCTCACTTCACACAGCTCCCCAGCACCAAACACCTGCAGCAAACCTGAAGCAGAGTAGCCATAACTTGCTGAGAAACAGTTGAACTCTGGGAATAAATTCATCCTCCTCCATAAACACTTGGACATTTACAAGTGCAGGCTGCATTCATGCTCCGATACCCCCAATGCTATCGTGAGGTCATTACAAAGTTGTTATTATGCTGCCAACTAAAACACGTCTAGCTGAAACATTTTAGATTAGCTTCGCAGTTCCACATTACTCTCTTTATTTCTCCGTAAATAAACAAAAATGAAAGAGCTACCACAGAGAAGTGTAGAGAGCTGAACTCAAACATCTACACTGTGTTTGAATCCTGACTGCTCTCAGTACCCCAAACACTGAGCGCTTCACCCTGCGGCTGTAGATCATTACACTGTGAGGGATGCAGTGCTGTTACAGTAATCATTTCAAAGTGTCTTTCCTAAAGATAGAAAGGATCATCTGCTGTCTCATGAACTGATAACAAGACCATCATGTTTGCTGCATTATTGCCCTACATCTGCTCTCAATTATTCGGCAGTTAACTTAGTGCAAAACTTGGTGGGACGTATGTCAGTAGCAACTCTTAAAACTGTCTGCAGAAGCTAAACAAAGCTTAGCAAAGTTAAACACTTGCAAAGATGCCCAGTTGTCACTGATAACCAAGCTCAGCTGTCTCTCCAAGCTTCAGACATCTCAGGACTGAAGTGAAGTCAGAGCAGGCTGAGACTGTACACATTCCAGGCAGAGAGATTAAGGAACGTTTATGGTACAGGATTTGGAACAAGGCTCAACTGTTAAGTCTTTAGCCCTCCACAAATTGTGTTCATATCAACCACAGAGATAATCTCTGATGTAGTGTGGTCATAAAATAAACTAAAGCAACATCTGATTTTCAGGACTCTTTGATATTTTCTTCAAGTTCTCACGGGATGCGTGCGCTCCCCAGAACCTGATGTGAAGGCCTTTGAAGTCTACATAAATCTTCCTATTGAGTCCACAAAGCTTTGGACTGGGCTTCTGAGAGTATGGCTGTAGATATGCTCCCTATCTCTGGATCAATATCATAAGCTTCTCTCACTTTCAAGGAGAAGTTCTGTTTTTAGAGAAGCACAGTACTATGTAGACCAGCCAGAAACAGAGCAAACTTTCTCCCTTACCACTTCAGCACAAGATGGAAACTTGTTTTAGAGCAACAGGCCACTGTTGTCCCAGTGTGCTTAGCATCTTACCTGTGCTTTAAGGTACTGGTTGCTGCGGGATTTGAATGCCATTCCCACAGGACAGCAATAACTCGGCCTGCGGGGCTGCTCAACTGGCATAAATCAAACCCATAGCACTGAGATAAAACCTTTTCCAGCTGTCAGCCTACCAGTCAACTCATCTTTTCGAGACAGATGTATTTGACATGTGAAACCTTGCAGCTTATTAGCAAAGCTCTCTTGTATGAGAGGCAGAGCTTCCCAAAATCAGACTTACCGAGGTTTTATAGTATAACCCTTTTGTGCAATACATAAATATGAGCCACTAATCAGCACGTGGTACATACCTCCATCAGCAGGGGAAAAGTGTTCTATGTATTTCATGTTAATGTCTGCAAAACAGTTACAACTTATACACGTTTCATTTTAAATTTTCTAAATATGCCATTAAATATTTGGAAATAATATAGAAAAGGTCCAAACATTTTATTTTCACAGCACATCATCAGTTTATGAAATATGCTGTTTTAGTCCTAATTTGATACTCACTAAAGTCAATGACTGAGTTGACTGAGACAAATATTTCACTTTGAAGTCTACTGTAAGTTTTAGAACATAAAGTAAATTTTTAAATAATTCAAATAAACTTAATCTAAGTGAAAATAAGTAAACTCTGTCTGAATTAAAAGCCTAAGGAGCTGGAGGTAACTGCTACATTATAGTTTATTAACTACTGTACCTTGATTTGCATGATCTGTGCCATGATTCTAGGGCTGTTGTAGCTGTACCCCAGTGCAGTGCCAGGCAGTGAAGGTGGATGTACTTACATGCTATGGGACAGTAACCATTTGGATGGGTATTTCCTTCATGACAAAAGTTGTAATATTTTGCGTTAAGTTTTCCTTTCTATCCATTGCTCATATATTTATCCTTATCTTCCAGATATTCCCTTTTTTTTTTTCTTTTCATTCACTTAACAAGAGTTTCTTTACATAATAAAATAAGTAAAGGGCCTTAAGTACCTCACGCTGATTGCTTTCACTGAATGGCTTGTTTTCTTAGCTTTAAAAAAACAATTTGAACATAATAATGGCATTTGCTATTTTCCTGAAACTGGAAGAAAATTATAGGGCTGAGCTATTTTAATGCAGCCATCGTCTCTCTTGATTCCTTTCGGAAAAAAAAAAAAAAAGAAGCAAGAGTCTGTATTTATCATTGTCAGTAATATTTGATTTATTATTTAATATACGTCATGGTATAGAAATGGGTTTGGGGACTTAAATTTAAATTCCAGTTTTAGCAGGAGATTTGTGATATAAATTATTTTTCATTGAAACATCAATGGCTGATGTGTTAGAAAACAGTCCTGTGTTGTACAATCCCTTCTAAAGGGCTGAATAATATTTGTTAAATATTTATTAAATCTTTTTTATTTGAGTTTTGATTTTACTTCATTAGCCATTCAGGACTAGGTTCATTGCTTCTTTCTTTTTCACCTCCTAAATGAATTGGTAGTAGCAAAGTAAAGAAAAGGCTGCTTTGTTTTTTGAATGTAAAGGTAGAGGCTATTTACATGCTACTGCTGGGGATTAAAGCTTTGGTGTTTGAACCTTCTGGCACACATTCTCAAATATCAGGCAAGCTGAGCATGGCATAAGCCCAAAGAGCAGAGATTACAGGTACCTGGAAAGTCCTCTCAGATCTCAGTGTGGCCTTGCAGACATGCGAAATAGGGCAGCATCCACAGGCTTCTTCATACCCCCAACTCATTGTTTTTTCTAGAATAGATAAAAAAAAAATTCCATGTAAGCATTTCATAAATAAGTACATAACTGTAGCGATCCCCAGACCAAATTTATTTACTTAATAGCTCACCAGTGTAACTTTTAGGGAAGTGCTTTGATTTCATGTAGCAGTAACAGTGTGCAAACCTTTCAAAATAGGTATCTATTTGCAGAATGCACTGCACCCATAGTCCTTCATGCCATGGCTGATGCCACATAGAAATTTCACGAGAGCAGAGTCAGTGTACTGTCATTTCTAGAATAAAAAGTTGATAGAAAAAAGTTGATAGAATAAAAAGACCATTGAAGCCAGAGCTGCTGATTACACTAAGAACAGACCATGACAACAGCCAAAAGTTTGAGTATATTTAGGGATAGCAAGATAAGACATGAGCAACCTAGGATAGGTGATTGACCATGGAAAAGTCATGGTTTGAGCAAAGCTGGTAGAAAAATAATTGAAAGGCTTTTAAAGAGTTTTCAAAATCATTTTTTAAATTAACTTACTTCAAATGTCAAGTACTTTGGCTGTTATAGAAAAGGAAAGGAGCTTCTGGGTGTCTGAGGAGCAGGAGGAACAAGAAACCCACTGAACTTCAGACAAAGGATGAGGGGCTGAGAGCCCACGAGGACAAGCTGGGATACATGCCAGCTGCCTGTGAAGGAAGTCTTTCCTCTGCTTTAAGGGAGGATGCAGAGTGGACCTGTTATTCATCTCTGTTCCTACAGCTGCTGGCTCTACTGCTCCACCTTTGAAATAAATGTGTTCTATGTGAGATATGTATTGAGGGTGGTGTGAATGGGGTTGGGCTTTTTTACATATTTTCAATCTTAAAACTTCTCCAAACCTCAGCATGTACAACCTACTAATAACTCCACAACATATGTATTTCTATTAGACTTTCTATTGAACACCAGTCTAATACCTGTGCTTTCTTTATTTATGATGAGATTGTTTCCAGCTACCGTTAATTTATTTTACACAGCCCATGATGTAATCGTTAAGCAGTTGTAATGAAGATTGAAGGTTTAATAATGCCAAGTGTTACAAATTTCTATTTAATCATTCCTAAATCGATTAGTTACTTTCACCCAAATGTTGTGCCATTGAAACACAGAGAGCTAAAGATACAAACCACTGTGGCCAATGTTTGATAAATGTTATTTTGGTGCAGTGGTAATTGAGTTATTGAATTTACTCATCTCCCAAATGATGTTTGCATTGTCTCAGCCATATGTGTTTAGGGCCAGGGGAAGGTCATTAGGAGCTTCAGACCGGGGGCATGTTTGGGTTAAAGTGATTTTGAACAGCCAGTGTCGAGGTTAGTCAATTAAAAGAAATAGCACAGTGAGATGCTACAGGAGGGCATGTTATAGGCTGGTCAGCAAGGAGGTCCCAAAGGCCTATTTAAAATAGTCTAAAGATTCTCTAAGTGAATGTCTATGCCTAGCCCCAGGCTCTTTAGCCACTGACAAATTGCTGTGTAAGATGTCCCCCACTTAAAACAAGTTATGGCTATAAACAAATGTCACACTCTTATGGCTACATACATGACAAGCCACTAAAGACCAAGGTAATACATAAAATGGTTATACTTTTAATATAAATAAATACATCCTTAAATGAACTTTCTTAAGAGAAAATGAAGGCTGCAGATGAGGAACAGCAAATTGTTTGTACCTTTGGTGGTAGGGACCATCCAGGGCAGAGTCTCAGCTGTGACCCATCACTGCTGGGCCCCGTGTGGAGCAACTGCTCCACATCCAGGGGATTATTACTTTGATAAAGCTGTTTCAGAGATACAGTGCAATAGATAATGTGTGTATATCTATATGCTTGCACATAAAGCATGTGAAGGCTTTGTTCTCCCAAAAGAGTGCATCATTTCTGTATAAGACTATGTGCTAATGAGTGCATCTCTGTGGCAGATCAGCTTTCACTGCAATGGGGAGGACATTTCCTTTCTTCATTAGCTAGCCCCTTTCCTGAGTGCCCATGTACCATTTTCAGTGGAGTTCAAATATCCAACTCGTGATTGCTGCCTGCATTTGGGAACAGTGTAGGATTAAAAAGAAGGGAGTTCTGTCATTTTTCAGTTGTTTATGAACAGACTGTCAGGACCAGATGAGAGCAACAAGCAGGAAAAGTCCGTGCTTCCGTGTTCTCACATAATTGCAAAGATTTTCAGGAGGCCTGATATCCTCTGCTCTGAACAGTCACTGGGAAGAGCATCAGTCTCACTTAAGGTGAAAAATGGGCCTGCTTCATTTCTAATACTCAGCTAGCTGCTGTAGGTAGAGGCTACTCCTGAGTTCTAAAACACTGGAAAAAGTCTCATACTCTTCAGTATTTCTGATGTGCAATCCTTAAAAAATCTATTGTTGTATAAATAGTGTTTTGTATTTGATTTCTGTCCCCTAAACACTATTTAAATCAGAAGTAATAATTTCTAATCCTGTAAAATGCCCAAAGCTTAAATCAATAAACATTTGATGAATACATAACCTGGGGACATTCTACATGGCTGATAAATGCTCATTGTAGGAGTGCCTGGCAGGTTTTGTGGTTAAACCTTCACTTTTATATAATTTAATAGCTGGCGTCTTCCAGCACTGGACACATCTTAATGATAACTGCACAAGGAGTAGAAGAGCTTATTGTGGACAAATGAAGCAAAGACCTTTCCCTTGGTGCCAGTAAATGAGCAGCTGGAGCTGGGGCCACAGGGCTTTGTGCTGGCAGCCATCAGGACGTCCTGCCCCCATCCCTCACACTGTCCATCCCCTCCAGCCTTCTTTGTCTCTTTCGTTTTACCCAGTGAAGCTGCCCTAATATATCCATGAGGTTTCTTCCTCCCCAGCCTCCCCTGTACCAGCAACTCTACCTCCAGTAAATCAAATCAGTTTTACATATTGAGGATCCAGAAGGAGAGGTTTCCTTACATGCAGAAGGGTATGCTGCCCTGTGTTGTCTAGCTGCTCACCCATTGTCAGCCTCCTCAGTTACTCTACCATCTGCCAAATTTGTAAAACCTTGTACATAATCTTTTTTCTCCTTTTAGCTGAGGGCAGCTCTTTAGGAGAGAAATATGGAGCTGACAATTACACTGCTTCCTGCTGTGAATGAAGCGTAGGACATCCCTGGCCATCAGGCTTTACAGGGGCCCTAGAAGTATCTTTAGCCTTTCTTACGTGTGTTGATGAAGTTACAGAGAGAGACACAAGCAGTTTGACTCTAGCAATAGAAATCAACTGGGCAGTATATCCTGTTTTAATGTAGGTCATTTGTTGACTTCTGTATCACCCAAGCAGAAATGACGGGAAAAAAAATAGGAGAAAATGAAACACTAATTATTCTTATCTCTAATGATCAATGGCAAAATAAACAGAGCATTTAGAGATTCTGCCATATATGGGATTCTGTGCATTTGTTTTTTTCTATTATTCTAGCCACTGTGTCACCACATCTCACATTACAAGGAGCAATTAAGTGAAAATGCGAACAGGCAGTGCCCCTGCCAAACTGAATCATGGCCCTTCTTTTGGCAGCCTCATGCATGAATCCCTCCCCTTGGGGAACACCGGGCAGTAACTGATTTGCCAACTGACATGATACATTTATTTTTTGGTGCATGTGTGTCATCTTAGTGACATTACACACCCATTGGAACAGAGCTTTTGTCCCAGCACAGTGCTCTATTTTTAATATCGCTTTAATGTTCGGAGATTAACAGTAAGGTCCAAGGAGAAAGGAAGTGTCTTTTCATAGGTGTTTGCTTTGTTCCAAATTAAAATTCATAGCCGTTTGATTTTAAAATACACCGTACAATATATATAGATGTAGCTGTATTAAATTACCTAGTTTGAATATAAACAGCTGCAGATGTAGTAGCTGAGAGCACCTGGGGAGTTATATTCTACAGACTTTGGATTTTCTGTACAATTTATTCAATTAAAGTGTGAAATGTGTCTAAAAGAGTTATTTGAAGGGCTTTTGTTCTCCTGCATAGTATCTGCCTCCTTCCTACTCTCCTCTTTGTTTTGTATGGAAGTCCCAGAACACAGTTTAGAAAGGGAAAAAGGAAGAGGCATCTTTTGCTGAGGAAAGCACACGTGGCTGCACAGCAAAGCAAACCAGGCAATGCCACTTCCAGTTATCTGATACATTAGAGGAGATTTGAATATTCAACATAAAGCTATTCATTTAAATTCAGCTTGTTTATATTTCCTCCTCAGCAAATACTTTATTTCAAATCAAGACAGCTCACTAGCTAAAGGTATACTGCAATGATATATGGATCAAAGCACACTGAACCTAGTAAGAAACTTTATACAGAATCACATCTCATTTATGGAAATGAGTATTTAAGGTATCTAGCTATAGCTACAGATCAGCTTGTTCCAACTGCCTGAGCAGCTTGGCAATAGCATTTATGCACCACCGTTCAGTGGCCTGCACATGGAAGCTTACTGGCAGTTAGGCACTGTGAACAGTCTGAGCAGGTCTCCATATCCTGATTCAAAGGGCTGCAGGTCCTCCTAAATCCTGCATTCTGCAGGTGTGAGGATGTCAGGGTATCTGAGATGGATATCTGTATTCTGGGAAAAACAACCCTACTTCTTTAATACTCAAAAATACCACTGATATATGGAAAACCTTACACTTATTCCACAGTAAGCTTTTGTCTGTTTAATACAGTGGGCTGAGTCTGTGTCTTTGTACAGTTACAGCATCACCAGGATCTTGGCATCCAAAGTGAAAGCACAGAGCAGCCACACCTGACAAGTGTGGAGAGAGAAAACATGAGCTAGCTGCTGTTGTCCCTTCACTCTTCCAGCTGCTTTTTGTGCGAGGGAAGATTTCCCTTTGCTCATTTTCAGTTTTGACATTGTAAATCTTCTGCTTCCCAACAAATGTATCTATAACTGCTCATAGCCTTTCAAAGCATAAGGGCTATTAAAGTGGCATGGCTCCTGAGCATTCAACAAAGTTTTAAGCAGCAATTTAAGCGGTCAGAATTGTCAGCAAACTTGGGGAGGGGTACTGGATTATTCCCTGGCTGTGATACTTGATGGAGGAAATAGAAATGTGACTTCTTTCCAACAGAAGTTTAGCCCTGCAGTGGCTGCTGATATGGATCAGGACTTTCCAGGACAAACTTCTCAAAGATGAACAGCTTTTCAAAGCCAACATGCAATTCCAAAGCCTTTAATACAAGCACTTGTTCAATTTATTGTACTTTTAATAAAATATAATAAATTTAATAAATAGACATCCCATGGAAGGAAGATTTAATATTTTTTTTCCTAATTAGACTTCAGACAATGTTATATTATGTGATTAAGGGAATGAAACTTTGACTCAAATTTCAAAGTGGTGAATCTCAGATTAATTCTGCTAATGGCAGTTAACAGGGACGGCTAAAAAGAGTAATTATCTTCTTTAGCCTTCTGCCACCTGCCACAAGTGAACTTTTAAAGTGTTTTCCTTAACTGCTCAGAATTACTCTTAATCACACAAAACAGATGATTAAATCCTGATCAGATATTGCAACTCTAGAGTAAGATTTTAACCCTAAGCACGGGACTTAAGAAATTACCATCGTGTCCAGCAGCACAATGCAGGCAATGTGCTGTGACAGTTGAAAAGATTAATCCTTTCTCTTCCAGGTAGGAGCAAAGTTTGCAGGATAATCATAGAAGTTCTGTAGTCTGATCCAAGTAATCACCAGAGGAACCAAAAGGCTACATATGCAGCAGCAGGAAAAAAATCACACAATTTCTTCCTGCTGATATGTTTTCTCTGGCAAATGGTCACTTTTAAAAGCCACAAAATGAAACGAATAAGTCTTGCCTTTGTTGCTTGGTAAATAACAAACTACCGTGGGACAAGTATAGTAAGGGTCAAGGTCCACTTTTTTTTTTCCTCTATGAGAAACATGTTACTCTATTTCTAGCTTCAGTTAAAAATGCTTTTTGTAAAGTAGCATTTCAGACATTTGAGAGTATCAAAAATTATGACACACGGAATTTAACTGTAAAAGAGTTTTTCCAGTGAAGCTATCCTTATTATCATCTGCCTCCAGCTTTCATATGTTTGTTACAATGGTAATAATGATAAGAGTTCATAAAACATAGATATTTTCTTACAAATATTGCCAAAAGGACAAAAGCTTTTTATAATCAGCTCTGGCGCTGGGCAGCGGGTGCTCGCTGCGTTTTGTTGCTGGTGGTGCACACTGCTCACAGGAAATGAAAACAACTGCAGGCAGAGGAAAGATTAAATACAATCAGTGCATCCCTGCACGATAAGGAATGGGCTTTCTGAGTTTTAATGGACTAAATAGTGTAATGTGTTTAGTTTGGTAACCTCAGAGTTTAATCAAGTATTTTTAAATTTTTAAACAGGAAATGGCCTTTTCTCAGAAGGATATACATATTTGCAGTGCATAAATCAGTCCTCGAGTCACATGGATCCTGAGCTCAGCCTTTACTCTGCCATTAGCATGAATTCTTTTTCTGAACAAACTCCCGGTCATTCTGGTAGCATAACGTGATTTGATGAGTTGCTGCTGCTGTTTTTCCAATGGTTTGCTCCATTCAAAGCCTTGCCTTAACGCTGTTTCTCCAAGCCAATGTCAGGCTGCGGATGATCCACAAACTGTTTCCCAGGGGTTGTTTTGAGGAACTGGGTGCTATTTGGGTGCTGCTGGCCCAGGCTGCTTGCCCCAGCAAAGACCTCTGTGCTGTGCCCTGGTGAACAGAATGCCATCTTGCCCACTGCAACAGGCGCTGCAAACAGCACTGTAAAGACTCATTTTTTCTCACCTTTCACTTCTAAACCTTCTCCACAATGTGACTCTATTTAGTTAAGTCAAACTTGAAAGGTTTTGAGTCCCACTGCCATGCACAAGTGTCCTCAGCTCCAGCTGATGTTGAGGGGAATGGGCACACTCTCACTGAGCACAGTAGGTAGCTTTTTAACACTGTACGAGTGTCAGATTTTAGACCAGATAGCATGTAGCTATGACAGCTGTCTTTTAAATTATGCAGAAGAACAAGCTGAGGACAAGTGTAACTGAACAGTGGCTTGTTAAAGGAATCTGCCTAATACAGCAGTGTTTATTCCTCCAGAAAGCACAAATGCAGTATCATTTTGCAATAAAATTAGGTAAAAGTGTAGGTGCACGTATTTTCTGACATGCTTGCCTGGTACCATGATTTAAATGTTTATTTCCAAACATAAAATATTCATATACACTCACACACATATCTCTCTCTTCTGAGATTACTGATAATTTATCCTGTGCCAAAACAAGATAGAAAATTTACCAAATGTGTATCATTAATATATCCACTCAATGTATGTTTTTGAAAAATCTAATTCATAAATTATGCATTAAGCTAGCACGATACATGCATGCATTGACAGGATATTACTATGACAAAGGCAGCTATCTTTTCAAGAAGTAGGGGACATTAAAACACTACTGAATGACAAGCAGAATCAGGAGCCTTTCAGCAGAATTTAATCAGAGACTTTCTGGAAGCTAAGAGACAGTGCTGGGAGTTCCATTCTTTCCAAGGAATCAGATGCCTCTGAGTATAATCTGCATACAAATCCCTGGTTTACATGCAGAGGATCCCCACAGACTATTGGCTGTGGTACCTCATGCCCAAGAAACATTTTCAATATTACAGCTTGAATTTAAGGAAGGTCTTATTACCCAAGGTTGCTTGTTTTTTTTCTTTCCTTCAAATTCAAAACAAAATTAAATTAAACTTACAATATAAAGAAGGAACTCTAAGTGCAGAGATGGAAAATATTTGAAATGCTTTCAAGTAAACACTTAATCTAAATGGAAAGTGTTTGAAATGTTCCTGTGTAAGTCATGGGAAAGGTTTGCTGAAGCAACCTTGAGTTGAGGAAGACACACTAGATACATCAAAACTACCAAAGAAAAAGAATCTAGCTCTGAAACAGCATTACTGTGCTTCCAAATGTTTCTGAGTGATATACCAACATACACAGCTTCATGGAATCAGCTGTCACACTAAAAATTATAAACTGCTCGAAAAAAAATGAATGATAGCAGGGAAACATATGCATTAAATTACAAAATTCTTATGAATTTCATGATTTTTAAAAAGCAGGAAACACTGAATGAAAACGGTGCACCCACTATTTGAGCTAATGAAACTGTATTTTGGAAGATAACCTTTTATAGCTATTATATTCATTGACATTTGTTTTCTGTTCATTTGCTTCTTCACTACTGTCTTCTGTGGTATCATGCCTCCATGACCAAAGTGACAGACTTTCGTCTCTGCTGGATTAATCAGTGTGTTCTTTGATCCATAACATATGCTCCTGGTAGACATTTAGAGTCAACATATTCAAGATTTGTGGTCTGGCAGTTCAGTGCCTGATGTTAACCCAGCTGACAGTTTAAAGTGTTTAAATTTTTTATTTGAGCCTGTCTTTTGTACATAAGAGAAGTTAAACAGTGGAACAAACATGCACTGTTATATGTTTGGGTTAATATCTTTGCTTAGAGATTCCTTTTTTCTGGCACTGAGAGGTTGCCCAGACAAATCTCAGATCCACGTAAGCACCATGTGTACATTTTTCTGCACATCAGAGGCCCAGGATTCCCGCATTCATGGCCAGGTCAGTCTGCCCGCGTGGAGCAGGACACAGACTGCACAGCATGGCTTTGAGGTGGCAGGGCCTGCCAAGGGCACTGCTTTGCTGACGCTGCGGGGGCACAGCCAGCTGCTGCAGGCAGTGGAGGAGCCCTGGGAGCAGTTACTTAAGGTGCTAAAAATTGCCCTGCTGTGACTTAGAGGACTTCGTGTTGAGAACCCAGAACCAGTCCTGTGAGATGGTGCTGGAAGCCAGTGCAGGAAGCAGAAGGAGCAGGGCTCTGCACTCAGCTCTCCACAAGGAGTTTGCTCCTGGCCCTGCTCGTCTACAGAGGACGAGGACTTGGATTGAGCTGCAGAAGCAGATGATTGATCCCAGGTTTGCTCTGCTCTGGGAGCTGTGTTAAACTTGTTAAGAGGTTGCATCAAAGAAAACTGGTAACGGGTGGGATAAAGGTGACAGAAGGAGTAGGGTGGTAACCGAAGATATTTTTCTTTAGAATTTCAATTAAATTCATTGATGAGTTTCAAATTATTTAATTATTTTTTTATTAGGAGGTATAGAACATGATTTATGGCCCAGCCTCTCCTATTCTGATCACACTGCTGTAAAATGCTGCATAATATATTACTTTCTACTATGACATGCACAGATAGAAATGGCAAGTGTAAAATGGCATTAGCTGTTCTCAAAATAGTCTGGTCTTGAAATTACCTACATAAGGCCAGCGCTGAAACTCCCTTTGACCTCAGGGTGCTGAATTATGTCCCTATCCCCATCTTCTACTACAGACAGGAACAAACCTGTCAGTGGTTGACCTGTATTGGGCCCCAAAATATATACTGTGCAATACAGAAAAGAGAAGATTGCTTTGTGGTTTTATATAAGGGGAAAAAAAAAAAAAAAAGCATTGTCCTGCCATGAAGAATTAAACAGAAAATGAATGGAGAAACCAAATGTCAGCTGCTCCCTTAGACTTCAAGGTTCAGGAAACTCTACTTTGTGGGAGTGGGAAAAGACTGGCAGGCCGGATTGTAAGAGAGTAATTGTATTATAAGAAGATTATGGAAGATTATTTTGCTTGCGGCCCCAGATTTCTGCAAAAACAATCCTGAATTGCATCCTACAAGGCAAAATGAATTCACCCATTCCTCTAAATGACAGGGTTTTATTAACGGCATATTCATTTGGTGTGCTTAAAATTAAAAATGGACTCACAGTACAAAACATTACACATGTCTTTCTTTCATCTGACAACGTGGAGCTCGATGAGATTAACAGTGTGGCAGTTCATAGCAAGAAAAAAAATAATTGTTTTTTCAATAGACAACCCCCATAATAATTCAGAAATCAATATGCATCCTCAGAGAATTTCCCCCAGCAGAGGTTTGGAGAAAGCAGGGTGCCCTGCCTGCATTTCCTTATGAATGTGGAGCTGCTGAAGTCTTGGTTAGCCTGACTTCTTGTTTTTTTAATGTTTAACTATAACCACTGGGACTGGAATCATAGCTTCTACTGGCCTCATATGAATATTAATAAGACACCGGGCCATGGAGCTCCTTGCTGATTTTGACAGTTTAAAGGATCAGTTAGTTAATTAGAAGATGACATGGCACATCTCATCCCTTGGCTCCGTCCTGCCTTCTGTCTCCTCTTTTCATTTTCTTTTTTGACACGTTAGATTACATCATTACTTGTAGTTTCACTTGTTAGCCACACCATGAAATGAGAATATTTTAAGCTTTAATTATTTTGTTTTCTGTTCTCTGCTAAGAACATGAAACTCATAGAAAGCATACAGAAACTTGAATATTAAGGACCTAGGAATATGTGTTTGGCAGTTTGTAACTGCAAAATACAGCCAATAAACAGGAAGGGATTTTAAGTAGCTAAGAAAATCATGTTGATCACCATATTAGCAACTAAGCTGTTAAGTGGGTGCCCTCATTGTCAGTGTCTTATTTGTGAGTTGTTCAGTGTTTTCATAGGTGCCTTTCTCAGTAACCTGATTGTGCTTCTAGACATGTACATGCAGTCCAGTATGTTCATTCCACTGTGCCATCCTGAAAAATGTGTGTGAGTTGTCTATCATCATCACAGTAAGAACAGGCAAAAATAATTGGAACAGAAAACATGGTACTATGCAGCAATCTTATTTTTGAAAAGGAGGAAAGATAACAAAGATGGACAATGGATAATATGTTTCACTACAATGTTTACATATTTCTCGATACTCCAAAATAGACAACCCATAACCCAAAATATAAAAACAAATAAAAATTAAGCTGTAAATCATAAGTAAACCATAAAAACATTTTACAGCCCAGTGTCTTACTGCAGTTAGCCATCATGACAAAAATTCTGGACTTGCAATAGTAGTTTCAAAGACCCAAAATCATTTATTTTGTGCATGACTAAATGATCTTGTTAATTAATACTTACCTTTTAAGTCAAAATTCTATCTGTAAAATTCTTATCAAAGATGTTGATCTATTCTCACAGAGAAAGCAAAAGAAACATGTGCAGCTCACTTTCTTGGTAGGCTTGCCAATCTGAGAAAGAAGTCTGCAGGAAAATCTCATTCCACCTCCTGCCATTGTGGAGAGCCTGCAGCTATGGGGCTTCGTTTTAAATTATGAGAGTAGTGGGTGACTGTTCCAATAGGAATGAGTATTTCTAGGTTATTGTGGATATTCATCACTGTGTCTGCATGTGTACTTTCATATTTCTCTTATCAAACATTTATATTTTTGTATTCATTTCAATTCTCCTTAATCAATATGGTTCTCAGAGTATGTATACTGAAGGAGGGATAGCAGAGAAACTACGTCTACACAATAATTCTGTGTGGTTAGCCAATACAATAACCTGTGTAAGTAATTTATTTTTTTCATTAAGGTAAATGTGTGCCATTGATTCACAGGGCTGTACAAAAATACAGTGCTAATAACAAGTGGAAATAGCTTCCAACCATTTATGATCAAGGTAGATCAAGTTAACTTAGAAGGAGCAACACTGAATTTTGTGGTCTCCAGGAATGAACTGTACTCATTGGGCCAGAATTGCTTGTTCAAAGTGAGCAAAGTAGATGTGAAAAGTTTGCTTCCTGTGTTAGAGAAGGAACTGTGGCTCCAGAATATCTTCTATCAAATCAGTGATACCACAGTAATATTAATTTCATAATGAAACAAGAAATGAACAGTGTAGCTGCAGTTTCGTAGGCTGTGAACAGGATAAATGAAAACCAAACACCACCCAAAATTGTTGGTGTATTTTATGCACTGAACAGTAGAGAACACTCAGCAGGACTGTAGCCATTTTCTGCATTCTTCTGTATTTGGAAGAAGACAGTTTCAAGATTATGTCTCTGTTGGCACTAGGAAAACACAGATGAAGTTCACAGCGCTGGCACAGCCTGTCCCTGTGACTGCAAACCACTTGAGTCACCGTGAGCCTCAGTCACTTGTCTCCTACCCAATGTGTCTGATCTGTTTTGACAGTACTTTGCTGAAGCAGAGATGACTGCTGCTTCGTGTGTGCAGGACCCAGCACGGCTCAGTCACTGCTGGCCACCTTGTGTGCCCATGCTGGAATTAATCACAGACCAATTCTGGATCTAGTGCCCGTCACCTTCAGAGGAAATGCAGGTTTCCCACCTTCAAAGACAAAAAATGAGTACTTATATTTCCTTTGTTCCTAAAAGCTTTAGATTTCATTTCATTCAAGGTCTGCTCATCTTCCGTGTTTTTTTCTGCTAAGGAGGGATAGAAACCCTACACCTCCTGTGTACCTGAACCTAGAAATGGATACAAAGGCAAACATGTCAGCAACTTTTTTCATACTGACTGCGATTTACCATTAATACGTAATATTCCCACATATCCTTTTCATGAGATGGTTAATGTAAAACCTAATGAACCGTAGATGGCATTCCTGTTTTGCTGTGTTTCAAATTAAGAGTGGAACAGTACAAACTGAGAAATGAAAGCTAATATCTTTTCAAATAGAGAAGGCTTAAAATTCCAAATATGAATACGGTAGCTAAAATATAAAACTTTGTAAAGACTGTGATACTTAGCAGGTCTTGGTAATTTCTGACCATATATTATTATTATTCTGCTGACCTTACAGGGAGTTCATCAGGAGCCGTTAAGGTCAAAGAGTAGAAGCATTTGGACACAGCCAAATGGATTTTACACCTTTGTCTCTTTCTGACATTACTGTTTTGCTTCAGCAAACTGCCTAATATTAGATAAATCCTATTGGCTACCTTTCTAAATCACTTCAATTTTCTTTGTCCCTGGGCTACAGTTATATGATCGAGATCCAAAGCTATCACAGACTGTGATATACTATTTTACGTGCTCGTTTATATTAGAATGAACTTTATTAGCTTTTGGGCACGTGTCTATCAGTTTTAAAGATTAAGTATTATGTCGATAGATTCTATGCAGCATTCAAGTACACTGAATCATTTTGCCTGCTCTGAAATTATAAAAGAGTATTATTGCTTTTACAAAAAACATTTTTATTTCTAAATGAACCATCACTCACAGCAGTCTGTGCTTACCAATGCTATCCCTCTAAAGTGATATTTCACAGAAAAAGCAAAGTGGAGATAGAAGCTCTGTAAGTAATTTTAGATTTGACAACACATGAACCTTGTAAACACAAGTGTGTAACTGCCAATCAACTCTACACTCATATTCTTTCATGATCTGCTTTCATCATTCATATATTCTTAATTTTCAATTTAATGTTCTTGTAACAGCGCTGACAATGGTCACGTTGCTCCTACTGTGTAAAAAGTGACACTTTGTGCAGCCTTAAATTTGCAATTCTTCTTAAACAGAAAGTATCTAGTTAAATCACCTGTAAAAAATTGCAAAGGCAAACTTGCCTGTTCCAGTATCAAACCCAAGAAATCAGAGATGCTTTTTGAGAGGAAGCTGAGGTTTCTTCCAACACAGAAGAAGCTTTCAGAGAACAAATCCAGCCTATAATAAGATTTTCTCATATTCTTGCCAGTCTTCTATATTTCTGGGTCTGTGTTTTTAGTGGCTGAATACAGTCTGTGACAAATGGGAAAATGGGCAATGATACTGTGTCCAGGATTTGAGCTAAAGTACAGCTACTTAAATTGTGTGCCTCCAGGTCCCTCACTCTGGCATTGCTGGATTGGAATTACTGCTGATGGTGACTTTGGAACTGCTTTATTAATATGTGAAAGAGCATTTCTTTCTTGATTAGTTCATTTTTGGTCCTCTAGTAGCTAAACCCTTGCTCCACCCACTCCATAACCATGTCTCTGTACATCCAGTTGGTACATTCTCTGGTTCAGGGATCACCTTTTGTCTTAATCTTTGACCAGCACTGCTTGGCCCTGTAAGAATAGACACCTGAACAGGTGGCCCAAGGAGATCTGCAGTCCATAGGTCAGCTCTCTGCATCCTTCTTCTCTCCAGCACAAGGTCTCAGTGGCATATTAAACAGTTATTTACCCTATTTTGACCTCATCATTTCTGCTTTGAAAAGATTGAGTTAACACAGCGTTCTCATACATGCTGCTGTTGCATTGCTTACAGTGACGTTGCTCCAATTTTCCTGTAACGTTACTGTCTTTTTCAAGTGGCATTAATTAAGGAGATCCTGGACTTCTTAAAGAGCTTAGAGGACAGAACAGTCCCTTCAATGATTTAACAATAAATATCATTTCATTTAAGTTACTTCTGAGAATTGGAACTCTTTCAGAGAAGCTAAGTGGAGCAAATAAGGATCTCAAGACAGTAACATTAACTGATGGGAATAAAGCCAAAGTTTTACATTTGCTTTCACATCCTCTCTTGTGGTATGTTTTAGTTTAAATATTTTGGCTTCAATCTTGAAGCTTCCAGTGTACAGGCAGATTGCTATGCCCATATGCAAAAAATTGCAGAATGGAGATCTTTATATTTTTAGCATGCATTTAATTTTTGTGCCTACACAATGTCATAGAAAATCCTCATTTACTTTCAATTATTTAATGAAAGACTTTTCAAAAGGGCATTTTTAACGTAGCTCCATGTCAATTCAGTGTATTATTAAGAATCAAACACTTCCCATGGCTATCAGTGAATTGCAGTATTGAAAACTTGCACATAAACATAGGGAAATAGAACTCCGAGCACCTTCTCAACAAAGAGGCTCTCAAGATTTAATAAGGTAACCCAATGGCTCTAATTAAAAGGAACCCTAAAACACTTTATGAATTCCAGATACTTGCTTTAAAGTCTAGTTGTGTAGCACAAAGAGTTTTCTTTCACACCACTCTATGTAATCATAATCTGTACAGTTTCCTGACTTCTGTTTATAAAACACACAAATGTGAGAATTATTTATAAAGTCGCAGCTGTTCTCTTCCCTAGCCTTTGTTTCTCTGAAGTCTTAAATATTTGTAAAAAATAAGAAAAGTAATTAAAGCATTGATGCATTAAGCAAACATTTCCACAGTTGTGCTCCTTAAATAGGAATCATTTGTTTAAAAAGAACTTGATAAGTATATGTACAAAAATATAATGTTAAACAGTTACTTACATACAAACAAAGCCAACCTGCGTTTAAAGAAACAAAATAAACAGTGCCAAACCATTACTAATATTGTAGTCAACCGCTCAAACATTAGGAACCCCCAGAACTGAGTGCAGTGCTTGGTGTTTGCCCAGATCTGTGAAGCAGCTATGTGCCATCTGCTCCTTGCACAAAGGACGTGAGTTTATTCTTGCTGGTGGGAACTGCTGTCTAAGAGCCAGCACTTGGCAATGCAAGTCCTTACCCTTGACAAAGCTGGCACTGAGCGCTTTTTAGCCTTTGAGTTCCCTAATAATGTGCCCCTCCAGGGTGCAGGTCCCTCATGAGTTCTTCATTTCCTTCTTTATTCCGACTCACCAGCCCGTGCAGACAGGACACTATCAGTACATAGGTACTGTGCATTCCCTTTACCTGCCAACATCTGACAGGCTTAATCATAAAATAAATCAAACATTTGAGTAGCAAAATTTAAACTAGGCTTGTAGTTAGAAGCCTAGGGATTGCAGGTTACAACTATGACAAACACAAACAGCAAAACCTGCCCTTAGGATGGGACAGGATTTGCTCATAGCCATCACACACAGCCTGCCCGGAACCTCCTGCCTCCTGGAGACGAGGGCAGCACCCTGCAGTTTGCAGTGGCCCTCGCACTCTGGCTGCTTTCCATTTTCTGTTCCTTGGAAATTAGCTTTTACACACAAAAGGAAACGCCTGATAGTTGGAGCCAGATATCTTGGTAAAAGGGATTTTGCAGACTTGGTCATGTGTAATCAGATAGGGAGCAAATAATCTAGATAAATGCTAATGAAAGCTTTCTGGCACCTTGTATATTCAAAGGCTATTTACCATTGTTCCTAGTCAGCTGGCTCGGGAACTTCCCATTCAGTCTGGATTGCTCAGATTCAGCTGGGACCAATATAATATTCATATTACATATGATGCAAGATGTTCTCTATGCCTACATTTTGCTAAGCTCATTATTTGTGGCATGAGTGGCATTGAGACCACACATGACACATTGTTAACACAGATGACAGACCCAGTGACAAGCTGCCTTATCCAGACAAACCAAGGCAGCTGGTTTACCTTGACCACATACAACATGTTTACTAGCTTCTATAACACACAGGCTGGTCTGTGCACATATGTTACAAAGCTATGGCACTACCCTGTGTAGTTCAGGTGGCTTTTTGCTACCTGGGTCCAGCAGTGAGGATCACTGCACATCTTTGGTTTTGGTGCCCATTCCTGAACCTCACAAAGAGCAATTCGGTAAAAGAACTGAACTGCAGGAGTCTCTTTGTACCACCTGGCATCACCCACAGAGTTGGTTCATCACTGAAGAAATCTCATGAGAATGACACCCAGAAGTTGAAACAACTTTTTACTGAGAACGTGCAAACTGCAGCAGCTGAAAAGCTGACCAGATTTAGTGGTTTTCACAGGGATAGCACCAACCATCCCTGTGCCAAACTTCAAATTCTTGTTTCAAATTCCATTGATACTAAAACTTTCTCAAAGAAAACATATCCAAAATGTCTCATAGACAGGCAATGTATTTTTTCCTGTACTCCTACTCTTGGAAACGGCTAGAGCACAATGGCTGAAATATGCCTTTTAAAACAAAAATCCACCCTGGACAATGCCCAAAGTAGAAGTTTTCAGCCCAAATGTTTGAAGTTTAGCAAAGTACCATAAAAAATTAGGCTATACTCACATGAGACAGTGCCACAATTTCTGTCCATGAGATGAACAGGGAAATATGAAGTGGATTTCAATAATGGAAAATATCTGAGTTGAGCTAACTGCTGGCCTGACTTTTGGGCTAGCTTATTTACCAGAGCAACAGTGCAACAAAGGCAGCCACACCATTAAGCCACGCTGCTTGCTGCTGAGCAGTGTGCTCACAGAGTGAGCTACTAAAGAATCCAAAGCATCACATACATGAGAGAGCTCTGCTGGACTTACTTTCCTGACCTGATAGAAGGATTCTCTTTTTGAATCAGATGAATCTTCATGAAAACAGATAATTACTGGTCTTAAGGGTAGTTATTAGATATAATGGAAAATTATTTCTTACAGTCTATTACATCACCACAGAACAACAATGAATCGATGCATTTCTGTTGAAATTACAGTTGAAATACCATGCATGTTTCAGTTTTATTTCTCATCATATCCAGCTGCATGCTATTTCTGAGAAAAATTCCTGACGGAACCCAGCCACCTGAACTAAGTTTAACATTTAAATAGCAAGTGGCATCTAAGATTAACATAATTCCACTAAAAAAGAAAAGCCATAGGCATCATCTTTGAAAATTTTACCTCAAGTTGCTTAATCAAATCATGTAGCCCAAAATTTTCCAGAGCCATAAACTTCTTTACAGTTTTGCTAGTATTGGATCTATTTTCCCTGCATTGAGGGAGCACTAATAGTGACCATGAAATGGTAGAGTTCTCGATTCTTGGTGGAGCCAGGAGGGGGAACAGCAAAACTGCTGCCTTGGACTTTCGGAGGGCGGACCTGAAATTGTTCAGAAGACTGGTAGGGGGAGTCCCCTGGATTTCTGTGATTCTCTAATTCCCATATGCAGGAACTTTCCAGCTGTCCGAGATCCACAGCCGTGGGCTGTGAAGCAGCTGTGGAAATGCCCCCAGTGCACTGCTGGACAGAAACGTATCTAACAGCAAGAGCCAGAATCCTTCAGCAGAGAGGGCCAGCAGTAAGACCTGGTCCATCTCTGTCTTGCTCTAGCCTTGAAAGTTACTGTTGCAGCAGGAATACTGTGGGACAAATATCACAGGGATGGAGCCCCTATCTATTTTAGGAGATTTCTGACATTTGGCAGGGATGTGAAGAAGTCTCCCATCTTTGTTTCCCAGAGTTGGGCAGACTGCTGCAAAGACACATTCTCTAGAGTGCAGGGATCCCTGGGATCCCTTCTTGTCACAGTCTCTACCTAGTAAATCTGGCACTGCAACATATACTTAGCATGAACTTCATTTTGGTAGATGACCGTTTTAATACAATTATACAATAGTATAATTGTAGCAACAGCTGGGCATCTTACAGCAAGATACCTATGTATTGAGGTTGTACATAAAAGCTGCACATGATCCTCACTCAAAACTTCCCCTGAAATCTGCTAAGCCAATAGTCAGAAACCAGGCAGATGACCACAGCATGAGATCAAGGCCTTCTGCCATGAAACAACTGTGTCTAAATTAAACTTTTCATCTCATTCTTCTGTTATTCTGGCTTCTTTTCTTTGTAGCAGAATAAATTAAGATTGTAAAAGTGCACACTTTCTAAATGTTTAAATATATATTTAATCCAAACTCATAACACAGGGCAGCGTTTCCTGCAGGGTGAGCAATAGCCATAAAGCTTACTCTCATGGGTACTTTTCTAGTTTGCTGGGCAGCTCACTGATTGTTTCATGTTGTACATCTATGGCACGGGTAGATCGAAGGACTCAAATAGTGGATATGTGCCATACTTACTGTATATCTTTTTTGTAAATGGGGAACATTTTGAGTTTTAATAAAACAGAGAAATCAGCACAGATGGCCATTTTTCAGTTGGTATAAATATTAACCTAAAGCTAATCTATAAATATTAATCCAATGCTTTCTCTTATTTATTTTTTTTCTAAATCCACGTACACTTAGCAGTAACATCTCTGCTGCTTTGCAGTCAAGCCCTAATAGCTGTACATGTGCTTTCAGGGATAGGGATGGCCTTTCTGTGTTGTGTTAAATTCCTAGTTCAGTCATCTCCTCCTATTACTGAGCTCCTCAGATGCCAACACAGCATGAGACAAAAATAAAAGCTTCTGAGCACATTCAACTTTGCTGCAGCCACTGCTGAGTTGCATGCTATTAGATTCATTGCATTGTGCCTTACATTTAAAATGTACTTCTGGTCTGCTTAAATATGTTAAGAATTATCCTGAGGGACCATAGTAAAATGTAGTCATGTTTATTTGTAATTGCTACAAAATGGTTTACAAAATTGTTAGTGTCTTTTATTATGCCTGCTACTGAAGCACTTGCCTGTTAATTAGAGAAATTTCAGCTGTCATAGTTGGCAATTATAGCTTCTGTATCACTGTCTGTTATGAATAGTCAATGAGAGCTGATTAATATGCATGAGTAGCAGTATATAGCGCGCTTTGGAGCTCAGTACGGCAGCCAGAGTGAAGCAGCAGAGGGAGTGTTGTGTACTGCCAGGGAGAGGGAGGGCTGCAAAGAAAAGAGCAGGGTTGCTCTGCAGCATTCTGTGCGATTCCACTGTGAAGTGCTCCAGGTCAGCCGACCCACCTGGGTGTTTCAAAGGATATCTGCATGCATGCTTGTTAACACAGATCTCTGTGGCTGCACTGCTGAATAAGGAAGAAATTTTCTGCCACTTGTTTAAACATGGGATGCAGTTTGTGCACTCTACAGAAGCAAGAAGAACAGTACAAATTACTGTATGAAGTTTGTCAGGTAAAGCATTAGATTTCATTTCTAAAAGCAAATGTTCTCTTTTAGGCTTGTAGCCACTGTTAATGACAGGAAGATGGAATACCAAAAATTGCTTATGCAAGTGGAAATGAAAGGGTCTGTTGCCTAATTTCATATGTGTAAGATAATGATTATGTTTTTACCTTTCCTACTCGACACTTGCAGAACATCAAATATTTAAATATATGCTATTATACCTCAAACTTTTTGCATAATTTTATATCAAGAAACAGTGCGCTGCTTTATTTCTCTAGTATGCATTAGTAAAATTTCACAAGGAGGGTCATAGCTTGGTCACACACTCTGTGCAAGTTAGGAAGACACAGGCAATGACTGATGCTCAGAAGGTTTTGTCTCTGCTTACAAGTACGTATAGATACTTTCTGTGCCATGCATTCATTCACTGCTGAGTCTGCTTCCTGCCAGTATAAGTTTATGTCCTGTTTTTTCACCTCTAAGGGCAAGAATATCAGCTAACAAATAGCTAGAATTGACAGCAGATGAAAACTAATACTCTACAGATCTTTATACACTCAATTCTTCATATTGAGCAGCTGATAAGTTTTCAAAAAATGTGATAACACACCAACTTCCATTATAAAAACATCATTTCCTGTATTTCTGCTGTTCCTTCTGTCTGTATTGTTTATCTCTGAAATTTCTAAATTTGTTGCATCTGGAGTATAATTTTGACCAAAACAGTGATGGCCAGTCCTTAAGGGACACACTCTTACTGATCTCTTGAAAGAGCCATCAGCAGATTACGGTTAATCCCCAAAAACATGAATTGCATAGAAAACAACAGATAAATAGGAAATATCCAGGTCTCTCACATTGTACTTTACTACTTTGCCATTCCTAGTGCTGCTTAGGACACATGACAGTTACCAAGTGACATGAGGACTTGGGGGGGTGACATTTCCCAGTGCTGCCATGTGTTTGCTTGCCAGCAGAGGGTATTGCTCAGCATCACAGAGCAGTGAAACCCTGGGCTCTTTGCTGTGCTGCTACCTGCATTTGATCACAGATACTGATGGCACTGACAACACAGTGAATAATATATGTGTTTTGTATGTTATGCTAATAGGGAAGCGATTAAATTTTAAAGACATAGTTTTGATCTAATTCCCACTTGCTTACCCAAAGGACACACTGTTGCTTTGTGGAGGAAAAAATAACTTGTGAGAACAAATAGAAAGACATGCTTACTGTCATTTCTATTTATACTAACTCACTTCCACTTGCTAAGCTGCTGTGCATGTGATGATGGGAAGAATTTCAGACAAAGATTATCAGATTTCTTGGATATTGGTTCATTGGCTCCACATGCTGCCTGCAAAAGCAGAGTTGGTGTGGTTCTGCTGATGAGCCCTCAGCTCAGATCATGCAGTGGTTGCTGTGATAGTTACTTATCCCCCAGGGTCACCAAGTTTTCATGCAGTCTAGATTTGATGGCTATCAGTGAATCCCATTCAGGACAACAACCAGAGCAACAAATTTTTCATAATTTGTTTACAAAGCTTTGGCAATCTTCGATGTGAAATGAAGGAATCAAAAAACCTTTGCAACTTACTGACATCTCGAAACAGATGCAGGGCAGCATTCTTTAAACAGACGTCCTTAAAATCACTCACAGGAACAGTTCTGGTGATACCTGAGCTGACTGAACTATCTGGGGCTGACTGCTGGTGCAGAGCAGTCTGATGGGGTTGGATTTAGAAATCAACCTTGTTTCTGCAGCAGAAGCAACTCAATACACAGCAGTAGTAATTAATGTTGAGCATGAGATTCCTTTGGGGAAACCCTCAAGTTGGAATACCCTCAGCTCCTGTAGAAGTGAAAGGTGCCTGTAATCCTATAAAACTAGGATTTCTAACATAGATCTGAATTCTTTAAGACTACAAACCCTGGTTATTCCAGAATACAAATTACTATGCAAAATTATTTCAACAGCATGCTACTTTCTCTCCAGATAGGTGGGAGGGAATTCTATAGCTTAGGAAGAATGTCCAGCTAATTAAATGTCACTACAACTGTAAAAATACATCCTCATATAACTAGAGAGCAATCAGTAAAAATTTAACGGTAAGGGGTGTGAAGCATCATTTTCATTAAAATACCAGGATATGAAAGACAAAAGTTCCAAAGTGTGTTAGCAGTAATATCTCTTACAGTAGGTTTTATTTTGCATCATTGGTGTAACCCTCATATTATGCCATAAGCTGACAGTGCCATTCCTGAGAAAACTAAAAGAAGTATTTATCAAAGTCTGAGTTAGACTAAAATTTACATAATTTGGTTTTAGGAAATATTGGGCATTGTTACAAATAAATCCCCTTAACCTTATTTTTAGAAGGTTAATGGCTCTGAGGTGTAGGAATTCAGAAAACACTTGCAAGAATTAATAATAGTACATAACTGCACTTTCTCTATTAGGCCAAGAGCTTTAATGTGGCTGGGAAAATAATGCTTCAATAAAATACAATTCCAGAAGGTCTGGTACATCTGGCTCTGTAAGTCCTCATAACAGAGAGCACAAAGAGGATCAAACATACCAGGGCTCAGGCTTTATCCCTTCCTCATCCATAGATAATTCAAAGAGATCCTCTTCATTAAGAGCTTTGGCACATTGCCTACAATTTCTTTTTGGGCTGCTGTGAGCTTAATGATGCAGAACAATGGTCTTCCCTCTTGTTGAACACATACCTTATTGTACCTTTAATCACATAATAAAAAGCAAATTAAGACACCTAGTCATTAAAGGCTATTGTAGCTGTGCATATCAATGCTTTGCACTACAAATACAAAGGGGACTGTGGCAGCTTGAAATCTTGATGCTGAACAGTGTCACTGGTGATAAGCATGCTTGGGGCAGCAACATGGTGCATATACCATAGATATATCCTGAGGTTTGCTTCCCAGTTGCACATAGCATATGAAGTGAAGTAATTACATGCTATTAGAGTTTGGGCTTTGATTTATATGGAAATTTTCTCCAGAATATTTTTGTTGGTGAAAATAGGGGGACAAAGGGAAAGAGTTTTCTTAAGGATAAAATCATAAAATTGGGAAGATGCTGCAGGCCAGTTTTCCAGTTTTCTTTCCTCAAAGTCCTTAGCTCCTGTACAAACAACAGCAGAAATATGGGCACTTCCTTTTGTAGGGAAATACTTTGGGAAACAAAAAGTAATCTCCACTGAAGGAAACTTAGAGAAGAATACACCACCTGATGCTTTTGAGTTTGTAAAATAAAAATAAAGATTAGAACCTCCATTTTTTAACTACCTATCACACTCTAAGCACACATTTACACACCTTCCTAAGTAGACATCTAAAAATTCCAAGGGTAAGAACACAGGATTTTAAATCAAACGACTCTCACTGTACAGGCAATGTTCAGAGCTGTTCCCTGGGATTCAAGATGATGGAGTTCATCTCCTTTTCATGGTAGGAATATATTGTAACAATCCATAAAAACCTACACTTCAAGATGAGAAATTGTGGTTTAAGCCAGAATGGGCACCAACTCCTTACTCCAGGCTTTTCCTCCAGAACAAGGACAGAAACACTGGCAGGAAACAAGCTCGCACTGCCACTGCCCTGGCTTCAGATGATCTGAGGGCAGATGACTTCTACCTTTCTGACTGTTGAGCTGGCACCTCTCACGTAAAATGACCTCGTAGTGTTTTCAGAACTTGAAAGCTCTGTCCACATGGTCTTTGCCAGGCACATTTCTGAGACAAGTGTAACAACAGCATTGGTAGAAACAGTAGTGGGCAAACTGGATTTATCTTTTAAACTAGATTAAGATATTATGTGGCTAAAGTAATATAAACACCAAGGTTAACATACAAATTGCTGTGCTAATGAGAAGATGGTAGTGATGAGGAAGTAGCTGACACTATATTTCATTTTCAACTTCCAGCATTAGCTCTTGCAAGGAGACTGATACACAAGCTAGTTGCACTGAGCTCATCTCTGACACGCTTCCCTTTGTCATTAGAATTCTATTCACATATTTAGAATTACAGAAAATAAAGCAATCAGCGTTAACAAAGGCTGATTCAAGGACATCGACTGACTAGACTTAAACATTTCTGAGCAATGATGTTATCCCAAATCAGAGCCAAATTGGAGCTTTGTGCCACAACAAAAATCCATCTCAAAAAGAAATTTCTAATCAAAGCTGTAAGGTTTGGGAAACAAAAATAATTATGTATATATGTGTATATGCTTTTCACACTCTCAAATTTAATTGGCCAGCCAGAGAATTAGTTACTCTGCATTTCAGTCGTTTTCAGTGTTAAGACTGAACTGGTTATGCCAATTATAGTACAGTGGTCTACTTGATATACAGTGTATGGCTTCAATACACTGTATGTACACTTTATGTGCTGCAACTGAAATGAAGAATACTGTTGAAGTTATATTCTGCCACTTCACTACCATTAAACTTGACCTCAATAACAGTTGTGAACCTATCGCACTTACTTCAAAGTAGGCATGTTTGCTTAAACAAGACGTTAATTCCAAGGGCCTTGTTCTAGACAGAGTTTTCTACTGCTGAATTAGTTCAGCTGTAGAAAAACTCTGCTTGACATACTGGAGACTCATAATCTTCAGAAAACTGCCCTTTAATGATTGTGGCGTCTGTCTGTGGCTCAGAAGTCCCCTTTCCTAATTAGACATTTACCAGAAACTGGCAATTGAAATTTTCCTCTTCACTTGACAATGAATTATGTAATGCCTCTGTTAGAAATTCTCTGAAGATACTCTTCATTGCATGTTAGAGGGATATTTTGGTCATTAAAGGAACATAAACAAATCATGATATGAAATAAACAAAATGCCTTATGGTTACTTGCAGTATAAATGGATAACTTGACCTACTGTGTACCTGAAACGTCTTACTGCTTCATAGTCCTCCTAAAATCTGCAGTGCCTTTTCTCTTTATATTTAGCAGGTATATTGATTAACCATAGCATAGCTCTGTTTTTTTTTTAATTATTATTTTAAGTGATAAATGATTGAAAAGATGGGTTTTGTAATGCTTTGCACTTATACATCTGTCTAATGCTATGAAGCAGGTGGCAAGAAATCACAAGGGAGAAGGCACTAGGGACAATCACTCAGTGCTTTACTGTCACATGTCAGATATGGGCTGGGAAAAAGGAAACATATGGACTAATGAAAAAGTGCAGATTTAATAAATGTGTTTTGTTGTGTTCATTAATAATGAAACAAAAGGTCATGCTTCATTTTCACTAGGACAGTACAACTCTACACTTTTACATAAATTGGACTGTCTCTTTCAGAGGCTAGGTAGGTAAATGTAAGCAGATCCAGCTAGTCCTGAACCAGTTAGAAATTTGACAGGAGGGTGGAAGAGTAAATAATAATAATGTATACACTTCACTGTGTATATGTCCATACACAGCACTTCAACATTCACTAAACAGTGACTGTTGAAGCAAGCCTTCCTACTATTCAATGTATCTTCAGGTAAAAAGCTAGAGACTGTCGTCTAATAGAAAAACTGAAGCATCACGGTATAGCTTTTATTTATTATTGCTTCATTCAACCCAATGACAACTCTGGGTGTGATCTTGTTGCAGGTGATGGGGCACACCCTCCACTGGCACAGGAACTAGGCACCTTCTGATTTCATTTCTAAGTGCTGAAATTTCTTCTGGCTTTATCATGAGACAATACCTTAGATGGATTCAGTAGAATTTGCAAACACTGCCTTCAGACTCCCTAGGAACTCTTGAAAAATAAAACGTTTCATAGAAAAACTAATTGTAAAGTCAGACTAAAATAATGTTTTGTTTTTGTTTTTTCATGGACTGTATGCATTTACACAGAGAATTAGGTCCAACAGCACCATATTTGAGAAACTGGACATTCGTACATTAAAAAATCACAGTTGATAAGAAAGACTTTTTTAATTTAAAAGGCTTGCTTATAGAGTGCAACATAGGCTCTTGTACATAACCTTATGGTGTCCGTATAGCTGCTATCAATGTTAGCCAAGTAAAGGAAAATTAAGGTTGTTGTTTTTTTAACGCAAGTAGCAAATTGGAAATTGTAGGACATGTTCAAGCAGCATGGACTGAAAGGGCAGAAATGAGGTGATGATGGGACTTCTATCTAACTACAGCTTCTAAGGTTTGTGTTCTGTAGCTGACAGCACTGCTCTGCTTCTGGAAGCGGGTGGCACAAGACCAGAAGGTGCAGATACCTGATATCAGGTAGCTACTGAAAGAGCAGGCTCCCAGCTGAACCAGTTGGATCTGTCACTGCTGCTGGATTCCCAGATAGCAAAACGGGGCATTTTTTCCATCTCTCCCTGACAGCAACTTCAGTAACCGATTTCAAGATAGATATCTTTAGAGCTAACCTGAACTGCTCTTTCCCCATCTTACATTAAGGGGACATTTGTGGAAGAAGGGAAGGGGATGGGAGGATGGACTCAAAAACTGCAATGGCAAGCAACGGTGCAGAAATGGGAATGGTTATGATGTGAAGTAACATCACTGCAGGAGCATCATTCTTCAAAATATTTGCCCATGTTTTCCATACATGGGCAAATGTAGAAAATGAGACAGTGGGTAATTGCAGTTACTGGGTTGTCCTCATTAGCAATTCATAATTATTTATGGCTGTTGTTTGTACCTCACTCATAAATATAATTGATTGGTTCTCTTGGGTCATGCAACTGAGGTGGCAGAAAGAGTCATTAAAAAGGGAAGACTTGTAAACTTGTCTAGTTTTATTCTGACCGAGGTTATTAAGCCATGAACAGATATGTAAAAGATTGTCATTTCAATACTGACAAAATATATAGAAGTACTTCTGCCCTTACTTAAAATCATTTAACATGATAAATGCGTGTTTAAGAAAAAAACACTTCAAGTGTGCTCTGTGTGCTCTGTATGTACAGAAAGTGTAAGAATTTCAGAAGACTCAGCATTGATCTAAAACTCTTTTCTTTGAAGCAAAAAATAGGAGCAGAGCCTGAGAACCCAGCCAGAAGCAGGTACATTTCAGTATGCAATGTACAGTGCTGGTGCTGTATTATCAATACATAAATGAGCTAATTACTAATAGAATAAAAATTCCTTTATTTCAATGGTCTTTTTACCAAGATTTTCTGTTTGGAAGTTAATGGTTTCAAGAACAAATGTATTCTGTACTCTTAAGAAAAGAATTTTTCTTTGGTCTTAACTATTTTGTCATGGATGGCTCACAAGGCAGAAGGAAATGCACACACATGGAAACAGTCCATTACTAAACAATATTATTCTTTTTTCTAAACAATAAAAGAGAGAGAGAGAGAGAGACTGTCCATACGAGGGAAATAAAAGAGGGATTAGATGGAGCTGCAAGAAGAATTAACCTATATTTTAAACCTTCCTTTTCTAGTTCCTGAGGAAAAGGAGGTTTAGAAAACAGGCTTTTTGCTGCTCTAGTTTCTATAAAATCTTTAAAGTTCTGCTGCTTTTTCGTAACATGCAGACTTCTTAAGAACTTGCTAAAGAAGTGAATCAGACCATAAAGAGTGTTTTAAATGGAGCACAGACGTCTGTAGTCTGACAGAACTAATGTTTTTACAGTGCACTTCCCAAGGATTTGCATGCATTTCTACAAAGAAAAGCTGCTTACTCATTCTTAAGCAAAAAAGTTTTCTTCTGTGACATTTGTGAAGCAGAGAAGAACCGACAAGCTGTACAGCGCATACAAATGCTTACCATTCATGACATTAAATCCATATAAATCAGTCTAACTTGATAGAAGGAAAAATACTTTTCTTGTACAGAAATCTTTCTAGTTTCTGTAGTATATACCAAGACCCAAAAGACATCATGCGTTATTTAAGCAAAAATAAGTACCAAATGTTTAAAGGACACACGGTAAACTCTTAGGCTCAGGGATTTTTATGATGGCGATCTACATCAGTAGACAAAGAAAGAGCCACTGATGTCATCTATCTGAACTTCAGTTAAGGCCTTTGACACGGTATCCTGTAACACCTTTCTCCCCAAACTGGAAAGATACGGGTTTGATGGTGGACTGTTCAAGTAACTGACCAGAAACTCATTGTGAGATCATACCCAGAGAGCGGTGGTCAATGGCTCAGTGCTGGGATGGAGATCAGTGACAAGTGGTGTCCCACAGGTCAGTATTGGGACCGGTGCTCTTCAACATCTTCTCCAATGACATAAGACAGTAGGATTGAGTGCACCTTCAGCAGGTTTGCAGATGATGCCAAGCTGTGGGGTGTCAGGATGCCATTCAGAGAGACCTAGACAGGCTCCAGCAGTGAGCCCAGGTGAATGTCATGAGGTTGAATAAATCCAAGTACAAGATCTTGCGCCTGCGCTGTAGCCTTAATTCACAGAATTTATATCTGTGTCTCATGCAGTTTTTAACCTCCTGTCTGGCTCCCCCACACATTTCATCAAGGACCATTCTTTACATTCTAGTCTAACTACAGCTTTCTCATATTATTTAGTTCCAAAGCAAAGAAGACACCAAAGCTAAGCATTTTAACATTTGAGCAGTTAACGTATCCATCTTTTTTTGCCATGAAAGATCCCATTGTCTCTGTCACATGGCCTGTAAGGTTCTTAAGAAATTATGCATATTTGTGTTTTTTGGCAGCCCTCTGAAGCACTCATATGCATGGCTTTTTCTTTCTGCATTATTCTAGATATAACTATTTATAAAGAACAATTTTGCTGAGTACAATTGAACAGCATTAGGAATAAATTTTATGTTTGTATGGCCACTTTTTTAACAAAGTAGAATTGCACAAATGTATTCATTGGCTTTTAAGCTCTGGGAGTTTCTCAGTTGTGACAAATTTTCCAGATAGCAGGGAAACACCTTAATCAATCTGATCTATTGGCTTATGTTTCAAAAGAACTCAAAATTAGCCTCAAGTACTAATTCCACATGGACAAAAGCACACTGGCTATGTATACATAAGAAGACTTAAGGATTACTAGTTTTTATTACCCAAATGTAGCATTCCCTTCCTCATGTCTCTACAACAAAAAAAGTGTTATTATTGTGCTGGAATAGGAAATAAAAGTAATTAAAAAAAAAACACATAAACTATTCAATGCTCAGATTTAGTGTACAATGTGGCACTTTGCACCATTCTTCTAAGGGCCTAATCTGGAGCAGAATAATTTCCCAACTGCAAATTGCTTTAAAGCATATTTTTCCATCATTGCTTCCTCTTCCATCATTCTTCATTTGGAATCTGAATGGTTAAGAGTGATAGCTCTGTGCAATCCATTAACCCTTATTTTGTTAGTACAGTTCTCAGTAAATCAAATATAATAATATACACCATATTGCCTACAACTAAATGCAGATGGAAACAAAAACCTGCAGAGCTAAAAGGATTCTACCCATTGTGAATTAAGGAGTCAGTCCATCATAAGAGATCCACAGACTGACCAGAAACCATTCTGTGTGAACAGCTTCTGGCCAGAGAATGTTGCCTAGTATGATGAAGATACTGCCATACATCACAGAAATACTTGGAAATAACTCATACAATAACAACTTCTGATACAATAAAACTACTGCCTCGTTCCTACCTTTTGTCAGCCAATTTTGAAGTTTGATCATTTACACAGCAATCACATACAGAAGCACAAAGGGGATACCAGTCCACAGATTTGGAGCAGGAAGTGTCCTAAGGAATCTCAACAGACCTCTCCTAAAATGCTTGGAATCCAGGTTACTTTCAATACTAGGGAATAAATTGGAAAGCTATCCTGTGCATGATTTTACCAGACTTTAACATAAAGACATGGAAAGCGGCTCACATAAAAAGTTTTTTGCTCAAGAGTTATTTTAGCACATTTCTGGAGAAAATTATGCTTGCTGCAATTTTGGATTCTTTTATTTTGATGGCTCACTATACTTATAAAAGAAATAGGATGCACACAGTGAAATTTAATTTGTGGCAAATAATAAAACTGGAACCATAATCAGCATTTCCTTTTTCCAGCGAAAACATTACAGTGTACTTAATTTTATAGCTGTACAAATTGTTTTAAAGTAATCTGCTTGATTGGGCGAGTTAATGATATCTAATTTGACCGGGCCAAACTTTACACGTTAAGCATTACTGTGAGCAATTGTGGTCAATACAACTGTTTGTAGAATGCAAATGCAAGGCCAACATCTTCCATTCTCAGCTGGCTCTACAAAAAAACTGGTGTCTTTGTCTAAGATAAAGCAAAGATGACAGCGTAATAAGTGTTATGTGGTCGAGGTAATTCAGAGGAGATTTAGCCCTTTCAATCGATTCTGCACTCAAGTTAACCCTCTTTATTATTGCCCAGCTTTTTGCTGCAAGCAATAGTTGAAGTATGGGCTCAATTCAGTTACTGCACTGAGTGATGGTACTCTGTAAGCTGCCCCACTTACTTGGGAGGGACTAAACATGGCAGATTGCAGTATGAACTAATGCTATCTGATACACACGCAGCAGAATCTGGACATTTATTTTAGTGTTTTAAATCATATTCAAGAAACTAATGTGACATTGTCACCACATTAGCACATTTCAGCACATTTATGGAAATAATTAAATGACAAAGTAGCCACTATTAATACCTGGCTCTGTATTTATACCCACTGGTCTTACTCCTTGGAAAAAATATGCTACTCTTGGACCTGAGAAACCCAGCACTTCCATCAGAAGGCAGGAGTTTCCACTGTGCAGCCCCCACCTCCGATAGATACAGCAATGCAATTTATCAAGTAAATAGTTTCTGGCTGGAAAGAGAACAATATAAGACATTATTCATAAGGTGAGGGTTGCTATGATAGGGATCCTCACTCTCACTGCTAGGAGAGCTTTCAAACTCTGAATTGTATTTTGTGTCTGCATGTGAGCCAAAACTCGCCTCGGTCCAAAGAACGTAACAACTGTATGAAAGTAGCATGCTGCTGGGGGATCGTAATGTTACTATTCAGCTTTCACTAAAATTGCTCTGAGCAGCTTTTCTTTAATTGTTTCTTTAAATCTGTGTTAAAATGACAACAGTTGGCAGGTTAAAAGATGGTAAAATCCTACTATTTCTGTAGCATAGCTCTTTGTAAATGAGCCCTGAGACCTTCCACATTTTCAGATGTCTGAACAAACCACACTCCCGAAGAAATCTCCATCTTAGCGTATGACCATCATGTCTCACCTGAAAAAGTATTTAACATACACAGAAATACACTGATACCTAATTCTGTAATAGCAATTTTTGTCCCAATAGTTCAGTAACAAGATTAAATGATTAAAAAACAAACAAACAAACAAACAAACAAAAGCAGAAAAATTACAGGAGAATCAATAACTTATTTTGTTTGAACGAGGGCTGAGAGATTTCTAATCTTCAAGAAATAAATGAGATACTGGTTTGTACTTTAGTTCAGAGTGATCCCCATAAAATCTGCTAATTAAATTTAAAAGCAGAGCACAGGATTTGTAAAGTGATTCCAGTGATAGGTGAAAAAGAGAGATGCATAACATTGCATAAATCATTCCTAGTACTTGCTATATGAGTATTTAGGTGGAAACTCAGTCTTTTCCTCTAACAGCCAGCAACAACAAAGCTACTTTTCACTCTTTGACTATTCCTCACATTGTTTTGCTTTCTTTTCTCCCACAGGTCAATGGGAAGGATTTATCTAAAGCAACGCATGAGCAGGCAGTGGAAGCATTCAAAACAGCCAAGGAGCCCATCGTGGTGCAGGTCCTGAGGAGAACTCCACGCACCAAGATCTTCACTGCTCCTGAGTCTCAGCTGGTGGATGTGGGCACTCAGACAGATATCACTTTTGAACACATCATGGCTCTAAGCAAGATGGGCTCGCCTACCCCACCCGTCTCGGTGCTGGACCCATACCTCCTACCTGAAGAGTAAGTAACTGTTTGTGAAGCACTTAAAAATCTTTGCATTCCTTAACATGGCATGTTAGAAGTAGTTCACAAACATACCTTTATTTGCTGGTGGTTGTGTGCTCCCAGATATAGCCAAGATTCATATAACATTGGTTCATAATTCAAAACACTTTCACTTTCTCTACACATTACCAAGCTATTACTCACATGAGTAATGCCACTGAGTCACAACACAGCCTCATAAAGCTCATTTTTTTGGCGTTTGATGGATAAAGTTATTGCTTCTTGTAATTCCTCTCATTGCCTCTTTGGGTTGCTTATGTTTTAACTTTATTTTTTATGGCTGCCATAAATTGTATAATGCTAAGAGTCGCTACGTTCTGTTCCAGTGTATTAATTACTTTATTATAACCCTGCAGCGATGTTACTCAAATAAATTATTTTCTAGGACTAAAATTACTTACCAGTGCTGTCATGGATGTTTTAGAATCAAATTTTAATTATTGTTAATGGGAGCTTGATGTTTTGTACGTACAAATAAAAATGACAATTATCTCCTGGTGCACACACACCACGCCCTCACATGCTGTTCAAGAGGAAAAGAGCTCCCCAAGGAGTCCATGCAAATTGCCTGTCTTGCCACATACCTCCCCAATGGAAAAAGTAATTGAAATGTGCTGAATGCCTCAGTTGTTGTGTTGTCTCAGACTGTGATCTGATCAGTCCGCAGCAATACCAGGTTTTGAGACAACCCTGTTTGGGGTGAGAAGCTGTGCCAACGTGCTCATGTCCTGCCTGTGCAGTATGGCTCTGAACAGGAACTCCATTGAGAGCCTGAGTGGTGAACACAGCTCAGACACACCGGCACGCCTCTCCGGACAGCACTGTCAGCACTCCTAGCAAGTAGAGTTTGACTGCAGACAGGCACCAATCTTGTATAGCTCCAAAGTGACTCGTATGGCATGCTAACATCTACGTGTTCAGCCACGAACTGGTCTTCTGTGTGCAGTCTATTCCTCTTGTGGCTCTCAGTGCTGATTACGTGAAAGATGGTTCAGTCAAATATTACTGCATTGCTACCTATTGTCATCCATTGAAAATTCAAGCACAGCTGCATGTTTTAACTTAAATGCTTGACAAAGCTAAACTTGAGCTTGTATGCAGTGAACAGGAAATAGGGATTAGAGCAGAGGTCACATGTTCTTAGGGCACCTCTCAAATATTTTTGCAAGAGGAGCTTTCAGTACCTCAGTCAACTACCTGCCACTTTTCAACTGCAAAACAAAACACGCAGAAACATGGCAAAGATTAATTCATGAAAATTCCATTGAAATGTACTTACATAATGCCAGCTCTGTCCTGCCATGTAGCCTCACTGCCCCTCAATCATTAGGCACAGGTTCCAACTGTTGGCCTTACTTTGAGCTCTGGATGTTGGTAGCCTGCCTCACTGCTATCCTGCATACAAGGGCAGTCAGACTGCTATTAAACTGTGCTGTTATCCAGTGTGTAAAAGCAAAGAGTAATGCAAGTTTCCGAGGATGTGCTTTATGCTTCCTTAATACTTCCTGTTATTTTTCCAAATTCCATTCAAATGAACGTAACCTGTGTTTAGTGAATTATGTCACTTAACCAGTTAGCAGATGCTGTTATTTAAATACTATCACACATATAGAGAAACATGTATCTAGTTAAGAGAATTGAAAGGAGAAATAAAATTGCAGCATATAAAAGAGTGATCACAAAAGAATCATACTGCTTAAACTTGCCATGTAGACAGCAAAGCTGTTGGAGAGCTCAAGATGTAAAAAGCACAATGCCAGTAGTGAATGGCAGTATGAATAGAGTGGTGCATATTTAAATAGCATTTAAATCACTATGCACAGCCTGTTGTATTCAAGTCAGTCAACAAAATGCTGTTGATTTAAATCAAAATAGTTGGGTGGCATATTATTTTTAAAATACTTAATATGATTTTCTGTCTTCAAGGCAAAGAAAAACTACCACAGAAGTAGGCAATGATGATTTTATATACATCTCTGCAAATAACCGAGCTCATGAATAAATAATTTAGTATTTCTTCCTACTTTGCCACCATTCTCTCTGTATTTTTCTCCAGGTTAGCCTTACATTTGAGGAAAAGTCACTAATACAAACGTTAAGACTCTTTTACAAATCCCTCATTCATCATCAGGTGTCAAATGTTTGATTCATCTTGCAATACATGTAACATACTGTCTAATACATTTATTGGTATAAATGGTATAGTGTATATAATTAACTGTGTGTACCTTCATGGTTTGGTTGTTAGTCTTTCTGTTTCATGATGAGTTGCTATAAGCTTGGAATGCATTGCTGTGCAAGCTATAGAACTGAGTGCTATTGTAACAAATATTTTTTTTTCTCCAGTCATCCATCAGTACATGAATACTATGACCCAAATGACTACATGGGAGGAATCCATCAAGAAATGGACCGGGATGAGTTAGAACTGGAGGTACTTAATGTTCAGTAACCAGTTCATTTACTGAAAGCCTAACATGTGGATGTCCTGGTCTTTATATCCTGTATAAAGTGAAAAGACCATTTCAAAGCAGTTATTTTTAATAACATTGCATCTTGGTTACTTTGCAGGTTGCAAACCTTACTGATACCTTTAGCATGTATTTAACAATGTGCCATGGAGTGATGAGCTAGGTCTTCAGCTAACTAACATAAATAATGAATTCCTTAGTTCCATCAGGTAATTTCTCTATAACTGTGCTGATTTAGATTTTCTAGAAATCTCAAAGGTTTTCCTGGTTAGCTCAGTGGCAGGACCTATTCCACACAGTCACCGTAAAAAACCATGTGTTTCCCTTAAATGTTTCCCAGCTGAGAAACAGACATTCTCAATCATATTACTCAGAAATATTTTATGTTTACAAGAAAACATAATCTGACATTATACTAAGCTATTCCCTCCTTTTTCATTACTAAAGTTACATGAGGATACATATAAAATTATAGGCCCATCATGAAGATATCCAAGTTCATTTGCCTGCCACATCTTTAAAATTCACTTGTGGTTTTCATATTTGCATGTCCCATCAGAAGATTTTTTTTCAGTTTTCTCATTCTTAGTTTTTTATAACTCGTTCCCATCCACTCAGAGTACAACATACGGATTGGAGGCCCTACTTCTGCATCTACTTAAACAGCACTGGCCCACTGAAATGCTTTTCATAATTTATAATAAATAGCAGCAAAGTATCTCAGTACTTCTAAATACTTCCAGTGATATTTGATCCAGAAAATACGTTCGTCATTAACAGTAAGTGACTAGATGACTCCTGGCTTGCTCGCACATCTGATTTCTTAGATCTTGGTCCTGCTGCAGAAGCTGTCAAAGCATGTGATGGCAATCTATCTATAGTCCTGTTTAAATCAGTGACAGATTTACCAACAGCTTCAACAGAAGCAAAGTTCAGTCATTCTATTAGCATGAAGTTGTTCCCCTCTATAAAAGTGTTTGCAGAATCAAGATCTCAATCCCCATAAAAAGTTTGCAAGCTGTCTTCAAATTTTGCAGATCTGGTAGTAATTCATCTCTGTATACAAACCCAAATAGAACTCAGGATAAAATCAGAGTGTCAGCAAAACAAACCCTGTTCAGCAGACTTCAAGGGCCTTTCTTTTAAAGAAATGCCTTTTTTTTTTTTCTTAAATAAAAAGGAAAACAAATCCAGTCTTAAGGGAAAACATAGAACAAATTAGTATTTTCTGCTAGTGTCTTTTCAAAATCTATCTTTTAGGAAATCTAATATTGTAGATAAATCATATTGCTTCCATTAGAAGGTCAACCAGTTGAGCTGAAAACAGTTTAAACACATGCACTTCAGTAGCCAGACATTAATATGGCTTAAACCACAACATTAATAATTTTGACATTGATATAGTGCTTGATGGTAAAAGGCGATCAGCTCAGTAGCACAGGGGGATGAACGTTAGAAAAGTCTCTGTAGCCTAATAGTATTTCTTAAAAACCACTAAAGATTCCTGTTCAAATTGTAGTGACTATGATCAATGGTAAGGTCAAAGTGCTAACAGGAACTCAACTGGCTAGTTGCTTTTTTGTTTTGCCTTTTGATAGATATGTTTTAAAGGACCACAGAGGCACTGTTTCATTGACTGCAGCAAGAATGCCTAAAGTAAGAAAGCCATCAAGTCAGCCCTATGGGTTTCTGTGCCCATAAAACGTGCTTTGAATTTAAATCAGCAGCTCCTCATCCAAACTTTTATGGTCTACAGCTGAGTGGTTAGTGATTTGTACCAAGTAAACAAAGCACAAAACAGTGAAATACTGTTTCACAACAAGCTTCTAATGTAAATAACTCTCAGGAAGGAATTTATGCTGGCAGTATTGCCAAGACACCAAAATTGTGTTCTCAGTTCTCTCTCTCAATATGTATCTAAAAATTGAGGATTTGGAGGTAACTGCTAATATATTTCCTACTACTAAAATAAGCAAATATTATTTCCCTTTTCTTTAAGTTTACATGCCACCAGGAAAGGAGGTCTAAATCTTGAATTCTATTCTATTTCTGGATTCAATTGCAAATTAAAGTACATTCATTTTTCACAGAGGCGCATCCAGAAGTCACTTTGGGTTCATAAAGGAAGAATAATGCCACTGCAGGCTTCCCCAGCAGTATTATGCATTAATATGTTTATTCAAACAACCATACAGCCTAAGTGAGGGACTTCTCAGTGAGCTAATTTTCTCAGATTACAAAAGAGAACATTCTAAATCTAAAAGGACACTTGTTCTCTCACATCTGACTTTGTCCTTTACCCTACGCCTATATCCAACTCTGTTCTTTCTGAGCAGAGAACTGAGCTCATCAGAGTTGACAGCACAGCTTGGAGATGAAAGGCAACACGAAACATTTGCTAGCATCTAGAAAATCTCCTTTCTCCTGCTCTCACTCCATCTTGAACATACATGAACTCTTCATTTTAAAAGCTGAAGTTGCTTTTTTAGTTGGCTCTTTGCCACTGACCTCATGCCTATTCCAAAGGGCTGCGACCACTCTCCCCCCACTGCAGGCACAGCCCTGATGCCAGGAGGACAGAAATGTGCTCTCACACCTTAGCAATGACTGTGCTGAAAAGTGGGCCCTGCTCAGCAGGTATCTCAGAAGTCAGCTCAGGAAAAAAAAAAAAGAACCACTTTTTACAGAGAGAGACAAAGGACGGAGTACTTACTGTGCAAACTTTGGACAGTACTTTCTGAACATTTGCACTATTTTCTTTTTTTTATCCATTACTGCCATTCCTTCCAATTTTCTACTTTCATTTTTGTCTTGTTAGAAAAAGGACTTGGATCTTTATAAATACACAAGCATGTCATAATTTTAAATCACCAGTACAATAATCCAATAATCTGTTGCACATGAAGGCTTTCTTGAGTTTACAGAGGTTAATTTACTATTACTACTTATCCTAATCTATTATTATGGACAGTTGCAGGTATAATGCCACAGTGCACATCTATTTCCTCCTGCCTTCTCCAAATGCCATGTGGATTTAAGCAGCAAGCACTTTGAGCCCTCCTTGGCCCTGCTTTTCACATGGAGCTAGTAATTTTTCAAACAAATCTCCTGTGCAAGCTTGTTTTTCTCAAACATCTCTCAAAATCTCACTTTAACCTGGCATAAAGCAGCAAAAGATTGAAAGTATTTGTGTAAAACTTACACCATATGTGAGATTTTCACAATTATCATTTTAACACATCCCTTGATACTGACACATTTTGTCCATACCAGCATAGTCTGCTAACTAATTTGTGCAGATCTAGACCAGGTGCTGGGACACTTCAGGATCCCCCTTCCTCATTGTAGGTGGCTGATGCATTTCATAAAGCGTTCATTACAACAGCATCTGAGCCCTGGCTGAGCACTAAATATTCTTTCATCTCCTGCCTGTGCAGCATGCCTGCACAAACTGAATGAGCAGGTGCCTAGCAGGGCTTTGGAAGCAGGCCAGGCACTGCTGTGCATGCAGTGGCTGCTTCTGCAGCAGGAGCACACAGCACTGCAGGCTCACACACTTGGGCCCTGGGCTGTCCAGCAGGGCAGAGCAGCAGAGAGAGGAGGAAGACACGGCAAGTCCAATGGCATTGTCCAGACATAAACCTTCAAAGTTCTTTAGGTCCACATTAATTCCTAGAGCTTAATTAATTCCTAGTGCAATTACTCAAGCTACCACAATATCTGTACTTGCAGGTGCCAATTTTCTGTTCTGTTTTTCCTTTTCATGTATACGTTGTACAGATTCCACCCCGAACAAGGGAAATAACTTTTGCTTGGAAGATGCTGGAGTTGATTCTTCAATTCCAACTGGAATTGCATACTTTCATCTCTCAAAAATTTCAATTTAATTATATTAAAACTTTATTGATGCAAAGACCCATAGACAGCAGCTGTTCCTACCACTAAGTACACAAAATTATCTTATTTGGGCAGCATCAAACCAAGTTATTCCATTCCTGCCAAGGACTAGAGGGATTGTACCCAAGGGTAAGAATGTCAACAAATTATTCATAAAAATTGAGGTTTCAAACACCTGCTCTAAGAGTATTCTATTTGCTTTAGCTTTTGGGTGCTTTATTTGTGAGCTTGTTTTTAAAGCATACGTGTCTGTTCTCTTTTTAAAATATATACTATTTAATACACTAGATCATTTATTACCTTCCAGTGTATTAAAGATGTCAGAGAAAGTTTACTTTAAATATAGACTCTTACTTATTTTTTAATTATCACAGTACTCTCCATACTTGTGTACTGTTGGAAAAACATCTATTGTTATTAAAACATGCTGAAGGGCAGAAGGAAGAACAAAGCTACTACCTTGCTGCCTGCACTCCAAGAAGTGCTGGCAAGTGTTCATCCTTACAAAGGATCTGTTTCAAATATGACCAAAACTGCCATATATATATATAATTTTTTTTTTAAACACAGTATATATGTTTTCAGTACCAGCATAACAAACAGCAGTGAGCTATTGCACTAATTTCTCAGTTATTTCATTTTCAAACAACTAAACTGTATGAAAACTTTCCTCAAAACATGAAGTCTTTTTGCTAAAGCAAGCAGGAAATATGCCTGAATTATGTCCAATTCAACACGTTCTCACCTCATCTCTAAATCACAGCCTGATTGCATCCAGAATAAATGAGTTAGCTGCAATGGTACTTCCAAGGATTAATCACATCAACTAAGGCTGGAATCAAGTTTATTTTGTCTCACTTCTACTGAAAATTTTTTGCCTCCTCTCTAGAAATCCCCCAAAGCTTAGAAATCTTTAAAAAACAAAACAAAACAAAAAAAAACTATTAAAGCATTGTGTTCATCCAGTGTTTAACAAAAGAGAGTGAAAAAGAGAAAAAGAGCAGCAGCTCACCATGGATACTATTGATTGAAACCATTTGAATACCATCTGAAATGTCACTGACATTTACAGCAATGCTTCTTGAAAAAAAAGAAATTACACATGTTGACAAGTAAATAACATGAGATTGCTGATCTTGGCAGCTGTCATCTTGACATGCCAATAAATTATTCATATCAGCTTGTTTTATTATCTTGCCCTTACAAATGGCACAGCGCAGGTCAAAACAGAAGAGACGCTCAGAAATAATGAATCCTGTTAGCAGGAATTTTCACAGGAACGCAAGGTCCAAGCTGGATGCACCCCGAGCATAGCAAGGTCTGCCCTTGGCAGGGACAGCCCTCAGCTCACACAGCAGCTGTTCCCCCTTCTTAGCACAGGTCCCTTTGCCCTGTCTGCCTGGCCTCACTCCATCCCTTCACTGCAATGGGGCTGAAGTCTCATAGCCAGGTTTAAGCTGCAGAGAAGCAAGGCCCTTTTCAAAGCCTTCCTCTCCACAGAGAGTAGAGTAAAAAAAAAACCACAACTTGTTACTCCTTCTCTAGCTGGTGCAAACCAGACTTCCTCCCTGTGGAAGAGACGATGCAGCAGTCACAGTAAGATGGTTAAGTGTGTTAGGCTCCCTTGGTTCTTGGGACGTCCTTCAGAAGGGAGGAAAACAGAGATGTTTACACAGGAGCATCCCACAGCTTGGTGAACATCTTGCAACACTTTTATACAAACCAGGAGCAAATGTAGGAGAAAACAACCCAGATGAAATCCTTGTGGCAAAAAGTCCTGGGGAAAACCATGTATTAAGATGGCTTAAATGTCTCCAAGACCAACATGACCACCGCAGAGCCCTGGAATGGTAAAATCACAACCTACTCACATGACACTTTTGCAAGATATTGAGGCACTTAGTGTATTTCTCTTACCAGTACCAAATGCTTTGATAACCATATATTCATCTTCAATCACAAGTATGAGAAACTTATTACATCACTTCATAAAAATTATACAAGTTAAGATAATAGAATATTATCTTTTTTCCTCTGAAGAGACAGAAAAAAATCCCTGCTTATAAGAAAATATGTAGATCAGTTGTGGCAAATAATGAAATCATACTTCATAAGCATTATAGTATTTGAAGTCTTACCTCTATATGAAATACAGGTAATTTTTTTTCTCTAAGATCAATAAAAGGTCTATTTTCAAAATGACAGTGTATTGATAGAGGGGCCAAAAATGCCCGAAGAATTGATTGTACGCATATAATCACGTTTTGCTCAGTAAGTTAAGCTAGCCTACACAGTAAAATGAGAAGACATCCACTATATCACTTACGCAAAATATTTTCATTGTATTTGAAAAATAGCTTCCATCTATCACAAGTATCTCACTGTCTTTTCTTTCTTTCTTTCTTTTCTTTTCTTTTTTCTTTTTCTTTTTTCTTTTTTAACCTCAGGAAGTAGATTTGCACAGAGTGAACAGCCAGGACAAGCTTGGTCTTACCGTGTGTTACAGAACGGATGATGAAGATGACACTGGTATTTATGTGAGCGAGGTACGATTGGGCTGATTCCCCTAAGATAAAATTTGTCTTTTAAACTGCAGCGCTAGATATTTAAGACAACTCCTTGCTTCTATTTGTACCATATTGAAACAACAGCTAGAAAGTAATAATTGGAAGAAATCTAATTATTTTTCCTTTTCTTCAAACTGAGTGAAATCCTGTTCCATTGAAGTCCAACTCCCACTGACTTCAGTGAGAAATCTTTAGAAATACAGTGGAAAAAAACAAACACACAGCCTTCAGAAGGCTCTTTATTCACTTGGAAAGCAATGTTAAATTGACAGTTTCTCCAGTATTGAACATTATTAACTACCCCAGAACAAATGCTTGCCTTTGTTATTTGTATGCATGTTCCCTGTTCTGAAGTCTAGAGAAGAGAGCTGTGATGTTACCCTATTTCAGTCTGTACAAACACCAAATATGTGTTGTACTCAAGACTTACACTCATTAAAAATACCTGAGTTCTACCTGTAGAAACATTTCACATTAAACATTGCTTCTTTTCCATTGCATCACAGAAAGACATGGACTTTGCAATGTCTGATTATCTCTTATAATTTATAAGAACTCTTTTTGTGTGGCTAACAGCTTCTGTTATATTGACATTTAGTGTTCATTTTTCCCTAACATATTCTCAACATTCAATTTCAGATGACGTTTTCAGAGGATTTGTAATACATTCTGTCTTTTATTTTTGTTCTCGGTTATTCCAGAAATAGTTTAAATGAAGAAAAAGAAATCTACATGTTTATTTGCAAAGATTTGGGGCTCATTTGTCTCTCTTTGCTTCCTTTCATAAAATAGTTAGCATTTTATAGAATCTTTTTACCACACGGATCAATTTCAAACTTCACAACAGCAGTTTGGGGAGGAAAAATCAGCTAAGTCTAAACTGTTCCTTTAGAATGCATCACTTAGGTTATAATCCTTCCTGCTCTGTAGGCAAAATCTTTAGGTTCTAATTAGAGTAATGTGCTGTAAAGCAAAATGTTAAATTATGAGGTAACTAAATATCATGCAAACATGATAAACCTACAGTCCCTGAAGACATCTCTTGGGAAGTAGTGTTTTGGTTTTGACTTTGGCATATTAACCTGCATTTCATTTTGTCTTCCATAAGCAAGGAAAAGTCCTGTAATCACTAACAAGATGCAACAACTATGTAGCAGCAATGACAGGCACAGTGGCTTACCATGAGTCATCTTACTAATGCTGGGGTTACGCTGGGAATTAAGAGGCTGAGGCCTAAAATCTCCAAAATGCTTACAGTTCTCTTATTTTGTAGATCGATCCCAACAGTATTGCTGCAAAAGATGGTCGACTTCGAGAAGGGGATCGCATTATTCAAGTATGTGTGTATAGGTTGAAAGTCTGGTAACACACTATAACCTACTGCTGCAACCATTTTAATTCCACATCTTCATTTCAGTGTCATTTTTACAAATCACTCCTTTAAAATGGTAGAATGGTTTGGATTGGAACGAACCTTAAAGATCATCCAGTTCCCCTGCCGTGGACAGACAGTTTGCACTAGACCAGGTTGCTCATAAAGTTCCTTTCAACATTCTTATAGTCCCTTTTAACTTTCTGAAGACAACTGAATTTCGTCTGCTATGTATCAGTCAAATTTTGATATTCCTGGCCAGGTAAAGCTGTATACTAGCCTGGTCTACAGGCTGAGGATTTTGTCAGTAGATTCCATCTGTTTACAGCACATATTCTGATACACCTTGAACTTTTCCTTCTACCACAAAAAAAATCCATTCTGACCCTACATGCAGAATCTCAGTGGACAGCCTCATGAACAGGGTGTCTAACACTGCAGGCTGAACACCCACTTCTGCATGCCAGAAGGACAGCAGTGCAATCTTACACCATAGGGATTTTGATGGAAGTGGTCTATCTCCTACACAGAGACTAAAGCATGTAGACATCCACATCCCATGTAATCTTTGGGGATGGTGTTCATAGCTTCACCTGTCCCATATGAGGACGTTCCTTTCTACCCACAGGAGCTGACTCTGCTCCCAGTCTAGTTTCTGTTCTCATAACAAGCTCTGTGCATCATCCGCACAGCTTTGGAACAGCTTCATGCATCCATTGCTTGACAATTACCTAAACAACATGGCTGTTGATTCAAGCTCTCTGGCTTGTACTGCACTGGGATCTATCCAGCCATGCAGCCCTCTAGAGCTGACTATGGCAGTATTTAAATATCTGTGTGAAAGGATGTCATTCTGTTGCTCTTTCCTTTAAAGATCAATGGCATAGAGGTACAGAACCGAGAAGAAGCCGTAGCACTTCTCACCAGTGAAGAGAGCAAGAATATCTCCTTACTTGTTGCAAGACCAGAAATTCAGGTACTGTAGTATTAAATAAATAAAGTCTTAATTAAAAGACTTGCTGTTTTGTAGAAAGTATTTACCATTGAAGAATTTTAACTGAAATAAATCCACCAAATCTATCTAAAACCATATTAAATTGTTTGACTGGACATACATGTGGTATAAAATAATAGAATACAGTAGTCATTATACTTACAGATATGCATTATATTACAGTTCAATGTATAAGAATTTCAGTGATTTATGTATGCTGCAGTGTATGTTACAACTATCAGTGCAAGATACTTTGGATGATTTCAAGCTGTGGCTTTGAAGACCATACTGAATTCTAAATCCTACAGCTATTGATAAATCATTCATTAAAACATCTATTATTTATCCCTTTATAATACCATCTCTTAATGTAGTTAAATACTGTCAAGAAGCATCTTCAGCTTAATAAAAGGTTGTACCAGCTCCCTTCATGGAGTGGGGATTAGCACAACAAAGATGCTGAACAAACAGCACTGTTGTTTGATCTGTCTCTTGCTCCATGTGCTGGGAAAGCAACCCTTGCCAATGCACGCAGAAACACGGGGTCATGCTCATGACTGTCTTGTTAGCCTACATGTTTCTGAGCTCTCTCCCTTGGGGCTGACAGGTTGGGAGTAAAAAGACTCACATATCCAGTGCAAGCATTTTTGCTCCTGGCCCTCCATGCTGCCTTACAAGTGGTATACTTAAGCCTTGCACCCTGGAGCATTTTATACATCCTAATCAAATGACATGCAAACCAGAACAGCCCTGATGCTAAGAAGCATTTCCATGGAGAAAAAGACTGTATTGGTTTCATGCAAAGGGCTGTTGACGTTAAAGCCATGCTGTTGAAGTTTGAGGTGGGGGAAGGTAGAAGTGTCAATGCCCACACTCAGTAGATGGGTGCATCCTTACAGGACATAGCAGCACTGTCACAGGAAGGAGTGTCAAAATTTCCCAATCACCTTCCACAAAGAAGGAACCTAATTTACAAGTTTTCATTCTTTTGACAACATTTGGTTTGGTTTTTTTTTCCCTTCTTTCTCACATAGCTGGATGAAGGATGGATGGATGATGACAGAAATGATTTTCTGGATGACTTGCACATGGACATGTTAGAGGAGCAGCACCACCAGGCAATGCAATTTACTGCCAGCATGCTTCAGCAGGTACTGCTGTTCTGTTGTGCAATGGTGTCAAAGCTTCACATTGCACTCAATATTCCAATATTGAGCCTGACTGAATACGTTTAGTGTCTCAAAAGACAATCAAAGCAAAAAGACTTACTGCAAAATCGAGAGGTTATATGTCTATCCACGAACAACTTCTTGGGGACTAAATTATTTTTAAATGTTACCTTTTCCATTTTTGACATTATGACAACATGATCTTCTCACAAATGTGCCATTCTGGCTGTGATCAGTAACAAAAGTAGAAGCTAAGTATAGTATAAATAAAGGAGGCAGAGAGCTCTCTGTATAAAATACCCTATTTGACATACACACATATATCAAAAACTGCCTGTCTTCCAAAGCCATAAAATACAAATGGGCAACTGAGGCAAATGACTGAAGTCTGTATATTTGACAAGAAAGACAAAGAAAATGTTTTTGCATAGCAAGCTTATGCAGAGAGACAGATTTGGACTTGGATTCCCTGTTATCCTGCCACAATCAACGTAGTCATACAAGTTCATGAATAGTTTCTCATTTTTTGTCTGGAGTTTTTTAAAACTCTACATCCATTGTGGGAGCCACATTTTTGGAAGAGCGATATTCTCATTTTGGCACCACAGTAGAACTGGATAATTTTGTGTAGCTAAATGCCAGAAGAAACGTGTTGAAATTTTGGATTCTAGTGTTGTTCCTCTCTAACTGTAATCAGACCAAGTTCTTCTGAAAAGGTCATCCAAATCAAGGCGTGTTTTCGGTCACCATTTCCATGCTTTCTAAAAATCAAAATGCATCAAGTGTAACAGGTAGCAATTAAGAAAACTATTACATAATAGACACCCTGAGATATTTTGTCCTTGCAATAATTTCTCTTTGTCTTTTGGTTTTTATGTTAGAAGAAGCACGAGGAAGATGGTGGTACCACCGACACAGCCACTATTTTATCTAACCAGCACGAGAAGGACAGTGGCGTAGGGCGCACAGACGACAGCACTCGGAATGATGAGAGCTCTGAGCAAGAAAACAATGCAGATGATCACACCACTTCCTCTAACACTTTAGGGAGCCAGAAGAAGCTGACATACAGTCATGACACTCTTGGAAGTGGCGATATGCAGTTCAGCAACGAGTCGTTTATCTCAGCCGACTGCACAGATGTCGACTTCCTTGGCATCCCTGTAGACGAATGTGAGCGATTCCGGGAACTGCTGGAACTCAAATGTCAGGTGAAGTCTGCCAACCCTTACAGCCTGTATTACCATACCAGCACTCTGGATATGAGCAAAAGTGACCAAGAAAGTGTTGACAAAGAGCTGGAGATGCTGAATGAGGAGCTGCGCAATATTGAGCTAGAGTGCCTGAATATTGTGAGAGCTCATAAAATGCAGCAGCTGAAGGATCAGTACCGGGAGCCCTGGATGCTGCATAACAGTGGGTTCCGCAACTACAACACAAGCATCGATGTTCGCAGGCATGAGCTCTCAGACATTACAGAGCTCCCGGAGAAGTCTGACAAGGATAGCTCGAGTGCATACAACACAGGTGAAAGCTGCCGAAGCACTCCGCTCACACTCGAGATTTCTCCTGACAATTCCTTGCGCAGAACTGCAGAAGGCATCAACTGTCAAGGTAATGAGGGAGCAGTGGCATATAATGTCTCCCAAAAGAATTTATTTGCTGGCTCAGAAAGTCATGAATCCAGCACTGGTAAATGCCATTCAACTGCAAAAGATCCTGACACTAGCAAACAGATGGAATGCAAGGAGAGAAAAGTCAGTGATGGAAGCAAAAGCCCTACTCATGGTCAAAAACCTTCTGGCTCCTATGTCTCCCCATACCACCACTCTCCATATAAGCATGCTCATATTCCTGCTCATGCACAGCACTATCAAAGCTACATGCAGCTGATCCAACAGAAATCAGCAGTGGAATATGCACAGAGCCAAATGAGTCTGGTGAGTATGTGCAAAGACTTCAGTGCAAGCCAGAGTGAGCCGAGGATGGAGTGGAAAGTGAAGGTCCGAAGCGATGGAACCCGCTACATTACCAAGAGACCAGTCAGGGACAGGTTGCTGAGAGAACGAGCCATAAAGATTAAGGAAGAGCGCAGTGGGATGACTACTGATGATGATGCCATAAGTGAAATGAAGATGGGCCGCTACTGGAGTAAGGAGGAGCGGAAGCAGCATTTAGTGAAAGCAAAGGAGCAGAGGAGGAGACGTGAGTTTATGATGCAGAGCAGGCTGGATTGTTTAAAGGAACAGCAAGGTGCAGAAGAAAAGAAAGAGATGAATATCATTGAACTGAGCCACAAAAAAATGATGAAGAAAAGAAATAAAAAAATATTCGACAACTGGATGACAATCCAGGAACTGCTTACCCATGGAACAAAGTCACCAGATGGAACACGAGTGTACAATTCCTTCCTGTCAGTGACTACTGTATAATCATCCTTGCTAAATTATGTACATAAAACGCTACCATTGGGGTAGAAATCAATGCCTCGTTCAATGTGGCAAGATTTTTGTATATAAGATACAGTCATCGAGTTTATAGTTCAAATACTGAACTCTACGACTGTGGGTGCCAGAATCTCCATTATAAAGTGGAGGGAAAGTTTGCCCACCCCAGCTCCTCCAGAGGCAATATTAGCAGTGCTTTTTGGGATACTGATTGTACTTTTTTACTTGTTACCTTTTACATAAAGTGTTTAAATATCAGAAATGTAGTAACCATACTTACACAGGTAATTTGCTTAAACTATATTCATATAAAAAGGTACCCATGCTCTTCTTTGTCTAAAAAGATGCAAAACCCCACAAGAGCGACTGCACATAGGTATTTTTTGTGAAATCATATTTTCTGATACTATTCTGCTGTTGGTCACTTCTACACTGAGTGCTGTTTATCTATATTTAGCTCAAGGTTTAAACTCAGAATTCTTGAATTCCTAATAGAGCCATTCTCTTGTAATATTTAACATTTATCAAACAGCAGTTTTTATTGTTACCATCAACACTTAAGCATTTTTCTTTCTAAGGTTTCTAAAGAAAGTATATAGGTTTCATCTGAAAAGCCTGAAGCAAAGAGAAGTATACTGCAGCTTTAAAGATTTTAAAGCATGTTTGCAAACATTGCAACCTCTTGAAAAAAATGTGCATGTACAGCTGATTTGTTTATATAAGACAGTTTGTGGAATTTGAAAAGCCCATGGTAGTTACCGTTTGCTTTATAGATTTGAACGTATTGAATTATAAAAGCTGTTTCATTAAATCATCACTAGCTGCAAATGTTAACAAGTAAAATGAAGTAAAATAAATTATTGTTTTATATTTCAAATGATTTAAATTTTTTTTGACTCCTTTACGGTTGCGTCATGCTGAGCATTCTTCCCTAGAGCATAGCTCCCATGGCTGGGCTGCCAGAGTCAAGTCTAAGAGGAAGGACTGGATCCTGACCTGGTGGAGATTCAGCACTGAGGTTTTCTTAAGGGGGAGGGAAGAGGCAAGAGAGAAGTAGCAGGAATATGAAGAGTAAAATCAAACAGCGCAGATGTTCTCCTCACAAGGCATTTAGGATGACCTGTAAGCAAGAGAAAAATAGGACTTCTACTCTTCTGTTTTGTTTCATGGTATCTTAATGGTGTATGAAACTGACCTACAAACTTCAGCAAAGGTTTGCATTAAAAATAGACAAATTTATAAACTAAAAGAGATGGAGAAAAGGACAAAAAATGAATTTCAAAGAGATATTTCACTCCTTTTCTTGTTTTCTGTTTCTAAATAAGAATTAAGATATAAACTTGATTTTTTTTTCCGGATAAATAGCAAATTAGACTCATTATTAATAGCTCCTAGATTCTTCACCCTCTCTCCCTTTTCGCTTTCTTCCACTAAAAAATTCTCCTCCAAACTCTTAATCAATTTCTGTTCTGAACTCTTCCATTGTAACTATTCAGAGTCAAAATTATAACCTGAATGATAATAGGCAAAAGTCGGAAAGAAAAAGATTAACAGCTTCTCAGTATCCATTTTGTCTGCTATCAAGAAGCAAGCCATAGATTTGGGGCTTTTTTCCCCATTCCTTTTCTGGGTTAGCATAGAATTGGCATTGACTATATGCCTACCATATCCTGTGCTAAGCTATTTTAAATACTAGAAAATACTTCTTAAGCTAATGTAAATTGTCACTGCCCCTTGAAGTCCAACACTACTAATAATCCTCCGTAAATATATCCTGAAATGATACTTTCCTTTGGGATGAAGTACTGCTGCTGCTGTAGGCTATGGAAGATATTTCTATTGAGCCAAGATTTCACTTGACTTTCTAAAAGCTGGTTGCTGTCACAAGTGGCACAGTAGGAAAAGCATAATTGCGAGTTTCACAACACACTCATATATGATCCTTCCTGTCTCTGTCTCACATCCTCTTTACTCTGATTTTGTGTTCAGTTCATCCTAATTGCAGATGCCATAGCAGAATAAAGTTCAGATATTCAGATGTACAGGCAGAGCTATAATTACTCTGGAATCACAGTCCTTAAAATAGGCATGGAAAAGCACTTAAGCTGTCTTTATTCTACTTGTAAATTCTAGAGGTTATGAGGTAATGAGGTAAAATTATCATCAAATTGTGATGGCTTCTTTGGAAAAAATAGGTAACAGTTCCTTTAGGTGCCAGAATTGGCCAAGAATTACTCAGATACCTTTGAGATTTTCCTCACTAGCCATTTGTCATTTTGGTCACTTAAAAATCAACTACTTGCTTTAGTATTACAACTTATTAACTAACAGAGTTTCACAGAATCTGACAGTTATCCTGAACAGCTGGGCAGAAGTAAAGCAAACTGCAAGTTTAGCTTTTCCTTGCTCCATGGGCTACCTTGCCACATTCCCTTTTTTCAGTGCCTTACCAAAGTACTTAATATGGCACAAGAAAGGGAAGCTTTGGTTCTTTTTATTGCTTTGAAGGAAAATCTCAAAATTATCTCTCTCTCTCTCTCTCTCTCACTCTCTAATAAATAATATATATATATAATATATATATATATAGACATATGTATATACAAATATTAGTGCAAGCCTGACCTTATTACAGCAAAAAGAATCATACTAAGAAGTCTTTGATGTCTAAATGGAATCATTTCAAATGGCTTTTCTAAAAAAAAATTGTAGTACATTATTGTAGTGTTTAAAAGATAACAATAGAAATTGCTGATGCTGTCACAGACCTGACATCTCTGTCCCCACCCCATGCTCACAAATACCAGCAAACCAAAGATTTGAATATAGGTTGGCCTGATTCTTCACAATAAAAATAGGCTCTGTGTCAAACTCAGGTCAGTTTCCCTAAATTGCAAAATGCTCTCAGACATAAGATCTATAAAAATGTAAAATACTTATTTGCAAATACGTTTAAAATCAGCATGGAATCAACCAGTTTAGATGTGCACTGAAATGGGAAAGCCCTGAACCAAACCTAACAGCGTTTTTTTGTAAATTAAGAGAATTTGCACATTAGGGATGGCAAATAAAATGAGGTAAGACTACATATTGCCTAGGGACTACTGGTTGGAGAACTAATTAGGATTATAAACAGAACGTATGTAAATTAACCAAATATAATTATCTACTAGTGGCCTTTGGAAATAGGTTACAGGATACTTGTTAACAAAATTGCTCAAATGCCTGGAAGCCTTACAAAGCAAGCCATAAGCAATTTAAGCTCCTATTTTTGTTTTATTTTCAATTATTCTTAAAGCAGTTGTAGTACAAAGGATTTACTGGAACATAAACTAATTAGAGAGAAGTCAAAAATCAAGGTAGAAGCTGTCACAGCAGATGCTATACCTCCATCCCAAGGAACAGAGAGGTACATTTAATAAAACCAAGAGGCCTCTGGTTTTATCAAAAGTAAATTTGTTATTGAAAGAAAACAGCGAAGATTCTGCTCAGGTTTCCATCCCAGCAGCTTCATTTCTCCATCAGAGCAGCTTCTGTGAGCCTCCAGCTAGAGTTAATCTAGAGGAGTGGTGTCTCTCTTGCCAAAGCACAGCTTCTCAGCAGTACAAGTTTTAAATGAAGATGTGATGTTCACTGTTCAAATGCAAACATGCAGAATTAATGCCACTTTTCTCTAAGTGTCTGTCATGACAAAAAGCTATATGAGATTCAGGGACTTCTATTGAGAAAGCTGCTTATTTCCCATGAATATCATTGGAGACAGAAGACTGACCACTGCAGACTGATAACACTTGATAGTCAAGACAGTGGTACACATTTTACATAAAATATGAGGGTCACATATAAAAGTAAGGGGGCTGACTTCACATTTGAGTTTTAATATACGGGCCAAACCCAAAGCTCATTTACATGAAAGAGTCAAAGCTGTAGGCATCAAGTTTGATTCAACTGTCCCCTGAGTAGCAGAAGATTGTACACACGTGCAGTTCCAGGCTGCAGGGGGATGGCCTTGTCCTTGTTGGCAATTAACCAACATAGTTATTCTAAACTGCACTAGTGAAGGAGAAGAGAAGAGAAAGGCCATCACAGGATGCTTTTTGGAGGAGATTTAATAAAATCAATTAATAATAAAAACAACCACCTGGTAAATAATGCTCCAGTTAGTGTTTTAAATTTACAGAAATACAGTACCAGTATTATAACAATCAGTGTAGCTCCACTGAAATCAAAACCTGGCCCAATATTCTTACTTTTTCCATGCACACAAAATCAAAATAATTTTTAGAGGATAACTAAATTTCTCCAGTATTTCTCCCAGCACCTCTATTTACACATGAAAAGTCAAGCTGAAGTAAGCCCAGATAGCCCATACTTATTTCTCCCTGCAGATGATGTTGATCATACTTCTCACATCCTACTTCCATCTCTCCCCTTTCTAGGGAAATGAGTCGGCTGAGTCAGAAGGAGACCAGACAGAATAACCACTGTAGATTTTCAGTTGGATTTCAGCCCAGTTAAGACTAGAGTTCACTTACATATACACAGCATTACATACGGAAAGCTCACACATACAAAAAAGCCAAATTTGGTTCTGCTTGTATGTTTTGAATTTGTGTTTAGTTGTTCAGTTCTTAAGGACTAAAAAGGTCCACGTGTCATACAATAAGCATATATTTCATGTTAAATTAAGAAGTTGTTTTACTGGAACTAGAAAAATTCTCAAAGGATTTTTTTTTTTTATTTCCACAGCTTTAAAGATCAAATAGAATCATAGAATAGCTCAGGTTGGAAAAGACCTTAAATATCATCATGTCCAATTGACTTGCTCTGAAACCCAGGTAGGAGAGTCTGTTGTAAAATAACAACCCTAAAGGACAGAACATGCCCAGAAACAAAGGTTCAAAATCAAAATGCTGACAAATTCTAATCAGCAGAAGTGCAAAGGGGCATGATAGTTTGGGTGGCTGGGTTGTGGACCGCTCAATTTGGCCAGGAGAGCACTTGGTCTGTCCTTTCAGATAAGTTTGCCAGGGAGGAGCTTTAAAAGTAATTTCTTTGACAATCCATCCTTTTTATGTTGGGCAACTGCAAGACCATGCAACAGGGAGCCCCATTAACTGAGAATAAGAACTTCTCTGTAGAAGTGAACTTTCGGTGACCTTCTCTCAAAGAAAATACTTTATCATATTGGAGTGTGGGCCTCCCAGGTGTCACAGCAAGGCTCACACCAAGTGGATTCCATTGTCCCCATTAGGAGAGCTAGCTTTGATTTTCGATAATCCATCCTCCAGCTTAGCTGGTCTTTGTTGGCTTAGAATGCCATAAACAAAGACTCCTCAAAAGGCAAATCCAACAATAATTGTTTAATAAAAGTAAATCAAAAGCCTTCAAATTGAAGGGAGCAAATTTTTGTCAAATTTCTGCTTAGCTCCGGTTAAATGCAAGTATCCAGCATTCACTAGCCATTGGGGCTCAAGTTAGCAGCCAAAATAAAAGTAGTAAGGTCACATCCAAATAATTTGTACAAGAAGCAAGACTCAGTTTTGCCATGAACTTCAGCAAGCATAGATGCCAAATGCAGCAAAAGACAGAGCCAATTTTCCAGAAAAACCTTCTCTGCTCTAATGCATTTGAAATCTTATTCAAAGGAACTCCACAGACTTTTCTCTCCACAAATGGAACTCAGGACAGAGGCAAGCACTACACGCTTTTTTTGTAAAAAATTGATCAGCCTTTTTCATATTTCCATTCAAAAATTATTTCCAGTAAGGAAAGATTGATCCCTTCTACCACACACCTTTCTCCTGTGCCAGTGTTTATCAATGCAACTGAAAGTTTTGCTTTAGTCTTTCCGAAATCTTTGCAGGCATCTTTCTGTGTCTCAGTATTACAGAACAGTTGATGGAGGAGTGAACCTTTGGAGATCAACTAGTGCAAACCCCCACTCAAACACATTATTAAGGACTGCTAAACACAACATAAACAAGAAAATAACATGGTACAGAATACAGATTTAAGGCAAAGCCCACAGTCACAATGAAGCAGACGCTTAAACAAGGACAATAGTTTCAACACAGCACACATTTCACATCCTAGGCTTGCAAAACTTTTCATTAAGCACCCTAAGTACCATCTTTCATTGTGAGCTCTGGCAGTACCTCAGGTTTTGTGAAAGGCAGTGTGCGACCCACAGGGTGGACAAGGCACAGTCTGTATGAACAGGATCCTTTGGGCCCCAGAGCCGTGGTAAGCAGCACAATGGCCCAGCCCCTTCCTCATGTGTGACCATGAGTACAGCTAGACCATGAGGTTAAGGTGGCACCTGCACCACAGCTGTGACACAGCTCTGGAGGTGGGCAGGCATGCGAAGCAGCTATGCAAGACTCACACTTGACAAGCAAGCCCTGGAAAATGCTTTTGTATTTCAATACGTGCACTGCAAGCAGAACACAAACCACACACCTAGAGGACAGAGAAGGTTACATGCTTTTAGGCACGCTCACAGTAGTATTGTTCATTTGAATTATTCAGGCTAGAGAAAAAGTCACATAATTAAGAAAAAGTAATAACTGCCACATAACACATCTGTGCATGTTTGTGAGTCACATATGCCAACTTCTCCTTCCTGAGTCCTGGAGCAGTCTCTAAGTCCTTTGCCTAAATATAAATGGCACCAGTTTCTCCATAGAAGCTCTGCTTCATTTAATGAGAGGAGCAGACCTCGTTGGAGAAAAGTAGCCTCATTCATCAGCATGAATAACTTACACATCAAATGTTCACAGACAAATGAGAAACAAAAACAAAGCTAGAAAACCCTTTCACAGTCTTACAGTAATGTAGCATCTGTCGTTTTCAAAACTAAGTCAAAATGAATGTGGCAATTTCAGTTGCCTGCATGTGGCTGATGATGAGCGCAGAGAAATATTTCTAAATTAAGTGGATGAACATCCATGTGGCTAAAGTAGTACAAATAGGACCAGGCACAGCTGGTACTTTGTCTGCTAACATGGAGATTAGTGCCATCAGCAGGGGCACACAAGTCTAACAGGCAGTAATTCTGCTAAATAACAAGTGCCTGCCAAAGGGCTTGTATATTCCCAGCATAACTTTAAACCTCAATTCATCACCAACATCTGAGACAAGGTTGCCTAAAAACAGGAGTTCAGATTTTTGCCCCCCCATTAAAGGAAGAGGAGATTTACTTCAGACTCAGGTTCCCCATTCTGCCAACTCATAAACAGAAGCAATGGACCCCAGCAATAAACCTCTTCATGTTCTCTTTTTTTCCACTAAATATTTCACTAGCACTTCAAACTTCCTTAAACTCTCTCTCATTTTCCTGGTTCTGTAGTTCTGGTAACAACAATCATTTGTTAAGAACAGTCAGGAATGTGATTTACCTTTAAATGGTCAGTGACCAGGCATATTATTTATCTGAAAGTAATAAAAGAAAATTTTAAGCTATTTGGACAAAACTAAGAATCTTCAGTCCAACCATGCTCACAAATGCAGAGAGCACTTTTATAGGTCAATTAAGTCGCTAATGTTTGAAGATCAATACACTAGATAGACCTCGCGTACATAACTGTCTGTGGCAAGCAAAAACTTTCCTGTTCCCAAAGGTGTCCCATCCTCCTCTTCTAAAGGAGTGGAACTACTCCAAAGCAGTTTATGCCCAGTGGTAGGTTTATATACCATGTTGTAGGGCTAAAAGGAATTAGAAATGAGCACCTGCAGTGAGAATAGGGCACTGCTTTGTGAGAACATTCAAACCTATCTCTAGCAGGAGAACAGTGCTTAAGCAAATGGCATTTACAAAATGGAGTGACCACAGGACTGTCACAGGGTCTGCATTTCAGCTGGAGATTCTTCCACTTCGTGGGTCGATCTGAAGTTTGCCTACTCACAGGAGTGACATTCCTGTGGGAGGTCTCACTGCAGAAGGAGAAGTCTCCAGGACTGTCAGCTCGTTGTCAGATGTCAAGAGGAATTCAGTCAAGACAGGAGGTTGCCAGCTAAAATAACACTGGCACTGAATAAAGCATCTATAGCCATTCCATTCAGCCACTGATTGCAGTGCTGCAGTTGCTTCTCCCTGCACGACCAAACGTCTCCTTCACGCACAGGGCTGCAGAAAGTAAGCTTGTTTAAACACTGACACAAAGACCCTTACTTAGAGAGACCATCTGGAAACACTACAGTGAGTTATTCACAAGGCCACAACAGGTTCCACTCTCACTGCATTCTTAGAAAAGAAAAGAAGATAAAAAGGAAGGGAACTGCTGACAGAGCAGATCCTCAGACACATCACCATGCGTGCCAGGACACACAGTGAGGTGTTTCATCTCCCTTCTGAGACACTTCTAGTTTCTTTCAAAACAAATGTCCTCTGCATGGTACTGAAATACAAATTCTGCAGTAACACTGCTGATGGGAATATGAAAAGAAGGGGATGCCAAAGCACAGCAGCAGTGTATCAAGTCATAGAGCCAAGGCCTCCAGAGCTCAGCACTATTGCTTCCTCTCTCTCCCCGAACAGCATTTAACTTACAAAAGAAGCCTATCTACACAGGCTGCAGGATTCCCTTGGGATGCCTAATCCGGAACCAGAGTCTGAAATCTCAGCTTTCACAGGCCCTTCACAGGTCTTGCTTACTATCTCTCTGTAGCTAGAAAGTCTTTTCTGAATCTTAAAACATTTAGAGTAAAGGCTGGGGACAGCTGTGCCTGCCTCACAAGCACAAAGCTTCAGTTTTGCATTTTATAACAGGAAAACAATTTGCTGAAAAATGTTGTTCATTCACGCTACAGATTACAGGTAAATGCACTTTCACAGATTTCAACTGACAGTGTCCTCTCACCCACCGCAGGCACAGGGATCCTAAGAAGATTCAGAGGCTGATTATTAGAAAAGGTGAAGCATTCAGCCTCTACCCTCAAATCCTCTCATTATTTTGGCATCATTTACTACCATACAACACAACAAATTGTTTACAGTACATATTTGACTGAAAGTTCCAAGAAAAGCAGCAGCATTAAAATTCAGTAATGGGATGACAAAACCATTGTAAGGGTGATTTGGCTTCTAAGACAGTCAGACAAAGACTGCGGTTTCAAAATCAGAAAGGCTTTGATGGGAAAAAATGAGTAATACTAAGCAGGTGATGTACCCAGATGACAACCATTATTTAGGAACTACAGTGCAAGTTGGAATGAACAGAAGACTAAGAAGATAAGCCGGTCAGCTCAGGAAGTTCCTAAACCATTACTGGATTGAGCTTGCAAGGGCTAACCCTGGCAACAGCAGTGTTTTGTAAAGATGCTTCAGAAAGGCATCTAAAACAGCACTATTAAAGAACAGATTGCAATACGTAACATAAATTTGCTCCAATATCACACCACAATGGCACAAGCAAATAAGACAAAAAGAACCCCACAGTCAGAGAGTCTTAAGACACCAGCTTGGATGACAATGCAGCAATTGAGCTGCTAGAAAGAGGGGTGAGAAATGCACTCACTTCTGGGCCTTTTCTGAAGCAGATACCACAAGCCTCTAGTAGCTCACAGAAAATAACATCTTACTTTAAATATAAATCAAACCTATTCTGAAGCTGCTAACTGTGCTAATTCTTCAGAAAGGAATACAATTAGATCTATATAAAGACCTTTAAAGGATGTTTTATTTTGTTTGATAGCCATATGAAATTTTAGAGGCTAAAACAAATTCTAATATTCTCTGATAAAGAATTAGGTTATTTAAGGATAAGCCTGGATTATTCACAGAAAGCTGGGAAAACCCAGCAAAAATAAATCTCTGCCAACATCTGACTGAAAAGTTCTGAAGGGAGACAGATGAAAGAGCATTGATGATATACTTTGTAAATCTGCACTCTCTGATACAGGGCATGAATAGAAATTTAAACTGACACGGAGTATGAAATAGCTTGGAGTCCTTAATTCAAAACCTAGTAAAAATAGTGCATTTTTGGTCAGGCACACGTAAGTGTGGGTTGCTCCCTGCAAGACAGAAAGATTAGTTCATATCCTTGAGCAGCCCAGCAACAACTCAAGATTCAGCAAAGTTAAAATCAAACCAGAATTTGATCTAGAATTTCTTGTTAGTAATTTAAGCCATAGCTGAAAGAAAGTTTGTCTGCCAGAAGATGAATGATTTATACCCATTAAGTCACCATCTTCAGATACTTGCTATCCTGACAAGTCTCAACTGAGGCTTTATTTTCATGTTGGCCATCTTTAATTAGTAGGCAAGTTTTACTGCTTCATTGTCTTTCTACCCACTCACTTGTAAACAGGCCAAAGTATTGACAGCACGTAATCCTCCAAACTTAGATAAAAAGTTATTGGGCAGCGATCCACTGGAGGAATTTCCAAGGCAAAGCTGATCATCTAGAGATGGAAAACTTCCCTGTGAAGATTTTCCATTGGAGATTGTCCTCTTCAAGAGGAGCCTTGCTATCACAGCCCAGAATTTGGTAGGCACCACAATGGCCAATAGTAACCATAGTTTCAAGTCATCTTTTCTTTAAGCCCTAATCAAGCTGCTTCTTTTGTCTGAAACAGAACTGTGTTTGCTTAGCAGCACTTGGCCATAAAGAGTCAAACAGATTCCTGCACCTGCATTGACAAACATGGCTGTAGTTTAAGTTGAAGGAATTTTACAGAAGGACAAAGGTGTGAAGGATAAGGAAGGCCAAATATACAAGATACTAAGGTTAGATTTGCTCTTATGTGAATAGGGAGAGAATGACTGATACTGCCTAATAGTTGTATCTAAATCTGTGAGCTTTTTTTATATGTTTTTATGGCTGTCTGTTTCGTGCCAGTATGAGCTACAAACCGTAACTTTAATAGCTTCAACCAAAGAGTTATGATAATATCAGATACTGTGGATGATGAGCAAATAACAGCAAAACTGTAATGAAAAGTATGTATTTATGTCCTTGCTATTAAACCCAAAGCTATAAACATTGACAGCCCTAAGAGTAGCAGTTTCTATTGTCATTGATTAATGCCTTGTTTTGAAGAACAAGGAGAAGGTGAAATGAGAAAGGAATAAAGAGGGTTTTTCTTTTCTAAATCTGAAAAAAATTACACTGGCTATTTTAGGTGGAACATGCTTTTCTGGAGCATTTTCATAGAAGGCAAAATGTCTAGCAGTGGAAATACAGTCTGAGAGAAACATTCTAAGGGCATTGAACTATAGCACTGTGTGTGTTAGCACACTAGTTAACCAATGACCATGCTCACTAATGTACATGCTTCCACTTGTTTCTTACATCCTTTCCGTTAGCATAACTCTCAGCCGACAGTGTAGCCATATCCATCATGTATTTACTGCAAAGTAGAGTTTCTTTTAACACTTAAGTAACTTTTGCCTCAAAAATCCTGAGGTCCTGAGGAGAGAAAGTCAATCCAATGCCTTGCAAGCAAATCAAGGCAAAAAAAAAAAAAAAAGAAAGAAAGAAAGAAAGAAAAATTCAGTTAATGAAATACATCACAATAACAATAATAATAAGAGAGCAAAAAAAATAAAAGAAAAAATAAGATGACAACAGAGATGTAGGTGACAGCTTAAAACTTAATCAGAGGACGTTCTTATGTCTGCCACGACTAGAAAACAATGGCTTGGCACTTGGCTCCATTCACTGCAATGCTGTGTTCTCCCTTTCTCGCCAGCTACATGTTTGGAAGATTACATTTTCCAGTACAAGCCTTATTCCCACATCTGCTTCTGAATGGGAAAAAAAAAAAAGGTCACATACTCTTATTCCTGTAATGCTACCACCTTCCTCCAATCTGATAAGAGAGAAGATTCACTTCTGCTTTTTCTGCTCTGACGAAATGTTCATACAAACATATGCTGAGAGAGCACAAAAGATTTGTGCAATTCTTCCCTCCAGCACTGCTACTGAACTTGTCTTTTAACCTCGTCTTTCCCTCTCACCATACAAACATAACACCCAATAACCACCTGGCAAATCCAAAATATATAATCTTGAGATTTCCAGCACATAAGAGCCTAAAGGTTCTTTTTTTCAATCATTTTAGATTAAAAAGAAAAAAAAAATGAAATGCAGAAAGAAAGGAAAGGAAGAGCTAACTGTATCTGTATTATATGGCAAGTCTGAGACTCACATAAAGAGGTGAGCTTGCACCTTTTCCTGGGGACAGTCATCATGCTCTTAAAACACAGTACATGGCACTGCCTCAGTGCTACACAGTGTATTACATTGGCAGTTCATCAATTCTCCTGCCAGCCCACTGACCCTCTCCCATTAAAAAGGCATCAGCTGCTCCCTCTATTGACATTCCTCTTTTTCAAGCCTCAAAGCCCATCAGTTGGAGTTGGGGTTACATATATCCAGACCCACATCATAACTCACTGCAATTTTCTAGGTAGCCATGTATTAGGTATTAGGCTGACACTGTAATTCCACAGGTTCTCTCAACAGTTACTAGAGCAAGTTCAGCAGAGAATTAATTTTGCTACATTAGCAAGGGTAGAGAAAATGACCTTTGTGGTCACAAGCCTAATATTTTTCCATAACTGAAAAAGCTGAAAGATGACCTATTTCTCCTGAACATCCAAACTTGTGATCATGCAAAACATATATTGTTATTTACATGCACTGTTCTTATAGTGGAAGGAAAGATGCTCCATCCTATGAGCCTTCACTATGGACCTATGGCTTCGTGCTACTCCTTAAGGGAATCATTGTGTGATGTTTGCTTTTTTTTTTTTTAATAACCCAGATTGTTATTATTATTGCTGCTGTAGTTGCTAAAGAGCTCTAAGGGGAGATGTAGAAATAGTCTATTCCCTTGTGTAATGCCTGAAATCAAACCAGAATACATCTGCCTGATGCTACGCCTGTTATTGCTTTAAAGCTGGTTATTAAAAACAAACAAAAACATTTGCTGTGCCACACCAGATTCCACCTCCTCAAAAATGGAAGGGCAACTTAATCCACTAGTGAAATACACCTATGAGAATCGGGACTTCTTCACTACATTACGACTCAGGCAAGTCAAGATAACCACATGTATTTATATCCTCACTTCTTTGGGATATAAGAAATACAAGGAGTTCCCAGCTCAAGTGAATCCCACTTGCTTACACAGTTCTGTATCTGTGCTGTTTGCACTGGAGAAAGGTGCTTTTTATAGAACATAACAGAGCACAAAGACATCAGTGACACAGGTCAGTAGCCTCTCAAAGAAACAGGTGACTAAGACAGTGACAACCAGTAACTGGCTGAGACATTTGTCTGCAGTTTGGGCTACACTCCTCTCAGAAGAGCTGGGCAGGTCCAATAATCACCTGGAGAGAAGATTTCTGCTTCCTTTGTGAACAAACAAGGGCACTTAGCAGAGGGCAGCAGGACAGGCTGCAGGGAGTTCCCTGTCAGGAGCTCCAGGGCTTTGTTGATGATTTTAGAGGAATTGCACAGATGAACCTTGCTGGCTACTATTGCACCATGATCCATCTCCTTCTGAAAGGGATAGCCAGTGAGAACAGGGGAAAAGCTGTGCTCTGAGGAGAATGAGATTTTAAAAGCCAGAAAATAAGCAGTGTTCTTGCTTACAGAAAGAAATCAAGCATGAAGTCAGTTTTAAACACTACGAACACACTAGCAACTCCATGAGCATGAGATAGAGTTAGGCTGGCAATAAGTGAAGTGAAGAAGAAAGAGGATATAAATAAATAACCAAGTGAAGTACTAAAGATAATAGCAAATCTCTACAAACTTTAAAGAGATTGCTTCTCTTGAAGCACACATAAAGCACACAAAGCTAATCAGCCATTTAATGGGCATTCCTATAAATTAAGGGACTATGGAAAGCTGGTGTTTGGAGATAAATGGATTTTCTTTCCTTTAACTGTTTGTACATTTAGGAAAGATGCTGGTCTTTGTTTTCTTGAAAATAAATCATTTGGAGACATATTACTCTCCTACCAGCAGTGAAATTTAGAGGAAAACACAAGCAAATAAAGCCTGGTGAATACACAGTATGCTAACTGCAGTTTGGGGTTGGCCTTTTCAAGCAGTTTCTTTCAGACCAACTTTTCATAAGTTTTGACTGCTAAAACAATGTGTCAAAAGGCTCATTGCATCCATGCTATTACATATATACTGCAAATCTGTTTTATTTATACTTTGTGTGCATTATAAATCTTACAGACAAACTGTGTGCTTTTACACCACGTCTATAGAAATCCTACTCTACTCTTAACAGCACTCTTACTAACAGCAATACTAATCCCAGTTGTGCCAGCTCTCTAATGTTGCTGTAGTTTTGACAGACACTTTCGATTTGTCTTCTGTTCTTTTGGAGGTCTGATTGCTATTTTTAAAACAGAAAAATATAGCTTCTTGCCCATTGTCTTTTTCTGTAAATTTATTATTATAGTATGTGGTGAAGAATATTTCACAAATAAAAGTATACTGGTTCCTCTGATGGCAGCTAAAGGACAATCATCCTCCCAAAGAATGCTACTGTTTAAGTGGTAGCTGAAGAATTAAGTAACACAAAACATCTTAAGGAAACATGCATACAAATTCTTTGACAAGAATAGTTAAAGAAACGTAATTTCTGAGCTTTGAAACATGCTTTCAAGCCAGTCACAGTAAAAATCTCCTTTAGTATCACATGTCGTATAACATGCTTTAAACATCTGAGAATACACATCAGAAAGCATCTTGCAAAAGTTGAAGTTCAGACCCTAAATGCCATTACTTGTGCACTGCTTAGAAAATGGCAAGCTCACCTCAGGTTTCCTGTCCTCACTCTCCTCTGCTTTTGGAATAGTCTCAAGCACCTCAGCTAAGAATGTGTTCCTAAGAATTGTACGAGAATGAACAGCTGCTATTTCTTCTTTCACAGCCATCTGTCTTCATGCATTTTTAATGAATCATTTTCGTTATTCATTCACACAAAAGTTGTACTTAATTTGTTATTTGTAGATTACCCCATTATCAGTCAACATATTCACTGCTGAGAGGATAACCAACATGACAAGATCTTTAATGCAGCATGTATGCTCTATTTCACACGTGAGGTATAATACCAGGACTTTTTGGTGGAAAGAAGGACAAACCTTTCACAACTGCATTATCTTTCCCAGCAGTTTGCTTTCACAGACCTAGGTAAATCTCTGCAGAGACCATCAAAATAGACTCAAAGATATTTACAACTACATATCAGGAAAGCAGAATTCCAAATCCTTATTATTTACACACATTTTTACCCCATTAATCATCTCTAGAAGTTCACATACATGCAAATTCAGGACAGGATCAATCCCCACTGAGCAATGCAGGCTGAAAAATGAATTCACCTTGGTGATTCACATTTTAATTACAGAGAAGTTTTTGTGTCACAAACGCTCACTTCATCAAATTTTAAAACTAGTGGAAGCCTTAAGCAGTGGGAGGCATAGAGCGGGTAGAGACTGAAAAAGATAGAGACAGAAAAAGAGGAGACTCAGATGAGTGAAGGCTCAAATCATACATGAAATCAAAAGAACTTAGAGGCTGAAGAAGTGGCAGGTCTATAGGAACCAGCAGGAAAAATGTGAATGCTTTTTTAATCTCCCAAGGTACAATGAGGAGTGGAAGTCAAAAAAGGATGGGAGCCCCAGTGGAGAGTAGAGGCCAAGAAGAGGATTGAGGCTCATTGGGAAATGGAGGCAAAAGTTAGAAGGCCAAAAAAAAAAAGAGGTTGAGTGGGGCAGGAGGTTCAAAAAGAGTGAGATACAGCATGGGCAGTGGCAAAAAGGGTGGGAACCTCTGAGTGAATGGAAACTAAAAACAGTGGGAGACCAAGAAGAGTGGAGGTTCAAAGAGCAGGAGAACCAGGGAGCAGTAGAGTCTGAAAACAGAGTAATTGTTCTTGGTGTAATCAAGCCAGCTTTTGTGGTCTAGTATTTACAGATTTATAATTCATGAGTTTAAATGTATAATATCAGACAAATTTCCATGTAATATCTTCCCATGACAGAGCTCCCATTTTAATCATGACTGCTAAGATAGGAGAGAGGAAAATGGCAAACACATCAATGTGATATATCAAAACTTTAGTAGTGCAATAACAGCCGTGGGTTTATGAACCATTGGCTAAAACAAACAACAGAAAAATTAGATCGTTTGGCTGTGGATGCTGGAATGTAAATAGATGGCTCCTGAGCTGGGGTAACTGAGCACAGGCTGCAGTGATTAATGCTTGAATGCATTAAAAAGCTTGATGGTGTAAAAACTATTGAACAGAAGAGAGCAATATGGCATACAAACAAAACTAAAACAACCATAAATAACAGGCACTCTCAAAAAGATTTACAAATATTTATTCCACATATAAATCTCTGTGCAGTAATATCAGAAAGAGGACTTGCATTTCCTTAGCTTAATCATACAGAACAGAATGGAAAGATCACTCCACAAAGAGGAGAGCACCACTTTTTCAATCCACACAAGATGTCATATAGCAGCATCTTGGCTAAATGTTTCCTGAAAACTTTGACAGTAAAATCAAGTTCATTGGCACTTGTATATTTTATTTACAGGGTCGCAACTAATAAGATAATGGACGAAAAAAAAACATAGAAATGAGTCTCATTCATAGCTTCAGAGAGTCCTGTTCTCTGGACAGTCACAGCATTTAAGGCCATGCCTGCATTGCAGATTAGAAGTTTTTCCATGGAAAATGTTTCATGTGCTGAGCACTAAGCAACATGGGGATTCTCACAGTCAGAAAAACACAGTTTGACATCTACTCCTAAGAAATGAATGTGAGATTTTTGCATTCTGGCAAGTCCAGTTTTACCAGCAGTTGTCAGTCAGGCAAGAAATAGTTACTTCTTCATTGTTCAGCTTCATCCTAGGACAGAACTTGCTGTAGGATGCCTTCCACTAACATGATAATACCTGCTGTTTTCCGTTCCAGTCTAGTAGCCAAATAGCACAGCTAAATAGGGAAGTACAGGGCCAAATCTTCCTGTCAATGCTCTAGAGATTAAATCAAAGGCTGTGAAAATTTGTCTAGCAGTTAAACACAACTGAATGCATTTTTCCAGCCCTATGTGTCACTGCCAAGCACCACATATTCCTTAATTTGATTTTAAATTTTAAAATCTTTACAATCTTGACATGAATCAATCCATGAGCTGAAGTGCAGAAGGCATATCACAGCTTTCTCTATATGCTCCAAGTTTGCTCTGTGAAAGTCAGGCCAACTTCAAAATGAATCATCAGAAAAAAGCATGAGTGGAGCTGAACCTTATGCTACTGCATCGCTTGTAACATGGAGAACCCAGGAAAAGCAGGGAATTCAGGATGTGGCACATCACAAAGCAAAGCGTAACACTCCTCTAGCTCAAGTTACACACTGAGGGCACATCCTCTTTGCTGGGATCTGTGGCCAGTGATGTGGTTTTTGGCTGCTACACATCACAGGGGGCTACAGTTAAAAGCCACAAGGCAACATGAAGACCACAGTTGGCCAGTATCATAAGAGCAGCTAGGAAGGTAGAATTTTGTATGAAGACTTTACACGTTTGCACACCAGGCACTCTCTGTAATTCCATCAGTAACAAATAATGCCTTAAACCCAAATTCTGTGGAGTCCTTGTGCTTCCATATATTTGTAGAGTTCACAGCTGTTTCTGAAAGCAAAAGGTGCCGAAGTCTCATTTGAAGCCTGAAGACTTGCTCATAAACACAAAGCCACATAAGAATAAAGCCTCACGATTTTTGCTCATTTTATGCTAAGAATGCTAAGAAAAGTTTAAAATTAATATCAAGCAGAGTAAAGTGGGATAAGAAATAAAAGAAACATTTATTGCCTTAGATACAGGTCTATGCCCCTGACATTTCCATATCAAGGCAGTGTTGTCTCTGCTTTAGTAGCAGGCAAGCATAAAACATGCTCTTATTGCAAACACCATGAATTTTTCTGTCCTTTTAAACTTAGCTGTGGAAGGTTGCATAATATAAAAAAATAGAGAAAGAGAATTGAAGACTTTCATTCAATATAAAGCAATTACCATGGCTGTCAGCAAGAACAAGATTTACTTGCATGGAAAGGGTAAAGAGAGAGGAACGTTCCAAGCAGTTCTGAGAGAAAAAAGAAGACAAGGTTGCAATACTTTCTGAATCCCAAATTTAATAGAGGCCATAGAGATGTAGGGTAGCCTACATAACCCCAGTTACCCCATAAGTCTCTTTCTGTACAGGCGATCTGATCAAGATTAGGACAGCTACCCAGGGATGTATGACTCTTCAGAAGATACTTGTCTAACAGAAAGTGTGTGACCACAGAAACAGATGGCTGTGCAATTCTGAGGTTGTCCCAAACAGTCAACTACAAAACTGGAAGCTGTTACAGGAAGTCTTACGAAGAGACTTCGCAGAAAATTGTACTAAATCTATACACTCCAGGAGGTGAGCCACAAGTGTCTCCAGTGTCGCCACCATGCTGGTAAGGTTTACCAGACAGCCCAGGTAAAGCAGATCACAAGCAGTGTGTTCTTATGCAGTGTTATTACCCAAGAAGATCAAAGGGAAACTGTTACTCTAATTCGTTCAAAGCACCTTTGATTCTGGGTGACTAAAAAAAATAAATTAAAAAAAAATTGATTGCTACATCACAGCCTAAAAACTCTAAAATATCCATAGACAGTACTTTGAAGTAACACTATTTACAAGATAAGCTCTTTCTGTGGTTTTAATCATGGCACTAATATAACAATCAAACGGTCTCATTCAAATCTTACTGCACTTGAAATTTAGGTATAACTAATAATATGAAATAAAGGTATTTGCTGGAAAGATTCCTTATGCTTGTAAAACAGTCCTGGCTGGAGAAAGGTGTCTTCCAGGGTATTTCTCAGCCTGTTTAAATTGAAGCACCCATACTGGACACCTGCTGAGGCTCTACCTGACAAACCCCTATGTAATTGCTAGCTTTTCAAAATGTAAGACTTTCTTAGTAGTTTCTTAGACTTTAATAAGTCTATTAAAGGCCTTAAGATTATCTTCAAAATGGTAAGAGATAGAAAAAAGTACTGAAAAAAACCACCACAGTTTTTACATGAAAAGACAATCAGCATTACCAACCTTCAGAAAGCAGAGCAAACAAAACAGTAAGCAAAGAAACAAACTCCCAAAGTAGGCAAATGCAATGGAAGTCTCAGCCTAACTAACTACTTGCTAAGAGTGAAGAAAAGAACAGTTAGGTGTTCATTCCATGTAGTATGCAAGCTGTAAGAGCCCTTAAATCTGAATTGTTAGTTATTGCAGTGGTTGCTGGTATCCATAATTTCAAATTCTCAGCTAACCCAGGCAACAGATCCCTGAAGACAAACTTCAGTTCTTATCACAAAACATGCCCAGTGCCTGTACAGCCAGCAGGAAAAGTTAGTTTCTGAAGTAGAAGTGCAGGAGTTAAGATAAAACCACTTTTAAATTGCTAAGCTACTGTTGTAAAAGTTCGCTCTTAGATATTAACACCTCTACTGAGCATTCGTATTTCATATTCCTGCTTGAAGCAAGTTTTTATTGCTGAGTTGTAATTGCCTGAAATTAGCACCTTTCCCTAAAAATGCTGACAGATGATTCATCATAGCAGTGCTGCCAGGCACAAAACACAGCTATAACACTAATACCAGTCTGTTTAAACAGGAAATCAAAGGAAAATAGAGCTCTGGATATTAGTATCAGCCAGCAAGCCCTACAGCAGTCTGTCCCCTTTAGAGGCCTATGAACCTCACTATGCTGATCAGTTCAACTGCCAAAGGAGGCCAATGAGTCCATCAGCTTTCACTGCCTGAAAAGCTATCTGCCATGGCTTTGCATTGCTACTGTGTGCCTGTTCCTGATCTGTAGCACCAGTGTTGCTGTCAGGGGACAGCAGGTCAGCAAAGGGCCAGAATTCAACTGGGTGCCACAGATGAATCAAACATCCTACCAAGAACAATTTCACTGACAGCTTTCATTTTTCAGGAGAGATAATAACACTAAGTGACACGATCATCTTGGCCTGCCACCAGCAGATTATTTTGTAGGCGTTTATTTCTTTCTCCTTGATTCTTTACACAAAAACAGCCAACATGAGGCATCTCTTGTCCCAAAATAAACAGAAGGATGAAGGGTACTCAGAAAGAGAAGGAGATGGTATTGGATGCTAAGCTATTTCAGTCTTTTGTCATGGTTTCATCAGAGATAGAGTTAATTTTCTTTGTAGAGGCTTGTATGATGTGGTTTTGGATTTTTGATGAAAATAAGGGTGATAGCACACAGATGTTTTTGTTATTGCCAAGTGGTACATATGCAGAGCCAAGGATTTTTCTACTTCTCATGCTGCCCTGCCAACGAGCAGGCTGGGGGTGCACAAAGAGCTGGGAGAGGACACAGCCAGGACCCAGACTGACTCAAGATGCAGTCCATACCATATGGCATCATGCTCAGCAACAAAAGCTGCAGTAAAGGAGGAGGAAGTGAGGAAGATGACATTCAGAGTGATGGTATTTGTCTTCCAAAGAAACCATTACCCATGATGAGCTCCTTTTTCCTAGAAGCAGCTGAACACCTGCCTGCTGATGGGAATTCCTAGTGAATGAATTGCTAGTTGTGCTTTGCTTGTGAATGCAGCTTTTGCTTCACCAAGTTAACTGTCTCCATCTCACCAATCCATGAGCTCTCACACTTTTGCTTTTCTTATTCTCTCCTCTATTCCACCTGAGGAGAACAAAGTGTTGCATGGTGCTGAGCTGCCTACTGGGTTAAACAGCCTTTATAGTTCTCATCTTCTCTAATTTCAAATTTTACTTGTATTTCCTTTCCAAAAAAAAAAAAAAAAAGACAGCAGAAATATAAAAAAAATGAAGTTTCAAATGCACTGATATATATATAAAAAACCAATATACTTTTATATTGTGCAGAAAAGTGCAGAAAAGTCCTTGATTTCCCCCTCAAACCCAAAGTATTTCAAGCAGACAACTTTGTAATGTTAGAGACATAGCATTTATTTCTTCTGCAACATAATGTCCCTAAAGTCCAAAGAGGCACAAGGGAGCTCCAGCAAAACCCCCTTGCCTCCAGTGCCAACCCTTAAATGAGATCTGGGAAAGTGTGGATCCTGGCTCCACCCCTTCTATCATTCAGGTACACTGCATGCACCTGAGCTCCCCTGGGTTGGCCCTGCCTTCCCACCAGATGCTCAGTCACCATTCCAAATCACGACTCAGCATTTCCACTACAGTCTGATAACATATTTACTCCACTGCTTGGAGAGTCAATTAAAATAATTGCATACATTTCCTTGAGAAGCACCAAAACTAGTAAAATTTGTCTGCTCTGATTGCTACCATGATCAGCAATACTAGCATGCTACTCTGTGGCACACTACCCAACCACAAGTTCCCAAGCAACCCAGCTGTTACATTGCACAATGTCTCTTTTCCACAGGTGGACAGAGGCACAAGGAACTCAGCAGTGAGGTTTTTCAAAAGGCTCTTAGCAATGACCTAACCCCAGCTCCTTTTGATTTCAAGCAGAGCAGAATTACATCAGCACTGAGTTACTTCGGTAATCCAGGCCTGAACTAACTCAGCAAGTACTGACAATTTTTTTATTTTTTTATTTTTTTTCAAAAAGTAATAACATGCAGAAGAGCTTTTTATTCTCAGTGGGTCATTCTGCATTTTTTACAAATGCTTGGTTTAACCTCCTGATTGGTTCTAATCCAATTGCAGGCCAAAACACAACATATAGCCCCTGTACACACGGCATTGTTTTATAAGGAACAGACTTCCTGATCAGTGATCTTAAAGTTCAACATCTGCTTTTAACAAAGCTTTGTGTAAAATATCTGCCGAAAAAAGCCTCTACTTCAGCTCATCAATTTGCTTTTCAGCCACACTGAAGTTTAGTATCAGTTCATCTGATTTTTCAAAAGAAGGGAGGAAAAGCTTAAAATCTCAATGAAATGTATAATCCATCCTTTGCGTAAACCCTTCAAGTTACAACATGCTCACCACCTGCTTTATTTTACACAGGCAGCCTGGGCTCAGCAGGGAACAGTCTGTTGTAGAGAGGATTTCAATACAATTGCAAGGGAAAATGCTACAACTCAATCTAAAGTGGGAAGTGGGAAATATAAGCAAGACCTTCTGAGAATCAAGTTTACAGCCTTTATCAACGTATTGCATGTACATGCACCTGTGTGCTTGCACACATGAAGTGCTCATGGACTTGCCTTGTGGGTTGTAACTGAGGGGAATTAGACTATTAGCACGACTCTTCAACATATTTCTGCAGAATTGGGAACAAAAACCTACGTATTGTATAATAGTACAGTAATTATATATGATATAATATTATATATTGTTAAAGGCATGCAAACACTGCCTCACTGCCCAGTGTTTTGCTATAACCCAATGAAAAATTGTGTAATCACGGAGTGACAAAAAACAAACCATGAAGGTCTGAAAAATATTGGCAAATACTGACCTTCCCTCATGTTCCTCCCTAACCAGTGGCAGATAATCCACACGCTGTAGTTATTAACAAAGGCAGCCTTATGAGCTTGATATGGTCAGATGATTTAGCACCTCCAGGTAAAACCTTTATACTGCATCTGAATTTACTACCACTAGTGACTCCACTTTTATCAGTTGGAAGAGGATAAATTATATCTTCCATGTAAATTTTATGTTTTGTCACCCAGATTTATGATCTTAGATGCACCTACTGCATTCTATGAGGAAAAGCTGTTTTAAGTGTTGTCTTCTTACAAGGTGTGATGCTGGAGAACATTGCCCTTTGGCAAAGCACCAAGTACTAGAGAATGCAATCAGCCAGAACGCAGGAAAGGTTTGTAGAAGTCTGGAAAGCAGATAAGAGGCACATTACAACAGCAAGATTCAGACGGACCCTACCACAGTCCTAAGAGCTGGTCAGAAAATTTCCACCAAGTATCAACTCATGCCACATTACACAAACAGAATAAAGGGCCAGCCTGCTTCCAGCAACTTGTAATTTATCTCTGAATGACAGCACAAGTGCAGGTGGGTCTGAGGTAAAGACAGTGCCATACAGGACTGCCTGGAACTAAAAGAGGAATTATTTCCTTACCATCAGACAGTTCCTGTAGGGTGGGTAGGAATGAAGGGAAAGAAGAGGCCTTGTGTTTTGCTTTGTCTTAAGGACCTTAATAGTATCAAAATCTGTTACACATTTTTTGAGGCAAAGACTTGAACCTCTCTCATATCTCAGAGGACTACCCTAACCTTGAGGCACATCCCTATTTATTAATTGCTCTTGCTAATGCCGTATTTATATACGCAGATCATCAGCTTGGCAACTGTGCAGTATTGATGCAGTGAAACTACTGTATTCCTGTTTGGGTTTATTTACACAGAGCACTTCAGACACAGTGAGTAGGTCCTACAGGAACACAGGCAGGACTTAGAAATATCCACAAATCCCAGTGCATTTAGAAATCATATATCCCAATTCAGGCCAGAGAAAGCTTCTGGATGGCTAAATGGAGTGCACCTGAGGAAACCCTGATACATTGCTGTAGCAATCAAGTTCATGTGGAAGAAATTGCCTTGTCACAAATGTCTTTGTATTTCAGGCTGGCATGAGTCCAAACAATCATTTTTCATTAAGAAGAAAACAGCTTAACATTGAATATCATTTTTAATAAAACTAATCATATAGTACACAGCCCCTCGACTCAGTAACAATAGCGCTGAGTCTCATAAGTTTTAGTCTACAGAAGCACTGGAAATAAAATGTTGCAGAAATACAGACTGCAGGATTTGCATATAAAGAACTCTACTATTAAGAGTGAGAGTGACTAGGTTAAAAATCACATACTGTATCTCCCTAAGCAGGTACTTAAATATTGCATTTTAAAGAGCCTAATACAGATGCTGATGCATTTGTAAATATGGTGACTATAACTTTAAACACCACTAAAGCATGAAACCAGACTACCTTTCATTTCAGAATATTACCTGCATATCTTCCTCCACAGCCCTGCATTTGTGAAGATTCCCAAAGCAGGGTATTTTGATCAGCTGGCTGGCATACCTACTAACGGGTTAATGAAAGGATTAGCGCACATGGCTTTTTTTTCTTCCCCTTGCATTGCAGTGCCAACATTTTCCATATAAGGAATAAAAACTGGGACAAGTGACAGTTGTAATGGGATGGACAGGTGTCTGATTACAGATAATATTGCCATTGTTTACTAAGCCACATCTGAGCTTCCTACAAATGAGAAGGTAAAAAAAAATAGCTAAACTGTTTCTAATTTAGAAAGACAGATCTTTGTTAAAGGAGAACCTTTACCTCTACATTTAACTAGGATGGATTATGAACAGTAGGGCAGTTTAGTGTGCAATGTGTTATCAATCTTACATCAAATAAGCTCTCAGAACTTTCTACTAAAATCACTATTTATACATAAGATTTTCAGAAATTGAATAAAGAAAAAATATTGCTTAAAAATGAGTTACATGAAATATGAACCGAAGCATCAACTATTATATATATACACACACTTAACATATGAGGACTAATCTGAACATAATGCCTCCTTCATTATGCTGGCCCATGATGTCAAGGCAGATATCAATGGTATGGCAGCTAGGCTGAACCTTCCCACCAATATTCAGTTAAATTTTGTCACCATGCAACAGATGGCAGAGGGGCAGTGTGACAGAATGGCATCTGACATGGAAGCACACATGAAGCAAAAGGTGTGTCACTGAATTCCTACATGTGACAAAATGGTACCTGCTGACATTCACCAATGCTTGCTGAAGGTTTGTGGTGACCAAACAGAGGATGTTAGCACAGTGAGGCAGTAACTCATTTCAGCAGTGGCAACAGCAGGTCACATCTGCTGGTACAGATTTTTATTTGTTTATTTTACAAGCACAGCATACAGGTTCTCTCTCATTGCTGGTGAAAGTGCACAGCTAATGGTGTGATTATGTTGAAAAACAGTTTGCTCTATCCAATGTGCTACTGCACTCTTTAAATTTGTTGTCATTTCCATGGGAATAAATAGAAGACAACTTTCAGAGCAACCTGCATATAATACACCAAAAGCATGTATTAGCAACACAGATGTGATGCATCAACATTTTACATCTGTAAATGACAAGTGAGAGAAATCTCATATGAGGTTTTGAGTAATGAGGTATAATTAAGTGAGAATATCTTAGGAGTTACCCACTTGTCATCCAATTGTTTAAAATCAAAACCATAGCATTTGTTTTATTTGGAGAACCAAATAAATACCACTCTAAGTAGAAATATCATCATAACCTGATTCCAGAGCTGTGCTCTTGTTTCGATGGATATGCTTCTTGAAATTGTCAGCATCCCAAATGCTGCAGAGTAATGAGTTGTATTTGATTTCACTCAGAAGGGAGACTTGTGTATATCACTCTCCTGACCAGACAGAAATAAATTAACTTATCACAGTACCTGGGAGTCCACAAAACTAGCTTTTGTAAAACTGCTGATTCCTCACGTAAGCATTGGGTATATCTATCCAAATTAAAATGCATTATACAGAGTCAGCTAGCTCTGCACCAAAGCAGTGCAATCTCATCAGAAAGTGCTGAGGGCAATACATGAAGTGCAAGCATGTGCTGTCAGCCTGGAGCCTTTGAGTCCTCTTTTTGTCTTCTCAGGTGGATACTGATGGTCTCTGCAGCCCATGCCTGCACACAGCACCAACTCAGCAATGACCATAACTCACGTGCCACTATCTTGTGCATCAGAGCTCAACCCAAATCCTGCCACAGTATGTCTGTAAAACTCCTTGAGTAATGCTAATCATCTCCAACTGAAGGAAAATACATATGCATACACATACAAGTGCTAAAGGTAGTGCACAAGTGCACAAGCCAGTTTGGCTGGTTTCAATTATGGTTCTGAATGAAGTCAGAAAAAATTCCCTGCCATATGAATCAGGAAGAACCCTTGGCAAATATCTACTCCATTTTGATTTTTCATGCAACATTATCCTACTGTAACACCACACCTCACCACAGGCGATATGTAACAAGCTATCCCATGATACCATTATTCTAATCTAGCTTCATACGATTTCATGGCCACTTTCACTTTAAAAATAATTTTTAATAAGAACTCGTGATTGAGATAGGCAGCTTTTTACTATAGCAATTCTTACACAATTGTATAGATGCAGACTTGCTAGTGACACATGAAACGCCACTGGAAACATACAATCCTGTGCCACCAATTTGCTGAACAAGAAGAGCTGTCTGAAGTGTGAGAGCTAAATAGATCATTTGATCTTTTTTTTTTCGCCCCTTCATGAGACTCCCAGCTCTGATATCACAGGCCATTCTGCTTTTTGCTCTGCAAGCATCTTCTAGGGACCAAACTCAAGTCATTGGCTTATTGTATAAACACCTTGGTAATGCAGCATTTCAGTTATTATTCACCAGGATCACAACTCAAGTGAAAGAAAAATCTTCCAATTTCTTTGCCAACTGCCAGAGATATCAAGGTCTTTTTTCACACATTGATTTTTTGATGTTATTTACTTTACAATAGTAGGAATATCCCTTTCCATGTTCCAAATATAAGGAAGCTAAAGAAGTAATCTATACGAGTGTAAGATAGGATATTGAACTAGATTCCCTGAAGCAGAAGTCACTGGCGTAGAGGTAATATTTCAAAAGGATGTTATTGATTTCTGACCCACACTTCAGCATTCCATATTCATGAGAGTTCATACTGGATGAAAACAAGTCGATACAAGAGGCATATGAGATTTAAAAGGCTACAAAGTACAGTAGGATAACAATGGATAATTTACACATGATGCTTAATAAGCAACTACAGAAAAGCTAGCTTTCTCTTCTGCCTATGCTCAGTGCAGCTTTTCCTTAGAGTTAAAAAGTAAGCTTTGAGACCTTACATAAAGTTAAGTCAGGCCACTATCTAATATTCAAGCAAAAACATCTGTTTTCAGGAGATTGTAAGCTTCCTAGCAGGACAGTATATTTATTCTGATATTTTACTAGCCAATAACAATATCAGCTAAAGGGTATCCGAGTAAAAATACGTAAAGCTTGCTTTTGTTAATTCAAGCAGTTTAGGATAGTTCATACAGCTTGTTTGATAGAAAGGGGATGCACTTCTTTCACTTGAAGTGTAGCCATTTAGAAAACAAATGCTCCCATGTCTATAAAGTTCCAGGGAAGTCATGCACAAGATGATGCTTTCTTGAACTGAGCAACGTGGTTCATTGTGAGAGAATACATGCTAACTGGGAACAGTACTATGCGATATTTTATTACTTTCTGCAGTACTGAATACCACTTCTGGTCCCGTTTCTTCCTCACTAAATCTTGATCGGTGACAGCCTTCTCAATTTTATCTCAGTCTCAGGATTTGTAAGCAACTGAAAAAGGAAATCTGGCCTACTTACCTTCCTTTGATTTGCCAAAATAATCAAAATTGCTCATAAAAATTTAAGTAGTAAGACTGTTTCACATAACTTCCATTGCTATTCAGCACAAACAAATTACCTAAAATCAAATGCCAATCTGACAAAAAACCCTCAAACCCTTATTTTACCTCTTTAAGTAAGCCTACATACTAACACCCCACGTATTGTCAGATTAAAATACGAGACAAATTAACTCTCATTAAGAAAATGCACCTGCAACACAGCCTACCAACTGTGAAAAGCAACTGTTCACTAGATTTGCATTTGTATTGTCTTCACCACTCATTAACCAGCACTACTGAATTTTGCTGATCAGTCGCTTGCTGCTGTGTTCAGCAGGAGACATCTTTGGAATTATGACAATTTTGAAAAATCAAATGATTTCTGCTAAAAAAGGACTTCTAGCCTTTTAAAAATCATTCCCTTTCAGCCTTTAAAAAACAGTTACACAAAATGACTGTTTAGCTGTAATAAATGTTTTGAGAATTACAATCTGCTTTCTAGATATTTTTTTTTTAGGATTTATAAGGATATTTATATATGGCAAGGAAAACAAAAGAATACCTAAAATACAAGCTGGAAGTATCACAACAACTTGACATAAGAGGCCCAGCTTCAAATTCCAGACCTAATCCAGACAGAAGTGTTTTCAAGCTGCTCACAAAGAGTAACACAAAACTTCATTTTGGATTAAACGTTGCCCTGCACAGCAATTGGTTTCATCAGTTTCTGAAGACACAAAGTACAAATAAAGTAATAAAATCAAAGGTTAAACAGCCCAGTCTTTGTTTCTCATTCAAACTGGGCAGCTTGCAGCATAAAAAAAAGTCTATCAAACCATTTAAACACCTTCAACTATAATAATCTTAATGACACCAAGTTACCAATAATAAATTTTAACGAAAATAACTTTGATAGATTTCTACTACATATTGCACATACTGAAAACACCAAATTTTAATTGAGAAATCTAAAATCAGGATCAAATCAGGAAACAGGGATATCAGACAATGTAGTAATGGCTAGTAGAAAAAATTATTTAAAAGAAACTCAGCCAGCTTAAGTTGCATTACTCATAGTGATTCTTTTCACAGAAAAAAAAAGTTAAGTAATTATTGTTATAAAAGTCTCAACCCATTGCATGTTATATATGTAACTTAAAGCACAGGAACCATTCCTCTTCAGTGAACACTGAAATAAACTTTATATTTAATTCAGAACTTTCAAGAATTTTTTGTGCATTCCTTCCCCCCCATCATCCTTTTCAACATTACCATATAGTTTAAGTGCCACATTTGTCTGCTCGAGGCACTTGCAAGTAAGACACTTACATTTACAACCTCTTTCAGTAGAAAAATATGATTATGTGATGAAGAAATGTTTAGCAACATTTGAAACAACATCTACAAAAAACTGCAGCCAGTCTAGAAGTTCTGAGCCATGCACTGAAAGAACCTGCAAACAGGTGAAATAGCAGGGGCAGGAAATAAGAGGAGGTTTGGCTATGATGTTCAACCTCACCTGCTCCAATAGTCCAGACTAACTCAAGTAACTGGCTCGTGTCAGAGTTCTGCAGACAGACAGCTTCCTGGATCTGGCCCATAACACTCCTATTCCATTTTTGTCAAATATCCAGGCAAAAAATTCTGTTTTTTCAACCAAACTCACTCAGAGAGCACTGCTCAGTTGTAGTAATTATTCTCAAGAGACTTGCTCCTTAAATCTGAGTCATCCTGCTCAGTGTACCAACCAAAACATTCAGCTTAGATTTTTGAAAGACAAACACAGGCATCCCTTCCTCTAGGAGGAGTCTCCTATCCTGTCCATCAGCTTCTGTTTACAGACACTGAAGAGAGATGAACACACAACATGTAGTGATATTTCTCATTGCCACAGCTCAGGTACACCAGACCCAAACTTTGTACTTTGCAGCCCACCACACATTTTTGTTCTGTGCCTCCCACACATCATATCTAACACAAAGTTAGCCTTTGAATGCTTACTGCTAAGCATCTCCATACACTTGCAAGCATACATACCTATGCACTTTGACAAACACTTCAAAGAGAGCTCCTTCACAGATGGCAAATGGAAAACTAATGCCTCATAGACTTCATTTAATTTCTTTGTGTGCACTTTCCCCCTACAACTCATAGCATAATTAAACTGAAATATTTAATGCTCATGGATCATTGGGTGGGGGGGAAATCAGAGCAGTGATTTCAACTCATTCAACAAACCCTGCTCGTTCTACATTCATGCATCAACCAAATGATTACGTTATACGTTATCTAAAACAAAGGAAAATTCTTATCTAATGCTCTATCAAGTTCTATATCTCTGTAATTTTCAGATGTATTATTCATGCACATCTCACAGTGGACTCACAAAAGTAATGCATCAGGCATGAAAAATACATCACTGTCTATGAGACACATCTATGTTGGAATCAAATGTGAGTTGTCTTTAAATAAAAGATGTTATATGGATATTTTATACCTTTATAGCCATATTGAGATCTATCCATACAGCCAAAAACTGATAGGACTGCTGTTGCCGTGTATTAGGCCTTTTCAAATAACTTGTGGTAGTTTCTGTTCCAGGCTTGTGACTTAAAACAGATACATTATTTAGAAAAGCTGTTCATGGGAGGATTTCAGATCAAGACATGTTACCCAATAGTCTGTGTTCAATTATCTGTGTTATTACATGTGTTTTTTGACATGATTTAACACACTGTCTACATACTAGACTAAGAAGCCACCACATTTTTCTCCAAAGATGAATGAGATGCAAATTTATTTTCGTATTTCTAGATGATAATTTTTCCAAAACCAATTGCCACCAGGAGACATAACAGCTTGCACTTCAAACACAAGGTGAACATCCTTGGTGGAACTTCTTACAATACAGACTAGACTGTGTCCATGAGAAAGAACAATATGGCACGACTCCAGAAAAGAACAAGAGCTACAACTGTCATAAAGCAATAAGAAACTACTGCAAAGCACATAGTATTAGCACAGGTAGTAAAATTAACAGCAGAGGCCACACATGGACATGGTTGTCCTGGCCAAAACAAAGATGCAATGAAGACTGCCAAAGAGCAGAGGGCTAAGTAGTAAGACATTCAAAGACAAGAATTATTCAAAGACAGTGCAAAAGATGTATACAAACACACTCAGACCTCTGAACGAAGGCAAAAAGGGGTCTATATAATCCATCTTTAGAAAGAAACAGTTCAGCTATTGAGAAAATGAAATTAGAGGTTGGACAAGTAGCTTAGTACAGGAGAAATTCACAGCTAATGGAATGTACACATGATGTTATGACTCAAAGGACACTGTTCAAAGTCTGATTTTTGTTTGATATCCTGTTCAGAGTTGCAGAAGCAGTAAAAGGCATACTATAGCTAAATACCTGCTGCTGGGTACAATTAGATATGTTTCACAGCTTTTCAAAATGCTATACTGGCGATCTCAGTAACTCTACCCTTTGTTTCACAACACCTTTGGCATACAACTTGCAGTAAGTGGGAAATAACTTGGAAAAAATGTTAAGATAACAGAAAAGGGCAATAAAACCATTCATTTCACTCTCTTAACATCCATGATGACACAATGCATGTGAACAACTTGAATGTTTCTTGTCCCACTACTGGAAAACCATGACAGATAAAAGCTGTTCTTCTGCCTTTGCAGAAGCACAAATGGCTGGTGTCATTTTTGCTTATTCCAGAATTAATGTCTTTTTTTTTTTTAACTAATTCTCCTCCTCCAAGACTCCACTTGGAACTGTGCAATTCCACCTTTCTGAAACATCTTTTGATGCCAGAAATCAAGTAATTGTATTGTATGTTCACAGGTCACACATCTACACAGAACTTGATGATTACCAGAACAAAAATTTGAGATGCAACCTGAACCCTTCATTCTCCTGTTGTGATCGCAGATCAGCAGTTCACCTTGCATTTGCAGTGCTATCAGAAATGAAGCAAAATATGTAGGTATCTGAATGAACTGGAGCTGTTCAGAGAAATGAGTTTTTCTAGCCTCTCATGAGCTGCAACAGACTTAATTCTCAATAAACAACACGTTAACGTAAGTGTTCTTGTGTTCTTCTATATCTAAAAGACACAGGTTTCTCCATTATTTCACATGCAGAAGGTATTATCCACAAGTAGTTTTAAAAATAAATACATTCAGACTTTGGAATGGGTGAAACCTCACAGTGTTTTCTTTAGGTTTAAGTTATTACTCTTTAAAAGGAAATTCAATACAAACACATCCTTAATTACTTGAGAATTAGTCCTATATAAATATTAGACTGTAAATTAGGCTGTTCAAAAGTAATTATTCTGCTTCCTGAGGTCTACTGAGGAATAAATTATACTAAAGCAGCAGTGTGCCTTCATATTTTACCAGTTGAGAGAATGAGAGATTTAAATGCTTTAAGTTCTCCTTGAAATTCGAAATCATGGGAATGACCACCGTAAATAGACAAATACATGAACCCTATGTACTGGTAGCTGTCCTGTTGCTTTCAGAGCACTATTTTACTAAGATTGTAAAAACTCAGAAGCAGAGGATTCTCTCTCCAACTACCAGTATTTTCAGGTAGGTTCTAAATTTAGGAAGCCAAAAGAGTTCTGGCAAGTTCTAGACAGGTCAGAACAGGTTCAGATCCTTGTTATTTCAGATGTGCCAGTTAATAACTACTGAAGCATCAGTGACAGATGGAACAAGCTGCATCAAGAGAGTAACAACTGAACTGCCAGCCTCCAGGGAGATATTTAGCTACAGATGGGCACATACGTAGAGGAAGACTTCAAGTACCATTTGCACCATGACATGTATCTTCATCTTGTAAGGGATCTTAACAGAACTGCCTCCTGCCATCACACCATCCTCTGAAGATCTGGGTGTTCTCTCAGAAAGCACTATCAGTCTGCAGTATGGGAAGAATATATTTAGTAATCGATCTCTATTGGCGTAATATTGAGAACTAGCAAAATGCAAATGTTGAATATTGATCAAAAAGCTGCCTTTTTGGATAGCCCAAGCAACAATAGTCCAAATAAGTCCTTAACACCACAAATCTGCTTTAGGCTTGGATGAGTGATAACAGTTAAAAATGTACAGCTGTGCCTTTACCTCCCCACCACTACCAATTTATCTGAAATATTTCAATCCTTTCTAAGTACATACATGGAAGAAAAAAATCATATGTAGTCATTATTTCCCATGTAGATAGACTGAAAGACGACCTACTCTCATCCCTGATACTGCCAAATTGTTTCTACATCCTGCAGTTCAAAGTGCCATGGCATTCTAACTGGAGCTCCTTTGGTGACAGTTTCTATGGCACATGCAACCTTCACTTGGCAGAAAGGTACAAGTTCAGTAGGAACTGGTCTTATATTCAGTAAACATACCATGTAATAATGCTGATAACCTTGATTTTCCCTATAAGGACTGAATAAGATTGGTTATTTAATCAGTGTCATAAATCATAGATTATCACTAGTTAATGAATGTGCATGATTATTTTTCACTCCCACCTCCATGCAGAACTGTGCTTGTCTTGCAGGCATCTCCTTTATCTATACAAGAAAGCAACCCCATTCAATATTTTTATTAAAAATCCTTACAATATCTTCCAAGATCTCTCCATGAACAAACACTGAGATGAGCTGTGATCATCTCTATCTCCTTGTAACTGAAGTTGTGTGCTCAAGTCATGATGACACCAAGTTTTATCTAACAGCATCTCGTTAAAAGAAATGAAGGTTAAGAAGGTAGTTAAAAACACCCCTTTACAGCTCATCATCAAGCCATTGCCAGTTATTTTAATCACAGTTAATGTCATCTGCTGTCAGGAGTGATTTTATAATACATTGTCACCGAGATTAAAAGTGTAGCATCAATTCTATATTCATTTTCAGGCTGTGGAAAAAAAAACATATGAAAATAATTTGATAAAAGGACAATCTCTGTAATGCCCAACAGAGAAAAGCCTATCAAATAAAAAATAACCAAGAAAATTACTAGCTTGTGTATATGTGCTTACAAATGAGTTAAATAATATATTCCTCATTTTCAACTGGGAATGCAGTTGCATATTTTTGTAGATGTCAATTAAAATATCATCTCTAAGTGATATCTAATACATGTTTTGTATAAAGAGCCTGGGTGTCTCAACCAAATCTTGTTTGGGGATTAGAGGCACAGCAGTTAAAGTGAGGCACAACAGCATCTGTGTCTGCATTTGTAACAAAAACCTTTGTGCTGGAGGAGAGAAAAGCTCCAGTGCTTTTCAGTACTTCATCCATGCAGTCCTGCAAAAAGCAGCAAGCAGGTGCATGTGGGAATTCCTGTACACATAGAAGTGAGGATTTATTGTTTTTGTTTATTTTGTTTTTCCCAAAGATCCCTTCCACGAAACTATTTTGATTTAGCTGGATTGGCTGTAAAAATCCCTGGGCAAAGATACTTTCACTGTTTTGAAGTAGCAGTCACATGCTGTCACATCGTATTGATAATAAAATGCAGAGTGAATCGTGGGAATACAAAGCATAGCTTCTCAGATTCTGCTGTGACAAGGTTTATCATATTCTAACAAGTGAACAGATGTTTGATAATCATTTGCCTTGGTCAAACAGTAACATCAGTATTGGCCTTACCACAAATAGTAGAGAAATACTGAGTTCACTGTAAGCTGGAATTTTGTTTTATGCTGATCTCACTAATTTTAGCAAAGTTACTCTCAATAGCAGAAGTTCTTTGCTACATCTGGAGAGTAGACTAAAGTCATGGAGTAGGGGATGATTTTTTTTAATTAAGTGTTTGAACAGTGCAATGAAGCCTCAATTAAGATCTCTAGAGGCTACAACCATCCAAGTAATAAAGCCTCAATGGTGATGTAGCTTGCCACGTGTATTTGGCAGATTAGATCCCAGCACACCAGTTAATTATTTTGATTTACAAGAACACACATGCTCACTGTTAAGGAGCGCTTTGAGCTGCTCTTATTCAATGGATGCTACTCTGAGCACACTACAGACTGTGACAATATTCAGGTCAGATTTCAAGCGAATTATCATACACCAGCACTTGGTCTGGCTTCCCTTCACTATTCCCACTTTCTCCCATGCTCTATGTTCTATTTAGGGGAAGGTAATGAAGCTCTCTCTCTTCTGGTCAAGCATCACACATTTTCACTGCGTTACAAACTTGACACTCAAGTCATGTTCACTCTGATCTCTTCTGGTTCATAAATCTGAGTAAACTATTGCTACATTTGAAAGAAATCTGAATTAAAGCTGTCCTGAAATTTCTTTCCTAGAGAAGATTGTTTTGAGTAGATGCATATAACTAAGACAGAAGACATGCAGGTTTTGACACAGCATGTTTTACTAAATTTCAGTTCAGATAAAACTTTAAGCATAGAAATAAGAGTCTGGAACAGGATAACCAAAGCCAGAGGAAAAATACCTTTCCTCAGATCAGACTTCTGAAGACCCAGTTTCACGAAGCCCCATTAAACATATTAGGGTAGAAACTAACAAAACCCTGCTGGGTAAATTGCTGCTGACAGTTGGAGCTTTTCCAATGAAAATGTCTTATAAGCAATAGGAACATCTCAAATGAGAAGGTTATTGGAAATCCTGCTCTGAAACAGCTGCTATTTCTCACATTATCACCCACTTGGGAACTCATGTCCTTGCACAAAATGAAATTTTGCATGAGTAAGCCATGGAGCTGATTCTAGAATGCTCATAACTGTAGAAGGTTACTCTCAATCTAGTCTCAGATGTGACCCATTTGGTTTCCTCCAAAAATACCCATGCCAGACAAGGCTTTGGCATGAAGCTGCCCACAGACTGTCAAATACACTGTAATGATTTATGATGAACATGTAACAGCATAAGTTCCTACATGCCATCCATCATATTTGCTTCTGTACACAACAGATTTGGGATAACAAGATCATAGCAGTCTTCAAACAGCATGTAGAATTTTTTCTACCCTGAGGAAGTAACCACTATAAATACCAGCATGTGCTTACCTCCATCGTCTTGTAGACAACTTTCAAAATCAAGCATGAAGATTTCTGTGGCTAGATACATATTTTATATTTTGTCCTCTGTGATTGAGGTATTTTTTACCTATGTTTTCATGGGTTAGCAGCATAGGAAACTGCATATTTAGCTGTTCAATCTCTCTCTTACAGCTTAAACACAATTAGCTTTCATTTGATGCATTCATCCTGTCTGCACTCATAATGCTCCCTCAGGAAACAAGAACCAATAAGTCCTACACAAGAGTAGAAAAGTAGGGTACTGACCAAATATTGTATAATACTATATTACAGGCCTATGGGAAAAAAGTTAATTAAAGACCACAGCTATCCTTTGGGAAAATGTTTAATATATTAAGCTCCTGCAGCAGAACACATCAGAACACAAACAAACCCTCTCTTTTCAGGAACTCTGAGTATATCACATAGAGGAAAAAAACAATAAAAACCTGACACTGTTTCATTGGTCTTAAGCTACAAATATAATAAAATAATATAATTAAATAAGATATGCAAAGAACAGTCTTAAAAATACCACCTTCAAGAACTGCCATGGATTAATATATTACAACTTGAGTTAGAAACCACTTGGTCTGTTTCAGGTGCTGAAATTCCAGAAATTTAACAGCAATTAACAAGCATTTCTACATGGTTTCTAGTGCTCAGTAAGCACAGCAACCCAGCTATTGCTGCTCAGTAGGTCAGTAGCTAAGTCTGACACAAAGGGACCCAGGCAGGGAAAAAATAAGAACTACATAGCCAAAAGCAGGAGATGCAGCAGAGAGGTGTGAGGTTACAGTGAAATGCGCCTGCTTCTGGCCTTAGGGAAGGCACACAACACAGGCATCATTTAGAACGTTCACAGATCAACTTTTAAAAAATCCAAGCCAGAAACATTGATGATTGATCTGGAAGCTGAACTCTGAACTTGTGTGTTTAGCACAAGTGAAGAATAAACACAGTTAAAGAACAGCTCCATACACACAGCTGAGCTGTGACTTTTTTTAATTCACATCAACATTTTAAAAATCACACGACATGCAGCTTGCAGTTCTTAGCTAGGACATCTGGCATTTTTTAACCTTGCCATAAAAATTAAGTGATGCTTGCAGCTTCCCTCCCAAATACATACTTTAACCAATAGATATCACAATACTTATTTGAATGGATATTTTGTAAGAGGGAGAATTAAGATGTGGTCCCCATTGGGCTACTACCAAATCTGTCACGTCTGCCAAAATTGTAAGTCAGGGCTGTATTCTAGAGGCAATGCTGCTAGCTCTAATAAAGAGGTCAGCCCCCTGCACAGGGTGCTCAAGGAACTAACAGCAAAGACAGTCTGGTCACCTTAAAGGAATGTCCTTGGAATTTGTTTGGAAGCTTCTTTTTAAACACTACCCACACACAAACTCTTTATTAACTGTACATGCCTTATTTTTCTGGTTCTTAAAATAAAAGCATACATCTGCAACTGGGCCACCCACAATCTGAAACAAGGGACATTTGTCTAGCAGTTTGAGAGGAATACATAGCAAGAAAGGCACAGTTTCTGTACTAAAAATATGTATATTCAATAAGTTTAAAGTTTTAACTCAGCTCCTCTCTGAATAGAGCTATTATACCTATGATTTATCAAGCAACATATTGTGTTTACTCTTATAATTACAAGGAACTTCCCCCACAAACACTCAGAGGATTGTTTCTTAAAAATAACCTCACATGAAAGAAAGGTTAAGCACAAGATGTTGTTTCATTAAGACCACTGAAGAATTTTAGTAGATGTTCCATCAAATTTAACTAGCATCTTTAGTGTATACATGTGCATATGTATAATCTGTGTCAGATCTGCCAGCTTTTGATGGATGTTTTTGCTATCACAGTGTTATCATTGCTCTTATATAGTAATACTGGCAGAAGGGACCTGTAGGTTATTAGGCCTTGTATTGCATCTGCCACAATGCCCTGGGGCTCAAATATACTCATCTAATGCAAATATTATTCCTTGCAATTACACTTCATTGTTAACTGTATATATTCGGTACCACTTTAACTGTTGCTGTTCTGAGGTTTTCTTCAGATGAGTCATGCTTGGGTTCCCAGGAAGTTGGTGGTATAATTCAGGTAATTTTAACTGAAATGCAAAGTTAAAATGATATCAATTAATATAGCTGCGACTGGATTAAATCATCAATAACTGCACAGAAAACAGCATGGTTTTGAAACCTTTGGGTCATATGTTTTAAAAGCAGCAGGTTTAAAACTTAACTTGGAACCACATGGTAATACCACCCCAGCAAAAGGAATAAGGTCTGTCATTCACCTCTGAGGTGACAAAACTCCAAGACTACCAGTGAAGACAGAAAAATTTGATTCTCTTGGTTGCTGTGTCACTGCCAATTTATACCAGAAATAATTTAAGAGAAGAACCTACCCTAATTGTCTCTTGGACCTGAGAACAAGGAGCACAAAACTAATTTGCCAAATGTTAGCACAAGCCGCAGCACAAAAGCTACACACTGAGGTTCTTTGGGAAGTAAATCATGGCAAGAGCATCCATTGCTCCTCAGTACAATTAACTTCATTTTGCAGAGTAAACAAAACCAAAAAGGAAAGTCAGTCCATCCAGAGCATTTGAATGGAAGTCGGGGAGCTGCTTTGCAGAAGCATTTCACTAATTCACACTAAATCTGGCTGCTCAGCCTGAAAGTGTCAGAACGCAGCTTTATACAAACTATACACTACTTCAGACTTGGGATTTCACATTCTTTTATTTGCAGCTAAGAGACAGCATGCAAGCCAAAAGGCAGGAATAAAAAAAGAGGGGAACATAGTGACATTTGCTTTCCTTATCAAGTCAGAAAGCTCTTTGCCACAAACTACGTAAGCCTCTGCCTCAGGTACAGTAAAGAATCAACAAAAGCCCAAGACATGAAAACAAGCATTTGCCACTACCAAATTATTTTGTCAAGTTATGCTTAAGGGATGATTGATGCACTTTAACATGAAATAACATTCATTAAGTTTGGAAGCTCTCTGAGATGCATAGTCATCATTCATTGGTAAACCTTAAGTTTTCCTTTCAATCAGTGTGAGAGAAATTAATTTGGAAGCTGTCAAGAATTCTTTGTACAATTACCATTCTGTAGCAACTAGGAAGTAAGGTTACATTATTTATTAAAAGATACACCATTGCTAAACTTGTTACATATAATAAAACAAGTTCCCTTTCACAATTTGTTAATTTAATATAAGCACTTACATAGCCATATTTACTCATGCAGCATATTCACTCATGCAAATATTCTCATTTTTCTGAACAGTCTTGCCTAACTCAATACAGTCTCTTACACGGTTTGAATTATTTTATATTCAGAAAAAGTACTCTGTAGTTGTGCCAGAAGGACTATTTTCTCCTAAAAAGACTAATTGAATAATTAGTAGTACCAACAGACAAGCAAAGATTATCTAAAAAAAATATCAAAAGACTGAAAGCATAAATCACAATTACAACTCAAATAATCTTTGACCTACACACAAGCTGTAAGGGTCAAAGGTGGCATTAGATTATGTATTTATTGCTTGACTAAGCCATTATTCACAGTCTTCATTTTAAAAAGGTGGGATGATGGGAGTCTTGTCTGGGGAAAAACATATCCTGCAATCTTCCATACACAGGATGGCACAGCTAATTTATCTTTTGTTGCTCTCTTCCCAATTTATGGCATGACAACTTTTCACAACAAGACGATTCACAGTAATGCAAGAATTCAAGAATTGAACAGAGTACAGCAGTGATGAAGTTTCCTATGAATTTGTAAGGAATCCATGAGTCCAAAGTGATTTGGACCTGCACTGCACTGTCTTTGCCCATTCTTCCAGAGTTCCTAAGTTCTCAAAAGTCTGTGTGCAGACCCTCTGTACAGAGGAACTGCACATCTGTCATGCATTTAAGAAAGCAGAGATCAAGACCGGATCTTCACAGCTTTCATCCAGATTGAGAAAGACAGGAACTCCGTTAGATACAACACAGTTCTAGAGAAGAGCTTCAGGGTCCAGTTGACACAATCCTTTTCAAGGTTGTGATGATAGAACAGAGCAAAAGCCTTTTGTGCATCTCCTGTGAAAAAATTTACTGGTCTGAATTATTCTAAGGAAAGAAGAAGGCCAGCATCACTTAGAAGCATTCAATACTAAAACAAAGCCAGTTATAATGTGAAAACATTAAACCCATGGTATTACTATATTCTATTTAGAAACAAATTTTAAAATCTGGGTGCTTGTGTTTGTTAGCAACCAGCTGAACGGCTCATTCTTTCTGGTTTCAAGTGAAGTTGATACTCCTGAAGCATTCAAAAAATGTTTTCTCATTTCATTCTGTATTTATGGCTCAGTCAAATAGCATTACATACTCTCATTCTGTTCTAAAGGAAGGTTTTCAATTCCTGTCAAAGGCATACCTAAATCCCTGCAAATATTTTGCTTTTATTCCACTGAAGATTACCACAGAAAGCCTGTGGGGAAACAGCTGCAACAGGTAATCAGAATCCAGCAAAGGGTAAAGTAAAATTGATCAGAAAGGCAAAAATCATTAGACTGGTGCCACAAGAAAATGCTCAGGAAAAACAATTCCTTTAAGTATTAATTGCCTCCAGTCAAAATAAGAAAGTCTGTCTAAGTAATGTATCTTTTTTATTGAGAATTCACAAAATCCCTGGGGTGATGTTTGCACGTTTTAGTTGACAAGCATCAGGTTGAATATGAAAGCCCAGCTTCATAGAAACTAAATTACACAACAGTCCCCACTTTTCACATTTCCTACTGGCTAAATGCCCTTGAAGGCTTGAAATGGGCTCAAGGGCCTATGGCTACACACTGTGCTGAGGGGAAACTAAACAGCAGTTCAAGGTGGTAATAATGTATATCTTGAACAAGAAGGGAGTGAGCAAACAAGAATTACAGGGAGAAATTTGGAGAGAACCACTCATGCATTGCAGGCAACTTCCCACATCAACACAAGGCCCTGGTGCTCCCAGAGAAAACAGACTTATCTGTCAGAAAGGATCACAGCGCTCTGAGTCTTCTAATTACTAATAATTTGAGTCTCTAGGACTAAGCCTAGGAGCCCATTTTTTTCTCTCTTTAAGCATGTTCAGAAATTTTGCATTAACTGGTCAAAGATGTTTGAGAGAAAAATCAGTCTGGTGACAGTTCTTCCATTGCAGGGAAGATCCTAGTCGAGATTCATTAAATCTCAAATCAAAGGGTCATGTTTGCTAAGTGCAACCACTTGTTCCAGTTTCTCAAAGGGAATTGTTTGTGCTCCTGAAAGTTGACAGAAGCACTATATTCAGCTTCTGCTATATTTGAAGAAGTGGGATCTTGTTCTGGTGGGATCTGTGGAGCCCTTAAGGGCATGGTTTGATCCTTATGGAGCTTGTGAAATGGAAAAGTAAGCTTTCCTTCAGTCCTTTGAGTTGGATTCTAACCACTCTTGTGCCAATATTCTGCTCTTTCCAAGAAGAAATCTGTATGCCAGACACCTTAATACAAAATGTTCATGAAGAATTAAAAAAGTAATATAACTTACGTATGAATGTGCATTCGGTTTCCTTGGTATTCGACTCCAACAGAGAGAAGTAGCAAATACTGTAAAAATCATTTTTGCTTCATGGTTCCAAGTGTAGTTATCTAGCACACCCTCAGGCAGTTATTTGCAGTATTTACATTTTTTAACAACTTATCAAGAGAAAATCCAATTGTTCCTAATCACAGCGACTCTGCGTGTCTCCTATTCTCATATATGGAAAAGTGTTTATTACCCATTTGTAGTAATTAAGGCACCGATGTTATATAGATCCATAAAACCAACTTCCTTCAGCAAACAAAGGCTTTTTTTTTCCAAATTTACAGCAGCAAAAATACTCATTTAAAAATAAAAGCTGAATTATAACATATAGCATATTTTGAAGAATAAACTAACATTGAGATTAAAAATAATCTTAGAATTGCAAAATTAAAATGCGTTCTGTAAAATAACTGGTTTTACAGCATTGGTGAGGAAGTAAAATATTTAACAAGCTGCCAGTGACATTGTGATATATTTGACAACATCTGTGTTTGAGCTTCTTTGTTATGAAATGCTTAAGTAAACTTCTTTTTACAACTGCCTACAGTTAGCAGCTGAATGACTCCACCAAGTCAAGCAATTTGTTCAGAAAACCCAGTGAAGTCATGGAAAGTGCCAAACCAAAAAACCTGATATAGAATACTTAAAGGTTAGGTTTCATTATTCCCCTTTATTTACCCCACAAGCTCCGCTGGTCACTCAGAGCATCTTACAACCCAACTGATTCTGTAGTACTCACCCAATTCTGTGCATTGCTTTATTTGGGGACAAGCAATGCTATAGGAACATTGTCAGCAAAATTCATCCTACAGTAACAGAGCCTCAGTTGTTCATCCTCCCTAATTACAGCACTAAATGAGATACCAAAGTAAGGTGAAATATCATGGTGGGAATCAAGTAGCTGCATTAGCCAACTGTAATTATACACACAGAAGCCAGTGAGACCAGTTGAAAAATCAATGCAGTCACATCTAAATTAGCTATCAGGTCAAGACCTGAAATCCTCACAAATAGGATTCCCACCTGTACCACACTACATCTGTCAGGACTTCAGAGGACTAATGGTATTCAAACAGAATCACAAGATCAGAAATGCTGGGGGAAATCCCAAAGCCAGTTAAGTCCATAGGATCACCTGCATCAAGCTTTGGATTCCTTCTGCATATTCTCTCTGTAGAATCACTGCACAACCACAGAACTTCATGCAAACATCCATTTGTAAGTCGTCTTACTCCTGTGGAATGACCCCCAGATCACAGGCATTCCTCCAGAAGAAAAACAGCTTAGCATTTCTTGAAACACTATCCTGCTCTACATCAAATCCTATTATATTTTCCTCTCTTGGCAGTGTTATATCTATAAACTGTAACACATGAAATCAGAACTGGAATACTTCATAATACTTCCAGCCATGGGGTAAAACAAACTTTGTTCCTTTGTAAAAAGCCCTGCTGTAAGCTCATATACAAAACCAGCCACCACAATGGCCACAGTGACTTTCCCCTGGAGAACTGTGGAAAGAGGGAGTCCAAGTTTTCTCATGGCATAGAGTTTAAATGAAGTGTTTGAAAGAAGTGTCTCACTGGAGCTGTACAAAGGTTTTGTAAAGATGCCCAAATCCTAACAAGTTTAAATCTCAATATGAGACCTGGACTGTGTTTTTGAGGTTAGCAAACCCCCCAGGCAATCCTGGGCTTTAGTTCAAGCAGATCTGTACTGACTTACACTTTATTTCAAATGATGCCCAAAACTATAGTTAAGAATTTTCACCAAAACTAACAGCATCTCAATTGAGTGCTCTTATTTTTTCCAGTAAGATGAGTGCTAATCCATTCACTCAGTAAGAAGAGCAAAGGTGAAGAGAGCTTCCTCTCCACATATTGAGATAACCAAAAAGAGACTCCAGAGACAAAAATAATGCAGCACACAGCCCAAGTACCAAAAAGGGACACAGAAAAACAGCTTTCCTTACACTTCTCCTGATTAATATTCCAATTATAGAGAAGTACACATTTCAGCCTTCAGCACAGTAAGAAAGAGATATTTGGTAAGGGGAAAAGCAATTTTCTAGCAACATTTCTATTTCGTTTTTCCTCCTTTGATTGCAAGAGTACACAAAACCAGGTGCCCAGCAAGAGCAAGTCAATAGAACACCAAAGTGAGCACTAACCTAAACCAATGGCGAACTGCTGAGGAGGAGTAAACCCACCCTGGCAGCAGGGCTGAACATCTTCTGACAGCCTCTTCAGCCTTCAGTTACTGCCACAGGGGTACAAACTTTGAGGTATTGTGGCTTTCATTTGGGTAATGAAAACAGTCCCTCCAAGGCTCTGAGGGTCCCTCCAGACTGAGTGAGACCAAGTGGGATCAGGTCAAGGTGTGCTGTCAAAACTGTTACACATTGTCTCCTGTGCAGACTTTACTTTAATAGTTTTAGTAATATCCCATCTTTTATCAATTATCAGATTCAACCTGACAGATCCAGATATCACACAGAACAATGACAGTAATAAAAATTTCATCCTGCTTTCATGTTTGATTTTAGTATGTGAGTTATAGCTAATCACATGCTAAAAGTGTCCAGTAAACATCCCAAAAGAGGTAGTAAATTTTAAGGGTGACAGAGTATGTAATAATTTTAGGGACAGCTCCAGTCTTTATCAAAAAAGAAAAAAGCCTTCAGTGTGAGGGACTTTATGTCTAAGGTGTACTGTCTTTGTTACTTCTCAAAAAGCAAAATCCATTTAGCAGTTTAATATCAATGTAAAACATAGCAGAAGTTAAATTACTAATAATTTCATTCATACAGAATTTTACCTCTGTGAAAAAGGCTATTTGCATATATGTAAGTACAGTCAGCATTTAAAACTGCAGTAAGTTTACATGTTAATTTTCTGTAATGAAGAACATAAGCATATAGAACAAAAGAGACCTGTAATAGCTAAAATAACAGGTTCATTCTGATCAGTCTGTAAACACATTAAATGTAGATAAATAATACAGTTACAAGATGTCATTACTGTATTTCAACTTCACATTTAAAAAAAACTTTGTTATAATGAAGCAAAAATTCATCTGGTTAAGTAAAGTTTATCTACAGAAGACGTTCACTCCAAAGCAAGATGGACCATGCGGTGTGGACTGCTTCATACAGACTCCCACTATGAAAAAATCAGACTCTGTGTACCTAAATATTGAACATCTTAGTGCATCGTACCAACAATGCATACACAAGCACCACAGCCAGGTAAATGATATTGATTACTCTTACACGAAAGACTAAGGAAGTTAACCTCAGCAACCAAACTGATGCATTACCACACACTTAATACACATGTAGTCTCTGTCTGGTCCTGGACAAAGGGATGCAAACATGGGAGAAAACCACACAGCACAGAAGGCAGTGGAATCAAAAAATAGATGTGTGTGTTCCTCTCTCTACACTTAGTGGCAAACCTGTGGAATACATGTGCTGGGCAATAAGTACCCAACTAAGTCATTTTTGGGACAGGAGAGTGGCTCAGCAAGCAGAACAGAAAGCATCTGTCGTTGCAACTCACAACTTCAGTGCTAAAGGAGTTGCAGTTGCAATCAAGAATCTCTGGAGAATATAGCAAGAATCATAGATTTGTTCCTTCAAAATCTCATCATCTCTGCAGGTGAGCAAAGCTTGCAGTGCAAAACAAAATACACGTCAGAATCAATTTTATCAAAGATGCTAAGATATATCCAATATAAAGTGAGCATTTCATCTTCGTTGTCGTGTGCCTCCTAGAGAGCAGCGAGAGGTTACTGCAGGGGAAAATCAGTACTGCTGCTCTATGACTATGATGTCTAGAAGTTTGAGTGCACTGACTTCAGCAAAACACTTAAGGAAGAAATCAGTTGTGTTTCCACCTGTTCACATCCCTCAGTGTGGCCCCTTCACAAAAGCCTTAGCAGTTCACATTCATATTAGCAGCACGCTACCATGCAGCTATTATCCATCCACCTCCCTTAGTGACATCCTAGGGTCGCACTGTTCTCACATGAAAAAGAGATGGAAGCTTCTTATGTCATCTTCTTTCTCCCTTTACAAACAGAACGGTGCCTTAAAAGCATAACACAAGCTACACTGAAGTCAGGGGACAGCCCCCACTTAGGAGACTTTCAGTCAAGGCTTGACCTTAAATTCACACCAAGTAAGGATAAAGTTGTTTATTCTGTTTTCAGCAGATCTCCTTTCAATTTTATTTCTTGCAAAGGAGATAACATTAGAGAAACCATTTTACAATATGTACCCTGATTTTTTTTTAAACTAACCTTCACTTACATGTATTCACATAGTGGGTCCTTATTGAGTCATAGCCTTGTCAAATGAAAAAAAAAAAACAATCTAATTCTTAAACCAGAGATAAAAACCACACCTGCTTTGCTTGAAATGCTCAGCATGGTATTTCCAGTAACAGTTCTTAGGAACATAACTGCTCAAATTATTTGCTATAATGGTGCCACACTATGGCTCCCAGCAGAATTGGAATTGCTGGATGCTCATCTCCACAAGGAAGGAAAGGGTAGCGTGGTGCTTATGTGAAAATTCACTCGTTTTCTGCTATCAAGGGAACAATTTTCTCCTGTGATAATGCTAAACACAAACACATTCAGTTTTAAGACTGCTGAAAATAAAATTGGTTTGAATAAATGATTATTTACATAAAAGTGCTCAGCCAGGACTGCTATCATTTCTCTACTTTGCTATAGCAGGCTAACACAAACTACTGTCCACCTGATGTTGGCTTGTTGTATTTGTCCTGATACGGACCTTTATCATATAGAAGGACCACTGCCTGAGCAATGTTTGTATTCATTATTTAGGGGAAAGTGAGTTACAGCTCACTCCTAAAGCAGACGTATTTCCAGATGTGCAGTAAGACCAGCTCCACTCCCTGAAACATCGTTCATTTTACTTTTGCCTTTGAATAGTACATCCCTCAGTCATTGCTTGCATCATTACCAAGAATTTAGAACAAAGAACATATGCAGCAGAAAATGGATTTATTTTAATTTTCCGTCTGTAAGTGGCCTCTCATGCAAGTCCTTGTGACTTCCCATCTTCATTTTAAATAGTCCCTTCTTTAACTGAAAACTCTTCAGAGGTGATACCATGCTGGAGATGATACAGATGTTATGAGGCAATCTATTCTGGGAATACAAGGTTAAGTTTTATACAAGTGCTAATGACACAGACTGTTGCTTTAACAGTACACAAGAGTTTTATATTAGCTTTAATAAAGGTTTGGTTTCCTGTTATTTTCTTAAAAAGCACTATCAATTCCAAAAGCATAAACAGGAAAATGAGTTTTGCTTAACTTGGGGTCCACAGCTGCACATTTTTGGAACTTTTCTGCAAGTCAGGAGTTGCTATCAGAAAATATAAGGAAGTTTCTGGAAGGCTTGAGGTTAGTGTGACAGTTACAGGAATAGACAAAATACTTTTGACAAGCTACTCTCCTAGACTTTGATTCAGCAAAGCACTTCAGCATATGTTCTTGAGCTTTGCTGAAACAGAGCCCAGAAGTGACACCCCTTCTGACAGCTTCCTTACAACCACTGCAAGTTAACCCTCTTACGGGAAGCTCTTCCCTTCCCTCCCTCAGGATGGAGCAGACATATGGTACAACAGCCCCGCAGTGCTGTGGGACTTACTAGAGAACAGCATCTACCTGCAAATGGCATAAGAGCTGGTGCACATCGCTCTTCTGCTTTGTTTTAAGCAGCGCAGTTTGATCTGGCACAAACAGATGAAAACTAACACAACTCTTACTAGTAAACAAGAACTAGAGATGTAAAATAGCCCCATAAACAACTGCCTTAAAAAAATCAAAGTTAATTCTTTCTTGACAGCATTTCAGTACCGCCATTATTGACTTGCCTACTGCACTGCCTGTTAACAAAATGATTATTTTGACAAGCAAAAAGAGAAACTGCCTACTGGTTTCTATTATTTGTATTCTCCATTGTGTTCTCTACTGTTAGATACTGGGCTCCCAGCAGCACGGTGCTGGGCCTTGGTTTGCACTACAGGCTGGCAGCATCCTCCTCAGGCCACACCCACTGCATGATCCAGAACACCCTGAGGGTCAGGAAACCTGGCACGTTGCAGACCTAACAATTTGCTTCTAACAGAATTCAGCAAATAATGACTGAGAACCCACCTTCCCTTCTTTTCTTTTGATACCAAGCATCTTCATTCCATGCAGCTCAACATTGACTGGGGTAAATGTTAGTAACAGGAAAGGCTTATTTGCTCTGGTGCCAGATCTACTATGCAGTCAGGATTTGTTAAGGAACACAGAGGTCTCCTGCAGTCTTTCTCCTCCTTTCCTGAGAATTACTAAACTTGCACCACTTGCATATGCCAGTGAAAAAAATTAAAGCCTGCATTGGGCAGCATCTCTGCACATTTCCTTAGGCAGGTGTTCTTCTCTACAGTTCATTAGGGAGATGCATACAAGACAAGCTAATTCAGGAGGAGTCAGGAAGCCCAACACCAAACCAATGAGAAGCCTATCAGGAGCCTGATACCAGCATCACTAAGAGCATTTTCTTTCTCAAGTGCAATGCTCTGAAGCAGCTGATACCATCTGCTCTTTTCTAGAAGTACTCCATAAAAAGTTAACAACCTCATTTCTTCCTTGCTGTCGTCCCAATCCTCAAGTAGCCTCAGAAACCCACTATAATTCAATGACTATAAGCATCATTTCCATCTACAGAAGCATGGGAAAAGCTAGGAAGAGGTAGCCCATTCCTTTTGTTTTCAGGATTAGAAATGGTTAGTCTGGACTGACACAGTTTGTAAGTGACAGAAATTAGGGTCTGCTTCCCAAAGAGAAAAAAACAAGGCTGTTGGACATGTGCTTTACGTTCCCTGAAGCAAGATTTAAAAATCTCTCTATCGATCCAACAGTTAACCAGCAAATATTACACTCTATGGAGGTGATTTACAAGAGACCTAAAGAAACTATAAAAGGAAATAATACCATGACCTATTGCTTAACACTGGCAAGTCAACACACAATACTTCTTTAAATCCCTGGTTCGTTCAATTCCTGACAGTCACCTTTATTGAGTGGCTGAAGACTTCATGTACAAACTCAATTTTCATTCCCCACCACTATCCCTTAATACCTGTCCAGATATAATACTCTTTGTGCTAGCATTTTAATTGAATACTAAAAAATAATAGTTCACTGAATGCAAGATTTACTATAACACATAAAAATAAAATGACAATAAAGTCATACATATAAATTAAGCAAGAAGCCCTGTAATCTAGCTGTATCAATGCTGTATTTTCTCTCCTGCCAATGTCTCACTCTTCATCTCCTTTGTGGTGTAATAAATTACCATTATTGGTAAATATTTATATTCAGTTCTGTAGCATCAAGATACTGACAGTTCATGTAAGTCTCCCAAAAGAACGTTCCCATCATCCTGAGACAACACAAATATTTGTCACATTTGCCTTCTAATGGGTTTATGCCTTTTTGGGGATGACTTCTAGGATCATCTTTATTCTTGTCTCAGCAACTTTTAGCTAAGAAAACTAAAACAAATTAGGACTTTGATAGCCACATGCATACTAGCTAAAATCAATAGCTTTAATTTCCACATTTAAACCTACAATTTTCATCTGACAGGCTCAGCAGGTTTTAATGCACACAGCAATTTACTTTTACTGTTTTAATTGTTTTTAGTCAATCACTTTTATTGCTTCTCTGCATCTGACTAAACAAATTAATAGAGCTATGTTCATAAATGATTACTCTGTGAAATGGCTTGATAGATATATTTGCCAGTTTCATCTCCAATTACTGCCAACATTAGTAATATTTATACCAAAAGGTACATTTATTCATGTTCTATAATTAAGTGAGCAACAGGAATAAAAATAGCCAGAAAATCTATTTTGTGAGCTCCACAGTAGCAAGTCTTGTCCTTCTAGCAGCATTCTCTCCAAGCCAGATAAAAAACCAGCAAGACCTGCCTGCATAGCAGGCTGAAGAAATCTGTATCACAGGAAGACTCCTGCTTGCATTCCTGCATGACTTCTGCTTGAGAAAAACACAGTGCATTATGTCTGCTGAAGTAGAAGATCCTGATTCACTAAATGAAGCCCAATGTTATTCCATAAATCTCCAGCTCTTCTGTCCCTTGAAGAGAACACAGCCTTCCCACACACAAGAAGCAAATTACCCCACTATCTGGAAGGACCTTCACCCGAGATGCTCAAACCCAGACCTCTAGAGCTTTCACTTTTTAAATATAATGGGAGAAAAAATAAGCTAGAGCCAAAGCATCTTTCATCAATAGTTCCAAAGTCACTCTCCCCCTAACAGGAGACTCTTCAGTGTGTTTCTTCACTGTTTCAAGAGGCAGGCTGCAGGCTACCTCTGCTACAGCCTCCAGCCAGCACTTGGGTCTTTCACACCAGCAGTGTCAGGGACTGAACACCTTTAAAGTTGAAGATTATAATTTTCCCCTGCTTTTTGGATATCTAATCAAATCTAACCACTAAAACAGCTTGAAACTTCCATGAAAAACACTCTTTTTAAAAGAGGCTTGATCCAATCAGGTAGAGAAAGCCTGAATTTATTTTTTACCACCTTCTTTCCTTCTCTGAAGAGCAAACCGTCTTGAAGATCTTCCCTCTTCCTCCACAGCCTACATTCAACCAAAGAAAATGAAGTGCACGGCAGAGCAAGGCCACAAACTCCAAATAGGAGAGGGTATTTCTTGCTTTCTGGACCTAAGCAGCAAGGAAGAGGAGATCCAATGGCCTGCCTGGCCTCAGCACAGCTCTGTGGGTTAACTTCCAGCAGGGTGCTGGAGCACCAGACTCAGCCCAATAATGTGCTTGGCGCTCCAGAAATACCTAGACATGGTCCTCCAGAGGATAACTAAATGCTTCATTTGTAATTAACACATCAAGTTTTCCTTCCACCCACACCTACTTTATCTCCACACTCGTGGTGTACTATAGATTAGGCAAATATACCTTTGGGGCGAGTATGTCCTTCCCTGTCACTGTGTTTCTCAAACATCTTCCCTTGTGAGTGCAGAAATACTTGGTCACAAAGTTCCCCTCCCCACATTCACTGAATGCGTTTCTTCTGAGTGGCCCCTAGAGTACTAAACCAGCTGCTTTTGTAGAAAAGCTAAAGTGATTCTACATTGGTCAAAACTGCTGACATCAAATTAGTTTTTCATTTGATATTTCTGCATACCATCACTCGCACTTGATTTAAACCTTCATTGAACACAAGCCCTAGGAAAGATTCTGGGCTGTAAGCTGTAGGAAACTGATAAACTACATAGTCTGGTTGAAAGGCTTTTTACCTTTCTTTTAGAAACCTGCATAATATGTTATATGAAAGAACATGGATTGCTAGCTGAGGCTGCTAGATACCTCATGAATATAAGCCAAATACATCAATTTTTAGTCCCTAAGCTCTCAAGCCTACACACTACTGCAATAACAAGAAAAACATTAAAGTATGCATCACATCAGAAATGTGACTTACCACACATGTAAACTGCAAAAAATTAATCTGTTTCTTGTTGAGGTTCATGCAAAAATATAATTGGGATTTTTTTCAGGGTTTTCCATTGATTAAGAAACCAATTCAAGGTATAGGTATATACCACTTTTATTTTACATTTCTTGGGATTAAACAGATACTTAACCCACATGTAGTCTCTACAAACCCATCCTCCACTGCCCTTCCCACAGAGAGGCAATACAGCTGCTCTATAATCCCATCCTTTTATCATCAGGCAGGACAGCACTCACTGAAATGTCAAACTGGAAGCAGCCACTTTGTTCGGATGACATATCCCAGAATATGCCTGTGTTCAGGACTCTTCAATAAAAAGCTAAGTCTAACAGAGAGCTAACTAAAGAAATCATCCATCACAGACTACCTGAGTTGTTACTGCTCTTAGCAGAGATTGCAGGAAGAACAAATAAAGCCAGAGGTGGTAACAGCATATCCAATCACAGCCAAACATGTCCTCTTTGATCACACAAAGTCAGCTCCTTCCCACCAGTGTCTTACAGCAGAGGCGAGTGATGAACAGACACCAAACACAACAAAGCCTGGGCACATCTGTACTCCTGTGGAAAAGAACTAGCACGATCTTCTTAACTCTGTGCCCCGTGAGGCAGCTCAGCAAGGCAGCAGCCTCAGCTCAATTGTAAACCTCCCTTGAAATGGTAACAAGCTGCAAAAATACCCAGACATTTTTCTGCAGGCCAACACTGTGGGACATCAGTCCACAGAAGCCTTTGCAGAATGATTAAAACATTATCCCAGAGTGAATTATTTTGTACAAAATGCACACATGCACTGCTGGGCTGCCTCATTAGCACAGAAAATCTGTTGAGATGTTGTTCTCAAATGTCAGAGGATCTCGAGCAAAATCAGCCCTATAGCAGGAGCCATACCATGCAGAAGAGCCTTTACAGCCCTGTCAATCCACTCTAAATTAACTGGACAAGGAAGTAGGAGGTAAAAAATAACTTGTCCTAAGTCACACGAAGTCTACAGCAGAATGAAGAAGCGGGTACAGATCTTGATTTCTGGTCTTGTTTAATACAATCCCTTCTAACCCCAAAGGGAAAACAAATATGAAGTAAGGCATCAGCCTACAGCATTACTGTAACTGTAATTCTCTTGGTAAGTATATACACGCCAAGGACCAGCACAGCCCATATTTTGGAGCAGGGGACAGAAACCAACACTAGAACTTGCTCAAGTTTTCAACACGTTTGCTGCTTGGCAAGGTCCTTCCATCTCATCCACCTGAAATGAGAGACACTTGATACATCCCCCAAAACATTCAATAAACTTTTACAGAGACATTACACAGTTTATTTCCAACACATATAACTGTATTAAGAAAGCATTGTTTTCTTGCCCCCTCCAAACTCCCTCTAGCATAGGAGCTTATACAGAGCTCACTTTGATGAGCCACAAACAGCTAAAAAATAAAAATATCAAGATCAGTAGATCAGTACATTGCAATTAAACACATTCCAAATTCTGAATCCAAGAAAACAGACTTTGTAGTGATACAATTGCTGACTGTATCTACCAAAAACTCTACTGCTGCCCTTCAGACGTGCTCTCCATTTCCAAGCACACAGAAGTTACTTTACTGCCAATTCCTCTACTGATGGCACATTTTATTGACAAAAATACAGCCACACCACCTAGAGCAATTTCAGCCTTTCACACAAGAAGCTAACCAGTGCTTCCGTCCACTTGCAGTAGATTTAGATTAGCAAACATGCAGATGCATTCAGATACTTTGAAGTCTCATGTCAGTTGACAGTTCAGGACAGGGTAATGCTGTCACAGTTTTATCCTTTGCGTGCTGGGAAGCAGAGCTTTCTTTCCTCGGACAGAAGGGGGGTGGATTCCCCACACACTGATCCATCTGTGCCTTTTCATTCTCTTCTCCAATTTCCCCTTCCCTTTGTCTCACTGCTTTCTTGAATTGAATTTCTCATTACAGTTCTTCAAAAATTCTCCTAGAATAACTAATGCCACTTAAAGGCTGCAGTCTTTCCACTCTTAGAAAGTGCCAGATGCATACAAGTCCATTAGGAGTTCAAGTACTGGCTTGGAGCTGCTGCACCTAACAACTAACCAGCAAAAAGTAAGCTGTACAGCCACAAGCAGACAAGTTCCCCATCACATAAATACTATCACTGCTAAAAATGGCAGGCTCCAACATAACATTATATTTCTCTTAATTGCAATTGCATAAAGAAAATATTTGCTCTAGTGTTCATGGAAGAAATCACAAATCTTAATGCATTCCAAGACTTGGAGCTACACATTAGACAAACGTGCTAGGAAGAGTTTTAGAAACTACTTTTATTAGGCTTAATCCTGCACTCCTGTCTAGTCTGTCCGATCATAGTTAGCCTCTCAGATTTTGCCCATAGATCACTAAGTGCTTGTTTACTACCAGCTGCTTCTTACATCTATCCAGTGCTAACTGTCACGCTCTCTCCAGCTTAATGTGCTGAATAATTCCAGGGCTTGATGGGAAATGGGGAGAAACCACACAGCAGCACATTACCCCCCCTCCACACACTTCTATCACGCATCCTATCAGGCAGGTTGATGAAAGAAGATGCATTCCCTAACATACCTGTACTAGTTTAAGCCCCAAGCAGAGACTGCTACAGAAGTGCAGCAGAACAGTGCCAGGCATCACTCTGCAAGAAACAGGAGACATCATGGATGCAAATACCTACCACACAAAAACATCCACGGCCTTGCAGGACCACATCACACAGTTCAGCTCCATTGTCAGACTGAGGGCACACACAAGTGCTGGACACAGCAGCTAGCAGTCTGCCACTAGTTGCAGAAGAAATACACGTCTGCAACAGAGATTTATCCCTGTAAGAAGGTGCCACATGGGGAAGTCATTTTAGCCAACCATTCTAGGAGGTTGGCTGACTTTCCTCAGACTTTTTAATAAACTCCATGAAAAAGACTTCAGGACTCACATCCAAGACCCTTCTAGGGTTTGTAGATCGAACCCTGTTTTTTGGGGATGTACACACAAGTTGTAGCAGTTACCATCCCAGATGAGCTGGTTTTTTTCATAGCCCACTTGGAACAAGAAAAATGTGGTTATTTATTCCTGCAGGCTGGGAACTGACCAAAGTCACAGATAAGAAAAAACACCAAAATCAAAGCCAGATCTAATGGCAAAATACCACATAAACACTCCATCAATACAGTACTTACCAGGTCAGAAGGCACACAGAACAAGAGAACAGTGTGCCTACAGGGCACATATGTCGTGCTATCACACCTGGTAGCTGGGCAGCATGCTTCTCCTCCTTACACAGTCAGTGCAGGTCACTGACAGAGAGCTCAGACACTTGCACAGCTCTTTTGGAGAGCACAGATGTATCAGACAGCCTGGAAAAGAACTCATCTGTTTCTCCACCTATATTTCTCAGTTCAGCTACACAATATCAAACCACAACAATTACTTCATGCTCCGCAGTAACCACTTGGTTCGTACTTTTTCTTTTGCACACTTCACTTCCCTAGAGATAACTTGGTTACTTTCTGCATGACCCAGCAGTAACACAACAATCCTGCAACGATCCTGAGAAAAAACTACAGAAATGCTTGCAAACACTTCACGAAGAAAACATACTTCTATGTGGAAGTAAGTGCATTTGTGGTGCTGCTTCTCTTGTTCAGAAAAGAACGTCAAATCCATACTGCTCCCTAAAGATGCTTCACTCCATAACATTGCAGTTTCCTAGGACACAATGTTGGCATAAATCCAGACAGCCAAAACATGGTATACATTCCTCCTTTTATCCATTTTCAGACCTTTCTGAGAGGGGAGCTATTGCCATGACTAAAAGGTCTGGAAAGTCCAGAATTACTTAGCTTAAGCTCAGTTGGAGTGATTTCAGATCTGTAGCTCTTCCCTCCTTTCCCCTTTAGAATGGGCTACGCTTCCCAAATCCACTGACGAGTAGGTGCTTCTCATCACACTATGCCCACAGTCGTTCCATCAGATTTCCTAAAGTGTGCCACCTAACAGGAGAGCTAAGCAAAAAATCTCACTTTGTCACAAGGCATCTGATCCTCTGGGCCAGAATTATAAAAATCAGAATTCTCATCCCTCCTTCCAAATCCACATCCTTCATTTGCCACATCAGTGCCCCAGCCACTTTATTAATGCATCAGATCTTAACGCATTTGTAATGCAATAGAAAGCACAGCAGTGACAGCAGAGCAGCAAGGTCCAAGGCTGCAGCAAGTTGAGGATTTGCTAACATGCAACAGCCACAGGCACAGAAATAAAGGAAAGCATCTGCTTACCTTCAGAAGGCCTCAGGCACACAGGGACCCCCAGCAAAACCCCCTTGCATCCACTGCCAACCCTTAAATGAGGTCTGGGAAGGGGTGGATCCTGGCTTCACCCCTTCCATCACTCAGTACACTGCATGCACCTGAGCTCCCCTAGGTTAGCCCTGCCTTCCCACCAGGTGCTCAGCCACCATTCCAAGCCACGACTCAGCATTTCTACTACATCACATCACTTTACTTCAGCAGAAACAGAAAAGGCAAGTTTTACTGAATTAAAAATAGGAGTTGTTGGGTTTTTGTTTGTTTGTTTGTTTGTTTTTGTTTTTTTTAAATAAGGGTCAAGCCTGAGAGAAGACATAGCCAGCCTTGCTATACAGAAACAGCAAAAATTCCACTCAAACACTGCAGAAGTCGACCCTCTTTCTGTTCTATTCCACTACTGCTAGACTGACAAATTTCTCCTGCTACCAGCTAACAGACATACTCTCAGACAAAATAAATGAGATGCTAACAGGAAAGATCCTCACTACACACTCATGTGAACAGAAGGGTTGCTTTCAAAGTCCGAAGTTTCCAAGGTCCAAAGAAGTTTGAATCATTTTTGAATTTCTGTTTTTACTTGGGTTACTGTAGAAAGCTGTGACTGATCTCTGGCTGCAGCCTTACTGCTAGGCACTACAAAAGGCAGATCTACATGCTGCCCCTTTCACAAAGATGTGGAGAAAAATGCAAAGATTAGGTTAATGTTTTTCATTGAGTTTCTAAATTGAAAGTTCATTCTAGTAATTAAAAATTATGCAAGAACTTAATGATCTATAAAGGTGAGCCTCCACTGTAAACATTTTAAATTGGCAGAACAAAAATATTTATGTTTAAAAGACGGTAACTTAGCAACTACAGAATGATTTAGCTCTCAAACTTCATAATTCTCCAAGTTCACACACAGATAGATGAGACAGTGCTTATGGAGGGTATTTCCTCCGAGTGACAAAGCCTGCCTAAGGGCTCTGTGGATACTCTTGCACAGCACCTCGGGAACGCAGAACTTCTGTGCTTCGAGAACAAACCCTGTAAGGTCACATAGCCAAGTTTTCTATTTTAGCAGTGCAAATGCCACAGCTCTAAACAGGCTCTGCTCCGTGTCCTAGTCCTTGCCACACACACACCCCTCCGAGTGCCTGTATCTAAACAAGACAGCCAAGACCTGCAGTTAGAAAGAGAGATCTGAAGAGGAAGGCCTTTGGTACATGAGGCACAGCTCTTTGACTGAGTTGAAAGTCAAAGAGAATGTAGAAAGGAATAAATAATCAAAAGAACAGAAGTAAAAAGAAACTGATAAGACTCCGAGAGGTACAGATGTATTCTGAGACTCCTAGAGCACACACACACACACAAAACAACAAACGCTTTTCTTGTTGTTGTTTAAAGTAGATTTTGTTCTAAGCTACAGCATTCTACAGAAAGAAATGCATCATAATAAGAGAAGTTTTGTATTGTCTGCAAGATTTTACTTTATTCCCTGCAGAAACAGAGTCCAAGTTGTATGGATTCGGGAAAAAAAGAGGAGCAAGTTCGGGCATCACCCAAAAACCCAGCAATCAGAGCACTCGTGTTGGTAGGGAAAAGATACATGTCAGCAACCTACTCCAAGGAGATTACTGGAATCACTAAACACGCAGTGCAGTCATTTACCTGGGACTGCTGGATGAGGACACCTCAGCATCATAACATCTGAAGGCAAGATCCTGGGTGTGGTAACTGCACGGAGTGAAGCCCATGTAAACACGGACAGTCATTCCTTGCTAAGATTCCCAAGGAGATAACTGACGCCAGTGGAAAGTGGGAGTCTGTCTCACAAATAGTTATTTACCCTGATGGAGAACCTACTGTGTCTCTTCAGCATCTTTATAAGTTATTAATAAAATGCCACACTGGGACTGATTTGCAAGCAAAGATATAAGTAAATAATATGAAAAAAGTGTGAAACAAGTGAGGGGAGTGGCTCCAAAGGAAGAGATCTTAATAGCGAAGCTGCCAATCTTTCACTTGGAATAAAGGCAGAGATCAAAAGAAAAGTCTATAATGCATGAACCTAAAAGGGACAAGATTTAAAATGTTAAGAGAATCCCAAGTTTGTTAGTTTAAAAACAAAGGCAAAACAAAACAAATTTGGAAGCTGATATCCTGACGTGGAAGAAACCAGTTTAATTTCTCAGTAGTAAAGAGCGCGGGTTTTGGCAGCATTGCGGTAGCAGCTCAGTTCAACTCTCAGCAGAGCGCCGTGAGCTGAAGTGCGAGGCTCGGCGCGGAAGGCGGCTCCGGCTGCGGTGCGTTCTCGGGCCTATGGCGCCCCCTGCCGGCCGTCTCGCGCAGCGCCGCGCCGCCCATCCCATACGGTAAGGGGCACCGAGCCGCCGAGCCCGGAGCCCCAGCCCGGAGCCGGTCCTGCGCAGCCCTGTGACCGGAGGGCACCCCGCAGCTGTTCCGTGACAGCAGGGCCCGCTGCTCGGTGCCAGCTTGGCACCGGAAGGCACCGCTCGCAAACAGGATGAAAGGAAGCCAGAGGGATTTCCAAGTCTTTCCTGGAAGGGTCAGCTGAGTTTTAGTGTCGCTGTCAGCTGTTGCAGACCTCTTCCCCATTTGGCGGACTGAAACGTAGCTGCTGAGGTGTGACAGAGCCCCTGGCCTCCAGGACGGCCCTGCTGCAGCTCTGCCAAGTGCCACAGCCAGGTGCGTCACCAGGGGAATTCGAGTTTCCATCACTGCCACAGCCCGAGGCCCGGCATCTTTGGATTCTCAGTTCCTCCCTCACGCATTGCCCTCATGTTCCAGAGAGCAACTCTGCATTTTCCCCTCTCAGGTTTCTCATTGTAGGAACTAGGCTGCACATGAGTGTTCTCTCCCTGCTCACTTGTTTCAGGAATCCCCATCTTCTGGTGACCTCAAGGGCAGTACCAGCCCCTTTGCTGGGCTAACCAACTCCACACCCATTGCTGTAGCATATCTCTGTGTTGCTGCCACAAAAGATCTGTATTTTTGCCAACCTTTTGTATTTTACTCTCACATTTTATTTTCCACAAGATTATAGAAAACTTGAATTAGTGCTGCTTGCCAGTCTGCAGCCTGTCTTGAATCCTACAGGTGTTCCAAAGACAGAATTGCTTATCTGCACAGAAATGCAAGGCTGAGAAACAGCTGCACAAGAAAACCTCTCTTCTCTATCCTGCTTTTGAGCTCCAATTCCCCCTCCCTCTTCTGTGACCAACAGAGGGGATTGAGATAAGGCAGGGAATATCAGCTTACTTTGCTGCTGAGATTACTTACCTTGAATACTCGGTGAAATTCTCACAGCAGGGTTGCCCATCCCTGAGGTTCTGTCTTGCTATGTCCCTACTGTGCAGGGAGTCAGGCCTGGTGGATGCTGTGCCGGGTGCTGTGCTGTGCAGTGCTGTGTGCAGTGCTGGTTGCTGAGCTGTGCAGTGCACTGCAGTGCTGTGTTGTGCTGGGTGCTGTGCAGCGCTGGGTACTGTGCTGTGCTGTGCAGTGCTGGGTGCTGGGTGCTGTGCTGTGCTGTGCAGTGCTGTGTGCTGCCCTTGGCGGGTCCCTCAGTGATGTGAGCACGCCCTGCTCACCCCGTCCTGCTCCACCACACCTCAGCTGGATCTCTGGGATCCCTTCTCAAGCTTCACAAGGGCATAAGCCGGGTTTGGGGGCAGTAGGGGCAGCAGACCCCCCAGCACACATTCCTAGGGCGCTGGGCTCCAAGGCTCAGAGCCAACCGCGCCTCAGAGGCAGCTCCGGGGGCAGCGGGGCTGCGGAATTCTTTCGCGACAGCGACGTTCCCGCAGCTTCCACCTGGGAGCAGTTCCTACAACACGCGGCCAGCACAGACAGCCCCTTTTTTTTCAGCGGGCCAGCCTCAGGTGTGACAGAACGACCGCACGGCGCTGCGACGCAGGACGCGAGTGAGCAGAGCGAGGCGCTCAGCTCCGCGCCTTCCGCAGCCTCCGCGCTCCCCTCACAGAGCAGCGACCGTTAGGAGCGCTGGGCGCGTGCCGCCAGGCGGCGCTGCCGGGCAGCAGCACAGCGCGGGCACCTCGCGCACCGCAGCCGTGCGCGGAGCCTTGGGGCGCTGCGCTCTGCTAGAAAACCGAGAGCACCGCAGTAATCAGCGCAGCTGAGGTTTAAACATCAACACGGCAGAAATCCGAGCTGCTGTAAAGAAGTGACGTGAAGCTCTGACTTCAGATATGAGCCACTACAACGGACCGCTGCTGGCGGACACGCGAACAGAGCCGTAGCACAGCGCGCACGGCAGTGCTGCGGAAACAGACTTAGCAAGGGGTCACAGGTGCTTAAAGAACAAGTTTATTGACAATACCATCACAAATAAACGTCCTAAAAGAAAATTTCAGATATCTCTAAACTTAGAAATTTTAAAATTTTGTTCTCATTGGCAAAATACACCCCCCGAGGAAAAAAAAATAGAGATGTCGCTGCATTTTTTAAACTAATTGCAACATTTTGGATCAGTCTTTTGAATCCGTCATACACATCCAATCCTTCAGCACAGTGAATATGAGTCCAATTTGCATTCTGATTGAATCTGAAGAGGGTTTTCCTCTCTGCAAGCAACTCCACGAATCCTCTGCCTGCTTACAAACCAGTAACACCAGCAGGGAACAACTGCAACATTCAGTCTGGGCCAAATTATCCTGGTAACAACCACACTGAGATCCCTCCTGTGACACAAAGCACACCGTGTAGTACAGCAAACCATCAGCATGCATCTCACGTCGTTTTCTGTACTTCAGGTATGCAAACTTAAAGCCAAAAAGGGACAATGCTGATAAAAATGTACTCGGATGTTTCATAACATTTATATTTATTGCTTTATATGAATACTGTATTGAAAGCCCAAGCATTCAGTTTACACACAGAAATTATACAATTATATACCGTTTCACAATGGCAGTGAGCACTCATTACAATCTACAAAAATCTACTTTACAGAAATTTAAAAATCCTAAATATCAAAAAGGTACAGTTGAAGAAAACAGGTATAAATTTGGCAGCCAGTAACTGACCGGGAGGTTGCAGCTTGCATGTCTTTAAATATGGGAACTGGAAAATATCGAGAGGAAAGCAGTAGTTGTGCTTTGAGCTGGTCTGAAAAAAAAAAAACAAAAACGTAACACTGGCTGTCAAGGTAGCATGTTCAAAAATATTTAGTTCACTTCCAAAATGTTATACAAATCATGGTGATTTCTATGCACATCTAAACCTTTGTTATTTAGCTCAGGTACGTAACTACTGTCATATATTAATTCATCCAAGACGGTGGCGTGATCATATCAGTGCCATCTGCATACCTTAGAATAACTTTGAGACTTCTCTGTACTATTCACAATGCTCCAAGAAGCACTCAAAAAGGCAAGTACCTGTTCATTTCTCCCGAGATACTTTCTTACTGTATTTTCAAACATTTCTCCTACAAAAGTTTAAGCTAAAGTTTCGATTACAACGTTCTCAACATAAAGCACATTTTCTCATAAATAAATGAAATCCTTTCACTCAGGCACCTCAGAAGTATACAAAAGTGTTGTAATTTGAACAGTTCTCTTGGAATGTGTTTACTCTGGTGTTTTCAACAATATTTCCAGGGTTTCATATGGACCAGATCTTATTTGCCTTTTTTTTTTTCCCCAGAGGCAAAAGAAAGTGCCTTGAAAGGTGAACTTAGTCTTCTCCTATAGAAAAAGTATTTGCTGTATTTATCTTTTGTAGAAACAGAAAAATATAACATTTCCCCCTTAGAACAGTGAGGGTACACATACGTGTGCATGCGTGCATACATGAGTGAAATGCAACACATTTTAAACACACAACATAAGGTTTCATAGTGTGTATTCAAATAAAAATCTGGAAACCAGCATGAAACCCCATAAATCACATGTTAAACGTTGAAACTGTAACCAAAATATGAAGTAACTGCTATAGCTGTCAGAAAAAGACGAGACAAAAAGCTTTCTTGCTTACATACAACTAGGTGTGGTAATCTCCAAAAAAGTTGTCAAAATTATAATTACCTTCCAGTTTAAAAACTTTTATTCTAAATAAAAAAAACTATACACAAACCACTGATTTGACCAAACGAAAGTTCAGCGGTAAGCAGGACCTGAAGGAGCTGGTATTCACAGTTCTTACCATATACAACTCTTTCAAGGTTCAATCCAAGAAGTTTATTTTACAACCTGCTTCTTTTGTAAAACTAAAGGTCCACTTTATTACATAAAATTATTTATACAGTGTAAAACCGGAGCCTTATGGAAAATACTGCATCTAAGTGTATTTAAATTAGTCTTGCTCCATAGGTTCATCTGCAACTTCTGTGGCTTCCTCACTGTTTTCCATAGGGGTTTCTGATGAAGTTTCTGGAGTTTCGCTACCATAGGACCCTAACTCTTCAGTTTCACTGCAGTCAGCTCCACTACTGACAGATCCACTACTTTCACTGTTGTCTGAATGTAAATCCTTCTCTGCTTGAGACTGATCAGACTCCTCCATCTGATTGTTCTCCTCAGAGGACTCTTCATTCACAGTTGATGACTCCGTGTCCTTTTCTTGATCTTTTCTGTCTGGACCAGCATTTCTGGGAGACATGAAGGACTCTAGAAATGGTGAAAGGACAATAATTACTACAGCATTTTTGAAGTTTTAATCCTGCTATTTTCCATTCCCAGCTATGCCAAGCAAAGTTCCTACAATGCAGAAAAAGTGACAACCCCAGATTTTATGAGATGTAAAATATGAGCCAACGTCATCACAAGAGCCAGGATCAGGATATTCAAACTGTCCTAATATATCATAAAATAAAATTTTGGATTGAATAAATAGCTTTACTTTATTAGTGCCTCAGTGGATAAAGATGCTTTAAAAAAAGTCACTTTTTCTTGCTTCCCCACATTTCCTTACTTGTCTTCTGATAATGCAGTCTTCTGGAAATGAAGAAAGGAAATCCTGACTTCTTGAAAAACGCACAAGGATAATGGAAAATCTCAGTTACCTTCCTCGTCTTCCTCCGTACAGTGCTGTCTTGCGCAAGTAGAATCTTTCTCTTTATCCTGAGATGTAGAGGATGTTTCCGTTTCTTCCCCCATGCCTAAAGAAACTTCACTGGAGGCAGATTGGTTTGGTGCATCCCTGGCTTCCCCTTCTTTGTCGAATTTAAGTCTTTTTACCTCATGCCCTTCTGCTTCTGCAGGATCATCTTCAGAATGCTTATTTTTTACTGGGCTGCTCTGAGCACCTTCTGAGTCAGATGCTGGTGAGTCACTATAAACAACAAGAGCAGCTGTAGGGTGTTTTTTTGTTTAAGAAAGACATTCTATAGCCTATCACACTTTTTTGTTTAGTAGCTATTTCAAATTAAACATTCTGCAGGAAAATAGTAAAACTTCCTTCATGTACTACAAGACAAAACCTCAAAATCCATTACTCCTGCTTCACCTGATTGTTGATGAAAACAGTGATCATGCTGCTCTGGTCGCTCTACATTCCAGACAGTTCCTACTGTCAGCTTTAATGGCAAGCCTTTATGAAATATCACATCCAGTTACACTTTATCATCTTGGTACAGATATGATAACTGGATTTCTGAACTCTATTAATATTCACTCTGCATTTTTACTACACATTCCATACACTTAAAAGATACATTACTTTGAAAATTGGAGCTAGTCGTTACTCAGCCCAAAAAGCACTCAGCAAATATTTGAACCCTCCTGCAGATATTCCTCTAATTACACATAACCTGGAAGGCCATTCCCTTTTAAAGTATTTTCAAATGCAAGTGAAAAAAAAGACGAGAATAATAAAAACTCAAAATGTGTTACTTCTCACAAACCTGTGTTTCTTATCTTCTGTTTGCTGCAAACTTGATTCTTTATGTTCCGTGCTGTCCGGCAAACCGTTTGTTGTCATAGGAGTTGACAAAGAAACTTTCGGTCGATTTACTGGTCTGGGAGTTCCAGGACCATTTACGTTTGATCTTTAAAAATAATGACAATAAATTAATTATCAACTACAGAAAAAAAAATACAATAACAACCAACCAATCCTTTTATAAAAGAAATTTGCTCCTAACAGGTAGGAAGCAGCTATAAATCAGTTCCTAAAAGATCTTGGGAGATACAAGGGTGAGTACAAGGGTGAGGTGGGTGCACTTTCCTATTTTACTCAATAAAATTTCTAAGCCTCCAATGGAAACAGTATCACAAAAATTTTACAGTAAAAAAAAATTCTAAGCAACAAGGTTACAAAAGTATCAAGAGCATGGCATGTATCCCTACCATCCTTCTTCCATCCCTCTGCCAGTATTCCTGCCATGAGGCTATCTATTTGGGTTGAGAATAGGTAAAAACACAAGGGACTTGAGCCAGCTATTTCTACAACAACCTTCCTGAAAGAATTAACTCCTGATGTTAAACTTACCTCTCAGAGTAACCTGGTGAATTTCCTGGGAACATTACACCATTCATCCGATTTAAACTACTGGAATTATTTTTCCTTAAACAAATAAAATTAAAAAATAAGAATTAGAATGTTATGAATAAAAGAATATTCCCAAACTACTATGTAGTATACGTAAACACTTGCAGATCACTATTACCACTGTTGAGCTAACTATATAGACTGAAAACCAAACTCTGTGTACTTACTTTTGTATACAACTACTATCAGGAAGAGAAACACATTACAGAGGCACTCATTCTTCTATCTACTTACATATACTTATACTATACTTAGACAGTGTTGAAGTTCCAAGGAACTGAAAAAACATCATACTTACTCCGAAGATGGATACACACAGCTGACAACCATGACATTCTGTAATACACAAAAAATGTGTTAAGTGTTCAGAAGTGGAAACTTCTGCTCTTGACAACAGCCCAGAACTTCAAGGGTTACAGGATTTGGTCAATTGCTGAAGTGCTTTCAAACAAGTTTTCTTCAGAAATATCAACAGATGGAAAAATAAGAGAAAAATTACCTTGGCTCCCCTTCTACAAGATCAGACCATAATTACATTAAAGGCCGGCATTTTTGTGAGTGGACTACTGTCAAAGACACTAAAGCTCTAAGTCTTTGTACTTTCTAATTGAAGTGTCCTTGCAAAGCAAAACAAGATGTTCTGCAGTGCTGGAAAACTCCTGAATCGCTGAAGAAACTCCGTTTGTACACACGGGGTCCTACACTGCCATCAAGCACAAGTAGCTGATACTGGCACAGTCACACTTCCACTGCTGCACTGCTCTGAGCCCACATGAAAAGGGCAGAAATAATGCCCTTTTCTCTCTCATGAATGGCACTGAAAACTAAATCCATTTTAACACCTGGAAACCTAGCTTAAAAGTTAAGTTTGTCTTCTCTTAATCAACACTCAGAAAAATGGCTTTTTTTTTTTTGCAGTGCCACCTAAATTAACCCAAACTAACCTTAATGAAGGATTGCCACAGAACTTGAGGTATTGCTTCACAGAACTCATTTTGGCTGATCAGTGCTTTGCAAAATCCATGTTAGCATTTATTACTGACCACGTTCTTCCAAACTTGCAAGAATACATCTGACTGTATCCTCCATAATAATGAAAAAAGGCCCCTTTAAAAGCTAACTCTCGAAAAGTTAAGCTTTCTTTGACTGAATATTCTAAATAGAAACTTAAAGCTAATTTTGCTATCGAGAAAATTCAATGTGGGACCACATTCCGAAAGTCTGATATCTACTTTTGAAAGATCCCAAGTCTCAACAAAGACGATGAAACACCATTAAATGACATCTGTGTGCTTTTATGAAGGTACACTGTGTGACATAAAAGGATTTAAAAACCTGGTACAAAAGACACTGTGGAGAAGAAAGGCTTCTTTCTCCTCCATCTAACCTGAATCCAAATGTGAAAGAAAGTAAGAGATAAAAAATTATTTCAGCTGATTATTTGATTGTTTTCAGTTCGGCCTCAACACGAAGAGTGGCATTATACCCCTCAGTAACTACAGTTTGAGAACTCTACACTGATTAGGAAACACAACAGTCACAATCCTCATGCTCAAGTTTTACACAAGTTGTTTCACGTGTTCTTTTGGTGTTAAAACATGCAGAAGTAACTCATACAATTAAGAGTAGCTACTAGCTATTCTATGACTACAAGCCATACTGAAACCAGCAGACCTTCGGTAGTAATCTGAAAGTTACTCAAATAGTGATTGTGATGGTTTAGCTGCGTGTTCTCTCAGAAAAATACATACCTTTTCCACACCTCTTAGAAATTTGTCAGTTCCTGTGTAATTCCTCCTAGGATCTGTTAGCAACTCACAGAGTCGCTGAATAGTGAAGGGGATGCTGCAATGAAATAGATTTATAACAATTTAATTTTATTTTAATGAGTATGACTGCAAGGAAGCAACAATATTATTGCTTCCCCCCCTTATGGAGAGGACTGAAAAGAAAAAAAAAGCACTGAAATTTGTTATTATTAGCAATATAGGATAAGTCAAAGTCTTATTTCCCTTAATTTCATATACTGAAATATTCTTCTGTGCTCACCATGACAACTCTTAAGTGGTATCCCAAAGAAATCATCCCACAACTCAATCCATTAGAATGATGAAGAAAATATTTAACTTCAGAAATCAGATAATAAACACTAAAATAGTTGAAGACTGTATTTATTAGATAGAACAGAAAGGGAAGTGATTCAAAACAAATTTGAGTCATACACACTAGATCTAAAAAAAAAAAATTTCTCAACTTGTAGTTTATTTCATGTTTTACAAAATACATTTACAGAAAAAGCATTAAGTGTTGGAATTACTGGAATCATTAAGCTTTAGTCATTACAAACACTGTATTTTGCCACAACTGGACAGTACACTTATCTATCAAGGCACATCTCAAAAATAATTAGAGTAAGATACACAAGTCTGTGATATCCAGTTTGTACTTCACTTTCTGACAAGGCTGCACAGTTTCATCCTGCTTAGATGAGAAACTGACCTTCAAGTAAGCAATGCTTTACACACGTTGACCTGAGATGTCATACACTTTCACTGTAAATTCATGTACAACGTCACAATTTAAACGAAGCTGACTTTTCACAAAATGAAATATTTTACGTTGATTCAGTAATGATCATTTATGCATTTTACAGTTGACTATTTCAAGTCTGACATCAACATTTCAAAAATACATCTAAAAGAGTATTTGATACAGTGATATTGAAGAACCAGTTCTTAACTGAGAATGACTGATACACCAAATGCAGAGCATCATCAATACAAATGTGCATACATATACATGTGTATGTACACAGTGCTGTGCCGTTATTTTTTTGTAATTCAACTTTTATTTTCTAAAGAACTGAGTACACACAGCACCTGAACCCTGATTTATTAATTAACGCAGCAATTCTAGCTTATTTCATTAGCTAAAAAGCCATATTGTTAAAGATGCACAGATCTACCACTGGTTGGGTGAAAACATGTCAGCACAGCTACCATTAATCATACTACAGCACAACTCTCCAACTCAGACAAGCAGAGTGACCAAGTATGAAGGCTCTAATTGCACTGTCCAGAACTGTCTGTGCATTATGTTACTGAGGAAGTTACAAATTTGAGAACAGAAAGGAGATGCTGGAGTGTAACACCTTTAGCCCGAGCTCCAACAGAGCTACCTGAAAAATCAGACTGACCACCACAATGACCCTGCTAATAAGTTAATAACTTCTATTTACCCTGAATTATACCATACTAACTTATCTTTACTTGACTTTTAGGAATGGGAGATGGTCAAGCTAACGTCCATCAATCAGCTGCAGACAACTAGAATGCTGCCAACAAAGCACTGAACCAAACATTGCTGCTGTTCAGCAGAACACCCGTAAGTGTTCTGACATCCAAGTTCTTCAGGACACAGCTTCTGTGTCCTGGTTCTTCAACTAACTTCCAACCCCCCCACTCAGTCACACACAACCATTCACTCCATTTGTTAACTGCTCCACATAGATACAGCCCTAATTGAACCTACTGTTTCTCATTTTGCCTTTGGGATGAAATGTCTTTAACTGGAGTCTTTCTGAGGTTTTTCAACTGTCCATTCAAATTCAGGTTACTTTAGAGAAACAACAGAATTTTAAATTATCTTTCATCAACCAAACATACAAAACAACCTGGAGAATCTTGGCCTGGCTCAATTCTATTCAGCTGTATCTAACGTGGCATGTTGGGAACTTTGGGAGTTCAAGTCATGACACGACTTCTGCACGTTGGTACAGTTCTGGTTACTCAAGAAGTAAGCAAACTCAAGGGTGTGAAGCCCAAAGTTGCACTCCTATTTCATTATATTAAACGCTCAAATAAAAGCTAAAACCAATTCTGCTTCCTCCTAAACTTTCCATAATAAGCTGAACTTTGTTTACTGAGCAGTAGATGGCACCAAGTGTCACAGTATCACATCCTTTGCATATAATTTGTTCAACACTTATAAATCTTTTTAGCTTGCAAAATCCAAACTAGCTTAACTGCTGGTTAATTATGAATTCTTCCGTTTTAAAAAAGCCTGTAATTTAAAAATACTTTAGCAGGAACTGAAATTGGTATAGGTCTATACACAAACACTAATGTGACAGTTGTGGGCAGTATGAGCAATGATCTTTTTCAGTGCTTAGAGAGATCACTGGTTCAGTGCACAAACTGCATGAGTGGTCCTAATCTGTTCTCTTCGGGTAACTACTTACTGTCTTAAAATCCTAAATGCTGTCATTACAGCTAAAATATTCAGTCTTGTTCAAAATGAAGACCAAATTCCACATGCCACACAGTTTAATTATCGCTGAGGAAACATAGAAAGCAGATAGAATGCAAAGCACATTAATTGAATTTGTATTACGATTATAACTGTTAATTTTTTGGATGCTATGATGCTCCTGTCATCTAAGGTCTCCAGTGACCGACTTGTCAGTAAATACAGCCAGGTTAAACCAGTCAGTCTCAGATCTCTCTTATGAAATCTTTCTGTTCTGCTTTTAAACAACTACTAATAAGCACATCCTAACAATAAACTCACATCAGATGGCTTCATTCTCCACCACGATACCCTGCAATGACATGCATGTCTCAAAATGGTAAGAAGCCTAAATACAGACAACTGCATAAACTGAAATCAGGTTCTGTTACATTTCTGAACACATATTCATACCACGAGACAGATTTCTAAATCGTATCTTCATTGCAGGAGCTGCAGTTTTTACTAATATAACTACTCCACAATCCTAGTTCCTGAAACATCCTAATTTATTCTTTTCTTCAAGACAGTTAATGTACACAGTTTGCTTCCTCAAAGCCTAGATTCATCCAGAAGAATGCACAAGTCAGACACTCTTCTCAAGTGGTACAGCAATACAAGAGAACAGCACAGCCAGAGTAAGCTCCACGCCTGGGTCACCCAGAGCTTTGTTTAGTAACTTGGGAACAACAGGAGATAACAGCAGCCCATTCATTAGCATCCTCAGTGTGGGAACATTACAGATTTTGTGGGCAGCGAAGCATTAACAAAAAGCTGGGGGAGGCAGGAGATAGGCAGACTGACACACAGAATGGGTTTATTTTTAAATTGCTTCAGTGTAGTGCAATATTGGGTAGCAGCGCGTTCTCTCTTAGAACTGTCTTATATAAGAGCAATCTAAAGCCTTTTTTCTTTGTAAGGGAATCAGACCTGACTTATAAAAGACACGTACAATGCAAGTATATTAATTTGTATTGGAGAGTGACAATAAAAAACATTAACCTAACATCAAAGCACGGCACTAAGGATGTGTTAGCAGCACCTCTAAGCTGAAATCTGAGGGTGAAAGAGTAGGCACGTCTTACAGTATGCCCACTGATTGACAAGCTGAGAAAAATGCTGAGTAAGTCTCTCATAAGCAAATACCGAGTCTCACAAGCAGAACGACTCAACTTACAGCCAAGTACAAAATCCAGTTAAGAAATAAGAGAAATACTATGCAAGCTATTAAAATTACACAGCAAATAAAGACACCCTTGACAAAAAATAAATCAGGAGCTTTATTTAAAATGAAACAGAATTTCCAGAATTACAAAAGCAACAAAGGGTACACACTTGAAGACACAGTCAGCAATAGATTGAACAGCACAAGTCTCTCAGCCAGTGCTGCCTCCACTATGAATTTGAATCTGGCAGGATTGAACAATTCAAAACCAGGTATACCTTGCCTCCTTGCTGCCCCACGTTTATCACAGCGTTAGTTCTTCAAAGCCTACTGAACTGCCACAGGTTTAAGAACTGAGCACCTAAAGAATCTGTTCAACTAAGTATTTCAAAATACCTTGAAAGAAATCTGACTTTAATTTAAGCTATTTTACTGCAACATGAAAGTAGCAATACTATCCCTCATCAAAGTATTTGCTAAAAATCTACTGATACACTGAAAAACCTGAGGTGGTGGACATGCCACAGAACATCAACATTTTCATTCAAATACCATACTGTAAGTTACTATTGTATGTATTATTTTAAAAGCATAGTAAGAGAAAGATGTTATACTGCTATGATATTTCCAAGGTGTACATTTAGTTCTGCTCATTGATTTAAGGAAGTGGAATGAACTGTCAAAGACAGAGCAGGATACTAAGGTTAAAAAAAGATCAACTATTTTTCTAATCCTGAATTTAGGCAACAAATATTACATACCCATTAAATCCAGTGACAATTTTCAGGATTCTCTCTTTCATCTCTTCGAAGGGAATATACTCCACATTTGGATTGGGAGGCCCTCTTGGCTCAGGAGCTGAGGTTCTGAAATCATCCATTACTTTCTCCAGTTTGAAAATGAAATAGCCTTTAAATTGAGACCACTGAACCCTGCACAGAACACAAGAATTAAGATATATGCAAGTCAGCCATAAAGCCACAGAAAAAGCAGCATAATTTTATGACTGTAAAACTAAGCTCAGGCTAGTATGACAACTGTATGATGGATGAAGCAACTAAGGTAATCTTACTTTGCTTACTAAATTTAAAGCATGGTAATTATTTGACAAATTACAGCAAAACACTGTTACAAAAGTTACAGTCATTAACAACAGGGTAAGCCAGTTCCCCAGCAAAACCATACAAACATAGAATTGCCCAGAAATTACACATTTCACACTACCCCTGGGCCTGCAGTGCAGCCTCAAGTTTTCATTGAACTTGCTGGGAGTTTCAAGTCTGGAAACCATACAGCAATTGTACCCAGGGTTCTGTCTTCTGTTACCAAACCCCAGGAGAGGCCTTTTGTAGTTGACTGTTCTGCACCTAGGCACTCTCAAAAGCATTCAGTGGAACCTCTTTTTCTCAGAAAGGCAAATATATTATGTATCACTGTTACCATCTCCTCATAAATAACTGAGGAAAACATACCCACAACAAATTACCTGGGAATATTGATTACCTTCTGCATTACCACTGGGTTTTATCATTTAAGAATTCTATACATTCAAGTTTTCAAGAATATGAGTTTCTGAACTGCACAACAAACAAGGACAGAAAGTACTGAGAGCCCCTCTGCAGCACTGCCCACACAGCAGCACAGAAGTCATTCTGGGCTTCTGATAGCAAACATTTCATAACAGCACAGGAAGCAAAATGAAAACAACCAATTCACTTCAGTCACTACTGCTGCATTACAGAAGGATCTCCATAATTGTATTTCACCATGCCTTAATTATGTGTATTTAATAGAGAAACTTACCTACACTTGTGACAATTTACTACAAAATTTGAAGCCCCCCCCCCTTTTTTCTCAACTTTTGAAAGACTACACTCAAACCATAACATTCAACAATATCTGGCTATGTATCTAAAGAAAGATATTGTTAAAATAACAAACTTGCTTTTGACAAAAACCATCACCTCTTGGAAGGCAGAAAATTGTTTTTTTGTTTGTTTCCTTCACTGAAAGTAATCAAAAATTAGTGTCAAGGCAGAAAAATTTGTATTCCTGTTTCACCAGTCGATGAAAAGGCCACGCAGAAGTTGGTATCGGCTACTTCCCAACTCATGAAACTCACATCTCATATGGAGCAAAACAACCAGCTCATAAATGATGGACAGAAATCTGTTACCAAACACAACTCAAAAATCAAGATGAAAAATGCCTTATCCTAGGGCTTCACAAAGCAATCCATAGCCACCCCTCCAAGTACTTCAAGTCTCCAGCACACACTAGAAGACGAGGCACTTAGCCAGAAACTGTAGTGAGAAGAGAGAAAGACAGAATTCTCTGTTTTCAAGGAAAAATGACATACTCCACGTTGCACACGCTCCCTGAGAATAACTTCAGCAGTAGCATGCAACCTCTCCTTAATAGCTGCATAGTTAGAATGGGAGACACTGAAATGAGCAGCTTGCTAAGTACTTTCCCTACTTAAATCAACATCCAAATGGAAGTGAAAAACAACTTCAAAATAGCTTTATGTACAACCTCATTAAGTTTTATATACTAGAAAATAGCTGGCAAACAATTTAAGCTCTGTAAAGAAGCCAAATTGAAGAAATTCCACAGAGAAAACACTATTCATGCATTCTCCTGAGCAGACTTGTTTATAAAAACTTGTTCTTCCCACTCAGCATTGCACAGAATCAGCCTTTTCTAAGTACACACTTACATCTTCCATCTGTGTTTTCACTGCCTGCTGACCTGTGACCGAACACAACAATTCCTCTGAACACTGACCTCTAGAAATAGCTTCAGAAGCAATGCTTTCAAAAATAAGTTTATCCTAGGATGCTTTGGTTCAATGTATTTGCATTCTAGAATATGAACAGCTTTGCTAAATATTACATGTATCTGTATATATATAAAACTATATACATTTTATGTACATCTAAAGTATCTTCACTACAATATCTGGGTCATCTTGTTTAATCACATCTGTACAAAGACAGCTCCCCTAGGCTAATGAGTCTGTGATTCAGATACTCTAAATCACCATAAGAAGGCACTGCTGCTTAAAGAAAGAGTCCTCCTGCTTCCCTCCCACCAACTCCTGCACCATCCCTCCCTTATATTAGCCTAAAGGTTTTGCTCAGATACACAGAAAATTAGAGGGAAAGACAACAAAACCTGATTATAATATATAAAAAAAGCACCCAGCCAGGAAAGAATGTCACCAGAGTCAGGAAGGAATGGAGCAATCACAGCATGCTTCCCCAACTACAGCTTGAACAGCTGTATCCAAGCAGAATCACACATCACAAACTCTCCCAAGAGAAATGCAAATGCTGATATTATATACCTAAATATTTTAAAGTGAAGAAAGTTTAATAGTCAAGTCGCAGATGAAAGCATAGAAATTAACAGAGTGCACCAGCCTAGTCTGCCTTTGTGAATTATTTAAACAGATGATACTACATTCTAGGTTTGTTAGTAATTATGCTAGGAGGTATTCACAGATTTTTTTAGTACTGTACCATCGTATCTGATTGAACAGACAACAAAATGAAAATCAGAAGAAAGGTTTGAGAGTATTTACATAGAGTTGAAGAGCAAGCATGGGAAAGGGCTGGGGAAATAAACTAGATCCAGAAGATACAAAATGAGCACAGAATTGAAATAAAGTGCAACAAAATACAAAATGAAAGAAACAAAATTACGTTTAAAATGCCCTTCTACTTCCAGAACAAACACAGAATCCCAGGATGGAAGCAGTTCCATGAAGGACATAAATTTAAGCCCTGTGAAGAAAGACACAAAGGAGTACAATGCAACTCCACAGTTACACCAATACTACAAAAATGTACTTTGCCACTGAGAGTGGATGAGGCACAAAAGATCTCCACTGCACAGAGAAGGAAGAGTTTAAAAAAAAAGACATAGCTTCACAGCAGCAGAGCTGAACCAAGAGCTAGCACATCCTTAATTAACACTGTTTTCCAATAAAAGCAAACCATTTCACACCTGTACTTAAACTGAGCGTCTGTTGGATGTAATCCACTGCTACCCATCAACCAACCTGAGAAACTCAGCAATTCCTCTTTCATAAACAGCACTCCTCAAGAAGGGACAAAAGTGACCTTTGGCAGAAAGTTCACATAATCTCATGCTACACTTTCACTTAAAAGAATTACAAGCTAAAATGCAGCTTTTTCCAAGATTGCTTCTCTGCTGAGATGATTTGCTCAGAAGTCATCTTTCCAAAAACACACAGCAAAAACAGACTGCATTTTAGATGGGTATAATTTAATCCTACCACTCCCACATCTCTGGGAAGGAGGAAAAGAAAGCAGCTGATAGGCAGAAGTACTTTCCATAATTCCCTTATCTCTTGCTTACTTAACATATTTGTACTGATGAAACTGAGAAAGGAGCTTTGTCCCTTACTGCACTGCTTACCGTGAGAGACCCCCATCAATAGCCTGCACTATTAGGACACGCTTGCATGTCACAGAGTTAACTCCTGTTTTTCTCCTACCACCCACAATCGATCCTACTGCCCTACAGCACGCACTGCAGGAGGCAGGAAATTTCAACAAAAAGAGCAAAGAGCCAACAGTGTTTAGCAAAGCAGCTCAGGAAAGATTTGGCAAAAATTAAAAAGCAAACATTAAGTAATTGTGAAAGGCTACTGGGGAAACTGAAACCTGGAGGATCACAGGAAAACACACCAGCTTTCAGAGAACTAGATCAAGTAAAGGAAACCAGGCAGAAGCTGCAATCCTCCTGCCCCTCTCACACCAACACAGGTCCTTGCCAACTGTTCTCTAGAAAAGCCATCCACATTGAACACACTGTAGCAGTATTTCTTCATGTATTTAGTATTACACTGGAAAGCTTTCCAAAACAGTGATCCCTAACTAAACTCACTAAATGACTAAATGAGTTGTATATGAAATGTAGTCTGGAGTACAAGCACATCTGAAAGTGCAGGACTACAGTAAGTAACGTAGCTCCTTTCCCAGCACCTGTTTGCAAGTATCAGATACAACACTGAGCTTCTACATGTGGCTTACATGTTTACTTCAAATAAACTAAACAGTTTTAATTTACAAACCTCAATAAGACACGAGGAAGGTAAGTCAGGACACCACCTGACATTAACTGAAGAACAGGAAGAGTAATTCAGTAAGCCTGAAATAGGGCTACCTCCTGAAATGGAAGTACTGCAATTGGAATTGCTTCACAGATTACAGGTGTAATTAATAACAGCATTATATTGGAAGGACATTAAGCTTCTAGAGGCTTAACTATGTACTCAAAGCATTAAGAGTCCCAGTGGGATGTCTGCCTTCAGATTTCACAGTGTTTAAGTTCATTACAAAATCACTTGGTTAAAATTTTAAGAGGATGCCATCTGTTTTGAATAGATACTATATGCCAGAAATAACATAATACAAGAAAGGAACCAAGAAAAGATATTGAACAAGACCATGAAAGAAACATCAGAATGTAGCATTAGGCAAAAGCATGGAGTACCTCCCTTCCCACCCTTCTAATACTACTGCTACCTGGCAAGCAGAAATTGAAAATAAAAATAAAAAGACTGCAGCAAATGGTGGCACTTTGGATGCACACAAACACTTACTATTCAGCTAAAGTGATTTTAACGTGAAGTCCCCAAGACACAGAATGAAAGAACCAGTGGACAGTCACAGACTGTCATATTAGCTTCCCCCAATTACTGCTTATTTACATTACATTCCCAGAGAGTTGCTTGTAGGAAACAGGTGCTTTTGTTTGTTTTCTTTTAAGTGAGATGATTTGTCAACTTTAGTAATTGTTTCTTTCTTCTACACCTTCCTCTAGAGCTCATGGAAGATAAAAGATACGCTGTAGAATGTAATCTCTCCATGCTGTAAGAAGTAAAATTAGATTTTCACCCAAGATGATTCCTTCTCTATTCTGGTCTACCAGTGAGATCTCCAAAACCATCTGAAAAGTCAAAAGACACAGAAAATGAAGTGCACCCAGCAATCACTCATCCCATTCAAACCCCGGTGCAAGTGCTACACTTCCCAGAGTGCTCTTCACAGCCTTGAGGCAACATACAGCCAAACTGGAACACTGAGGACCAGAAGGAATATGGCAGCTCTCCAACCAGAGGCACAGGAAATACAGAACTTCCCCTAGGCCTGAGATACCTCAGGGCAATCCCGTTCCCATCTGTGGAACTGATGGACTGCAGTCCTCTGGGTGAGCAGAGATGAGGCCACACTTCCTCACTCATCTCCATCATGATTACTGCTCTCAGATGGGAGGCACTGCCCCACCACGTACTGAGCCCTACACCTGGCATCTGCACCTACAGGGTAGGTCTGCTCTGCTGCCCCTACACACTGCTGTGATCCCACAGACACAGAAGTGATGCAGGTGACTATTCTAACCACAATCATAATGCTACAGATCAGGAATAAGATGTGTGGCTAATAGAGAGCAAAGCCATTCACTGAAGCACCTGTCCTTACATACCAGAAAAAATGAACATCTTACTTAACTTCACTCTAGCTTCAAATTCACTCAAGTTTAAGCTTTTCTACTTCCCATGTTACAGCTTACAACTCACCACTGTCATGCAATTAATTGTAGTCCCATCGTTTTGCACGCTGCTATTTCCACCATCAACACACTGCAGATGAAATTCCAAACAGGACACTAGATCTACACACCAGATTTACATACCAGAATTCCGTGAGCATCAGTGAAGGTAAGTTTCTTAAATATTTCTGGCAAGCAGACAAGCTCTCAAACCTAACAGTAAAACTAAAGCCACAAGCAAATGCTAGATTATTTTTCAGCATTTGTGAAGGTGCAATTAAGCTGTAGGGGAGAGCACTGTGAATTTGCTGTGACACTGTAAAGCAGCACTGCTCCTCCTGGGGGAGGAGTTAGTCCTGTTAGTATCTCCACCTGCTAACTCATGTAACACTGAAGCGCTCTCAAATTATCTTCAGTAGGAATTGCCCTCATTTTACCTTTCATTTTAGTTAAACACATTGAAAAGTTCAAAAGAGGAAAAACTGCCACCTCCTACTAGCACAGAAGGCAGATTTCCATCTTCATTCACTGATTACTGATGAAATCTTTGACACCCCCCCTTTTTTTTTTTTTTTTTCTCCTCCTTTTTACGAGCCCAATAAGCTCACCTCAGAACCACTGGAACTGGAATACATCAGAGATCCACCTCCTACAGCAGTACGAGTGTTCACCTCTCTACTACTTGCAAATTACTGCTGCTATCACCAGGAACAACAAAGACCAAAACTTAGCTATGGAAACAGATAGCTGACGAAGAAGAAATACCTGCAATCATAAGGGACTAATTCTGATCTCTCCTGATAAACATTCAGCTGACTCATCAGAACGCAGCTGTTACACAGAACAGGAAGGGCATGCACTGGGACTCAGAATTTCTCAAGAAGGATTACTTCTTAATATATTCATTTAAAGACAAAATCAAGAACATTACATTTTCTTTTATTTTAAAGGCAAAAACTGACCACAGAATGAAAAAGGACAAAACTTTAATTGACTCTTCATTCAGAAACTGAATTTCTTATAGCAGAGATGAAAGCGATGTGCAAAAGTAATGGAAAGCCTTCAAAACGTCCACAAACCACAGGCAGCTGCTGTCTATAAAGATAAAAGGAGGTAATATTTTCATTACATTTCCCCCTTTCATTTGAAAACTTCAGTTTTCTTTGGCTCATAAAAACGAAATGGTGTATTTACTAAACTATTCCACTTACTGTGCTTCTGCGCTGTGTAAATTCTTATCTTACTTTCATTTCTTCCTCATACAATGTCAGTTACAGACATATCCAAACATTTACTCTAAATCTCAGGTTCTATTACAAGTAGAACAATGACCTCAGATGGCGAGGTTAAAAAAAACCAAGTTTGTGGGTGGGGGTGGTGCCTGACTTCTCACTCTCACGAGTTACAATCATACGAGCCCCAGAAATGCTTCCATTCAACTGCACAGATAAACATGGCTGCATTTGAGTAGCACTGGCCAAAAAGACCAGCAGTAGCAGGCAGGCATCACCTCTGTGCCAAAATACCTCCTGAGAATCACCCATGCAATAGTCCACATCTGCCTTTAACTAGGCATTTTGTATAAATTTATCCAACCATACTCATTTCAACTCTAACAATTCTCTAGATTCTTCCTAACTTCTTTTATTTCAAATCTAATTTCACTGAAGATTAATGTTGTCTAAGGCAGGCTTCAAGAATGATGCTATGCATTGTGCATTAGAGATCCTGCAGGAAATCCATAGCGCAGTTCAGAGGCATCTCATACAACAGATATTCCGCAGAAAAATAATCCATCAGGCAAAGGCACATCACAGTACTCTAGAATTCATGCATGGAGAATACAGAAACGTAATGGATTATTCTTTCTCAATAAACTTGTGCAGCAGAGGTCTGGGAGCCAACTTTAAGCAAGGTATTAAAGAACAACCACTGTGCACTTTTAAGTCTGCCTGAGTTTGCAGATAAAATGACCATCTCTATAGGAACAGCCTCACAAGTAAAAGCATTGAGTAATATAAATATATATGCAATTATCAAAGCAGTAAATACGTTGACTCTTTCACACAGAAACTGAACTCCACGTACTGAATAATAGAGGGCACTGAATTTCTTCCAGGTTTCCCAAGTTTGCACAAAATAAGCAAACAGGCAATGACAACTGCTCTAACTCTGCAGCTATCATGTGAAATGAGCAGAGTGCAGCCAGCAGTAACCTGTGGGTCTCAAGAGCTGTAGGTCACACTGAGATAATACTGCCAAATCTTTACTACGTTGAGCTGTGAAAACAGATAAAGGAAGAGGCATCCTGTATGACTACTCTGTTGAATTGACTCTGCACTGTAGTACAGCACTTGTCAGCTCACACAGCGTCCCACAAATACACAGATTTACTCAGATCTGAAAGTGTAAGTGAACAGCACTTCTGTTACTAATTCCTTCCAAAATCAGGAACAAAATCCACCCAAATGATGGCAGTTCAGTCCTCACACACTAAGCCTGGGTTGAGACAAGGCACCCCATCCCAGTATGACCTGATGAACAAGCTTTAGGTGTTTCTGTATCATCAGACTCCCCTACCACTTATAAGCCAAGCCCCATCAGCTTTAGCTATCTTACCAAATCACCGCTCCATTACTTTTGCACTTCAGCTACCACTGAAATCTTGTAGCTGTTCTCAAGGAGCGTTACCTCTGAACCTAGGAGACCTGCCAGAGACATTAGCTTGTGAAAAAGCATCAGCCTTGTTTGTCCACAAACCAGACAAAGCACTCCCTACCAAAGCAACCAGAATTCTTTGTTTCCCTCTCTCTTACACGTTCCATTGCTTTGTCTCCCTCTCGCTGTGTGTCATAAGGAACAAGCCTTCCCAAAATCTGCAGGCAGGAACACAAGGCTCAACTGATGAGCAAGTCTATCAACTACACAACCAAAGCAAAACCAGACATCCTAGTATCTGTAAGGGGCAATATGAACTGGAACAATACCCAATCTTCCAAAAAGTATTTAATAAGGATCAAAGTCATCAAAGAACAGCAGAGTTGAGGCCCACTGGAAAACAGTGGTCAGACGAATAAGGAATGCAGAAAAGAAGTTTAATGAAGGACATCAACAAAAGAAAATTAAAAGATAATGCTCAAAAGCACATGCAAGTACACTAACTGGTATAAATTAACAGTGGGGTGGTTTTTAGCACTAAGTAATGGTGAACTATCTGCAAAAAGACTAACACAAAGCCTGCTCATAAGGATGTGTATCTGTAACACAGATGCACACAGCAGCAGGGAAGGATGCATGTGCAACTGAAAACCTGCACGCACACTGGTACACTTGTACATACAGCAGTCTGGTCACTGGGAAAAATTAGCACTAATATTGGGATCTTGCCTTTTGTTTTTCCTTTCATGTGTATTCCACAGGGAGATGCAAGTCTGCTAGGATCAGTTCACTAAGCAAATCTGACACTGGTCATTTGACCTTTACACTACAAATCTCCCTACTCCCAACAGATATGCAGTGACAATATATCAAAATAAAACAGTACAATAGCACGCATTTCCTCATGGAGCAAGTGATTTCATCAACACCACAATGACCTCTCTGAAGTACCACAACTATACACTGCTACATACGTCATTTTTATAACACGGATGCATTCTAGCTCCTTGTTCCTTGTCTTTCAGTAAGATAAATCAGCTCGCTGTTTAAACAGTTTCCTGTCCTTTGGAGGCAAGAGTGGATTCTGAGACAGAAAACACAGTATGGGTGGAATTAGAGTTAGTGGGGAATAACAATAGGAAACAATGCAAGGAAGTTTACTCACATCTCTCTAGGTTCACTTACCAGCATGGAAGTAGAAGAGGCCTACATCAACAAAAACATGCAGCCTTCTTTCAGAAAACACTAACTCATGGCAGGAACTGGAGAAATGTTTTATTTCATTTCAAAACCTTCCTAAAGAATTATATTCCCCCAGCAGTTTTAAACATTTCAAGAAAATGATTCTCTTCTAAATACAATCAAAAAAAGCTAACATACACAAATCAAGCAACAAAACGATAGTCAAATAATACCCAAAAACCCTCATAGAAAAATCAGACAAATTTAAGCACGATAGGTGAACTGAAAGTCATACAGCTATAAACATTTATATATTTGAAACAAATCACTGCACAAAAGGTCAGAAAACATCATTAAAACACTGACGGTAAGAACAGGAATTTATTCCTGGATGCCTTCATTGCTACCATCTCCACTCCAATCTTTTGTGCGGGTGGCAAACTACTTCAGTGCTGTAACATAAAAGCTGAGCTGATACAAGTTGAAGAACTGCTCCAAAAGCCTGGTAGAAAAACACATTTACTGCCACACCGGGTACGTGAAACAGCATGAAATGGCTGAAAAGGCTTTTTGCTGTTATCTCTGAAAGAACTACGGTTATATAACTCACATTTACAGTTATGTAATTTAGCAACAGCAAAGCATGCCTGATCTACCTGACTGACTTCTGTGATGCAATGACCGACTCTGCAGCCGAGCAAACAGTTTAATTGGACTTCAGCAACGCACACAGCACAGCCTCCCATCATATCATGTATCTACAGACTCAGAGGACACCATCCCTCCCCAGTAGTGGTCAATGGTGTTACACTGATAGAAGCAGCTCATAGGAAGAAGAACGTAAATGTCATTTGAAGGGAGCTCAGAGACAGTGGGTCAGCAGGAACATCACAAAATTCAACAGAACCACATACAAAATCCTGCAGCTAGAATGGAGCAAGCCCATGCAAGAGCCAAGGCAGGGAACCAGCAAGGCAACTTCTCTACAGAAGAGGATCCTGGTGCTCTGGACAGCAAGATGAACATCAGCCACGTGGCCTTGCAGTGAATGACAGCTGCCACCTGCACACCAGGTGTGTCAGCACTACCAGCAGTGTTACCCCCTGCCTGGCACCAACAAGTCTTCCACTGCTACACTACATCCAGAAGTTGTGCAATACAAAAAAAAAAAAGAGCAGAAAGTGTGCAAGAAACGGAAGGCAACTAAGATGGTAACAGCTGCAGCACATGGCCTATGGGGGAGGCTGTGGAAGCCTGTCTTCTTCTGGGAGACAGAAAGCTCAAAAAAAATTTTACTACTGTCTTTCACCACTGAAGGTGTAATTGTGTATGGACAAGATGGAAACGGGCTCCATTCAGGATGGCTCAAATGAAGGGTAAAAGACAGTGGACCCAAATTACTCCAAGGAAATTCCAACTGGTTGCAAAGAAAGCAGTTTCTCAAGGTGCATGGTTATGTGGTGATAGTGATGCAACAAACAGCTTTTGGAAGCACCACGAGACATTTCTGTAAGAAAACAAAACCTGAGAAGCCTTGGCCTAACTTGAGAGTTAGCTGTAGTTAGCACTGGGTCAGACTGGATGGCCTCCAGAACTCCTTTCCAGCTTGTACTGTTCTGTGGTGACACTGAAGATGTCCCTACCTGCTCTACAATCACATGTATTAAGCTTGACCCAAGAAACTTTGCAGAACTGCATTTATGTCAGTCCTCAAGGAAGCTTCAACATTCAAGTTCAGAAGAGGTGCAAACTTATATTTCAGGTCTTCTAGGGAAACTAAGGGGAAATAATCTGACTACACAAAGAAATGCAGTATGTTTTAATGGCTCTTTATACTGTATTCAGAGCAAGAACTGGTACAACAACGTGCCACCCTGACCAGGCCAGCACCTTCTGCATAAGCCTAAAGCTATTTTAGTTTATCATTTCTGCACATATTTTGTATTTTTCCAGATTTTGGTACATTACCACTTAATTTCCGCATTTCTTCACTGTCAGGAAGGAGCTGTATTGTAGCTTGCATTATAGCAAGACATTAAAACTGTGCTTTTTAAGTTGTCTGCCCCGAGGGCAGGGGAAGCACAGAAAGAACTAACAAATGAATTTTTTATCTCATTTGTTTTCTACATTTTATCTTCAACTTTAGAACCAAAGGAAAATTCCAGCAAGAAGCAAATTCTTGCTGACATAACCAAATAAATGATTTGGAAACATTTTTGCTACTGAAAGGCGGTGACTTTACATCCAGGAAGATTTCCTAAGAGGTAAGAAAAGCATTTTAAAGACAAGACAATGGCAAGTTATTTTCATTTCATGCACCTTGCTTCTCACAGTGCCATGCATTGTTTCCTACCATTCTTAAAGCTGTTTCTACTTTAAAAAAGAAAGATTTCTTTAAAAAAATAATAACAACAGATCATGATTTTAAAAGAAGTCTTTTAGACCATGAAGTATTAAGAATAACAAACGTCATCTATTCACTCTCCCCAGCCTTTCAAGCCATGCTCATCTTTACATTCTAGAGAAGAACACGTTGTAAGGATCCTCGCTGGCTGACCTTGGCCTCACCAAGGAAACTCCACATTGATACCTTTGTGAAGCCAAGTCAATGAAGGAATACAACTCCTTTGGAAAAAAAAAAAAAAAAGGTATTCCTAAGACTTAACACAAGATTAAAAAGGGTTGAACCATAAACTTTATATTTCACCTAAGGCTAAGTCTTACCATAGCAACTGTTAAGAAACAAAGCTATTCCAAAGTAATCAAGCAATCAATTCTCTGATTCTGTTTGCATATAATAAAAGAAGTTCAGACTGACTCTTGTAAGTGCAGCTCATAATCTTATGAACAATTAAGTGAATGGCTAACTTGCACAAGAAAACGGTCTCAAGCTTCAAGTGGGTGAAGTTAACACCGTGGTTTCACGATCAGGCTTTTCCATGAGGCACTAACATAACTCAGGTTACACTAACAACATAACCAAATTTAGCAACATTTTTATTCCAGAATAAGGCATTTAATTACTAAAGACACCCTGGAGAGCCTTACACAGCTGCAGTGCTGCTTTGCACAACCCACCCTCTGTCCCTGCCTCTGATCCCCCCAGCTGTGCTGCCCTGTGCCATTCCCACTGACCTGGGCACAACACAGTGTACCAAGGAGCCCTTTCTTGTTAGAAACATGATTGCCAAGAGGAAAGTTACAACTGCCAGCAGTTCCCTGCTCCAGGTTTCCATGCAGCCGTATAAACAGTTGAACAAGCACAAGTGAAACAGTGACACAAGGGCTGCATTAGCCAAGTATGCTGCCAAAAGAAACAAGGGTGAAATTACAGCTTAGCCTATACCTGTGTGTGCCTGCTCCCAGTTCACTGGGATGAATAAGAACACTGAAACCAACAGAGGCAGGGAGGTACTCAGTGGCTCACAGGAGACCATGCTTTCAACCTGTAAGGCAAGTGATGCATGCCATGATCATGCTTCTATATGATCCTTGAAAAAACCATAATATATTTTACTAGGCACCACTACCAAGTACTCTGTTGTTTGTATTTTCACAAGATCTGCTACAATAATGTCTGGAAGAGGTATGCAGAGTGAAGGGTGAGAACACTGCATTTTAACCCAGGACAGAAGAGAAGCAGCAGCTGTCAGAGCAAGTTACAAAGCAGAGAGAACCTCCCCAACCACAATATTACACTACTAGAAACAGCAACTCAAAGAAAACCACATCAGGTTTCACTTGTCCCTGTTTGCCTCGGTCCCCACACACACACAGGTACTTTCTGGTACTCCAGGAACAGGCGGTGACTGAGCAAAACCCACTGTACTTCAGAAGCCTGCAAACTGTGCCATAACCTCACTTGATCATGTTTGTTTTGTTTTTCAAACTGATCTCTGAACTTTGAAACAATCTTAATAAATGTTACTACAGGGTTATGTTTGTGGAATTCATCATCTTCATCCCAAACGATGCATTTCTTACTGTTTGAGATTTCTATTAAATTATTTTTTGCATGAAACGAATTAAAGAATATTCAACTCATTTCAAATTGATACATTTAGTAGGTTACATCTGGTTCTTAGAAATACACTAAGGCTCTTTACATGGATGACCATCATGAAATTTTAACTTTCACTGATTTCCTCCTGATATTTAGATACATAACATATCAGTAAAACAGAAGCATATTAGATGAAATAGAATTCAATAGACAATGGGAAGCAAGTCAAATGGCATAGAACAGCATTTCCGTGTCATCCTCCAGATTATACTGAACACTTCTGATGCTCATATCTGACACTTAGAAAAAAAAAAAAATGATGTAACTGAAAGGTTTGAAAATACTGAAAAAATGGTACAGGTCAGGGAAGAAAACAAAAAAAACTGAACACACAAAAGGCCAGAGTACGAAGTTCCTGATGGCTCCCATTCAGGTTAAGGTAATAGCTTTTAATAATTTTAAGAAAAATCTATTCCACAGAGCCAGGAAGCACAACCATAAGCCTACACTGAAAGAAGTGATGTCCCAGAGCATTGAGCATCACAGCCATGTACGTCTGCCTTCTATTCAAAACCAAAGTACATTTCATAACTTGTTTTTCCTTCAAAACCCTGATTCCAATAATACTAGGAAGAGAGGGGGAAAAAAAAAAAAAAAGAAGAAGAAAAAAAAGAAAACAAAAGAACAATCTCCCGCGGGTCGCGGAAGATGGGAGCCGGAACAAAGCGCGGCGCCGGCAGGGCACGCCGCAGCCCGGCACTAGGCCTCGCGAACAAGGAGCCCGGCTGCCACAAAGTGAGCTACACGCGGCAGCGCGCGCGCAGACAAGCCTTCCCGCTTCCTGCCAAATACAGAGCAAACCGGAAGTCACCCCGCGCAGCCCGGCCCGGCCAAGCAGCGGGGTCACCCGGAGCCGCAGGCGGCGAAGCTGGGCCTGGGCTATCTCTGCGAGGCGCTCTCCAGGGCGCACGGCCTGCCTGGAGCGCAGCCCGGCGCCGTTTTGTGCAGAGCCGGTACGAGCTCCGGGTATTGCAGAGGTATGCCACAGGTAACACTGAGCAAAACTTTCCTTAAAAAAAAAAAAAAAAAAAAATTAAAAAAAGTCGCCTAAATTGTAGAAAGAGCAACAGGTTTCCTGTGCTGGGCAGGGTCGGTAACTCCTGGAAGACATCCCTGACCATGTACAGAAGAGGCTCCTTATTAGATAAAACTCTCTACCAGCAAAGAGAACAAATCCACCCGGAGTCAGCACACAGCAAGGGGAGCTCGCTCAGCCCAGGACAGCAGCCAACGACTGACAGAGCTCCAAAGCGCCCCACTCCCACGGCGCAATGCCCCGGGCTGCAGTCGGCCCCACTTACATGGTCTCTCCCGTCTTGGCAACATGGCAGAGGAACTGGTCTAGGATCGGGCACACCTCCTTCTTCCCCCTCTTCTCAAAATCTGTCGGCATGAGGACGGCACGAAAAGAATGGAAACAGAAAACAGAGAGACAAAAATTATATTAAAAATCGTAGCCACCGCTTGAACTATCAGCACGACTCCCTCAGAAACATCTGCCTGCTCCAACAACGCCTCAGCTGATCCCAACAGCTCCTCCGACTTTCCAGCCCTGGGAATCGCCAAGATATTTTCTTGTGGAGAAACTAGCGCACCTGGGCGGTAAAAGTTGGTGCGCGACTTCTGGGGAGCGGCGGCCGTGGCCGCTTCCCAGCTCGGGGCCGGCCGGGCCAGCCCGCAGCGGCCGGGACGGGGCGAGCCGAGCAGAGAAGGGCGAGGGAGCGCCGGGAGGAGCCCCGAGCGAGGGCAGCCCGGGAGCTGCGGGCCCAGGCTCGGCCCTCCCCGTCCCCACGGCGAACCCCCGGCCGCTCCCACCCGGGAGACCCTGCGGCCCCCACCCCGAAGGAGGAGCGCTCACCCCCGGCCCCGCACCGGGCGGCCCCGCACCTCCCCTCAGCGCGGGGACACCGCTCCCCGCCCCCCGCCGCTCGCCCCGCACCACCTTTCAGCGCTTCCTGCAGCCTCTCGACGTCCATGATCCGCGCTCGCGTCCTCCCGCCGCCCTCTGCGCCGCTCCCCTCCACCGGCCCCCCCCACCCCGCGCAGCAAACGGGCTCCCGGCGCCGCTCGCACAGACACAGCCCGGGCTCAGCAACCTTCCAACATGGCGCCCGGGCCGTCCCCGTGCGCGGCCCCGACAGCCCGCCCTCCTTCCCGCCGGGGGGCGGTGGCGCGAGGGGGGCGGGGCCGCGCGGGCCCTGAGGGAGGCGGGAAGGGGCGGTCCGCACCTCGCCTCAGGCCGGGCGGGCGGCGCTGGATGCCGGGCCCTGCGCGAACAGGAGGGAAAACTGTGGCAAATTTCGTACGTGGGGAACTCTGATAAACGTGCCGAAACGGGGTGCTTTCTAAAGTGCTGCGTTGGAGAGCTGAGTGAGAGAACTGCCTGTTGGTGCCACGGACCAACTGTCACCTTTCACATAACGGTGAACAGTGTTTCCTGCTGGACACAATTCCGAGACGTCCCAGCACGAGGTTCTGGCACTTCTACTTACCTGTACGTGTTCCCAGGCAGCATCAGTAACCGTTAAGCAAATAACTAAAGGGCAGAGACATGTCTGAACTCCTAGGAAGAAAAACACACAGCAGGAGATGGTATTAAAACCATTAGTGAATTCAGCTGCCAGTTTTCTCCTGGTCACTTTGCTCATCACAGAGATGTGATGGAAGAATCAGCAATAGCAGCACAAGGGAGAAGACAAATACTGTGCAGTGTTTCCCTGCAGAGCCAACAAGGACAGCCAGTCCAATCTACCCCTGGCTCCTGTGCCCGCTCAGCCCTGCCTCCCTGCTGTACACTCGCCTTTCTAGCATCAGAAACCTGCCAGCTGAAACAAGGACAGCAATACACTCCCTAGAGTAGCAAGAATATTGTCCCTCAAAACATCAGTCAGTTCTCCACACGGTGAACAAGCGATAAGTCTCTTCAACACAGAAAAGCTGTGTACTGGGCTAAGAACAGCAGTGCTTATACACCCACAACAGAACAGGCCAATACAATTCAGATTACAGGCTACCCTATGTTCTCTTCCTTGAGGTTAATTTTATTATTTTTAAAAAGGTACCAAAGTCCTACTAAAGCAATAAAACTAATAGCCTATCTTTGCAACCTTAAGCACAACAGAAGAGAGGAGAACGTACGTTTCCTAGAACACAGTTTCTCTGACCTAGCTTCCACACCCCAGCAGTATGTTCCCCCAGGCACTACAAGCTCACCTCCACTGCACAATTTGCTCTTTGCAATAGTTTCTGGAGATGGTCACATACTCTCCATCCCACCAGCCAAAACAAGCCTCGAGAGGCATAAACATACATTAAAGTTTTGGTGTTACAGTTCATTACGGAATTCTTCGGATCCTTGCATACACTGCCAAGCCAGAAAATATCCACTTTCTTTAAGTCCTCTTTTTCATACTAATTGATAAAGAATGTTGACAAAAATCTATATACAAAAGTATTTCACAAAAAAATATTTTACACAAAGAAGTATTTCAAGGAGACAGCAATCTTTCATTCTTTTGAGGTGTCATTGCCCAGCTCATATAAAATAGTAAATCCACACTTCCCATCTTTTTCAGCCCTCTCTCTCCTCCTCCCTCTACTGCAAAAAGATAATATTTTCAAAGTATATACTTCTAAAAGCTTTGTTTTCTATAGGAAAAGTATTTTCATTGAAATAGATTGTTTTGTTTGTTTTGTTTTCAGAATACATTTTAGGATGAAGCTGAGAGTAGAGCAGCCTTGCATGTTTCAAAATCCACATCCCCTCAGCAAACTGAAAAAAAAAAATATTTCCATTCACAGCAATTTGTCTTTCTCTTCTATTTTCAGGGGATAAACATTTAAATACAATCCTAGAATACAAAAAGCTTGTGTGGAGTTCCATCATTGATATGTTGTGTGATCTCAAGCAAATAAAGACACCTGAGTGTCTTTATTAACAAAACAGAAATGATAATTACTCTTCTTTGGAAGAGTACACTTAGTAGTAGAAGCAAACACAAATCATTTTGTTTAAATCCCCATGCTACTTAGCGAGTATTTACTGTGAAACTATAATGAAAAAACTCACGTTAGGAAAGAAAAAGAGGCATTTTTAAACATGTAACGAAAGCATGAGAAATTCTTTTCCAATGCAGATTTTTCTCTTCTTGCATTAAATTTCCATAAAGCCTATTTTAGATTTGCATTTTGGATTTCTTTTAAACTTCTGCAAAGCACTTTTTGAGAGTTTTCAGAGAGAGCAGGACATGGTCCAATATGTTAACAAGATGAATCCACTTCTGCCCAATGCAATTGAACAACTCTTTTTTCACTTGATCTCACACTTGAGAAGTTCAGGTCAAGCACTGATTTAATAAGAATTCTGCTCATTTTCATCAGCACTGAAGGAAGATGTAACATACAAGTTATATAGCATAATATACTTCTACATTCTGCTCTTCCTGCAGTATCAGCAGAAATTAGAACTAGAAACCAAGTGACAGCAATCCAATCACATCACACTTCGCAGACAAAAAAAAACAAACTCTAACATTACCAGTTCTGATGGCAGGGATTAACTTTGCACTACCCAAAAATGGTCTTCCTTCCTGTATGCCCCATTCCTTCCTTTGTATCGATCCAGTTGAAAATGATTCCTTTTATGGGGTTAGCTCTCACCACTATCAGCCACTCTCACACTGGGCAGGGGAAGCAGCAGCAGGATGCGGAGAAGAGGAGGAATGAAGGATTTCTGCACTCAGCAGCAGTCTGCCCTGGAAGGTCTTCACAACAACAAACAACCACCAACTGATTTTTGAGCTTTAGGACTGAAGTACTAAAGAAAATTTGCACCAAATTACACACTACCAAACCCCTGGGCACAGATCAATACCCTAATGCTGAAGACAGCAATGCAAGGTGTATGACCAGCAGATTTCAGTAATGAAGTTTAGATTAGGTATTGAGAGCACCCTGACCTAACATGAGCCTTAAAGTAATTTCATTCACCAATGTGAGACAGCAATTAGTAAGGTATTTTCACTGGGTTTGAACAAAAATTGATTAGCATGCTTTGAAAAGATCTGTAGCAACTGAATACAACATCAAGCATATGCAATGCAGCAGAATGAGAGCAAAACAGGCTTGTTCTCATTTCCTTATGCTCAAGGCCAAGCTTCAAGACTTCGATCTTCTGAAAATATTATGCTTCAATTTACATCACTGAATTTACAAGAGAGGTCAGGGTTTGGGTGTTTTCTGTTGTTTTCAAGTCAATAGCTGCAGGAACTCAAGCGTGGTACAATAAAATGACACTAAAAAGTTGTGCATTTCTGAACCACACAAAACAGAGGTTTGTTGTTTTTTTCTTAACATTTAGAGTACCTCATTGACACTTCACGTCCCTCCTCCTCCGAGGAAATAACTTTTAACAGATCTGGAAGGCTTGGGAGTATCAGAAGACGAAATCAGTTCAATCATGGTGCATAACATCTAGAAAAAGCTGAAAACAAACAAAAAAAAGGATTTGTGGTGGTTGGAGTTTTACTTTGAGTGTACAAACACTGAAATATAAAAATGATTATACTTCGTAAATATTGTAGGCTTTAGCTAAGTTAACCACCAGCCCCAAAAATACCACACTAAGTTCCCACACGTTTTCTTGAGCTATGAGAGCCCATGGCAACTCAATCCCAGGTGTAGCGCTCATTCCAAGCTGGCTTTCTCATACCTTCCTCCCAGTACATAGATAGAAAGCTTCTTTTACAACACTCAACAAACCAGAAGATCATTCAAATTAATAGCAGACTTGTTTTTTCACCTGGAGCCTAAGGTGTGAGGAATCTGGTATTCAAAACAACCAGTCCTTCAGAGGCACTGAGCAGAAAAGGAAGGAGAATTTTGAGGTGTGTACTGAGAAGGCACCTCCTTTGCACAATCCTAACCAGCACAGCAGGTTAATTAACCTGTGTCAGAAAGATTCAGGAACAGCATCCCTTTTATGGAAATACATTTCTGCAGGAGCAGGTCAATCTATGACACTTTTCTTGAAAAAGCATCATGTCAGTGTGATCCAAGTATTTTAGTTCTAACTCAGTTAAACATTTTTGGACTATACTGTAATTTTTAGAAAATAACACAAGTATTTTTGGTATATTTATAGAGCTGTATAAGTCAAACCAAATATTTTACCTTACAAAATGAACGTTTTGTTAATCTTAAGTGCTGATTCTCATGTTGATGTTTTGTCTCAATTTTCATTTTCACTTCAAAGGAGGTGTTGACAGTTTGTTTCTCATTCTGATCCAGAACAAAAGCAAAATTTCCAAAGACTGCCATTTCTTTTGAAGCACAAACAATTCTTTATCTCATATCAACTATAGCTCTTCGGGAGGCTGCAGTCTGTATGAATCCCAGGGTAGATACAGGAACCTGCTGTTGGAACACTCCCAATGCATCTGTGCTGTCTCATTTATGGGTGGGTACACAGTGTCTGTTTCCCAGCATAATATTGGACTATATCTGATGCAGAGGTGCAAAACATTCTGAGAGCTGGCTTCCTTATGGTTACAAGCAGCTGATCCTCAGGAGAAGATTCTCTTGAAGCATGTAGAAGGGAATTATAAGAAATTAAATGATCGATGCTTTGTGTTAAAGCTGATAATGTGCCAAGATTCATCCTACTAGGAAAGTCCTACTTTTTTTTCCCTCTCCAGGTAGTGGTACTTTATTCTCAACTACAAATGTCACAGGCAGGCAGTCACCTCTACTATGATCATACTTACATATAAAATCTTTTCTGAGCTCCATTAATGCTCCACTCTCCACACAGGTGTGAGAAGGATGTCTCCTAGAGTCAATCATGGCTGTCAAAGCACATACAGCAGTGAGAGCATGGCAGAAGAAACTCTCCCAGCACCCAGATCCTCAGCTGTGGTAACTGAGCACCACGGCCTTGCTTTGAGGAACTCAGAATTTATTTGTTCCACGTAGGGCAGCTGTAACCAGATTCATACTGACACAAAGACCCAGCTGTATGGCAATGAGGATGTGGGAAATCACGGTTCAGGTTCCATCCTCTGAATCACAAAGGGCAGAGAAATGCTTGTCCTGTTTGCTATTGCATCCATCTTGCTTCTGCCTATCCTGTACTTTGGAAAATCTGTGCATGTTCTCCCCACATACTACAGTACTGACTAAAGCCATGGTTGCTAGCGAAACATACTGGATCAGAATAGCACAGACAAGGCTAATTACAGAGCATATAATGGAACACACCACAATTACACACTCCTCATGCCTGAAATGAAGAAATATTGTATTGATTTACAGCTGGCCTTACCTTTTCTCATTAATTTCAATTGGAGTTTTAGTCTCGACTTCAAAGAGAACGTGACTGAGCCCAACATACCACACAGCTGAGTAATTTTAGCAAATGAGAAAACAATTTCATAACTAGGCAGACTACTGGCTTGGCTGAAGTGACAGCTCACAAACTTCTATCACACAAAGGCATTGTAGCAAAACCAAGGACGCTGCAGCAGTGACCATACAAGAGTGCCAAAAAAATAAAAGGGAGGGGGAAAGAAGGCAAATGATGCTAAATGACCAAATCCCATAAGTACTACAGAAGAGATTCAAGAAAGGCCATAAGTACCAGTGCAGGATGCAGTACAGCAAGGTGAGAAGGCATGCATTTTAAATGCAGCAACAGGTTAAAAGAATACGTTTCCCTGCAGCTATACCTCTGCACACCTTTTAACAGAAAAAGGTTAAAACATACCAAAGGATATCGCAGTCTCTTTGAAAGCAAATTTAAAAACAGACTTCAGAATTCTGGTGACATATATTGTACAGTATATAAAGTAACTAAACTCTTCAAAAAGGGCATAGAAAAAACACTACACTGGAAAGTTAACATAGCTTCTACTAATCTAACTCAAGTCCCAGTACACACACACACACACACACACACACACACTTTTAACAACAACAACAAAAAAAAAAACCAGCACAAAATACAGAGCTTGCTTAAAATTTCATTTATTTGTACTTTAAGCCAGAGGATCTTAACACAGAAATGCACTGCTATGCCTCCTTGGGAGCTATAAACAATTGGTGCACTTGTCAAATAAAAACACAAGAATTAAATGATACAAGAAAGCTACATAGTTCCTTACACATACACCCACGTTGCATAGGTGTACACATGCATACACTCACAGAGCAGTTTCCAGTTTCCACTTGAAAGAAAAAGAAACGATAGCAAAGCTATCTAAGCCCACTTCATAATACACAGGCAAAGAGCCTAGAAAAACTCTCACCTTTTAGAAACGCAACCAAGTGCTTCCTACTCTGGCAGTTCTTTGTTGTACAACATGCATTTGTAACCTGATGCTTTCTTAAATGGCTTTGGGCTAAAAGGAGGTGCTCAGCAGCTCTTCATGTAAAGCCCCTACTTATCTACCTTCAGCAAGTTCAAGTATAACATAGCAAATTGAAAACCTGAATATTTGACGCTGATACAGCAAGGTCTTGGTTACATGCTTAACTTTATGCACTGCATATAAGGCCTACCAACTAGAGACAGAATTCAGAGTACCAAATAGCTGCTGGGTTAGGGCTTACTTTCACACAACCAGGACACAGTTCTTTGGGCTGCACCCTGTTGTTTCTTTGTCAATGTGAAAGGAGATTTGTTGTTAGCAACACACTCAGTATGTTGGAGTTTCTACTAATTTACAGAAAAAGATTTTGGTTTTCCTTTCTACATTACAATGACACTCCTCAGTGTGACACACCACTGGAAATAAGTCAAATATGAAAGGAAGAGGAAAAGAGGATAAGGCCCATCTAAGTATTTACACATTCCATTACTGAAGTAATGGATGGCTAATTTACATGAATTAGCCAGAAGTACAAAATACAAAATAAATGAAAACTGGTTTCTAAATAAGATTAATATTAGAGCCAACTACTATTAAAATCAAATACGATATGGTTTTGGAAGCTGTAATAGAATATAAATTAATAATTCCAACAACAACAAAAATCAAAGTTAAGTAATTGTTTTAATACATTTTGGAGAACTCAAATTACAGCTTCCCCTGCCCCCCCAGAAAAAGCACAGCGGGAAGAACTCTCCCATTCTTCTGGCAAGTGGTTATTATACTAACAGGAGTCTTCATGTTAAAGCACATACTTCATATATTTTAATAGCTCTTTCAGAAGATAATGTAGCACCTCCTGCAAACATAAAAAGCACTGTTTTGATCCCTAAACATTTTATATGTAATAATGCCTTTGTTTTGTAATGAATTCCATTCCTTCATTTTAACGTGCCCACAGCCAGAGGGTTGTGCTGAGTCATAGCTTACACAGTCACAGCTTTCTAAACTTCTGAGACTTAGCACCAGATCTAAACCGTCTGGGCAACAAGGCTTTTGCACTGCAACTTTCTGTGGCTTATAGACATGGAAATGAGGCATTCAGAATGGCCAGCATGTGTCTCATCTATCCTCATTTGACCTAACGTCAGCTTCACTCTGGTATTTGAAAATAAAATTAAAAAAAAAAAAAAAAGCAAACGAAGACTTCTTTATGTTCTCTTTACTGCTAACTTAAAACGCTTACCTCTTATCATAGGCTTACATTATCTTAAACTTCTCAAAACAGCATGCTGAGTTTCCCCTTCATTGTCTTCTGGTTTTTGAAGGTTAGCTTGGATTACATTTTCAAACTTCACTGTATCCAGAAACACTTTCTTTTTTAAGCTGGAACTAAAACTTTAACTGAAATAGTAAGTAAGACAAGTTGTGGGAGAGGGTAACATCTACACTTAAGTTTAAATGTCTCTGGTTCCCATTATGAAACTCTGGGCTTTCCATCAAAATAAGCGCAGAGGTGCCTCTGTCCTTTACGAGTCCACTTACACTTCTGTGGCAAAGCCTTTAAGATAACATCTCTGAGTCACAGAACATGCACAAACTGTTGATTGGAATTTGCAGCACAGAGGTGAGAAGAGCAGACTGATTCTGTTTGTCTGCTCTGTGCTGTTTAGGACCAGCACAGGCCTGCACTGAAGCTGCTAAGACACAAGGCTCCCTATCTTAACACCTTCTTGACTCAGATGATTCTGCAGCAGTGCAGTGTGCCATGTTGTGTCTTTCACACATCACTCTTATGGATGTGTCACAAACACTTTCACACCTCACGCACTTGGAAAAAGATGCTTGCCATGTCATCTGAAGCTATATTCCATACGTAATAGCTCAAAATGCCACTTTTTTGTTGAGCTTAAGTTCAGAACGAACTTTTGTATAACTTAAAAAAAAGTTATAGTGAATATTGCTGCTCTTAAACAAATAAAGTAAACTCATAAACAAAGTGAGAATCATCAATTCTTCCTGTTGCAACCAAGAAGAAGGAAAAAAAAAGACAAAAGTAGGAAAAGAACAAAAGGACTGTTACGGTGGATCACTAGGACTTCTTCAGACTTTATAATTTCAGAGAGCTACTAGGAAATTGAATAAGGATTTTTTTTTTTTTTTGTCTGAGTTTAAGACAAAGAGGTAACATCCTTCATTTAAATGCTTTAAGACATCCAAGCACAAGCCACCTAGGTGCAAGTTTCATGTAAAAATACAACTACATTTAGTATCTGTGGTTGGCCCCCAGGTAGACAATGACACGATTTTCATACACCTTCTTCATAGTTTTCTCAATTTGCTTCAAAAATACTTGTGGAATTCTCCCACATAAAGTGTGCACTGTATCCAGGAACTTAGACTGAAGAGGATAGTACAAAGACTGGAAGAGATTGTCTTCAAATGGAAACTAAAGAAAAATAGAGAAAAATAGTTATTAGTTTTTAGTCCAGCTCTCCTTTTGGAAAGGACAACAGTGGGGGGATACTGCAGTGTTTTAGAAGAAGGAAGAATTCTGGAACTTGAGCACAAATTCACATGTCCACACACACGCAGATTATGTTTAACTATATTAGCTGGTGACAGTCTCTTACTTTGCATATGGACCGGGAAGTCTACAGCTTGAATTCCTCCTCAAAGAGGAAATATGGAGCTGTGTCTGTATGCAAGCTACTGAAACAATTCTCTGCCTTCTATGGGTGTAGAGGCTCCAGCTGCTTGGGGAGTACAAGATTTTACTGGGCATTTATGAACCAGGGATACTGTGCCAGCAGAAAGAATTCCATTCAATTACTTCTCCATCCAGTACTACAGAAAAGCAATTTATCAGACTTTCTGATTACAAGTTTACCATAATATGAAGGACTGTGAAATGGGGCAGGCCACAATGCCTTTGTCATTTGTGACTGATGGGTATGCTCAGCTTCATCTGCTGTAATAACAATCTGAGTGACCAGGCTAAAGCTACAACCCGCACTGAAATAATCCTCTATCAAAATACAAGACTTACATCACGTATCACTTCATAGAGTGCCTTGAATGTAGGCTGCTTATCATCATGGTAGACACCTCTATTTCCATGCAGAATAGAGACACCTTCTTCTTCTGCACCTTTACAGTTACTTCCATACATACAGTGGTCAGGTCGGTAGTTCCACTGACATGGAAACACGTAGAGACACTCTACCAATGTCAGTCAGAGGCAACGGGGAGAAAAAAAAAAAAACAAAATCATAAATGAGTTACAAGTTAAATTGTGTTTCTGTAGAAAAGTGGGGACTGATGGTCAGGAAAAAAAATACGCAGTTACTTCTTTTACAAAAGGCCAAAGCAGCATCTAGACATAAAAGCTTCCTTTCCTCTGAGGATGGCTACACCTGTCTCAGCATTGTCAGACTGGAACTAACAAAAAGAGAAGGCAATGCAAAGACTGGGTGCAAACAAATCAAGAGTTCATTTTCCAAAGTTAAAGACTGAATCGAATCTAGAGAATGGGGCTCTGCTTCAGAGTTTTCTGCCGTAAGAAGTTGTTTTGAGAGTTACAGAAGTGCACTCACTGTTTTCCAGAATCCTGAATCCTTCTGGAGACAGCAGCAAAAGCTTGCAATGCACATCCATTGTTTGCTAACAAATCTCTCACTGAAGCTACAACCATTTTTTATATGGACACACAGCAGAGCACAAGAGGTGCTGCATCTCATCCAGTGTTCTCAAGAGTTATCTGTTAAATTCTAAGATCTAGGCTATTTTAAAGATGAGTCTAATTTCTCAAGAGACCTTGAAGCCTACTGATTTTTTTTAAGCTTCCTCCATGCATGTATTTGCAATATACTTATAATAAATCATGCCAGTGCCTGCGATCCTTTTGCTATGGAAATGGAGTACAATAATCACTGCACTATGTTGGCAGTATGTCAGAAGCACTGAAGATGGAATTCTCCACTTGGCCTTTCTTAGCTTCCCAGAAAATCTGCAGCTGGTCCTGTGTGATTGTTGAGGAAGTAAGAGAACACTATTCTGAAACACTTATTCACCTAAGGCTCTCCAGCAGAAGACTGCTCCAAAGAGAGCAAATTGTAAGTGGTTTCCATTCAGTATCTATCACACATCCAGAATTGCTCCCCAGTGTTGCCGAAAGCACAAGAAGAGCTGCAGTGCACCAATCCAAACCCTGCTACAGTTAAAAGGGACCTTTCAGTAAGCCTGAGCAGATGTTTGTGAGCACAACTCCTCAGCAGGTTACTATGGGGAGAGGATGTCATCAGGTGTTTATCAGCTTTATTACATGTCATTTGATTATTCTTGATCTTCTTCTCACCATGGCTCTTCCACACGTTTTTTGCTGTCACAGCTGGACTTGGACTCCAGCTGCTCTACAATCCCTCAAATACATTCATCATCAGAACAGCTTTGTGAGACAGCAGCTTTGCAGGACAGGAAGAAGGGTGCATCTTTTCAGATGCCAGGTAACACAGATCCATGCAGTTTTAAGCCAGCACACTGTATCCATAAAAAGCCACCTGCAGCAGTCTCAGGCGATTTCTTTCCAGGCCAGTTTTAACAATCCAGCAATTTACCTCCAAAGTCTGATGTTTTAGTAGCATCCAGTTACTTGGTTTTCTTGTGCTGTCTAATGTTTGTTTATAAAACAGTTATTTAGAAATTACAAGGAAAAGGCACACCACAGTACAGAAGAGAATGCTTATATTGTTTTTTCCCCTCCGTCACACTTAAATTAGCAGTCTAAGTTTGACTTCACAACTAATCTGATTTCATGTTCTTCCTCCAGAAGACTCTAACATTTGAGGGTTTTTTTTTTTTTGGAAGTTAATTTATAATCTCATAACAAAGATTTTTTCCACCTTATTTTTCCCCAAGATTGAGACTAGCACATAGCATACTAAAGACATTGATGCCTGGCATCAGACTGCAATAAACAAATGTTAGCTTGCTTTGCTTTCCCTTATGTTAGCTGCATTTGACTTCACCCAATTCCATATACTAGGATTCCTTAGAACAGAAGAAAAGATGGAATAAATAAAGATAAATCCAATCCCATTCTGTTCTTAAGTTCATCTAAGGGAATACAATCCTGGCTGTGCTTACCACACTACCTTCATGCCAGAGTACACTATGCATATCAGAAGTAACAAAAAGCACTTCTTTGCATTTAGTAGGTAAACATCACTTCAAGAAAGCTTACTTACCTGGGTTGAAGTAAAAAATAATATTTAGTAAATCCTGGTCTCCCCATGTAATGTAATTTTTGTACTTTTGATATAATGGATATAACATTTCTTCCCAAGTCAAACCACTCGGTATCACACTGTTCTGCAGGACAGAAAAACAAAAACAGTGCATTACTGCTGCCATTGTTGATATGATGTATGACTCAGAGCACAATGACCACATATCTCTAAGTCTGCAAAGCCATGTCAAGATACCTAAAAAAAGAACTGCTAGGAAATACTGCTCTGGTTAGGGCTGGAACAGTGAAGCTGATTGTGCTCTATTCATCTAATTCAACAAGAAAATAAAGTCATGCTTTGATGTCAGCTCCTGCTATTCAGAACCTTCCTATACTGAGCAACACTAGGGAGAAGTGGAAAATAAGGGCAGGGATGAGCTGAAAATTGAGGTAGAGAGGTGAGAAAAGAAGCAAACTGAAAATCATTGTCCTTTCTTAAGGAATTCTGATAGTAAGAGCAAGTTGGTTTAATTTTTTCTTCAATCAAACTGCTCCTGAAACGTTACAGGCAACTTCAAGCATTGCCTGAAGAATAAGATCCCTCAGGGGCAAATTAAGTTTCTTAAGAGGTTACAGAGCACACGCTCAACAAAACAAGCAAGATTTATCATGATTAGCCTTTCACAAAAAAAGAAATGTCAGTTTAGGCAGTGAAAACATTCCCTTTTCATTTTTATCAATTCACAGAATCATTCAGTCTGCAGCAGAAAACAACATTTTATTCATTTTTGATGCAAACAATTACCAATTTATCTGGATATTTACATCAAGTTTCTCAATTTTAACAAACAGTGATTACACTGAAGGTCCCTGAAATGATTCTTTAATGTACCTGTGAAGAGAGAGTGAAATGCCGAAGAAGTCAGTTTCATTACTGCAAGGAGACTGCTTCATCAGCAAGACCTCAGTACTTCAGCCTCATGAGGATATTTCTCATGTTTTAACCATCATTTTTATTTAATACTAAAAGAATTGCAATATTCATTCCATATTTTTCAGATTCTTTATAATCTAAACTTAATTTATTTTTATACTAAATTTTAGAAGATGTGAAGAATCCACAAGTCACCAGTTACTGCAACAGCTGTATTTCTTCTCACCCTGAACTGAGTGTTGCGTATCCGTGTTAAATTCATTAGCATCACTCCAGAATTGACTCCAGTTGTCCCATAATAGGGGTGACGTGCAAATCGACTGTACCAGCCAATCTTTGGTATTTCGTGCTCTGGGGCCATAGCAGCTAGCTGCGTTGAGTTGAATTCTTTCAGGATGTGCCAGATGTCATCGATGGGCCTCAGGAAGAGAACATCAGTGTCCACATAAAGGAGAGAATCCACATCCTTTAAAATAACCTTTTGGGTTTGCACAGTAAGAAGAGATGAAAAAAACAAACATAACAAAAAGGAAGATTACTGGCAAAAGGTACTTCTACATTAAACTGCTAATATAAAATAAGTTGCTGATTTATCATCTAAAATGTAATTACATACAGGAACAATTCTTCTTATTACAACCATGTGTTCCTACACAAAGAAACTTATATTCAACGTTAATACATTAAAATGTTTTACATTAATTAAGAAAACCTTATTAATCACAAAAAATGCATAATTATGCTCCTGAAGAAAAAAACATCCCTTGGTGAGTAGAAATGTTCTACTAAAACTCATCAGCTCAGATCTCTGTTACCAGACTATATCAGGAATAACAGTAAAGTTAGTCAAGTCACGGGGGTGTAAATGTAAATTAGACCCAGGATATTTCATCTATTCTCGTTAACAATGTTCCCCCTTGTGGCTACCCAAGTGCTTACATGCTCATTCCTTAATTTCAGTAGGGCAAATTATATATTGCTTCAATAATTGAGAAAACTCCCTTACTGTCTGCAGCAGCTGTTTGGAAGGTAGTAAATGTCACTTGCTCAGGCTGACCATCAGGTTCAACTGAACTTTTGTTGCTCTTCATTATTTTAGAAAACTATTTAAAAATTCCTGGATTTTTACTGTGCTCTCATCTCCAAACCTCGTTTCTCTCCCTCTTTACTTGAAAAGCAAATCCAAAGGGCTATTGATTTGCACCAGGCGTTGGACTGGAACCATCGGTCACTTGTCTGATTACAGTGATACTAATGACAACCTCTCCTGTTTACAGATAACTTAATACTACCAAACAAATTGATTTTTTACATGAATTGAAATATATTGTGACAAAGGTTATTTGTGAAAGACAGAGAGAACAATTAGATTTTGAAAAAGTATTTTGTTCACTTGATAAGATGAGGTCAACAGGCATCCATTACATCGCCAAATCTGCGAGTACTGATCGAGTGACATTTTTTCACCTGATGGAACACTTTACAATTTGAACTGGCATTCAGCCAAGTTTAACAAATTCCTGACATAACTATACGTTCTTCCTACATAGCAGGGCAGGCACGAGAAGGCAAATGTCTGTACATCTGGCTTACAACAATCTCCATATAAATAAATCCAACACAGTCCAGACCACTTCACCGTACAGGAGGTTGTAGCAATACACTGCCAAGAATTCTTCGACTCAAAACAGCAGGTGAAGGTATCAATAAATGAGTGACATTAACTCAGTAACACACTGAAGAGCTGAAATCCAATACTTAACAAGAAAAAAAAAAAAAAAAATCAATGTAAGTCAGCAGAGGACAGGTAGTTGAAAAAAAGAAAAGAATTTTTAGCTTAGGGATATTCTTGATACTGCATATTATTATATAGCACCAACAAGACCTAACTCATAGGGATCCACTGTATTAAGTCATATAAAATGAAAGTATAGGGAAAAATCCCCCCAAATTTAGTCCAAGATGGGAGATAACACTCAAATACACAAAGAGCACGATAAAAAGCTATTAGATTTTGCCTGAGGGACAGCAGCACACTGCAGAGCAAATCAGGATTTTTATTTTATTTTTTTAAATAATGCCCCAGCAGAGAGACAGATTTAGGCATTTCTTAGCAGAGAATTAAGGGCAGAGTTCAACACGTGCACTTGGGAACCCCTCTTAAACCTAAGTGTCAGTGCGATCACGGCCTCTTCCAGCAGAAAAACTTTGGGTTTTTTTTTCAGTATCTGCAAACATACGCATAAAATTCATTCTGTGAAAGTCAAAGGACTCCAATAGTTTTCCTGTTTATTAATAGATTCAAGCAAGTTTTCCAGCTCTCTGTGCAGTGGGTGCCTACTGGCATTCAACTCCATGCTTTCCACCTTGTCAACCTACACTGAGATTCATACACTCTCCTTTCCTGGTCTGCCAAAAGATTCCTGTCTCTCTCCTGTCCAAGCTGCTGCCCTGCAGTGACAACTGCTGAAAGAAAAGCTGTGCTGCTCCTTATAAGCCCTTCACACTTCCCTCTTAATGTGCAAAGTGTTAAGACTTATTTAAAACCTACACGTCAGTTTGAATTGATCACATCTCCTTCTGGCTGTGCATTTAACTTAGTCTTGGGTGGAAGAATTTAATTTCAGAAATCACAACTCTAAGAGATCCTTGCTTAACTCCCTGGATTTCAATAGAATTACACCAGGGATAAAAGTTCATTTAAATAATTCTGGCATTCCCCTTGTCCCATAGCTTTCAGGTAGTTCTATTTTCAAACACTGTGTTCCAAACCTACATACAGCTTTCAGAAAAATCTTATGCTTTCCACAGAACTCAAGTCAAACAATATTTAACTTGTAATGAGTCAAAAGCAAAGGACAGAAGGTTGTGCATTTTTGGCTGCTGATTTTTGATGTCAGGAACAGCCATGCAACACAAAGCAGGTGGAGGTACCAGACCTCAATTCTTGGGCTCTGCCCCAGACAGGGCAACTGACTGCAGCTTAAAACGGATGCATGTCTGACCTGCAACAGAAGCAATGCAGGACTGCCTGGTACCCTGATTTTGCCTGCTGGCACAAACCATATAGACATACCTGACAGTCCATGACATTAAACTGAATGGTCAGGAATATGTGTTGACTGCATTTACCTCCTGCACTATGGGCACTTATTGCTTGAGAGGGGTGGTGTTTTTTTTCCAGCAATAGGGAGTATTCTTAGTAAATCAGAAGTTCTGTACAGAACTTGCTATATTTAGCCTGACACTTCACTTAAATACTCAATTATCAGTTATTTCATTTCACAACTTCTGTCTCTATAGATTCTCCTGTGTTTGCAAGACTGGCAAGTAATAACATGCTACTGTGTAAACACATTGGAATATTGAGAAGTTGTGTTACATGATGGCTTGCAACAGCTAGTGCGTTAATTTAGCTGAGCTTTATCCAAAATTACAGATGAATCAGTGAGCCACAATTAAGTTTGCAATCTTGATGCTAATGTAGTACTGCAAATTAGAGTAACTAAACTAAACTGTAATTAGCAATTAACTCAAGTTACAACAGAATTTTGTCTCAATAAGGCCCATACATCTATCCTCAGTGTTACTCCACTGATCCATTGGGTAGGTTACTCCTTCATTCTCAAGAGAATATGGGGAATCTACCTTCAGTAGATTCAGTGTCTTGAGAAAAGTCTCAAGGTTAGTCACTACTACAAATAAAATCATCCAAAAATCCCAAAATGTTTATTTTACCCGCTTGTTTCAGCAGTTCTGTATTGCTGTCTTAGAACCAGCTGAAAGTCAGCTCTGCGGTGCAACATTCATTAGGCCAGAACACATTGTGTTTTAACATCAATGTTAGTACTACAAAACGGTTTAAATGTCACAACTGTGCTCTTATTGGAAAAAAAAAAAAACAAAAACAACCAACCAGATATTTAGGATTATCCTCAGGAATCTTTATGGTCCAGTCAGACTAACCCCTAACCCTAAGCTACCCAAAAACCAAAAGAAAATACGGTGTTGACTGATTATTTATTGGGGTGTAGGAAGAAGGAGAAAAAGCCATAAGCCATTTGGCATACAAAAGGAACTGGATAAGAATTAAGAAGTCTTAGCTTGACATACACTCCCTGCATAACTTTTGGGATAGAGAATATAAGGAATTTTCCAGTTTCTACATGTGAACTACACACAACATTGACACGTATTACAGGGCAACTTGAACACTGAACAGGCTACATTTTGTCAACCTTCCTAGCACTGCACAACAGCTTTCTCAGGCTGTACAGAGCTGCTCATCATCACCACATCCCCGAATTTGACAGTACATGAAAAGAAGTTCTACTCAGTAAAGAAATTTTTTACCTTTCTGTTTACAGAAGATGTAGGTGACTGCTGAGAGCATTCTCTTTTTTTTTAAAAAAAAAAAAGTTTAATCTTTTTCAAGCATTTAGAAACTGTGTTAAGATCCACATCTCTCTTACTCTGCCTTTGAAGACCACATTGATGGTTTTATTGAAACAGATTTATTGAAACAGACTGCAGTAAGATATTTAAACTGCTGAGTTTCCATGGAATCTACCTACTCAGAAGCTACTTCCTCTGCATTTGTGCAGCAAATGTAAGATTAGATGTCACAGAATGCCTCTACAAAAATGCAGGCAGCCATATGATCTTACTAAATATTTGAGTAACTCAAGCTGATTCAAACTGCAAATACATTCATTAACCTGTTACCCAGCACAAACCAATTCATTACTACAAGCTGCAGGATCACATCCCATAGCTCTAGTTTTATCAGCCAGTAAAACCCCTGAAAGATTCTCACACAATCTTCCTTGAACACATTCCTCATCCCCTCCTGCCGCTTTCACATGCCTGCTGGTGCTGCTGAAGATTCTTTGGCAGGAGAGGCACTTGTGATTCAAAGGCTTACATTCCACTCAGGCTTAGCATTATCAGGAACAGGACAATTTGCACAACTGAGGGCAAAACAGCTGATAAACTCAGCTACTGCTCTTCTGGGATCCTTCCTAAATCCAGTCATTTTCCACTGCTGCGGTAGAAAATGCCGAGCACAGGAAAGGATAAGCAATATATTTAAGTCAAAACAGACCTCTAAACAACAGCACTAATGACTATCTGCTCCCACCACGTGCAGACAGGACTTTTGCAGCACTGTCTTATTCAAAGGGGATATCAGAACCTGGGTATCAAATAACAGTAAAAATAATGGTGAGTGAAATGACCCAGATTGAGGCTGTGGACTTGAGCAGCAGAAATCTAAGTGGACACTTGCCACCTCAGCTATCACTACAACTCATTTTCCTCATTATATCCACATCAACTTAGCATCAGCCACTGCTATTCTCAGACAGCTAAGCCTACTGAAAGCCTTAAACCTCAGCCTGGCTACACACAATATCTTGCAACTGCCCCAAGAGAAACAAACATTTGCCATTTGGTCTGCTTCACAGTTTTCCTAAGAAAACATGCAGTGATCTAATACTCCTTGCAAGAAGTTACTAGGGAACTCTAAACTTTAGAAATGGGGCAAGCAACAAAGGAGCCAAAAAGCACTGCCCAGCTTAAATGAATCAGCATGAATGCATAATTCTTCTCTATCATCAGAAAGCTGATAACAAAACCATTTCTGTGACAAGTGTCTCTACTAAAATGACAAAAATACTGCAGATGTAGGAAGACCAGAAAGTTTTGTTTATCTAGTGAAAACAGCCCCAGATGAGTAAATCCTTACAACCAATCTGCACAGAACAAACTAACACTGAAGGATTATTTTCCAGGTGATATAAATATTTAGTCAGGGAACAGAGGATCCCAGCTGAAGATGGAATTACTTCCAGCCCATCTGGCCTTTGTGCATTTGAAAGCCCAGCCCTAAACAGCAGATAAACAGAACTGCTGACAGCACATATTTTTTCACATATGTATTCATAGTCTAAAGTATTTGGACATGCAGCTGTCTCCTGATTGTTTCCATCTGAGAAAGTAAAGATTTCTTTGTCCCTCTATTTCTCAGAAGATGGCAATGAAGAGATCTGGACTGTGTGAGCAGCATGTCACTTTACTGGAGTCACCCCAAACCAACCAGCAATGCACAAGATATTTTGATGTCTGTTCTCAATTCCACAGAAACTGCTTTATTGCATAAGTTCTTTAAACTCTGCATATGCAAAACTGTTACCAACATGTTACTTCTCTCCAGCAGCCTTAAATATTTTCCAAATTTACAACTCTGTAAGTATTACACAGCAAAGAACAAGTTTTCTGTGGACATGACTATTCCATAGCACCTGAGGCACATGCATGAAATCTGACCTTACGTACACTGGAACTGTTCCATAAGGGCACATCTTACACTCTCATACAAGAGAAGAGATTACTGAAAGCATCACTCTGAGGACCAACATAAAGAAAGGGAGATAGTGGATAAAGAGATATGATGACTGCACACTGAAAAGAATGTTATTTATGGAAGGCATGCAGCATCTACCCTGCAGGAGCTCTCACACTGAGTCTTAAGTGGAAGTTCCACTGGGAGCCTAGTGGAACCAGAGACAAATAAGAAACATATTCCTCACTAGCAGAAAAAAAAGCAAGGTTGGATTTCTGGTTTGTTTGTTTTTTTTTTAAGCAGCAAAAGTACAGATTAAAATACCTTTAAGCAGATGTTTCAGCCCAAAAATAAATATAAAATTAATAAAATTTAATATTACACCAGCAAAGTTTCCTTCCCGTGGAAATAATCTTTTTTTTTTCCCCTTCTTTTTTCTGTCCCTCCTGAAGCAAACTACTCAGAAAGCCAGATCCTTACCGGAAGAAAAAGGCGCTGGGCAGCACATGGTTTGAATAACTTCTTCCATTCCTGAGCATTTCCTACTGAGAAGGTTATTGGGTAAATGTTGTATTCAAATTTCTTTGTATACGAGGAGGGCCATTCCTGTAACTGAAAGACATTCACAGGAGAATTAGTACATATTATATAAGGTGTTGTTGTTGATTAATATGCATGTATAGGGAATTTAGAAGCCACTTCCAGTAATGCTTAGCTGTTACTCGTTCATGTCAGTGTAGTTGTGCTCTGGGATCTGTAGCTTATAACTAACCCATGTATTTATCTACTGAACAACACAGAACTCACTTTCTTGTTGAATTCAGGCTTAAGGGAATCCTCAGAAAAAATGTGAAAGCAGAGCCTCCTGCTGCTAAACAGAACTGCTGATTTCAGCATGATGAGAGTCTCTTCCAGCCGGTCCCCACACGCCACAACTGCCAGATGCATGCATTGTAAAGATGAAGGCTCTTTTGAACGTTTTTGCTCTCCAGGCTTCCTGAAGATTCATAAATAGACAAAAATAAATTGAGGTAAACACGAAGAGATTTCTGCACCAAGATCTGTTTTTTTTTCTTCCTTTCCATCGTGTAGAGGATCAGGAGGTTTTTTCCCTGATTAGACATCCACAGAAAATGCAATTGGGCGCCAGTTTTGTCAATGGTACAAACCAAGTATTAAAATTACTTCACAAATAAATACACTATTTTAAGAATTTTCCTACCTTTCTGATCTTGCATAAATCACCACTCTACACCCACACATGAAACCAATTCAACAGCACTGCAAACCAGACCACAGCTTACCAAGTGCTCTCCTTCCTAGCTTTGAGGTTACACAGCCAGAATGGCCAGTCTTCAAACACAATGCAGGTTACAGCTTTGAGGTTACACAGCCAGAATGGCCAGTCTTCAAACACAATGCAGGTTACAGAAATCCAGTAATTTCATTACCAGGATCACAACTTCTGGCTAGATTGGAATAAGACAACTAGTCCTTACATTAAAAAAATCGTCCGTCCATATGTAAATTATTCTAACAGTTAATTTTGCTTTTAAAAATGCATGCTTTAATCCTGGCCTGAAGGTACTGGCATTGTTTCAAAGGACTGCTCTGCATTTTACTGGGTGGAATCCCTGAGATTTTTCTAAAAAATGGATTTTTTCAAAACAAACATATTCAAATGTCCCAGATGAATCAGACTACATTCCACAAGCAGTCTAAGGCAGAGCTGTAGGTTTTTCCACTTAGCCCCAATGTGTAGGCTTTAATACAATTTCATCTGGCCTGAACCTGCACAAACACAGCATATTCGGGCTATTTGCTACTCAGAAATATCAGAGTCCTTTCTGGGGACTTGGAGATGTTTTGAAAATATGGCTTTTTGTTTTTACGCCCTTCCCCTGCAGTCAGTACAGAGGTGAGAATCACATCCTCTGAGAATGATATTACTGTATTGTACTCACATTCCAACAGATGGCATTTATGCTCCTCTAGATGGATTAGTGGTGACAAAGTAAGGAAGTCACAAGCATTGTAGTCATTATAGTAAAGTTTGAAGGCTAATCAAAGCTCACTAGCAGCTCCTGACTTACCACTGAACAGAGGATATCAATCCCTGCCTGTTCTCAGCACACACAATTATATATAACTAATCAGTAAAGTTAACACTATTAAACAAAAGCTCTAAATAAAAATTATAGTTAATGAAGCTGTAATTATCTTCTCCAGACATTAAAGTGCTACTCAGTATAACAGCAGCCTTCTCTACGATGAAGTAACCAACTTTTGTGTTAAGGAATACCAACTAGTGGTACTTTACTGGCTATACAAAGCAATGTGTTTCATTAATGGTTTAAAGTCTTGGGCTTTAGTCTTAATTAAACTTCAATTTTATCAGTGTGTAAGTAATAGAATACCACATCTATATAAAGTGGTATTTACTTTCCAACCTATTAGTGTAAAAACCACTGAATTATTAAAGTGAATAATTAGCTGCTCACACAGACCCTGCTTCCCCCCACCCCTTATCTCTTTAATGTTTCCTCTTAATTGAGTCTCTAAATCAAGCCATATGCAGGATGAGAACTGCTTTAATATGGCCTGTGGCAGTAGAATTCACTGGGAGAGGGACTGAACTCAGAGCTTTAACTTCTCGCAGCCCTACACCAAATCACTAAGTTCTTGTTTTGCAAATTTTAGCCACAATGAACTCCATCCTGCAGCTGTTGTACATTGACAAACTCAGCATATGCATACAGGGCTTCCAAAGGACAGACTCAGCAGAAGAAATCCACCGACAGCAGCAGACAGTCCTACAAGCCCATGGGGGGCATGGATGAACAAGAGGAATACCTTCTGCCAACACAGACACCTTCCTGGCCCCAGAGAGGAGGAGGTTTGGAGTCATTACAAGTCATGAGAACCTGATCTTAGTGGGAATAAAAAGATGAAAGTAGCAAGGAGGTACAAAAGAAAATTGGGAGATCACAGCACAAGATTTTGTATCTTGAAGTACACTAGGAAACCAAGAGGACTGTAAGAACAAAGGTGAGCTAGAAAGGGAGATAAGAAAGCACCATAGCAGGAAGCATTTAGAAATATCTCAGCTTAGTCTTCACAGAATCATTATTATCTGAAAGCCTTAAAAAAAAACAAACAAACCAGGAGTACAAAAAAAGTTAGACTTCAGGGAAGTGAAATACACAGATCTTTGTCATCTTACTCTTCATCTTCTTGATTCAGAATATAAGGATATCTTACTGATATATTAGAAATCTAACTAAAATAACATTATGTCAAACTCTCCTGCTCCATTCTTTATTTTACCCATCTGTTTAGAGAAAATTATTTCCTGTTCCCCCATTACGTTATTATACACATAGCATCTGGACAGATCAATACAGTGGGAAGGCATTACAACAAAGGCACGATGACAAAAGGACTGGCACAATGGAGAGGTGCTATAAAGGAAGGGAAGAATATTGCTCACCTGCATTGGAAGACAGGTTTGCAGGGGAAAGCTTCACCAAGGAGAGATCTCCAGGAAAAGACCCTTCCCCAGAGACAGTCCTTAAATGAGGTCTAAGAGAGGTGCAGCCAGGTTCCACCTCTCCAGTCACATAGCTGAATTGCCTTCACCTGTGCTCCCAGGGCTGACCTGGTCCTTTCCCCAGCTGCTCAGTCAGTGGTTCAGGCCGTGACTCAACAGTTCCCATACATATGGCTTCAAAACTAAACACTTGCTTAAGAATAAGCATTGCAGAAAGCATAACAAAATAATTGCAGAATGGATCCCCGTGAAACAGCTGAAGCCTGACTTGGTGAGATGTAGCACAATACAATGCTATAGCAAAGGCTTTCCAACAAAACAGACCAATTCCCATCCAGTTACCCAATGGCATTTTATTTACTGCATACATTTTTTTCTGACAGGCACAGTTACAGACATCACAGAAGCCTGAGTGCTCAAGCACAACAGCGTAGATTCCTAGGCCTTAAAGTTTAGATTACATGCAATTTTCTTATTAGTCACAGGCAAAGTGTCTCAAACATAATTAACCCAGAACCTGTCTAAATCAATCCAGATCCATTCAAAATAACGCATTCCCATCTCATTATGGAGCCTGCTAATCTATTCAAGCCTTCAAATTTATTCCAGAGAGAAAGATAACGCATGCAGATTCTTACAAAATGCAATATAGTTGTTAGCTTTTGAAACCACCTTCTTATTATGATCTCATTTGCTCTCGCAGCGTAAACAGGGTTAGATTTAGGCAATGTATCAAAATGGGTGATTCACTAAATGGGCTCCTTTCCTGAGAGTCAGAGCTGAGTCAATGCCCCAACTTTGGCTCTGTTATGTGAAACACATTCTCTCACACTATTTAAAATATAAATTAGAAAGTGTCAAAACGTTTTTAAAATAAAAGTTCTCACTTTAATGCAGTTGCATAAAATTCACTGTAGGCACTGACAATAAAGAGAACTGTTGAAATTTCAACCTCCTCCCACCGCTCAGACTAAGAGGGAAAACACTCAAACCAGAATGAATGTTTCCATCTTCTTTTATCAAGAATGTTCTTTGTTAGTGAAGTATGAGGTATTCGGGCCACCAGCATGACATTATGGCCTATCAAACTCAAGCCAAACTTGCATGTGTGTTGCACACAGGCAGCAGAGAGAAAAAATATCTTGACCAGTTGCCACAGAAGATATGTTTAGCTTTGGCAAAGTTTCTATTAAGCATGTTTAGTTTCCTGGAAGAAAGTATGGTCACATCTGCCCTTCAAATGTGAAAGAACTTTTGTGCTTTACGATACCTCACACACACTGATCTGGCACATATGTGTATTCTTCATATGAAGAAAATCCTGTTGAAGCCACAGGACCTGCCACTTCCAAAAGGAATCATCAGTAAGACCACCATCAAAAGCTGGCTTTCCAAGCTAACCTGAATGTGACGCTTACCTTCAGATTTGCCCAGGTCATCCAACAACCAAGGCAGGGCACAAAACAGTTTGCCAGCAGTTGCCAGGCACCAGCCAACTGGTAATGCACAACTAGAAGAGCTCTTATCACGTATGACTGGAGTAGAAGAAACATGCATGCCTCAAGAATTGAAAACGAATGTCTTCTCTTGTTCTCATGCAACTGCAGAAAGCAATATTAGAGAATCCCAGTGGAGCTACAGCTCACCAAGCCTGCAGCACGACCTTGTAAACCAGCGCACGTCCATCTGTTCAGACAAAAACCTGCATTCTTCTGCCAACACTGTATCAATCAACGTGGGAAAACAGAACTAAACAACTCTTCACATTCACACAGGCATAACTTCACTGAAGTTACCTGAATTGCTCACTCAATCCACAAACACACCACCAGCAGGCCACAAGATCTTACATCATCAGATCTCTGATCCTGAAGGAATCAGATCACACACCACCTCTCACATCGACCTAAAAAATCTCCCTTGGCTCACAAAGAGTGATATAATCATTTTATAGGAACAAACGGGTAACAATGGCCTCAATTCAGCATATTACATTTGATGTGCTTTATTGTAAGCACCTGCATAAGGAAATCCTCCTGAAGGAATGGGAAGGCTCGCTCCTGAATCTAACACCCATGTAAATTATGTAACACCTATGCACTGCCTGTTTCCTCTCTTTCAAATTCAAGCCTCTGAGAACAGTCTCCGCACTGCTGTCAGTGTATTTTGGGTCAGACTTGTTAAGACAAGCAGATCCCATTGCCTGACACCTTTCCCGTGCTGGTGTGGATGTGATCTGTACCAGCATAGCACCTGTTAGCAGACAGCTTTTCTTTCCCAAGAGGGCAGGCATCTCCTCCAACACTTTACATCATTCACCAAAAATTACTTTTTCAAGGTACCCTCAACTAACTGCATTTTATTTTGGTATTATCTAACAAAGTGTAGAATTTTTCAGAAAGCATCAGAATTGGACACTTAAAACTGGACTTCTCAGTAATGCAACCCTTGCTGGTGTCAGCAGCACGGGATCATACACTGCCAGCAAACATGAGGGGAAAAAAACCAACCCAAAGTGGAAGCAAAGGCAAGGTTGAAATCTATCATTTCACTCTGTTGCTATGATTGTTCTGTGTTGCAGAACAACAGCAACAAAAACTCTACAGCTTTTGTAAAAAGTACTTGCAAAGTCATTAAATAATAGAAAAGCCTGATAACGTCAACTTTTGGAACATGAAGATGCTCAGTGAAAAGCTCATTGAAATGGAGCACTTGTTTACACTCTCCAGCAGTTTCATACTTTCTGTGCTCCCTCCTTCAGAGTTCTTGATTTCCATGATAATTGCAAAGATATGCCTCAAAGAAAAATGACTTCAGGAGGTACAGTTGCCGGTGGAAATAATCCTGCTTTAATACATGCATTTGAATTCTGTCCATGATGCATTCCCAGCCACAGTAAACATCTCCTGCATTCAGCAGGGTAACAATGCTTGCACGAAACCCACTGCTTCAGTAAGTTAAGGGATAAGAGCTCGAGAAACAGGAGTGGCCTTTCATTCAGAACATCTCTGTGAAATCATGAATCAAAGACACAAAGGCATACCAAGTTAATTAGATATGAGGTCACACTAACCATAATATAGTTGGAATGCAACAGGGAAAGCAGTCCTCCCACCACTGAAAGCACACTGCCCGTATCATTTTTGAAGCAATGAGAATACTGTTGTTTTTTTTTTAATAATCCATCCCCAAGGCCCTGAAAAGGGGAATACAATACACCACAATTTCAAACTCTTTTCTGCTACAGTTACGTATAAAAAATGTTCAAAACAAAATACGAATAGCTTGAAATCCGACGACGCCAAGCAGTTTGGAAAGCAGCGGTAAAGCACAAAAGGAGCCGGCCACCTTTCATCTCTCCGCAGCATTAAATCAGAGCAGGTCTTGCTCTCAGCGCTGACAGCAGCTCCCGAGCCAGCGAGCACACGGCAGCCCTCGAAACAAGGCCAGAACTCCGGCAAAAGCCGCCGCTTCGGAGAATCGCTGGCACGCAGAGGCGCTCCTGCCCTCACAGCGCAAAGCCTCCACTTATGTGGCACCTCCGGCACACGCGTTCAGTTAAACCATGCACACACAAACCCGCACGCTTAAAGCAGAGCGACCAGGGTTAGGTTTCCACCGCCACGCAGCTCAGGGACTCACACGGGATAAGGGAAAGAGTGCCTGGAGGGCCGCCGAGCGGAACGAGTTCCCGGGGCAGGGCAGGGCGGGCAGGGCACGCTCGGGGCGGGGGGCCGGGCACGGCGAGCGGCGGGCGGGGGGCTCCCGAGCCCTGCCGTTACCTGGCAGCGGCGAGTCCGCCCCCGGGCGCGTTCCTCCGCGGCGGGCTCCGGCTGAGCCTCGGCTGCCGGCGGCCGAGAGGCGCGGCGGGGCGGGCGGGTGCGGAGGGCGCGGGCGGCGGGCGCGGGGGCGCGGCGGCGCTGCCGACCAGCAGGTAAAGCAGCAGCAGGCTGCCCAGCGCCAGCAGCGCCGCCGCTACCTTGCAGGACAGCCGCATGGCGCGAGCTCAGCGCGCCCGCCCGCCCCTCTACGCGCCCGCCGCCGCCATCGCCCGCGGCCCGGCGCGGGGACGTGGCCGCCGAGCCCCGGCCGGCGCCCGGCAGCAGGGGCGGGGCGCGCCCTACCGTACTCTCTGGAGTAGCCGCTCACCCGGCGCAGCGCTCGCGGCCGGAGGAACGGGAGCGCGGACGCTTCGTGCGAAGCCCGATGCCGGTGAATTAATGCCAATCATCTCGTCTCCCGGTGGGAGGAGGAGGCTGGGCTTCGCGGTGCGCGCTGCGTTACCCAAAGGTACCTCAGGTTTACAAGTTCACAAAGTTCTGCTCGTATCGGGGTTCGGTGCAGCGAGGGGCGCGTGTGGATGGACAGACGACGAGCGGGAGGAGATGAGCGGGGACGCGGGCTATGCTTCACCTCCGAGGAACGGGCGGCTGTTGCGGGCGTACCGCAGCCCGGCTGCCTCGTCCCACCGCTGGATTGTATCGGGACCGGCTGCAGAGCAGCGAAGGAATACGACCATTGAGATGCTGGGACTTCGATACACCTTTTCATCTCTTTTCTCCTCACTTCGTGGTTGATGTTCAGCGTCTGATCGCGGAATCGTTTGAGTTGGAAAGGATTTTTAAAGGTCATCTCATCCAACTGCCCCTCAGCGGACAGCAGCGGTCAGCCTGCGGACAGGGAATGTCCGCAGGGCGCTCCCACATACATCCTAATAGCCGGCCGCGGAAAATCCCGTGGCGCTGAGGTCACTGAGTTCTCGCCGAGCTGTAAACTGGGCTGCAGGCTGGTTCAGGCGTGGCAGCCAAGAGCACCGGCACACACTGCCGTACATGGGGAGAACAGCTCGGGTACCGCCCTGTCAGTGGGGATGCGTAGGGTTGGGCTGGGTGATTTTTTTCCACACATCACTTCTATGTGACTCGGCACCTATCCCCGTGTGGCTGACGGAGTCACCCCGCCAGTTAGACGCCTCACATCCGGCAGCCACTTGTTTCATAAAGTCTATACTCGAAACCCCTCAAGCCCACGCGCCGAACGGCCAAACCTCCCTCACGCAGCGCGAGGCACAACCGCGCCCCGCGCTGCTCCCGCCGTTCTCTGCGGGCGGGCAGCCCTCGGGGCGGAGCCCTTCCCGCGCATGCGCGCCGCCCGCCTCGGCCCCACATAGGCGCGGTGAGAGGCGCGCGGCGGTGAGTGCTGCGCGGCCGGGACTGCGTGGAGCGGAGCTGTGAGCGGACGCTCGGAGCTGCTGGTGGAGCACTGAGCTGCGGCCTCCGCGTTTGTTTGGTGAGAAGCGGCGCAGCGGTTTCCGGCTCCCTCTCGCGTGTTCCGGAACTGCGGCCCCGAGATCGGGCGCAGCCCTCGTGCCGCGGGTCGGTGTGCCGTACGGTGTGCGCACTGTGTGCTGCTGGTTTTCACTGGGAGGTGTTGGTTTGTGGTCAGCTCGCTGCGGGGTTTGGAACAGAACTTACGGAAACTGACGTTCTAGGGCTGGATGTGGTGTGCCTGTAATGAGTATAATTAATTCCATGTGCTCCAAATGTTTCTGTTGACGTAAAATTGTTTTCTAGTAGTGCAGCAAGGTGATACCTTCAGGTCATCAATGCGAATGTGCTTTTTTTCTTGCTGTTGTCATAAATATTTTCTTTCTGACTCTGTGAGAGTCAGAAGTGGCCTTAGAGAGTCTTCAGGCACACTTCTCACTGCTATAAAACAGCAGCTGCAATAATCTTTTCCTGTTCCCCTCTTTTATAGGGCTGTACTCCTGGTGGCAGCTTCTCCTGTGCTGGATTCATCATGATCACCCCAGATTTTGAGCTGAGCCAGGATCCAGATTTTCTTACAATAATCATCAGAGTGCCTTATGCAAGAGTGTCAGAGCTTGACTTGTTTTTTGAAGGGGAGGACTTTAAGTTTTATGCGAAGCCTTACTTTCTCAGGTAGGTAGTGAAAGCATTTAAAAAATGTTGGACTTCATAAAAATAAACGTTGGTAAAAAGTGACCTTCATTTTGGGTCCTTCTTGAATGTTCCTTGTCTCTCACTCTCACACTGTAGGCTGCACGCAGCCCGTTTTCTGCATGGAATTGTTTCTCTGGATCTGGTATACTTGTTTCCATGTGTTAAGTCTCCTTAAAAAGAGCTCAAGCAACTAAATTTTTACTTTTATATGAGCATTGAGTTTTAGTAATGAACTGACAGCTGAATTCTTTGAATGCACTTAAGTCTTGTAGAGTGCCTCTCTTCCCCATTGAGAGTCAGGTACAATATATTTTGTGAAAGAAGAATCTGATACACTCCTGATAAATCCAGTTGGTGCCAGGGAATGATGTTCCAGACTTTGTCTTTTAGCAAGTTCCTTGCTATACTACAGGAATGGAATGAGCATCAGCTCAGTATGGGAAATTTGAGAGAACCTTTGATGTGTAAGAGCTGGTGAGCCACTAACCCTTCTTATGTTCTGTTTCCTGTTTTGTTGGATGTACTTCTATAAATATATTAGTAAACCTCGTAGGGTTCCATTAGATAAGTGGAAGGCTCTGAGTTGGCTGTCTCATGTCCTGTCACTGTGGATTAGTTTAGATTTTTTAAAATACAGAATCTTCCAAATGCTGAAGAGAGTGCCAAGGGTATTGTGTCTGTGCTGGCTATGACTTTGTCGTTGATTTAGAGCCACAGAGAGATTTTACTTCATAACTTCCATTATTACCAACAGGAATCATGTAGTTATTTGTACTGCCTTTGGAATGTGCCTTACATTTTTATGTGCTGAAAGTTGCAGAATTAGTCAGGCATTCAATGAGACATCTCTTTTTTTTTCTTCCATCTAGACTGACACTTCCTGGAAGAGTTGTGGAAAATGGCAGAGAAAAAGCATCTTATGATACAGACAAAGGTATCATTTAATATTTTTAGTATAGTTGTCTTGAAGAATACTAAATCTTCACTCACTTGTTTTCTTGCAGTGAAAACACACAGAACTTTAGCAAAGTGTATGATCCTGTAAATAAGCCTAACTTGTCCTGTGTTACATGGTATTAAAAAAAAAAAAAATTTGCTGAGGATTTGTTGTAGGTAGGCTATCATTAAGCTCAAATGACATGCCTGCAACTGTCCTAATCATGAAATGGTTCAAGCCCAGTGGAGGCAGGCATGCCATTGTTAAAATGTGTAAAATCTTTCAAGTCTGTGAAGAAGAGTAATAGTAGGCAGAAATGGCGCATTCTCTAAGGTTTAAGAGAGAACACTTTAGCCATACTTAAAGGTGGAAGATGTTTCTGGAATAAAGTACCTTTTGAAACAAGTGTATTCATAAACAGAAAGGCCTACAAAGCCTTTGTTTCATACTTGAAACAGTAATCAGAAGGTTGAATAGTTTCATATAGTCATCTGTTGATGACAATTCTTTCAAATTTGTTTCTGTTGGTTGTGTGGGTGACCACAGTTTGTTAAATAATCTCTTTCATGCTGTAATATCTTTGATTTTTGTGAAATTTGTTATGGAAGTTTAAAAACGTGTGGAGATTGGTGCATAATAAATTACTACTTGCATGTATCCCAATTTTCATAAGCCTATTTCAGTAGAGGGGAAAATGAGCATTTTTGTTTGTCTTGATTATTTTAATGTGATAACTGTGTTCTGCCTTTACTTTGTATAAGGGACTTTTACAATTCAGTTACCTAAGGAGAGTCCTGGGCAGTATTTTGAAGGACTGGACATGCTGACATCTCTTTTAGCACCAAAGAAATCAAGGACAGCAAAACCTTTAGTGGAGGAGATAGGTATGAGAAGAACTTGTTTATGTTATCAATATAGGTACAAAATGAAATAGTTATGGAAATAGATCTCCCTAGTAATTAATGAAAAGTGTACTTCTGATATTGTCTAGACCAAGATAGAAGCAGAGTTTGAATGAATCTGGAATTGTTGTGGATTATTGAAAGGAATGTCTTGTAAGAGTTAATACGTGTTCTATCTGTAGGCAGTTATGATAACATTTTTTCAAAATGTATTTAAGTTATGCTAATCCTCTGCAGATCTTGGCACCCCTCTAGTGGCTGTATGATAAACACACGTGAATCTTCTGCAAGATAGCACAACTGGTCTCTTGGCTCTAAGGGCAGAAGCTAATTAAAACCACACATTCTAGAGGATGACTTGCTTAACATAAGTATTTTTCAGAAAATGTGACTATGTTTAATTTAATTTAACTATGGATATCTGTCTTAAATTATGGATAACTTACTTATGTTCCTCTTGTGGTTCTCTTAAAATAAAATCCAAATCTTGTTGAAATCACTGGAACAATGGTTCCAGACACTCAGCACGTATACGCAAAGCTTTAGTTTTCCTGGTCTCTATTCTTGAAAATCTTTTAATTCTAGAGCAGGACCTGTGGCTCACTGATGTGTGCATCTTTTCTCTTAAATCCTTGAGTAACCTGTGATATTTTTTTTTCTGTAGTTCACTAAACTCTTTTGTTATAGTGGCAGTCTAATCCAATGTGAACATGCAGGCATGTGCCACCCTTCAGGGTTAGGATGGAATTGGAAAATGAGGCTTGTGTGTTAAAGCAGGTGATATTTTGCATGTTACGGGTGGTAAGAATTAAATTTTTGACAAGGCTGCCCTTTGCAGAGGGAGGCAGTAAAGGTCCAACAATTCTGAATGTCTATAGTTGGAAATTCGAGTGTTGCACCAATGGAGGAAACATTTGGCTTCTTGCATTCTCACCTTTTTGAATAAAGTTCTGCTGTAGCTGATTTGCCTTCAGACTACCTGGTTCACTGCATCGGGAAATTCTCAGGATATTCTCACTTGACTAGATAAAATGGGATTTGAAGTTGTGTAGTTCATGTGTTTACTTCTTTTCCCTTTCTGTTTTCTTTAAGTTAGAGTTAGCCAAGTGTTGCAAAAGCTTTCTTAAAAGATGAAATAAAAAATGCTTATTTTGCTATCAGTGTTTGCCTTTCTTTAAAAATGTGTTCCTTGCATAAGTTTTCTTTCTCTGATCGTGCACTGTACCCAGGTGTCCCTGCTGATTTGGAGGAGGAGGAAGAGGAAGAGTTTGACTGGGAAGTAGAGCAGACCCTTTATAAAGAAGGTGCAGAAAGCCCTCTATCACTGCAGTGCTACTATGGATTTGGGAATCTGCGGTCAGGGGTGTTCCAGCGGCTGCAGGTAGATGCATTCTTCTTCCTCCTGTCATAAAAGTTCCAAGTACCTTCCTCTTTGGGTGGGCTTCCTGGTCCATTCTGTAGCCAGGAGGAGATTGCTAGGTAACAATTCTTCTCCATTGCCCAGTTATCAGTATATTTCTTTTGTGGATTAGTTGGTAGAACAGGATCTTTAAAACGTCTTTACTTTGCTCCTGTATGTTCAGTGTTATTTTGTTTTTAAACAGACAAAAGCTAATCTACAACCAGTAACATGCTAGGTAGGATAATCTTCATAGCATGCAGAGCTTTTATTGAAGTAGTGGATTATTTCTTTAATTTTCTACTTAAATTCTTTCACCAAGTGATTTAAGTAGCAGCCATTTAAAACAAATCGTATAACTTTGTAAATCATTACTGCATGAACTGTAATCATTTAAGGTCTCAGGGCAGAATGATTGCTGTGTGGAGAAAGTATTTGTATTCTGTTAGGATATATACACTGGCTTACTACTTCAGAAATTTCACAGTAATCAATTTCTCATCAGCATTAGTGTACCTCTGTACTGGTGTTCCAAAGGGCACTGCAATTGCCTGTTGATTAATGTATGGCCACTTCAGGGTGGAAAAATCATAAGAACAATATTTGATTTTTATCTCTTTGTGGTTGTATATTTTTGCTAAACAGTACAGTTTTCATAATAATGTGAAATAACCTGGCTGCCTTATGGTAAATAAACTGAATATAATTCATAACACTTGAAGGTGCCTTAATTTGTGATAATTGCAGCTGCTTGAAGTCTTGATGTTTTAGTTGTACAATAGAGACTGAATTTGAAAGATATGACAGGAAATTCAACATCCTTCCTAAACTTTTACTAAAGGAATCTTGTGTATTTTTATCTGTGGCTTTATCACCTCCCTTTTGTTGCACTAAGGATGAACTTGGTGATGTTATAGATGTTAAGGATCCTGACCAAACTCCAACAGATGAACGCAAGATGAAGCGCCTGGAAGCTGAAGCTGCCAAGTTTGATCCTGATCATTACCTGTGAGTACTGATTTATTTCACCTGGTAAAAGTACTTCAGTTGAAATGTATTTGCTTCCTCTATGGATGCTTGGGTTTAAAATCACTTTTGGAAATAATAACTTCACTATTCATCTGCCTTTGTTTCCTTAGAATGTGGGATAGTCAAAGTGTGACTGACACAAGGCATTTTTTCTTGTTTTGAGGTTACTCTATTGCTTAATTAAGCTTGGAAGTCAGTTGGTACTCGAGCAGGTCTGCTGTGGACTGTGACTTTAAGGAGCATCTACACAAGCTAATATGTATATATTTGAGACACCTGAGGAAGGCATTAAAAAAATCAGTGTGAGGATAAAGTAAACTGCAGTCTGCGTTCAGTAGTTTTGGGCAACTTTGGTATGATTGAGAAAGTATTAAGAAATGTATTTTTCTCTATTCTCAGTATTTATACTATTGTTTGACTTGTAAGGCTTAGAACTTAAATCCTTTAATATAAATCCTTTCAGACTTAGTATATTGAGATTCTACTACTATTGCTTTGTGCTGGGATGTGCCTCTTCCATGATTCGCATATAACACTTTTCCACCTTGCAAAGGCATGTGTTTGTTTACTTAAGTCAGTCCTTATCTCTGCTTTCTTTGCTCTTTAGCCACACACCATTTCTCTCCAAAGTATACTTGCTTTGAAAATCAGCAAACTTACCAATAAAGTCAAGTTTGCTGCTGGTGTGGCACTCTGAGAAGTCTTCTCTTTGGAGTAATATCTCTTAAGGTTAAAGAACAGATGATGATCAGGTTTGTTCTTATTTTTTAGAGTTGTATTTGTAAGTTTTGGAAAGCACCCTGGAGCAAAGTTAAGTATATACTGTGTGCATTGATACATACCCATGTGGAATTACCTTTTCTTTCCCAGAGCTGACTTTTTTGAAGATGAAGCTATTCAGCACATTTTGAAGTACAAACCGTGGTGGGTTGATGCTCATGAAAAAATGATGGCGTTGCAGGGAGAAAGTAGTCAGAGCTGTGACAGTCATATGTCTGGTGAGAACATCATATATTTATCTGTTACTGAATGATAATTGCTGTGCAGCCTTGTTATGTTCTAGGTTATCATTCTTCAAGAAAAATGTATGATTTCACTCTACAATCTTGAATCTAGAAAAGTATCCTGTTACTATCTTTCTGCTTTTTGAGTGACATTTATATACTGAAGTATTTAGTTTATGTGGTATAGTGTGATCTCTTTGGTGTCCGTAATAAGTTTTGGAGTGAGCTGTTGTTCAAGGCCATTTCAGAGTTTCATGTATCTATAAAGAAAATGCCTTTTAAGAGTATGCTGTGAGCCTCAAAATTTCAGAGGAGCTGCCAGGGTCAGCAAGTCGTGGCATCTGAATGCAAATCAGATTCGTCTTCCTGTTCACAAGTGAGTCAACAAATGTTCCTGGTTCTTGTCCCACTCTCCCCTTTTTTTTTTTTTAATCCAGATGTTAAGTGGTTGTTCCTTTCCTAGTTGCATTTTCAAAAGAATAGTAGTTTGAACTGGTATTTGTGCCTGCTTATAAATATGGTGTAGACACTTAACAGTGAGTTTGAGAATCAGCTGTGGATGATTGAACTGTTATCAGCCTTTATCTCTATTTAATGAGGGTCTGTAGAATACTTTGTTTCATTTACAGATCAAAGATGTTCATGGTTCTTATATTGTACTGCTGTTTTTATGGTTCCTAGTGTTTTGTCAAGGGAAAAATGGGTTGGTTTCAGGCTTAGCAGATGACCTTGTAGCAGTACTGCTAACAGATCACAGATTACCTTTCTGAACACAGTGATTGCAGAGAGTATTCAGAGTTATTATGCACGTTCTTTTATTCTCCTTTGCTCATTTCCTGTACAGTATGGAAAGACTGTTTCTGAAGCTGATAATGATAATCTGGTTAGCAGAGGTGCTGTAACAAATATGATATTAGTCCACTAATAATACCTGAACTTTCACATTCCATAGGAGTATAACAATGGAATTTAAGTTCCCTGTATTCTACTGTGAATGTAATCTGATTTTCATTTGATCTCTCTTCAGTCTTTGAATCCAGAAATTAATTATATCCATCATAAGCATGTAGTTTAGAAAGCTTTGGACAAAGGTACTAGAGGCTTGAAAACAGAATAGTGAGGACTTCTTTTGTTTTATGCATTCACTCCTTTAGTAAATGAAATATTCATAACGTTTGCCTGTGTCAAGAGATGTAAGAAAAATGAAGAGCTGTTGGATGGTTTTATTGGTAAAGACTATTTCTTTTATTCCAAATTAAAGTTCTGAAGAAAAACATGTGCGTAGATCTTTGGACTTCTGAGGCAGCAGCAACAATAGAGAAAGTGCACAAAAACCTGGCAAGCCTACTGATGAAGGTTAGATGGAAACTGGGGCTATGCAGAGGGTCACTTTTTCTCTAAATGATTTATTAAAACCAACTTTTTTCTGTGGTAAAGCTGACTAAAAAACTTAGTGTGACCTTCATGTTGCAGAGGTTTATGTGGTTTCAGAGATCTTGAGTAAATTTAACAGGAGTGACCATCTGACTTTGGGTTGCATAATGACAACCTCCATTGTCCCCAACTTAGACATCAGTTTTGATAACATTGTTTGAATGGTAGCAGCAGACAGTGATGGGAAGCAGCTAAATAAGGGCCTGAAACCACTGGAGGTTCTTAAACCTGAATGAGTTGTGGTGAGAGAAATCACCATGAGAGGGAGTACAGGTTCCACTTGAAGTGCCCTTATGTGGAAATAAAGGCAAGAGGGGGCCCAGTCTGCCTGATCTGGGATCTATGAAGAATTGAATGGGTTCCAGGTGTTGTATTGTTTTTTATGCTTTATCCAGTCAAAGGGGTTATATAATCCCCACACCTAAGGCAGATTATCCAAGTTACAGATCCAGGAATTCTTTCAAACTAAGTACAATTTGATTATGTACCTGCATTAATATGTCTTCCAGTATGCATGCTTAGGAAGTGAGAGTGACTGAAAGAGGGCTAGCACGTATAGGACTGTGCTAAGTGAGAGGCCTTTGTAAGCACTGGAGCAATCTTGCATTATATCCCTTAGAACTGGGGAGAAATCTGAGTGTATTAAGCTAAGGTTTGTTACGTGCCTGAAAGGATAAGGAGGCTGTTGTGGTGGTAGTGTGTGCTTGGAGTAAGAAGCCTTTGAACACTAGAGCTCAGCTATAAAGTGCAAAACAGGAACTGCACGCTGCAGTGTGTTGTAAGATGTGTTATTGAGTGACGTGTAGTGATTCTTTGAGCCTGTTTAATTATTCACCTGCTAAGTGTCAGGTCAAACTTATTTTTGTAATAAACAGGACTACTGCATCTGATTATGTTTATATCTGTCTTAAGGATGTGGAGGAGGAAATAACAAAGCCTTCATGCGGTAAGGAGTGCCTAGGTTTAGTCTTTGTGAGTTCTAAACTCGTGTCTGATCTGATTTCCGTCATCTTTCTTGATGAGGTGAGGTACTTCCAAACATTCAGCTTGTAAACAGACTGCAGATTTTGTGCAGGTTAAAACTGTTTACAACTCATGATAGGTGTAGTACCACAAACAGCTTGCAGAAGCATCCCTCTCTTCTGTGGGAGGAGTACCTGTAGGGTACTGGCTGTAGAATTTGATGCTTGGTGGTTTTCTGTCATCCCCTGTATTTTTTGTTCCCTAGATGTGTTAGCTGCCAGGCTGCTGTTGGTGCTGCCTTTGCAGTTTCTCCACAGCTTTAGAGGTCTCAAGTATCTGCCTCCTTCAAGTTCTGTGAAAATGGCCCCACATACAACAGAACAAGTACCTTCATTAAATCTTCCCTACCATCTTCTAGATACTGCAGAATTCATAAAGGAAGGAGATGTCATCAATGTGTCAGCACTGCAGGAAGTTTATGACCTTCCATACCTGATCAGAAAGTGAACCGTTGGAGCACAAGAGACAAATCAATAGAAAATCTGCTTCATTTGTTCTGTTACTCGTAGGTTTAAGTTTACAATGATTTTTTTTTTAAGGCAGCATCCAACACTGGGAGAAACGCTTGTCCTAAACAAAGCCCTTTGGCATCTTTCTAGTCAGAACAGTGAAGCCTTTCTCTTTTCATATCTTGGCAAGAGCTTGAAGAAGAAACACATTTGCTACTGATTAAAATCAAAAACTAACTGCATTCCTGATTTATTTGCCTTCTACTGGCTTATCTTCCCCTATATCTAGTGCTGCCAGTTTCTGACCAGCAGAAAAGTACTCATGTAAAATCTTAGTACTGTGGCACAGCATTTTAGTTAAGAAAAGTTGCCAAGCTCTAAATCTTAAGTTTCCTTTGAGCAAGTTATGGAATGTAAAACTTAGCTTGACAGGCCCCAGGAGCTAAGGCTGTGCTTCTGCTGGACGGCTGGACAAGCTGATTTTCAAATGTCCTTTCTGACCTAAAGCTTCTGTGGTTCTAGGAGGCTGAGCACTCAGTTGGCTCCTTCTAGGGAGCATGTTTCATCCGAGTATCCCTAACACTTAGGGCAGTGAGTTTCACAGCAGTCTTCAGATGCATGTGTTACATTGGACTGATAGCTGAATACCCCAAACCTTATCTAGAATTTAGGTGATGTGATCATCTTTATAAAATTTCACCCTTCTGTAACAAAACACCCTGTAAGTGTCAGACCTGCTTGCCTTGTTTAGAGATTAGATCATACTTCACTGAAGTTCTGTCAGCTTGTACAAAATAAGAAAATGAAGTACATAGTGAGCATAGTGAGTAGGGGTGATCTTGGTAGTATTGTCTAATGGCAAGTTCACGATATTAATTTGTATGATTCCTTTATACATCTATGGATGAACATGCGGTTATGCTGTTGTAGGAAGATGTGTGGTTTAGGCACCAACAAATGTACAAATTATTTTAAAATCAAACTTAAGAAAATCTGCAGACTTAGGATTTCAGATGCTGCTTTTCAGATTATTGCTTTAATTGTTGTGGAGGTGGTGTTAGATAAAGCACTGGTAACTCCAGTGCACAAAATACAGGCTTACTATAGCAGTGTAGTAATTATGATTTTACTTGTTTTGATAATCTTCTGCTATGCACTTTTATTTTTGAAATAGGAAAACAAAGTAGGTGGTGATTTTGACATGTTAATAATTATTTCCAGGCCTGGATAATTTATTTCTCAAAATCTTTGAGGAGTGGATAGATCTTTGTTTGTAAACTTGAATTATTTTCCCCAGAGATTTATTTTATTAAGAACACCTGGTGGTTTGCAGTAACAAACATCTTGTCACGTTTACCAACTGCCTTTGGGAGTTGTCTGATTTTACGTCTTTGCTCTTGTCTAGTAGACTTGTTTTCCAGTTGTATACATTACAATGCTTCAGAGTTTGTGTTCAAAGGAGAAAAAGCTCTTTCTTGATAGGAATTTCATGAAATTCACTGAACTGAGTTTTTGTTTTCTACTTAAGTGTGGTTCACATGTATGTATACCTCTGGAATATAGATTTTAGGAAATCTAAGATTTTGTAGTGGAATGCAAGTTATGGCCTGAAGCAGTGATTGAGCACCTGGTGGGAAGGCAGGGCTAACCTAGGGGAGCTCAGGTGCATGCAGTGTACTGAGTGATGGAAGGGGTGAAGCCAGGATCCACCCCTTCCCAGACCTCATTTAAGGGTTGGCAGTGGATGCAAGGGGGTTTTGCTGGGGGTCCCTGTGTGCCTGAGGCCTTCCGAAGGTAAGCAGATGCTTTCCTTTATTTCTGTGCCTGTGGCTGTTGCATGTTAGCAAATCCTCAACTTGCTGCAGCCTTGGACCTTGCTGCTCTGCTGTCACTGCTGTGCTTTCCATTGTGTTACAGATCTGGTAGTAAAATGTTTAAACATGTCTTTGCTCTCAGCATTGGGCTGTTTCTTAACTGATTGTTATCACATGGGTTGATTCTGATAAGTGTCTGTGAGATGAACTTCCACTTGAAAGGCACTGATTAATGGCAGTGCTATGTGGGTTCCCAGTGGCTTATCCAATTCTGAACATAATGGTCTGATACGTGCAGAAGAACCGTAGTTGCATTCCTGGTACGTGTACATCTTGACTGTTAACTGTGGTGAGCAGGTTGAGTTGAACCTAGAGCCATGAGAGCCCTGGATAACTGCTCTGCATTCATCAGAAATCCTGTTGTCTGTGATAGATGCTCATGCTAAGAAGGAATCACTTGGTTTCTTTGGAAGAAACTGCTCTACTGTTGTGAAGCTATGCAAAGTGCTGTGTGCAGCAAGCTATGCACAGGCAGGGCATTGCACAGCTTTCTCCATTACAAAAACACTACAGAAACCACTTAAGGTCTGGTTGTACACTGGATTGCGGGCAGCAAAGAGCCATTGAAGAGAGTCACTGAAAGTGATCTTAAGCTCTGTGGCTGTGATCTGGGGTAGCAGCCTTTGCTTACAGACTTCTGGCTAGTTTTTATTTAGGATTCCTTTTTCTTTAGCTTTGGTTTTGCCTCATTTTGTGCTTCCCTTCAGGGTGAAAGCACCATTTGCATATGTTCTAATAATGAATGGTGTGTTTGTCCAAGAAGGGATTTTCCATGGAAAGCTTGCTGTGATGGAAGATACCTTTTTATTCCCAGTTGCACTTTTTTCTACCTATCAACCCTGATGCGATACCTCCTTACACCCCTCTGCAGCCACTTACAAAGTGGGTTTATGCAGTGCTCTGAATTTTTTTCAGATGCTCCAACATTGCACATACAGTTGTATGGAGAGCTTTGATACAGATAAGTCACTGAGCAGTCAGCACGCTTGAAGAACCTACCAAGAAATTCTCTGGTAGGATATAGATTTATGCTCTGTATTGGTGATTTAGGGGATGATACTGAACTGCGTTGCATTTCTGAAAAAACTCAGAATTACCATAGCTTTGCTAAATTGCCATTTTGTATTTGATTGTAGCAAATGGAAGAGATCTTTAGCTTTCTTTAGATGACATGAAAGTGGGAAGTTGTTTTTTTTTTTTGTGGGAGCCTGTAAATAAATGGAGGCTGGCTCAACTCCAGGGAAATGTTCAGCTTGTAAAGAAGTTTCTGCAGGAATTTAAATCAAGTATTTCATGGTTATGAAGCTGATAGAAACAATAAGAAAGTTCATAAAGGAGAAACGCTCAAAACTGTTTTTCCTAATTTGTAATTTGATGCTTTGAGATGAGGTGTGCACATATGTATGTGCCTTTGGCATCACAAAGATTTGTTTCAAAACAGTCATAAAATGAGGAGCCTCGTAGACAGCTCCTGGGATAAAGGCAACCTTGGATCCCTGAGAGCGTGGGTTGTGTGCAGTGGTTTGAGGACAAACATCTCTAAGCACATTTGTGTTCATCTCCCTATCCTAAGGATGATGAACAAGGGGTGGAAGAAGCAGCTTGGATGGCTGGTTCAGCTAGCTGGGTGCAGCAGGGGCAGGTTCTGGTGGTGCTGGTGCTTGCTCATACAAAAGAGTGGGACTTTGCAGTGCAACAGAGCATCTGCTGTCATCCTGTTGCATGGCTCTCTGTTACTTTGTGGCTGACCAAAATGTGCCTGCTTCATCTCTGAGGCTCAGGAAATCAGAGCTTACTGACTGTAATGCCTGTGCTCTGTGCTGCCCTGGATGGAGACCTCTTAGCTCAGGCTTCTGGCTGCTTTAATTTTCTGAATGGCTTCTTGATTTACTTCAGGCTTGTGTGGAGATGGCTTTTAGTCAGTTATCTACTTAATCTCTGCTGTTATTTTAAGGTAATTCTGTCATCCTCTCTGAAGTGCTTGGAGTACTCTTTAGCTTTACCATTCAGTATTCTCTCTCAGCTCTTCATGCCCATACCACAGCTCCCTAGAGAACTACTGTGATGCATTATCACTGCATGACAGCTGTGGTGGTGGTGTTTTCCTCCTTATGAAACACAGAGAAGGTACTGGGTGAGATGGTTCAGTGGTTTGGCTCAGTGCAGCTGTTTTGAACTGAAAAGGGTGTGCTGAACATAAACCAAATGCAATGGTTGCTGGCACTGTAAACCACGGCTCTTTGGAAGGAGCTGCTGTTTGTACTGACATCAGTAGGCATAGGATTTTGATCTTTTTTTGCTCCCCTTTAGATGTCAGAAAGATTTAAGCAAGCAGAGTAAATGAAGCTCCTAAATCTCTGCCTAAGTCTCAAGGCAAAATTAATGAGGTTTAGGAATACAAAGAACTGTATCTTTCCTCTTCATCCTTCTGTTTCTTTAGTTCTTAGTCTTCTAAAATAAAAACTGCATTTGTTCTTGTTCTCCTGTCTTTATCTCATACACTGTGGACTTAAGGAACTACTTTACTGAGGTCTCAGTTGTGTATTTGTCTCTGCAAGACACTTATGTGCCCATGGAAATCCTTGGTGCTTTCAGAGGGCTTCGTGGCTGCTGGTGTGTACACACAGTACTTGGCAGGCTGCAAATTCACTTTGAAAAGACTATTACAGAATTTAATAACGAAAGTAAGAATGATTTAGACTTTTTTGAGTGATAAATGACTTGTGATTAGTAATGCTGCTTCTTAAAGAGACTATCAAAGTAGTATGATCACCTTTTAAACTGAAAGTGTCAGCTTTAAACTCATAATCAATTATCCTTGTACTTTTTGTAGTGATCTTCTCGGAGGAAGAGAGAGAACAGCTGAGGAAGTTCACAAATAAGTCCTATCTTCTGGATAAAAGAAGTCGTCATCATGTGTATCTTGGTTTAATTGATATCCTTCTGGCATATTGCTATGAAATCTGTGTCAATGAAGGAGACAAAAATGTAAGTAATATAAAAAAATAGAGGAAATGTCAGTTTTGCTGACCTACTGCTGGACCCTGTGCTGTTGTTGGGGAAGCTTACCTTTTGAAGTGAACTTCCAACCACTGAAAATATGCAATTTAAAATGTAAAACATTATCTTCAGATTGTGATGCATTTAGGGGTAATTACAACTCTGAAATACTACTTCAGAGTAGAAATGGAGCAACATTTCACTTGTGGGAGGTAAGAGGAGAGAGATGGAGTTTTCCAACAGTTCTGTTTCTTCCTAATTCATAGTGTATTGATTTAAATATAAATTTCATGAAATAATTTTTATATTGATTTTTTTGAACCACTTCATAACAAATGTTTGTGCTGATACGATTATGGAAAAGCATAAGAAACCATTAAGTCTGTAGGATTGAGACTGGTGTGTAGTGTTTTATATAGGCAGTTGTTACATGTTTTTAACAAAACAGATTTTTTTTTTTAGACTGATCTAGTTTTGGTTTTAAGCTTGTGCACTGAGTATAGAAAATTGTTTTTCAAAGTATTCTGGAAAATACAGTGAGTAATTCAAGATCAATAAATCTATGCACATTTAAAAAACATATTAGTTTTTTTCCTGATATTCAAATGTTGGAGGGAAGTAGAAAGGCAAATTTGAATCTTCAGTATTCTGGTGTTTGCCTACCTCCTGCCCAGAGCAGCAGTCCTGTGCAGTCCTTGCAAACTTGTCTTTTTAAAGTGGGCTTGTTTCTCAGTTGCAGCACTGTTCCTAACATCTCCACTGCTATTAGCCAAGGAGATGTTTCCTCTAGACATTTCATTGTTCAGAACGATTCAATCCTGATCAGACTGAACTGTGAACCATGGGTTTTAGAATTGCAGGCAGAGTGTACAGACCTGCCTTTTAACAGAGGAGTCACAGAGCTCTGCATTGCCTGTTACTGTTGCATGATATTGCAAATAGTGAGGAACTCGTACCAATCTTGATCCTTCTTGCAATAGCTTTGTATGGTATATGTGGAAAACACATTGTCTTTCTTTGGCTTCTATTTAATGGGAGAACCAAGGCACTGAGGCCACACAAATCTTCACTAGAGCCAGGATTATAGATCTAGGCTTCCTGGCTCTTAGCTTTAATCATCCCACTAGACCACACTACCACAGAAATATTATGAATCTGTCACCCTTTAAGAATAATGACACTTTGTTTACTGCTGGCTTTAGGATCCTCTCTGAAAGCCAGAAGTCTTGAGCTGTTTTCACAAAGCAAGGCATTTTAGCTTGAGCTGTTTTGATGTATTGGACAGATTTAAGCTTCTGCACTTGCTAAAAAAGGACAGAATTCCACTAAAGTACTACACCAATCAAAGAATAGTTGTATTTTAAAGTCTTTGTGCATGAGCTAGATATTCCCAATATAGAAACCTTTTTCACTTAACATCTGCATTGCAATATAATTTAATAGCGTTCTGTGACCATTTCAATGCATGCAATATAATTACTCCTTTACATTCACAAAGGTTCTTAAATTGCTGCAGGAACTTTATCTTAAATAATTTGCCAGTGGTCTTTGAATATGGGATTAGATAATACTTGTGTTATGCTCTCTGCTTAAATCAGGTTGAATCATCTTGGAATGTCAGGAAACTGAGTGCAACATTGTGCTGGCTGGAGGTAAGTTAAAAAATGCATTTTGTGCTTTGTATTTGGTGTGTTTATTTTTGGCCATGTGTGCATCTTTCTACTCAAGGCAAGAAAATGAGCCTTGTAACTCCTTGATCAGAAGTTGTAGATATCTTCCCATTTAACTGGTTAAAGCAGTGCTGAGTGTTAAGATGGAGAAGGTGTAAGAAGTAGGGATTGTGATTTCTTTTGTCCTGTAAGGCCTGCTCTGTTGGCAGGCCTCAGTTAAGCAGTTTATTGACCGCTTCCGAGAGTTTTGCTGCTGCACTTCTCTTCAGCCTTCTTGGTTAATCGCTCTGCGCTTCTCGCTTGCTCCTTCTCTTGGCTGCAAGCGAGGTGGCTTCTGGCATCTCTGTTCCACTGTGTGGCTTCAGGTTGTGCTGGAGAGTGCAGCTGGGAAGCCCAGAAGCATCTGCAAACCCAGTGACAGGAAATGTTCTTACAGGGCATAACTTGGCCAGCAGACCATTACTTGTCACGTGGGCAGCAAGCTGTAAGGGCCTGTTCTTCCCTCATCCCTGATACTGCCAAGCCAAGTTCTCAGTTTGCAGAAGCAAATGTGAGATTTCTGCCAGGGTATTTGGGTTCAGTCCCACAGTCATTTCTAGGAGAGGGGGATGTTATATCTGATAATAAGAACGTGCTCTGCTGACTACTGATGTAACTGTTCAACTGTGTTGTAGCTAGGTATTCTGCAGTCACAGCAGAGTACACTTGAAGTACAGCCATTACCCTAACTCCTGAATTTCTTCAGTTCTGTGTCCTAGCATAGAGGATGAGTGCACGCAGAGATCTCCTTCAGTAATATAGCAGTTCTTGGCGCAGCCTGTGCCAACAGTATACTTCACACCCAGCAAATGCAGTCTCCTGGCACCAAGCTGTTAATATCTATATCTGTTCCACTAACCATGTAGAGGCGGGTGTTTGCATCAATCTGTAAACAAGATTGCCTCAGCTATGGGCTGTTGGGACTGACTGCCATACACATACACACCTTGGGCTCTAAATATTAAATAGTGAAATAGAAATGATTGAAACCCTTGTTGGCAATCCATTAAAATGAAAAGTGGGTTGAGGTACGTAGTCGTAGAATGCAAAGAAGTGCTCACTGACAGCAAAGCATTTAATTTTAATAAATTGTGAGCTCAAGATGCAGTAAGTATTTTTATTTGAACTCGTAAATGGAGTATTTTTTCTCTTCAAAATGAAAGCTGGAAAAGAAACTGCTTTCTTAGGAGTGTGTAATAACTCACTAATTTGTCTGGTCTGAGTAAATTAGGAGTCTTCCTCACTTGTAGAGGAGGGCAGTGAGCTGCTTTCCCTGGGCAGATATGTTTATCCTGTCTTAAATATCTGTAATTTTCGTGAGGCAGATTCTTGTATCATTTTTAGAGATCTTATATGTACACATGTATCTTGTTAATATCATGTGGTTTTAATTTTTCTATATTCTTAAAAGGCTTTTTATAGCTTCCCCTTATACATAGTAATGTAAGGCAGATGTAATTTATTGCTTTAATTTAAGAAATGGCAAAGGCTTAGGTTAGATGTTTAATGTTCCCTCAATTCTATTTTTAATACAAAACCACCAAAACGTATAGAACTTCTGTTATCTTGCCATGCAAACTAAATGTGCAGTATCTTATTCCTATTTTTAGTATGTTGATTTTCTAAGTACAGATTTCAGATGCATAATACCTAAAACTGTGCTTTTTGTTTATTCTACTATGACTTTTTATCTAAAGAAAAAGTAGTAGTTCTTTGAAAGATGCAGAGACTAATAGAGATTTTTCCACTGACACACACAGTGTTTCACTAGCATTCATGATGTCCTGGTATCTTTTGGGAGAAGAGTGGTATGCTATCCGCTGTACAGACACTTTGGATTGGTGACACGTGCCTTCAATGATGCAGTCATGATACTGCAGCTAGGTAGGTGTGTTTTCTTTAAAAAAAAAAAATCTTATGGGCCACTTTCACCAGAACTTGATGGCCACATTCCTGAATGTTTTCTGTTTTTGGCGCTTGGGAGATAATAAAATTGATGTACTTACCAGGAAAGAGGCTGTGAAGCCACTTGTGTACTGTGCAGTCGATGCAGTTGTCTGAGTTAGTTCCAGAGAGTTCACATAGAAGTGTTATGAATGTCGAGCATTTAGGGCCAGGCTGGATGGGACTTTAAGCAACCTGGTTTAGAGGGAGGTGTCCCTGCCTACAGCAGGGGGTTGGAACTAGATGGTCTTAAGGGTCCCTTCCAACCCAAACCATTCTATGATCTCAACCTTGGAAAAAGCTCTGATCAGAGCTACTATCTTAATTAGATGTAGTCCAACTTGTTTTGTGAAGCTTTAGGAGAAAGGTCTTCAGTGAAAAGTAGAGTGTCTGCGTTGAGCAGGCAGGAGCCGAGTTTGGCTAGAACTGCATCTCCTCCGCTGACAGACCTGTGAAGGCCGTTAATATGATCTAAAATCATGATTTAGGAAGGAAGGCTTGTTGAGACTTAGTGTCATAGTCACTAATTTACATTGTTACATGGCAGATGAGTAAATGTAGTGGATGTTGTAAATGATTCAGGCTGGCAGCTTGACAGCTAGAACCAAAAAGTTTAGCAAAATCTTAATTCCACATATAATTTCTTCTTAAAAGAGCATACTTCATTGTAGTCAAAATAGTTGAGTTTGACAAGCCTTGCTTGACAAGCACTGAAGGTGATAGAATCTCAAGTTCATCACTTAAATTGAGGTTTTTTCTTTTGCATTCTATCCTAACTTTACATCAACTGTTTCTGTTCCAGGCCAGTGTTACTATTTCAGTTCTGGTTGCTTTGTGCTCTGCAGGTCTTTTCTCTACCCTGCCATCTTGAGTGTCTTTTCACTTTCATTCTGTCAATATTTTTCAGCCTGGATTTACTGAACAACAAAAAAACAAATTTTGTGCTCAGACAGCAGGGGGAGTTCTGATCTCTTTTTATTTGTATATATTTTGTAAAATGTAATTTCATCCATGTTGAGGTTTCATAGCCTAGGAGGAGCCTGTCTCTTGGGAGGAGGTTATTAGATTCCATTTGCAGTAGTGGTTATTTTCATTTGAATGTTTTTCTTTTTCCCCTCATTAAACAGGGAACTTTTTTTTAGTGTTCCAGCACTTAACCCCTTAGCAACTTTCAAGCTAAGGTAGATGATTCCAGCTAATTGAGAGTTATATTACTCAGTTCTCTTCATAATGATTCATTGCCTATGGAGAAAAACTGACTGCAGAACAGCTTCTGTCTGTGGCATGAGATGATGTTCAAGCTTCTTATTTTTGAAATCATTTATCAGCTTTATGTTAAATGGCACTTGCTTGAGCCTGAAATGAATTTTTTTTCTGGAGGCTCAGTTGGCCAAATTACTCTTTCTCTAAAGAGTGGAAGTTCTGCTTGATTTAAAACCATGGTTGGACGGTAGCAATGGTGTCACTTACATTGGCTTGTGTGATTGCTCTGATCCTGGGTACTGCATCCTGCAGTGGGCTGTGTTTGCAACCTTTCTTATTTTAAGACTGATGTTTGCATAGACAAAGTTAAATGATATTTTGTTTTTTTCAGGAAGGGAATGATGGGGTGTAACTTTGTCAGTTACTTTACAGCTTAATCTGTATGGCTGTGCTAAAGTTTGGGGCAGCACAGTGCAGAGAGAAGAGGAAAGGGGAGGCTGTAGGAGGAGGCTGCTTCAGCTGTGGAGAAGTACTGGCATGGCTGTGCCTCCAGGCTGAAGTCTTGCAGAGATTCCTGCTGAAGTCAGGCTCTGTGTCCACATGGATGTGGATGCTGAGGGGCACAGTCATCTGACTGCTGTTCTGAGACTCTGGGTCCGCTTAATGTTATGTGGGTGTAGATAACAAAATTACTAATGCCTGAGAGGGGAGGAAGATAATTTTTTAAAAATCATCTAATGAAAATCTGTTTCTAGGAAGAGCTGCAGTTTTGAAATGTTTGCTGGACATTCACAGAATTTTTAGGGAGAGTGACCCTGCCTACATCCTTAATGATCTCTTCATTACAGACTACTGCATCTGGATTCAAAAAGTCAAGTAAGTTCTGAAGTTGTTATTGGTGAGGGAAAAGTTTTTAGCATGTTTTATCTATGGACAAGTATCAGTAAAACCAAAGGAAGTGGTGTCATATAAATGGAAATGTTTGGTCCTAACATGTAGTGATGTTGGTTATCCATGTATTCTTACAACATGGGAGAAAACATGAGTGCCTTTTTTATATAGTGGCATCTAGAGAGGAGTTGTATTTTTATTTAAGATGTGAATTTTCATTGATATTGATGGTTTGGGAAAGAAAAGCTTCTGGGAAAATTCGTGTTCAGTTTGAAGTTGTCTTGAAAAATAAATTCAGGAGAAAGTTATTTAGTGCATCTTAAATGAATTGCAGAACAGCAATATCACTGCTACATGTATCAGTGAATATAATGTCTCGGAAGTCAGCCATAAAAACCAATTTTTTTTAAATACAGCAGAAGAAAATGTATGCTAGATATAAGTGACTGATGCATTAACACATTTACTCCAGACAAATACATTATGTACCAGTTAAGCAGAACTGACAGCTTCTGGAATGAGGGCAATTAAGTTATCTTTTTGTCATAATGACATGGCACAATAGCTGTCTGTCATTAGGAGAACAAGAGAAAGAGGAACTGTAGAAATCGTTGCCTATTTTTAGGATCTGAATTGGGAAAGCATTTAAGCTTGTGCTTAAGTCATTCTTGTTCAGTTTATCAGTGAAGCAAACATAAGCTTGAAGTTAAGCATGTTCTAAGTGAACAGGGATGCCTTTTTTTTACACATGTTAAAGGGAAGTACTAAGTCGACTTTTTTGTTCAGAAAATGATTGGTCTGGTGAGAGCAAAGGTTTCATGCTTCCAGTTTCCTAAGGTGAGTAGCACACACTGTCCAGGGAAGGAAGCTTATTTCATCCCTCTGGTGATTGCCTCTAGAGGGAAGTTTTGGGAGTGGGAGATGGTGATATCTTTATGGTCTTTTAATGAAATTATTTGTGCCCATTCAGTCTGGATACTTTCTCTGTTTTGTTTCTTAGCTGTTCTTTACTTCATTAACCTTCTTAGTCTCCATCTTCTCCATTCATATCTTAGTCCCAGGTCACTCTTCAAAGATCTGTGAAGGGCTCTTTTCTTCCCTCTTTGCTTACAGTTGAAACGGATTGTGGGTTGTTCTTAAGGGAGAATCTGGGCACTTTACAAACAGCTGAAAGCAAGGTTTTTTTCTCACCTGTACTGGTGGAGAGAACTCTGAGAGACATAGGTTTAGGAACAAAGCTTGTCTCAGGCAAAAAATGTAAAGGGTATGTCAAATGACAGTAAGAGAATAGCCTTATTTAACAGTAAGTTTCCAGCAATGGAACACCACTGGTGGTTACTAGCTTTTAAATTTCAGTGTGGGAACAAAACCTTACAGCCAGCAGTCTGCCAATAGCTGATTACAAATTTGGTTTGAGATCATCGTTTGGCTGTGGCTTAATTAGATGAATAAGTGAATGTGTCACTGGACTGGCAGAAGATGATTTATTTTAAGCACAGTGTGTCTGGAATTGGAAACAATTAAGCTGCTGAGTAAAAACAAATGCAGGTGGCTGATAATCAATTGGATACAGTGAGTACAGTCTAATTCTTCAGGGACTTTCCCAGATAAGCTGATTTTATTCAGGTACCTGTTACTTAAGAAAAAGAAGATTCCTGAAAGTATTAGTCAAAGTAAGATATGGGCTAGTGAAGTTTCATCCTCTAGTTTGCAGTCTTAAACCTGGTTTTACTTACTTTTTAGGTTTTTAGGATCACAGAATTGTAGAATTGCAGGGGCTGGAAGCATCTCTCTGAGTTGCTTGTTAATATTTTATCTATTGTGCAAAATACACTGTAAAATTGTTTTAACTACTTGGGTTTGGAAAAAAAAGGGAGCATGTTGCTCAGCCAAATTAGAAGAAAGGGAAGAGTAAATATTAACCTGGGTAACAAAAGCTATACAAAGACATGGAGGCAGCTTGTAGAAAGTCTCAGCAGGTGGTGTCAACATTTATGTTGAAAAGCCAGATGCAACCAGATGGAAAATTGCATCTTTAACCCCTGAGGTCATAATGACATGTCATCACTTCATTTGATCGCCCTGCTAAGTGAGCTTATCGTCTGCCCTGCTGTCACTTCTGTTATTACTTTCATTTCCATAATAAAATTAAATTTAATTTGTCTGGTTTGCATGCCTCTTTCTTTCTGTAGGTCAGAGATTTTACAAACCGCTGTGATACACATAGTGGTAATCCCAAGGTGAATTTGGAACCAAATTTGTATTGCTAGTCTGAGCTTTTCTCCATCATTTGCACTTCACTCTGCTACCAAAAGCAGGAGACGAAGCAGAGATGAGCTTTGAGGAAACCAGTGATTGTCTCACGGCTCCATACAGGCTGCTGAGAGCAAGGGAGTCAAATGCAGGTTTATTGCAGAACTCTTTCCCTTCTGGAGGGGAGTTTTGCCTGTGACCCCTTGCATCCTTTGTAGATGTCAGAGCAGTTTGCCCACTGACTCATGCTGTGTTCCCTTACACGGCCTGATGTCTTCCTCTAGTGCTTTCTTTGTCCACTGCTCCATGCGTATGCCCTCTCACAGTGGCTGTGTGATAGCTGCTGGCTGTACCACAGCCAACTGCAGGGCTGAACAGCTTCCCTGGAGTTGCTGTTCAGGCAGGCAGTTAAGTGCATGTTCTTCTGTATCCCTTCAGAAGAAAACAATTCAGCCCATGCTAGTTTAAAATACCCTTCTTTAAATACATGCTCAGTGTTAGGCATGTACTGCTTCATTACTGGCAACTGTGTGTTTCCTGTACTCAACTGGAGGTGAAACTGCTGGGGCCCCTGGAAATTTTCTACTACATCTATTTGTGTACAGATTTGTAGTTAATGCATCCCCAGATTTAATGGGTATGAGGAATCAGAATTACAGAATGGCCTGGGTTGGAAGGGACCTCAAGGATCATGAATCTCCAACTCCCCTGCCACAGGCAGGGCCACCAGCTTCCCCAAGAAAGCAGAAGAATAAGGTGTTCAGTCTCACATAATTTGTATATGTTCTGTTAGCACTATTTTTCTTTAACTTGCTGTCTCATCTTATTGCAAAATATTAGAAAGTCAGTTTGCGCTGTGTATTGCTGTAGTTACATCTTGTATGACAAAGGAGATCTATTATGGTAAGAGATGAGCTGCTAAATTATTTCAGCATATCCCATGGAACTTAGCCTGCCACTTTATTTTTTTATATCTGTATAGAGGCAGCTTTAGGGTATACGTACTCTGTCACAACTTTATGTTGCAGAGTACATATACTTGCACCTGAAACAAGCTGAATCCTGCTAATTGGGTAAAGTGGGTACAAATGCCATTTCAAACATGGACAGTTTACTTTAGAGTTAAGAACTGTGATTCCTGGTTTGTGCAGCCTCTGTAGAAGCTGGTATGTTATTTGAATTAACTAAATAAAAGCTAACTCAAGTATTCCTAAGCATGTTAAGCCTGCTTCTTTTGATTTGCAGGTGATACCTACCCTAAAAGGTAGGCTAGCTTCATAGCTCTGTTCTCCTTTTCATCTCTGTTATAATGGAAACCCAGTCCTTGTTACAACATAATTACCTAGTCTGAAGCCAGCAGGGAGTTGCTGCTTTATGTGTAGGGTGTGAAGTTCTCTAAGTAAATGTAGGATTAATTACACTCACAGCATGTCGTCGAGATGATGAGATTGACTGTGATTGTTCAGCCCCCCTTTTCCTTTTCCCTGGGCTGTCTGCATTACTGTTTTAATCAATACAATGCAATGCGGGCCTGGAGTTTTAAGGTCTGGCATCGCAAAGGCATCAAGGAACACGGGTCTTCCAGGAAGAAATAAGATCAGTGATGTTAGGAGTTTTAGTGCCACCTGTCATCTCAGATTTTAAAACAGGAGTAAGGATCTCTATCTCCAGCATGTTAGTTTTAGTCCATTGCATTGGTAAAAGTTTGGTAGTGAGAAGATTCTTTGTATTTCTTGTGAGCACTTTGGCTCTACATGACTTTAAATTTAAAGACCTAAAGGTATTTAAGTACCTGAGGGGAAAAAAAACCACTCAAATCCTGGCTTTGGATCTGTAAGGCAGCCTGCTGACGCTTCTTCCAAAACCACACTGATAACAACAGATAACTTGCTGTTGTGCCCATCCAAACTCACTGTACCATTGAATGTTCAGGAGTCTTTCCTCAGTTGAAATATTTGTGCAGCTGTCTTATTAATTTACATTGTTCTCTATGGAGAATCTTATGTGCAGTATTTTCCTTGCAGCCTGTTGTCATACGGGCTCCCTCGTGCAGTGTTCTGTGCTTGAGTTAAGTGCGTGCAGATCATGTATAGCAGCCTTCCTGAAAAGAACTACTACAGGCTTTTACTGTATTTGGGAAAACATAACATGTAACGTATTTAAATTTGCATAGTAAAATATGATCTTTTAGGTAATATAATTAGAGTTTTGATATATATTGCATATTAAGACTGTTTGTTAGACTGATCACTCAATTGCTAAGTTAGGAAATCTGACCCAGTTATTATTTGTGAAGATCTAGAAAACTTTGGGAAGTTAAGTAGAAGCTATTTTGATTGTGGCATTTGTTTTCTGTAGTGGTCTGGGCCTTTGTGAAACTCAAAATATTTTAATAGAGAAAAAAAAAACAGCCTTTTCTGTCTTGCTTTTTTTTTTTTTTTTTGCTACCTTTAGGGTTGGTGTTCATTAAATCCTATTCATTCTTTGTGGTATTGCAGTGTTCTTAAGAGGAACTTAGCTGTGACATCCAGCTAAAGACTGTACTGCCTAATGAGGGGTGCATGGAGTAGATGTTGACTGTGAACATCTATTAGGAAAACACAAGGTTCTGAAAGGAGGATTCAGGAACAAAACTGCCCTAACAGATCTCTTAGTGACACACCAGCACGTTAGTTTATTACATTTTCTGTTTGTGGGGGGGGAAATCCTTGACAGAAGAAGGATTACTCAATGGTTTAAAGCATTCCCAAATCTTAGAGGAATATGCAAATGTTCAGCTGTTAACCTCTTGGATTCAGCAGCCAAGATTCAGAAGAACAAAGGCACAGCAATTGTATGTTCTGGATGAAAATCCTGCTGCTTGGTTCTGTGGGATTAAACTGAGCTGCACAGTGTTTAAAGTACTTCCTGCAGTTTTATCCTTACTTAAGATCTCAACTCTCAGTGATGTATTATGTGAATTAGTTTCATGCTCAGTGGTACTCTGTACTCTGCCTTGGCTGTAGCTCAGGTGTCACTTCACCCTGTTTGCTGCCCATGGTAAGTGAAGGCTGTGACCATTTCAGGTTTTTTAAGTTCCAGTTTTTGATGGCGATGCAGAGAAACTACTTTCATGTTGCTGCTTTGAAAGCAGCCTTGCCATCAATATCTGCTTTTAGTGTCTGTTCTGATGCAGCTAGTTATATTATTTATCAGACAACAGCCTTGTTGCCATCTGTGGTACAAGAGATAAAGCAAAAAATCTTGATACTGCTCGCGATCACGCCTTTCAGCTGAATGCAGTAAGAAAGCTGTTTTATCTGGTCATACAGGCATTGTTCTCAGTGTCCTGTGATGATTTGCAGTGGTAGCTCACAACTGCAAGCCTCAATTATTGTAATTCCTTCTTAGCAGGCTTTACGTGCTGGCATTACTGTTGCTGGCAGCGAGTTCAGCGTGCAGTGCTGCGTGTGCTTACTGCTCTGAGTAATTGGGCTGCATTAGGGTTGCTTTTCATTCACTTCTTTGGTGGCCTGTAGCAGTGTATTAACTGTCAGATGTCCCAACTGGTTTTCAAGCTTCTAGTGAGCATGGGAGTGGCTGCTTCAAATGGTCTCTTTGCAGTCTGTTTTGGTCTGTTGGGGTCTGTTTTCTGCATGTTTCTGTTTACATACTACCAAGTGTTGGAATTCCTGGTGTGTGTTGTAGGAAATACTGGAAAAAAAGGAGCTGGGAAGAGGTGGATTCTTTTATTATGAAATTAAGATCATCCACGTTTTCAGAGTTTTTGTCTGAGTACTGTCCAATATCCTTAGCTATCTGTAAGAAAGTGCTGTGCATCTTTTTATAGATAAAAATCAATGGTAACATTAGAAATGGTTCTTTTTTAACTAGAGAATGATGATTTGAACAGATGAGTTGCACAGACTGACCCAGATTGGCAACATATGCTCATTTGAACAACATGCGTTTTAATACAATCAAGTCTAAGATGGCACACTTACAGTAAAAGATTGTGGATCATAGTCGAGGGTTGGGGAACAGGAAATAGTTAAGGGCAGCAGCTCCAGGAAAACTATCTTGGGTCGTGCTTGAGAACTGCTGGAACCTGATTACGTGTGTCTCTCAGTAGGTAAGAGAGCAGTGAGTGCGGAAGAGGCAGAATAGCGTCATTTTGCAGAAGAAGGTGGCATCATTTGTGGGATAGCTCACAGTTTAATTCTAGTCTCTGCTTCTCAAACTGAGGTTGAGAATCAGAAAGAGCAATAGGAGCAAAGGCTCCTTGAATATATGTCTGATTGACTTGTGGTATGGCAAGAGCAAATAAACGTTGTAGTTAACTGATGAAGTTAGAAGTGGATGTGTCTGTAAGTATGATGGGCAGAGATCTCTGCCCATTTGTCTGTTATGTGACATAAAGTTAAAATCCAAAAACACCTCTGGTTGAACGTTGCACCTGAAAAGTTCAGACGAGCAGTATGTTCTTATGTGTTCCTGGTGAAGGGTAATTGAGTTGGCTCCTTTTCCATAGGTTGAGCTATTCTTCATGGTCTTGTTTGTTTCAATCAAGGTAGCATAGTTCAAAAGCATACCTTGTATTTCAAACGCTAACCGTGGGTCTCATACAGAAACAACATGAGGTTCTTTACAATTTATTTTTCTAAATTAGCTTTTTCTAGCCCTAAAAAGCAAGTGCTGTCATCTAGCACATAGAACCTAAGTAAGGGCTCACCCATTTATTGAAGAGAATGTTGGCTGTTGATGCTTGAATTTGGTAGAGAACCCACATTTATTTTCATGCCAAGTCATTTGCTTTTAATCCTCAGATCACGGTTCTTTGATTTAAAAATAGTAACTAAGAATTTGCAAGCACATTGTGCTTCTCATCTTTCACTGTTTTGATGCATGTTTTTAATATAGTTTCTTTTTGTTTACTGTCATCCTGTGCTGCTGTGCTTCTCATTAAATATTGCATCTTATTTAAGGCCTGAGCTGTCACTTCAGTTGTCTGTAGAGCAGTAGGTGTGTGCGAAGCACTTTGTAAATAACAATACCAAGTAATGTAATATATTACTGAAGAGGCTTAAAGCAAAACATTGTTTGCCCTGAAGGCTGAAAAGTGTGATAGACAGGTGGATATAATGCCAGAAATTCTCCTTTATATATGTTTTAGCAAGCCCTGTAAAACATGGATTTTTAACAAGGGATTTAATCTCTCCTCCCAGCTGCTAGCTGCAGTTCCCTTTGATGTTTTTCCTCTCCTTTCCTCTGTTTGTTTTTTTCATTTATTCCATCACTTTCCTATGGTTCCTATTCCTCCAAGCTGTGTCTGAATGCACCTTGCTGTGGGTGGAGAAGGGAGAGAAGAAAGCCATTTTTTTTCCCCCTCAGGCTATTGCTTTGATTTCCCAAAGTTGTTGGGAGGCAGCTCCTGTCTGCCTGCAGAAGGGTCAGCAGTGGGTGTCACATCTTTCAGCCCATGCATCTCAGCTGGCTCCTCTGCCTCCATTTGGGGAAGGCAGTGCTTGTGCTTGCTGCCTCTGAGCAGGAGGAGTGTGCAGCTGTGATCAAAGTGGGAGCTGATCCGTGGGCTGTTAATGCCACCCTGCTTTGTTTTCAGCCCTCTCTGGAGCAGGCTTGGTTCAGTGGATGGGGCATTATCATTCCAGTGCCTAAAGGTGGGGTCTAACCCTGGAGCCCCTGATACTAGGAGCCCTACAGGCATGGTGAGATGATGGGGAGAATGTGGGAGCAGGCTGATCAGTTGGGGTGCCTGCAAATGTGTGCTGACCTGCCAGGAGCTTGCAAGGTGCTCGGGTCTGATATGTTTCCGTGTTGAGATCATGTGAATTGACAGGGGTCTGTGACTGGGATGGCTGCAGGTTGGGGTTGCCGTTGGGGTGTTGTGGGTTGCAGTCAGAATGCTGATCTACCTCACTAGGATTTCTGCTGTTAGCTTGGTAAATCCCATTGCAGAGGGGCAGGATCCTGTTTTAATAATGTATTCTCATGAGAGGTGGTAAAGACAAAGTTGCATGTAATGGCAGTTGAGATATTTAAGAGCAAGATGAGGCTCATGTAGAATGAGTGCTGGCATTCCATTTCTGTTCCACAGTCAACATTTGCCATCACAGTTCACGATCTCTTCCTTTCTCTGCATCTGTTTTGTGGTGAGTTACCTATTTGCCACTTGCTATTTTAGTTATCATATAGAACTTTGGAAGCTGTGCCACTGTTAGATAATTAGGCTTGTTTTGACTCACTGAAGCTATTTTGGCAACACTGAACTGTTTCTAAGCTCACTTAAACTGTTCCTAAAGTATAAACAGCGATTCTTTTCTATAGTCCAGTATTAATTACAAGTTTTTTTCTTAGGAATGCTTTCATAATAACGTATACAGAACTAAGCTGCACTTGATTTCTTTTATAATGTGATATGCTTAGTTGCAACTAACCAAAAAGACCAAGCAAGACTAAGTAATTAAAGTAAAATATTATACTGGAAAGCTTCATCTTTGTTTAAAATATTTATAAATGTGAAGTTCAGCTCATACAGTATTCAGGTTCATTATAAAAGGAGTGCTGTGGAATTTCAGAAAAAATATGGAAAGTCACTTGAAATGCTCAGATTTATTATCATGCAGTCACTTAAATTGAAATGATGGTGCTGTGCTTTGTATTTGATTTATGTTTAACAAACTGTAATACTTTAAGCTATGTAGATAGCAGTTCATGTTTACAAGGCTGCAAGTTTGATTGCAGCATATCACTCTTAACTCCTGAATTCATGCAGTGCCCTTTGAAATGCAGAATTTCAAGATGAAAGCATTTTATATTTCCCTTAAGTCCATTGGATTCTTCCACATCAGCCGTTGCTTTGTGCTCAGGACTTCTGTCTGCTACCTGGAGACATATGCTAGGTTTCTCTTGGCTGTTCTCTCTCATACAGAGAGATGTATTTTCCAGACTACATCTTGAACTCAGTGCCCCTGTTTTATCGTGTGGGTCTCCTATGTTTAATGTAAAGATTTGGTGTGCAGTGTATACTTTTTCCAATCTCCAAATCTCCAACTTGATGTCTACAAGGGAAGAAGGGGAAAACAAGCCTGTAACTTTTGTACAACAATCCCAGTCTTTGTGCCCTGGTTTCTTCATATCCTTCAACACTTCCACTGTGCAGGAGGCAGCACATACAGTAGCTGGTCTAAGCAGAGATGAGCTCATTGGTATAGCCATGCTGTGATCTCCCTCCAAACCACTGCACACAGCTGCATTCTCCCTGCCTTTTCTCGTAGGGGTGATTATTTTGGATCTACCTCTGAATATTTTCATCAAATATGTAGGAATTTAAAGATATCTTTTTCAACTCGTAGCCTCTCAAATTTGATTAAAGTTGCCTATTATTTCTAAGAGTTGTCATAAGGGAAATTGTTATCACTGAGTGTAGAGATCATCTAACTGCATAGACCCAACTTATTTAGGCTAAAAATGACAGTCTATTACCTCAAGAAATTGAGAGAATTATATGCAGTTGCATAAAATATCCCAAATAGACTGGACGTGTTATTTTAGCCCCTGGCTTTTCATAAGGAAACTTAGAAACTAAGTTGTTCTTAGCTCTGTGTTCTGGAGGCTGTTCATTTCCTACAGAAGCAGTGGGTAACCTGGTACTACATCACATGAACAAATGTGTTGTGTTTACACTCATCTATCTTTCTTTTGCTGCACATAATGTGGAAGATTAGTTAAAGTTTAGGTTAATTTCTTACCTGAGTCCTGAAGACAATTGTTCTGTTTCTCCTTCCCAAACACATTAAATTCAGCTTTGCTCTTACATTACCTTTGGTGCTCATTGATCAGAGCTAATGAGATTTTAATGGGGTTATCTATTGGTTCTGCCTCTCACTATAAAAATGTATAATAAACTAAGTAGGTGGAACTGTTGAATGGTGCAGTTTCTGTTATCTCACTGGTTGTTAATGGCACTATCTTTGCTGTGGTTCTTCAGATCTCATAAGGCAAGTAGGATACTGATGGACCACCTCTAAGAAGGTTCATTTCACATTTAAGAAGTAAAAATGATAAAGTAACAACAATAAAAAAAATCTGGAAACAGTGATTTAGTAGTTGTTACTTATTCTGTAAATAAGTTTTTTTTTTAAAAGGAATTTTATGGAATTACTCTCCATTTTTGTAGGAGGGAATGGAAAATGTTTGACTTTCAGACTCTGCTCATTAGGGACTTGCGGTATTGTCTGTGTAAGGATAAAATATTATCTGTATTCTGAATGAATGTGCTTCTTTCCAAGAAAGAGCTGCCCTTTGCGTCAGTTAATGGGTGTATTTTCTTTTCCACTTCATGCCTCAGACTTGAGGGTAGTGTTGTTCTGCTTCATTAAGTTTTAGCCATGCTTTGCTGTTGAGGCTGGTTGTGTTCCCAGAACTGGACAAAATAAAAACTGTGAGTAGTTCCCCAGTCTTGCAGGAAATTGGAGGAAAAGGGTATGTAAGGTACTTTGCAATAAGAGCAAATCGTTATTATGGTCTGTAATATAGCAGGGTTTGCAGACAGGCAAAGTGTTTGTCGCTGCTTAAAACGTACCAAGACTACAGTCTCTGCCATGAATTACTTTCAGAGCTTGATTTGGTGGTGTTTCACTGCAACTTCCAGCAAACAAACCTTGTGAGAAGTCTCTAAGCACTGCGGGGCTCGTTCTGTGCTTGCATTTTCAAAACAATTTCTGTGTGGTTAGAAGTCCTTGAATAGTGAAGCACTCATTAAGAATGACCTTGGAAGGGGAATAAAATGTGGTGAAATATAGCAAGTGTTTTATCTGAGATGCCATAAGGTATAATTGAATCAGAGACTCCTATCTCTGTGCAGATTCTGAAGCTTGTTTTCTTTCCTAACCTGTGACTGTAGTTGTTTGGGCAAATAAATGCTGTGTTTAGTGTGAGTTTTTTATGATTGCTGCTAAATGTCCGTTTGTAAGGATTATTGTCCTGACCTGGAGGATTTTTTATTACCTAATCTTTATTAGTGACCACTTTTGCTTGTCTGTGCCTGTTGACCCAGGTGTTTCTACATTAATGAAGTTATCTTCTGCAACCAATGCCATTCTTGTTATTGCTTCTGTGTTTTACAGTCAGAGTTGACCGAACTTGGCCTTTTTCATGTCTTGAATATTTTATTAAAATCAAATTATCCTTCAGTTCTGTATCGTAATAATGGAAAAACAATTTCAAACAGCTAGAAAGAAAAAATATATGTAATGATTCAAGTGTGGAGAGATGTTTGATCTTGTTGGTTACCAGTGTCAGTGCAGCACCAGTGATGATGTATTGCAGCCTGTCCTCATCCATTCTTGTTGCAAGGTGGGTAACTGTTATCCCTTACAGTTTAACTCATGCTTTAGTGTCTTGGACATACTTCCACTTCCACACCCTCTTCATCTGAACTGCTGGGACCCTGCTTTGGGATAGTATCTGCTGGTGCCTGAGATAATATTAATTCCAGAATTGCTTTAATTCTTACGATGCCTCTAGCTAAAAAGTAGTTGTGGGAAGTTGTAATTAATGCTGCTAGGTGTGTAATTTGGAAACATTTAAAGTGGTTGTGCTCTTGGCTGGTTGTACTGCTTATCTTACCTGTTTTATCTGAGAAAATGGGTGTGTGAAACTCTCATAAGTGTGAATTTTGCCAGGCCTTGTTGAGAAAGGTAGTTTAAATATAGACTGAGGCTTTCTCCTTAAACTGAGTAACTTCTCGTGCAGTAATCATATAATATTTAGACAGCTGGGAATACCGTGTGATCCAGCAGTCGGAAAGAAAGGCTTTAGCTTAATGCAGCAGCTTTGCTGTGAGATGAATCTGAGGTGTCCAGAGCCTCAGTTGGCTGGAGGTAAGTTACCCAACTGCTCTGTTTGTGTTCGTCAGCCCTGCTGACTGGCACAGCGTGATGCTGGTTTGTAGTTAAATGCATCTTGAGGAATTGTTGGCCTACCAGGGCTGGCTGCTTGGCAATAAAACAGGCCCATTTTCTTCTGTGGTAAAACTTACAACACTACAAAGGCAAGTCTGCACTTGATGTATCTACTGTTTCTTTGAGATTTGTTTATCTGGCCTGTAAGGCTTAAGGATAATTAATGTAAAGTGTTTTACATGTAAAATAGGGCTTGTCAGCTCTGTAGAGCCAAGTTAGCATTGCTAGCGTGGAGAACTGATTCCCATTGTAACACAATTAATAGGCCCAAACCACATTGGAACAGCATCATATAACAAGACTTCGGTTATAAATCTTGGTTCCAAGACCAGTTAGGTCACATTTAAGCACCAGGCTGGTAACCAAAGCTGTTGTCAATGTCTGATACGTAGGTTTGTGTGCTTTGTTGCTTTTGTGCTGTATTTGGGCATGAACAGCTCAACCTGCCATGACAGCACGTGTGCTCTGTACATTGACTTGATTGTGATTGAGCAATGGTAGACAGGAGGAAAGCCCTATTGCGTTGCAGTTGTGGTTTGCTGTCTGTTTTACAACTAGTTTGCACCACAAACTTCAGAAAAGTTGATTTTTGTATACATCTGTAAATGCAAAGCCACACTTGTGGTTCAGTAGAAATAATCTTTATTGTTTACAAAAACAGGAGCAAGCTACAGCTTGTACCCTATAAGCAAATGCTCTGTTCCACAGTGAAATATTACTGGCTCCAGTTTTCAGAGGCTGTCAGGCCAATTGACTATTTACTCTTATGTTTGCAAATACTTTGCACAGTATTTTCTGTATGCAACTGGCATGATCAAGTGTGCAGTTCCATATCTCATAGAATGAAGTGTAGCGTGCTGATTTTATATATTCAAGTTTTCTGGCTTTTGTGGTTTTTTGTTTTTTTTTTTTTTACGTAACCAAACTACTGAGGCAAGAGATTTGGATGCAAGGAAGATGGAAAGGCCACTTAAAAACCTTTTCTTTTTGTGCTATTTCTCACTGAAGGTATACAGAAATGTAGTTTCTTAGTTTTACTGCAACACTTCAGGAAAAGCAGAGGATTTTGCCTGGATGTGTCCCCATGTCCTGTGTGTTTATTCTTTACTTTCTGTGGCATGGTGACTTTGGTTGGTGGGCTTTCCTTCCTGCTGTTGTTGAACCTCCCTGCAAAAGCTCTTCAGATACTTTCTTTTCACGCAGTTGTTACTCTTTTACAATCTGAGATGTACGAAGCATTTTTTTTTCTAGTGGAGGGAGAAACTTCTGCTTTCTAGACCAGGATTATACAGCACCTCTGCCTTGAAATTTTAATTTCAGACGACCCGAGATGCCTTGTTGTTACCTGTTCCTCAAAGCTGTGCCTTAAACAAAACACGCATCTGATCAGTTTAACCTGTAATTAAACATTTTCCTTAAGCAACTGACATCTTGATAACTAATAATTACCTTGTGTGGCACCTTTAAAGCCTATTAGGCAGGTTTATGTAAGAACACTATTACCATAATAATAAGATATCATTACCACAAATGCGCATACTGAATGAGCGTGTCTTAAAGTAATCATGCAATTCCATTAATCATACTTGAAAAATTAAAGTATTTGCTGTTTAATCTCTAAAATGCTACTCCAGAGATTTTGGAAACAGCGGGGCTTGTTTACAGCAAGTCTGTAGTGCACGATATCTTATTGCTGGTGTCTCATTTTTGTTTCCTTCATTATTGCTTGCTTTTCAGCCAAGGAAATCGTCAGCTCAGACTCAGTACCTCTCAAGCATTTCCGTGCTCTATTCCTGTGCTTTTTTGCCTTGTTTTTGTCCACCTTTTCTTAAGGCACTCCTGAAATTGTTTTCCTTGAAATTAGTTAATTGCCTTAATTGAGATGGACTGATACATACTAACTGTAATTCTGCTAAGGAAAAAAGAAGAAAAAAAACAACCCGTAGTGCTGTTATTCAATCTTTTTTGTTTTTTTCATAAAAGAAATTGGAAAGTTTGGGAGTGGAGTTCTGTTTTTATCTGTATGTTTGTCAGAAGCATGAGACTTTGAGACTTTCCTTCTGTTTGAAATGTTGAGGTCTGCAGACTTCCAGTTTTTTCTGGAAGAGACTTGATGAGTAAAGCGGATGGTGAGAGAAAGTGTTTCATCTACTAAGAAATCTGAGTAACCAAAAGAGGCTTTTTTGTGCTGTTCTAAATCCAATTGAAATCAAATACCTGATGCAGCTAGGAGCTAAAATACAGCAATGAGGCTTTGGGCAGCCTGGTCCAGAGGAAAGTGCCCCAGTCCACCACTGTGGACTGGGGCTGGATATCAAGATCCCTTCCAACTCAAACCATACTAAGACTTGGTGAAAATAATGTTCTAGGTTTTTAATGACTGCTCAGAAGACTCCTATTCAGGTTGGCCTGATGTGATTTTGGGGTGTCCATGCAGTTGGAGAGGGCTGCATAGGTCATTGTGGTCTGCAGCCTCGCTCAATTCTGAGACGTGCAATGTGACCTTGTGTGTGGTGCTGGCTGTCGCTGCTCCATGGGACACAGCTGTGAGAACTGAAGCAAAGCAGTTGTAGATAGCAGGAGGACAGATGGAGTTGTTGGCTTTTTGCAGGCATTTACTCATTCAAGCAGAGTGTGCGGTCCTGCTGGTGCTGTTAGGATGGCAGGGCAGGCTGTTCAAACAATGGCATCTTCTGATAATCCTTTGTGAAGATGAAAAGCGTGTCTTCTCCCTGTAGTTCTAGCCTAGCTTTTGAGAAAAAGGAGCACACGTGAATCTTGAAGCCACAGTTGTTTTACAAGTTAATTATCATTATTTTGTAGTCTGCTTTGATCAATTAGGAGGTAAGCTGAGCTATCCAGAAGAATGCCTTTTGTAGCTTTATGCTGTCCAGCGAGACCAGTGTTTGTCTGCTGCTGTCAGGCACCAACGTTTTCATTCATTCTCTTTGAATTCATTGATAGAAATGCACTTGAGTATACGGTGCTCAAAAACTGCAGCTTCAGACAGGCCATTCTTTTATCTATTGGTTGTAGTGCATCTCACTGTAGTAAACAAGTGTGTGGAGTCAGGCACTGTATTTTCTTCTCACCTCTTATCATTAGTAATCTGGAGCACGGTGGAGTATTATTAATGTAGAAATGTTCACAATGCCATACATCTCCTTCGTACTTGACTCCTTCCTGTGGCATATTCCTATACCTAAGGTGTTAACAACATTATAAGAGAACAGTGAACGAAGAGGAGGGAATTCTAAGTGATTTCAAGGACTGAGTATCTCATAGGAAACATATCTAGGAAATATTGCAATAGTGGAAATACAAACAAAAATACACATGGTATTTCAGGAAACAAGGTGACAGAGGTGATAGAAGAAATGTGTGGATAAACAGAACTTGAAAAATTGACTGTCTATAATGGCAGATGGAAAACAGGTAGCTGGAGTTGAAGGTGCACTGCCAAAAGAAATTATGCATACGATTGCTCATGGATGTCCATGAAATTAGAAGGAACTGCATGTGAAAGAGGTACAAAATATTATGTCACAGTGCACATTTAGGTTGTGGAGCCTGGCTGTCCACAAGGATATGACAGATAGGACAGCAAAATAAACAAATTGCACCTTGGTATAATGAACCTCCCTTACAGTGGGAGGGGACGTGCACACTTGTGGAGTTGGAAGGAAGTAGGGAAACAGTTTCAAAAGCAAAGAAGAAAAAGATTTTCTGGAAGGGATGTGAACTTTGGTGACTGAAAACGTAAACCAGCTTCTCTTCGGTGAGTTGAGTGAACAAGTTTCCCTACAAGCCAGATCATTCTTACCACCTGCCTGTGAGGCTTTAGGAACCTTTCCACTCTTCGGTTGTTTTTTTGTTCATTCTAGTTTTCAGGAAAATGCTTTCTTTGTTCCAAATTAGGTTGGAAACTTCTTAAACACTATGTAACTTAAAGTTCCAATTCTTGATAAAAATGAAGTATTATGCCAGAAGATCTACATGTTGCTTACTTGGCATTATAGACTTTTGAAAAATCTGGAACTTGTATTTACATTGAAGGTTGCTTAGACTTATGATTTAATTTTTAGCTCTTGAGTTGCTTATGGTAAACAGTTTCCTTAGTTTTCCACTCTGTCAGTTGGTCTAAAGAAAGTTAATGATTGCATTCCAAGCTAGGCTTTGAAATGCTGCTCTGTGTAAAACGGGTAAGAAATTGCATTGTGTTTCCCTTCCTCCACATTTAAATACAATTCCTTTAGGAGCAAAAAAAAAAAAGTATGTTATACTGAGTAATTATCCCCCCTGGGAAATAGAATATAAAGATCTTTAAAATCATTCAGCTGAGAGAACGAGTGCTTTAACTTCTGCCTCGCAGGAGTCATGTATTACATTATCAGCTACTTGCTCCGGTGTCAGTGTGTCGTGCCTTGCAGGTTAGCAGGTTTTGGCAGAGGAAATGAAACCCAGTCGGTTACTGCAGGATTTATAGTAGACCTGCTGTTGCAGGAAGTGGTGAAAAGTTGATTGATAGTCTAAGGCAGAACTCTGCAACAAGGAACAGGATGTATGCTTGGGACTTTATACCCGCTTTCCCCTCTGGCTGCCTACCCATTTCAAGGCATTCTTTGGCTTTTTCTTCCCTCTGCTTATAAATCTGTGATGGGCTTTCCTGGTAAAGCATGAGCTGACCTCAAAACACTTAAAGGAATGGAAATTTCAACTGGAATACAAACAAAGAGTAAAGCACAGTGTGCAGCCAGTGTAATGAGCATCTCGTGGTGGCTGTGAAGAGAAGGTATCACAGATGCAAAGAGTGGGAAGTGTTGGATAAGTAGTGTGGTTGTAGGATAGCTTCTCCAACTTGCTAATGTTCTGATTTTTTTTTTTAACCATTGTCTTTTCTGTGTTAGTAAATGCATGCAACTCAAAGTAAATCTTTTATTGAACATATATCTTTAATAGGTGCTAAATGTGTGTGTGCTTTGGAGGGGAGATTAGATTTAATTTCAAATAACCTGTAGAAGAGCTGAGAGGCTGTTAAATATGTTCAGTGGGATATGGCCTGCCTTGTGAGAAGAGTTATCCCCAAAAGCAGTAATGATGCATATTCTGGTACTTTGTGCAACATTTATTTTTACAGTCATAACTGAAGTAAGCAGTTGTTTGTAAGACAAGTGACTAGCCAGTGTTTAGGGCTTGTGTTCTCCATATCAATTGGGAATATTCTGTTTGTGAAGTTAAATAATACGCTTTGTTCTTCTTATTAAAGGTCAAAAAAGTTGGCTGCACTTTCTGAATCCTTGCAGAAAACCACGCTTACAAAGTCCCACTTAGGATTTGAGCTAGAAGAGCTGGAAGCAGCAGCAGTGCTGGTACTAGAAGAAGAGAGCAAGTTAACAGCTGCTGGCATGGTTTCCAGGCAACAGCTGCCATCCTCTGAGTCGGAGACAAGTGACTCTGAAGAATCAAGCAGCACTTCATCATCTGAGACAGAAGGGTCTGATTCAAATGAGCGAGAGTCCTCAACTGCTGAAGATGGGAAAATAAATTCTTTACCAGGCATGCTTCAAGAAGAGAGGACAGCTCCACTTATTGACTCTAATGGATTAAGGCAAGGCACAAACGCTTCAACGTTTGAGGTTAGTGATGAAAAATCAAAGGCTTCTTTGCAATCTACTTCTGTTCCTGGGAAATTGATAGAAGAATTAGAAAAGCAAATGCACACTGCCATGAGACTTTCGGAACAACCTGAAGGATTAGCCAGTGCAAGTGGCTTTGCTTTACAGGAACAAGAAGAAAACCATGTATCTGAACCTGCCAGGTTTCCCAGGGTTACTACTGGGAAGGGGGATTTCCTGGAGGTGCCTTCAAAGACAAATCCACTGCTTTTCCTTTGCAGCACAAATGAAGATGAAGACTAAGGGGCTATGTTAGAGCACAGTGTGACCCACTAGCACCGCAGTGCTGCACTGAGTTCTTCCCAAGGCTATCCTAAGCTGCAGAGGGAAGTTAGTATTCTTCTTTGTGTTGGCAGTTTCAAAGACAAGATTTCTTCCGAAAAGAATTGATGTGACTATATGGTACTCTCACAATTATTTTTATTTTTTTTTTAATTCAAAGAATGAGAATTGATCTCTGTGTAAGAATGTGGAATTCCAGTAAGCTTTTAGAAAAAGTTTTTGTTAAGATATGTACAAGAATGATGCTGTAATCAAATACGGTTGAAAACACTTGTAGTGTTTCAGTTATTTTTACATGTTGGGATTTACTTAAAATGTTCTCGTGTTTGCAGAAACTTGACATTTTTCCACATTGTTTCATATTGAAATGTTTTTAGCTAACTACATTAAAAGTATTGATGGTTATAATGTTAATGTAATTAATCCTGACACGTTAGGTGCATTCTATTTTTTTAAATAAAGGAAAGTTTTAGTTCAGAAAGGCCTATAGCTTATATTTCTGTGGGTTTCATGTAAGTTATTTCAGCTTTTGACTGCCATTAATTCTTTTGTGCTGTTTTTGAAATTTTCACACGTGAACAGTAACTATTGCTTTTTTAAAGAGCAGAAGTTCTAATTATTTCCTCTGTATATACTCTTAATAGCACCAACAAGGTACAGTGTTCTTGAGTACAGGACCAAAATCAAACCTGTGCTGTCTAGACACATATTTGTTACTTGTTTGTTGAATAGCTTTGGCCAACTCATTTGCTCCTTTTTGTCTTTCAAATGTTAAAATAATCCTCTCACTCTATATGTTTTGTGTTAAGTTCTGCTGTGGTAGATGAGTCCTTGAAATGAGGTGGAAGCTGCAAATGGTGCCTTGCTATTCAGCCTCTGCTGGAGGATTTGGTGGGGGAAGCAGGATGGGATATGGAGCACCAGGTTTGGCCCAGCATTTTGGCAGAACAGGATCATCTGATCCATACCTTTGGAGGAACGAGCCATGATTACTTTCCAGCCTTTTAACTATTCAAAGAGTATATAAAAACCCTATGCTTAAGGACTTCACCAGTGTTGTACTGTGCTGGAAACCAGCAGACCAGTTGTCTTCCCGTGCTGACTCCTTTTCAGTAAGAACTGTGACCCTGCTCTGCCAGTATTTTTTATGTTCTTAAATACCTACCAGTGCTTAATCAGCCTCTATGTTCTGTTCCCCAGGGGAGGAACCTTTCTCATCGTGTCAGTGAGCACTTATTCTTCTAAATGCTTGCAATAAAATCTATGCTGTCGCTGCAATTATGCAGCATATGTCTGGGGAAAAAAATGTTTAAAGAGGAAAAAAGTAACCTTCTCTCTTGCCACATCACAGGTGTGAACTCCAAGGCTTCCTTCGGTTGAGTGTGGGCTGGAGAAAGTTGAGTTAGTATGAGTATTGGTATGAGTTCAGAAATGCCCATCACAGAATGCCTACCAATTTTTACCATATTCTGTGTCTTCAGCTCTTTTTCCTATTTTGTGACATACTGTTGAAAATGTTCTTTTTTCCAGCAGGCCTGCTTAACTTCAGGGACTGGCTACCTCTGCAGATGACAGCTTGGGATAATCTTTTTTTCTTTGCCTAAAAGCATGATTTCTTAATGTCATTTGTGAGCTGTTTGATGTCAAGTGTGAATCCAGATTGGGAGTAAATATCTCAGTGTCTGTTCAGTGTGACACTCTTATAGATTCCAGATGAGAACTTGGTACACATGTGATGTTATCTCACAGATGACATGCATGTTGGCCATGCATGGCTGAGCTCTTTCTGCCTCCTAAAAAGATATTGGTGTCTGCTCAGTTCTTGTAGGCTGGCAACACATCTCCCTCTGCCTCTGTTCCTGCTGTTCCTCTGCATTTCTGCACTTGAAATTGTGGTGGTATACCCTCAAGACCCATTTCCATGCCCAGTTAACGTCCACTTGTGGTCATTTTTGATGCTCAGCTCCATCTCTTGCAAAATTCTTTTCATTGGGTGCAGAGCCAGTAATGGATTTTGATTTATATATTGATAGCAATTTTATGAGCATTGTAAGTGATCTTTGTAGTGGTGAAGATTTTCCATATGGAGTAGTAAGATTTTCTTGTGTGACTGCATTATCCAGCATGCCCAGCGTGCTCAGGATGAGCAACATTGGTATGAAAGAAGTTTTACCTTTCTGAAAAGAACACAGGTCCCTTAAAAGAAAAGTGGAGCTCTGTAAACTTGTTTAGCCAAAACTGAGGCTTGCTGAATTCATGAAGCACAAACACTGGGAAGAGAAGAAAAAACATCCTGTGTCACTAGGTTAGTTGCTGTGGGGTTCTGGGAAGAATGAACTGCAAGAAGGAGTCCAGCTCCTTCTTAGAGGAGTTATTTGGATGAATGCATAGGGATTGTTCCCAGGCAGGCTTTCCAGGCTGGAAATCAGCTGATCTACACAGGTATTGAGTTCCTCGTATGTTGTCCCATTGGGTTTTAAAATGCTTTCTGATTTTTACGCCCTCCACCCTGCCCTAGTTCACCCAAGCTCATTTACAGCGCAGTACTTTTTAAGGCATTTGTTGCTCATCGTTGTAATCAGGCCTAAGGGAGCAGAACTACAGAGTCTGGACAAGACTTTTCCTGCTGAAAGCAAGGTTGGTTATGAGCTAAATCTGAGTGGAAGAACTATGGGATTTTGCTGGAGAAAGGGAGATTGTGTGTATGAAGCACTTTAGGGAGTAGAGAAATGGAGCTGGGAATGTAACTTGTTTCTTTTTTTGTTATTAAGCAGTTAACTTTATTATAGATATAGGCAGAGAGAGGGAGCTCCCCACGTCCAGGAGCTATCTGAAGCAATGAAGATGCTCTTGTGTTAGATGAGATCTTGATACTGCAGTGCTTCAAGAAAAAGGTTACCTTTCTGTGTTAAAGCAGCAAGTGGATATCAGAAATGATCAGGTAACTTTTCTCCTTTTGTGCTTTTCTTCAGTGGAGATAATATCACCCACAGGACATTGCTACCTCTTCATTTCATTTCTGAAAGGAAAAAAAAAAAAAGAGGGCCAAATGGATCTGTTTTCATTCCAGCCAGCTCTCGAAGTTTGTAGAGACTTTCTTCTTTGTCACAAGAGGAAAGCATCGATTAGACCTGGTTTACTACAGTAAGTGATAAATTTGGCATGGAAATGAATTCACAGCATTGGAGTGAACAGGTTGGGCAGCACTCTGCCACTGGCACAGTGCACTATCAGAGCTGAGCTGCTTGTCTCAAGGCTGGAGAAAACAAACAGGGAAACACATGTCAAAGAGATAAATAGCTCTACTGCTCAGAGCTCTCTGTGGAGGCCATTCGTCTCCAAGATAAGGAAGAATGCACTCCAAAGCTGGAAAGATAAGGTGAGAGAACAAAACGAACGTGCAGTTGCTGTGGTCATCCCTGATGGAGATCCAAACATGCATGCTCCTCCTAGGGTTGTGCAGTGACAGTTGTGAACAGCCAATGTGAACTTGCACAATTCTGTTAAATATTTCAGCAGTAGAAGACATTTGTACCTTTACCACATGCAAGCAAATGGAATTCATGTCAGTTGTTTGCACAAGACTTGAATATTTCCTATGTCTGTTGTGGATCTATTTATTTCCTTTTTTGTGGTAAATGGGCTGCAGCCTGTGGTTTTGCAGGCACATTTGGGTGTGATTCCAAAATGGCAAACTTGTAAATTTGAGTTTGTAGTATTGGGAGACCTATACATCATATTTCTGTACTTCCAGGTTTTAGAGAAGTGAGTATACTATTTCCACAAATACTGCATTTGGAGACCTGACTTAGGTCACGTTTTAAATGAGTCCTGTGATGTTGGTTTGCATTTTATTAAATGCTTTCTCGTATTCAAAAGCCACAACATGATTCAGCACTGCCTTTGGAGGACGCTCGAGGACAAGAACCAAGCTGTGCACCTCTGGTGAGAAGCATGAGGTCGATGCAGGGAGCCAGCATGTACCTTAACAAGAGATGCAGGCAGGTGAATGCTGAGCAAGCAGCTTGCTCGGAGGTGGCAGCTCCTCACAGCATGAATTTTGTAGCCTTCAGCTGTGCTGCTCAGTCTGCGGTCAGCAGCGAGGTGAGTGGCAGCAGCCAGCGTCCTGCCTGCTATGGATGTGGGATGGGCTGGGCAGTGCAGCACATAATGAGATGTCATGGCATAAATCAGCTGTTTATCAGGGTGAGAATGAACTGCTGTGCCCCGAACCCTCCAGGCAGCGACCCGGCTGTGGCACCTTCCCACTGGGGCTGTTGCCTCGTTTTGTTTTGTATCTGCGCTTTTTGGCAATTACGCAGAAGCATCTCGTTTCCTACAGCGAATAAATTGGGATTCATGTTTTGCCTGGATGTAACTCCTCCTCCTCCAATACGCTGCATTGTCCATTGATTTGCCTAATTGCGCGTATTGCTGCAGCGTAAGGCGCCGCGTAGCAGCAGGAGGAGATGGCTCCATCTGTTCCACGAACTGGTGAGAGGCTCAGAGCAGAGGGGAGGAATTTCCATCCAGTGCAGGTGCTCTGGAAGGAGAATCCCACAGCCAGGTGCTGACAGCAGCTCTGTGCAGCTCCTCGTGTGCTTAATTACCCTGCAGTGAGGCTTCCCTGTTAAATTAGAGCAGGCAATTGAAGTCTTGAAACAGAGTGGGGAGAGTAACTGCGCTGAATCTATTTCCCTACCGAGATCTGCATTTCTCATTCAGCGAGATTCATGCCCCATTCAGCAGAATTTAAAAGCACTTACCTGGAATTAGATGATTAATTTGAAAATCGGAATGGAGAAGTGTAAAAGCAGACAAGGTCAGAACCTCAAAGTCTGGGAAACCACTCTGGTGATGTTCCACACAACAGATGCAGCGCTGCCCTGCGGATTTAAGAGGATGCTGCCTGAACGCAGGCTGAGCTCTCCTTGCTGTCTGTTTGCTGCTCTGGACATGCAGATTAACACCTCTGTGGCTGCTTTCCCTTCTCACCCTCGGGACCACAGGTGGATCAATGGCAGCAGTAGGATAGTGGCACCTGCTGACTGCTGCCAACAGCTGGAAATTCATTGCATCCTCTGGGTCAGCCTGGCTGGGGGTACTGAGTACCAAGAGACACGTGGTGCACTGAGGAATGATGCTCAGGGAATGACGTGGTGGGAACGATGTGCTTGGAAGGGCATGGCTGCCAAGGGTCAAGTCCTGGTGTGGGTCCTTCCCTGCCTCAATGCTGCTGCACTCAGAGCAGTGCTGTGCAGCTCTGCGTGCTTCATGCAGGCTGCCTTGCATCCACGTGGTGCATTCTAACTTGGCTGTAACAGGGAGATTGCTCTGGAGGATTTAGCCCTGTAATTAATTTAGGAATTAAGTTGTCTGAAATAGTCATGTAACAGAGCACAAGGCAGTGTGGGCTTGGGGCCCATCCTTCTGTCACTGCTGTCCCTTGCCTGGCTGACTGCTCTGCCTGCAGCTGTGGCATAGGAGTGGGCAGAAAGTGATGGAGATCTGTCAGTCACAGCCACTGAGGGTCAGGAGGTGGGCTGAGGGTGAGTGGAACAGTGTTGTCTGGCAGCTGAGTGAAGTCTTTATTTCAGAAGACAGCAGTGCTAATGTGGTTATGCCATAAGGCTATGCTCCTTTGGGATTTGAGTTGTGAATAATTACCCTGATACGTGTTTCTTGAAGTTGTTTTATATTGCCAAAATCAGCTTGTGGAGCCTTAATGCCATGCTCTTAATGACACTAATGAAAAGTCCTGGATTGAGCTTTTCCCACTAACTGTAAAGCTGGTTGGGCACCAGCGGACATATGAACTGTGCAGGTTGCAGAGGGAGCATGCATGAGCGAATCAATTTGTTTTCCAAGCAGCTAAAAACAAAAGGCTGAGGAGCTCCTGCTGCAAGGTGATAACCCTGGGCACTGCTCAGCTCATGGCCACGCTGACTGCTGTGTGCTGCTCACCCCTCACAGGGGAGCACTGTGCTTGGAGCTGAGGTGAGCTGCCATGGCACAACCCAACCCACCTTTAGCAGGGGCTCCTGGCCAGTGAACTCAGCCAGTGGGAGCACTTGGGCAGTTGACTGTTAATAATTGGGGTTGGGTGCATTCTTTCTATTCCCTTTGCCTTGTTAACACTCCAACTTGCACCTTAAATCCAAGGAAGCAGACCAAGTTCCGAACCAGTCCTTTAAATGAGTTGGGATTTCACAGTGTTGAGAGGATACCTTTGCTGATATGGTGAAGCCTGTTTGCATGCCTATGTTGTAAGGATGGGAACACCAGAGGTGCTGCAGTGCAGGTGCAGTAGTGATGCTGTGGGTACCTCTGCTGTCATCACCATGATATAAACGTTTGGATATTTTATAGATCAGGGAGAGCAAGCTGAGTGACTGACAGCCATGGGAAGACAGAAGTACCTGCTGACATTCAATGCTGGAAATGTGGTTTGAGTGCTGAACTGACCGCTGCAATTACAAGCCATGTGGTGAGCAGACGTGAACTCAGGGGAGATGTTACACTGCTGTAATGTGTGAGGCAAGGCAGAAGCAGGTGCACAGAACACAGGGGATGTGTTTAATCCACCCTGAAAACACAACAGGCACGCGCTGTTGTGCTGAGTGGTGGCTGTTGTGTGCTTGGCTCCAGGCCCTGCAGCGCAGAGGATGCTTTTTGGTGCTGTGAGCTGGGGGAGAGCTGCCTGCAGGGATGTGGGCACTGTGCTTGGGGTGGCTGTGTGGGCTGCTGGTATCACAGTTTTGACAGAGCAAGAAACTGAGGACACCGTGAAGGTGGGAGTGGTTCTCCTGTTCACATCATTTGCTGTTGGGGTTGCGTATTGCTTCAGAGAGAACGTAATAAATAAAATACAAAACTGCCTACGTGCAGTGCTCAATGAGGAGCTCATGGAAGCATTTTGCAGCTCACCAGCCTGCTCCTGCACTCCACCCTAATCCCTAGCAGCCCTGGCAGTTTGCTGCCTGTGATGGGTGTGTGGGTGTCCCTGGCTGAAAGGTGAACTGGAAAACAGAGTTTCAGTCTGTTTAAACCTGGTGGTGCTCGCTGCGAGTTCTGGTTCTCTTTTTCTGTTGCGTTTCCCCATTGCTACAACAATTAATTAAGAACGGTTCTGCTGAAGCCTGTTGATTAATTTGGCACTTGGAAGCTTAATGAGGTGTAAACCCTCAGCCTGCTGCTGACGTGGTGATTTATATCAATTGGTGTGATTAGCACTGGTCCTCCATCATCGCTGCGTTCCTCCCTGCGATCCGTCACAGCCCCAATGGGGAACCTCGACGCCGCGTTTCTGTTCTGTGGTGCTGCTGACACGGAAAGTACAACTGGTGGCGTGCCTCGAGAACAGCAACGCCCAAATTGCTCCAGAGATGAGTGAGAGGCGGCCCTGCTGGGTGTGCAGCCACCTGGCTGGGCACTGGGAGGGTTTCTTTCGAGAGACAGCAAGCACCTGGCTGGCTCCCGTTGCTGCAGACTGTTGGCAGCCCGTGATGCGTGGCTGTGAAATCCCTGTGGGTTGCTGTGCTTGCTGTGTTGTGATGGTTCGTTAGCAATGTCTGTTGCTGCAACACCAACCCAGGGGTGCACGAGCTGCCTGTGGTCTCTTCTCCCTTCTATCATAGAATGGTTTGGGTTGGAAGGGACCTTTAAGGTCATCTAGTTCCAGCTCCATGCTATAAGCAGGGATGCCTCCCACTAGATCTGGTTGCTCAGGGCTCTGTCCAGCCTGGCTTTGAATGCTTCCAGGGAGGAGGGGAACATCCTCAGCCTCCCTGGGCAACCTGTTCCTTTGTCTCACTACCTTCACAGTAAAGAATTCCTTCTGACAATCTTGTGCAGGGGTTGAGTGAGGGCAGTGAGTTCTCTGCTCCCTGGTGATGCTGTTGGTGATGCCGGCATCCTGCTATAACTCCATGTTCTAAGAGAAATGATTCAGAGCTTTGGAGCACCTTTGCTGAGGTACTGTGTGAAATAGAGGTGCTCTCACTGGTGTGAAGCATAAACCCACAGCTCCATCTCTGCTGCTCAGATATGGTGGTGTTATTGGATAGATGTTCGTATGCACGATGCTGGTGCACAGCCCCAGTTGTGCCCTGGCTGTAGCTGGAGCAGCACGAGGGTGACAGGCATGCCTGCATCAATCCCATTCATGTGGTTCAAATCAGCTTGAGTTCATACAGCATAGAATGGTACCACTGCATTTTTGGGGGCCTGATTGCTGCGGGAGGGGAAAAAAACAAACCTGAAACCAGAAACATCAGAAATTAACCTATACCAAAGTAAACTGACCTTAAAGTGGAATAAACAGGTCAAATGGATAAACGAATAAATCTAAAAGCCAGGTACAGACCTTTCCTATATTCACAGAACCAGAAGGCAGCTTTGCAGTTGATTCTTACAGCAAAGAACACGTGTGCTATGTTCTCTTATTCAGTGTTACGCTTTTAAGTTGAGCAGTGAGGCATGGACAGCCCCATTTCTGCACCGTGACAGTTGTGTAAACCGATTGTAACAGCCTTTCTACTTCCAGAGCAAAGAGTCCTTCGAGTAAATGAGTGTTTGACCCGTAGCCACTGGGAGCAGCATTCTCTCTGGGGCCCATCAAAGCCCTCTGTGGAGAAATATAATTTATTTTAATGATATTTAAACTAATGAGCTTGGCTAATAGATATTTTTGAAGCCCTTTATGGGGGTTCAGCAATGGGACAACATGCCACTGGGCACAAATGCTCATTTACCCAGCGTGATACCAGAGAGCGGCTGGCCTATTAGTAAAGTATTTGGTTTGAGTTTTGTTTTTTTTTTAAAGAATCCATTTCCATAAATTACCAGTAAGAAATAAATCAAGCAGCTGCATGTGGGGATGCTTGGAGTGCACAAAGCTGGGGTGCCCCCAGACCTGTGCTGCTGCTCTGCCCCCCATCTGGCTGTGTGCTGCACTGCAGAGCTGCTGCCCACATGCTCTGTGTGTCTGTTGGTGCAAGTGCTGGGCAGGGCAGGAGTTTTTGGCACCAGTGCATTCATGGCCAGCTCAAACTGTTCATATTCCCAGTGCTTGCAGGGCCGGGGAGGGGAAACTCTTGTAATAACATCATTGCACTGAGGAACAGGGAAGGAGGCAGAGCTTAGAAAAGCCATTTGCCTGCCCGTAGGCAGGATTATCCACATCAAACATCACCAGCAGCTGCTTGTTTTGCCCATCCTCGTGTGCTGCCACTGCTGCAGATCCCACAGCATCTCATTGCCATGAGTTTCATTATTGCATGGACGTGTCAACACACACTTGGCAGCAAGTATGGCCAGATCTCTTCTCCCCTTCAGCAGCAGTGAGGTGAGGCTCCTTTACACTGCAGCACACGGGGCTGCTCTGCGGGCACAGCCTGCTGGTACCAGCAGCCCAGCTGCACAGTGAGCAGATGAAGGATTATGGTGATCAATTTGGTGAGAAAGGAGATTTTTCTCTGTCTGTCCACCCTCAAGGCTCTATTTCCTCATAAACCATTCCCAGAGACATCAAGAAAATTGAAGCTGTTCAGAAATGGAAAAGATAGTTAGCCCAAAATGAATGAATATCCAATACACCAGCTGACTTTCATGAAACATAATGGGAGCAGCCAGCTGAACCGATGGCTTTCCTGCAGCATGCTGATTTTTTTTTTAAAGCAGAGAAATGCTTTTGTAGCATGGTGCTTGTAGCAGCGATGCTCAGCCCCACACTGCACTGCCCAGTGAAGGTCCAGATGATGTGCTGGATGTGGGCTGGCATCCAGCACTGAGCCTTGGCCCTGCTGCGTGTCCTGGCCCTGCTGTTTGTGCTCGTTAGCAGAGCCTGCGGGTGGAGGACTGGTGCTGGCCAGCCTTGGCTGCTGCAATTGCCTAATGCAGCATCCAGGCTCCCAAGCCCTGGGGCTTTCAGTTCATTTAGTAACCTAATGTAATGCATTTTGATTTTATTTTTTTTTTTTAATTTAAGGGAACAGCAAAAGATGAAGAGAAGACATTTTAAAGGGTGTCTCTGAAGCTGTCACACCCCATGTTCACATGTCCTTGGGTCCATCAGTACTGCAGCTGGACTTCTGTTGGAGCTGCAGGGCAGCCCTCAGCTCTTCCTCACCCAGTGCAGCCAGGGATGCTCCAGAGCCCTGGGATAAAGGGCTGAATTTGTTTTGGTTTTGCCTAAAGGTGCCTTTCTACCAGAAGAGCTTCCCCTGACCTGTGTCCACTGGAGTCCAGGCTGTGATGGGGAGGACAGAAAGCTGCACCCCAAACTAATTGGAGTCCTCACAGGTAGAGCCTGGCCCAGGCACACTGCAGTTTGAGCCCAGCACTCCTCCTGCCAGCTGTCCTAGAAGGTACCACTTAGTGTCACACAGGTCTCAGAACTTCTTGCTGTTGTTGTTTCCTCTAGTTTGATTCAAGAATGTTGCTGGGTGTGAGAAAACAGGAAGCAGTGCCAATAGCAGCATTTTTTTCCTTTGAACTCCCTTTATTCTGCCTCTCCTCCTGTTACATTTACACATCCTATAAAGAACCTCCTGATGTTTCCAAATGCTTTTGCTAAAAAAAAAAAAAAGTGTTTTCTTATTTTTTCAAGTCCAGTCTAATTTTCTTCATTATCCTGTAGACAGCCTTCAGAATAATGATTAGGTTTCAACCAGCATCACTGCATGCGCTAATCAACCAGGAGAGCAGAGCACAAAGCCAGCAGGAGCTGGGAGGGTGATGACCACTGCCCTGCATCCCCCCCATCAGACTAAGGATGCTGGATCTGAGGTTGTGGCTTAAAGAACTGCTTGGAAAAAGTTTGACTCCAGGGGACACAGCAAAACCACTGAAAAACCACCCAGCGAGTGCCATTAGCACAGCACTTAATGATGGCAGATGAGGCTTTCTGGAAGCTTAATGAACCAGGAGGTGAGACCACTCCCACCAGCCTTGCAGCCTAACGAAGGATTTATCTCTGCCTCTTCTTATCTCACTGAATGATGAAAGCTGTGTTCACCGCCATCTATCTTCAGCTTTCTGTAGCCAGGCACTGACTGCAGCCCCAGCAGGGGAGGGGGGGTCGGGGCTGGGGTTGTCTTTCTGGATGTCACTGCTGCAGCTTCTGCTGAGGTGTGGTGCCAACCTGTCCACTGGCACCAGTGTGCCTGATACTCTGCTTTGGCAACGCACCTGATTTTTAGTGGAAGTTGGAGGTTTGGTGCTAGGATATTCCTTACCAAACATCTGAGCTGCTTGCCACCTCTGCTCACCCACCTTGGCACAGGTGTAAGACATCGGTTTCTGGATATAGCTAAAGATTTTGGGGAAAGTGACACCAACTAAACCCCCTGCTTCTGGGATAGCTATAAATACATTGTTGTGTTATTGGGGATGGTGCATTTTGCAGGAGCTGAGCAAAGGAGGAATTTTGAACCAGCCTGGTGGCAGCTTGGCAGGTCATTTTCTATTCTACGTGTGTGAGCCATGAAGGGCATTAGCTAAATAAGAGATGATTTAGTGGTGATGGCACTATTGGGCCACAGATCCCACAGCTGCTAAATTTCAATATAAACTCCATAACTCTGGATGCAGAAAGAACTGAACGCGCACAAGAGACTGTTTCTGAATATATTTTCCCCCTCTCTCTCCAATAAAAGGCACAAATAATAGCGTATTTTTCAAAGTGCAAAGCATTTTACATTGCAAATAGTTACATTAAATTTACATTTCACGGGTGAGTGGCTGTAGCTGCTGCTTGCCACATCCTCACCAGTGATGTGGCAGCAGTTGCAGATGATCTCCCACCCCACTGGGCTCAGTGTGCCTGGGTTTCCTGGGCCAGAGGCTGATAGCAGAGTCCTGCCACACCAGCAATCCTCCAGGATCTGGGTGCTTCCTCCATAAAGATTAATGCACTCGCTGTGCCTGTTTTCTCCAGAGATAATCAATGTGATGCAAACACTCTGTTGACAGTTATGGCCACTATGGAGAACTCATTTTCAGCCTTTCGGATTGGGTCGGTAGAACCATTCTAATAAACTCCATTGGGAGCTCGCAGGTTGGAGTCGTTCTGGCAACCTGATGGTCTTCCCCTCTGGTGTCAGAAAGTGCTGATGAAGGCAGAAGGGCTGTAGGGGCAGGGAGCAGCTGGCATGTCACAGGACAGGTGGTGCTGGGAGCTCAGTGCCCCTTTGCTGCCTCTCACTGTGATAAGAGCATTTTTTTCCTTTCTCTTATCTGCAACAAGCTTGATGACATTTCTGGTCAGTCCCTATCGTGACCTTTCCACTCAGCACATTGGTTTATGCCTTGTCTCAAGGTTCATTGTTTGCTATGTGTATCTGTGTTGGTTTTGGCACCTGCCAGCACAGGGAATGCATGTGAGTCACTCTTTACCTGGTGGGGGTGATTCCTCATTAGTCATCGTGCTGCCATTTTCCCTTCTGGCAGCCTTGAAGTCCTGCCCTGTGTGGGGCTGGACTGAGCCAGAGTGGGCATCTCCTCCGTAGGACGCTGAGGTGACACAAGTGGCAGTGCTGGGGCTCTATCTCTGGATGTGCAGCTGTGCCCACACCTCTGTTGCATTCCTAAGCCTGGGATAAGCATTATTCCTTGTAAGATTCATCCTGCTATGGCTTCATGGCTTGAAAAGCCATGAAGGTTTGCCAGGCCATGCAGCAGCAGTGACTTTGCAAGTGCAAAGATGTAGCTGCAGCCCCGTGCACGGCTGCCTTTTGCTTTTTGCCCTTTGGCGTTTACTGGCAGGCTGCCCCATCCCCGTGAGCAGCAGCGCAGTGACACGGAGCCATGCGCATGGCATGCAGCCACGCACTGCAACACAGAGCTGTGCACCGTGTGTGCTGCAGGGCTGTGTGTCACGGCATGGATCTGTGCATCGCAGCACGGGGCTGTGCCACATCGCAGGGCCTGACTCCTGCCCTCAGGATGTTACTTTCCAGAATGGTGCCTCTCTGAGAGTCTCAAGTAGCTCCTTAATAAACTAGTCCAACACATAAAGCGTTGCACTGTGGGCAATTTCCTGGCAAGCCAGCAGGTCCCCTAATAAATGCCCCAGCGTTGCTTAGGCTGCCCTGTGCGTACATCAGTGGGCAGAGAGCCCCAGGCAGGGCTGGGAGCCCCGGGCCCCCACTGCTGTGCCTGCAGGCTGCCTGCTTCCAGCTGCACTCCTCACAGAACCTCTTTGTACCCGTGGAGCCTTTTGCCTACAGGGCTGCTGCTGGTTCCCAGCCTGAGATCCGAGCTGGGCTGGGTCTTGGACAGAGATGGAGAAAGCCTCCTGCTGCTGCAGCCCAGCGCTACGGCCACCTCCACCCGCTCAGCTCCCCGGGGAAGAGTACAGGGCTGGGGGCAGAACAGGGCCCTGCAGCCCGCACACCCCCACATCGGAGCTGGCCCCTTCATTGCACTGCTCCCACAAGAGGAGCAAAGGCCACAGTCCACGCAGGGCCTGGGGCAAAGTCTGCTGCAGCCTCAAGCTCTCTGCTGAGTCAGTGCACTTTGCACCCACAACCATCAGGGAGGATCCGTGCCCCACATTGGACACTTTTCCATCCACAGCTGTTTTTTAAAATGGGCACTTTGGGTAGGGCTGATGCCAACGCATGGGATCGCTATTTGTGTTTCTAAAGGAGATCTGCTCACAGGACCTTATTTGTGAAGCAGGCTGGCGCTGCCCAAGAAGCTTGAGCTTGGCATGGTTTTGGTGTAGTTGCATTGCCTGAGCCAAGTGAGAGCATCGTGCTCTCTCAGCAGCCTGAGCACGGCTGTGAGGATTTCCTTCCCCTGCAGCTCTTGTTAATGAAGATTGGCTTAGCAGGGGGCGGCTCTTCGGGATTTGGCACTTCCTATGCTACATGCACAAGGAGGTACAATCTGCTGGCCGACCTTCCCCCAGAAACGCCCTCAAGCCACAGCTTAATTCATCCCAGCTGGGCACTGCATGCACATCTCAGCCTCGTCGTTTCTCAGCCAGGTCGTGCCTCAGCTCCATCGTGTCTCAGCTCCATCATGTCTCAGCCTTGCTGTGTCTCAGCCCCTCCATGCTGGCAGGACTGGCTCCTGGGCTCTGCTCTCTGCACAGAAGGAGCACAGTACCCGCTCCACCCCTCCACCAAATCCTATCTTTCAGCATGAGCTGTGGATGTGACACCAGCCAGGCTTTTAGTCAGTATTCTGGCAAGACCTGTACGCAGATCTGTTGCTTTAAATGTCTATTTTCCCTTTCCAGACCCAAAAATCAGTTTCTTTGCTCTGCCCATCCCAGAGCTGCTCACTAGAAACAGCTTCTCACACTGAAGGCTTTGTTGGGTGCTCCACCTCAGGCAGAAATCAACTGCTTTTCTGTCTGGAGACAGAAGGCAGCCAGTTAGCCGCACTTCCTTATTTTTGTTTAAGTGGCCATCACATCCTAATTACAGTTTCTCTTTTTTTAACTACTGCAGTCAATTTACAGCCTAATTACCCTTACCTTGTTTGTTTAATGAAGCTGATATAATGATTCCTGTGATCTTCATGAGACGTTACGCTGGGATTTTATTTTTCACTTTATAAACTGTGATTTTACATTAATGTTTCATAACCTCAGGTTTCTAATCATAAAGTCATAAGGAGTTTAATTGATTTGAAACTAGCCATGCCCTGAAGTGTGTACATGTCAGATTGATTCAAATTGATCCAATGTGCTTAAATAAAGCTCGTGCCAACAGCGTGCAGCACCTTATGCTACCACATACTTGCCCAAAGGCCTCTGGAAGCTTAATTATGCTGCCATCTCGGTACCATCAATTATTGACTAGGAGATATTTTCTGGTGTGTTTGTTGTAGGTTGCAAGTTTGTTGTGCCCTGGGACTGCAGTGCAGGTGCAGCACAGAGCATCAGCACCAGCAGAGCCATTTGGCGCCACTAACAGAGGCAGAAGTCCCTGCATGCAGGCAGCCCTCTGCTCTCACAGTGTGGATCGCCGCCCTCCACACAGCCTTACCAGTAAGATATGAAGCTCTGTGAGCAGCGTGCATCGCTCTCAGGAGAATATTTTTTATCAATTGGCCCATAAAAGTTCACCAAGGAGTTATGCCAGCACCGATGTATCTCCAACATCCCTCCACCGATTATGGCAACTCTTTGGTGTCAATGAAACTGAATTTTAATTTGTTTGCTCTCACACACAGTTTTGTTTTCTGGGTGTATGTATGGAGCTTACAGAGGACACTGTGTGTCCTGGGGTTCTGGTGATGTGCGTCGCTCCGCAGCCGCGTGGTGTGATGGCAGAGCCTGGTGGGGTCAGGCATGAGGACAGGGTGTGGGCAGCAGGATTTATCTGTGTGCTGTGGGGCAGGAGGTCCTTATCTCCGCAGCAAGCTGATGGAGCACAGCTCTTTCAATCTCGATAAGCATGCGGGCAGCGTGCATAATTCTTGCAGGGGTTTCCTTCCAGCCTAAACATAGACTCTGCAATTTTATGCTCTGGGAAGATAAAAGGTAATGAGACTCCGTACATTTCCTGCCCTTGTCTCTTTACCAACCTTTCAATTGCTTCCAAAATGCCCTCTTGTAACCTCTCCATTAGGAAGAGATTGGAGGGCTGCGTGCTGCTCTTATTGCAGGCAGCGCCCATGGAGACAGCCCTGCAGAGCCGCCGTGGGGTCAGCCCTGATCAGCCCTGGGGAGCAGCTCGGGCAGCTCCGGCACCCCAAGCCATGGCAGGAGGCTGTGGCAGCTCTCACATCTGCACCCACGGAGAGGCATTACAGAAACAGGAGTATGTTGGAAGTGCTCGAGTTCCTGAGGTCACACTCTACCATTTTATCATTTAAAGGCAATGTGTGCTGCTTTTTGAAACCTGCTGAAGTCCAGCCACACTGGTGCTCTCCTCAATGCACAGAAAAGAGCAACTTCTGTTCTTCGTTAAATAGAGATGCTGTCGGCTTTTATTTTTGTGCTTCAAAGTTGCTCCCATCCATTTTAATCTTCCTGCTTTGAGCTGCCAGCACTGCATGGCACATCCCATCCACCTTTCATTCTGCTCTAGCTTTGCTCTAGCATGGTGATGCTCACCTCCCAGCACTTATACCACTTCTAGACCAGAATGCTGTAACTCCTATCCCATGTTTCTTTAAAAAAACTAAGTGAAGGTGAAAGAAAGGCCGAGATGCAACCTCTTTTCCATGCCTTGTGTTCCTTCTGCATGCACAGCAATCAGCAGAGGACCATGCCCTCCTCACTGCCGCAGGAGCCAGGCTCTGGGCACAGCTCTGAGTGCATCCACCTCCCTGCCTGCTCTCATGCTGTGGATGCTCGGAGCATTCCCACACCTGGGGATCCCACTGCTGGTGGCTCTGGGCCATGTCAGTGCTCCGTGTCTGCCTCGGGCCAGCCTGCCCCTTTCTGCATCAGCCTGCTCCTCTTAAGGCATTGCAATGCAGTGAGCCCACGTGCCGGCACATCACCAAATGACCATTGATTTCCCAGCAGGGAGTCTGAGCTGCAGGCAGAGCGCTGCTCTTCAGCCCGGCTGCGTGCTGCGAGAAGTCAGTGAGGTATAATCTCAAGACCCGACGTTCCCAGCTGATCTCACAAAGTGCAGCAGCGGGCAGCGGTACGGTGTGTGTTTGATGACAAGAGAGCACCTCAGGCTCTTTGCCAGCACAGCAGCATGCCAGCTTGCTTCTATATGGGTCCGTGCCAGCATCCTCCTGTCCAGCCAGAGCATGGAGCCTGCAGCACATGGCCGTGTTGAGCTGCGGAGGTTGGAGCCCCATGAGCTGCTCAGCACCAGCCCCTGCTCTGCTCCAGTGGCTGCTCTGTGCCTCATTTTGTGACACAAGAGTGGATCTGAGATGGGTAAAGGCTTTGCTTGGCTAATTCAGCTCGCAGCAGGGGGAAGGACATGGGTGTGCTCCCGGAGACCACCTTCAGACCTCACAAACCACACTCCATAGCTGGCATCTCCTCGGGCAGCGAGCAGAGCCCGTGCAAGCAGGGAGGTGTGCGGCTGCGATGCAGGGATGTGTTTGTGAATGCAAAGCAGCCACTCAGCGAGCCACCAGGGCTGGAGGCTAACTGCTGCTAAATGGAGCAGCTGTTGGCTTCTGTTTTCCTCCAGCAGCTTATCAGAGATCATCTCTTCAATCACAGGCACTTAAAAAATCTTTGACAATCAATTCATATTCTACTCTGTGCTGGGGAGAGAAAAAGCGCTAATAAAAGACCTCCTGTGATTGCTTCCCTAATTTCTTCTGTATGAGATAAGTTTAGGCCCCAGTTCATAAAGTACAACTTGCAGGACATTAAGTTGTTGTTTTATTCAGAAAAATGCTGCCAGCCCATAAAGAATTCAATTTTGTGATTCATTAAACCTTTATTCCGCGTCTCTATATCGCACCCTTTGAATGCATAATCCCAGACAGTCGATTGGTAGAAAGATAATCCTATTTTTAGCTTGGAAAAACATCCATCCAGCAGCAGAGTGAGGCAGCGATACGAGAGCCAGAGCTCAGTGTTGCTTCAGGAGAGACTGTGCTGTGAAACAGGTGAGATAGGGACTGCTGATTCACCCCAGCGCTGCACTGACCCCAGCACACCCAGCATCTCTGTGTGCCCCCCTCTGCCTGCTGTCTGCTGGCACAGAGCTGCTGTGCCTCCTGATGGATGGTGGGCATAAAACCCTCCTGCTGAGCCAGGCAGGTTTTATGGCTCTGTAACTCATCCCCAGGGCCCTGCGGCCCCACGGCAGTGATGGATGGCTCCAAGGCCACCATGTGTCCCCAGAGGGACGGAAGAGCCCGAGGAATCTTCTGGGTGTAAGGAGTGCAAATTCCATGCTCCAGTTTCTTCTTTGGAGTGTGAAGAGTGCTTTTGGGGGATACTTTGGCTTCAGATATGCAACTCCCCAGGAGAAGCCTTGAAGTACTGCAGTCCGGCTACAGCCCGACCCCCAGCTTTGGGGGTGTAGGGATTTCTGGCACAGAGCTGGAGACCTCTCCTTTCCCAGCTTCTGAGTCGATGTGAGGAAAGCCCTCTCTTTGCTAACACTCCTGTTCTGTCACTTTTACTGTTTTAATCACAATACTAACGATCCAACCCTTACATTTCCCAGCCCATCTGGAGACAGTGAGCAGAAGGATACCCCTTTCCTGGCCATGTGTTCCATCTCTCCAGTGGGTCTCTAAGAGGAATTGGGCTCAGGGTTGTGCCTCTCCCCAGCACCCATCAGAGCCGGGGCTGCACCAGCTGGAACAGGGGACACATGAGGAGCACATGGGCACCCACTGCCGTCTCAGATCCCGCTCAGGTCCTGCAGCCATCACTGCACTGCCTGACCTTTCTCTGCCTGGGGACAGAGAGCGATAACTCAGAGCTGCGTTGCCACCAGCGCCTTCGTTGGTCTCATCTCATGAACGAAGATAAAGGTCGATTCAGAGCTGAGTTCAACCAATATGTTCTCCATATGGACAAGAAATGTTGCCTTTGTGTTACCCATGTGCTTTTTTTTTTTTTTCTTTTTTTCTTTTTTTTTTGCCATGGGGTTTTAAACTTCAATGTAGCCAAGCACCAGTCATTAAAAAATAGCTCCGGCTACGAGAAGAAGTTGTGGTATTTATAGGCAGTTAAAAGAAATCACTGCTTCCCATTTAATGCTCCGTCTCAGCAAATCACTTCAGTACACAGCTAAATTGCAGCACATGATGGATCCTCCCCATGCTCGGCAGCATGTGCGCTCCCTTTGATATCAGTGGGACCTGAGCATGTTCTGAAGATGGGCAGAGCCGTATTTATTGGCTTCAAATGGGTGCTCAGTGCTGGGCTGCATCAAGGCCATTTTATTAGCGCAAAATTCGGAGATCTTACATCAAAGCCGATACTATTTATACAGAGTCACATGCTGCTTCTGATGATGAGACAACTGTGGGAAGCGATCAAAGGTTTGAGGGTGAGGTCCCAGCACTACAGGCAGATGGAGAGGCCCGGAGCTGTGTCCTGCACCCAGCCCTGCTTATCGCTTATCAGCTGCCAATATTGACACGAGTCCCAGACACCCGGCTCGAGGGCACCCTTGTTTAAACAGTGGTGTTAAAAAGGTGCTCAGGTGTCTGCTGTCCTTCCAGCGCCAGATGCCAAAAATAAATAAATAAAAGGAAAGAAGAAGTAGCCAGATCCCATGATGTTTTGATTTTTGCAGGGCTGGTTTTGCTCCACCAGCCTGCTGTCTCAGATCTTGCAGTCGTTTGTGTTTGATGTGGTGAGGGCTGGGGGCTGTCTGAGTGGGCAGAGTGCAGGCAAATCCCACAGAACCCCACCTGGGGTTCTGCTATGAGACCCTCATTTTTCTCTGCCCAAGGACATGGGCACTGCAGCCAGGGCTGGGAACATCCTTTGGTCTCTCTGGAAGGGACCCTTCACTCAGCCCTTTGCTAGGGCTGTGAGTGAAGTCCCCTGGAAATGCGTTGTCCACAGCCGTGCTGCCTGCAGCAGGAGCAGGGTTTCTCTTTTCACCTGGGCTCTGAGCAGGGACCGCAGCCTGGGGAGCACAAGGCTTTGGTGTGTGGGCTTCCAACAGCTTTCAGATCTGCTTTAGCTTTACCTGTGTTGAACCAGGAAATAAATAATGTACATGGGAAGCACAGAAATGTGTTGTGGTACCAAAACCCTGGAGATGGCTGAATAATAAATAAAAGCCTCTCCTTTTGTCATGGCCATGTCCTTGCTCCAGACCCTGTAGCCGCATTCCTAACACTTGGGCTGTGCAGATAAACGTGTTCACTGCTTGACATGAACTGCCCTGAGCAGCAGTGCTGGGCCTCCGTTGGGCATAGCGGTGTCAAGATGGAGACGTGGGGATGGTAGCACTGTCCTGCACAGCATGACCGGTTGGTGTCCATAAGAACAGCCAAAATCCACGTCCCCACTGTTGGCAGAGAGAATCGATGGGCCGGGTTTTCTGCGGGGGGCAGAGGGCATCGATCCTGTCTCTCTGAGTGCTGCCAGGTGCCTGAGGCTGCTCCAGCTACACAGGTGTCAGGCTGAGTGGCACCACCAGGGTCACTGAGTGCTGCTGGAAGTGCACGGTGAGCTCATGGCTAGGACGGACCAGAAGTTGTGCTGCACACTTGTGAAACCTGGCATGGCGTGCTGAGAAGCCCAGCCTGCAGCACGGTGCACTCAGTGGGTGCACACAGTGCACTCACCTCCATGAGCAGCAGTGGTGCAGGAGGAGCACGATGCATTCCTCTGACACGGCCGGCAGTGCCCCTGAGACACGCTGCGGGGGAGGTTTAATGCCTCTACTGAGATACAGCAGAGCCTCCCCATAGGAAGTGAGGAGCATTTATCAGGCACCTGAAGCGCAAGCCTCGGCAGGGCTGATGGGAACCAGCTGCACATGTTTGTGCTCGTGCTTTTGCCCAAGGAGCGGGGTCTGGTTTCCTCTGCAGCTATGAGTGCTGTGCAGGCTGTGGAGGAACGCGCCTGGATGGGGCTGTGGGGCTCTGGGCTGTGTCACCAGTGCTTGCAATGAGCAGTGCCAGAGTGTCAATAAATGGGTGAAGAGAGCTCAGCGCTGGCTGGTCCTGAGCCACCACAAGCAGGGAGCATCCATCAGTCTGGGCAGGAAGGGAAATCCCAAAACAGCAGGGAATGTTCACTGCAGCAGCCAGGATGCTTGTGTTCACTGTGCCTTGCTTGCCCCCTCTCATGCACAAAAAGCCCTAATTCTATGTCATGCAGCACTGGGGAGCCTATGGTGTCCCTGTGCATTAGGAAGCATCGCTACATGATGCCCACATCCCATCGTGCAGCATGGCCTGCAGGTATCGTGCAGCGGTGTGGCAGTGAGCAGGGATGCACAGCCTCAGGGAGAAGCCCCTTACAGCTGCAGCTGGCTGCGTGCCTTTAAAACATAGAGAGACACAGTCGAGCTCGAGATGCCGTTTAAAATCCCGTGCACACGCTATTGCCATTCACCAAAAGGTATTTTGACAGGGCTCTGTGATGCACTAATTAGAAACAGTCACTTAAAATCCACATCTGAAACACATTGCGGGATTGAGGTTCAAGGAGTGCAGGTTTGCTACAGACACCAGATTCCTAAAGAACAATTTCCCACACCTAAATAATGATGTTTTCCATCATGTTACATCCATTAGCTGAAGCTTGGCAGTTGCATCCATCATAATATGCTATTTCAGGGAAATAAATGAGTGTATTTTTCTCTCTGAGAACCAAGGCACAAATATCCAGCTGCTGAAATATTGAGCAGGTTTATAGAGACAGACCCAGCACAGCTTCTGGCTCTGGTGCCTTCGCTCAGACACGGACAGATGGAACAGACCAGTTTGCTCTCTTTACCCCAGGTAAGGATTTCCGAGGATGTACCACAGGATATCTGGAGATCCCAACTATCCACATGGCAAATCCAAAGGAAGGTTTGAACGTCAGCTATGGAGCAATCTCTGCTGAGAGCAGCGCATTGCTGAGCCCCAGGGCCGCAGGGTGGGATGGGAGCAGCGTGGGGCTGATGTGGGGCGGCTGCAGGGGAATGATGCTCCAGGCAGCACTGCTCCCATTGATTGCCAAAGCAATAAAATGGGCCTTTAGCGAAGCATTGCAAAGTTGCATAAAGCACATTTGATGGATTACACCTATCACAACTTTTAGTGCGAGAAACAGGTACAATTAGCAGGCTGCGTGCAGGATCTTCTCTGCAATTTTTTCCTTGACATCATCAGTAATTACCTGCAATAAACACGCCGCTGCTGAGGGCAGCTTGTCAATCACATGGCAGCGCACACCCGGAGTACCATAAATCCTCCACCATAAACTGCTGCCAGAGAGAGCGCTGCCAGAAGGTGCCCTCTGCCCCTGGGGCACCGCAGGGCTGTGTGCTGAGCACCCGTCCCGCTGCCACCCCTCAGTGCCTCCTGCCAGCCTGGCAGCGCTCCGCCGGAGCGATCCGGGGTTATTAAGCAAATGTGATTAATGAATTAAAGGACCTCTGGCACGCTGGAGTGAGGCTCACCGGGCGCCGGGAGGATTCACCGCCAGCACTGCAGGAGCCGTGCTGGGTTTCTGCGGTAATGTGATTAACGCTGAGCCCATTCCCGAGCATCTCTGAGTTCGGCCCCTGCCTGGATGAAGCCCTGTGCCCATCGCTTCTCTTGGGAGGGATGCAGAAAAGGACGTGCTGTCGCAGATGTGTGCTGAGCCCAGGCTGCAGCCGCTGCCTCCTGACAGATTGCAATCAGCTGCGGGCAGATGGCGAGAGATGGGGATCTGCTGGGGCTGCAAACTGCTCCACTCCGGGAGCGGCTGTGCTGCCTGCAGGCAGGGAACCTTCCTTGCCCACGGGGTACAGAGATGGAAGCACAGGAATTCAAGCTGCTTCAGGTTGTTGCTAGGCTGGTTACCCCATTCTGGGTAACTTCTGTGGCAATATGCTGTTGTAGTAATTCCCTGCAAGTAACTTTGTTCTGCAGGCTGGGATAGTTCCGTGCTCAGTGTGCTCCCCTACAGTCTGGTTTTGGCTCTTCATCGCTGAGTGATGGTGAGGAGCTGAGCTGTGCCGAGGGGCTCCCGGGGAAGGGATTCATCTCAGCCAGACCTTTAAAATCGTGTTGCCACACCAATTCCCCACACTTAGAGAACCTGACTGCAGTGTGAAAATTGATATTTATGCTAAGGAGTGTGAATGTGCCGCTCCCCAGCTCAATGTTCTCTGGCCCAAACTCCAAGGTGGCAGTGAGAAGCACTGCTGGATTTCCAGTTATTTGGTGGTGTAAGCAAGTGTCCAATGTTTTGCTGTCCAAATTAAGCTTAAGGAAGGAGGCTGGATGATGAGGGAGGATGCTGGAGAGGACTTCCCAAAACCCCATGCAAGTCTGCCCAGCATGCAGGAGTTCTGAGCACAGAAGGATGCAGCAGCTGGATCTTCTTACAGCAATCTGAGCACCCACCCCAGGGAGCAGAGCCAGAGCGGTGACACACAAGGGCAGAGCGTCAGTCAGAAGGGACAAATGGAATGCAAAAAACCAACAGAAACTCCCAAAGTGGGTCAAGTTCCTCAATGCATCCAACAATAGCCGTGGGACAGGACGGGCAGGGTTGGTGACTGTGTGCTGCAGCCCGGGCCGAGCTCCAGCTCTGTGAGGGCGATGCTTGGACCTGAACCATGACCTCTCCAGCCCGGCTTCACGCCTGAGCAAGGAGGGCTCGGCTATTAAACTGCAGCCATGCCTTGTGCTCGCCTTTGGGTATTTCGGGCTGCTGGGTCTCTGGGGCAGGATGCTCTAATGCTGCTTTTATACCACGTCTACCGCAACAAGGGCTCCTTAATTGGCTTGTGGTTCCCACCAGCACTGCAGGCACCGAGCGAGCAGTGGAGCAAAACGCGGCAGGAACACACACAGCTGCTGTGTGCTCCCCTGAACCACAAACTGGGCAGAACCCAGGAGAACCCAGCCCCAGGACATAGGGTCCCACACAGCCCTGCACTGCCGCAGCACAGGGGCATAAAATTGCAGTGACGTTTTGTTCTTTTTGCTCTCTTTACAAGAAGTACTCCCTCCGCCCCCCTCCTGCTTTAATCACCTTTAAACAATCCTGGAGGAACAAGATGAGGGTAAATAGATGTGGGAACCAAGGGAACGGTTAAAGAAATCAATACAAATCACAGCATAACTTTGCCCTGGTATCTTCCTTATCACCTCTGAGGCTCTACCTGCCTTTGTCTAACAACAATCCTGGTTAATTACATAATTAATCTAATGATCTAATTAGGTGGAATAGCTAATAGCAGTTCCCCTGGCGAGGCCGCACCTTGCAGTGTGGCTGTAGCCCTACCCAGCCCTCTGCCAGCTGCCCACAACCCGGGTTGCTTTAACCACGCTCCCAGTCGGTTTCCCTCAGATGTGAGCAAGGCGGTCACTTGGAAGCAGAAAGGGAAACTCTCAGTGAAAGATTTCTGTACAATCCAAAAGAAAGGAGCAGCTGTCTGCTAAGCCAGCAGGCAGACACGGCCCTGAGAGCACTGCTGTGCACCCAAAGCTCTGCGTGTCCCACCTTGTGCACGAGGGCAAGGAAAGCCATTGGCACCTGAGCACCGCAGGAGCTCTGCCAGCCCAGGGATGTTTCTGGGCAGTGCCATTGCCACCAGCTGGGGTTTTGTTTGTTTGTTTTTGTCTTTATGTTTGTGTGTGTATATACACATACATATGTATGAAAAACACAAAATATCTCCTCAGGTAGTTTGATTTTTAGTTTTATACATATATATATATATACACACACACACGTTCTTTTAATTGGTTGGAACAAAGTTGTCTCAGCATTCTCATCTGGAAACCCCCATCCTGAGCTGTTTATTACAACATTGTGAAAACTTACATTTAGTTGAAACTTGGCAAATGCTTTTTGGCTCGAAGCAAGTTTTCTTTTGAAAGAGTTTGCCATGAAGTGTTCAAGGTTTTTTTTTTCCCTCCTTTCTGTTTTCCTTTTTGGAGAGCAGCTCCTCTCAGACCCGGGTGCAGGAGCTGCTCTGCTCAGTGTGTGAGCCATGAGTCGGTCACACGGCTGCAGCTCCTCATGCTTCTTTTCTGGCATGTGTGGAGGAGATGGGAGGAAGAGGTTCAGCTGTACTCGAGAAGAAAAGAGAGTCTTGTTTTGTTCTTCAGTGAGCCCTGCGGAGCTGTGCTCACACCAGATGCTTGTATCTTTATGCCAGCTGCATGAGTGCAGCACCATGAGTTTCCCTTTGCAGAGCCAAGGCTGAGTTACTGTACCTGTAAGGAAATGGAGCAGGAGATGGGCCTGGTGCTGCTCTGTCACCCGGCTGTGTGCTCAGTAATGACGTCCCTGGCAGGGTCTGGTGTTGTGTTGTGGCTCCATGCAGTAAATGCGGTTACCGTGCTGTGATGTGTGCTGTGGCCTCAGAACAGATGGCACGGTCTGTGCTTTGCTTTATACCCTTGTGTTTTTCTTATTTCTCAGGTGGGAAGGACCCAATGTTTCCATGAGGACATGCAGACGGATGACTATGTTCTATGCTAACCCAGACACACAAGGCTCGTATGAGCTCACTGACCGCAGGAGGAAGGCTGGGACGTGGTTCTGCTGGAGAAGATGCCTCCTGCACAAAGATTCCTTTTTGGCAAAAGATCTGCAGTGCCTGAGGGCCGGGCAGGACTCAGTGCGGGCTGTGCAGAATGGGTCCTGCCTCCCAAAATGCCTGAGCTCTGCTGTGGGAGCCAGCAGGGTGCAGTCCCACAGCGAGCTGCAGAGCCAGGAGCTCCCAGACACTGAAGGGTGCAGCCAGGGCTGGAAGGATCCAGATTTCCCATGTGAGCATGCATCTCCCAGCTTAGTCCTGAGAGCTGAGGACATTTCCTGATAACCACCTTGCCCATGGTTCTTTGCCAGCCTTGCCTCCATCCAAGGGGTTCCCAGTGCCCAGCGTGGGATGGCTGGCAACCACTGACTGTCACAAAAATTAGAAAAAATGGCATCAGAGCTTTTGATTCCATTTTTGCAGCAGGTTTTCTATTTTTTGCACTCCCATGGAGTTTCCACAACAGAACTGTACCTGCCTGTGAAGATACCCATCTATTATCACCATTCTGTATCACAGATCTGACAATCTCACTGCAATATTTAAGATAGCCTTGTTGTTGGACAAATAAGGATTTGGATCTGTCTATAGTGGGGTTTTTCAGCCTCTTCCACGATGCAGAAGTTATTTAAGTTACTGATTTCCAAAGTTGACTTGTTATTTTCTCCCATTCTTTCCTGTTTTATCATTTATTTATTTATCATTTTATTAAATGTGATTTTTTGGACACTATGCTTGCAGGTATCATTGCTATACAGATGCTGCACAGACGTATTCCCTGTTTCCCACTGCCTGCGTCCCAGCAGCGCAGTGTCCTCCCCTGCCTCAAGCCTCAGTGCTCTGCATGCTGCGTGGGGCTGGAATATCAAGGTGCTTTTTCTTGGCTGCCAGCATCTAGCACAAAGGGGGGAGGCAGATTTGGCGATGATGCTTGTTTCTATGGATAATAATCAATAAGACCCATTAGGCAGACAACTACATACATCACTAAACTTTGACCTCTGCTCTCCAGAGCAGTCCCAAGATGCCTATTCATATGCTGGTGACATCCAGATTGTGCTGTTGCAAAAGCCTCTTTGCTTGGGAAGGGATTACAGATTTAAATTGCGCAGCCTTCGCTATCAGTGGAGTGCAGTGTGCAGGATGCTGAGCTGTGCCTCTGCTTTTTGTTGCCTTTCTTTTCTCTCGGCAGAGTTTTGTGTTTAACGCTGTTGCACACTCAGCTTTGTGTGCCTCTCTACCTTTCTGGGCTGCTTTCTGCTCCTGCCTTCTGGCATTTCAAGGGTTTGCAGTCTGGGGGATTCTTGGCACTGACTTGTGCTTGCACATTGCTCCTCATCTTTCAGATCCTTTTTCTCCTGAGTCGCTCTTCTGCAGGCTGTTTCTGATAGAAAGTTTTTGGCTTGCTGTTTGAAGTCCCTGATAGTCAGCATTTGATCACTTGCTAATTCAGTTCTAAAACTATTTCCCAAAGAACCCATGAAAGACCATCTATAAATAGATTATATATATTAAAGGAGAACTTTTAAAAGACCCTTACTTTGCTGAACAGAGGAAGTTTTAAGTTTTCTGGGATGGCAAAGAACACACACCAAATTTAGAAGCAAGTCAGAAATCCCTGGGTATTTGAGAAATCCACTTCTAGAGTTCTCCTCCCCTTTATCCTCCCCTTCCAGGGGAGATCTGCTAGGAAGCAGCCAGAGGAGCTCAGATGGTGCTGGGGGTGAGCAGGGAGATGTGTGTGTTCTGTGGGATGCTGACCTTAGGGCTGAGCCCAGGGGGGCACAGGGCAGGGGGAACCATGGTGGCCACTCCACTGTGCAACTCCCTCTGCAGGCTCTCGAGGTCCATCCTGACACCTCCTGCTTCGCTCCTCCCATCGTAAGGCTGTTCCCTCTGAAGGTTAGAAGCAGATGTCGGATTTCCAGACCACATGGCCAGCATAGCTCGGCTGTGCTCTTCCTTCTTGTCTGTTAGCTCTTTTATTGCTCTGACATGCCGTATCCTTCTCCCATTCCCTGGTGCGCTTTCAGAGCACAGCCATACCCCTGTCAGCCTTTGTTTCCCCAGGCTGTGCAAGTCATTCTCACAGAGACTTCTGTTAAATAGGCTTTCTGCCCCTGTGATCCTAGAAGATCTCCTTTGTGCGTATTCCAGCCCAAATGCATTCTGTCTTCAACTGGAGAATTGTCTGGAGAACATGGAGAATGGCAGTTCCAATAAGATCTTGCCTATGCCTTGTGCAATGCCACTTGCCGATTCTCTGTCTCTGCTGGAATTTTGGACCCCTCTGCTTGACATTTGTCTTTCCAGAAGCTAGATCACACTCAGGGCAGATGAATCATAGAATTATCAAGGTTGGAAGAGACCTCTAAGATCCCTGAGTCCAACCCCAAGCCATTCCCACAGTGCTCACTGACCATGCCCCTCAGTGCCACATCTCCTCAGCTCTGGAACACAGTGACACCACCACCTCCCTGGGCAGCTGTGCTGCTGCCTGACTGCTCCTACTGAGAATTAATTTCTCCCAATATCCTACCCGAACCTCTTGTGGTGCAACATGAGGTAATTGCCTCCCATCCATGAATAGCTGAGATAAGTCTTTGCCTCCTGTGTGCCAAACCAAGGAGAAGTCAGAAAGTTTTATTATCGGCACCCAACTGCCTACATTGGCTAATGCTGCATTTCACCTCATTTCACTTTATCTCAAAGTTATTCTTTGCTTCAGATGCGACATCTGCTTCACATCTTTGAGTTGTTATACAACCCCTCATTTTCCTAATAGGGTCACTACTGAAAAGATAAGTCATGCTCATCCCAAGGCAGTTTTTTTGGAGGAGCTCTGCCAAGGACCTTCCTCCAGCCTGGCTGAGCTCCTCACTTCATCCCCTGCCTGTGCTCTCAGCTCAGCTAAAAATACACCGACTGACAGCTATCAGTGTCCTTACTAAAGTCTGGAAAATGCATACTGCACAGGAACTCTTCCTTATCTCTTGTTTCTCCCTCACAATTATCAGCAAAGTCTCTCTGTGTCTCTTTATTAACCCAACAAACTTGTTAGCTCGGTACGCTGTGCAGCAGCGTGCATAAATCTCAGCGCTGCACCAGGGCTATCCATTAGCGAGTTCTGTGTTTACACAATTCCTCACACAACGCTTTCCCCAAAAGCTTATGGACTCAGCCCGGGCCACATTTTTAAGGATCCTGTCAAGCGCTAAGTGAGATTTCCAAGAGCAGTTTCCTCCTGCCTGCTTGCTGGCAGCAGCAACTGAGAGCCGGTGGCAGCTGAACCTTGCTGGAAGCAGCACGGGGTGCGGCCAGTTGGCCACCGTGCTTCTGGCCACTGCCTGCTCTCTGCTTGGCTGTTCTGGCTGTTTGTGGCGAAGACTTCCAGCGTACAGAGCCTGCTTCCTTTGCCAAGGATGCTCTTGTGGCAAACCTTGCCCTGCTTTGTGTGAAGTCCATCGGCTCTCCCATAGCCTTTTTCTTCTACCCCTCAATGTCTTCTCAGCTTAGAAACCAATGCTTCACTCCTCAGCAGGATGTGTTAGATGCTGCAAAGTGAATGGCTGCCACTAATAGGCTCTGTGCAGATGGCTCCCAGTGTCTACCCTCAATTGCTAACTTCTCTTTCCACCCACTTCCACTAAAAGGTGCTAATCATGTGGTGAGACGCAGCCTTCCTGCCCTGGAAAGCAGCAGCGTCGCTTCTGGTGCTCCCAGCGCTCAGAAACTCATAGAAACCCCTATGTACCGAGCCCCATTCCTGGGGAACACATTCCCCATTAAATCCACAGAGAAGTCATTTACAAGTGGTTAGAGTTTGGGCTGCTGAGAAGAGCAGTCACTTCCGAGAAGTTACGCAGCTCTGATGCAAAATTACAAAAATGCATCTTTACTACAGCAGCTAACGGGGCCTAAGAGCTTGAGTTAATATTTATATTTGGCATTGAACCCTACACACAAATACTGACTTTGGCCGTGCGCGTAGCGTCCCGCTTTCTTTTTTCATATCCATTTCTACCAGTGGTCCAGGTGCGTGGAAATACCCCCGTGCTCTCAGCACAAGGTTCAGGAGATGGTGCCAGGCTGCGGGGCTGCCAGAGGGTGCACCTCTGCTCAGGGGGAGGTGTGTGCAGCAGTTAGGACCAGCCCTGTTTCCTGAGCTGCAGCAGGAAGCGGGAGTAGAGACGGTCCTCCAGCACTTGTGATGGCTTTCAGAAAAGCGGCTGAGCGCTGTCGGTACCACAGAGAAAGTGCCATTTTGTTGTGCCACTTTGTCTAACACAGAGGGATGGCAAATGGCTGTGGCTGCAAACAGAGTTGGGCTGCTCCCAAGTCAAAGTTTCAGCACTTTCTGCCTACGTGTGCTCTCCTTTGCTGATGCTGTCCCCAAACATGTTGCTGTTGTCCGTAACAGCGCCGTGGTGGAAGTCTTGGCAGCGATCACACAAAGGCCGCCGTGCCCCACACACACCACCGGCGCCTGTTCCCACACACGTCCCCGCAGCAAACATTGATGCTATCGTCTAAAAGAGCAAAGATGTTTGGAAAACAGCAGATGCAACGGGAAAATGACACTTCCTACTTGTGATAATTACACAACCTTAGCTCTGCCCTCGGAGAATGTCTGCTTCTTGCTGTACTGCTCAAGAACTGGCAGGGAGACATGCAGCCCTTATGTAAGGAGGGGGACTCCGTGGGCACTGGGGTGGGATGAAACCTGCTGCTCGTGGAGGAGTGCGGGCCGACCACCACAGCAGGCCGGGGGCTCGGAGCTGCTTCGGGCAGCGCCGCTCATTGACACCACAGGAGTTTTGCTTCAGCTGGAGCGCGTGTATGGGTCGGTACCGGATCCATGAGGATGTCACTGACGGATTACGGACGCGCTGTCAGAAGACTTTAACTCAGAGCCGTCTCTGCGCAGAGCTGTCGGCTCGACCCGAGGAGAAAAGCCAACTCGCGAGGGCACTTCGTGAAGCGCTCGCGAAGCAGCGGGGCTCCCCCCGCGCTCGGAGCGGGCACCGCAGCTCCTCCGCCCGACCGCCGCCGCCGCCCCCCGCAGCTCCGCGAGGCGAGCAGGGCCTCCGGGGCCGCCCCTCCCGCAGGAGCCCCGCGAGGGGGAAGGGAAGGGGTCGCCTCCGCCCGCAAGAAACCCATCCCTCCTCCCGCGAAGCGCTTCGACGGGGCGGCGGACGGAGAGCGCCGGGGGGCTCCGGCGGGCCAGGGCCGGGCCGCGGGGCCGGGAGGGCGGGGGGAACCCGTCGGGGCGGCCGCGGCGCGGGGGGCGCTCCCCGCTCAGGGCCGGCGGCGGGGCCGCCACCATTGGCCGCGGCGCGGCGGAGAGCTCCGCCCGCCGGAGCGGCGCGGGGAGGAGGAGGAGGCGGAGGAGGAGGGAGGGCGCCGGGCTGCGCTGCGCTGCTAGTCTGGAGCGGAGCCTGGCAGCGGCAGGAGCGGCGGCGGCGCGGGGGTGAGCGGCAGCCGGAGCCCGCCGGCCGGAGGCAGCCCCGTCCCCCTCTCTTCCCCCCTCCCCTCCGCCTGCCCTCCTCCCTCGCGGCTTTCTTTGTGCGCAGGGCAGGGGCGGCCCCGATCCATGGTCATGGGCGACAAGAAGAGCCCGACCAGGTGAGCTGGGGGGCGCGGGGGCGGGCGGGGAGCGGCGCCTAAGATGGAGGGAGCGCGGGGAGGGAGGAAGGGAGGGAGCCCAGCCCGGCGCCGCCGTGTGCGGGGATGGCGGCTGTAGGCCCCGCGCTGCGGGCGCGTGGGGCGGGGGGAGCGGCGGCGGAGGGGCGCCCTAAGATGGAGGGAGGGAGTGCGGGAGGGGCGGCCCGGCCTCGCCTCGGCGCCAGGTGCGGGACTCGGGCGGGAGGCGGCTAAGATGGAGGGAGCGCGGAGCGGGGGGAGGAGGAGGAGGAGAAGAAGGAGGAGAAGAAGTGTGTGCGGCTCTCCCCGCCGGTGCCGGGCTGATCTGGTGTGAGAGCAGCAGCCATGGCGGCTCGGCTCGCACACGCACTCCCGCCCCGCACACTCACTTCTCCCAGACAAAGGGAGATTTAACAAGGTGGAGGCGGCGGGCGGGCGCCGAACACGCCTCCCGGCCTTCCAACTCTCCGCCACGCCGCCCCTCCGAAAAAGGAGGGCGAGGGGGAGACGGCCCCCGCTCGCCGCTGCCCCCGCCCCGGGGCTCGGGGCGGCCCTCCCGGCGGGGCCGGGGCAGCGCGGGGCGGCCATCCCGGGGAGCGGAGCGGAGCCGCGGCTCCGGGTTCGGGCCGCGCTGGGGAGCGGCGGGGCGAGCGGAGAAAGCGCTGGGTTTTCAGGGCTCTGTAATATGGTTTCTAATGTGTGTGTTTTCTTTCTCTCCTCCTCCTCTCTCTCTCTCCTCCTCCCGCTGCTTTTCTCCTCCTCCCCAAACGCACGCATACACACACGCACACACACACACAACGCTTCTCCCTCCCTCCTCCAGGCCGAAGAGGCAAGCCAAACCTGCGGCCGATGAAGGCTTTTGGGATTGTAGCGTGTGCACCTTCAGGAACAGCGCTGAAGCCTTCAAATGCAGCATCTGCGATGTCCGGAAAGGCACCTCGACCAGGTATGCCGCACCTCTCCGGATGTGTTTCATCGCACGGAGCAGTTGGTTTTGCTGTTCCCTGATCCCGTTTGTGTGCAATCCCCCCACCATGTGCTCCAGCTGTCCCCATTTGAAATAGTGTGGTTTTTAAAAATTCTCTTTCAAGCACTTAATTAGCCCCAGGAAGCATGTTCCGTGGCTGTGGCAGCGACCTGAATCTTTTTGTTCTCTGCTTTTCTGTTGCTGTTTTGAGAAAGAGCTCTTAAAACTCTGCAGACAGCCATGAGCGCTCAGATGGTGTTACAGAGCAGATGGCTTTTGGGGAAGATGTACCTGTGCATTGTGTTGGAGTGACAGTAACCAGGAGTTGAGGAGGGCAGCAGCTGGGACTGGAGATGTCACCACCAGAGCACAGCTCCCATCCTGAGGTGTTGATCTCTGCCTGTTGTCGCCTGGAAGGGATTGGCTCTTGTGGGGATGGAGTTTGTTTCGGAGCGCATGAGCTGTCAGCTCTCTGACTGCCTTCTGCTCAGTAACTTTGTGCGGTTGTGAAGCTGACATGGAGTGGTTAATTTAATTCCCAAACCCCCCAGATTGTACTCTTCCAGTTAGTGGTTCAGAAAGTTTGTTCCAGAAGGACCAGTTGGTGCTAAAACAGCCACGTGGTGCTCTTCTTCTGCTTTGTTATACAGCGTTGTCTCCTGATTTCCTGAATGTGCATGTTCCATATTTGGTTCACGTTACTGCTCTCTGTATCAAGGCAGTGGTCTGTTAGATGTGCCCTGTGGGAAGCATCGTCCCTTTCCTTCTTAGGATGAAGCAGTGTGGTGTGGTGCTACCACAGGCAGGCTGTTCTTGTGAGTTGGGTGTCTTGATGGGATCAACAAAGAAACTCACGGTGTTGTTGGTTGTTGTTTGCCTGTGCTTTAAGCAGTGGGAGGTGCCAGTGTTTTTAACAGGGAGCGTGCTTTTGGGCCATTGAAGCTCTCTAAGTTACAGTCATAGGATGTGGTATTCACTGTGCACTGATTGCAGGTAGCCCTACTTTTTACAAAAATACGCTGAGATGCCGAACTTAAAAGTTGCTTCATGTCGTTGAACGCAGTCCAGCTCTCGGGACAGCAGCACTCTGTACGTGCATAGATCTGATTCTTCTCTAGCTTTGTTCAATCTTGTTTTGTCATGCAGCTGAACCTTCAAAGCATGCTTGAGTGCTGTGGGTTTCTCTTCTCTTGGCTTTACCTTGATGCAGGTAAAACACGTTGGTTCTGCAGCTTCTGGTACAAACTGTGCTGCTCCAGCACAGCGCCGAGCCCTGCAGTCACCGAGAGCACTCACAGCATAACGTGGAGCATGTGCAGAGTGTTTGTAGGAGGGGAGTCCTAATGAGATGTAGGAGCCCACATGGAGCGTGGCTGGTATCATACCGGACCGTTTTCATTTGGCCACCATACTGACGCTCGTTTGGAGAGCAGAAGCTTTATTTTTTTTCTCCTTTTTAAATGAGAAATTTCAAAAGGTTTGTTGAGATAGTAAGAAGGTTTTGTCTTCTAAAGGGCTCTTCAGAGGGAAAGCAATTCATGGTTCACGTTAACAACTACAGCCTTGCTTGCAGATGTGATCCACGGGTCTGCAATGCTGTGTCTGTTTAGCTTTTTTTATAGACACTTATGAATGGCTTCTAATTTTAATTCATTTAATTCATCAGCTTTCTATTCATTTTTGCCACTTTCTAAATTGCTTTTGTTTGTAGAATTTGAGAAAGTCTTTTAAATACTCAATGGACCATCATGCCTTTTTGCATATTTATGTCATTTATGAATAAATACTAAGTTCACTCACAACATTCAGTTGTATGGTGGAAAGAGTGGGGGTCAGAGCACTTTGTTGTGGTTCTGCTCTGACTGTTACTGTGTGTGATGAACAAGTCGATGGCTGGGAAATTCATCAGGATGTTTTAAATGAATGACTGATGTAAGGAAACCTTGTGAGTTGTGATTGATAATTTATTACCTGAAACATGATGAGCTTGACTTCTGAGTTGTAATTTGACAAGTTGGTGACACTTATCCCCATCTGAAACTGCCTTGCATCATGAAGGCTCACTTTGATAACATTTATCAGAAACTTACCAAATGCACTTTCTAAAAAACTCAAGTGAAAGAAGAGCATCATAAATGTGATGAGGCAACTTGTTTTCATCAGATCTTAGTGGGAAATTACAGGATGCCCAGCATTCTATGAAGATCTGATATGACCTGTTCCTCCTCCATAGAATCAGTTCTTTGCTGTAGAATTTTGGCTGACAAATATTCTCCTACCTGAGAACTAGCTAGGCTGTTAGCTAATTCTTACTGTGTCTGTGTTCTCAGGCTTGATCTGATTGCTGTGGTGTCTGTGAGAGAGGGGCTGGCAGCCTTGACGAGTTGGACCTTCTCAGCTCCAGCTATCTCCTTTCCATAGGATCTCAGAAAAGGAGCTTTAATTACAGTAAGAAAATGCAGAGCAGTTGTGCAAACATTATACTAAACTGGCAGTATTTACTTGAGTATTGGATTTTGATATAGGTTGTCACTGACTCACTTTATCCAACTCTGTTCTTGCTTTTTATATTAAACTTCACTCTGGCAAGTATGTTGAGTGTGGAGCACACTTGAGTTTTTCTGAAGCGTTCCTTCTGTGAGGACAGCAGCAAAGATGCAAGCTGTGTTCAGCACCACAGCATCCAGTTCAGTGAGGTGACAATTTAATTGGCTGGCTTGGGAATGAGTAATGGCAATGTGCTTGCTGGGCTCTGCAATCATTTTCTTTCCTGGAGGTTTCTGCATTGGTGCAGTGGCTCAGGAGCTGCGGCTGCCACCTCTCCACGTGTGCTGTGCTGCTCGGGTGGTTGCTCTGCTGGAAGCTGTCTGCTCCTGAATGCAGAGGGATGGAATTAAACTGCTGCTGGGAGCTCTGCTCCACTAACACACATTCCCTTCCAATACCCATTCCCTCTTCAACATGGAAAGAAAGCTTACTTTGGATTTCCTGAGAAAGTTAGGCTGTGTTTGGCCTTGTATTCCCTGTTAAGGGGAGCTGTATGTCCCTGTGTGAGGCATCACAACATTCTCACTCCCCCATTCTTTCTCTCTAGTTCAGGTACATCGTGTTCCTATGCACTTCTTGGAGCTGCCTCTTCTCCAGGTGTGACTTTAAGGCTTTGCTGCAGAATAGGATGTCCCTGTATTTCACAGAGAAACTTACTGTTTTCTGAAGTTTTCCTTTTGGTAAACATAGCAGCAGCGGAGGTGAAAGCTTCTCTGATATTCCTATTTGTCTAATTTCAAGATAGCAAAAGTGGTTATCTGAACTTTGTGTCCTTTATTGTAAATGTGCCTTGATTATAGAGAAATGCTCTGAAAGTCATCACCTGAAGATGTGCAAGCAGTAATTAGATGTCTGACTTCCAATTAAAAAAAAAAAAAAAAAAAAGACTTTTTAATAGAAAGACAAGTTGCAGTGTCTATGTCCTCTGGAAGGTATGCATTTACTAGTAAGTGTTCCTGTGTGTTTGTTGCTAGTATCTGTGTATACCTAAAGCACATGGTTTGGGGAAAACGTACATTTCATTGTGGAGCACCCAAGGACTTTACATCATTCAGGGTTTTCATTCTTCAGCCATCCCTGTTTTTGGGAGGCCAAGTTGAACCTGTTCAATACAACTTTAAAATGAATTTTGTCCTCTGTGGAACAAGAGCCTGGATGCTGGCCTTCATTCCCCATCACTTCTCTAGGAGCTTGCTTTGTGTGCCTGCAGTAGCTGTGCTCACAGCTTGCAGGACATGAGCCACTGCTGTGCCCCACTGCTGAGTGCTCTCCTGCTCTGTACCCAGGCTGGGCTGACCAGAATAGACATCAGATAGCCCTGCTATTCCTGGAATGAGGAATTGCTTCTGATCCCAACCTCTGCAGGACTGATACGTGCCCTGCTTATTTGCCACCTATTAGCAGGGCTGCTCTTTTAAAAATGCTTGCTGGTGTGTAGCTGTGGTGTAGGTTAGAAACAAAGTGGTTTTCATTCAGTCCTTTAATGTTAAATATCTTTCACCCACATTGGGGTGGGCTTTATTTTGTCATTGTGTCTGGCCTTTTAAGTGGGTTATTCTCTGTGAGTATCTGCTTCTTCTGGAAAAAAGCTGTTGGGGAGGGGAACTCAGTGCTTTTGCTCTAGAATATTAACTTTGCTAACTGGCTGTTTAGTACTGTAGTGAAATCATCTCTGCTTGTCCAGCTGGTGGCTGAAGTTCAGTAGAAGCCATTGGGGTCTGTGTGAACCCAGAGCCCTGGGGATGTCCCTGCACCTTGTGGGCCTGGGGACGTGTCCCCTCAGGAGCTGACTGCTGGTAGGGGGTGAGAACAGCATAGCTCTGCCTCGATCACTTCAGTTGCTGGAATTCACAATATGTGTGTGGTAAATGTTTGTCCACATGCAAGGAGTTCTTCAGACCCCAGTTTTCTCGTATGTTATTTACCAGCACTGTCTGAAACTGATTGGCTGTTACTTTCTGAATGTGTAGTTGAAGAGCACTTTTACTAGGTTTGGCAAACCCTCTGTGGTGTGGGAGCTAAAAATAGGAGGAGCCTTCTGCGAATCTAGCATTTTACAAGCAGAAAATGCTGATTGTTCACAGCAAGACCTGAGTTCTCAGGCTGTGGTTTGGTGATACACCGCTTGACTTTGTGACTTACGTTGTTGCACTTCAAGTGCATCAGTCAGCATCAGTTATAAACTGTTACTGGTACAGATTCAGCTGCTGTTTTAACCAGCCTAGAGTTGGTCTGTTAGACTCTGTCTGAGCGGATGAAGCTCTTCAGCTGCAGATCATCTATTATCTGTCATCCTGGTGCAAGCACAAAACTGGCACAGGATCAGGCTCCTGTGCTTTGGCAGCTGGGAAGGAGTGAGAGCCATGTCCTGATTTGCTCTTTGCTGGTGTTTGAGTCTGGCATTAATGATCTGGTTACCCCAATCCCAGATTTTTTCTCCTGGGCTTCAGCACCTCTGGTTTCATTCCACGCAGGGAGGATCCTCTATTAATGTGTAGCATCTTGGGATAGCACTGAGCTATAGTCTTCAAATTTGGGTACCTGAAGTGTGGTAGGTGACAAATGCTATAGGCTCTGTCTTAGCTGCTGGGGCTCACTTTTCTTCTATCTCTTTTGCTCCTCAAGATCCTAGTGAGGAATTTTAACTATATCTGTTGTGATGCTTTTGTATTAGGGAAGGAAAAAGCAAAGTGTTTAACGTGGATAAAAGTGTATTATAGCTTTCATGCAGAATACCTGTTTGGGTTAAATGATCGCACATTGGAGGGTTTAAAGATCTACCCCTGATTTCTGCTGGTGATGGCGTAAAGGTCTGATTGATAAACTGCAGCACTGAGCATGTTAATCTGTCACTGATAACACCCAGTGTGGGTATTATTTATTTTCTCCTTCCTCTATAGGCTGCTTTTTTTGGAGACAGGAATCCAAGTCAAAGCATGCATGTGCATGTAGGAGGAGAGAGCACGCAGCTCTGTTGCTGCTGGGCTCCCTGGGACACTGGGCTCCTTCTCTGTAGGTCCGCATCGATGGTTTGTAGGCAGAAGAATGCAGGGTGACTGCCTGCATGCCTGCCTTATATTGAGAGGATTGTTTCACACTCCTGTCAGCTGCCCGTGGAAGGCTGTGCATCTGCAAGGTCGGTGTTGTGCCCTGGTATGGCTTCATCAAGTGCACGGAGCCTTGTCTGAACTGGAAATAGAAAAGCTTTTGTACAGGGTTGCTCTGAGGAAGTGGTGGATACAGAGAGCAGTTCTCTGTGGACACCTTTGACTCATGCAAGATCTTGACGTACTGTCCTGTGCTGTGTGTTAATGTTCCCAGCAACCCTTGGAGCTGTGGAGCTCTATTGGGGCTGAATTATTAGATCTGTGCAAACAATGCATGTGACCCACCGCCCCTGAGGGATGAAAGGTGTCAGGCAATGTACTGAGGACTAGATGAGTTATTTTGGTTGGCTCACTCCAGCTTTTGTGCTTGGATGCCTCTGCCATAACTCCAGGCTAGTTGGCTGCAGGCTATGAATCAGGTGTCCACTCCCCTTTAGGAATGGGAATTGCACAGCTTTGCTGTTGGTGTTCTCTTGCTGCAGTGCTGCTCCCCTTCTCCCTGCTTCCAGATTTGGAAGGCCAGGCAGTGGCTTCCATTGGTAAGAATCAAAGTTGTTGTTGCCTGCACACAAATACGGCAGCATGGTGAGAAGTAGACTTGGCAGTGTGCTCCTGTGTTAGCTGGGCAGAGGACGTGTCTGTGTTCTCCATTACATGCAGGCCTTTGTGTCTGTGTGAACCTTCCTACCAGGAAACCCACTGACCTATTTTGTGGGCTTTCAGGTGGTTCTGTAGGTTAGTGGGTTTCAGTTCCACAATGTAGGTCACTTGCAAGGTGCGCCGGAGTTTCGTAACACAGCTCTGACCTGAAATCAGATTCACACGCACTATAGATGTGGCTGCATCCTGCGGCTGTGCTTTTCATCTCTTTGCACTGCCCTCCTCCCAAGGCAGAAGGAGAAATCTGGGCATTTCCAGAGGGAGGTGATCTTGCAGGAGGGCTTAGAAGCATTTACACAGCGTGCATATTTCAGACAGGTGGGGGCACATTGCTGTCATTTGCTGCCTCGTCTTAACTGAAGACACTGTTAAAAAAAAAAAAAAAAAAACAGATTACAAATATTGAAAATTGCATTCATGCTGTAAGCAGATGTCAGGATTACAGAAGTAAGGTGACAATGCCCATGCTGTGTGTGTGCAAGATCCTCTTGGAGGTTCCGTGTGCTAGATACTTTGATTTCCTTCCTGTCAGCCACGAATCCATTTAAACTCCTAGTTACATCTGGAGGTACGGCCAAACCCTTGGTGTCTTTTTTCCCGTAAGCCAGCTGCTAATTAGGAGCGTGTTCTTTGTAGCAGAGCACTAATTGGGATGGCTAACAAATCACTGGCAGCTTAGCATTGGAAGTGGTGTGATGTTGAGTGGCTCGGCCATAAGGCATTGCTGCTCACAGCAGAGGGGTACGTGTGGGACCCAGCTTATTTTGTAGCATTAGGCCCTGCTGTGGAAGAGCACGGGAAGGAGGGTATGGACTTGAAGCGAAGATCCTGAAAGTAGGTGTGTGGCTGTGAGAAGAGCATTGCCTGGCTCAAGGGGCTGCCCTGGGGTTGTGGAGCAGCCCATGCTGCGGGGCTCAGACAGAAACACGTGTGGCTGTGTGCTGCAGAAGCCTTCTGATTTTTAAATTGATTTTAGCTTTCTGACGGCTGTACGTCCCGAAGCCCACACTTTGCAGCAATTTGCTGAGAGCTGAGATGTGCCATATTTAAGCAAGCGCAGCGTATGCTTTATGTCACTTGCTATGTGGAGGTGCAAACTACCAAAAAAAAACCTATCTGCAGCTTAATGTCTAAGCGTGTCCGGAAGCTGCAGAAACTCCAGCTTTTGGATCTTGTCTGGTTGGTTGTCTTTAAATCCAGTGGCAGAAAAACAAGCTGGTTTTGGGTTCTGTTTAGGGATAAACAAGGAATAAATGTTTGGACGTGTTTCCCGAAGCAGAGTGCTCTTTGGGATCTCTGAGTGATGATGGATTGCCTGTAACACACAGAGGTGCTAAGTGAGACAAAATATCTCGCTGAGATAAAGCTGCCTACTTCAGATTTATATTGTCGAGTAGACAAACGTGAGACTGATTATAATCTTGAAATACTTTTCCTGAGCTAAATTATTTTTGTGCGGGTGGAACGACGTCTGGGTAATTCATGTGCAATTTAACACAGCCAAATCACAGAGGTGGAGGGAGGATGCAGAAGTGCTGTGTGAGGAAGATGGCCAGAGCGCTGCAGGGTTTGTGGGGAAGCTGTTAATTGAAGAGGATTCCTCCTTTTTTATTTTTATTTTTTCCATGTTATTCTGGATGCGGTGGAGAAATACACAAAAGGATGTGTGTCATCTCTCACTTCACCCAGGTGGTGGAGGCACCGTTCCTGGGGGTGTCCAGAGAACGTGCACTGAGGGACATCATTATGAGCACGGTGATGGTGGGCTTTGCCAACTTTAATGGTTCTACAATTCCGTTTGCAGGTGTCAGTGGGGATGTGGCATTGGGGCAATCTGAATCTATGTGAAAGAAGCCGAGAGTCACCTTTAAGTGACAAACTCGCTGAATGTCCTCAAACTCCATTCTTTAGTCTGCTTGGTTGTATTTACTGTCTGCTGGAGCTTGCCCAGGGAATTTATGCCTGTGCTAGGTGCTCCATCCACACTTGCTAAGGAGCTGCTGGAATAGCATTCTGCTGTTGTTGGGGAAGTGAAGTACTGAAAGAGCAAGGACATCTAGAAGTGTCTCATTGCCTCATTGTAACAAGGAAATAAAGTGGGGCTTATTTACCTAGCTTACATCTGCAGCGAGACTGCTGTTGTCAGTGAGGAAGGTATGTTATGATTCAATCAAATACTGTGTGTTCTGCTGCACGTGGAGTTACAGTGTGAAATTGTCAGCACCCCTAGCATGGACCAGCTGAGTGCCCATGGAGCTGTGTGACACCAGGGAGAAATGGGCAGTGTGTTCAGGTGGCTGCAATGGGAATGGGCATAGAGCTTTGGGGGACAGAGCTGCATTCCTAAAAGCTGCTCTCCCGTTATTTATTGATTCTTATTATGGTATATGGCTCAAATTGTTGGCAGTTTTTCCAGTGGTTGTTTTTGGTCTTCAGAAATGCCAGAATGTCTCTGGGAAAAATCCTTGGGTGAGATTCTCCCATTCTCAGCAGAGAAATTCATCCCTAAAGCATCATGAGGAATGAATTCTGCTGTGGGAAGGATACGCCCTTATCTATTTCTTCCTCTATATGTAGCTTTGTGTTCCTATGGCATGCCAGGCTGCAAGGAGTCCCTGCCTGTATCTGCACCCTGTAGCAGGGAGTGAGCTGGGCTTTCCTGGGGCTCTGGTGACAGTGTCACCGTGTCTGGCAGTGGTATTGAGAAGCATTGCTCAGAGGGACAGTATGTACAGCTTGTGGGGGGCTAAGTGAATTTTTGGAGAATTCAGGTGGTATGGCACAGCTGTGTTACTGAAGCCATAGGGTTGTTAGAACTGCACATGGTTTCACATGTGGAGCAGCAGTGAGGAACACTGGGTGTGGGAACGTAGTACTCTGGGAGCAATTAAGAATCATTAATTGGAAGCACTTGTTGCCGGATGTGACTCAAGTTGGTTGCAAGTTGCTTCACTCACAAAGTCAGGAGAATCCCTGCATTCAGATGGGTGTCCTGGTGTCCCCGAGGTTGGGAGTTCTGTGTGGGGATAGGTGGCAATGCCAGAGCACCAGGTGGGTCATCTGCAGGTTAATTAGCTCATTTATATATAATTACAGCTTGAAAGGCCTCTGTGAGATGGGACTGCATTTACATGCAGAAGTTCAGACCTAGGAGTGCCTCTTCTCGATTCCTCGGTTGTATCTCCGGGTTGAAACACACTGGGAATTTACACGGCTGTGCTGAGTCTGCTATTACTCATCCAGCATTCAAAGTGATAGTGAAACTGCATCACAAACAACAGCTTCCTGACCTGTGTGAAGAGGGTGACGTTTTTTTCCAGTTACGCATTAACCAGCAGATACAAAGTCAGCAGTGCAGAGTAGTAGAACATCCAAGTGCGTGCCAGGTGCCCAGTGCACAATAAGGGACCTGCTGTGTTTCTGTACCAGTTCTTTTTTTTTCCTAAGGGGTAGCATGTAGCACTTGCTCATTTCTAAAAGCCTGCCACAGGCATGAGCAGTGTGGTTTCCTTGTTGTGTTTTGTTACACGAAGGCACACAGCATAAGGAAATGCCTTTTTAGGCAAGGATGTGGGGATGTGGAATGATGCTGTAAGAAATTAGTTTAATAGCAGTTGGTGACTGTATTTCTGAATGCGAGAGCATTGAAATGTCATGGTGGTTCAACAGGTAGGTGACACATGGAAACGGTGACCTTCTGTTGTTTGCATCATGCTCCTCTGAATTATGTCCAGGGGCTGCAGGGCAGCACTTTGCTGGCAATTGCAAGAGCAGGTTCAGACCTCTGACGCTGATTCCTATGAAGATAGGGAGTAAGCTGACATTAAAGTGAAGGTATCTTCTGTGGTCTTGCTTTGTTCCAGGAGCATTTTTTTTTCTTTCTTTTTTTTTTTTTTTAATCTATTTAAAAGAAATGAATTGTGTTGTATGAAGCCCTAAATGAAGCTGCAGGGACAAATTCTGTTAAGGAGAAACCTCTTTGGATTTCTCATTGCCTTGGTCATCCTTCTATCCTATGAAGTTTGAACAGTGCTGAGACTGGTGAAACTTGGCATTTTTTCATTTAAGCATTTATATACGCGTCAGAGATGGTAATCAAACCAAGACCAAGCCACTTCTTGTTACTCTGTGGGAGGAAACAAAATGCTCAGTCCAATATATTCATGAAATATTGCAGGGCCATGATTCTTAATGAGTCTCATCTGTTCAAAGTGTATTCTTTCTGCTGCCAACTGAGAGAAGTTCTTGGTTTTGGTGTTAGTGTACAAATACAGTTGTCCTCTTCCTCCTGTTCCTCATGTGGACCAAAAAGATGACATTCCTTCTGCTGAGCTGTGTCTGTGCCTTTGCTCATTGAGCTGGCAGGTGAGTTTTAGCTTCAGCAGCTCCAAGCAAGGCTCCTCTTAAAATAATTTCTTGCTCAAGGCAGAAGTTGTTGAAATCCCATTCATCTCTTCACAAAACTTTTACAAGTACCGCTTGAATCATGTATAGCCTGAAGAATATCCTGGGGATAAAGAGGCTTAAATAATCTTTACTTGGGCTACTCTGGAGTGTAGCTTATATTGTGTTGAGTATATGGAAAGCACTGAAGAAAATCAGTTCTTTACTGTAAGAATTCTCCCAGACTGAAACTGAGCATTTATCTTAGTGAAATTTAGTGTACTAAATTAAGTGAGATGTACAAACGTGTTTTGGCTTAAAGTTTTCATTGGTGAGTACAAATGTGGTGCTGAACTCCAATGAAATCCTCTTGTAAGGGAAAAGTTTTCTGATTAATAGCTGTATGATTTATAACTTTGCTTGACTAGATTTCTGAAAAAACATCCCATGTCTTCTGCGGTGGTTAGAAGGGAGAGCAAAAATGGGAGCAATATACTGACATTGCTTTTGCTAAAAAGACATTGGTATTCTCCTAAAAAATTCAGTACTGATTTTCAGCTCACAAGTGTACAGGTGAGTGTAAAACTGAACTTCTTATTCTGCAGAATGTAAGTTCTTGCACTCAAATCATGCAGCAAAAGCAATCCCATGAAAATCAATTAGAATAATAGAGTACAGCCATTGCAAAATAGCATTACAATAGTTAAGTAATTATCCCACTGCATGACTTAGCAAGAGGGATAAATAATGCATGCAGAATTGTGTTGGAGCTTGTGAGGGAGGTTGGTGCTGGGAGTGAGGGGGGAAAGGGCACAGATGGAGCTCCTGCCAGGGGAGGTCTGACGGGCTGAAGCCTTGTTGAGCCTTGAGAAGGGGCAAAATAGACCATTTTCTATTTCTTTCATGCTCATTTGGAGATAACTTTCAGGAGGAAATCTTTGCTGCGTTAGCGGATGAACTCATAGCGACGTTGTTTTTTCCTCCTTGGTGTGGCACATTGGAGATAAAACGCACACACTTAAGAAAGGTGTGTGAGGCTTTACGTGGGACTGCTCCAGGATGTGCTGGGGTTGGTCTGGTGGCTGCTCTGGCCCCAGAGGGAGGGATGGAGTGGTGCCCACTGGGTTTGGGTGTACATGGGAATGGCGATGAGCTTCTTCATGGGTGGGAGGTGGTCTCACCTGTGTGATGCTCAGCACTGCCAGCTGCAGAAAGAGGCAGTGAGTGAGGCCACTGCACTGCTGTGTGAAGGGACAGGGACTCAGTGGCACACAGAGGCATTGCAGTGACTGGACAGAAGGCTGAGCTGCTTGGACAGGATATGGCTGCTGGCTGGTGCCATCCCATGCCATGGGGCAGCTCCTCTTGGTGCCCTTCCCATTCTCCTCCCTGGTGCCCTTCTCATCAGCACAAGACCAAACTGAGGATCCTGCTCGGCTTGGATCTGTTGTTTGCCTTTATGTTGCAGAAGTTTTCCTTTATTGTGTAAGGATGGGTACTACATGAAACAGCTCTTCAGCTGAGGCTGGGCGTTTGTGTAGTTGCTCTTTTGAATAGAAATTTCAGGGAAATTGTGCAACGCCTTTGTGTTATACATTGCTAGTTAAGCTCTGACAGCCTCTCACCACTTGTGTTTTGGGAAACTGAAATGGTCTTTGAGATTTCCCCAGTAGCTGCTGTTCTGTGACAAGCTCAAATGTGAATGTCCTGAGGATGCAGTGATCAGAATGCTGAGCTGCTGCTATAATGCTGAAGGAGTCTGATAAAAGGTTGGTGTAATTGTGCCATTTGCTTACTGTAGTTGGTCTAAAGCCTCGTACTGTACTCCAAATATTAGTTAGTTAAAAAAGAAAGTAATTATCCTGGTGCGCAACTTGATACAGGTTTCTAAAATTGGCCCCTTAACAAATGTATTGATTGATTATTTAGAAAGTAATTCCCATGTCTTAAAAGAGCCACTTAGTATTGAGATGCAGCATTGCTGCCCTCCAGTTCTGGGTCTGCGTGGGTTCCCTGTGTCAGTTTGTTCAATGTTCACTGCCACTGACCTTGGATAATTAAGAAGTCTGCTGTTTGGAGGAGATAAATGCTGCTTGTGTTTGGCACATGACTGATTAGCTCAGCTGTGGAAGCGTAGTTTCTGTGCTGCTGGCAGGATGGATGCTGCCCTGCACAGCTCCGCGTCCCTCTGTGCTCCAGAGCTGAAGCTTTGTGTGGAGGTCTCCCCAGGCTCCAGCACCTGAACCACTTTGCGTGGGCCTCCTATCTCACTCAGGATAGTGTGCTACACTTGTCCTGGCAGTAGTTCTCAGAAGCGAAGATGGCTAGTAAGTTGCTTTTCTGTTTTGTCTTTTTTTTCTTTCTGGTCTCCCTTTACTGATATAATAAAACCATCTTAGCAGTAGTAGTAAATCAAACCAAAGAATAGCTTTAAAAATACAGCTGCATCCATGCCAGAGTATTTTAGCTGGTGTCAACTTCCTTTGTGTTCTTGAGAGACAGAACAGTGGTGGCAAGTAGTGTTCTACTGGGCTGCTTTGTTTGTACCCAGTGGGGCACTGTCCCTGATGGGATCTCTGGGTGTGGGCACCCAGGAGGATTGGGGATGACTTGTGCTTCTTACAGACTCCGCTTGTGAAGCCAAATCTGTAGCCTTGAAAATCTGGAGGACTTTGTAATCTTCCCCCCTGCAAGGATATTATTTATTTGGGAAATTGCATAATGCCTGTTATGCAAGCAGTCTCTTTTCAGCAACTGTGTAAAGTGTATTTTAGAAAAAAAAAAAAAAGTGAGTTTTTGTATGTTAAAGTCAGGCTTCAAGTGGCACAAAATAGATCCCACAACTGAAACGTTTTAATGAAGAGAGGCTTTAATGAAGGTTGCATTCTATTTATAACAGGAGCGAGGCAGAGCCGAGCGCAGCTCTCACAAACACTCACACCTGTTTCCACAAAGAAGTTCGATTCCCACCATGCATCCAGTTCTGAGAAATAGTGATTAAGTGCACGGACTGTGTTGCAGATGAAATCAGCACAGACCTATTAAACTGATCTATGTTGTTTTTTGTTTTTTTTTTCCTGGAATATCTTTAGTAAACAAAATCTTAGGTGAAATATACGCATTCCTCACTTTACAGCATCTCTCTTAAGGATTTACTGCTTACCCTGAGTTCTGAGTCCTTTTTCCACCCGTCTGTACACATCCGGAAATAAGTCACTTTGTAGGCAAGACACTACACTTGAATATGCGTCTCTCCTTTCCTTTGCTAGCTGGTGCAGTTTGAGAGTTTCCCAGACAATCTGAATTAAAAGCAGCAGCAGTTGATGAATGGCTGTTGCTGGGGCTGTAGGAGGGCACTGCAGCCGTTGTGCCCTGAACTTGCCCGTGCACTCCCAGCGGTGCTGGGCTCTGGCTGCAGAGCTGTGTGTGTGAGGAGTGGCCATGATGAACACGAAGGTTGGTGCAGCCAGCTCTCTGGTAGAAGGAGGTGCTGGATAAGAGCTCTGTGTTAAATGCTGCACAGCTACTTTCTTTGCAGACTTCATGTTTGGACTAGGTTCTCATGCAGTCTATCTGTGTAGCTCTGAGTGCTTTCTTTAATGGGATATGTCTGAGAAGAAGACTGACTTGAACGCAAGAGGCATAAGATGAAGCTGTTGTCACAGCCACTGCCTTTTTCCTGTGCATTGCTGTCTACTGACAGCTTTTCAAACTTGCCTCCAGGACAGAAGACCTGTTCTGCTCAATTCTGTCATTGGAGCCTGTCTTATTAAAACAACAGATGAGTGTGTTTGTAAAACCACTCTGGTGGTTTTGTTTGTTTATATAGCAGTAAAAAAAAAAGTAATTTGTGGAAGCATGGGTCCTGCATCTCCAGTGGGCTCTGTGCACAAGCATGCTCTGCTGCTTCCTGACAGGCCAGCTTAATGAGACTTGGCTGTGTAATGCTCTCTTCTGAGATTTATTTTCAGGTATTCTAGCTTGCTACAGGAGAATGGCAAGGTGTGGGTGCCTGCCATGCTTGTCTGCAGGGCTGCGGTGTGCTGGGGCACTGCTGCAGCAGGTGGGATGGAGAAGTGGTGAACTTATGTTGTGGAACAGCCTTTCCTTAAACATCTCATGCTGGCTTGCAGTGTATGAGAGTTGCAGGATATGAAGAAGCCAACTTGCTGGTGTTTATGTGCATTGTGAAGGGGTTTGGTGACTGTTGGTTGCGTGTGGGAGATGGAAAGCTGTTGCTAAGGTTGCAGGTGTACAAACAGTGCAGGGTGCAGCCGTGGTGCAGAGCTGCTGTTGGCGATGATGAGGACAGGAGTGCCAGATGGGAGCGTTTGAGATCAGGACCGTAAAGCTGGATTTACACCTTCATGCAAGCATGGAGGTCCCAGAGGAAATAAAGCAGATCTGTGCTGTGTCAGAAAGCTGCCTTGCAGTGGAAATCCCCACGGAAGAGCTCTACCAGTGCTGCAAAATGAGCACGCTTGTTTACAAAGGGCGTTTGTGGCCAGGCTTCCTACTGCAAACACACATGCCTGGAGGTTCGGCCCCAGCCCTGCAGGACCTCCGCGCTGTGCTGGGCAGGAGGAGCCAGCTGGCAGGGATGGGCTGAGGGCTGAGCCTCAGCTGGGATGGACCATCTGAAACACCAGGCCGTGTTTGTCATATCCACAGCAACCTCGGGCATCCGGAGGCTTGGGGATGGCTCCATTTAAATGTATGTTTTAAGTAGCTTCTGAAATGATCTCACTTTATGGGGTCTTTCCCCAGGCTGGGAGGAGCAGCTCCCAGCAGCAGGAGCCAGCCAGCCGCAGGGCGCATGTAGCTGTTGGCCGGAGCTGCTCACCCCGCACTGAGCAGCACACAGCCAGCTCTCTTGGGCTGCTGCTGCAGAGGAAAGGAGCTACGTAAACAGGGAAGCTGCAAAGTAAACAGGCACCAACCCAAAGCCGGCCCCTGTGCATCCCAGGCAGTGAGGCAGCGGGTTCCGAGTTAATGCTGTCTGCTGTTGAAATGAACACGTGCAGGAGAGCTCTCTGCTTTGTGCTTGTGCCATAGCGATCATTTCCATTCATCTTTTTGTGATACTCGTGAGGTTGTTTGTTTTGAGGAAATTTGTCTGAAAAGCTTGTGGTTCTTTAAGTTGTTTTTGCAGTATTTACTGTAAGTGGCTGCTTCTGCCTTTTTGACTTGGTGTGCCTCCAGCGTTCCTAGTACAGGTAATGATTTTCAAGCAGCAAACTTAAACCTATGCCGCTTTCTAAGTTTCCACTGAATCTTTGAAGACTTCTGGGCACTGGATCCACATGTCAGGGTGCTGCTGTCCCTCTCCCAGCACAAAAGCCTTCTGTTGATGGGATCCTGCAGCTTGCTGCTGCTGGGAGCCACTCTGGCGATTGAGATTAGGGGGGAATATTTTCTCTTTTTCTTCTCTATGGTTTGTTGCACCACTGGGCTAACCTGGGAGGCTCTGGCTCTATTTTTCTCCCTGGCTTTGGTGCGGTGTGGGGATCTGCACTCCTAGGAGTTGGCTGCTTAAGGCAGTGCATGCTGTTTTGTGCATTGTATTTGAGTAAGAACATGGTTCTGTTTTTAGCTTGCTTTTACTTGGAATAAACAATTAGCCACACAAATCCAGGAAGAAATTAGAAGAGGAAGCAGTGTGAGATGGTAGTATCTCACTGACTCATTTCTGCAAATCTGTAGCAACGAGTAATTTCTGTAATCTGGTAGATGTGCATCTCTGATGTGGTGTGATCTTGAGGATCGGAAGACCTCTATGTATTTTCTTCTGCTGTAGTCATCCTGGGGTAAGTCACTGCCACAGCTTCCCCACTGTTAGATGGAGATGAACCAAATTGGTAAATACAGGTGGTACTGAGGTGCCTGGGTGGTGTGGTGTGGGAATACACCTGAAGCACCAAACCTGCCCCTCTCTGACTGCTCAGTGATGGTTGTCAGGACTTTCATTTAGTAGTTCTGGTGTTGTGTTTGGTATTATAAAATAAGGAGCATGTGTTTATCAGCAGCAAAATACTCTGTAACACTGTGCGTAAAAATTCCTGTATTTAGCTGTGGAGTTAGGAATCTTTTATAATTTTCTGAGTACTCATAGAAATCTGTAATGTGACATCAGATATAAGCATAGAAGATCTTGGTGTGTGGTACAGCATGCGGGGTATGAGGGGCTGGGAGGATGCAGCGTGTGCTGTGATTGGGCTTTCTGGTGTGTGTTGCTGTATGGGGGAAGTGAAACTTCACAGATACTTTGTGTGTTCTTCCATTTCCAGGAAAGCTCTTCCTGGCACTTCATTTGTCTACAAACCAGTTTTGCTTTCATTGCCTTTCTTCGTTAGGAACAACGTTAAATGTGTGCCTATCTGCTAATTGCACATGGTCAGCTGCTTCCTTCTAAATAAAGTTAACCCCCAAATCTTCACTTGCAGGACCAGCCTGGAGCTCCAGCAGCACGCTGAGTGCTCTCACTGCTCTTGCTGTGTGTGCTTACCTTTGAGTGGGCAACCACAGCATTTGTGCATGCATCTCCTCCTCCTGCGGCTCTGTGCAGCTGCTGGCAGTGCCCTGGGTTCCGTGTGTCCACACTCAGCTGCTGCCTTGCATCAGGCTGCCAGTCCTCAGCGTGCTGTGGGTCGGGCACGCAGCCAAGGGCTGCTCTGTGCCGGCAGGGAGAAAGCATCAGGAATCCCAATAATGCACGCAGCAGTCCCTGTGCTGCTCGGTCAGTGGAGACGGAGCGAGTGAGCTGTGGAGAGATTGTGGGTATTAAGTGGGATGGGTAATGAAAGGCTGCTCGGGCACTGATGGGAGGCTCTTTAAATGGAAAATGACTTTAAGTGATGGTGCTGGGCTGGTCGTGGTGATTTGCAGCTGGCGCGGGTTCCTGGCTGAGCTGGTAGCTTTCAGCAGTGATAACCACTGCTGTGTGATGGAGCACCAGGATTGTTTTGGAGAATTCAAAGAAAGAACTTCTAACGGAGCTTGCTCTCTTTCACTCCTTGGAGTCCAGAAGGAGGGCAGCTGATTGTATTTCTGTATGTTTATGTAGGTCTGTTTTGTACAAATAAACGTTAGGTGAGGAAGAGCTGAACTGAAATCAGTTCCTCCAGCCCAGGAGTGATAATTCTGAAAGCCAGAGTGGTGCTCCTGGGGCTGCAGTGCTGATTTCCCTGATGCAGGTGTGGGAACAGTGGCAGAGCTGCAGCTGGGGGCTTCCTGGGCTTCCCTAGCAGAGTGCTGTGCTCAGGCACAGTGGGTTTCACTCGCCTGTCTGTGCTCTGTTCTCGTTGTGTATCATGACAAGAAACAAGGCTCTAGGGCACACGGTTGCCTTATAAAAAGGCATGCCTGCCTGCATCCTTGTCTCAGAGCATCTGGTATTCCATGCAGTGCTAGGAAAGCACGCTGCTCCACTGGGCAGGGAGCTTTCCTCTCGGACCACAGACAGCAACCGTTTCTGTGCAGTGTGCTGTGGCAGAGCTCGGCGTCTCTCATGAGATAAAGCCTTCCTGACGTAGCTGAATTAAAATCACCACCTTGCTCACTTGGCTCCTTTTCATGGCATCCCTGGAGATTTAGGGCCTACAGAGACTGCTCAGCATCTGCTGTAGAACAGGTAGCGTCTCATCGTGCTGCTGTGTGAATTGAGCCTGGCTGGTAAATGATAGAGAAGTCTTTTTTTCCCCAAGCATACGGAGTGCTGCTGTGCCATGAGCACAGCACGATCTCACACCAGTGAACTGGCACATCCCTGCACTGCAGGTAGCTCTGCAACACGAGGACTCCAGAGGAATGGCTCAGCTGTTATAAGCACAGAGCTGTCAGCCTTTGTGCTGCCTGTGCACCTTGCTGCAGGATAGCAAGTTGGGGGACTGTTTGCTTTCCACAGGATTACACACAGCTCAATAACGAGTCCAAAAGGAAGGAGCATTCAAGGAATTGTTTTGTTGTAAATCTGAGTATTTTATTACACGCATTGTGGTTGCTGCCAGCTTTATGAACTGTTTTCCAATTTTTGCTAGTGAGAGCAGCTTATTTCTGACACGCGAGTGAAATCGCTTTGGTTTTATCATCCTTTGGGTGATAGCAGGCGAGTAAATTTTGTGCTGAGATCAGTGAATTTTCCCTGACAATTTTAGAAGTTGTAAATCAGGGATCATATGGTAGTTCTGCAGTGAGGTGTGTCTGGATGGAGGTGCCAGAAGCAACAATGCTGCAGCTTTTGCAGTTTTGGTGACCAAAGAACATAGCCTAAGGAAAAAGAGTCAGTGATCTCAGGGCCATCATCTCAAGTTCAGACTTGGTCGCGTTTTTACGTTTATGGCTGCATCTGGTTTTGTATGAACTCAGTTGTGGGTTTTGTGTATGACAGCACAGTTTTCCCACTGCTGTAGAACTTCTTCCCTGCAAAAACAATTTTAAGTTGTTGCAAAAGGGGGGGTTTTACTCTCAAAGTGCAGTTTTGCAGAGGACCTTGCGAGGATGGTTCTTCACTCCTGAGTGCAGCAGGAGCTCTCTTTGCTGCTCTTTGTGCTCGGGGGTTTGGAGCTCTGTCCCTTGGTGGCAAGCAGGTGGACTTCAGGGAGAGCTGTAAGGGTGCTTCTGCAGTGACAAATACTCCAGCCATTCCTCAGACATCCCCGCTCTCTGGCTTTATCCTCACAGTGTAATTTGTATGCCGATACTCCTGCTGCTGAGCTCCTTCTCCAGCTGGTGAGCATCATGATTTGTAAATATGCCCAAATAGTAAGGAAAAAGCCAATGCTGAGGCTCCTGATAAGACTTAAGAGTTGCACGTTCCTGCAGGCATCACTGAAAGAGCCTCTGACACCACAGAGTGACGGATGGGCAGCAAGCAGGCAGCTTCCAGTAAATGCTTTCTCCAGTAGTGCTTGCGTTTAATTTAATAACCTTTTAATTCTTAATCTAAGGACAAAAAAAAAAAAAGAAGAAGAAAAGGGAGGGGTTGCCTTAACAGTCCTGGCTGTGCTGTATCTGCACATCGCTGCCCTTTGCTGCAGAGCACACAGGAGGCAGCAGGTGGGCGCTTGGCAGTCGCTGAGGGTGTGCTGGAAACTCGCCGTAGGTGGCCATGCGTTTTTAAATGGACTTTGTGTACTCTGTGGTGAGCAGTGGTTTTTGTGTGTGTGAAGTCATTATTTTCTTGCACTTTTTTCCTTCTAAAATGTTCAGACCTAACGCTGGAAGTCGTACATAATGCTTTGCTGTGTTCTTGTGTATCCAGCTCGCAGCAAAGCCTGTCCTCCCCGTTAGGCACAACTGTGTCTTGCTCATGAAAACCCCAAACCTGCAACCCAAAATTAGATCTTCCTTGGGTTAACTTACTTATTTTTAAACATCTACTTCAAACAGTCAGTGCAGAAGGAAAACTCCCTTCTTTCAACAGAGTACTGCTCAGTCATATGTTTCTTGCTGTTTGAGCTTTCGTTCTTGGTACTGCTGCTGTCCTGTGGTCTTGTATTACACGGGGAACCTCAGGTGTCTGTACACAGCTCCTCTAATGCTGTGTAGTTGTACACTAGGGGCAATTTGTCCATTCATCTCTTTTCTTGCTGCTGAAAAAGGCTGTGTGGTCACCACAACTGAGCTGGAATACACACATGCATGGAGTGCTCATCCTGTTGTTTTTATGGCTTACTTTCTCTAAAGTTTAGGTTCTTCCAGGTGTAACATTCCTTAAAGGAGGCAATTTTATTCTTTTCTGTTGGATATGTCCATGGGTTGGTTCCTAACCTCTCTTGCAGAATTTCTCTCAAGTGGGATTACTGTACCATTGTTCTGGCACTAATGGTTTCATAAACACATCAATACTTTTAGTCCCGTTTTTCCTTTGAGCAGAGAGACACTCATGTTGCTGGGATTATTAAAATAATCATGTACTTCAACTTTACACTGCGCTGCATATGAAACAGATTTCCTCAAAAGAAGCAGAGAGCCTCTCAGAGGTCTGCTGTATCACCACTTGCATCAAAGCTCGAACAGCATGAAATTACCCAAATCCTCAGTACTTCATGTTACATGAGGCTTTTGACTCTGAAATCCCACTTGATGCTACTTTCATTCTTCTGATAACAGAGTTGTAGGAAAGTAAGAGCAATTATAATTAGATCCACATTGCTGGGATTGCCGGAGTCCCCGTGTGTGCTGCTGTGGCTGTAAAGCAGGCTGCGGTTTCCACGCTGTGCCTTCAGGAGATGGGTGGTTTGTGATGTGTTGAGAAAGCAGGATCAGAGAAATCCCAAACAGATACAGAAATTAGGGTCACATGAAAAATACGGTGAGACTTATCCTCCTTTATCCCCCTGCAAATCCAGCTCCGAGTAAATAGCACATGTTGAACGCGTGGTGTGATCTGTGTGCAGTGCTTGTGCTCTATTTTCAGCCCTGAAACGACTTTCCAAAGGCGAGCCTGAAGATATGGAAGGAAGTGCACTGGGAGATGCTTGGCAGAACCTTAGGAGTACAGTGCTTTCTTGTTCTGGGAGCACAGCAATCTGTGGGAGCCCTTGGTGGAAGGACTCATGCTTTGGGTGCTTCCTGTTGGTCTCACGCAGTGTCACTTAATGGGACAGTCCCAGGGTACAGCCCAGCTCTGTTACAGGAGGGGTAGGATGGTTCTCTCTGCAGTCAAGAGTGTGACTCAGTGCTCCTTGTGGGGCCCTTACAACTTGAGATGTTCTGTGGTAGCTGGGAGTATTTGTGTGCAGCACGAAGTGAAGACCTGGGTGCCCGAATCATACTCTAAATAGCCAAATCTGTTCAGCTTTCTCATGAATCACAATTTCTTGGCTGCAAATACTTTCTCCTGTGGTCAGCTGCAGTTGAACACTATAATTAATGTGAAGCAATTGGTTCAATGCACCTTTGAAAGCATAGTTTAATTGTGCTTAGTTTTAGGGTGGGAGAGGCCAATTCTTGTCACTGGATTCTGAAAACTCGGGCAGTGTTCATTTATGTCACATCAAGATTGCAACTTCACAGTTGGTTCTTTACCCAGACTGTCACCTTAAGTAGGGGGAAATTGGCCAAGCAAAGCGTAACTTAATGCCAGGTAAAGGGAAACCATCTTGTCCTGGACACTTGCATCGACAAGTTGTTCTTATGCTCAGCTGTTGGCATCACTACAGTAATTCTGCCCTTTTTGTTGCTGGCCTGGAACTTGGATGTGTTTGAGACCACTATGCAGTGTTGCATCTCTTCAGAGACATTTACTGTGGAGACTGGGATTTGTTAGCTGTGTTGTGTGCGTGATGACATTGGACTAAATGATGAGATAGATATTGGTGCTCTGTTTAGAAGAGGCTGAGATGAGGTTTAATTTTTGTTGCCTGATGTTCATGGTTTGTATGATTTGTTTTCATGTTACGGACAGCAAGATGGTGAGCAGATTTGGGATTAAAATGGTTAATGCTCATTTCTGAGGCTCTCTGTCATACAGAAAATTTGGAAGGGGCTTTAAGTTTCTGTTCAGGTTATTCTGCTTGAGTGATAACTTACATTTAGATAATAATGGTGTATTAGAGTTGAAGCATTCTCTTTGGAGGGTGCCAAAAAAAAAAAAAGTGCCAGATGGAAACAGAATTAGGGTGAGGGACACTCAGCCACATTGTAATGTTCAGAAAAGAAAGGAAAAAAGAAATTTGAAGGAAAAAAAAAAAAAAAAACAAGCAGCAAAAAGGGTTCCTTCTGTTTTTATGAGTTCATGTTCTGGAAGGGATGCAAAGTTGTTGTAGCCCTCATGGGAAGAGACGTAGTTCTTCCCACTGGCTTTATGTCATTGCTTGCACTCAGGAAGGCAAGGTGAGTGGTGCCCAGTGTGGGCTGTCACCCAGCAGTGCTGCTGCTGCTCCTGGAAGGCTGAGCAGCCGGCGTGCTGCAGGACAGGGCTGTGCTTGGAGTGAGGCTGGGGTACTGCATACACATCCTTTGGTTGTGGTTACTATGGTTATGGCTTGCTGTGCTGGAAACATGCTGTTGTGCTTGCTTTGTTTGGCTTCTTGTGAAGGGCCTCTAACCAGCAGGTCCTGGCTGGGGCAGCACTGCGGGCCTGACTGCAAGGCATTGGTCACTGCTATTGCTATTACTGCTATTATGCCAGTTGCTGAACTGGTGTTCTGACTTGTGTTCTTTTATCAACTAAGACCACTCATTAAAAAGAAGTAATTTCCCCTTTAACATTCAAATCTTTATTCAAGCAACGTGAATTACACCTCAGTAGCTGTTAAGGTTGAGAATTACATCACAAACAGCAACAGAATTAAAAACAGAGAGATGTGGAAAGTGGTGCTCTCAGGTTCCTGAGCTGGGACTTCCCACACAGAGCCCGAGGTTCTGATTTACCTGCCTGGGTAAACAGCAGATTGCTGTGAGCGTGGCACGGGAGGCAGCTCCACGCTGTGGGGTTAATCATGCAGGGAGATGGTGTTTGCCTTTTCTTTCAAGGTTCCTTGATGCTTGAGACTTTTCACGTTACTTTTTAAGTTATAGGAAGTGAAAATCAGGAAACAATGCATGAACATCCTTTTTTATTATTGTTATTATTTAATTGAATTAGCTGCTGGCAAGGAAAAATGTCATAATTTTCTGTTCCTGGAAGAGTGATGGGTCAGCAGGTTGCTTCAGACAAGCTGCTGCTGCCAGCTGCATGTGGCTGCATCTGAGTAACTTCTCTGAATAACAGAAGGCTTTGTTGCATGCTTATTCACAGTCAGCAGACAGAAATTGCTGTATACCAGGATTCTAGGTGCCAGGGTGCTGAACACCTCTGCTGTTCTATAAACTGTTGCATAGAACAGGGAACTGCTTGGTCTGATCTGCAGAGCTAATTATTGGTACACCATACTTACTGAAGGCTGAAATCCAGATTCTTTGTTCTCTAGAAAATGTGCAGATTGTAGCACAAAATGCATAATAGTTTCTGTACTGCATGAAAAATGCAAATGGTGATGGTAGATTGCCATAGATTACCCCAATTCCAGCCTGTAGACGTGCAAAAACTTGTGAAATCAAGTGTTAGGGTAGATGTGGCTCAACATACATTTGTAGGAAGAATAGCCACACCAGAGATGGCTCTGGAGGTTGGTGGTGCCTGTTGCTGGAGCAGGCTGACCAGGCTGCCCTGTTTGTAGGGCAGCAGCCACGAGTTCCTCCTGGGTGCTTGTAGTGCCTTGGGTTTGTGCCCTGTAATGCTGAGCAGGACCAAAGAGCAGGGAGCAGGTAATCAGCAGGGCGGCATTAATGATGTAGGTGATGATCAGGCTAATAGGGTTTGTGTCAGGGTTCCAGCAGCAGTCAGTGGTGTAACTGCAGTGCAGGCAGGTTCAAAACAACCTGGGAGCTGTGTGGGGTTCGTGGCTCCCCGTAGTTCCCACTGTCCCCGTGTTGGTGCAGGTGTCAGCTGTGTGCTGCCTTGAGAGTCTTTCCTTAACCTGCATAAAGCTTGAGCTGTGCTTGTAACCAGTGTAACAACGTGGACAAGCATCAACAACTGTTGCAATTAGAGTTCAACTCCTAATAGAGTTGACAGCTCTGTTTCCTTCCCCTCCAAAGCCACAGGGAGGGTGTAGGTCTTTGTGGGGTAATGGTACTGCTCTGTACTGGACCAGTTTGGTTGAGGAATGCAGAAGAAACCAAGGTATGAATTACTTGGGACTGTGGGAGCATCAGGTTCTTGCATGCCTTGGTGGTTTTTATTTTTATTTTTATTTTTTTTATAAATCATAATTTGAAATTGTCTTTGCAAGACATTTTGCTTACCTTTGTTGTGTTCCCTTTTTCTTCCTGCCTCCAGCCTGTGAATTGTGTTGCTGTGCATTGCTTGACCTGTGCATTGCTTGGTGTCCTTGCTCAGACTCGAGTTCTTGTGGCAGTCATGGCATAAGCTGGTGCCTTGCCCTGGATTGCCACATGCTGTGATGGTGAGCAGCCATTCCTCCTGCCCTGTGCTGAGGACCTCACTGTGATTTGGAGGAGTTGACTCTTTTGCTTCTCTTTCAACCCAAGGGTACACTGTATATATCCCAGAGCTCCACTCAGGGCTTTCAGACAATGGTGTGAGGACAACGTGCTGGGGGCTGGCACAGCCTTTCTCCCTACAGGGTGCTGAATGCCTGTTTGTTTTCTGTGAATTTCAATCCTGGCACTTGGGACAAAGCCATCTCAGTTACCTTCTCTTGTTCTTTGTTACATGTACTGCTTGCTGCATCAGTGCACCAGAAACTCATTTGAAAAAATACAGCTGGAGCCTGATAGTTATCAGGGAACTGACTTTTGTCTTTACCTCTGTTCCTTCTGTTGAGGAGTAGCCCATGCAGTGTGGTTGGCAACTTCTTGGAAGCTGCTTTTCACTGTTGTCTAAGTTTGGGCTGTGTTTTCATGAAATGGGTGGGAGAGAGGGAGCATTATACTTAAGAGCATTAGATGAGGCTGAAAATGGTGGAACAGCGGTTGGGAGCATTTCTTAATTTGAACACTTGTCTTGTTTGGTAGCAACAGTAGTATTCAACATGAAATGAGGGCATCCATGTGCTATTTCTTAAGTGAGGTATTCTTCCCCAGTTGCTGAAATAAATCTTTGCAGTGCTTTCTGTAAAGTAATTGTTGCTTTATAAAGTCTGACTACAGATCTCTCTATTATCATTGTAGAAAACCTAGGATAAACTCTCAGTTGGTGGCACAGCAAGTTGCCCAGCAGTATGCAACCCCACCACCACCCAAGAAGGAGAAGAAGGAGAAAGTGGAAAAACAAGATAAAGAAAAACCTGACAAGGAGAAGGAAATCAGTCCCAGCGTCACAAAGAAGAACACTAACAAGAAGACTAAGTAAGTTTCAAGGATGCAGTGTTAAATGTGGCGTGACTTAAGCAGTGCTGTGCATTGATTGATTGATTTGAATGTTAATCTAACACAATCTCCCCTCTTCCTTCCCATTCTTACAGACCAAAGTCAGATATTGTGAAAGATCCTCCTAGTGAAGCAAACAGCATACAGTCTGGGAACACTACAACAAAGACAAGCGACTCAAATCACACTTCAAGGTAACTTTATGGAAAGCATTAAGCTACTAATATCTGAGAATTGTATTACATAGCAGACACTGCTCTTTTGGTGGGCTGACAGGACTGTCTAAAGGACAGGATCTGGTACAGTCAGTATGACACGACCTTCCTTGGCTGTGCATGTGTAAGCTCTCTAACGCTCTTCTGGTGAGGACAGATTCAAGCATTGGAAATACTTGTTCTATTAGCCACTCAGTTCTCATTTCATTGCTTAAATCATATGTCACTTGGGCAGTAATGTGTCTTGGCTGGACTGTATTCATCAGTCATCGTACTGATCTTGGTCAAATTCTTGCCACTGTTTGATACCAGTAACGAAGGCTTACATTTTTTTATTTCCTTACCTGTAATTAAGTCATGGTAATTGTCAGGGTAATTCTCTGAGTGTGCTGGAGTTAAGACTGTGTGAGCAGATTTTTTGGAATCTTGCTATCAGCAAAAAGCATGAATGGTTGGTTTTGTTTACCTATCTGAATTGAGCAGCTGTTTATGGAGAGAGGTTTGATCCTAGTCTTGCCTACACTGATACTCCGTGCTTGTTTTCCTTAAGTAGTGTCTTGTGCTCTGCTTCATAAATCAAAAATTGGGAATCAAAGTATAGGTTTTATGTTCTTGTATTCTTGGGCTGGTTGTAGAAGTACAGCTTTATTGCAGTGATTTTTTTTTTTTCTTGTTCTTTTTGAAACAGTACTTCCTTCCAAGCTTAGGATGCAGGAGTCTCAGTGCATTTGACTAATGAGATAATGTTATGTTGATAGATTGCATCAAATAATTGTTTTCACTCCTTAAAGGAGTCATTCTGTCTACTGCAGAGTTATCTAGTTCATGTTTTGTGACAAGACTTTGTCATTCCTAATTAATCCTTAGTAGTATCAGGTCTACCTGGACTATTTTTAGGGAATACATAATGTCCTTTGAATATTAAACTCTGTTTTGAAGTGCTTAGTTTAGTGGAACTGAACTTACAGCTCAGTGCCCTCAAGAGCATTGTCAGTCGTCTCTTCAAGGCCCTGATTTTTACAGAGTTCCAGGTTACCTGTTTTATTGGTTTTCATGCCCAAGTTTCTTAGCATTTTTTGGTAACTCTTTGAAGGAGTCCTGTTTGAACTCCTGGTTCCATGCTTATTTCTGACAGAACCTTTGTTTATTTCTGCATTGTCCTGCACTCTTTGTTTTGAATTGCATTTCTTACTTGGCCAGAAACTTTTTCAGCTATAAAAGAGGATGTGAAGCATCAGTGCATTTGGTCAGTGGTGGCTTTGGAGAAGCTATAGCAGGAGCGCATGTTTGGTGCTGTCAGGAGGTGGAGGCGGCAAGGTCTGTTTATCTGGGCCAGCATTTCTTGGGCTGAGTAAGAGAGAAAACAACTGCCCCAGCCCAATTACAGGAAGAGCTGGGTTTCCTAGAGGAACTCAGGGTTTGAGGAGGAAAATACGTACGTGTACTACGCTTCCGGGAACGCTTACCACTGCATTCAGTGCTGATGCTTTGGGGCAGTGCTCATCTGAGATGTTATCAAAAGCTGACGGAAACCCCAGAAGTTGCTGAGCTGGCTGCCCTTCCTTGTCACCCACAAATGAGGTGACATCATCTCATCTGGTCTGTGGTTATGTTACACTTGCTCACTAAGTAAGTGCGTATGTGCAACGCGTGCACGTGGGCGTGTGTCTCACTGCTGCTGGGTTGAGAAGACTGGGAAGTATTACCTGTGGGTATTCCTATGTGGTTAGCATTCTGGTTGTGTTCTAAAGCTATTAGAATTGTTGCTCCTGCTGTACTTGTTAGAAATATACAACTTGTTGTATGAAACACCTTCTAGGTTTGATATGAAAATACTGCTTGTGCTGTAGCAGCTTCATTTTTGTTAAGGAAGTCTGCAGCAGTGCAGTTGTCTATCCCTGAAGCTGTACATTCATCCTTAATGCTTCTTTCTATTCTGTCTAGTTCTGGAATACCACATGGATTAACTTTTTAAGGACTTCCTTCTTGTTAACTTAGCACTGTGAGCCAACGAGTATACATGGCAAATACAAAATCAGCTTAATTTTCTTCTTTGTTTAGGCTGCATTAGCCTAATATGCTGTAGACAAAGAGAAAATTGGTTTAAAAGCTGCAGTTATCCTTCCCTCCATCTCTTGGAATAAGGCAGTTCTCAGCAAGCTACTTTTCACTGAAGTATAAAGACTCTCCTTTTTAATTTCCCTACTGAGAATATTCCACTGCTTAAGTCTGACCTTTAATTAGGAGGAAAAGCAGTAAATTGCAGCAGTTGCTGAAGCTGACTTGGAATTGGTTGGCAGCTGGAGGAGTGTCCGAGATTTGTTGTATCAGGGCTTTGGACCAGCCCCTGAAGCACACGTGGATGTCAGCTTCCTAGAGTCTAGACCCTTATTAGCTGCATTACTAATTGAATGATAGCACAGCATGCAAATTACTGAGATAATCCTAAGCTATAAATATCAGTTTCTTTTCTGTTATTTTTTTTTTTTCTCTGGCCCAAAGAGCTAGCTGCAAGAAATATTGTGTGTTCTGGATGTTATTTCCAAGGGAATGTTCTGAGCGATTTCACACACAGGCTGATTGGGCATCTGATTTGTTGAAGCTTGAAGCGGTTGGAAGAGGAGCCAAGTTGTCCCAGTGCCCGTGTTGTTTGCAGCTGCAAAGCTCCAATATGGGAATGAAAGAGCAGTGTTCAAATGCTTTAATGTGGCTTTGTACTGTGGAGTCACAGCCTTGTCTCATAACATCAGGGCACATGGGGAGATGGAGAATTTAGATAACAGAATCCTTTCATCCTCCCTTTAGGGAGGAGATCCCTAGGTCTCCTTGGCTCCTGTCTGCTTGGCTCTGGTTTAGTGTCCTGCTTTCTAGCAGAGATGGTTGAAGATAACTGTCAGCAGCATGGCACTGTTTGCTCTACATGACAGGTCTTCCCCTGGGATGGAACACCCTGCTGCAGGGAGCAGGAGGTCAGACCTGTGTCCTCTACTGTGCAGCATTTGCTGCTGCCTGGGTTCTCTTCCCAATTATTACAGTTTGTGCAGGCAAGTGGAAGGAAGACCACCAAACTTTTTGAATGCTGTTTGGTTTTGTTTTTTTTTTTCCCTAATAAACTCTTCCTTTCTCATTTGTTTTCATTTTGTTTATAAACGTTTTCTCATTTATTCTAGACCCAGACTGAAAAATGTGGACAGAAGTACTGCACAACAGCTGGCAGTCACAGTGGGAAATGTCACGGTAATTATCACAGACTTTAAGGAAAAGACTCGCTCCTCTTCCACGTCATCTTCTACAGTGACCTCCAGTGCAGGCTCAGAACAACAGAATCAGAGCAGCTCGGGCTCTGAGAGCACAGACAAGGGCTCGTCCCGCTCCTCCACGCCAAAGGGGGACATGTCAGCAGTCAATGATGAATCTTTCTGAAAGTTGCACATGGAGTTGTGGAAACTATGAATCAGGGTATGAAATTCAAACACTCCACCTGCCCACGCTGCTCACGTCCTGGAGAGCCTCTTCTGTGCTTGAACACACTTCCTTGGACATCGACCTCTTACTGATGCAACCAGGATAATTTCTGCTTGCCGTGGGCATCTGGCCACCAAGGAATTTCTCACCCTAATGATTACTCTTGACACTTTTATGTATTCCATTGTTTTATATGATTTTCCTAACAATCATTTATAATTGGATGTGCTCCTGAATCTACTTTTTATAATATCTGCTGTGCACAATTTTCCATGAACGTTACGACTTTTGTTTTGGGATAGGGAGCAGGTGGGGAGGGAAGGGGGCTTTATTTATTGCATTCACAAACTCCATCCTTTCTCAACATATCCTTTTTAAGTTCAGTTCTTCTTCCAGTTATACTGTGTACTATCAGTTTTGATATAAATTATATATAAATATATATATAAATAAATATATATAAAGGGTTATTTGAAACCAATACATGGAAACGCTGGTGCTTGAAACACTGTGAAGTGAAAACAAAATATTGAGCAGTTAGAGATCTGAGACAGTCCCCTTCTGTGAAAGTGCTGAAACTGAAATGGAACTGGTCGTAGGCGAGGAGTGTTCCTGGAGGTTCGAACCTAGACAGGACCCGTTTTCTTGACTTGTTCCTTCCCCATTTCTTCCCTAAGCAATGGCTAAAGTGTACTGAACACAGTTTGGATTTTTATACCTTGGGATGTGAAATCAGAGGATCGCTCTAGGGCAACTCATGTTTGCACTGGAGTGACTCGGCTCGGCACTTTGCAGGTTTGTGTCCAACTGGAGCATGAGTGCTCAGAGCCAGGCTGGTGTCAGCACACCCCGATCCACATGCTTTGGTAACGCGAGCATCGCTGTAGCATGCATAGCCAATCCCACAGAAGTTCAGCATTCTTAGGTTTAATGAATTCTGGCTGTTTTTCAAACCTGCATCAATAACTGACGTAGCTCTAGAACTGGAGTTGTGCTTGGGATTTCAGGCAGCAGTGCTGTGGGGTTGTTTCTCGCTGCAGCACGTACTTGGGTGCCATCAGCTCCATGTCCTGTGCTGCATGATTGCTGTTCAGCACAATTCCAGCTGTGCTCCAGAGCAGCTGACCAGCACCCAGCAGGGATGTTAGGCATGTGGCAGCAGATGCTCCTGGTATCCTGCTGCAGAAGCAGTGAAAAACTTTGGTGCTGGGCACTGCTTGTGACCAGCACCTCCTTCCTTTGTGCTCTGATGTATTTAGGCTGCCATTCCTTTTCCTGGCCTGTTAGTGTTGCTTTACAGTTTACCTTCCATGCATTATCCTGCTAAAACACTAGTCTGAAGAGGTAGAAAAAAACCTCTTTTGCTTTTTTTTTTTCCCCTTTGTTTAGTGGCCCCAGTGCTTTGCAGTAATTTCAGGCACAGAGGCGGTGGCTTTGGTCAACACTGATGCGTAACGCTGGGGTATGTTGAAAGAGGGCCACTTTTATTTTCTGACAACTCCGTGCCCGCTGTTACATTGTGAATTATTTGCTCAGCAAGAGGCGTTTCTCTTTGTGGAGGCAACTGGTGTAACCTTTCCTTTAAAATCAGCGTGGTTTTGAGTAGCAGATGTAGGTTCCTTTCACACAGTGACAGAAAGCCGTGCGGTGCCACCAATCCTTCCCAGCCTCTGCCTGAGGGTGCACGCGGTGGCAGTGCCGTGGTGGTGGTGGTGGTGTTCCCAGTGTGTTCCTATGGGCACCCCAGTGTAATTCTGCTGATATCCGCGGTGTAGGCCGTCTTTACCTTTTTAAGCATTTTTAAAGTATTTATTAAAGAACCAAAGGAAACCGGATGCTTCCTATGAGCATCAAGACAATTTATTATACGTAGTTTTAAATACTATGAATTTCTCAATCCACATTTTAACATTAGTGGGATATTGCAAAGACATTCCTTTTCCAGTTTTTACTATTCCTTTAAGGGTCTCAGGGAGGGTAAACTGGTCAGCCATATTTATTTATTTTACTGAAATGTATTGGAATAATTTTTTAAGAGAGATTTTTTGAAGATGCCCCCGAACTTGTATATTTTGCACTGCTTTATAAATGATCCATTATCAATTAGGCTTGCGCGCATGGTGCCCATGATCCAGCGGCGCGTGCGAGCGCACGGCACGTCCCTCCAGTGGGGCTCTTCCTGGTGCTTCAAGTCAGCCATGTGCTCCCACTCGTCGTTGAATCTGGGAATTTGTGCAAAAAAAGCATTGTGTGTACCGGGAAATGGCTTCTTTCTCAGATGGATGGACCTGTAGATGAGCTTTAATGCGGTACCCGGCTACTCATCGGCTACTGGTTCAGTAAGCAAAATCTGGTTTTGGGCGTGCCTCCTTGATGAAGCAGCTTACTGTAAATAAGTGGGAAAATGTCTTTGGGACAAGTGACCTGTAATTCTGCATTTGGTAGGAACTGCTAGCAAAGCATCCAGCTCAGCCGGCCTCGTTGTGCCGTGGGTTTGAAGGACAGCATTCACTTCTGCACTTGGTTTCTGAGCTCAGCACCCCAAGGCACGTGTCCAGAAATGGGATTCTGTTCACACTGCATCCGTAGGTTTCCTGCTGTTGTTGGGGAGCGTGGCTAACAAGCAAGCCAACAAAACACTAGTCTAGAGGAAGGACCAGGCTCTGGGCGCTCAGTGGCACAGAAGCAGGTAAGTAAAGCACAGTGTTACGTTCGCTAAGTTTCAATTTGGCACAGACACACACATACCGACACAACTTGCCCGACTCACTCAGTTTAACGTAGTTATGCAAAGGAAGAATCCAAAAGCATTTTAAGCAAACAGATATTTATTTTAATTGGAATACTTTGCTGGTCTCAAATTGGACAGATCTAAAACGTGGCGGTAGCTTCCATGAGTTTATTTCCACTGAGATTTTTCACCTGCCTTACCAAGATCATTCTCAGTCTACTTTTTTAAGCTCTACCATAAACTTAAATTATTGAAAACTTATTAATTGCTGACTATATAATAACCTTTGCTTGTATGTAACCGAATGGTTTTAAGAGCCAACATTTAGAGTATGACAATGGAGCTGAACAGTTTTTAATGCGCAAGCAGTTCTGTTCTTGTGTATGACTTGTAACCTTAATTTACTGTGTAAAGATGGTTACATTATTTCCTTAGCTTTGTTTGTTGGAGACAAATATAGAATGCTTGTTTAAGTATGTCAAAACATAATCTTATCTTGTGGATTTTTATGTTAATGTATTATACGAGCTATATTTTTCATTTGCCCAGAAAGACAGCTTGTATAACGCTTCTGAAAGTTTTTCCGCTCTGTAAAGTCTTTAGAGCTGACAGTCCTGTTAGGTTTGTTTTAATCTTCATGCTAAAGTGTCAATGGTGGTTTTGTGAACTGGTCAGAAATTCACAGGTCTTAAATGTTTTCGAGAAATTTATATTGGACACTGCTCTTTGTCTAGCAAATAAAAGATGTTAATATATTCCTGTTACTGGCATGTGCACGACTGTTATTAGAAGCCACTTTATCATTTTCCTGCTTTAAATAGAAATGTCTATTTATGAATTCTGCTTGTAGTTTTTTCACAAATAAAATAGTAAAATTTACTTCCATCTGAAAGCTCTCTTTTTTGGGAGATGCCACTGTTCGGTAACAGGGAAGCACTTTGTCTTCCCTTCCAGCTGTCACTGGAGCACCCCAGTTCTGCAGAGCCACGACTGTGAATCCGCCGTGCTGCTGAGGGTATGGTTTGGGGTTTGTGGTGGTGGCTGCAGCACTGGGGTCCTCTTCCTGTGACACCTTCCCTGTGCTGTGGCCATGAAGCGGTGCAGCTCCGTGCAGGTCTTGGTGAGAGCCCTTGGGAGCTCCTCCGATTGCCGTGCGCTAACGAATTCCCACGAGTGGGATTAATGGAACTTAAACTAATTGAGGGTCTGACTGTATTTTTGGTGCTTAAAAGTGCTGTTATTTTGCAAGCAGTAGTTTGATCCTCCGCTAGGAAACAGGCTGATGTTCCCTGGGTGGAGGCGTTTTGTGACCATTCAAATCCAAATACAAAGTTGAAATATGGGAACCAAGTGATTGGTAAAATGCAAAGAAAGAAATCTTATCCAGAGTTCTTTTTTCCTTTTGCTGGGGAATATGAGACAGTTACTAACCTAAGAGCAATTTGAGTATTTTTGTGTGTGCAGGGGGAAGTGTGTGTTACAACCAGAGGTCGCATTAAAAAAACACTGTGCAAACAGACTCCTAAATGCTTTAACCTCAGCTGGAAGCGAGTCAGAGCGGCGGGTGCCAAGAATAAGAAGCGGCAGGAAAGGCGCTGTGCGGCGCGGCTGTGAGCAGCTGGTGATGGTGGGACAGGCAGTGCTGGTACGGCTCGAGCAGCGCGGGTGGCACCGACCACTGCCTGAGCAGCAGAGCAGCGAGGATGTGAGCTGAGGATGCTGTGGGCAGCGATGGGGAACGCTTGGGCTCACCGTGTCTACGTGTCCAAGACTCATCCGTTGTGCCATTTTGCTGCTGGGTGGTGCAGTGAGACTCCTCTGTTGGCTTTGGGTTTGATGGAAGGAAGTTTTTCACACACAGGGTGGTGATGTGCTGGAACAGGTTGCCCAAGGAGGTTGTGGATGCCTGGAGGCATTCAAGGCCAGGCTGGATGTGGCTCTGGGCAGCCTGGTCTGGTGGTTGGCGACCCTGCACACAGCAGGGGGTTGAAACAAGATGATCATTGTGGTCCTTTTCAACCCAGGCCATTCTATGATTCTATTATACGATTCTACAGATGAGTGCTTGGTGCTGCAAGGGGCCCTTTTCTAGGCAGGGTTGAGGCCAACGCTGATCCTGCCTACACCTGTCTCATAGAAATGTGCTGGAAGTGCCTGCTGTGCTTTCTCATTGCTTGTTTGCGTCTCTGCGAAGAACAAAGTGTGCACTGAAATCATCAGTAGCACCAAATGGCTGTCATAGAAATCCTGAATCCAGAGCGTTACAAGCCATACCTGCGTAATGATCCTGCTTATGGAATAAGATGGAAACTCATGATGGCACAGAGCAATCTATATATAACAGTGGTCTTCACATACTATGAAGCTAGAAAATAATGGTGTTATTCCTGTACTGCATGTCTCTATCTAGATACCAAGAGGAAGCTCCCACCATGATTATTGGTTATTTCCACTACCTTGAAAATGTCATGATTTTCTATCACCCGTAGCCATATTCTTTCCTCAACTTCTTCTTTAGCATTTGGAGCGCTGTAAATACTCTTCCAACCTGCAGAAGAGGATGCTCCATAGCACAGATCACCTCTTCCTTACATCTCCACGTTACATACCAGAAATCTGCAGAGCAGAGGTCTGCCCTGCTCTGCTCTCCTGGCTCAGCCCCATGTCAGTGCCAGCAGGTGAGTCAGCACCATGCGAGCCGTGTAATGCCAACGGAGTTCGCCTCAACACTGTGAAATTCCCAGCGTAGCACACACTGATAAGAGCACGTCAGGAGCTTTTAGGAAGCATTAATCGGTCACAGCTCCCAGAGCTGGCTGGGGCTGGAGGAGGGCTGCCGTGCCTCAGAGCTCTGTGCAAATGGCAGAAGAAACATCTTCCAAACTTGAGAAGCGTGGAAGTCGCGTTGCCATATGGGATGCACGTGGCAAAGGCTGCTTACCTGGGGCTGCTGCTCGTGCTTCAGCCCAGGGTGAGGGTCGGGGAGCCCCAAAGAATGTCCCATTTGTCGCAGCAGGAGGCAGAGCTCAGCCCGGCAGCTCTGCTGTGTGTGACCCAGCCATTAAATGGATTTAAAAAAAATAATACAATAAACAGTGGTGCTCTTACCTCAGGCAATCCATTAGGAGTGTGATTTAGTGCAGGGAGGGCTATAAAGGCAGTTGGTAAATTCTTTGTGCAGCACAAATAACATTCCTACCAGGGAAAGGGGCCCTCATAATGGGGCAGGGAGGGGCCCCTGGTTTAATGAGGCCATCCAGGAGGAGGTGATATAAAATAACAGAGCTGGAGAATGCGGATCTTCTAAATCTCAGGAAGGACTCCATCCCCTGAAGTCATGAGACTGAGACCTCATTCAGTGCTGCTTTAAAGGCAACCAACTGGTGGTGTGTGCGCTGTGACCTGGAGCTCAGAATCTGGCTCTGTATGATTACAGCTCCTTCTGAGGAGGTCTCTTGCACTGACTGCTGCTATTTTTATCCTCCTTCATCCTATGGGGCATTTCCAAAGGGGAAGCAGCACTGGAAACAGCAGTGCAGGGAACAACAGTTCCTAACTCTGCTCCCTGCAATGATCCCTGTGATGAGAAGGGAATGAGGCACATCCCTGTGCCAGGCAGAAGCAGCCGGCATCACTCCAATGCAGACCATAAATCAGAGCTGCAGTGAGTTATGGTGCCACAGTGCTGCTCGGGCGAGGGGGAGTCTTTAAATCAATCAGACCCCAAATAAATAAATAACTGTGCAGCACACACTGGATTGCACGTCTGGTTCCCACTGCAGGCGGTCATTTAACTCTGACACGTGGAGTTTCTCTGCATTACCTGAGCAGCTGAAGTCACGGGAGGGAGAAAGCAAAATTTTTCTGTGCTTTGGTTGTTGTTGCTAAAGAAACCGTTTCATTTGGTTGCCATGTGTGTAGCAAAGCTGGTTCTGTCTGTCTGGATGGCAAAAACTGAAGGCAAAAGCTTTGGGAAAGCATCATGCAGAGTGCTCTGCTGCTGCCCGGCCCCAAGTTTGGGGGTTCTCTTCTCCAGAGGATCTTCTGTCACTCACACAGGGGATGGGGTGCCTTCCCAAATCTCTATGGCTGAAGGAGCACTGTGCATTGGGATTTAAGCAGCGCTTTTGTTGCAACAGTGATGCTCTGCCCTGGTTCGTAAAGGGCAGTGAGCACTGCTGAAGGGAAAGTCCCCAGCATGGCATGGCTTCCCTTGGGCTGTTCCAGCCAGCTCAGGTGGGCCTGACAGAATGGCTCTGAGCCCTGTCCTGTGCTGTACCCCACACAGCACACTGAGCTGAGCAGTGGAGCTGTTGTTTTCCCAGCACCTTGCAACAGAGAATAAAGTGATTGCACAACTGAGAGTTCAGCTTTAGCTCTGAGCTGCTGCACTGGGAACTTTTCTGCTGAAGTTCCCCTCTTGACCCCAAAGTGATAAAGGCCCATCAGCACGTAATGCTGTGTCCCCTGCTTTAGCACAGCTGTGTGACACCCAGGTCTGCTGCTCTGCGATGTCACACTGCACGTCCCCACTGTTCTCCAACACAACCCCATGGGGCACTTCTCAGCACTCTTCCTGCTGTGCCACATCCCTGCTCGCTGCTGGCTAAATCCTGCCTCGCAAATCATTGACCCCATAGGTCATAAATGCTCCTTTACGGTCTGTCAAGACAAACTCAATTCTTTACGTGCACCCTAAGTCAGCACAGTAAAACTTTTATGATGTTTTTAATAACAAGAGCTACTGCACATGAACAGCAACTAATTTTTAAAGCCCCGGTATTTCAGCTGAAACAGGCTTTTCCTTCCCTGTGCTGGAAAAACACTCAAGTCAGCGCGTTCAGAAGGCAGCGTCTGAAGCAAACCTCTTTGCCTGAACCCCGGTGCATCCTCAGCCCAAAAGAAGTGGGGGATCCCAGAGGCAGCAGGGTGCCCTCACCCCAGGCAGATGCAGGATGAGTCCCTGCTGCTGTGAGGCTGCAGCGCTGCGAGAGGCAGCGAGCGCTGCGAATGCTCGGGGGAGCTGCAGGGAGGAACTGTTGCTGTCGATCTGCTAATTAAGATTAATGTGCGAGCTGATAAGGATGACTCCGTGCCAATTGCTGCTACATGCCAAGATCCTGTGAGGCAGCGGCGGGTGCGTTCCTGCTTCCCCAGCAGCTGGAGGCCCCAGCGCTGTGCTGGGGCTCGTAGTGGGGTAGGGGGGTGCTGGGGGCTGAAGGGGGGTTTGGCTTTTAGGCAGTGGGAAGGCTGTGCTTTGGTTTTGTCCTCTTGCCCCAGTAAGGAAAAATGAGGGATGTTAAAAAAGATAGACTTATAGAATAGTGTGTGTATGGATTCCTGCCCCCTGGCCGGGGCTCTATGGGGCTGCATGTGCCCGTGCAGTGGGACTCCAGCAGTTAGGATTTGCCTTGGCCGTGGCTGTTGGCACATTGGAGAAGCCTCACCCGCAGCCAAACCCAAGCCTTCTCAACCTCTCTGTCTGAAGTCATACTTAGTGCAAATTTACCCCAGTCCCACGTGCAGAATTAGATAACCTTATCGCTGCATCCTGCGCAGATCAGTAACTCTGTGACTGTCGGCTCCTTTCAGCCAGACGTCATCGCCTAGCAACGTTGCGCTGTCTCTTTGGATGCAGCCTAATTCAGTTTCTGGTCATCCATAACAAAACCTCACGGAGGCATCTGGCACACGGATGGGCCGTGGGCATGAGGATGGCTGCAGGTGAACAGGAGGAGTTAAAGTCTTCATGTCTGAGTCTAAAATGGTGGTTTGTGTACCACCTGCATAGGACAGAGCTGAGCCTTCAAGGAATAAAGTCTGCAAAAGAGTTTTACCCCAAACTGCTGTTATGTCTGGAGATGACTTATAGCAGAGGCTGGCATCGGGCTTGGCACTGGGATCTATGTCAATGGAAAGGCTGAGCATGGCTGTGTGATGGTGCACAGCTTTGGTTCAGGGTGGGTTAAAAAACCTTAATTTTATCATTTAGAATTTGCCTTTGGGATACGAATACCAGCGTTCAGCTGTATTTCCTCTGCAGAGTCCATCCATACAATTCAAGGGCATGGCGGCGATGGGCTGAAGGTTGGACTTGATGATCTTGGATATCTTTTCCAGCCTTAATGATTCTGACATTCTGTATGTCTCTTTGAAATAAATGAAGTGCTGATGCTTCTTTAGAAAGGATTTATGGGCAGTAGGGTGTAGCTCCAGATGGTGAAGCACAGATGGAAACCTAAGCACGAAGCTGGGTGTAGGAACCAGGGCTGTGGTATGGATGTGTGTCAGGGCCATACCTGTGCCAGCCCCTCCCTGCTGACCTGCTGCATCTCCACGGTGGGGGAAGTGCCGTTCATGCTGCCACTGTTCTCTTAATGCTGCTGAGCACTGCTGGATCCCCAGGGATGGACTCGTGCTGAAGGCTGTGCAGTGCCATACAGCACTTGGGATGAGGATGTTAACATTTAAATATAAGCAATTTCTGTTTGCATGGGTGAGAGCCCTTTACTGCTGCAGAAACGCTGCCACTTACTCAGTGATTGCTGCTGGGGATGGGAACGTGCTGCAGACTTCCCTCCAAGTCTGCACTTTCCCCAGAGTTGTCTGAGCCCTGGGACCAGAGCCAGTACTGCCATCCTGCCTGCACGCTCAGTTCAGAGGCACTGGATGAGGATTTTTTAGGCTCATCTCAAACTGAGATCTACAACTAAAGCTGCACTATTGGCCTGGAGAAACCCACGCCCTTCCCTCTGCCCAAAGCTCTGCTCCCTCTTGCAATGCACCTCCAAGTGGAACTCTCAGCAGCTCTCCTCCTGCACAGCTATCCTGGCACGGAGCGTGGAGTCTGCATCCTGAACCCCAGCGAGCACCCAGCTCTGCAGCTCAGCCTCCTCGCACCCAGGGAACAACAGGGTGGTTTTGGATCTCACCGTTCCAACCTCATGCTCAAGAATTACTACTACTATTATTTCCAAGGAAACAAGGACTCACACTCGTATCTTTTATGTGATTTCTCACATCCGGAGGTTTGCACGTGACTTTGCTGCCTATTTTTAGCTCCTCAAACATCCCTGCTAGGATGAAAGCTTTAAAGAAAACCCACCCTCAAACTGATGAAACACACGTTTGTTTCAGTGCTGAGTTACTGGGTACAGCCCCACATCCCTGAACAAATGATGGGCTGCCCCGTTTGCTGTCACAGCCTCCAGGCCCCCTGTTTGGGAGGTACACTTCAATCTTGCAAGTAAAATGTTTGTCCCACACCACCCTTGGGCATGTTATCCTCCCTCTGCCTTTATTTACGTCTGCATTTGCTTTTAGGGAGCAAACCGCAGTGCCATGAGATGGGACCAACCCAAATGACTTCCAGCTGCAAGAACAGCCCAGCTGTGAGTGGTTAGAGCTGATCACTGCCTGGCTGGGATGGCTGCTTAGAAAGCCCATGCTAAACCTCTGCAGATCGATGGCTGTGTGCAGCAGGTGGGTGACGGTGGGAGAGAAACCCCATGAGCCCAGGGCCATCATAGAGCCTGGGATGCTGTAGGGTAGGCTCTCACCTTCCTGATGTCCTGGGGGAGGAACAGCAAATCCTGGTGGTGCTGACAGCCCCAATCCGAAGGAGGGTGATGGTGTCCTGGTTGGAGGTGACAGTGTGTTGGGCAGAGAGCGGGGGCTGAGCAGAGCTGGCAGCTGTCTGCCTTCAGCATCTCGTTAGCAGCACTGTTATTAAATGTTCTTGGGGCAGGTCCCTGCTGAACGCTGCTCTGCTGTGTTCCCTTCTGCTCAGGCTGTCAGTGTGGAAAACCCTCTGCCTGCTCAGCTGCTATCACTGTGGAGTGCTCCCTGCCTTGAGTTCCTGCCCAGGGAAGGGGCAGCTCTGTTCATCTGAGCACTCTGCACGGATTTACCTTTTCACGCTCCGGTTACAGAGCTTGGAGACCCTGCAGCCCCCGGCCATGTGCTACTGACGTGTGGGCTAATTGAGACGTGACAGCGTGGAGCAGCAAATGGTGCTTGCAGAACAGCTTCAGGACCGTGTCAGAGCCAAGTGGGGCTGTAAGGCTTCACCATGCAGCCGTGGCAATGGCTGCTGCCCTCATCCTCTCAGGTGTGGGCACACAGCTACTGTGGTGGTGCCTGCCTGATACTGAGGTCCTGTGGCTGCGCGATGGCATCTCCTGGGGCTGGGCACAGCAGTGTCTTGCATTGCACCTTTTCTTAGCTTAGTCTGGGTGGGCTGGCCCAGCCTCTGCTTATGTGTTACACTAAGAAAAGCAGAGATAAGCAGCAAAATAGCATGGAAATGACACGTGTAACTGATGTTCTAACCCTTCACCTTCTTATTTGACCCCTTTCCAGCCATGACCCATGGAGAGGAGGTCAGTAAGGCTGAAATCCTCTGCACAGCTATGTGCAAGATGCAGCAAAGAGTTGCACTCCTTACCTCCACCGTCCGTACTGCTGAGAAGCAGCCTGGGGTTACCTCCTCCTTGCAGCTCTTTCTGGCTGTGCCCAGAATGGAGTTGATTAGGGCTGGGTGCTGTGTGCCTCCCGCAGCGCTGTGGGCAGGGCAGGAGCTCAGGATGGTGATGAGAACCCGGGGATCTCTTTGTGATCTGAGCATTTAATTCCATTACTCGCAGGCTCTGAATAGCTGGTTTAAACACCCTTGACCTTCTGCTGCAGAGCAGATCAAAGCTGATCTCTCTGCAGTGATACGCTTTATCTGATTCAAAAGGGAAGCATCCAATGAAGGGCTTGTTTTGAAAACACTCTTTCAGGTTGTGCCCTATTAAATTGTTGACATGTTGCCCTCTGGCTATTTGGCATTAGTTACACTCCAAAGCTATCTGCGGCATTAATCTAATTTTGCCTTTCCTCATCTTTGCTCCTTGATCTCCATATTATGCCACTTAACAAAGCTGCTCAGGGCCAAAATCGCTTCAAGATGGAGCTCAATAAGTGGTGAGGGACTGCGGGCAGCATGGGGCACATGAGGTGCAGAACAGCACAGCAGGACAGGGATCTGTTCAGCTGATCTTTGCTCCTCTGATGCTGTTGGGTTTGGGTTGGTGGTGATGCTGCTCTCCTTGCCCACTTGTGATGGCTGTGGCCTTTTCCCTGTGCTCTGAGAGTGCTGGGGGTGCTCTGCCCTGTGAGCTGCAGACCCTGAGGTGAAGTTTTGTGCACAGATGCAGGGTCAGGAGCAGTTTGGGAGCAGTGACTGGTGCGGTTTTCAGAGCACGTTCTTGCTGGATCTCAGTAGATGCTCTCACTTTGTTGGCCTTCGATTGTGTGCAGTTGTGTCCAGATTAGAACCAGGTGAAAAAAAGTGCTCACAAAGCTCTCAGTGGGAAAAAAAAAAAAAAACAAAGGCTTGATTTAAAAAGTGTTTCATTTTGAAAAGGGGAAGAAAGCCTAAACAATCTGTGTTGTTAATATTTGCCATTCGCTATCTTTTTAATGCAATACCATTTCACCAAAGCTGTGGCTTTCAGCAGCAATCTGGGGCTCCAAGGAAGCAGCTTTCATCAGTAGTGCACAGAAAAGCTCTGCAGAAGCGGATCGGAGGTTTACAAGATGGAAACAGCACTTTTCATGGAGACTTTTCCAAGTCTGTGGCCCTTTCTGGTGGGACTGTAGTGGGTTTGCTTTGTGCCGGTCCCTGTGGAACATGCAGTGATGGTGTCATCGTTGGCTAAATATGTATCTGTGCAATGTTGGCTGCAAAAATGGATGAAACAAATAGAGAAAGGTACAGCAAAGGCCAGTGCTCCTTGAGGTTGGTGCTCTCATCTATGCTTTGTAATTCTGAGCTGGGAGAGGAGTGGTAATCCACCTCTATTACACGTAAACAATATCATTTACTGTAGGGTCTGGATTTACAAGGGTTTATGAGACCTGAAAACCATAGATAAGCATTTAGTAGGATTTACTGAAAAGCCATAAATGAGACTTCCAACAGGAGTTGGGTACCTTCTGCAAATCTCGCTAACTTTATATCTATACCTTTAGGGGTGTAAATACCTTCTGAAAATCTAACAGACTCTCCCCTCTTATGGTATAAATCAAAACAGGGCAGCCTGAAGGATGGGAAAACCATTTTCTAAGTGGGGAATCTGGACCCTATCAATAAGGTCACCATTCTGCAAACATTTTTAGCATAAATGCATAAGAAAATTTGTTTTCCTTTACGTGGAGAGCAAATTGTATGTTGTAAGCAGGTGAAGCTGCAGCAAGGCTACAGATGGGCAGGATTTTGAAGCTCCTATGGCTCCAGGATACCCTCCTGCGTGTATCCATGCAAGCAATTTGTTCTGTCACCCAAATGGCAAAATGTGCTCTGTGTTTTCTGGGGCCTCCACACAGCTGAGATCCCAGAGTGGAGCACTGGGAGCCCTTGCTCTTCCTCATCTGGAGATGCCAAACGTCAGGAGGTCGATGTGAGCAGGTTCCTGTGTGACCCTGCCTTCCTGAAGGGAAAGAACAACACCAGGCTCTGTTCTGCTTTTGAAAAATTCTTCTGATGTGAAAGGGGAAAAATGGTGCTGCAGGGACAAGGATTGAGCTCAGTTCCAAAACTAACAGACAAACAAAAAACCCCAAATAACAGAAGGCCCAGGAGCCATCGATCAAAAGGAGCTAGATCCCCAAGTGGCTGTTCAATGGGGCAGTCTCCAGCTCCCCAGGTCTCCATGTACAGCTGAGTGCCAGGAGTGAAGAGATGCATGTGAGGATGATTCTTTCTCACACTGCAGGATCTGGTAATGGTCCCTGGGGCTATGGTCCCTTGCTGCACAAGTGAAGTGCTGGTGCAGCAATGTCTGAACACCGCTGGCCCTAAGTCTGGTGATTTCTATCCCTAGGGGGTGCAGGTCCTGCAGCAGGAGCAGAGCAGAGCTCAGCCATCACTGTGCTGTGCGAGCTGCAGGGCTGCTGGGAAAGACAACAAGAGGGATTGTGCTGGAGTGCCTGGCTGATGTAGAAGTAAATCTTAGGAGGCGACGCAGAGTGCAGCTCCTTACATCGAGCTTTAAGACTAATTGATCGCTTTCCCTGAGCACACAAACCTGTCTTTATTTTGAGCCCGAAAGGAAAAGTTCTCTCAAAGTCACCAGAGACAAATAATCCTTCAGGAGTCACTGCTGACAAGGATTTATATTTTCAGCCATTTTTCAGTTGTGTGCGTCTCCATCCCGTCACATTAGTTTGCTAACACTTCCCATGTAACAATGAGACAAACAGAGCATTGTGCTGGTCCAAGCCAAACATTCATCTCTGCTTGGCGCTGGTTCAACGGGCCTGTCAAAACTCCTTGTGCACTGGCCAGAGCTCATTAACAGTGGTTGGATGCATATTTAGCATGGAAAAGAGCTTTACCGAGGGCTCTTAGTAATGCGGGACTGAGCAGAGAGGAGGGTGGTGGGAAGCAGAGAGGGGACACGTTCTTTGCAAAGTTGAAATGAAGGGAAAAAGTACATATCTGTGGAGCAAACATATTTCAGAGCAATGCTTTGTGCAGAAGAGAAGCGAGTTGCAAAATCCCTGGGCCCAACGCCAGCCTTAAATCTGTCTCAGAAGAGGCTCTGATGTTATCGCTCCTCAACGTGCATTCACTTAGAGCTGCTCTCACTGGGATGGGAGCAGATCTGCTGACCACAGCCCTTCTCCCCAGCCAACCTGTGGAGGCTGAGAGTGGTTTGGCCACAAGCAACTCCACTGAAGTCAATGAAAAGATCTGATGGTGGGGTCTCGCACCCCTGGGTGCTGTGTGGAGCTAGCTCAGCCCTCAGCAATCTCAGAGACCTGTTGGGGCTGGTGAGCATTTCAACAGGAGGGAGAGGGAACTAATTACACAGCCTGGGTGTTTGTGTTGAGCTGGTGTCAAGAAAGAACAATCAGGATGTGAGTGAAACTTTCCAACTTGTCCATGGTGTTCTCGTTGCTTTCTGCACATCTTTGCAGCAGAATCCTCCATCTACAGGAGTGTTGCAGATTTTCAAAGACAGATGTTGATATATTAAAAAAATTTACCCCCAGAAATGCTCACATGAAATAGACAAAGAAATTATTTCCTATTTCATGTATCCATATTCATGTACCCATGTCCCAGTTTGTCTAAGAACACCTATTACTAAATTCCTGTGTGTGGGGATGGGTTGATAGTTGGGCAAAGTGATCTTAGTGGTCTTTTTCAACTTTAATGATTCTACGATCTCCTAAAACTCTCAGTACAGTTCCAGTAAGTATTCATTCTTGGAAAGGAACAACAGACCCTATGTGCTGCAGGAGAAAGGGAGGAAAAAAGAGAAAACCTGTTGGTATTGAAGAAAGCTTTTAGTTCCTTTACAGAGAGATGATTCAGTATGAGGGCAAATAATGAAGATGCTGGAATTGAGAAGATCATTAAAAAAAATGATGAAAGAAGTTATTCATGGACTAATTGCCAGAATGCTTGAGGCAAATGCTAACAGTTAACTGATTGAGTATCTCAAGGTGTGGCTCATTTAAACCTAGCATCTCTGATTGCTTATTCACTTAACACTTGTATGCTTGCTTGCAAACAACTGCAGTGCTCATTCTGCTTTTTTCCTTCCTTCTACCTGGCTGTGCTCTGCGAGATCTTGAATGTTCCTAGTGTGATATCTCATAGTGACGTCCATTCCAATCCATGCAAGCTGTTCTGGGCCCCCAGCAGCGTTCTCTGTGCCAGGATCTGCCTTTTGGAGGTGAGCTGTGCAGTTCTGTTTGTGGTCCTCCAGGTGATGAGGGAAAACGCAGCGCAAGGCTTCAATCTCTGCTGCAGCCTTATCCCAAACCACTGCTGAGAGGAGGAACTGGGGGAGATGGGCAGTAAGAACTCTGCGAAAACAGCTCTTCAATTTTAAATATATTTTATTATTTTAGCTGGAGGAAAAGAAGTCTAAAGCATGCCGAAAGGGAGGATTCCAATCACTGTAAGCTAACTGTTGCATATCCTGTGTATCTTTATGACATGAACCTGAATGCACGTGTTTCACCAAGAACCCCTGGCTCTAATATCAGTTTGCTTGTAAAGACAGATTCCATAAAGAATGAACAATGTGAGCAGGGTGAGTCTGACTGGGGGGGAAAGGCTGCTTTTGCACCACTGAATGTCCCCAGCTTGCAGCACAGCTGCTGGCCCTGCATAAGATGGACCCTCCCACCTCCAGCATGCATTGTGCATAACTTTGTGCAGGTGGGATCTTGCTTCCAGCCCTCTGCCTATAGGAATGCATCGGGTGGTTCGATTCAGTGTTTCAATGCCACGTTCTTTCCATTCCAAATCACCGTGCAGCACCAGCAGGTGACCTAGCTGTTGTTCAAAGGGAGGAGAAAGCTGGTGATAGTGGAGACCACAGTGGGCATTCACAGAGCGGTGAGATGTAATACAACGCAGGAGTAAAACTTCACCTCAGGCAATAAAGTTTGTGTTGGGCAAAGGGAATAGCAATAAAGACTTTTAGGAGTTACTGTGAAATGTAAGAGTTTCTTAAAATCAATTACCTTGTCCTTCAGAGAGACTGACTTGATTTTATTTTTTTAATAATGCAATAATCAATAATAGATTAAATCTCCATTCCCTTACAAATCCTCTTGCCTGGGAACAACAGAACAAAGGTCTCCAGATGTCCACTAGGAAAAGCAATCTGAACACCAACCTGCATGGTGTGTGTCTTAATCCAGAGCAGGCATGTGCACGCAGTGACCCTTTCCCTCTCATAGGCTGCATGGTGGAAGAAGCCCATTCCTGCAGGATCAGGCCACAACCTGCTGCAAACAGCCCTCTGCAGTCCCTGCCTCCAGGAGCATTCGGCAACCCATGTGTTACCCTCTGGTTTGTGGGCAGCACTCATTGAACTGAGAGCTGAGGGATGTGGTAGGGTGAGTTGCAGTCAAAGGTGGGGAGCAAGTCCAAAGCAAGCAGAGCTGTGGCCATGGGGCTGCTGCATTGCTGCTCTCCTCCCTGTCCCACCCACACAGAGTCAATGGAGGCTTTCCTGGGGCAGTGGCTGTGGGGCATCTAACAGCATGCCTGCTGCTGTGGAAAGAGAACGTTTTGCTCTTGTGTGCTGTCCAAGCTGCATCTCTCCAAAGCATTAAGATTAGCTTGGAAAGAAAGGTTTGGAAGGAAAATTGAAGTGTAAAATTGCTTACTTGGTAAGCTCAGGGAGGAGGGAGTATATCTGCAGACTTTGGGATTCTGGCACACGATGATGCTAAAGTACCTGCGTGTGATGTTTCCTCTGTTGACATCTTAAAAACGCGAAGTAAGCAGAGGCTGGGATGCAGATAAGCATGGGGCTGATGAATGCTCACAGGGGGAAGCTTAGCTGGAAGCCATATGGACAGTAGAAAGGCACTTGTGTAGCCTGGTCCCTGGCAAGTGGGGCTTTGCTGCTCCAGCCACAGGGCAGGGCAGTACAGCCTGGCTGTACCAGGGCAGCTTGGTCAGAGCTCCCTGGCTTGGCTTCACATCCATGCTGGGTGTTCACAATGTCACAGCAATGGTGTAAGATGGGAGCAATGTTCCTCCAGCCCTGTCCTGTGCAGATCCCAAACGCCACTCGGGACACTGGGGAAGGCATACCACTGAGAGCATCACTGCTGATCTCCGGGATGCAGAGGTTGACACGTCGCATTAAGTGCAGAATGTTTTATTAATCACCAGAGTAAACGAATACATAAAGCCTCCTGAGCTCATTGGCAGGAAGGCAAGTCCTGCTGCCCCAAGGCTGCAATAATTTATGCTCTTCTCTTTTAATGCAGTGTCTTTTCCTGTGACTCCACAAGATTTAATGCCCTTCGGAAAGGGTGTGTGAGAGTAGGCTGCAGGCACTGCTGTCAGAGCACCTCATGCCAGGGTCACTGCAATGTGCACTGCTCAAGCAGCACTCCAGGCTAATGTCCCTTTTGGGTTTTGCTGCTGACCTGGCTGGAGCCAGGAGTTCATCTCTGGCTGCACAGTAGCCCATCCAGCCCTCTTGTCTATGCATCTCCTTGTAAATCCATTCTGGAAATAGGGGAATAGGTGCAACTTTCAGGTCCTCCCTCAGTAGGACTGGGATCCTCCTTTGGGCTCCACCACTGTGGTGCTGAGGGTGGGCTCCCAGGGCTGCTCTTGCAGCAGACATGGCTCTCTTGGAGCTGCTGGAGGTTTTCCCTGTTGGGAGCCCCCCGGCCAACTGGTGGGCCTCTCACCAGAAATTTGGGCAGAATCGTCTTTGATGGCCTCCTGCTGCTCTTTTCTTTCCACATTCCATCCCCCCCCCCCCTCCCACCCCCGCTTCTCTTTTCTTTAAAAGCTTTATTGCAAAGCAGTGGGTCGTTTCCTACCTCTGTGCCTCTCCCTTCTCAGACCCCACTCCTTAGGACTTTTAATTTTTACCTCTGCTTTTAGGTCGACCCAAATGACACTCGCTGTTCTCAGCTTACAAATTAATCAAATTGTTACAGAAGTAGAGAAATGCTCTGGTTTTGGGTTCTGTTGCAGTCCAGCAGGGAGGCTAAGGGGAGGTGGGGAGGGGTAGATGTGTTTCTTTCTTCTGCCCCTTTTCAAGGAGCGAAGCCATGCAGTGTGATAACAACAAGGTGACCAAACTCAAAGGGATGGCAGTGGGGATGGCTGGTGTCTGTGTGTTAGGGACCCCACAGACCATCTGAGTGAGGTCTCCCCCTTGAGTGTCCCGCTTACCATGGTGATCCATGAGATGTGTGCAAGGAAGAGCCTTGCTGTAACAGGGCTGTGTGTTAATTTGACTCATAGAATCATTAAGGTAGGAGAAGACCACTAAGATCATCAAGTCCAACTGTCAACCTATCCCTACCATGCCCCAGCTTGTCACCCATTCCCACTATGGCACGTCCCTTAGTGCCACATCTACCCTTTTCGGGAAGCTCTCCAAGGGTGACTCCAGCCCTTCCCTGGGCAAATTTGGGTGCAACGAATGGGCCGATGGAGTAAAAAATGTGAGTGAGCCTCTGCTGCAGTGCAAAGCAGTTGCCTGAGGTGCAGGACGTAAAGCACTAAGACCTTCACTTGCTTCTTCTCTGAGCAGTGAGGGCCATTAAAAATAATTGCTCCTTTCACTAAAGCCAGAGGAATAAGAAAATTGGTTTCTAAAATTCAGATATGAAGGACTAACCAGGAGAGGTTAACTGGAGTAGGCCACAGCAGCATAGTTTTGGGGCAGTCCTTCACATGGCATCACTGTCATCTTCAGGAAAAAGCTCACTTGAGGTTGGTCTTGCTCAAGTCTCATCATATGTCAGCACTACAGGCCTGCAAAACCAGTAGTGGAGAATGAAGACAAGCAACACAGTCTCCCCTTATGTAGCAAACCGGAGGCACCATTACTATCCTGTCCTGGGTGATGTCCCAGCTGTAGATGCAGGAGCAGTGCTCTGGGTGCAGCTCTGGCTGCAGCTGTGCAGCTGCTGATTTTTCTTCCTGCGCTTTCATGCTAACTCTGTCTGTTCCCATTGGTACCCTGATGCAGTTTTCTCTATCAGCCCAAGGTGCAGTGCAAACGCACGCAGCGGGAGATGCGGCCCTCGTGGGAAATCTGTGCTGGCTTCAGATAGACCTTAATTTATTTGATAAAGGCAAAACTGTAAACAACCTAATCTCCCCCTTGGGCCTTGCAAGCCTTCCTAATTATTAGCACCAGAAGGAAGATGAGCTAGATTTCTGCTCCACCAAGCTCGGGGGATTGCATCCCTTCCAGGTCTTGCTTGAATGTTTTCTGGTAGCATGCCTGGGTCTGTGCTGGCAGTTGGGAACAAATCCCTGCTCTTCGCTGTGTGTGCCTAATTCTCTGTGCCTGTGAGCAGCACCAGCTCCTTGTGACACTTTGTGGATGGGTGTCCTGGGACCAGGATTTTTGGTTCATCACAGGGAAAGTGATGGAAGCAAAGAAGATGTGCTGAGAAACTTTTTTTTTTTTTCCCCTCTTGTTCCTTTTGTTCATACCTCCCAGGTAAAGACTTCTTTTCGCCCTGGCTTCTTTTTATCTCAGTGGCTTTAATATTCACAACTTAAAAAGGGGAAGTACATGGAAGAGGTAAATCTCCGAAGTCTGAGACTACAAAGCTACTGAACAAGACAGAGCTGTGTGAAGGTAATTGCAGGGGGACAAAGGAAACCAATCCTCATCGTAGGGCACAGCTATTGAGCTGCTATGGACTTTCCAAATCTGCTCTGCATTTGAGTTTCACATAGCAAAGACATTTTTAAAGGTGCCTATGTTAAATTACAGGGTCTTGAGCAAATGCATTGCTGAGACAGAGACGATCTTATGCCATTCCTGTGCATAATGCTCCTTCCTCATCCAGCGCTTGTGTGAATGGTTTCCTTCTGTCCTTTCTACAACATGAATGACTTTCTGCTCTTTTATCTCCTTTTTCTCATGTGTGCCTTCACTGCTTCCCTTGGGCTTGCTTTGGTTTTCTTCTTAAATAATATTTTTCTGTTTTAATGTCTGCCAACCCATGGCTGTAAATGCAGAGAATGATGAAGCTGAGGAAACTGGGGTGTTTTTAAGGAGGCTGAAGGCCAGCAGTGATAGGCACCAGCGTCAAGCCTGGCTTAGGCATAGGGAGGCAGCTTGCTGGAACCAGATGATCTCATACAAGCCAAGGGAAAGATTCCCATCAGACTCAATGGGCTTTTGTCTTTTACCTGTTATGGATAGGCTCCAATTTTCTGTGTAAAAACAGAGCCCAGACCCCACTGGTATGAAGGTTAAATCTTTCAGATTGGTGAAAATTTCTCCTGAAGCACCATGGTACCATCACCTGCTTGCCAGGGCAAGCTTAGGGCTGACATCTGTCGCAGCCCAAAGGGCTCAGACTGCAGAACCCCTATGGAGCATGTGGGTATTTCATGAAGCAGCACCCATCCTGTGCTCATCCCAGGTGCTCCCTGTTGGGACCATGCTTGCCTTGGGCTGTGGGCTGCTGGAAGTTGAGCGTTTCCAACTCATTTCAGTGCTGTTCCAGAGGCTGCTGGAATGCAAGACACTTCCAGAGTATTTTAATAAATATAAAAACTTAAAACAAGCGCAGACATGCTGGCTCTTGCCAATTCTCCTTCCTTTCTCAATCAGGGCCTGTGTTGTATTTTTTTTTTTTTTTCTTGGAGTATCAAGAAAGAGCAAAGCAAAGGATATGACAATGAGAGGGAGGAGAAAGCTCTGCTACCCCTAATTCACAGCAAACCTGTGTGCACAGCCTGCACCATGCTGTTCTGCACTGCTGCAAGCACCTGATGGGAAGCATCTCCCTGTGCCTGGTAAAGCAACCTGACATTGGTGGGACACAGTCTGTTACCCCACTTGGCACCCCGCTGCTGACTGTGGGGTTTGGGGCTTCTGGGCACTGGCTGTGGGCTCACTCCCCTGGAGGAGAGCCGAGGCAGCGCTACCATCCCTCAGCCAGAAGTTAATCCGACTCCACGCGACCAGAACCTTATGCTCCAGAGCCACAGAAATTAGCTTTTCCTCCCTCATTTCAAAGCTAATCCTGCCCAGAGCTGCTTCGGCACAGTCTCGCCTCCCTGGTATCTGAAGGCATGGAGCCGCAGCCGCGCTGACATTTCTGGCTGCAAATGCTGCCCTCTGCACACACACTTGATGCTGATACAAGGTCTCTTGGCTGCCTGTGCTCAGCCCCATCTGTCGCAGTGGCACTGTGCCCGCCAGCAAGATGCTATGCTATATTTACTGGAGCAGAGGTGCCAAGCAGACCAGATGTTTTCAGCAGGAAAGTGAAGCAGGGAGGCAGGGGCCCTTCTAAAAGCACTGGCCCTCTTGGCAGCACTGCGAGGCAGCAGCACGGGGAAATGAAGCCATGTCACCCAGCTATCAGCATATGGCAGCCAGCATTCCGCAGCTGGATGCAGGAGGGCTCCATCCTCAGCACTCCAGGTCAGCTGTGCTGGTACTGAGATGAAGAGCAGAAGATGGTGCTCGCCGTTGGGTTTTGCAGCCATGAGCATAGCATGCTCAGCCATCATATCTGAGGAGAGGCAGTGAATAAGGTGACGTTTCCCCTTCCATATGAGCAGGAATTTGGATCAATGGCACTCCCTTGTCCCCCAAGCAGTGCATAGGGGTTGGGATCACTGGATGGAGCGCCAGGGTGGGAAGCACTGTGTGGCTGTGGTGGCACCTGCAGCACTGGGGAAAGCTGTTTCTCCTCTGCTTATCCTGAGGAGCTTAATGTTTTTCAAGCAAGCACTGGAATACAAAAGGCATCGGTAACAGCAGTGAAGGTTTTGGGAAACAACTCATTGGTATCTGTTCACACCAGTTACAGCAAAACCAACCCTACAGGATTACAGGCTGCTCAAATCCAGGAATGAAGGGTGTTTGAAGTGCCTCACTGTTAGCAAAACCCCCAAAGTGTTTTCTTGATATCGTTGTCAGGGAAATGTTGAGGTTGGAGATATTCACCCCACAAGTGCCTTGGCTCTGCCGTCAGCTGTGGATGTGCATGGAAGCTGTGTGCCTCGAGATCTCCTGGTGCTGAGCAGTGAATGAGGCAAACCCCACAGAGCAGCTCACATGTGGATGCTCAGAGCTGACAACGCTGCTCTGCCCGAGAAGAGATGTGGTTCTCCAGGGTTACAGAGAAAAAAGCATGGGAAAAAAAGCAAAAAGTTCGAGCAACTCTTGCAGAAATCTGGCACTTCTATATTTATTGTTCTGATTGACTTGAAAACTGCACTGCATCTGTGTTATTCCAATCAAGCAGCTCAGTGCTTCTGTAGTGTCGCAGTGAGCATCTTGTCATGAAGTCGAGTTCTGGAAAATAGTTTTGAAGCTCCCGGGACCACGACCTGTGTTTTATTGCTGTTGGCTGATGCTGTTTGTGGAAGTTGGAGCGGCGAGCTGATAATTTGCCAATCACCACCAAATAAGAACAGCTCAGCTTTCCTCGTTGGTCTCCCATGGGAGATCTCTGCTGCTTGAGATGCTCCATGAAACAGAGCAAAGCTTTCTAAATTTACGGGGAATTGGGACGGACCAAGGATGTGAATGCTGCTGGCTCCCAGACAGACAGAACTCTCTTGTTTTTGTTTTTTAAGTGTGGAAAATGGAGCTTGTTGCTGTCAGGGTTAGCCCATCCCGTGACTTATGAAGTAAATGCTGGGCCAAGCTCAGATCTCGCATGTTTGTTTGTTTTTAGCAGAGCTGGCCAGAACACGGCAGCACTGTGATACTACCAGAGGGAGGCCTTGGGTTTTCTCACCTTTAGTTCTGAAAGCCTGGGAGGCACACGGCCCTCTGCTCCAGGCAGCCCACAGCTGCAGAAGCAGTGGTGATGCCATGGGTGAGATTGAGCCCTCAGCTCAGAGGCCATCGCTGGCAGCTCGGGGAAATCCTCACCAGAAGCACCGCTACTCTGCGCTGTTGTGTTCCCCCCAAAATCCCCGGTTTCAGGAGATAAAAGCATCACCCACGCGTGACTCATCTTGTTGGGTGTGTGTTTTCCCTCCTCTTTCGAACTCATCCTGGAGCTGCGTGTGCTGTTGTGAACAGAAAGCAGCAGGACGGAGGGGGCTTTTGGGGGAAGGAAGGCTGAGAAATGTTTGTGGTGAGTGAGTGCCGATGGGCATCGGTGGTTGGGAGCAGACAGCCTGCTCTCTGCAAGGCACTGAGGAGCGACTGGTGAGGGGAGAACTTGGGTGCATGGGGAAGGATGAGGAAGGCTCTGACCTGCTCCAAACAGATGGGGAAAGTCCCCCTGAGTCCCATTCCCCTGTGGGAAGGCTGAGAGTGAGAGAGGCTCCTCTTGGCCACACCACTGAGAGCCAGGTATAACCACTCGAGGTGAATTTAACAAGATTAAGTCTCCCTGTTTGCTCTCCCTTGCTCTCTTCCAGCCCCAATTAACTCCTGCTTAAGCTCCCTGTTCCCAGCCACTGACCCCAGCAGGGGCTGTGGGATGCCCTGGAATGGGGCACGGTGGCACTCCAGCATCACACCATCTGCTCCATTGCCTCTCGCTGTGTCTGCCTTGAGCCCTCGAAGCTCTGGAAGAGGAGCAGTGTCTTTGGGTCGGTGGCAAATGGAGGAGATGGTGATGGAAGAGAAATCCATCAGTTGCATCCCTGCACCACTCCCCATCTCCACTCTCCATCTTTGCTCATCCTCCCGTGGTCGGGACATCCTGCACTCTGCTGGAGAAGCAGACACTTTTGAAGGGTATTTTTAACATCACCTTCTGAAAATGTTGAGGCTGAAACCTCCTGGCAGACAGAGAGCTATTCTTCTCTCTGATGAAGAAACTATTTCCTCATACATCTGGTTCATATTTTTTCTTTAGGTTTCTGCCAGAAACAATTCTGAAAACAAAACGCAGAGCAGAGTGAATGTATACATTCCTGAAGGATTCCTTCACCGCTCTTCTCTGACCCAAACTACAGCCCTCCTCACCAACCATTCTTCCTTTTTTTTTTCAATTTCTTTTTAATTAGTTTTCCTTTCAAAATGTGAAAACATACGGCCTGATGAGCTCTGGAACGCTGTTGCCTGCGTCATATAAAATGATCTACTTTTAGAAATTAATTACAGACAATACGACAAGGAAAATACTCTGTTGCAGAAACTGTTGTGTTTTTTTTTTTTTCCTAATTATTTGAGCCCATTATCACTCCAGTCAGATTTTGTCTGGAAATCCTTATCAGATATGAGTTTTGCCACTCTGAAATGTTGTGTTTTTCTTGGAAATCCAGGTTTTAACCCCAAAAGGGGAAGCAGTGGTGCTTGGAGCTGCAGTTAGGGTTGGTGTGCAGCCCTACGGCACTGTGCCGGCTCTGGTCTGGTGCCACAGGAACAGTGCCAAGGCAATGCTGGCAGGGTGGAGCTGGTGGGTAGGGGGAAAGCAAACAAAAAGCTTGATGGAAAAAAAGTGAAGGGAGAGGGATATCCCAGCTCTGCTGCATCTAAGCCCCAACAACTGGGAAGGATGGAGCAGGAAGCTGATGGATCAGTGCAACTGTGCTGCACGCACCTGCAATGCACGGTGTTGTCATAGCACCACACTGCTGCCCCTGGAGCTGCTGCTGGGGAAGCAAAGCGTTTGCAAGACATTGGTTTTCCCTAATTGGGAACAGATACCATGCATTAAGAAAAAAGTGTGCAGCCCCAAATTATTTATGTTCCTTGTGGGAGCTGTGACTGCTCATTTGCAGTCAGCCTCTGCTCATGGATTTTTTTTTTTTTTAATTATTTTATTTTTTGCTAAGATATCCAGCAAATGCCTGAGCTAAAGACTCCTCATTTTGCGGTCAGCTCGATGGCAATGGTTGCAAGCAGCTCATGGAGGGAGGCTTGCTGATGCAGAGCAAAAAAACCCAGGCTGGGAGCAGGACCCCCTCAGCCTCCCTCCAAAAAATCTCAGCTTTTCATTTCTAGCTTAGTTTCCCTGTGAAAGAGCGAGTGTGAAACGCCTGGGAGCTTTGTAAAGGCAGCCAGGGTTGAAGGCATTCCTCGGGCGAGCCCGGTGCTCTCACTGCCCGAACCGAGGGAGGTAGGGGCGGTTCGCACAAGGCTGAGTGACGCTGCGGGGCGCCGGGAGCAGAGCGGACAGTCGGGCTGGGGCAGAACTCGTGAGCCTCCTCTGGGAGGACAGCAGGTCAGGGCTGGGGGCATCGGGCTGCCCTCAGGGAGGATGGAGGAAGGCAAGTGGTGGCCGGGGTGTGACCCTGGGAACGCACTTCTGGTCGCGGTTTGACCCGCTGTAGGTGGTTATTCAAACGTTGAGAGTGACGGGGGTTACAAAGTGGGACTTTCTGGCTTTCCAGGGAAGGAAAACCGCCGGGACGCGGCGTGAAGGCAGCAGCTCGGGCTGCTGGAAGGACGGGGCTGCTCCTGCCGGGGGGGATCCGTGCCCGCTGCCTCTCCTGCAGAGAAATGCCGGCTCTCACGCAGTAATTGCTGCTGCTTGTAAGCCGCGCTGCTAAAAGACCAAAGTGACTGATTACAGAAATGGGAAAGGATTAAAATCTCTAAAACAATGCGAGGGGAAGAAAATAGATGAGTTAGCAAGGGAACCGGCTTATCTCTTCTTGAGCAAACAAACAAGTGGAAGCTAATTTTCCGAGCCAGCAGCTGAATGATTAATGGAACTCCCCGTGATTAACCCTCCGTCACAAGCTCACCCCCTCCGGATAACCGCTTTGCACAGCCACTGCTCTGTTTCACGTCGGGATAAAGACGCGGTTTGATGGTCGTAAATCTGCCGCTCAGGTTGTATTTAAAAGGGCTGTGACGTCCAGGTATATCTGGGGAAGGCAGAAAGCATCTTGCAAAGACGTTCCAGATGCACAGCACACGTACTTGTTTTAAGCACCATTCGTTTGTGCCTTTCCCAGCGTGCCATCACAACAAGCTCTGTGACACAGGAACAACATACTTTAAATCAAGAACTTGTCTTTTTCACCGCATTTTGTTAAATGATTAATTTGCCTTATATTAACTTAAAATGAGCTCATTAAGAGATTTCTTTTTTTTTTCTTTGAAAGCACTGCTCATTATACTATCATTTTAAGTAATTAAATCAGAATAAATGGCTCTGTGAAGCTATTTTAATGTAACATCTAATTATATCTGACCTAGACGCTGAACTATAATCATTAACTACATGAACTGTGTAATGTTCTGCAGACTCTTAAATAATTTACACTGGCTGGATTCAGCTGTGTGGTGTTGCAAGCTGAAGTCATTAGATCCCATGCACCTGTAGGCTGTGTGAGGCTGCAGGGTAGAGGGTGTTTCAGGTGGGTTTTCCCCAGCACAGGGTCAGGCTGCTGAGCTGTGAGCTCTGTTTGGTTGGGTTGTTCTCCTTTATGTTGTGTGTGAGGATGGAGCACGTGTTTGCCTGATGCTTCCTTCTCTTGGGCTCGCTAACCAAGGTAATACATTGAAACCAGGTGTATTTAAATGGCATTAGTCTCTCATTTAGATGCTTTCACATAAGTGGTCAGAGTACTTGGTTACAAGAAGCTTGGGCTTTCACTGTGCTGAGCTGCATGATTTCTGTTTCCCTTCCACTGAAGCTGTGCCTCCATTTTAAAGAATTTTTTTGCATCCAGGCTTCTGTTCCCTGAAATACTCAGGTAATATGTGCTCCTTAAAATGGGTCTGTCCGGAAAAGAGAAATAGGCTTGTGGGACTGTAACATCTTCCTAACTCAAACAGATGGAGAGGAGCCATGTGCTGTCATGCCACCACCACCCCATCCATCTTCGTGTGGGAAGGGGGCCATGAGCACCATGTTGCAACCTATCCAAAAATTGCTGGTGCCACCTATTGGTGGAAAGTAGTCGGTTATAAGACGATTAATGCGTCTGATTGTGCCCTCTGCTTCTCATTTTCCAGCTGGCAGGTGGGTCAAACCAGTTTTACTGCTGGTCTTCGTATCGCTTACTGTTGGCAAACATTGTTTGCATTCCTCGTGTATCTTGGATGTGATTTGCAGAGCAGTGGCAGTGATGTGGCTTGTGGCAATGGCCCCATACAGCCCTGGGGATGTGTGTGCAGAGAGGGCAGGTCTGCAGACTTGAGCTGGGAGGCTGGAAACCTGGCTTGGAAAAAGAGGTGATTTTAGACATACTGTTGAGCCTACTTGGCTTACGTTGGGCTTCCCTATGATAGGTGACCACAGTCATGGTCAGGAAGATGAGGGATGGCAGTGTAACTTGGGGGTGCGTGGCTTGGTACTGGGGGTTGTGCCCACAAAAAAAGGAAGTGTGGGAAAGGATCTCCCACCCTTGGGATTTTTCAGCCTTGCAACAGAGGTGAACAAAAGCTGGCTCCCTGCCGTGCTGCTGCCTCAGTGCATGAGGCCTTCAGCCAAGCCCTGATAGGCAACAAAAAGCCATGCTGGCCTCTTGCCTGGTGTGCTTAAAGAGTTTTATAGCTGTCATATAGTGCAGACCTATATTAGCATCGGGTTTAATACTCCCGGGAAACATTCAGCCACAGCACTGACATCATGGACTGAAGGCTCCAAAGGTTCACTTGCTTAAGTGGCTATTTGTAACAGAGTCTTTTAATAAAAGCTCGTTAGAGGAGAGCTCCTGCCTGAACCTGATTTCTGAGACAGATGGAGCAGAGCACAAATGCCCAGCATGGCCTGGGGTTTGGGGAGCAGCCCCACGAGGGCACTATTAGGGAAGGAGAGAAGCTCTGGGTGTTGCATAGAGACGAGTTTCAGTTGCTGGAAGGGCTGGTGGGACAGAGGTGAAAAGGGCTCAGACATCTTCAGCTCCTCCTCCTTGCCCTCACTGCTGATTAGTTTGGTCCCCAAACAAGGAGCAGAAGGTGTAGGGTGCTCCCAAGTTAAGACGATGGGGTGTTGGTGCTTCTCTGTGCCACTGTGTGCACCCAAAGGGGTGCAGTGCCCAGCCCTGTGCCACCACCAATGCTCTTGTGCCAGCCTTGAGCTGCAGTCTGTGTTCAGGGCTTCCTTTATGCTTTCTATTGCAATTTGGCTGAATTTTTTGTTATTTATTCTTGAAGCACAGGGTAAAAACAATCTGAATTCTGGGGAAGAGTTTTTTTAAATGCTTGTCTCCTCTGTAATTTTTCTGTCATGCCGTAGAGAGGAGCTGCTTGAGATATTTCAGCAAAGAAATTACCTACTTCAGTCCTAGGTGTTTTTTTGTTGTTGTTATTGTTGGTTTTCTAAATGCCTTAAAAAAATTTGCTCTTTGATGTGAAAATTATATGCACTTAGAGATATGCTAATATGAATCTGAACGGAGGAGTGCTGAGCATGGAGAGCAGCTCGTTTCCAGGCTCTCTCCTTCACCACCTGCATCTCAGACAGCCCCAGCCTCATCCTTCCCTGTGCAAGTCTCTCTCTATAGCCATGCTATTTACATGCCTATTCCTCATTTAAATTAGGTTTAAAAGCAGATTCTCCGTGTTTGCATTGGGAATTTGCCTTCCCTCTTTTTCAAATGAAGAGTTTATGCCTTTTTGGTGGCTCTGGTTTTGCCAAAAGATGTTGGTGAGACACCGCTCAGGAGATGCTCCAGAACCAGCTGTGCTTTCCATGGCTGTACCCTCACTGCTCACAGCAGAGCTGAAGCTCAGCTGCAGCCCTGGGTCTCTGGTGGTCCCAGGCACTCCCTCTGCTTTTGGCTTTGTATGGATGAAATCTTACTGTTAACTGAGCTAAAGCTGCCTGCCTTGGTCGTCAGTTTTGAGGGGCTGCATGCTTCTGCTGTCTGTCTGCTCTCAGAAATGTTTTGCCTACAGTTTTTTACATATGCAAAATGAGATAAGCTGGTGAAAAAGTGCAGTGGTAGAATAGCAGCCAGGATTGTATCTTCATGTTTGTTTCACTTGCTGGTTTCTGAAGCAGAGCTTGCAGCCTATAAAGGCAGGCTGGTATCATCGCAGCTGGGGGTGACGGTTTGCAGTGGTGCCATGCTGTGTGCCCAGCATGATGGCTGAGATGGGAAGAGCTCCTGCAGAAAGCCTGGAAAGCAGGAGGTGTGCTCTCCTGAGAAGCAGGAACAGCAAGGCTTAACAGGTGCTGGTGGCACCTGTGTCTTTCAGTGTCCCTATTGCATGGGGGCATTTCCCTATAGACTCTCAATTATAGAACCTCAGGCTGGAAAGAAGGGCCCTCAGTGCCAGGCTGGCCTATTGATTTCCCAGCTGTTCTATGGAGCAGCTCCGTATCTGTTTGTTGCACTCATGAATTCAAGGCTTCCCAAGAGACACACCCAAATTCCTCCAAAGCTTCCAAACCACTGCATGTTCTGACTGTCTTGCATTTGTTCGTGCATTATTTGCTTCCAGGTCTTTTCTAACCAAGAAGGGCGCTAAAAATAACCACTAAATTTAAAATATATCTCAAGAAGTGCATTGCTTATCTGCCTGTATGGTATCTGTGAAGCTCGACGCAAAATCTGGGGATACAGCAAAGGCAAATTCAGGCACCCTTCACACCTGCTCAGAGGAACGCTACTAATGAGCTGTGTGGGACTGGTGACTCTTCTCAGTTACTTGTGTCCATCCAAGCTCAGCAAAAGCTGCAATCCAGCAGCTGGGGATTGAGCAGTTCTTCACACTCAGTTGGAAGTTTGCTGCTCATTGCCTTTGCTCCCAGCACACACTGCTGGCTATTGGCTCGCCCTGCTCCTGCTGTGCAATACGTTGCTGTTCCCAGCCTGGAGCTTGCTTTTTGATTTGCATTGATGTTAAACTAATTGTTTAATCTAAAACCTGCATGCAAATGAGAAGGCTTGGGTATAGGCTAAGCTTTGCTGCTTTAAGTGCTAAACCCAGTTAACTTAGAGGCATGTAGGCAGCATTTTAACCTTGCCAAAGGGAGAACAAGCAGGTAGATCTTCCTCTAGTAAAGCCAGCTCTGAACAGGGTTGGCATATTCGGGGGGGAAATAACACTGCAGGGTAAGAATGGAAAAACAAGCTGTATCTATGAAGCTTTGTATTAAATAATCCATTGTAACCAGCTTTGGCTTTCCCATCACATGCAAAACTATAAAGCGTGTGCTTTGTAGGGTTGTGTGAGTAGCTGGGGAAGGTTTTAGCTAGGGTGCTTGTGTTCTGTATGGGAATGGAGATATTCTGGCTCTTGGGAGGTTGTTAGGGGAAAGGTGTCTTAAGTGTCTGAGATGTGTGTGCTGTGAGTGTACTTAGAGCTGCAGGTACTTGGAGCCCATCAACAGTACAGCAGTGAATTAAAATGAACACATGCATGTGTCCAGTAGAACAAAGAGAGCATTAAACAGGCACTATCCTTTTTGCTGGGGAAGAACAAAGTTTCAGAGTCCATAAATAAAACCTTTTTCTCTTCTGATAAATGTTTTGAAGGTAACTGGTGGAAACACCAGACAGGTCACAAGCATATTTCAGTTCTGCCCAGCAGAAGGGCTGTGCGGTTGGGTTGATTCATGGCCCTTTGTCATGTCCTGGTTATCTCCTGTCACAGCAGGTTTGTGCAGCAAGCTCTACACTATGTCAGTTCCTTGTTAATATTTTAGGGGAAACAGAGAACAACCATATCATAGTTGGCTGATATCTTCTCTTTCATTTCTTTGGTTATTTGTCAGGGAATCGTCTATACTGAAAGCCTGTGCAGAAATGCTGATGTGTGTGCTGTGCGCATCCAGTGACTTCTGCCATCATTGAGTTAGCCAGCAGTGTGCTGTGAGGGGCTCGGTTCTGTCAGCTGTACCAGCCGTTCAATGCAGTGAAGAGATGCTGTGTGCAGGCACATCGGCTGCTATTCTCCTCCTGCTTGCAGCTGGAATGAGCCCTTTTGGGATGGAGGGAGGTGATGGACACAGTGCTCTACTGCTTTGCTGTGCTGAGCTTCAAAGCTGCTCTGTGAGGCACTCATGCTGTGCCTGCAAGTTATCCACGTCTGAACGAAAGATACTCCTTAGAAGTCCATATTAAGCAACATAAAGTCAGAACTGGCTGCTCAAGCATGTGCTTTGGTAGGTTTTTCTGACCAGGCATAGTGTAGCAGCCATGGCTGAGCTGCCCCCATCACTCCAAGTGTGTTTTGTGCCACAAGCAGGGATGGTGTGGCACAAAACACATCCTGGGCTTGTGTAGATGCTGGACCTGCAAAGCTTTCCATGAATCTTTCCTGAGCATCCTTTGTCATCAGGAGATGCTTGGCAAATCTAACTGTGAAACATGAAGAGAGTGTATGGTTAGATAATGAATTATGGGCAAGAGAAGTAAGGTTACAGATTCCTTTATTCACTGTAGCTAAATAGTTATTGATTAACTTACCTGTAGTTGTTTTGAACTTTTGCCACTTCTTTCAACATAAGGATGTACTACAGATCCTGTATTTCTCACTGTGATGCTTGAGCTCCACAGCATATATCTATGTAATGCAACCTAGGGTTGCTTCAGAATATTGTTGGTGGCTTAGGTTTCTATACATTTATATTTTTATATCTTTACTTGTGTGGACTCTGAAACATTGCTGAGTATGTATACAGAGAGGAGAAAAATCTTTTTTCTATCCTTGGAGAACTCAAGAACTCAAGCCAAATGATACGGTTTCTGGAGAGCACTGCTTTTTGAGGACTTAGAGTTAATATTGACAGTGAGGCTGTGGGAGCTGGGCACCTGGAAAAGGCATTGGTGTGGAGACGGCTGAGTGAGGTGTCAGTTTTGGCAAGGGGATCAGTGGGGCTTTCCAGAGCTTGCATTTCCATTTTATTTGGGAGTCTGTCACTCAGCAAACACCTTTAACCTGGAGACACCATTTCAAGTGCAGCCTGTTGTCAAGGCTACAAAGAATTGCAGATGTGTGCGTGTGAAGCACTGAGCAAACAGCATGGGGTTTAGGCGGAAGGTTTAGGAGCAGGGTGGTACACAGCCAGCATCCCATGCAGATTGCTCACCCAGCTGCAGTCCTGCTGCACTGCAGGTGTTTCCCAGGGGAGAGGCAGCCTGCAGTGTGGGCTGGATGCTAATAGCCTGATCTGGGCCTGGACAAAGGGCCCTTCCCTTCCATGCTGGGCTGAGATCTGCTTTCATAGCCCTTCAGCGTAGACATGGTAACATCTGGTGAAGCACCAAATGGGGAATAGCACTTGAGGGAGAACATCAGGAAAAAGATGGAACTCTAGGTCTACTGAGTGGGAGTCTGATGTTAATTCCCTTTTTTTTTTTCCAAATGATATTTTCTGAGTAGGTGATAATCACTAGGCTCTTACTATTTAATTAAAGGGCTTAGCAAGGCAAACGATGCAGAGAACATGAAGCCTGGGAGGGGAGAGCGGGTGAGGGATGCTCTGTCATGTCCATGTGGTTTTAATCTGAAGGTTTTAATCCATCTAATAGTCTTTTTTGATGGGAGTGAGTGGGTAGGAAGGCCCAACCCCTGAGGAAGAGGAGGTTTGGAAGGGGAGAAGTGGGTGGGCAACACCATCTCCAACCACCTGGGTTGGTGCAGCTGGAGGAGCCAACGGCAGCCGTGCTGCTCTGGTCTGAGTGCTGGGAAGCAATGTTGTGTTGTCTTCAAATATTGATGTGACCTCCAGATGACGCTTCAGAAATGTGCACTGATGCTCTTCATGTTTCATTGAAATCCCAGAGAGATTTGTCACTGCCTGCTATGAGAAAAATACGATACTCCAAGATTGCTAATTTAATAACTTTTCAGTAGTTGTACTACAAAATGAATGCACACATGAATGTGTGAGTGTGTAATGAATATTTGGAGAATTTAACATAGCGTAGATTTGTTCTGAGTTTACTTCTCATAGTGCCTGCTGCAACTTCTGCAGCTCTCCAAAGAGACTTGGCCCCTTGGATTGAGAGGGTATAATTCCTGGGTATCATTTTAATTCTTTAAGCTTCCAAGATCAGTATAAACTTTTGTCTGCTGAATGGTTTTGGAGGTGAAATTGAGGAAAGGAGGGCCTACGTATGGAAAGATCCTTCATAAGAGGAAGGTTGTATGTCATGAAGATGAACCACATTAACTAGCCTCTATCTCCAGCCCGTGTTGGGAACCTAGGTGAATATAGTGGTACTGATAATTAGTGTGTTCTAGGCAAGGAGGATCATTTAATGCTAAGCTTTTACATTAAGACTGCGGGAAGCGTGCCTGGACTCTCAGCATGAATGTGATCAAATCCATATGAGGACAGGGTTATCAAATTCCCCAGCTTCCCGCAAAAATGTTGTGATTAATCATGCTGAGAGTTGCAATTAGACCAAATAAAAGCAGCATGTTAAAGGAGCAACGAAGGAGGTGAGATGAATGTTATTAATGAGCGGGAGTTCTTGGATTTGTAGTGTTTTTCAGCAGCTCTTGCCTGAAATATGTCAAACAAATAGAAGCGAGATAAATGTAGAATCAGCTGGCTGCACATTACCCACGAGGATTTGAAATGAGCGTTGGGGAGAGGAAGAAAGATCATAATTACCCAAAGGAAAAGGGCTAAATCTGTGGAGTGAAATAGTTATTAACGTTAATTGTGGCTATCATTGCACAGATGTGGAAGGCAATGCCATGTGAGGTTTTGAATGTGTGCTGTGTTCCAGGATGGTTGGCAGGATTGGGATGGACATTTATGTCTTGCATAAAGGACATCAAGCCCCCTCTGAACCCTTGTCTTTTATAGGGATATGAACCTGTGGGAGGAGAGGGAATAGGGGAACCTTCATCAACTGAAACAACAACACTGGCAAAAAGCATCCTGTAGTCAGGTTGGCCAATATTCATCTCCCCTTCGTGGGTTCTTCCATCAGCAGAATGATGCATTGTTGATTATTATCTCCTGTAACTTAATTAAGTTGTCATACAACACCTTTTCAGGGTTTACTTGAACTTCAACAACTTTTATTTTTCTTCTTCTTCCATTGGTTATAATCTTTTTTTTGGATTGGTTTCATGACGGTCCTTTCCAGCATACTATGGCTATTCAGCTTTCCTTATCTGTTTTTGTGCTGTGTGCTTGCAGAGATTTATGGGCTGAAGAATTAGATGCAGAGCAGGAAAAGGGGAAATGGAGCTAAAAGCATTAAAATCCTGGAATTCAGGCATTGAAGGAATTAAGTCTTTAAAAGAAATAAGAGGAAAACCTGAACTCAGACCGGTATGTGAAATCCTTGTGCTTGGCCCCTGAAAAAGAGCGGTCTGGGACTGCAGTCCAGGCCCTGCATTTCAGGCTGCAGAAAAGGAAACCAACATTGAACTGTGAGAGATGCCTCTGGTTTGGAAGGGCTCATCCTGGCTGCGGCACCCAAAGGTCTCAGTGGTACCCACACTTAGTGGTCAACTGGAGCCAGGTAATATCAGTACCATCAGCAGGACTGTCTCCCAGACTCCTCCTTTGCTTTTACATCCTCTCAGCCACGTGAGTGGTTTCCTCAGCCTCAAGGTCAGGTCGGCTCTTCGCAGTCTAATGGGGTTTTTGTCATATTTATTAGGTGTTTGTGTATATCTTACCACTCAGCCTTTGAAGCTGTCCTCTCCTGTACCTGTGTCTAGTTTAATTCATCTGCAGTTATTGGCTGTAGTTGAGTATTATGTGGATCTGAATGGTGTAGTTATTAATTTAGCCTTTGGGCTTTTTTATAGGGCTTTAAAAATAAACTGGGATATTGCAGAACAGAGAGGTAAGCAAGGCCTGATCGTGCCGTCTTGTGACCCCTTCCCAGCCAGGCTGAGTTGGCAAAAGACTTAACTACAGAGAACAAGTTATCTCCTCATCTTCTCCCATAAAACAGGGCTCTGTAAAGCCTGGGGTTTGCAGCTGCCAGCTGCAGTAGACCAACAGTTGTTTGTAAGAGTTTTGAATAGCAGAGATAAAGATAATGACATGTCCTTGCTACTTGGCATTTAGTTGCAGTGATTGTATCCTATAGAATCTGAGCCACTGCAGTTCCCTGTGTCCCCAGCGCTGTTTGCAATGTGCTCTGTGTGCCAGGACTGATGTTACCCTTCTTGTCAGGTTCCCCTGTATCTGCTTATTGATGACTCTTCCTTATGCTGCATAGGTGCAGCTACTTACCTGCTTAAATGCTGCCAAAACACTCATTTTGACTAAAACAATGTTAATCCAGAGCAGATGCCTAAGTGCATCTTACAGAAAGCTGCTCATGCCTGTAGACCTGTCATCGCTCCTCTCGCAGGCACGTTTGTGCTGCTCACATGGTGGCCACCTGGAGCTGGTGGTAACACAATGGTGATGTCCAAAGTCCTGCCTTTGTTCTCCACCAAATGAGATTTCTTCCTGTGCTCTGTAGCTTTTTTTTGTGTATGGGGGCCATGCAAACCCATTTCCATGATCTGAATGTCAACATGAACCTGAAATACTTCTTGCTGTCTGAGAAACTTGTTACAGCAAGGTGTGTAAGCTGTGCCAGCAGTAGGGTTTGCTGGCTGCCTTGCTGTCTCTTCTAGGAGCTGCTCTGCAGTGTGGTGGCTGGCTTGACTCACAGCCTGAAGGAGCAGCTCAGTTCTTGTGTGGTCCTCAACTTTTTGCCTCTCCCTTGAAACTCTGCTCCTTGAAATGGCCTTTCCTTGGACTGCAGCTTTTAGGATCACTGTATGCTTGGGACTGCTGAGTCCTATGTGAATGCAGTCCCCCTACTGGGAAGTGCCAAATGGTATTTGAAGTCAGGGAAGAACAAATGCAATTGGGTAATGCCTATCCAGGCAGCAGGTTCTGCTGTGGCTCTGCTGTTGGGCTGTCTCCCCAGCTCTGTGCTGTTGCACATAATCAGCATTGCTCTCCTGTCCTCTCCTCTGCACTAATTTCCAGCCCCATTGGCAGCATCTGTACACTCAAGTGGTCGGAGTTCTCCCCTTCTCCCCTACCCATGGCAGCCTTGATTTTCTTCTTTCGCACTACATGGGAGAAGTTTAAGACTCCTCAAGTGGACTTTATTTATTCTGCACCTTGGCCAGAGGGGAGACTGCTAGTGCTGTGGTGTGAATTACAGTAAAATAAATAAATGCACTAATTGCTGCTGCTTTACCTTGGAAAGGATACTTGCTTATGAAAACATCCCAAGAGGTGTGGAAAAAAAAAAAAAAAAAAAAAGGGCCAGGTTAGCTGTCTGTCCTAATGAGCCATTAACACAAGCCTGTTTAAGATAGAATAATAAAAAATCCCCCCTGCTGAACCCAAATGAAGTTCTCATGTTGAGTTCAGCTTGCTCTGGGCGATGCTCTTCTTTGTACAGGAGTAGTGGTGAAATGGAGTGTGTGGGACTGGAGGAGAGGCAAAGCAGAGGTAAATCAAGTTGATGCTGTGAAGGAATTCACACCCGCCAGCACTGTGTGCATGGCTGTAACCACGTTCTTCTGCTGCTTGCGAGCCAAAAAATTGACACAAAAAGAAATGACGGGGGGGAAAAAATGCTAATCACCATCTTTCCTTTCATATAAATGTGTTAATGGTTTAGTAAGTGTTTCCAAAAATGTGTGTGTGGGATTAAAATAGAAACCACAGCCAAGTTTAAAATGAGCTCTTGGCTGGAGAGCAGACAGTAGTGCATGTCCTTGTGCTGCGGCTCCAGTTGTGGAGGGGGATGTGTGGGAGCACACTGGGGCAGTAGGGTGGGAATGGGGTGCACTGGGGGCACTCCGGTGGTGTTTGGGGAGCTCAGCCATCCTGCTTCATAGGAGCAGTGCTCTGCATGAGCAAAAAGTAACACGTACTGAAGCATGCAAGTGTTGCCATGGAAATCAGGAGTTGTTACTGGGAGCAGGAAAAACATGAATGATCTGAAAAACCATGGGTTATTACAGCTTCCTACCTTCTGCTCTGCAAAACCCTCACCTAAATTATTTAATTATGGGCTAGCAGTTGCTGTGCATGCATGCTGCGGCTGGAGCCAAGCAGAGAGGCAGGTATGCAATTGTACCATGCTGAAGCTTGTAGTCCATGCTCTCCATCACCACACTGGTCTGCAGTGCTGGCCGTGGGTATCCATACTGGGACCTCCCTGGAGAATGCAGCAGCAGCATGCAGCCAGCCCCAGAACACCAGGAAGCCATGCCAGTGCCATCACCTGCAGCATTCCAGGGACACAGGGTGAGTGGGGGGAAGCCTAAGGAATTGACTCCAAAAAGATCAGATGGGAGCTGTGCTGAAATGGGTGCAGCAGTGTGTGGAAGTGAGATGGTATTTTGGAAGTGCAAGTTGAAATATATTTAACAGCAACGAAGACTGGAGGTCTGCATTGGAAATGCCAGCACACTTGCTGCTTCCACGGTTTTATTTTAAAGTCAAGATTCGGTGTGCTCTCTGAGAGTTGCAGTGCCCCCTGGAAACACTAGGTCTGTAATAGATGAAAGGCTGCAGACTGGATCCCGCAGGAGCAGTCTGGGAGCTGCTGGCACCTATGGGGTTTACCTTTGACAGCCTGGTGACTGAGTGTGCAGTGCCCTGTAAGGATGGAGCTGCAGTTTGAAGCCACGCTTGTCTGTGCTTAACAGGCAGCTGTGCTGAGCTACAGGGAGGGAAATAGAATTTACTTCTAAGGATGCTTCTGCTGTCTGTGGACTTGTATATTTGAGTTTGCTTTGAAGAGCCAAACCAATCAACCACATCTGGGTGGCAGGTGATGGGGGGTTTTGGTGCAAGGTGGCACAGCGCAGGTGAGAGCTGAGCAGGGATGGTCTGGCTGCAGTGACAGTAGTGACCTCATCGGCACTGCTGGGCAGCATGTGGCTGTGGGGAAGGACCCAGTATTTCCACTGCACTGGGGTATTTTTGGTGTTGCTGTGATTAACTTTCTACCATTGGCCTCCACCTTTGTGCATATAAACTTGAGCCATCCCTTTAGTAGAGGTCTCAGAGCATCATCTTACAAGGAGAAAAAGAATTTTCATTTATAATCCATGAGCCCTATTCAGCTATGGACTGTTCTCCCCCTCCCACTGCCAATAGGCCTCTAAGTGAACAAACAAATGTCTGGAAATACAGGCAATTTAGCTCGGAAGAGATATCATCAGCGTGGTTCAGAGGTTAATGGGCATGGAGGATTTATAACAAACCAGGACTATAAAGAACAAAAAAGAAAAAAGGAAAGGAAAAGGGGGGGGGGGGAAAGAGTGGAGGGTGTAATCTAGTTGACATCTATTGTTCTTTGTGTAACGGCTCATCTGTATTCTATCTGGTCGAGGGTATTACAACGAGAATTCAAAAACGTGTGCACGTGCACACGCACATCTCTCTGTGCGCACATAGATGTGCTCGTATAAACTGAAATATAACGAGGGAAAAAGCCCCTGTAAGTTCGAACCAACTACAGCAATCCATATATCTTTATTTGCTGCCAACATCCAAGCGCTGAACTCTCGAGGAGCCTGGATCTCTGCCATCATCTGTCCGTGTCTGATCTCTTTGGTAAATACGACGGCTGCCAAGAATGAGGCAAACGCAAAGCACTCGCAGATTAGAAAGAAACACATGGCAGCCACTGACCTGCTGAAATCATAAAATACATCATGAAGTAAGAAAAGAGGGAAACAAATCATCCTCTCAGGGACTGCCCATCTGCTCGCATAAAGCCGCAATCATTATTGCAAATAAATACATTCAGACTGGAGAAGCCTGGGAATAATTTAGGGGGTGGGCTATCAGTTTTTGCTTTTCTTTTTCTTTTTTTGGAACCCTCTGGAAGTTTTCCTACATAAACACGATGATATCATTGGGCAGAAATAGATATCTATCAATTGTACCCTTTTTAATTATGTAAGGAGCGAGTCTTTATTTTATAGGTGTAATTATGAAAAGCAATTACCTCCAGGACAGGATGGGGCCATGGTGCTGGAAACGGAGCCCTGCGAAATGGCAGCTCCATGTTTTTTCAATGGAGGGCGGATGTAGCGGTATTTACTTCATCTGAAAGGTTCTGCAAAGAGAATGGTGTCTGTGTTTTTGCTATGAAACGAAGGGATAAGGCAAATGGCTTCTATTAGATAGCTTAATGCATGCTTTGCTATTCTTTTTCTTGATGCTCCATAGGGCTTTATCCAGGTATTAAATTCAGTGCAAGGACACAACTTGGGTTGGATCTTTTTCAATTTTAGGCTTTCTGGATTAAATTTTACCCTAGAGGCCTGGTGTGCATACAGACCTTGCTAAAGCCCAGAGTGAAGGAGTGAAGCAGGGAGGGCTGGCATGGGAGGAGAGAGCTGACAGCAGGAGCTACATGCAAATTTTGTCATCTCCTTTTCTTCATTGTTTTCTTTCCTCTTGCTCCTTTTCACCAAACTGCTCTGGAAACCTTCCCTGCAGGGGTTATCCTGTATTTCACAGTGCTTGCCTTCTCCTTGAGACAAAGGTGCAGTTGTGAGGCATTTGGTACTTCGTTCTGCTGGGATGATTGTTCCTTAGTGTGCGGAGTGAAAGCTGTGCATGGTGTGTGTTGGCTGCATGGGGCTGTGTGCTCAGGATGTGCCCTCTGCATCCCCATCTCTCATGTTGAGCTATCCATCACCTCCACAGCACTCAGAGAAATGCCTTTTCTCTTTAGCAATCACACATGTTCCTTTTGAAATAAGTGTTTCTGAAACAGCAAAGAAAGGTGTTAAAAATACCAAAATGGGGAGAAAAAGGTGCTTGTATGGGTTTATTCCCTCCCATTTGGCCAAACAGCTGAGTGTGTTCCCTCAGACCCATGTCTTCATCCATATACATGTGCTCACAAGACCAAGCAGTGTCTGCCAATGGAGTTGGTGTGGAGGGATGCCCTCACGTCTCACTAGTTGTCCCCAGGGGTCTCAGACCAGCAGCATCTCTGAGAAGCCCTTGGTCACACAAGAGCTATGCCACCTGTCTTGGGGCAGGACCTTTCCAACTGCACCCATGTATCCTCCCTGCTCCATCCAACCAGCTAGCTTCCCCTACAGCAGGGAGGAAATGGAGCAGGAAACACACTACAAATTCATAACCTTCCCAGTCCCATTTTGGAGTTTCAGGAGTTAAAAGAACAGCAGTTACACCGAGAAAGGCTTTTGTTATGAGATGACTTAGCAGAGTCAGGAAGAAAATGAGGAAGAATCCCCCAGCGCCAAAGGCAGGCTGGCTGAGTGACCCCTACTTGCTGGGAAGCCAGCAGGGTGGCTGGATCTTGTCACGATGTGTTAATGTATAGGTTCCTCCCATATACATGGAAGTGAAGATTTGGTGCCTGGTGCCAAGCAACTCTAAAAGCACAGGGTTTTCCATCGCTGTGAGCTGCTGCTCCTGTTATGTTGTTATGCCTTTAAAGCTGCATGAGAATCCCTGCTTTCTGGTTTCTCTGAATTTATTTTTAATACTCCTTGTCTGTTCATTCCTCTGCTTTATACCCAAACTCCTCTGGGAGCCTTTTCTGTGGGTACAGCCCAGCACAGACCACACAGTGCCAGACAGCAGAGTGGCACCTGGCTGCTCCTCCTGCTCAGTTACAGGCACTGACAGTGGTGGGACCAGTCCCCTGAGCATTTGTTGGCACATGTTATTTCCCTTGGATTTATGAGTATCTTTATACGCTTTGCAGTTATATTTTGATCTTTTAATTCTCTTTATTTCTCTATAGGGTTAAGTTAACATAAGAAATTGCACCTTTGCTTAATTCTTTCCCCACAGTTAGCAAAGAAAATCAGTTCTCCTTCTCACCCGCCCTGCAGGACTGGAATTGCTGCCTGGTGTTTTTAGTAGATGGCTCCCTACCAGTATTTATTAGTTTGTGGTATGGCAGAATTTTCAGTTTTCTCCCTTGCTTCATGCCAAACTTCCTATCCTCAGTGACAATGGGAATCCAGATATATAACATGGGCTGTAATATGTCATCTTCAGAAAATAACGAGCCAACCAATTTATCATATTTTTAGTTTCCTCTTTATGGATCCCAGGGGGTGCTCTGTTTTGTTTTCTTTTGCTTTTTTTGTCTCTGTTCCAAGATTAGTGATGAAATGACATAACTTATCTTTCTTATTCCCTCAAGATACTGCGTTTGCATGCTTGCCATTCTGCAACAGCTAAAGCTCCTCATTCCCTGGGGGAATGTTGTCTCCCTGTTGCTCAAGCCTTTGCAGGACTGCGTGCCAAACTGTGCTGCCTGAAACACTCTAACTCTCGTATGGCCACAGAGAGGGAGCACAGGATATAGCTTTACTGTGCTTTGCTCCAGTCTCCCCTTGCCATGTTTGTGCTCCCTTGGGAGCTTGTACCTTGCTGTAGGGCCTTTCACAGCTTGCTTCCCTATTCTGACTCCCAAAACGTTGTCCAGTGCAAATGGTGAAGTGATGTGGGTATGAATAAGTGACCACAGCAGATGGTTGATTTCACTTACAGTGTGGGCTCTGTGTTGTGGCACCCAATTGGTTATTTTCCATGTACGGACTGGGGTTGTGTGCTGGGATGCTGGCTTTGGAGAGGTTTTCCTCCTCAAATGATCACTTAAGGCAGCTAACCTGAATTTTTAGGTGATGCTGGGCATTTGTGGGACTAGCCTTGCTGTAAATGGTTGCTAGGACAGTTGCATCTGAGGACAAGCTTCTTGTTGATAACCAACTAAATGCTGTCAGTCTGAGGTCCCCATCTTGCCCCCTCCCTGCCATGCTGCAAGCAGAGGTGAGATGAAATTGCATCATTTTGGCCCAAAGCAGGGCTGTGGCTTCAGAGCAGCATGCTACAGGTGTGAGTCCATGTGGACCAAAACATGCAAGGCAGCATGCAGGGGTTTGTTGAAAGCTGAAACAGATCCATATCTGTTTTCTCCCTCACCTTTTGCAGCCTGCTTGGCTGGTTTAAAGAAAAGCTGGTCACATGCCAGATCACATGCTGGTGAACCATGTTGGGCTGTTATGAAAATTATTGCATTAAAAGCATAACATTGGCAAGAAGTTTGTTCTTTAATAGTGCATCCTGCGGAAATGATGCGTCTCACTTCAGCTGAAAGCAAGTGCTTGCCTCAACTCCTCTGCTATGGGCACACTCCCCTTCCTCTATGGCTGAGATGTGCTCCCATCCCAGCACAGGGCTGCAGTCCAGCTCTTTCCTCCTTTCTGTGGTGAAAGAGGTGACCTTGCTTTGCTCAGGAATTTGGGGCTGTGGGACTGGTGTACGTTCTTACACAGATGCATTGTGCTTTTGATGGAAGCACATTGCTTTCTGCTTAAAAACCGTGCATCAATCTCTGTATCAGCTGTGAGACACTGAGATATAGATCTGGGTCTCTGGTCTTTAGGCCATGCAGGAAAATAATGTGGCAGACACCTCAGAAACATCTGTGGATGTCATCACTGAAGTGTTGCATCAAAGCCAATTTTGTTAGCTGTCACTGAGCCTAAGTGATGTGCTCGTGGTGGAGTGATGGAACACCCCAAACTCTTGGGACAGGTGCATTTCATCCATGGACCATCCATGAATATCCTGCAGCATCTGGATCTGCAGCACTTCCATCCCCTTGGGCAGCCAAAGGGCAGACTCCACCTGTGGAGGCTTCATGCCACAGTGCTGGGGTCTGGGAGAGACCCATGTGTCCTACATGGGTGGGGAAAAAACTGGGTTTGGTACAGTGCAGCCTTGGAGAAAAGCGTTTTCTCACCTAAAACCATTCTTCAGAAACACTGAGGTATTTTTGGAGAAAAAAAATCCTCTATGAATGTACTTGTAAATCAGGATTGTATCCTGTAAGATGGGAACAGCTGAGCTCTGGATATGGTGGGGGAAAATAAGGACCTGGGAGGCACAGGAAGCATTTGGAGGGGTATTAAAGGGGACAAAAGGCGCCTGGATTAAGGGAGACACAGGACCCAAACTCCACTGTGTCAAAACCAAGAGTGTTCTTCTGTACATCCTAATATGCCTTAATAACCTTATTAAGCATAGAGGCACCTGGATAGACAAAGCACCCTTCATTTTTCAGGTGAATTTGAAGATTTATGGGCAAATTGAGGATTAGCAGGCCTTTCAAAGGCTTAGGGAGGAGCTGTGAGCTGTTGGTTTTGCTCCATCCCATCGAGGTGGACTCTGATGACGGCTGGAGGAGCCTTTGCCATGCTCTGTCTCTTTTGGCTGTTCCCCTGTGGCACAAGAGGGGTTGCTCTGGAGCTGCCTGCATAGGGCAGAGGTTGGATGGGCTGAGCCAACAGCACCGACCTGCTTCCCTCTGACACAAGTCCTAACTGCATGGGGCTGCTAATTTCACCCTAAACTCTTGCTTACAATTTCTGAGATGGGCAACCTGTCTATGCAGCTGGGAGGGACAGAATGTGCATGTCTGTCTGCTTTATACAGATGCAGAAATACTCATTTGTTGCTGCCTGACAGCTTTCCATGAGCTTTGACCAAGTGTTTTCCTATTCCCAGAAATCTGGAGTACAAACCAATGTCACCTATTGCAGTTGCCTTAACAAGCCTTCCTGGCAGCAGGATGCAGCTCCAGCTTTGTGGTGCTGCAGAATATGTGCCCTAGGGTCAAAAGGAGAAGGAAGGGTTTGTCCCTGTACCTGGGACAGAGGCTGGCTTTGACCCTTTGGGGATATGGTTCTTTGCAATGCTGTAAAAGAAAAAACAACAACATTAAAAACAAAAATCACAGCTTTTTCATACTTAGACACCTTAGACAGGTGTTAAATCCCTAGCACAGACCATCTTGTGCATCTGTGTGGCTGCTGTGGGTTTGCCTGCATGGACCACCTGTCCCTTTACGTCTAACTTTATTCTTTGCTTACATTTTCCTAAATGCCTTAGGCAAACAAATGTAATTCTCTTAATGAAAAATGCATATATTTCTGTTAAATGGATCTAGCTGTCACTGTGTGGCTGCGTTCCCCCCATTCGGGGCTCACTAACAGGCTGGGCTCCGCACATGTGCCGCATCCATCATCTGTCACAAGTGTGCACCGAGGCATGCAAGGATCCGAGCACTAACTCTATTTCCTAGCAACCAGAGGAAACCATCACACACCACTATTTTTCCTCTGTCAGCAGGATTGCTCCAATTTATGTAACCTACAAAATGTGTGTTATCACCACAACAAACCATATATTCTGAGGCGTTATTTACAGCCCGGTAATCAGAGATGCATCCCTGCAGCCTGGTGCCTAACGCTTCCTTGCTTGGGACGATGGTTGGTTGGAGACCTCATGCAAGTGTGGTTAAATGCTTCTTTGACAATGGTGTTACCTGCTTAATTATTGAGGAAGAGAGCAAATTGCGTGTTGTGTGCTGAAATATTGAAAATAGCTGAAGCAACCTTGATTCTCAGGCTAGGGAGAAGGATTTGTACCTGCAAATAACTGAGTGGGATGTGTCAAAATGGACTGCTGGCAATAATTAGCTCTACAAATGACAAAGCTGGAAGTGTGGAGGAGTAAACTCATCCTAGGGAATGTCTGATGGAAGCAACACTGCTGCAGTGGTGCTGGGAGACAGAGCTCTGTCTCACCACAGAGGCTGCCCAGCAGCTCCGCACAGACTGCCTGAAGCCTCTGCAAGCGGTCAGTGTGTTTGGGTCATGCAGACTCCTGGGTTCTGTCCTTGGGATGCCCTGGTCCTGCAGGGCAGCCTCTCTGGTTGGCTGGAGCCCACCTGGGTGCCACCTGCCAGCGCCAGGCTGTGATCCAATTAACTTTTCAGGAGGAAAAAAGGCTTCTGGTTCTTTGGCGCATTTGTAAATCACAAGAAGCAAATGATTCAATCAGCAGATGAATATCAAGGAACCTTAGTGAGCAGCTTCTGCATCACCAGCCCGTTTAACAGCAGATTGAGCTGCAGATTACTGAGACATTAGAGCACAGTGTGATGCATCACAGCGTAAATGGAAAGGCTGAAATCAGAGCAAATTTCCTGGAGAGCTGCTTTATTTTCCTGTAATGCCAAGCCCATTATAGTCCAAAGGTTCTTAAATAACTCTTCTAACAGCAGATAATTTTACAGACTATGGCAAAAAACTGAGGACTACAAAAGGAGACAGAGATGAGGGAAACACTGTTTCAGACGGTTCAATAGAGTAGGGGAGCTGTGCAGCACGAGGGAGCTCACAGATTCATAAGGGCTCATTATGTGAATGCTGCAGCAGTCTAATCCAGAGCAGATTGCCCACGGGTATCTGCTCAGATTAAACACCCTCGTGGTGTCCCGCCTACTGCGAGGACATGGCATCACACTGCTAAACCTCTCCAGCCTGCATGCTGGCATGATAATGATGATGCAGGGAGACCACAAAAATGTCAAGGCTGAGCCCAGCAGATGAGCAGGCAGTGCCAGCCTGACCTGCAGCCCCACAAATGCTGGCTGCTGCCAGCCCACGCACATTTGGGTTTTGACAGTGATGCAGAAGCTGCTCAGGCTCTGAGCATGATGAATGTGTCACCTTCAGGATGCATAAAGGCATCTGTTGCGTCAGTTAAACAGGAGCGTGGTGGGCTGTGGAGTTTTTGTTTGCTCGTTCGTTAGCTATTCAGCTCGAAGTAGTGGAGCCTATTTACATGTGTAGCTTATTATTTGAAAGAAGGCAGCATGGTGCATAATGTGGCCTCTGAGTTAGAGCTGAGCATCACAGTAATGATAAGCCTGAGAGTAAGGAAACACTTATTTTTCTTGGCTGAAGCTGTTCCCTATTGGGATAGCAGCCTTGCCAGCTGCCAAAGGTGTTTACTGCTGAGCACACTGACACTGCTAGGATCCCAAAGGGTCGGTTACCCAGCTCCATGGTGTTGCAGGTTTGTCCTGTTCTGGCTGGGACAAGCCTGAGCTTTTCTTGGTGGCACTGAGCAGCCCATATGCTCCCTGCTGCTCTCAGCTGTCCTCATATTGCTTGCTCCTCCTGTATGGAGCCCTGGGTGGGTGAAGGAAGCAGCTTAAAAATAACCTGCCAGAACCAAAAAAGCCTGGGGGGTATTTTTAGCTTGTAGCATTTCCCTGTGTGATTCACCACGTGGCCTATGTGTGGCTGAATCAGCCCTGGTGGAGATGAGATGCAGGGAGAGGACAGGTGGTGGGGATGGTATGAGGGCTGCTGAAGCATCCCCTGCGCCCTTCAAGAACTCTCCTCTCACCCCCTCAGCTCCTCGAATCTGAGGCTGTTTTGGTAAAATACACTTTGTAAGCACTCTGGCATAATTTGGTGCTTTTTGGAGGCTTTGTTTTCTTCCCTTTATAAGTCCAGGTGCTGAGGCCAAGCAGGGTGCTGAAGGAACCAAGGGGCTCCTTCTTGCCCGCAGAACTTTTTGCTCGATGTTTAATGCTGAGTGATTTCAGCGTGTAATAGCATTACCAGGGCTTTGGGTTTGTTGAAACAGTTGCAGCAAATTAAACCTACTGGGGGCCCTACAAGCATGTGCGTGCTTGGAGCAAACCTCAAATCTGCCACCCTCTTGGGCTGCATTCCAACCCCTGGGAGCTCACAGCTGTTGGAACAGTTCCCTGAAGGATTTGTTTCCCTCTATTTACAGCTCAGCCGCTCGCTACCCCCAGCTTCTGCAGGCACAGCTCCGCTGCTAGCAGCGTGATGGCTGCTGTGAGCAGGGGGATGCTCTCCCACTTGTTTTGATTTGTATTGGTTTTGTTTCAGCTGACTTTGGCGAGAGATTTACTCGCAGTGGTTTTGGGACTATCATGTTTTAAATGAGGGTAATCAAGCCAGCACACTGTGCAAGCCAGAAAATGCAACAAAGGAACTCCTGAGCGTGCTGCAATTCTGCCTGTAGTAGGTTGTGCTTGTATTACCAGGATAAAGTTTAGCAAAAACCAAACTTCACATTCTTTATAGGCATTAATTGCATCCCTTCTTCTTCCATGAGTACAATCTGGAGTCCCCACAAGGACTTTTGCAAGCTTTTCCAAGGAGGAAAGAGTGAGTGAGACAAAGTTTGCTGCAAGATCCACACATATTTTGAAGTGTTTCTATCTTGCACCGATACCCATCTGTGTATTTCTGTGTAAGCAGTTTCAATTCTAAGCTCTGATGTGCTAAAATATGTCCTAGACAGTTTTGATGAGACACATCACTCCTAGATATGCATGTTAATGATAGGCTGGCTGCCCAAATTGCAAACCCCAAAGGAGCGATGAACAGGGTGCATAACCTGGGTGTAGAAACAAGTCATCCCAAGGGCCATCAGTATGGGGCTACGTCCTGCATCTGAGCTGCTCTTGCCATCTGTGCAGGACAAGCTAATGCAAAACAAAACCAAATACTCTTTTATTGCACTTTTTCCCAATATGATCTTTTCAAAGAAAGCTTGCATCATTATCTTTTATTCAGGATTTTTATTTTACTAGTTCCAGGTGACCGATGTATGTGAGAGTTGTTCCCCCATAACACACTGCAGCCTCGCTGTGTGCTGTCTGTATGGGGCTGGGAGTTACTCATCCCCATGGCTCGAGCTGCTCCTGCAGCTGGGCCAGGGGCTGGCTCAGGTCCTGCAGCAGGATGAGGAAGGAACAGGAGGAGCACGGCATGGCAAAAGGGCTGCTGGCTCTGCCCACACCTGAGGTGGCCTTGCCACAGCGTCTCTCCAGCTTTGCTCTTGTTGCTGCTGTTATTAATTAGCACAGTGCCTGTGAAATACTGGAAGCCGATCAACGTTTTGGTGGAGTTGGGCTGCAAAATTCTTCTTTATTTCCATGGAAACCACTCCCTCTGCTAGGGAGGCTGGTTCCCAGACAACGGGCCTCGCTGTGCCACAGGGCTGGGAGGGCAGCATGAGGTGATGCCACAAGGCGAGCAGCCTCCATGTCCTCACTGCTCACATGCAGGGCATCCGCAACCACGCTCACAGCCTCTGCATGCATGTATGAGCCTTGCCAGTACTGGTTGGCTCTGCACAGAGCTACAAATAGTCCTTTAGATAGAAATGATCGAGGTTAAAGGCTTTGCAGTACATGGGTACAGTGCTTCAGTTGTAATTAAACAAAAGAGTCGCAGCCTTGAGCCTCTGCCGTGTCAGTGTGACAAACAGAGGAAACAGCCTCTGAGTGGCAGTGGTGAATGAGCATAAGGCAAGGGAAGGAGGCCTCCCAGCTGGCAGATCCCACGTGCACAGCATCACCTCTCTGCACGGTGGGCTGCAGGGCACAGTGTGGCTGCAGGAAGGGACCTCAGAGCCTGGAAGCTCAGGACACAGTGCATCTGTTCACAGGTCCTGGATAAATGCGGAAAAAAAACAAAAAAACAAACAGAATTAGCTTGATGAAATCAAATTGGATTTTTATTTTTTATTTTTGGTGAGAAGAATTAGAAAGATAGTCTCGTGTCAAATGAAGTTTGTCATTTGACCTGAAACGAAGTTTTTCCTTAATTTCCTCCTTAATATACCTTTCCATTGTTGTACACACACCAACATCAGCGTGATGTTTTTAATAACATGTAGATGGAAATGCTCTGCTTCTAATAACGAGAAAGCTATGAGTCACTGGTCTGTGACAGAGGCTAGCGATTTGCAAAATTAGACACAACCTTTCAAAACAAGTGACCCCATAAAACTGTGCCAGGTCAAAGTCAATCTGGCTTGTTTTTACATGAGATTTGTCTCAGCACAAACAAATCCACAAAGGGCACTTCTGGGCTGCAGCGTGCATTTAAGCAGTGCTTAATATCTGTTAGTACTTCGTGCCTGTGAAGGAGAGCCTTAAACTTTCATGTTCAGGTGACTGCTTTTGTAAAGAAGATAGTGTCAATTAAGGGTGCAAGGAGAGAGTTCATCAGAGGCTTCTGTGCAATGTCATCACTGCAGTAATGAATGCAACCTGCTGCCTGGGGAGCCGTGTGCCCTGCTGGGCTGCTTGGCTCAGGATCTCCAGCTCTTTCATGGGCAACTTTAAATAAAAGGCTTTGAATAGTTAAGTCTGAAATCAGTGGATGTAGGAGTGTTATCTTTCCTCTGCCCTCTCAGCTTCTGCTTGTATCCTAAAGCATCACTGAGCTGAGGATGGAGTACTTGCTTCCATATGTCTGCTACACGCAAGGGACAGCCTCAGAAAGCCACGGGACAGGCTATGACACTAGGTTTGATTTGCACATGAGACTTTCTGTTAGCATGGGGAAAATCTGTCCATTGTAATTTCCTGCCAGTGGGTAAACCCTGCTTGTCAGACCTCGTTAGCTAAAAGGCTGCTCCCATGAGGTGACTTTGTGTTTCTGCTCATTGCCACCCAACAGGGAGCCTGCAGCCCTTGCCGAACTCCGTGCCACTTGTACTCCGTTTTCCAAGTTGTACCCAATAAATTGTTCCTCATTCAGAAAAGGTGAAGAAGACAGTCCTAGAGGCAGCCAGTCTGGCTGTGTGATGGGGTTAGTTTGATATGCTTGCACTGCTATCAGTCAAGGTCAGGTCCTCAGCTGGTTTCTATCTCAGCAGATGAAGACTTTCCAGAAGTGACAGCAAGGTTCTGGCTCCAGCATGCTGGTGTATTGTCCACAAATGGTAGTTTCAAAGGAAGCTTTGGGGTTTGCACAATGCCGTGTTGCTCTGCTTGTTGCCGGCATCCTCAGGGTTCCTGCAACAGGCAGAGCACGGTTGTTCCTTCCCTGAGGCCATTCCATCTGGTTAGGCCAGAACAACACGCTTCTATCAGCTTGGTGTCTTTCCAGGTTTGCTCCCTTAATTGTTATAATTAATGCTTATTTTATTCAAAGTGTCAAATTGCTTTGCTATGAAGCAGAGTAAAGCACTTCACTCTAGAAAACAAGACAGTATATTTAATTGATATTGAGCTGCAGCCACTAATGGATTTTCAAAATACAATAATCAAAAGGAAATCGGTGTAACGTGACATGGAATTAAAGTGTTCTGCCATAATATCCAGTGACCTCACCTGGCATATTGTATTGCCATGACTGCTTTTGTCATGAAATAATACAAAAACAAAATGAATAATTTTCAAGCAAAGTAGCCACAAAGCAATAAAAATCATTTTGGAAAGAAATTCTGTAGTTGCCAGCTGCATCCTTGCTGCTCTATGAGGGGAGGTGGCCTCGATGATGAAGCTCTCTTTTGTCACTATGTTATGGAGAGGGCTTGGTCGCATTTGCTCGCCCTGCTCAGCAGTGGGAAAGCACTCCTGGAGCAGTGCTGGAAGCTGGGGGCTGCAGAGCAAACCCTCTATCTTTGCAGGATACAGCTGCAGGACATGAGAGGTGCAAAACCCAAAAGCAAACGAGGTGAGCGCAGACCCCGTGAACCCTGCAGTGTGAGAACCAGCTCTGCTATTTAGGCAGCCTTCTCATTTCCTGTTGGTGCTTAGCTTCCTCAAGGCTTTTTGTTGCAGTCGTCTTTATTGGGTTAAATATCACCCGACAGCTGTGTTATGAATCTTGTCACTTTCTCTCCAAAGGTTTTCTTGAGGTTTTTCCAAGGCTCCCTGCTGCCATGGAAATGCCCCTCATTTGGAGCTGGTACCAAGCCCTGTCTGAGCAGGCAGGTGAGAGGAATGCTATGGATGCTGTTTTGCAGCCAGTCACTGTTGTAGCAAGCGAGAGCCGCCAGCCTGGGAGCAGTTGTGCTGCCTGTGCTGAACGTCAACTCATGCTTGAACACTTCGCTGAATCTGATGGACTTAAACATGTGCTAAGTGCTTTGCTGAGCTGGGTCTTTCTCCTGATTTATGCCAGGGTAGATTAAAATAGAATCAACCCCTTAAGTGGTCTGTGCAGTGTTGTCAGCAGGCTGGGGCATAGCGTCTGTGCTTCTGTTTTAATTAAAGGTTCCACCTATTTACGTGGAATCGATCAATCTCTGCACAAAAACATCTTTGCTGCTGATTAGCGCCGTGCTGCAGACAAATGGCATTAAACACAAATGACTTTTTGGAGAAGTAATTTATCTACGTGGAAATGAAAACTACCATTATTTTAACCGATGCCACTGTGTGATTGATCACACTGGGCTCCAGCACTGACTCTGCACGTGGAGCAGTGCAGGCTTTGCGGCGGTGCCGGTGCCAGTGGTGATGTGATGGGTGCCAGGGATCCCAAATTGCTGGGGCTGGGCTTTGTGAGCCAGGGCTGCCGTTTGAAGCTCAGCTCAAGCCTCTGAAACTGCGTTCATTAGATCGTGCGTGGAGCAGAAATGAGCTGAATGTGGCTTCACTGATAAATTCTTAGTGGGCTGAAGGCTAATGGGTGCTTTAATGGAGAAATGCAGCATTCCAGTGTGCTGGAACAGCAATAAGGGAGTCTATGGGCCATCGGTAATATACTCCTGGTGATTAAAATCACTCTTCTCCCAGACCCGCGTCTCTCAACACGCTCAAGGCATTTATTAGTGGTCCATTATATGCCCACTTCTATCTTACTGCTTAATTTGAACGCTAATTAACATCATCATACTTTCTAAAGCACAAATGGCACTTGGTAGTATTTCATTAACTCCAGGCTCTGTCTGGGAGCAGTAAGTGCCCAGGTTTCCCTTAAAAATGCCTCGATGGTTTCCCAGGGCTGCAGTGGGAGAGGAGCCCGGCGTCCATGTGGTCCCATCCTCCAACTCTCCCTGCTGTGAGGGAAGTTTGTGGGAAGTAAACCCATGACTTCATTTCCCGAAATGCTCGGGCAGTAGCCAGCAGGCTGCATGTATGTCTTATATGTCTAAACATGAGCTTAATAACTTTGCTGAAGTGGGGCCCGAGGCTTGGCTTTGAGGCTGCTCCCAGCTCTGGGTGGGCTGAAGCTGGGAAGGCAGAGCTCACCCGAAATATTGTGGTCACTGTGCCTCTCTGAAGCAGCCTATATGGATCTGGAGACTTTCGGAGCATCTTTCCTCAGGTGTCTCCTCTCTGAAGTGGACAATCTTTATTTTCCCTTCACGTCCCCATGAAGCAAACCTGGTGCTCCCTTCTGTCTCTGCTCCCGCCCTGGGCAAAGCAGGGTCCTTAGTGATGTCCCCTTAGCAATGGATCCTGTTGGGATATTGGCTTCACATTTTGCAAAACCAGAGCATATCTGCCCTGTGCTGCAATTCCCAGGTCCTCTTCTGGAGGGCTGCTGCCTAAACACTCTGCATCTTGTACTTGCACAGCTAGTTATTCCTATTCAGTGCAATAATTTCTCCTGCCAAATCCTTTTTAGCAATCATTTAAGCCTCTCTACTGTTTAATCACCTCTATTTCTAGTCTTTCTTCTGACACAACAATCAAAAACACCCATTTTGTTAAGTCTGGACTTTGATTACAATGAGCCTTAGGGGGAAATCTGCTGTAGGACAGTGAGGTGTTCCCATCCCTAGAGCCCTGTCCCTGCACCAGGGCTGTCATCTCCCCCCTGCAGAACATTTGGGGCATCAAAAGCGTTCTTTGCAGTTTCCTCACAATTTTAATACAGCGATACCCGACGGGAGGGAGCGCAGCACACCATCCCCTCGCCTCGCAGGAGCTCATTTCTCATCTCTGCAGTGCTTTTGTCGCCATCTCCTTGGCGCTGCTGTAAGTGAGAAGCCAGGGGCTGGGCAGCGCAGCATCCCTCTCCTCAGGCATTAACACTTAACAGGAAACTGGGGCAAAATCAGTGAGCAGAAAAGGTGTGGGGTGTTGTTTCCCCCCTTCCCCCGGAATTTCTCATTGTTGGCCTTTTGGCTGAGATTGAGCATAGTGTCATTAGTTCAATCTGACATATCCTGTCAGCAGACCGAGCAGTGCTTCTGCAATGAATTTCACACTGGATATATTTCTTCTGCCGCCAGCTTGTCATGATCCTGCCCTGTCATGATCTCTTTTTTCAGCCTTCTCAGCTGATGCACAGACAGCAGCAGAAAAATGAAGTGTCCTTTCTCAGCAAAGATAAGCAGCAAGGTGAGTAGGGAAGCGATTGGGTGATTCAAGTGCTTCTCCAGCACGCACAGACAGGCAGGGCACGGTATGAATAAAGACTGGGTGCCAGTGAGAGGCTGTCAGTAACATTACTACCTGTCATGCGTGTGTAAAGGCATCAAGCAGCAGGTGGGCGGCCGTGACAACCCCTGGAGAGACATCTCTATTAGTGCTCAGTGCTGCACCGGTGTGAAGCTGCAGTGTGGTAAGGGTAGGCAGGCTGCTCTGCTTAAGGTGGAAAGTGACATGTTCGGCAGTTGGGGTGATTTGATTTGGCTGAGGTTTGAGGTGGTTTAGAATCTGCTGTGAGTCTTCCTATCATTGGATCATGCCCCAGATTCCCAGTGCTGCAGCATATTGCATCTCGCTTTCAGGCTCTGTGGAGCAAATGAGCTTCTGAGCCTGATGGTGTGGATTTGGTATCCAGATGGGTGACTTCTCTCATCTTCTGTTCTAAACTGGATTTCAGGATTGCAAGAAAATATAGCAGGAGTGGTTTTCCTGCACTGTCTGACTTACAGAAGCAGTCAGTGATTGCATCTAGCAGCCCTTTCTTTTTCTCCCCAGAAGCCTTCTTCCCACCTCAGATCAGATCTGCTTTCTAGAAGCAGCCTTTGCCAGTGTTGGTTTTGTGCTGGCGAGGTTTCTGGCAGTGGGATATTTTTGGTGCTTAGTGTCAGGCTGTTTTGGGTGCAGGCAAGGAAAGCTGAAGGCTGCAGGGATGTTGGCAGCAGGGTGGCTGTCCCTGTGTGAGCACTGCACACAAACCTGTCCTGTGCATGGAGTGGCTGTCTGCACTGCTGTGAGTTCCAGGGAGGCCTGAGAGTAGCCTTGTGATATCTAAAGGGAGGCTTTAAGAAGGAAGAAGACAGACCCTTCAGCAGGATCTGCTGTGAAATGACAAGAGGAAATGGTTTCAAACTAAGAGGGAAGATCTAGACTGGACATAAGGAGGAAGTCTTTTTTGTAATAAAAATGGTGAGGCACTGGAACAAGTTGGTCAGAGAGGTGGTAGATGTTGTGTCCTTGGAGGCGTTCGACATCAGCCTGGACCAAAGTCTGAGCAACCTGACTGAGCTGCAGCTGTTTACTGCAGGGGAGTTGGATTAGATGCCCTTTAATAGGTCACTTCCAACTCAAAAGGTTCTGTGGTTCAATGAGCACTCCAAGATTTTGTGCCAATTTTAATTGTGTGAATTTAATTATAGGATTTTCTGGCTGTAGTGAGGCTTGTATGCCACCTGTCTTAGCTGAAGCAGCAGAGCCCAGGCAGAGGGGCAGCCACAGCCCAATGGTCCTGGCACAAGGCAACAACTTCTTTCTGCCTGGGATCTCATGTATTCTTCTGCACTGAAGCAATCTTGCTTTTCTCCTGGGCAGTTTTTCTCCTGACGATGCGGGCCCTGGTGAAAAGCCAGATTCAGCAATGGATGGCTCTGCCCACTGAAGGTACAGCTATCAGAGCTCTGGTCATGCTGCTCATGCTGCCATAGTAATTTTCACAGTGAGCTGTGTCTTTCTTGGCTTTCTATGCCTCTTCTCCTAGGCTGAAGGTGGTTGGTAGGAGAGAGATGAAAAGCTGGGGGTGGCAAACAAGTAGTAGCACCCATTTCTGCTGTGTCATGGGGGTGAACAAGTCATTGAGCTTTAGGCAATTGTAGAAAATCCTTTGTCTTCTCTAAAGTTTCTCAAGTTGTTGAGAATATTTGCCCCCATGTCTCGGGGCAGAGATGCAGTTTGGGGTTTTCAATTGTTCAGCATCTCCCTGCTCCCACCAGTGTTGTGCTCTGCTACCGCTTGACCCCATTTCCCCACACCAATAAGGTCAATGCAGAGCAGCACTGTCTGCCCCACAGCACTGCTCCCTGGAGCTTTCATTGCTTATTCCTTCCATTTTTCCACTTTGCACTGTTTAAAAACAAGCAAGTAAGAGCTCCCTGGAGCCAACCGCTCGTTTGCTGGCAAGGACTGCCTGTTAATCAATTAAAGCTCTGCAAATGCAGCAGGGTGGGTGATTAAGATGCTTGTCTCTCTAATGCATGCCAATGGGAAAACTGCCTGCATGGAAAATATAGGTGTGTTGGCCTCAGCCTTGAGCTCCTTGTGGTTCTGTGAGACCCTCTGCAACCCCAGCTCCTGGACACTGATATTAGGAGGGAGGCACTTATCACAGTGTTTCTGAGCTGTTCCAAACGTGTGCCCTGCACCTTATTATCTTTCTTAGCATAGCTTTGTTTCTAATCTGAGCTGGAATTGGAGGTTCATGAGGGACAGAGTCTCTGAGATGCTCCTGCCTGCTGGTCTCCTTCAGCACTGCCACTCCTGTGAAAGGGCCAGGATGGGGAGAAGGTCCCTTTATCCTAGCAGATACCAGAACCTTAATTAGTTGGGGATGCTTTTTAAGGTGACAGATACCTGACTTAGTGTAGTAAAAGGAGCCAGAGGTTGTAATAGAGAGTAAAAATGGCTGACGGAAGAAGGATAGCAAATACCAGTCCTTGCTGGACGTAAGTTATTGCCTGGGCACAATCTCCAGGGCAGCATCTCTTTGGGGGAGCCTTGCAGATGAGGTCCTCACGGTGTCTCTGCCTGCTGGGAACAGGCTGACATTGGGGATTTCTAGGAAAAGGTACTGATGAAAACAGCACTGGAAGAGCATCCAAAGTGTGCCTTGTGATGATGCTGTTGCTCTCCTGGCCTGCTCTCAGAACAAACCTCAAATATAGGGAATATTCCAACCCTTTTGAATGTCTTTTTAATTTTCATCAGTCATCTGCATTTCCAGGAAGGAATTTGATTCATTTCAGAGCCATGAGAAAGGCAGTGTGTGACTACAAAGCTATTCTTATGCTCAGCTGATGGAAGGGAGAATGTTGCTGCTGTGTCTGCATGCTGCAGCAGTTTATGGTGTCCTTGCTCAGGTGTCACTTTGAAGGATCACAACATAACATTGGTGTCCCATAAGCTTCAGTGCAAAAAAAAACCCAAAACAAACCCAAAAAAGTTGCATGCATACTTGCAGTGATAGAAGTGATGTGTCCATGCCCTCAGCTGGCCACTGGTCCAAAGCCCATCAACCCATCAAGCCTTTGAACTGGCACCATTTGCAGAACTGTGACGTAAAGCAAAGTCTATCAGTGTATTTTAGAGGCTGAGAATAATAGGAGAGCAATGAAAAAAAGGCTTTATGGGGCAGGTCCGTGTACCCCAGGTGTGCTCTGCACAGCAGTGCTGCAAAACTCCCCGCCACAGCTGCTGCTGTGGCTGTCCCTGAAAGCAAAATAAATCAGAACAATCGACGATTTGAAATGTATCTATTTACTATTTTAATACTCAGGTTTCATGGTAGCAGCTGGTCCATAAACAAACTGGCAGCAGCTGAGAGGAAGCCCTGCATACAGAGGCAGGCAGCCGCCACCAGAGAGCAACCTTGTATGCTGTTTCTGTGGAAATAGCACTGAGCTGGGAAGTAACACATCTTTCACCAGTCTGTCTCTTTTCTGCTGCTCCCCAGTCACTTAAAGATGCAATAATTGAAACTTGTCCATCAATCATGTTAGCAGACAAAACAACATTGTTTCTCTTTTCTTTTTCTCCAAAGTGCCGTAGCCTGATCGGTTTAACGTTGGGAACAAAGGTGCAAAGTCAAAAATCCCACTTAGACGTGTTCAAGTGTAAAAGCACATCATCTTTGGGGCGGGGAGGTACAGCACTCATTGTTTAGAAGCATTCTAGAGGAATACTCGAAAAGCAAAAAGAATACCAATACGTGCGCACGGAATATCTTTGGGATGAGTAAAAAAAATGCCAAGACATTTACATAATGTCTGCACATCTGTAGCCCTCTCATCCCAAGCGGTGAAACGTGTAAAGGGGTTTAGCAGTGATTCCTGTTTGGGCTTTCTTGCTAAATGCTGGGCCTGTGCTTTGTCATCTGGTGTGAACGTGGGGCAGGGTGGGCTGCAGCTCTGCTTCACTGTGGAAATGATGAATGTTTTTCCTGAGCAGGTTTTTCTCATTTGCCACCCTCCAGCTCTTCCCCAGTCCTCGAGGTCACTTTGCCATCCTCATACACACGTTTTTCTCCAGAAATTCCTGCCTTGGCCTTGGCACATTGAAACCCAGAGCAGTGTCAACACAGGACTCTTGTTTTGGGTTCTTGTTTCTGCCATAGCGTTGCATTGGATTTGAATATTTATGTACCCATTTCAAGCTGATCTAGCCGAGGATGCTGGAACAGGTCTAAGGTTACTCACTAGAAGAGCTGAAGACAAATCTCTCTATGCAAATCTTTTCCCTTTCAGGGTCAGTCAGGGAAAACTGCCTATAATCAGCTAAATAAGCTGTAGGAGGCACCAGCTAGTTTATAGCTGCTTGAGCAACAGGGGGACCAGCACGCCCTGAGTCACAGTGAGCTGCTGCCTCCCACCCGGCCATTAATGCTCCCGTTTGCAAACACTAACCAGTGGTTTTAGTGAGCCTTAAAATTAGTGGTCTGATAGTTACTGTGCGTTTCTCCCTCTCTAGTCCACTGAGGATACCACAGCTGTTAGAGTTCATAGATGCTGTCCCGGAGCTGAGCTATGATTTCAGCTCTAGATGGTTATAGTTCAGTTAATTAAAGCATGATCGTTAACTTAAATGTGCTGTTAATGTTCTCGGTACCTTGTGCTTGTGATGCTTGCTACTGCCTCCAGGTGTTGTTCAGCTTCCTCTGGGACATTGGTGGTGTGAGAGGGGGTCTCTCACATGCTCACCATCCCATGTTTGATGGTAGACATGGAAATGCTCATGTTAGTGTTAGGCTGGACAATGGGTTTTCCTTCGGCTAAAATCCTTGAGCTGTAAGACACAAGTCCATAACAGACCAAACATGTTTCCTGAACTTCACATGGTTCTGGTCATATGGGCAGAAAGATTGAATCTGTGCTTTCTACCTCCTAGTTATTTTTTGTTGTCCTTACAGGAGTCTTATTTTTAGATGATTTTCTGAGTTAATTCCAATCCTATTGCAGGGAACTCATAAAGCTGTTATTGCTCAGTCACTCCATGTCTCCTTGTTAATATAATATGATAAGCAAGGTTCACAGAAGCTGCCTACACTGGAAGAAATAGAACAAGAAGGCATTACTGAACACTGAGGGTTTTTGAAAGCTTCTTTGTTCAGAGATTGGGAGAACAACCTGTTAAACCCCATCCTCACTAAGAGAGCTGCAGATTTAAGGCTACTGAACAGAGTCATCTCTCCAGATGTAGGTTGGCATGTGGGTTCACCGTCACAAATATGACTTATGATTCATCCCCAGCATACTGGTGATGGGGGCAGAGAGTCTATATTAGGATGCATGCTGAATGGTGAGGGACAGCTCACAACTGGAAGAATGCAGAGAATGAGGCCACAGGAGACAAAATGTTTCAGTATAGCCAGGCACATGCTCATTTGCTAAAAGAGAAGAAATTTCAAGTGGTTAACATAAGGGGCGATATTCATTTTCCTGCAGATAGGCATCTTGATGGTTATTTTTACTCCGAGCAGAATCCTGCCAGGCCACCGGGTTCCTCCAGAGCTCGTGTTGCTCCTGCAGCCTTGCAGTGCTCAGAGGCACCCAGCAGCCAACTGGAGTGAAGAGGGAACATTGCGAGGGAAGCGTGTGGGCTAATTCCTTTGGGGAAAAACAGTGCAGGTACTGCAGGTGATGGGAAGTATCTGCCCCATTATGTCCTTCCCAGGTCCCAGATTTGCCCCAGGCTCTGGGCAGCTCCCAGCTGTGGCAGCACTATGCCACCCTGGGACTCTGCCGTTCAGATCTCTCCTTCCTCAAACTCGAGGTATTACCGCTGCCTTTGAAAACGCTCATGCAAAGCAGAGAGTTAAACCCAAACTTCCATCTGTTCATAACAAGACATCTTCACTGGCTGAATTTGATTAATTTAGTGATTACTATCAGGAGACGGCAGTCTCTCCAAGCCCCCCAGCTGTTCCAGCATGGAAAGCCTCTTGCTTCCCTATAAAGGGCTGCAATCATTTCCTCTGTGTCTTTTATCTAATTTCATTAAAATAATTCAGCTAGTCCACTCTGGCCAGCTGTTCTTCAGGCCTCCTGGCCTGCATCGCCTATCCAAGGCTGCTGGTGATGATGTTGGATTAATCTTTCCAATGATTTTGCATCTGTCCTCTGCTCTTGGAGTTGTTCCAGCTGTTCTCCAAACACAGCTGATAATTTAACCACCCCCCCCACCTCTACTGATTCACCAGCCTCTGAAATCTCCCAACCGTGCTCCACTTTCATGCTTCCCAAACTGGCAATAGCCATTGATAATGTCATACCAGTGTTCAACATGCCCTTGGCCCCACAGATTCCTTCTCTTTTCTGTGTGCCAAACCCCAGAGCGGTCCCTGCATTCGTGACCCACTCTGGCCCAAATGCTTCTCCCCTGTTTTCTGCTCACAGTGTCCCACTGTGCATACCCCCTTTTCCTTCTCTGGATTTGGGTTCTGCTTCATAGAGGTGCTTCACAGAGGCACTTCACAGCTTTCACAGCGAGGAAGCTTTGCTCTCTTTTTTTATCTATCATGGATAGACAACTGTGGTGCTTTCTGAGCCTGAATATTCTCTCCTAGTTGACTGGAGAAATGTGGCTATAGCTTTCTGGATGCTATACTGTCCGTTAAATCCTCCCAGAGATGCTGAAGCATTGGTCTACACTGTAATCACTGAAGGATTACAACCAGTGTCATTCCACATTAGTGGGATTATTAAGTAAAATTGGCTTACAGGCTCTGGCGTGCTGGCAGCTTCCCCCGGCTGCACAATAGCTGCTGTCCCTCCTGCACACCGCCCCTGCACTGCCTCCCTGCCAGCCCTCCCATTGATTTTAAATTTCACTATTGACTTTTAAAGCACTCAGGGGCTCAGGGTTTTCTGTGTCATTGATTTATGGCTTTCCTGGGAGCTGGGACAAGCTTCGAGATCTTCATCCATCAGCCTGCTGTCATTGTTGGGGTTTTGCCCTCAGATAGCAGCAATGACACGCTCTGGATCCAGCACTACTGGCGCTCACTCAAAATTTGAAGCCCATCTGTTCGTGACAAGACGGTTATTAGAAACTGTCCTTACTGCACAGCAGGCAGAGGTGGCTGCAGCATTGTAGAATCATAGAATGGCTTGGGTTGGAAGGGATCTCAAAGCTCAGCTAGTTCCAACTCCTCTGCCATGGGCAGGGTTGCCAGCCAATGCATCAGGACCAGCTCCAACTGCCCAGGGCCCCATGCAGCCTGGCCTTGGGCACCTCCAGGAATGCGACATCTCTGTGCAGCCTGTGCCAGCACCTCACCACCCTCTCCTGTTTAGTTTCCCACTGTAGCCAGCATCAGGGACACATGGAAGCAAGGGGCAGGTTATGGGAAGATGCTGCCCAGTGGTCCTGAGGCACTTGTACCTCCTGATACACCCGCTGTACATGAGTGAAGTGTTTGTTCCTTGTCTGCAGACACATGTTATGTAATATACTTCACTTCCCATTACAATTTTAAAAAGAAAACTAATACAGACTACTGCATCATGGCAATAACAATGCCAATTGATCATGGCAGTATTTTGAGGTTGTTTCTGGCAGGTGCCTTGGTGAATTCTTTATAAAGCGTGTGAGGGTCCTCTGAGGGTCTCAGGGACCCCCTTAACCCAACCCAGCTTTACGTTTTGTCTTCATGATTAGCACAAACAGCATTAGGCTGAAGTATAGCCCATTTTTGCCCTGCTTGCTACTCTTGTGCTCCTGACTGCACTCTGAGGTAGACACTGTGCCCATGAAGACCCAGCTTGGGGTTTGTGCTCGTTCTGTTCGACCCTGTGTACCCCAGGAAGCTGAAGAAGAAACAGTTGAAAGTTGTAACTTCTGGTTCTGAAAGCCAGAAAACAGTTATAATTAATGCAGAACACGGGATGGGATTGGCTCAAGGTCTGTTCCAGCTATGGTGTCCTTTCAGGTTAAATAGGGTGAAGTGATACACAGTCTCTTCTTCTAACAGCTCTGCATAGAATAGTTATTGCAGTCCAGGGGGCAAGAGCATTGCAAGACTTCCTTCATGCTTTAGTATCTCTCATCATTTCATCGAGAAAGTCCCAGGAAAGTCCTGAATTTCATCATGGGGATAATACTGTACTTTCATTTCCCCTTCCTGGCTCTCTCTCCCCCTTCCTGCCTCTGCCCTGGGGCACTGATCTTAGAGGAATCCCCTTCCCTGCTTTGTCCTCTGCCAGCTGTGATGTGTGTTGTGGATCTCAAGAGCTGTGCTGGTGCTTAGGGCCATCCGTTGCCCTGCTGAGCAGGTGGCTGGGCTCTCAAAACCCACAGTGCATGTAGCTGCAGCAAGACCACGTCTTGCCTGCCCTGAGTTACACTCTGTATGCAAAGAGTGGAATAAGTGAATGAATAAAACATTGGCATTGTAATGCTGCAGACAACTAGAAACATGATACAGCCACTGAAGGCTGGATTTGTGCTTCCCAGCAGCGTTTGATGTGGGTCACAGAGACTTTCCCCCAAGGGACTTCTGGTCCCTGGGGACCTGGTTTACGCCAGTGCTGGAGATCAAAAGCCAGGATGTGGTGTCGCACAGCCATAATAACTGCTGTCCAAGCTGTGCTCAGCTCCAGATCTGTGAGACAATGCTAAAACACAGCCATTGGCCAGCCAGGAATAAAACAATTTGTGTTGGCTGGCTCTGAGAGGGGATTCACTGTTTTCATCACATGCCACTGCTAGTTCAGCTGCGTGTGGAGGAAAAGAAGAGGCTTTCTTAGGCTTTATGAATTGGCTGGCCACCAGGACCTGAGCCCCTCTAGATGTAGAGTTCATCCTTACAAAACTCATCTTTCAGTTGTGGAAACGAGCAGGGCTGGGTTCCCGTCACGCAGCCCGGATTGCTGTAACCACTGATGAGATCTTCGGATACTCCGACCAGTGAAAAACCATTGCATAAAGCACCGAAGTGCCAGACGTGTTGCTAATAAATTCCTATGATGACTTTTTAATATTTACTTATGCTAGCCATTAAGCACATTCCAGCCCTTGCTGGGACTAGGTGAACCTGTTTCTATGCAGACAGGAGCATCTGTTGTTTGCTGTTGAACCAGAGCAGAGGCAGTCCTTAGCTGTAAGGAAAGCACCATGTGGGAGCCCACATGATGTTTCTGCACCAGAGACCCCCATCTTGGCACATTTTCCCTTTGCTAGGTATCTCAGCCTGGGAGAATGGTGTGAGATTTCCTCTATTTGAAAATGTGTGTTCCTGCGTAGGTTGGTTTGTGCCCTTGGGGAAATCACACCTCATCTGTAGATCACTGCATATTAGTCTATGGCTTCTATAAATATGAATTTAAATAGTCTATTATCTCAAAGCACTGTTAATGTTATTATTCCCACTTGTGAGGTGCACAACATATACAGAATATGCTCCAAATTCATTACCTACCATTTTATGTTGCATAAATTTGTAGTCTGCTCTTTCCAAAGAGATGAAACCTGGCTGTAAAATTTATTGAACAATTACTGCAGTGTAGCTTAATTAGCAACTTTGCAAACCTCTGAGCTTGAAGTGCTTGAGTCACTTTATTAGTGGATTTGAGGTTAATATTTCAGATTAATAATACACGTGAGCATTTATTAAACTCTAGACAACACTTCCAAATAAATAAATAAATAAATAAGTTATTATATCTGTAACAGTCTGAAGGAACAGAAAGTTGCAGGTGGCCCAGTGGCCCAGGTGCCACTCTCTTTCCCTTTGTCAGTGTGGCTGAGATGGAGGGATGGCTAAGCTCCCTGGAGCACGATGGGCTCATGGGTTGCCATTGAGTTTCCTTCTTAGAACAAGCAGATGGTAACCTTTAAAATGGGGCTCTTTACTCAGAGGGTGGGGAGGAGCTTGATGTTTGGAAGGCAGCTGCTTTGTATCTTTGAAAATAAAAATCCCTACATGAGGGTTCAAGTTCCCATGCAACACCTGTTGCTGAAGAAATCACTGAGTATCACTCGACCAGTTTTGGAGTGACGATGACTTGAGTGATCTGGTTCTTGATGGCTCTGCTATGCCATGCTAGCTTGTGAGGCCTCAGTTTCCTTTAGTACTTGCTGTGTTGCAGTGAAGAAGAGCAGGATATTCCCTAACGACATCACAAGGCTTGCAGTAGTGATGAATGCAAATGCATTTGGAGAGCCAAATTCATGCGTAAGGACTATGTATAACTCATCAAATTAGCGCTTGTGAGATGCACCAGTCTAGTGCTGGCTCTCTCCATGGGGATTAATTTCTTCCAAATGACTTTCATGTGGTGTGCAAACTGGAACTAGGCATGCTCGTGATGCTGTGGTGGCAGTGAAAGTCTCTGTTGGAGGGCTGGGAAGGGCTGCGGGAAGAGCAGGGCGTGCAGCACTGCACAATCTTTATTTCATTTCTGCTTTTCACTGCCTTTCTGGCCCCATGCATCAAGGTTGACTAAACTGATCCTTGCTCCATCTCCCACACACCTCTTGGAGGTCACCAGAGGAACCTCTGAAGGTTTTCAGTGAGTGATGTGGAGTCTGTGACCTGCTAAGCCAGAGGCTGAGGAGAGCTGTGGTTGGATCTGATGGCATCTAACACCCAGTGAAGGTCTGAGATGGGAATGAGCCACCTCCAACCCTATCCACTTAGTGAAGTGCCATATAACTGGTAGTGAGAAGGAGGCATAGGTTCTTTGCACAGGCATGTGGCTTGGGAAAATGTGATAGCAATATTGTGAAATGTTGGAGACTTCATCCAAGGCGCAAAGATCACCATCATCATCATCGCCATGCTGCTGCCTTGCCCAGCTGTGACAATCCCAACAATCAAACCTGGTTTAGGTTAAAGGCTCTGTTGCATGAAGGGCTTACCTCTGCTCCTGCCCATTCAGTGTCACCAAGACAAGCCTCCTCCTGCAGCCATCCAGATCAATCTAATTGTAGGCAATAGAAAATGATGCTTTAAATAAACCTCATTTGCATACTGAGAAAAACTTCTCAGCTTACTGAGTATGGAAATTACCAGCAGAAAATCGTTTATCGTCTCGGTATCAAAATATCAGAGGTTGCCTGGTGCCTTTGGGAAAATCAATTGTGATACAGCAATATTTCTCACTTCCCCATATATAATGTGATCTGCCAAATTTAATCCAATTTTGCATTTGATGGTCCCCAGTAGGATGAAAAGGTGAAGCTAATGTCATATAAACAATGCCAAGCATCATCCCCCGTGAAATTTTGTGTGACAGTTGAAAGGTGCCGAATTATCCCAAAATAGTCTAGGGACTTCACAGCTCAGGCAAGCTGGCAGTTTGCAACAATGCATAAATGTTGTTCTTCATTTTGCTTCTGTTCTCTCTTTTTAATTGTAAATTGAATATCAGTATTTCAAGCCAGTGGGTGGAGGGATGAAGGCTGACATGCTGTGCCTTGCACTACCCTCAGTAAGGAAATGCTGCGTAGTGAGAATGCGGGGGCAGGAGCAAGGCTTTGCTAAAGCCAAATCCTGTCTTCACCTGGATCAACTGAGCGTCTCATCTGCTGCCATTGTGGAGTAATTGCGTTTGGTGCAAAATGAGTGTAAAGGTAAAGCGTTGTTACAGACATGAGTAATGTCTGCAATGAGTAATGAGGTTACCACAACCCTAGGAGGGGGTGAGACTGGTGAGCTGCTGAACCTGCAACGTGCTGGATGGCAGCAGTCTGCTGCCAAATTACTGGCATTCAGCTTGGGAGCTGCCAACAAGCTGATGGAAGTGCTTCCTGTGGATTCATTGTCCTGGAAAATATTGTGAGTGTATCTTGAAAGCAGTCCTGTGCTTTTAGCTCCTTTTCAAACTGTTCTTTGACAATATTCCTTCATTTGTGCTTTCTCTGCTTTGTTTCATCACTGAGAAGTGCTTTTCTAGCCTTTCATAGCTGGCAAAGGGACAGAGGGAGGACTGAGTGTTTGGCCACTCCACCTATTGCTCCCAAGCAGCCATGGTGCCCTGTGGCACTGTGGCCTGGCTCAGCAGGGACAGCAGGACATGATTCCCACCCTGGGCTTAAAGATTTGGGGAAAGAAAGGAACTGTTAATTACAAGCCAAATGTCCACCTTTCTCTTGCATGGCAGCAGCTACCCTGCCCTTTGACAGCACCAAAGTCCCCTCTGGCAACATTTGAGGTCTGGTTTGGTTCCTCCAGGAGGGGTGGAATGTCCACTCCCATTGCCTGACATGTGAGAGGACATGGCTGAAACCACGGAGGATTTCTCCTTTTGGGATTTATGCAGCAGAGTCACACCTCTGGCTATACCACCTTCAAACCATTTTGATTTGTCACTTTAGGCTGGCTCCAGAGCCCAGCTGAACAGCTTTTCCATTAGCTGTAATGGGCTTGTGGACCAGCCAGGTGCTCGGAGCAGGGCTGCAGGCAGGGACGGCTTTGTCACCTCCTGCTGGATCACTCTGCAGAAAGTGTGGGGACCTGGACCCTGCCCTGAGGCAGGCAGTCGTTGTTGTTCCTGCCCTGGGGTCTCACTGGGGGTGGGCAGGGGCAGGAGTCTGCATAGCTGTATGAGCAATCCCCAGCAACAGTGTGAATTCTCCTGCTTCTGCTGTGAAAACCAGACAGAAAATCCTAAAGGCAAAGTTACCATTAGACAATTATGAGACATCTCCAGCTAAGCAAGCCCAGCATCTGTTCAAATGCTGATATCTTTAGTTTTCAATTGCTGCATTACATGAAATACAAGAAGAGAAAGGCACGTTACTGTTTTAACTCAACCTTTCCAAACAAATCTGTATTCACACTGTACCATAACAGAGGGACCAAGGAAGCAGACAGGAATTTATCTTCTCCAGAGAGTGATCCATCAGTGCCTGCTTCGCAGGAACATTTTTCAGACATCTCAAGAGCACCATGCACAAAAATATACATACCATGAATCTCCTGAGCAGACAAGGGCTAGCTGCAATGACGGCAGCGGTGGGAAGAGCACAGACCAATAGCAGAAGCCTGGCAGGAGAAATTAAGATTATTCCACTGAAAACCCAGCAAAAACAGCAGCAAAAAGTTTGTCCCCTTATTAAGCAAATGATTCACATTTCCATCACCACCCGAGCCCAGCCTTTCACATACATCTCAGCTTGCAGGATGTCAGTATGAGTGAGCACCTCGCTCTCCCAGTTTTGAAGCATCTGGGTTTGGTCTCATGGGGGTAATTGGAGCCAGTGGGAACTTCTGAAGGAAAGTACAGGTAGAGGCCAGCTGAGGTCTCTTAACATTCTGCAAGAAAGCCACTTCTTTGTGGGGCTCTTTTCCCACCCATGGAGCCAACCCAATGTATCTCTGAGGCTGAACTGTGGTTGAGGAGAAGACCACCATGTATATTGTGAGTCCAAAACTCACCCTGCTTTGGGAGATGCTTTTTTTCCACATGACTCCTTGGTGAGTTGAGCTGTGTTGGCTGCTGCAGCATGAATAGAGGCACTGTTTGAGCTGCCCAGAGAACGCTGAGGCTCTGCAGGCTCGTCTGATCAGCAGCAGCTCAACGGGGATCCTGTGATAACAAGGATGCTGAGATTAGTTGCTCCTGCTGCTCGATGTCAGTGTATACTTTGTGCCTTGAGGACAGTGCTTGATTAGGGAGAGAATTCCAGAAATGGCAGATTGTACTCAACTAGTGATGTAAGTAGTAATGTAATTACAAATTACCTAATGCTGGAAGTATACTGTGGCTAATAACTGTCTAAGGCAGGAGAAGGATGCTGCCTCTCCAACTAGTGTTAGTGTAAGAGCCCATGGCAGAAGTGTGACTGCCTTTCTGGAAGTGTGTGGGGCAGAAGAGGAGGGAGTAAGGACCAGAGTGCTCTGGGTTACACCTAAAGCTGGCACTTGGACCTTTTTCAGCATTGCAATTTTATGGCAGGACACTTATGCTTAAATGAGGGCCCGTTGAAACAAATGAATCTGCCCATATGCCTCCCATGTTGGACTGAGATTTTGGTTTAAAACTCTAGCATGAAGAGCATTCCTGTTTCTAACAACAAAAATATTTTCGGCCTTATGAGAAAAGATTATGTGAGAAATACGGCACTTCTTTGCATAATTATTAAATGATCATTATCCATAAGTGTAAGCTTCCAAATAGCTAACTTGGTGTCTTTTTAAAACTAACATTTGTTATAACTTACTCCAAAGTTCCCAGCATATGGCTATAGATTTCTGTAGCTTCACATTCTTCCACCAGTCAGCTGAGTAATTAAATAGCTGGGCTGGAGACTTTATTATCCAGAAAATCTGCAATTGAGCATTTGTTGCACAGAAAATGGACACATTTCTTTTCTGGATGCATTTTGGATGCAGTAGAAATCTGAATCTCTGGTGATTTTGTTAATAGAAGTTTTCCAAGTGTTAAGCGATATCAAATTAAGTGAAATGGAACACTTTGTGGCTAAATATTTCACATCTATGTACAAACTTCTTCTCTTATTGAAGGCTGTGAGTTGCAGGCTGGCCCCTGCATTTCCAGCATGCTGAGTGAGATTTTAGCCCTGGGACACCTATTAAGGGTGATGAGTGTCAGAGTGCCTTGTACTTCTTTTCCATCTGTGCAAGGTAAAATGCAGGCAAAGAGCCTTTTCATTTCTTCATCTCTGCAAAATGCCTTGCAGCTTGTTTTCTCCTGGCCTAGCTGGAACTCTATGCTGTTGACACTGTAGAATAATTTTTCTTTCAGAAATGATTTGTGTTATAGGGCCTGGCACTGTATCTCCAATAACCAAGCAAACAACACACTGCATTAGGGGCCGGTCACCCAGAATGGGTTTGACTCAGCCCTGTTGTTTTGGGGTTTGGAGGTGGATGTACACTGATTGCGAGGCAGGGAATGAATGCTACCCAGGACAGGGATGGATGTGAGGAGCTGACCTCACCCACGCTTTGCCCCAAGACATGGCATATGTTGAATAGCACAGCTCCAGCCCACCTGTCTGCCAGCCAAACCTCAGTGCCAGATGCCTGTTTTGAACCATCAACACTTCTGTGCTGCAGGAACCTGCCCTGATTTGAGGAGAGGAATGGCATCTTCTCATGCATGGCATGGTCAGGTCTGGTTGTGTGGGGAGGTCTGCAAGATCCACTCCTTGCTGCTCTGCATGCAAGAGAGGCCGTTAACAGCTGGCACTCAAAGTCTGAACCCAGGCATTAGCAGGAGGTGGCAGGGAAGGAAATCATGTTATTACACAAAGCTGATTGACTTAGTCTTGATTTTAAATGGTGTGGTGTGTGGGTCCCTCTTCAGGCTTGATCCACAGCCTGTTAGAGTCACTAAAGGACTTCTGTGGATGTCAGCGGTCTTGGGCTCAGGCACTAGTGTGATAACGGTGCCTTTGTTGCTCAGTGTAGTTTCTCAGAACCTGGTTTCTATAATGCAACTGCTTCAACACAGCCACTGAATGCAGAAATACCTGCCTTGATCTGCTTAAACTGCTTTTATTTAAACTGAGCGCTCTCTAGAGAAGTACACTCAGTCAGAGTCCTAGCAGGGCCCTGCTGCATGCTGGCGTACAGCAGGCTTCCCTTGCAAACCATGCTGGGGGCATCTGGTGAACGCCAACAAAATGGAGCCAACAGGAGTGCCATGGGTTTCTTCAATGGTTGGAGCCCTTGAAGCCACGCAGGCTGGTGCTTATTGCTCTTGGTTGTGAGAAGGCCCAGCAGCATGGACCCTTTCTGCTTTGAGACAGGTTTGCTGGCAGACAGAAGAGGCATTGCCTGGGACCTGCAGGAGCACTCATTGGGTGCTTTGCCCGCTCCCAGCTCCTCACATCTCCCCTTATGTGCAGGGGTTGGTGCTCCTTCAGTAGATCAAGCCTATGTGCTATAAAAGCAGACCTTTAAAAGCAGACCTATAAAAGCATTGCCTCTGCTCAGATGTCTGAGTACCTGGAAATCCCTTGTGTATACACGCTTTAAGGTTTGGTGGTTTCCAAACCTCCTCATTCACTCTGATTTCTGTGTTCTGTGGTTTGGGGAGTCCCTGCCTTGGCTATCCTGCTTCAAAAGAGACATAGGAGAAAATCTGCTTCTTCCTAGGCAGAAACCACTGTTCTGTTTCCTCCTTTGAAGAACAGCCACCGAGATTTAACAGTCCTTTGTTATCACTGCTGTTATCACCCGCTTGGCAGCAAGAGGGGAGTGCAACTTTGTTCTCATTCTTTTGCCATAGCACCTACCAGCAGGCTGAGCTTTGTTTGAAGCAATCGTGGTTTGCATTGAGAACTCTGAGGATATTTTTAGGGTGATAAAATTACAGAGATGATTTGGGGCAATGAATTGAATCAAAGGAGTGGCTTTTGGCTCCTGTTCCCTTGCCAGCATCTCGTGCTTTATTTATAGCCGCATGTATGTGCGTGCATTGCTACGTGTTCACCTCTTTCCCCAAATCAGATGAAATCTGCCTGGCACAGATGATATCCAGACTATGTTTCCTTATTCATCAAAGGACTGTTGCGTCATGTTTCATGTCTAAGTCATACCTAGAAGTGCATGAAGCGCAGCTTTTTGAGCTGAATTAAGATCAAATGAGTAGGCGGTGCAACTCCAAGCCTTTGATGTAGACAAACCAGGAAAGTTCTCTCCATGGCGAGAAGCCATGCACAGCTCCCTATTCTTCCAACAAACGGCTTAAACAACTAATAGCTTCAAAAGGTGCTCCCATGAGCACTCACCCACTTCCTGCTCATTCAGAACCATCCATTTAGCATCTATCTAAGATCTTTTCGCTCTGCCTCCATCATGCTGCTAAAGGAGTGATGATAAAAATTAATAGCATGACAACCAGCTGTGTTTGATGACCGCCACTAAAGCTGGCCGGGGAGAAAATTATATTTGGATTTTGGCCCACTTGTTTTAATTGGGCTTCCAAGGTACTTTTCATTTGTATATGTACCTGCAAGCTTTCACCTGAAGTAATTGTTTCTATTAGTCATCAGAATCATAGAATGGCCTGGGTTGAAAAGGACCACAATGATCACCTTGTTTCAACCTCCCTGCTATGTGCAGAGTTGCCAACCACCAGACCAAGTTGCCCAGAGCCACATCCAGCCTGGCCTTGAATGCCTCCAGGGATGGGGCATCCACAGCCTCCTTGGCAACCTGTTCCATTGTGTCACCACCCTCTCTGTGAAAATGGATGCATTGTGGCTGGTGATTGATCTGTGATGTGAGCTGCATGGCTGGGGAAGTGGACTGAGATGCGCGCAGCCAGAGCATGGTGGTCAGCAATGAGTGCTGAGGGCTCAGGTTGAGCGTAATTCCCAATGTGTTTTAAATAGAAGGGAGAAAAGAGAAGGAAGGAGAGGCCCAGAGTGGTGTGGATGGAGGGGAGTAGCTCAGTGTAGCTTTACGTGTGCGACTTCAGGTCAGGGCTGGTCTGTAGGAGAGATGGGGCAGTGCTGAGTTTGGTTGAGCACAAAGCTCTTTGCCATTCTGAAGTAATGCAGACAAAAATAAAATCCCAAATGCTGCCCTGACTCACGCTGGCTGTAGAGCTGCTTTCATGATTATCATGTTGAAAACCTTCATGTCTCAAGGTGTAAAAAAAAAAGCAGATAAATGGAGTCTTCCATCTCCTTCAGATGTAGGAAAAAAAGAATGACAACCATCACCGCCAAATACCTGGTGTGCTCCGACTAGCAAAAGAGATTTTTGCTGTTTTTCCTTCGTGGAAGAGGTCTCTTTGGCTGTCTCACTGATCCCTCAGGCCAGCAGCTCTGCGCATCTAGCAGGGGCTGCTTCACCTCTCTGTGCTCATCCTGTGGAGCAAACAGGGCTGGATGAATGCTAGCAGAGAGGCGAGGCAGCTTTCTTCATCTGCTGCTTCTCTGCCTCACTTGCCCAGAGCACTTCACAATTATAGAACTCAGACACTTAAAATAACATCTGGGTAAGGAAACAAAACAAAGTGTAACTTACAGTTCACAACCAGCTCCCCAGAAAAGAAAGGAGATTAACAGGTAATGACTTGTCTAAAGAAATCCATCTGTTTAATCGCCTTGAAACCTCAGACAGGCAAGGCTAGGCAAATGCTCTGAGATGACCTCTTCTACCAGAGATGCTTCTTTTTTAGAAAGTATCATGAAACAAAGAGCTCTCTTTTGGCCCAATGGAACTTCCCTGAAGGACTTGATTTTTTTTTTTTTTTTTTTCCAGACCAGCTCTCTGTTGGGTTTGGAGAAGGAAGGATCTGGTAGGAGGGTGAGGAGAAAGGCAGGTAGATCCTCCTCATAAAGCTGAAGGCCAATTGCCTGGAGTCTGTCCTCTGCTTGAGCCCTGCAGCTTCCCTGGGGGTGAGAGAATAAATGTGAATAAATGTTAGAGGAACAGAAAACAATAAGAGCCTTAGACTGGAAGCCGTCTGGGAGGAGTTTCAGGGAGGTAGCAATGAGTGCGGAGACTGCAGGTCCGGGTATCTCGGGCAGGAAACCAAAACAGGAACTTTCAGTGGACAGATGCTTTTGCTGTGTAGGAGACGTCAGCTCCGCATTGGCCAGGATCTGCTGGACAACTCTTGACCTGTGGCTTGTTCAATGCAGTGTTTCTGGTAGTTCAGGTCCCAGCTGCTGTGACTCTGGTTCAAGCCAGCCCCATGAACACATCCAGTCCCATGCTGTGAGGTTTGGATTCATCTCATTTCTCAGCTGTGGCTGCTCCTCCTAGCACAGAGGAAGATGCCCAAGTTAAAGCTGCTGAGCAAAAGTGCTCTCTGTACAATTCTATCAGCAGAAGTTTCCTTGGTCACCATGTTTCTGATATTATTCAGGCTCTGATGGTAACGGCAAGAGTTGCTGTAAGGTATCGTGAGACAAAACAGCACCGCAGCATCCCTTCCCCACTCCTCACCTTTGTTCCTGGGAGGATATCAGTGCTCTTTTGCAGCAACACTTGAAATGACAAATTACAAACGAGTCAATTTTTCAAACTTCAGATGCTGCAACGATTCAACACAAACAAATGCAATGAAAATAATTAAAGGTCAAATGAAAACTCGATATCGTTAAAGATCTGCCATCATATCCACACAGACCCATAGTAATTATGATGCATGCACAGTAATAGAAGCCTAATGGTTGCAAAATGTTCTTTGGATTAATTGGCTTTGGCAGCTTACACACTCACATGATTTTCTACATTTTTGCCCATCCTGACAATCATTCTGTGCTCTAGGCAATCTTTGCCTGAGCTGTCTGTCTTTATAACCATCACATTATTCTGGCTTTTTGAACATCATAGTGCAGTAGTTTGCCTCTCAGCACCCAGTATGGTTTAATCATGTCTTTATTGTGCACCGTTGTGTAGAGGATAGTTGTTTCTTTCCTTTATAGACAAGGCAGTTTGCCCAGGGAAGGCAGTAATGACCCTGGAGCCATGAAAAGTGAGTTGATGAGAGCTGTGGGTCCGCAGACAGAGAATTTGAACTCACTTTATGGCAGTACCAACACATGGAGTCACTACAGGAATAATGGCACATCTTAGAATAGGTTAGGGAATTAATGCCACACCACAAATGGAGCAAGAGCTAGGAGAGTGGCTTCCAAACCCACTCCAGTTTGATAGACTCATTCCACAGGTTGCAGAAGCATAGTTGCAGCTGGGCTGCACCCATCCCCACTCCCCCAAAAGCCAACACGCTCACTGGGGCAGCTCTGGGTCAGTGAGAATATGACTCAGAGCCAGCACCTTCGCCTTGCAGTGGTACCACACCACATCCAGAACAACAGGGGGATTTTGAAGCACTGTATCCCTGACTCCATGGGTGCTACAGCCCATGCACTGAATGAGATGACACTTAAACAAGTACTTAAGTGCCTTGCTGCATCAGGGTCTGCATTGCTTGGAGTGAAGCAGGATAACTTGTAACAGACAGGCCACAATACGGCAGATTAAGCCTGCCTTCCAAAGTTAAGGTTATCTGAGCAAATTGGCAGCAGTGTCAGCACTGAAGACAGCTTACATAAGATGAAGTTTTCAAGTGAATGGCAGAAGTTATGCTTTTTGAAACTGCAGTCTGGGAGATTCTCAAATGCTGTTCTATGGTCCTACCAGTAAGACAAAACCACAACAGGCAAGAATGATAGCACTGCTGCTATCTTGCAATATATCTTGAGAGAAATGAGCTAAAGTCTCCAAATGTATGTTCATGGAGGTCTTTGCCAGCTCTGCTTGTGCAAGTGACAGTTCTATTTAAATTGCTGCTTAGCCCTGCATTGCATAGGACAGGGCAAGGACCATGCAGGGCTGAGCATCACTGCAGGAATGTTCCGCCTCGCACGGTCTGCACGCACAGCAAAATGTGTTGTCAGAGCCAGCTGAACTTTGAAAACTGGGCCTGACCGAAGCAAATCTCCAGGGAGAAACTAATGCAAACCTTTCATCTTTTCTTTCTTTCTTTCTTTCTTTTTTTTTTTATATATATATATATATATGGAAAATGCTGCAAACTAAAAGCATTGTCTGCTTGCAACTCCAGATGAAGCCTAGTAGATTGCCAAATCTCAGAAAAGTCTCTTGATTAGTTTGCTTATTTTGGTTCTCTCCTGCACACAAATACAAGGGTACAACTGGTGCTGCACTCTCCCGTTGTGAATGGTTGCAGTGTTACTCTCAGCACTGTTAATCACAGAATCGGGGAATCATTTAGGATTGAAAAGACCTTCAGGATCATCAAGTCAAACCATAATGTTTGTAGAAACTGCTCAAAGTTTTTTTTTAAATTCAAATTAAAGTCCACTGAGTCTAAAATTTGAGTTGTTATGCTTAAGAATACCCCACCCTGCACCATTTGGGCTTCTTCCAGCTGTCCTGCAGTTGCTAGCACAGCAGACAGCTTCGGGAAGGCGATGCTGTAGTCCTTCTCAGCATGTGTTGCCTTGAGAAAAGCAGATACCTTCTAAGAAACACATTCTTTTTCAGAAAGCACTGGAGATAAGGTCACATTTCTGACGCAGCCACACGTTATGGCATGCTGCCTGTTTGTGACAGTCCTTTAAAGAATGATTAAACAAACGTAATAGGCAGGCACGAGTACTGAGGCCCCATCTGTCTGAGGAAGAGTCGGAAGTTAATTTAAGTGACTTCTACAACATGTCGCCTAATTCCAGTGGCAGCAAAGCTAATTAAGATGGAGTTGGTCCAAGAGCACGGCGGTGTGTCAGTGGTTCGGAGGCTGCCACAAAGGCACAATCAAACCCTTACATTAACGAGGAAGTCGGGCTGGGCACCCTGAGCCTGCGAGGAAGTGCTAAGCAGCATAATTAACTGGGTATCTCAGTGCCATTGATAACTTCATGAATATTTCATACTCTTTTCCCACCAATCTGTACTGACAACTTGTGACACGCAACTAGCTGGGGTAAAACGCACTTAGCATGCAGTTGCTGTAGCTGTAAATTTATCATCAGACATTATTTTCTTAAGGATGCTCCTCAAGGAGCCTAGCCAGCAACTCATCTGAGCTCCGAAGGCCAAAGAGCAAGCACAGCCCGTCTCTAATGACTGCTTTAACGGTCTGTTAGCACCGTTAGCACCGAGCCAGCTAGCCAGCCACGTGGGGCTGTAGCCCTTGTTAGGGAATGTTAAATGAGGAGGTCCCTGAGGAGGGGAGCTCAGCTTGGCGGGGTCTTGCCTGGAGGCTGGGTGTAGCGGTGCCTCCTTTTGCCCTGATAGAGGTTGGTAACTTCGTGCAATATTTGCTTGATGTTGTAGGGTAAGGGAGAGAGGATGTGTGTTTGAGAGTTGGTTTGAGGCTGCATCCAACTTAACTTTTCCAGGACCTAAAGGGGCCTGCTTTGTTACCAGTCAGAAGAAGTGACAGCAGTATCCAAGTGGCTGTGCATTGTATCCCTCAGGAGAGAGGAGCAAGGTCTGCTGTGTTTGGGTGTGATCCCGGGTCTGTGGGTTGCATGGGGAAAAAAATAAAAGAGGAAGGAATTGTGCACTTCAGACTGAAAGCAAGCTATATGTTTACATAAACCTCCTGTTCTTAAGTCAAAGCTGTGATTCAAAGGGAGGATTTGGGCTAGCAGGAGGGAAAACGGATGCGTCCCTACTGTGCCTGGTTTCCTTGTCCAGTGAGCACACTCCTCCCCCAGTCCTGCAGAGCTTCTGGGGCTCCCTGCGTCAGCTGTGCCTTGGGGACTTGAGAGAGGGTAGAGGTGCGGAAAGGGGGGAGATGGCTCAGTCCTGCACCTGGAGCAAGCTGCCCCAAAGGCCCTCTGCCTCTGCGTATACTCTCCTTCCTAGGGAAGGGGCAAGCATCCCTGCAGCCTCCTGTGGCTCCCAGCTGGGACGGCTTAGGGCACGATGCTGGAGGCAAAGATGTGAAGGTGGCACTTGGGGACACGGCTGGTGAGGATACTCAGTTTTCAAAGCAAACTTGGACCACCTGGACTGCCATGCACTTTGCCTCTCTGTGCATAGCAATCGATTTAAGACTTGAAATGTGTTTAAGTAGCACTTAATCAGAAAGGCCAAATGTTAGTGCTGCATAATTCATTTTGCCTTGGTTAACTTTTGGGCACCATGCTGAAAAAGATTAATTTTGCATCTCTCCGTATCATCTGTGCAATAGGAGCAGCAGCAGCCTTGCCACAGATATTGCAAGCATGCTCTTACCTTTTATTCAGTTGAGTTCATTTTTATCTCTTTAATCGTAAAACTATAAAAACAAGATGATATTGGCACTGGTAATTGCGTAACAAACCATTGGGCAAGAAAGAGCACATTTAAAGTTGTGTTATAAGCAAAGAAGATTTGGGGGTATTAACGACCTTGAGTATTGAAACTGAGAGAGTGAAACAAATGTATGGGGTTACAGTGCATTTAAAATACAGGAGGGAAATAATAAATCAGATGAATAGTTGTAAGGAAATTGAAAATTGTGGGGAGAGAGTAACAAAACTACACAGAGATTGAAGGACTTATGCCTCTTGCTAAGAATGGTAATGAGAATGTGCGATTTGAATAGGTCTAAACTGCCCTTGAAATATCATTATAACTTATTTGAAAAGACATTTACCATTTGTATGATTTTCCCAAATGTAATACATTTCCTTGCATCTTTGTTCATTCAAAGCTCCTGAAATATGCCTGAAATAAACCCATATTGGAGTTGAAAAATAACATAATGTTCCAGGAAGTCAAATTAAAAGCATTTTTTTAATCAGTGAGGCCTCCACAGGAAAGCATTGCTGTGCAGGGAGACAGAGGCAGCGTCCAGGTTTATTCTCTTTTCTTTTCTTCCTCCTACAAATAAATGACCCAACGGAATGAGAAGCATTGGTCACAAAACCAATCATCCCAGCAGTGTGCCCCAGCACATCAAAACACCACACGTTAACCTTGTCAGCACTACCTATTTTTTTTTTCCTTGCAGTTAGCTACGAGCAGGGCCTGGACACTTGCACTGCTGTGTCTGCTGCTGTTACACGAGGGCTGTCAGCACTGTGATGGGAATGCTGGGGAGGCAGCAGAGAAGCAGAAGAGATGAAGCAATTTAGGACACAACCCAAAGGTTATCCAAGCCATCCAAGCCATCAGGAAGCTTCGTGTTGGTTCCTGCAGCCTTCAGCAAAGGCACAGCTCCCCTCACTGTAACCACATCTGAGCCACTGCAACAGGCATTACTTAATAGCGCTGAGAAGAGAAACAGAAGAAAATTTCTTTGAAGGTATGTGCCAATCTCCCAAGTAACATTTCCAGCAAAAAGGCAACATAAGAGCTACTACCGCTGCAGACAGAAAAGGAAAATGCAGTCTTCTTCACCTCTCCAAAGCCACAGTGCAACTGGTGCTGGTAAATGGCTCTGAAATAGAGGCTCAGACTTTCACCACTACTTGCTCCATTTGTGAATATGTTCATCTTGATGAACTTAGAACCAATGTTGTGAATGTCTTCCAGTTAGCTGTATATAGGAGGTTATTGTAAGTCCCTTGCAGGGAGAGGGTATGGTTTATTTTAAATGGTGATTGTGAGCACTATTTTGTAAATAAAAATTCACTCCCAAGGCTGTTGGTTTTTTTAAGGCAGTCACCTTGGGATTGTATGCAAAGATGCCATCTCTTCTTTTCAACAACTATTCCTCTCTGATCATGTAAATTCCATAGTTTACCTGAGCCTGAAGAGGCAGGAGGATAGGAAATACAGGCAAACGGAGGAGAGCCATTTGCCACCACCCAAACAGGTGACTTTTTTTTCCCTTTCTTAAAGATTCAATGCACTAAAGTCACAAAAATCAAACTTACAGTTCCCTCAGCAGCCATAATTCTGCTTCTGGCAGAGCAAGAGCGAGGCATAAATATGAGCTCCTACCCAGCAGTACATGCTACATACGTGCAGGGTGTTAAGTTATGGGTGCTGGGGGAGCCATGATTTTGAATGTCCTGACTTGTGAAGTCCAATATTCTGGATAGTTTGTTCCCCTCCTTTTTACTCTGTGTAGTTATAAATTATATTACAGCTCTTGGTCTTCATCATACTGGCACAGCAGTTTGGGTTATGTGATTGGCTGGAGACTCTCTTCTCCACGAGGAAGGGATCACAGTTATTACGCATAGAATTGTCAAGGCTGGATCCATCTTCCTTTGTAGCACAAATTTTTAAGCCGAGCTGTGTCACTCAGTTCTAACATTAATGGTGAAATAGGGAAGCACACATCATTAGCAATCTACATGGGAATGTAACCCCATTGTACGTGAGTGGTGATGCTGATCATACAGTAGGTATGTGAAGGGAATATATATATGTAGAGATATGAAATGGATATATGGAGATAGAATACAACCCTAAATGCCTCATGTCTTTTTGATGTGTTTCAGGTTACCACATGAGTCTTTCCTGTGGATAACTTGCCATGTTCTGATCGTGGATGTAAAACCTAAGCTCGTACTGCATCTAAGAAAGCATCTTTATTCTATCAGCTCAAAGCTAAAATCTGTTTATGTTTCCAGGTCCGTTTCAACCACTTTTCTGTTGCATACTTACTTTTAGCCAGAGCTACTTGATGCAAGCAGAGGTTAGAGACCTTTGGGGCTAACAGTAAAGGTAAGTTTTGATTGAAGCTGAAAGATCTTTAGTTGCATTAAAATTTATCCCTGCAAAGGACAGTGCCTGAGATTCATGCTATAAGTGCTTTGCTGAATAGAGGTTCAGATATGCTTTTTGTTGATTTGTGACCACGGTTTGTAAAGTTGAGCTTGTGCTATATCACTGCCTTAAAACCACATCCATGACAGAGTGTCATCTTTATATTCTGACTGCAAATCTTCAGTATTGAACTCTACGAACGTTCAGCTGTACCAGACTCTGTGAAGGCCTACGTAAGAAGGAATAATGTGGTATAAATAAACTCCATCTGACTTTTTTTATAACGCTTTGTGCAAACTTAACATGCAAGTCAGGTGTCACAGTAACTGTTGGAAAAATGTAATGCTGACAGTATTTGGTAATAAAATAATAATCGCTGCATGTATCTCTGATGGAAAGAGATTCACATCCTTTTGAATCCCTAATTGTGTGCCACACTACATTAGAGACAGATAGCTCCATTGTCTCCACCTTTCAGAGATGGGAAATTCAGAGCAACAGCAAGATGTTCTAGAAATAAGCCGGTTTAATGAAGCAGCAAATTAGACTCTTCTATCTCTTTATTTAACATGTAGTCCCTTGAATTTATCAGAGTTCATTACAGGGATGCAAAATAGAAAAGAAGCTGCAAAATTCATTTGCAATTAGAGCTAATGATTTTGAAAATGGCTTTTCATATTTTTATAGATAACGGCTATTATTCATTATTAAATTTATGTCACGTTTAATCTAATGAAATGACATTCTCTCCCTTCCCTTGTTTCTATTGTTTATGGCTTGGGTTCTATAAAAGGAAGAATCGTAAAGATGCTGTATGTTTCTTGCCAGCCTGTGACATGGCTCCTGATAGCTTACTTCTGTGACTCATGTCAGAAGAATGGTTTTAAAATTTCCTTCCCAATTTAATACTTGTATAGCACTTGACACATAACGATACCGAGTAAATGCAATCCTGTTGTTTCACAACGAAATCAGATTTTTCATTAGGACAGGTTGAAAATATATTTGATATGGAGTCAGGGATGGGCAGGCAGAACAGAGCAGTGGATGAATTTGAGGTAGGAGATGGAATTTGAAAGAAGAGAGGGTCTCTCAGAAGTCATGGCCAGCCCTGTGCTACACACCTTCCCTGAGAAAATCTGGTTTTGTTGTAGGTATGAGCACAGCATTTTGAAGGAGGGCTTCTGTCTTGCTGCAAGCTTATTAAGATGCTCTTTAACTGCTTAATAATAATCAAAGTTGCTGAAGATAATGTATTGTCAGTTCGCTTACCCGCGTAACGTCATTTCTCTGTTTTCTTTAATATCTGTATGTATTATTAATAGTTAACAGCCCTTTCTCTAGAATAACAGATATGGAATCACCATTTCTGACGTAGGAGGCGAAGTGAGCTGTTGATGTTATTTTTGAAAAGGATCTCCTGACATGTTATTTCTAATGACTAACGCTGCTTTGTTTCTTTCCATCCCCTCTCCAGTTTCAGCCTTTCTTCTGTTTCTTCTTAATGTGATGAAACCTGAGTCTGAATGGGGAAAGTTCATTCGTAATGTGGCCAGCCCTGCGGTGTTGAGCTGAGAAAGTCTGCGGTTATCATTTCCTCCTCTGGGGCATTTGTGGATGACCATTGCTGCCCCGAAAGCACCCGCCTGCTTGGCAGCCCCTGTCTGGCCCAGTCTGCAGCCATGCAGCATGGCGTATCCCACCCACAGAGAGGCTTTGTACCAGCACCACCTGGCTGGGGGTTACAGCCCCAGGGTTCAGCACTGCTTTTTGCCTCCCCATGCACAAAAGGCCAGTGTGGGTCTCCCTGATTGGTGTGCCACCAAAGGAGCTTACTTGTAAATTTGTACAGCGCATGGCTAGGAATCAGCTGTAGCAATCTGCCCACAAAACTCAAGCAACACCAGAAAAACTCATTATTCAATACCTTATTTCATGGTCTGGAAACAAGAGCAACAACCCCAGCCCTTCCTCCCCTTACAGCAGTGCAGTTTCCATCAGTCTTTTCAACTCCTAATGAGATTTAGCGCTGGGGAGGGATATTTGTGCCAGAAGAACCGAGGCTTCTGATCAAAAAGGCATTGAAGTTTGCAGAAAAGTTCCTACAACATTTGGATCAAACCCATTTCTGTATGGAAGAACAGAGTTAATGCCACCTTAGTGAAGGTTTTAGGAGCTGTCTCTCGGCTCCTATGTTAGGAATGTGTTTGTGGAAAGTCTGTGAGATCTTACCAAATGAACTCGTCAGAGATTCACCCTGTGCCAAAAGACACGTCGCCCTGGGGATGCTTGCACCAGTTCATGGCCTCCTCTCCTGCCCCAGTGCAAAGAACAGCTCCTGCTGATGGAGCACAGGCTGCTGTCAGAGAGCTCAGCAGCATCTCGAAAAGCAAAATCGTCTGTGGCTCTGCTCCTCCTGCAGGAGATTAGAGCTGAAGGAGGGAGTGCAGAAAAAGTACATTTTCTGCTAGCAAACAGAGCCGAAGTGACAGGGAAGTGGCACTGTGACACACACACACAGTGTGCACCTTACTCTGCCGTTCCCCTGATGATCAGTGTTACCCGAGGCATTTTGCAGATGAGTGCAGTTACCTCTTATTCCCAGTAAGGATGCAATGTGAAATGTAAATACTGGAAAGGTTAGGCTGCTGTACAGCAGTAATTACTCATGCAGTTATGCAGGAATAGAACAGCAGTAGATCTTTGAGTTTATGATAAAACAATCTCAAAAATACCCTGGGCTGAAATCAACTGTTGTATACACGCATCGTTTTCCCCTAACTGTGACCCACCTGGATGCAGCCTGAGGCTTTGCAGAAGGGCCAGCAGCCCCCAGCCCTGCCCTTGGCAGCAGCCCAGCACATCCTATCATTGACCTGATGGTCCCATCCCGGCTGCTACAGAGAAGCACCAACTGTGGGGACTGGGACCAAAAATACCCACAAGCCACATTACAGCAGAGCTTCACTGCTTCAGCTCTTTCCTTCTAATTAAACCACTTTGATTGTTATCACAACAGCACAAGGGCCATGGAGGGGAGAACAAGAGCACCTCAGGGCTGGCTGCAGGCTGCAGAGCCTGGAGCTGAGTGCTGGCACCACAGTGTCCCCAAGGGTCGGGTGGCACGGGAGCCATCATCAAACCCAACACCATACATTCGGATGATTAATTTCTGTGCCAGCACAGCCTTCACAGATACACCCGAGGCCCTGATCTTAATGAATCACATAAAATGTTATGCCCTTTGGAAAGGCAAATATAACCCAAGTAATTATGAGCTGCTTTTTTTTTTTTTTTTTTTTTTCTGTCTCTCAAGGTCCAACTTTGGTCCAACTATGCGATATGCTGCTGCTACATGCACATTTTGTGAATGAATCTTCACTGTTGGAGCTGTGGTGGGCCATGGAGGGAGCTGAGATGCTGAGGGCACTGTGGGTCTGGAGGAGCAGAATTCATGAGGGCATGTTGGGTGCTTGCCTTAATGGCACAGCCCGGCCTTTGGAGCTGCCGAAGCTGCTGCCACTCGTGGGAATAGCTGAGGATGGGATTTGTTCTTTATCAAAGACTTTATTCCCCTGACAGCTGAGCCTGAGCTGTGTGTCCACTGAATCCAGCCCTTTCATTTTCCCCCTTTAAGTTTCAATCTCACAATTCTCATGCAGCAAGGACAGGCTTAAGCTTGACTGTCAGTATAAAAGCCTTTTCTTTTCATATCACTTCTCCTCCGCAGTTCAAACCAGCTCCAACCCCACTAATGTCAACTTCAAAGGCTTCCCCGTGCTGCAGCCACAGCTTTTCCTGCGGAGCCCATCCTGGTGACACCAATAGGTGCGTGGATGCCAGGCATCAGCCAGCCTTTCTTCTGCAGGCATTGCTGTCCTGGCAGCAGCAGACTGGGAGCTTGTCCTTGTGCACAAAAAGCCCCAGAGCCTTTTTTTTTCCAGCTGACGTTGGATCAGGGATGGAAACATAAACATGCGCAGCCAAAGTTCTAAGTTCCTTGGTTCCAAGGCCAAAGGAAAGCCCCAGCTCCCGCGGGAGGCAGTTCGTTCCTGGATGCTGCGGGATGAACTTGCTCTTGCTGTCCTCATTCTGGGCAGCTTTCTGCTGGGGGAAGTTTAAGATGTCGTTAGAGATGATAGCGCATGGAGTGATTTCTTTAAATTCATGATCTATTGAAACAAGTCGTATTTCCCTGGGTTTGTGTTTAACGTCATGCAAATAGGAGCATTCAGTTGGAGAATGTTATGTGCATGATAGATAATGTTGAGACGTTTAGTTTTATTTTGAGCAGAGTATCCTGTTTATGCTGCTAAGGAAAAGTAAAAGCCCCATCTATGAAAATTGCTCGTGCTTTTTTCAGATCTGTGCAAATCATTGACCACGTTGCTCTGAGCTGTACTCAGGAAGAGCAGACAAGGGAGCAGAGGAGGGGAAGTCTCAGCTATTTATGTTCATTCATATAGGAGGAGGAAACAGCAGGAAAAGGTCAGCTGCAGGAATTCGGATTGGTGCAGTTGTACAATGGAAGATGCAAAATGGAAGACCTTTTCTCATAGGCAATTATCACCATGATGTGAACAAGCATTTAGCAGCTTCCTGACTGAACGAGGGATGGGTATGGGTGATGAGAGGTAAGTCCCTTGACACAATGCCTGTTAAACATAGAGCAGTTGCAGCTTAAAATGCCATCTCAGACAGGGTAGTAAAACGAGCTGGAAGTGTCCCAGCTCCAACTGCTGCCCTTGGAGAGACCAAGTGCAAAGGATACTGTGATGGAAGCTGTCATGAAGACTGAAGTGGGAAAACGGAAAAGATTTCACAGTGGCTTTGACCATCCCCTAGAGCAGTCCCTGGAGAACCATTGAGAACCCTTGCCTTCCTGCTCATCACAGCATTCGGCAATGCCAAAACAAGGAATTGCTGGTTACATCACTGGCTGGGATTTAGGGTAAACTGAAGGAAATATTTCTTCATCTATAGTGTAGTCACTCCTCGTTGCTTCAGGAAGTTGAGCAACTGGGTTTAGAAAGAGATGGTTTTAGAAAGAGATGGAGCCCTACCTGCACACTGTGCTCCATGCATCCATGAGTGTGAATGCAGCCAGTGGTTCAGGCCTCGATCTGATATCCCAATGCTTCTCAGAAAAAGGACTCGAATCTCCAGCCGTGCAAGATGAGCCTGGCTGGGCTGTGGTCTTCTCAGTAAATCATAAGAATATCTGTTCCTCATTTATCTGCTGCATGGGCTGGCTGCAGGAAGAGCAGCATTAGGAAATAAGGCTCCGTAGGGATCACACACTGGCGTGAGGTTAGGAAAACGTGATGGGCTGTTCCTTGCTGCTGCACACGAACATCATGGCACCAAGATATATTGGTCACCAAGGAGTTCCTGAATTAGATGGGCCATGATTGGAGTTAATAGCAATATGAAAGAGGCAACACTTGCAAAGCACAAATGGCAGCACTCCACCGGCAGCAGCCCACTGGTTGCTCACACCGTGCCTGCTTGCTCCTGTGGGCCTTCTTCAGACTCAGCAGAATTTGGAGGAGGCTTCCTGGCAAGCACCCAGCCTGTCTCCCAGGGCAAAGGGCCACTCACCCTGATGATGCTACCGCATGTGCGAGAACATGTTTTTGCAAGTATAGTGGCTGGACTGGTTTCCACCAGGATTTATCTGCTGGTATCATCCCAGCACAGGGTTAAAATAGAGTAGCGTGTGAGTATATTGTCAGGTCAACAAGAAAGTACGCGATGCTCTCATTCAGTAATGGTCTCACTCAGCTGATCCCCACGACCACATTGCCTCAGGCAGAGATGCTTCTGTGGGACCTTTGGGGATAGGAGATGTTGGCTTTTGGTGAGCAGAGAGGCATGGAAAACATCATGGCCTTGTCCCCCTGGGTTTTACCTCCATCTGTGGTCCATCTCCCCAGATAGCGAGCTGCTGAAGGGATGAAGCACATCTTCCCAGCACGGCGCTCACCACTGCTGCAGGGAGCCAGCCCCAGCCTGCATTGCTGGGGTTTTGCGCTCGTTTGATCTTTACCATAAAAGCAACCCATGTGAATTCCTGCAACAACGAGCTGCCCTTTGCACTAGTGGCTGTGGAAATGGGAGCTGGCAGGAGATCAGAGCGAGGAGGGGGAGCGGGGTCATTTGTCCTTTGTAGCATCTCGCCCGCAGGTGACGCAGGAGGTCGCACTCGTTCCTTGCAAGCTGGGTGGGAGCTGCACCCGCAGCCTTCCACTGCCACCTCCCTGCCAAGCCCAGTGACTCTGGGAGAGATGAGAAGATGTTAACCTCCTGGAGATGAGAAAGAGACACCACGGCTTTCCCTCCGAGTAACCCAATACACTGAGATCCAAGGTCCATGTCAGCGCTTTATTTTCTGTATCCTAACAATAACAGGAAAAAAAAAGCCCACAATAAAGCCCCAAAACTACCAAGCCAGGGTTTTAATCCTTTTCCCATCCAAAGCTGTTCTTTAATGTGGGCCTGGGAAGGCAGACATTTGTTAGTTGTCATGGCTGGAGTGATTCAGGAGCATGCAATTTGCTCAGTACTCTGGGGTTCTTGGAGATGTGTGTCACCAGAGAGATGTTAGAATCCTCAAAGTTCACATTTAGAACAAGGAGTGAAGTTTCCACACCGGGGATGGCTCTGGTGAGGTGAAGCAGTTTGCAGCCGTCCCTGCAGGGCTTTCAGTGCATGCTTTTTGCTAATGTGCCTTCTCGCTGGGATTTTCACCTTTCTGAGCAATCTCACTTATGGATGAAAAGAAGAAAAAGAGATTCAGTGGTACCACAGCTCTGGAGCTGAGTGGAAGCCCTGCCTTTAAGCAGTAGTGGCAGGGAGAGAAAACAAGGAGAAAAAGGACAGAAGTGAGAAAGGTGGAAAAGATAGTACAAGAAAAAAATCTTGTGGTGGAGCTGAAGGCACAGGTCAGAAAGCAGATGAGATCTGCAGGTGTGCCCTCTGGCCTTGAGCTGCCAATAAATGACCCATCCCTGGTGGGAGCAGAGCTGAACAGAGCATCCCAAGGCTGGCAGTGGCATGGCAGGAGTGTCTTCATCCCCTTCCCACCAGCCCATTGCCTGGCTGCAATGAGCTGGGGCTGCCAGGAGTTCGTGCTGGTGTGTGCTCAGAGGAGAGAAGCTTCTTCCCCAAAGCAATCAGTGGGAATGAAGATTGAAAGAATGTTTCCCCAAATTCCAGCGACCTTCCCCAAAGCAACACTATGTCTTCTTGGCAAAAGGTCTGCATTTTTTCAAAAGACATTCATGAAAGTTGCAGAAGGGCAGTGAGTCCCTGCCCGTCACATAAATCCCATTGATTCACTTGCAGTTGTGCCACCCTGAAATGTGAAAATGCAGTGACATGAATGTAGAAGAGTAAATACAATCTGGGTATAAGTCAAAGGAGTCATTTCTCACGAGAAACAAGGAATCAGTAGTTTTGTTTGCGTGATTGCAGCTTTTTGTTTTTATTTTTGGTCTACCGATGCCACAGTTTCATGAGTGGACTCTGTAATCTTCAAGTCTGAACTGATGGGAGGATGTGTACTTTGCAACCAAAGTGATTCATGTGCTTACATGATCCAGTGCAGGGTAAGGGAGTAAGAATCCCTAATCTAGAACATTAGCACTTATCAGTTAAATGCTCTTTTTTAACAAGCTGCAGAACCATCATCTTGCTTCTTACATAAGGTTCTTCGTAGACTACTATGACAACGGCCCTGAAAAGCGGCATAATGAGACACAAAGAGTGCGAGGAACATGCTGCTAGAACAGCAGCTCATCGCAACTATTCTTATCTGACCTCAGAAAGGAAAACACTTCTGGATGCTTTTTGGATGATAATGATGTTTTTAACTCTTACTTTATTCCTGTGCTCAAAGGGCTGCTTCTGTTGGTGAGCCTGTGGCTCGCTGGGTCTGTGAAGCTCGCAGGGCAGAGCTGGGTGGCTGTTCCTCCCCAGTGAGGAGGCTCCTGCAATAACGCCAGAGACCTGGTGGAGTTTGTGGGTGTGCTGGGGAAGACTGGGGGTGGGATGGGCTGAGGGTTGTGATGCTGGCAAAGCCTGGCTGCAGAGGAAAAAAATGAGAGGGGCCGGTGTCAACACTGAGGTGTTGTGGAACTTGTTCCGAGCTTCTATTTCTTTGCAGAAGGTGGAAACCTGTGGTGCTAGAGGGTGTGATATCACCTGCTGCTCCAAGTCGGTGAAATTCAACTGGAAATGAGGTTTTCAGGGTCAGAGCAGTTTACCGTTGGAGGTGCTGAAGTCTTCACTGTTTTCAGCCCAGGTTTGATTTCTCTTGAGGTATGCTCCTGTTCAACAAAAAGTTCACTCTGCCTATTTAGCATTCACTAATGGCATTTAGAAATTCAGATCAAACTGCCCTCTTCTAACCCTAAAACCTGCAAATCTCTCAAGACTTGTCATTTAACCAGCTGGTTTAACTGGTGCTGGAGGTGGTAACCACAGAACAGATGGCCGTGGCTCTGGCCTGCAGGCAGCGAGTTGTCCCCTCCTGGTGGCCAAGGCCCATGGTGGGGCAGATCCATGCTGACCTCGCACTGCTGCCTGCAGGCAGTGCATGCTGGACCCCTCCTGCAGCAGATGCAGTGTGCACTTGAGGCAGTCTTTAGGGAAAAGCAGAGCTTGCAGCACGGGGGAGGACTGGTCATGGTCCTGTACCTGTCCATGGAAGCACTTCATACAGGTGATGCTATTCTTTCCATTCTGGAGTCAGCAAACTTGCACTGAATTCCACCCATTGCTTGACACATAGTGTGAAAGACTGAACAAATTACGTGCCGTTGTTAAAAGGATAGTTTTTAGGACGAGAAGTTAATTCTCCTGTCTCACATTATCTGCTTTTTCTCAGTTCTTTTATGAGAAAATTGTCTTTTTAGATGGCTGATTTATTCCCATTCTTAGTTTTTTCAGGAACCTGTAAACTCTGTAGTGCATTATCACTTGAATAGGCCAAATAATTATCTGAATGCCTACTCACAGACAGTTGGCTTTCAGTGAAATTGAGGCTTCAAGGAGAATTAGAGAGAGCTACCAACCGCACTGGGAGATAAAAATAGGCATCTTCAAGAGCTGAGGTCTTTTACGTGATCATCAATTTACTGTGTCAAATCTAACATAGCGTGGGTATTTCAGAATGGTATTTCCTAATTCTGATGTTTGAGTTTTTACAATAGGAGACATTCAGCAGATTTAGGAAGGTGATCTGAAAATTGGGCTTTTGGGGTTCCTTATTTGAAACTTAATCCTTCCTGAGCAGCCGAAGGTACAGATCCACAGAAGCCCTAAGGCATAACAGCACTAAAATATGGAGACTCACCTCCCAAGCTTTGACTTTTTTTAGAACATCAGCCATTTAATTGGACCCGATGTATTTTTCATACCAATTTTGCAGTCACCTCCAGGCCGTGTAGATGTGTAAGATCTTTTCTAACAGCAGACAAACTCTAGAGTGTGTTGGTTGTGAGAAGAATGGCATCATGATGGATGTTAAGTCCATTGCAGCCATCCCAGGGTACAGCACTGACCTCCTGGGCTGGCAGCTTCTCACACATCACAGCTGTGGTTACAAACAGCATTACAAGCAATGATGTCCACGACGTAGAGCTCCATAGTGTTATTTCCTCCTTTTTCATTCATCTTTAGTTCTGCTATGGTTTTGAAGCTGAGAATGATAATTTGTACTTTTTTTTTTTTTAACTTCTGGGCACCTGGGCATTGTGGAAATAATAATTCATTTTTTATATTTATTTATTTGTTGTTTGTTTCCAGGATACAAATAAGAATTAAAACACACTGGGCCCTTCAGCTGGCTCGACTGGTGATGGTTCAAGCCAGCCACGTGGACTTACAACAGCCACAAATCCGGCCTGGTTATTTTTAATACTTCTTGTGCGTCAAAATTGGCCTATCCCAATTTGCTTTTAAAGCATCCTTGGAGTGTGACTCCATTTACTCAGACCGTATTTGTCTTGAGTGCACTTTTACGAAATAGCCATAAGCACCAAAAAAGCCACGTCTGTAATGCAAACAGTGCCAGACAGCCTGACCCCCCCGGGGGTGCCGCCAACAAATCGATCCGACAGCTCCCGACAAGGATGGAGCGGAGCAGGGCTGTGCCCAGACAATAAGTGCGTTATATGCTCCCCTTCAGCTGCACTTAGCCTCACTTCAGCCAAAGAATGAGACTGTTTCAGGAATCGTGTAAATACAGGCTGCGCAAAGACTCAGCCTTCCTGTTTGGAAAAAGAGAATTTGAAAAATCTGAGAAAACAGGGAGCTACGTGTGGGAAGGGGTGAAGTGGAGGGGGTGGGAGGGAGGGATGGACAAGGTTGGGACAGGGAGGCAGAAACGGGATAGAGATGAATTAGAGGAAAGGTGAAAATAAGTATAGAGAGTTGAAAAATAAGGAAAAGAAAACAGAGACAAAAATACAGTGAGGGGCACTGAAGGGAGCTCTGCATGTGCTTCACTGCTTCTCTGAAAGTTTGCACATTCACTGCGCTTTGGTGTTTTCTCTCCAGAGGGGACGGAGGTTCCCAAAGGCAGCACCATCAACCCTTCCACCTCAGCAGCCCACAGAGGTGATCAGCTATTGTGCTGGTGCTGGGGCTGCAAGCAGTGCTGAGGGTCCCCAACCCCACTCCTCTCATTTCTTCCTCCAAAGCTGGACTAGGGGGAACTGGAGAACCACAGAGCCTGCAGGAGCAAAAGCAGAGAGGACTCGGGCATTGGTGTGGGGAGATCTTCAGGCTGGCACCAGCACCTTTGGGCTGCCGCTAGCCTAGGATGTGCCCTAACCTGCCGCATGGTCTCCCACCTGCTGCAGGGTCCCTTTGGACCTGCTGTGTGATGCTCCCTACATCTCGCAGGACGCCCCCTGGGATGTCCCCTGGCTGCCACGCGATGCTCCCTACTTGCAGTAGGATGCTCCCTGGGATAGCCCTCGGTTACTGCGGGACGTCCCCCCAGGACCCACTGAGCGATGCCTCCGGGGATGTCCCTCGGCCGCAGCGGGACACCCGGCGGCTCGCCCCCCCGACGTGCCCCGGGCTGTCCCCAGCCGACCGCGGGTGCCCCCCCGCCTCGCCCCGGCCCCGCGGAGGGGTGCGCACGGCGTCCCGCGGCGCTGCCAGGGCGGGGGTGACTCACGGCGCGGCACGGCAGCCCCCAGCTTTATAACGGCCGGGGCGGCACCGGGACGGCTCCACCGCGCCGCGCCCGCGGGGAGCGCAGGGGGCCGGGGGCCGGCAGCATGCGGAGCCTGCGCGGAGCCGCGCTGCTGCTGCTGCTGGCGTTGCTGCCCGCGGGGCGCGGAGCCGTCATCACCGGGGTGAGCGCCTTCGCACGGCACCGGACGGCACCGGCGGACGCGCCGGCGGGCGGAGGGCTGTGCGGGGGTAAAGGGTGCCGGGCTGGGGGTCTCCGGGATAACCGATAGCGGGACGGGGGTCGCGGGGCTGTGTGGGCGCCGGAGAGGCGCCGGGACTTGTGTGGGTAAGCGACAGAGAGACGTGCGGGGCTCCCTGGGGCTGGGGATGAGCGGAACTGGGGGTCTCCCTGCGCTGAGCGACACCAGAACTTAGGGGGCTCTCTGGGGTGAGAGATGTCCGGTGGCGGCGGGACCCGCGGGGCGCTGCGAAGGATGCGCAGCACGAGGTCTGTGCCCGGGGCGCTGCTCACGGCGGGGCGGGGGCTCCGGCCCTCCCGCTGCCCCCGGCGCTGCCCGGCTCGGGGTCCTCGCGGCTCTTGCAGCCGTGTGTCCGCCCGGCGGCACCGCTACTGCCATCACCGCTACTGCCATCACCGCTACTGCCATCACCGCTAAACGCTGCTGCTTTTTTTTTTTTTTTTTTTAAAGTATGACCGTGCTGCTTTTTTTCCTCATTGCGAGCGAGTCCTCCGTTGTTGTTGTTATGTGTTTAGGCTTGAGATTTACTTTGCTTGTGATTATTATTTTTTTTTTTTTTCCCAAAAACGTTATTCAACCCAAAGCGTTGCATCACTCCAAAGTAAAATGATTTTTCTCGTGTTTGCTTTGGGTCGGTGACCCAGCTCTGGCATTCTTTCGGCAGCTCACGTGGCTGCTGGAAGCACCAGGCACTGCGGGGCCGTGCGGGCTGCGGGTGTCCTCTGAACTCCGGAGCAGCTCCGGGACGGCGCCGAGTGTCAGCGGGAAGGAATCTTTCCGTAGTTGAGAAACGAGTGTTCCTTTTCAACAGAACTGTTTCGAGCAACGAGGACGGGTGTATGTTAGCCTGTCGCTGAGGTTGTGGCTACACCTCTAAAGCATAATGAATAAATTAAATAATTGCGAAGCTCTGAATCATAGATTAAAGACACACAGCGTTAAAAAATCAAAAACGTTGATACTAAAAACGTTACATTGGTAACTACTGCAGTGTGTTTCTGCTCGAGCTGCTCTGATGGGTTTTTGGCTTCTGAATGAAAAGGGAAATCTCAGGTGGAAGCTGACATACGTGTTCTCATCCACATCCTCTGAGACAAAGTGCTCTTTGCAATTTAAGACTCAAACAGAACCTTGTGGCAGCTCACGTGCTGATTTCCGCTGGCTTCGGAGCCAGCATTTCTCATGGACTTTTTCTCAGGCTGTGTTTTCTACAAAGCTGTGTGAAATGGGGCACTGAGGGGGGATGAGCTGTGCCCAGAGCACGGCAGGAGGGTCGGGGTGAACTCATGTTGCTGCTCACTGTGAACAGCAGCACTGGGGATGCATGCTTTAAATCAAACATTTTGGAAGGGGGATCTTAAAAACTCTGCCAGATGAATATATGTGTGTGCATGAGAGTGAGTTCTAAACCATAGCATTGTTCAGCACTGCTTGCCTCTCCCCAAACTGTTCTGCATCCCTTGCACTGCTCTGCTGCAGGCAAAGCGACTCCAAGACCATCAGTCCTGTATCTAGGGTAAAATTATACCATCAGAAGGATTGTTTTATTTTATTTTGAGAGAGAGAAGAAAGAAAACAAACATTACCTACCTGGAAGGCTGCACTGGTAGTTTTATGGCCACGCTGTTCTTTTAAGTAAATATGCTGCATGTTTGGGCTCGCTCACGGCACAGAGCTCTGCTTCCTTACATGTGTTGAGGAGAAGTGCTGGCCATTGGGTTGCACACATACTGACAATAATTGCAACAGCTTTTCCCTAAATTACTCGCTGATCTGGCATTGCTGTTTGAAATAGCGCAGTGTTTACTCAGCAGAGTGCAATCTATTGGCATTTATCATGTAGATCCCAAGGTGAGACCTGTAGGCATTGACTCAATGACTGTCCTGCTGCGCAGCCTTCCTGGCTTTTAGGTGCATTTTTAGAAGCTGCCTCTTGCTGTGCCTCTGGCCTCTCAGCCCCACTGCCAGACATGAGAGCAGCAAGCTGCCTGACCCTACTGTTGGGGCATCATCAGAACCTTTAACTAACAGAATTTCTCACTGCTTTGGCAATGAGTGCATATGATTGAGAGTCTGATGATCTTCTGGTCAACAAAAAGAAAGATGTGCAGTAACCTGTTCCAAGCCCTAATACACTTCATGGATTGCACTTCATGGTTTCTGGTTTTTGAAATATACCCAGTAGCTTGTATTTTAGTTTGTGCTTATCTAGGCCACAAAACGCATTGGATAAGTGACTGATAATTTAAGTTTCCCCTTGAAGGGTATGTGCTACTACATTTTCTTGGGCATGGGCACTCACACAAAGAGTTTTCAGTTATACAGTCGGGACTTCTTTTAGTTATATGTAATTCTAGGTAACAGCCATACATTCCCTATTTAAACTGATATTTTATCTACTTCCACTTGCAGTTTGCTAATAGAACCTATCAAGCACTTGCATTTGAAAGGCACTCAACCATCAGACATTACCATAAGAAGCTAGAAGGAATAGGTCTCTAGAAGTCTTTAAATTCATGGATGATTTCAATTCTTAGCTTCTCTGGAAGATGGGATTCCATTTGTCTGGTGCCCTGTGTCCTCGCATCTCCCTGAGCTCCCTTAGGCTCTGGCTATGGGTGGAAAGTATTTATGCAAGCAGAATAAACAATTTCACTTTCTGGAACCGCAGGCCTGCGACAGAGACCAGCAGTGTGGAGGAGGGATGTGCTGTGCTGTCAGCCTATGGATCCGCAGCCTGCGGATGTGCACACCGATGGGCAATGTAGGAGAGGAGTGCCATCCTCTGAGCCACCGGGTGAGTAGGGTGCAGGGCTGCAACTGCAAATGGTCATAGCCCCTGTGGTTATAGGCCCTGTGATGTGCAGAATTGTAACAGCATCCTTATCCCTGGTGGGGATACAGGCAGCAGACCCCCAGGCTCTGGAGCTTTCCGCTCCATCCTTGTTGGGACCAGGTGGAACAGAGCTTTGTGTCCCCATCAGTGGTGACCCCATGGCCACACCAGCACCTTGGAGACCTCCAGGGGACCTACAGATATCTGGCGATTGGCTCCCCACCTATTGCTTTCCTTCTCAGCAACTAGATGGTGTCAGCTTGATGCTATTAGCAATCCAATGGCATCACAGGGCAGGGTCTGCAGCACGTCTGTAGGTGGCATCACTGCTATTATGCACCTTGCACATAGATCCTGCATCCCTCCTGTGTCTCTGCTATCACCCATCCTAAACCCAGAGCTCTGCATATGGAAGGTTTAGAACATATCACTTAGGCTGCTGGAAGCTGCTGTGAGTCAGTCCTGCCAGCAGCAGAGCTGTGATTGCAGGTTCTGTGCTGCGCAGGCAGCCGAGAGGTGCGATTCCTGCAAGCTCTGCAGTCGGTGACCCAGGCTGGGCTGGGGTAAGGTGCAGGGAAGTAGGAAGGGGTACTGGGCAGGGAGAGCCAGCCACTGAGGGACCCTATGGTGGCACAGGCTGCAGGGCACTGCTCTCTGAGCGCTCCTACCGCAGCTCTGCCGTGGCCGTGCCCTGCTGACACCCGCATTCCTCCTTCCAGGTGCCCTTCCCAGGGCGGCGGATGCACCACACCTGCCCCTGCCTCCCCAGCCTGGCCTGCATGCGGGCATCACCCAGCAAGTTCAGGTGTTTGCCGGACTTCAGGAAAGAAGACGTCTTCTTTTAGCAGGAGCTGCTCGGTGCGAGGAGCCGCCCGTGTTCTGTTTGTTGTTGTGATGAGCAAGGTACTCGTTGGGGACCCCTCTCCCATCCCTTCCTGCCTCACCAACATCACAGTGATGATGCTGTACTGTGCTGTAGCGGCCAAAGTTTTCTGAAGGACTTTCATTTTGGGGTGGGCGAAGTGGGATTTGCTGCGCAGTGCAGATTTCAGACATCAGCTCTGTTGCTGGACAGTCCTATTGTCTGTGTGGCTCCAGCTTAACACCAGAATGAAACCAGCCACAATAGTTATCACCTTTGGAAAACTTTGGCTGCGTTTTTACACTTTGGAATGCTTGAATCGAACTGAGATTTGAATAATTATACGGAGTGAAGCATATGACAATTACCAAAAACCCACCTTTCCATTTCACTCCTTGGTTAATATAACTATGTGTAAGTTAGGCACACCTCCATGTTAAATGTTTAACCAATAGATGTAGATTTTACACTTTTAAAAAGTGGCTGACAGAACCAAAGCACTTCAATACTCAAAGCATTACAAGACTCTGTTATTTTAATACTCTGAGATTAGGAAAAGTCTTTGTTACTGGAGTTGGTGTAAAACTACCTGATCATCCCAAACTATGTATTAAGATGCAGTTTATATTAAAAAAGGAACCCTGACATTTATTGTAATGGGCTGCCTGACTTCTTGTATATGTACCGAATTTGCTGTGTAAAAATTCTGTATCAGAATAATGGCAGTATATTATTTGATTTATTTTAATATTATAACATTATTTTGTCATTGTGGTTTTCAGTTTTTATTCAGTGTAACCTGTGATCGCATCCCTGTTATCACAACCAAGCTGTGCTCTGGGAGTGGAGGATGGGGAATGTCGGAGGAGTTAATGTGAGAGGTTTGTCTTTGCACGTGCCTCAAAGCCTTCAGCCTGTCAGACGTGCAGTTGGTGGGTTCTCTATGGAGTACCATGCAACTCCACGCTTACTTGTGGCCCTGGAGATGGAATTCTGATAGTTTGTGTGAGGTTCACACATTTCTGCTCTCAGACACGCAAACGTATGCTGACTCTGGGAAAGGGAAGCTGTTCATCTTCCAACAATCAGAGCCTTTGCTGGTGGTGGTGATGGGATGGAGCAGCGAGCGTGCTACACTAGAGCAAATACCTGTACTGCTGAGAGGACACATGTCCCAGTGCATTCACCAGGCACCTGCCCCCACGGCCCTCTGGAAGCAGCAAGCAGCCACTGGAGCTGCTGCTTTGGCATTAGAAAAATAGAGAGACTTGGAGAGATTGGAGGGATAGCATTGCACCTTTCTGGCTCAGAGCAGCCCAAGTCCAGGGCTCATGTCCTGATGCCAGCATTCCTCTTTACCCACTAAGACTTGCTCAGGTTCTGCCTGGGCTTCCATTTTTAGGAAGGAACACAGAAGCAGCCCAGTTGTGTGTGTGTCCCCACCTCTCACTCCATTCATCCCCACAAAGCACTCAGAATGGATCACGGCAGCAGCTCTCAGCCCTGCTCCTGGCTGCCAGTGCTGTGACCCTGCAGCAACTGCAGGCCTGGTCTGCATCAGCTTCTGGCTGTAGTGCTCTCCTTCATCCTCTCCACTTAAGAGATCCATGCTAATGCTGAGTGCAGTTTTATTAATATTGGAGAAATATTATTAATTATTAATACAAATATGTGCATTAATCTTTAATGTTATATTAATATTGATATTACAGGCGTGTTACAGAATAACGATGCTATCACTTCAAGCTGGGAGAAGTTCCCTGTTTATCCCAGATTTTGGCTTAGTAAAAAGCCATTATAGGAAAGGACACTGCAAAATATAATGAGCTGCTGCCTTAATTTGATTCCTTGCTAATTAGTTAGGTGAGGCGAGGTGCTTTGCAGGGCAGGCAGCACCTGTGAGCCTGAGGGATGGGGAGCAGCACAAAGCCCAGCTGGAGTGTGGCCTTGTCTGCACTCTCCTGCATATAATCCCCCACTGGGTAATACCCCTTTTGAAAGCCTTACAAAGTCTTTGGGTGTAGGCAATGGTGTGTAACAAATTCTCTTGGCTGTTGGGTCAGTGGGGCTGAGATCTGAGCAGATTTTGTTTGCCCTAAACAAGGCCTGGGTTGTGCAGGAGGAGCTGAAGTTAGTGCAAGGCTGAGGGTCATCCAGGTGGGCTGGAGAACTGGAAAAACAGCCTGTACCTGTGTGGGGTTGCTATAAGGTATGTGAAATGGGGTATTTGTGATTCTACTCATGTTATTATGAAGGTGGGTTGGAAACCTTGGGCTTGTTATTGTCTTGTGGCTGCGCCATGTGAGATCTCATCGTGTGCCCAACAAAGAGGCCCTTTGCTGATCTGCACTGTCAGCACGATGAGCCCTGATGCTGTGCAGCCCCAGCGAGCAGAGTGCAGCCCTGGGTCCTTGTGGACACCCTCCCACTCCAGCAGCACTCTGATTTGTTATTACTGCACAGATGGATATTCAAAAGAAACAGAAGGTGCTGAGAGTCCCTTGATTTAAACAAGATGTCTCAGGAATTTGATCTTGACAATGTGTAACATGTTTTTCAGAAGGAATTAGAAAATTGCAGGAGGAGAAAAGGCTGTGCAAATACAAGGGGATTTTGATAACGGCAAAATCAATGTGCCTCTCTCTATTAGATAGAAATGAAATGCCAAAGCAGCGGGGGTACAGCTGTTACTGATCAATGCTGTGAGCACAGGAATGGAGATGAGCTTAATGCACGTCAGACTTAGAGAAAATCACCTACAATTTCCCAAAGGGAGGGCTTGGGTGTGTGCAGAACCAGCCCAGGGCAGGAGGCACTGTGTGGAACCCAACGCATGGTGCTGGGCTCCATATCTCTGCCACTGCCTTGCAGCACATGGAAGGGATCAAATTTGATTTAAATGTAATGTGGTTTTGTAAACCCTACAGCTGGAACACTTCTCAGCAGCAGATTGAAAGGTGGCTGGCTCCCAGTCTGGTGAGCAGAACCAAGCCCTGCTTACTTCTCTTGCACATGTGAGCATGCTTTGTTGTGCTTCATGTGGGTATCTGAGGGCTCTTTCTCAGCACAAAAAGGAGATTTTCTTGTCTCCTTTTTTTTTTCCCACTCACATGGATGAAGCCTTACCAGGAGGGTCCCTGAACCCTCTTGGTTCAATGGTGAAGCTTTCTGGCTGCTGGGTTGTCGTCATTTCACCCTCCACTCTGGTTCCTCTGAACTCCCTGAAGTCTCGAACAGACCTTTCACGCATTGCAACAGAGCCTTTGGTGACCTGGGGCTGGCTTACATCAGCACTTTTGCTCAGGCAGAGGTTGTGTAAGCGTAGAGTAAGGAAACGTCGTCCTCTGAGTGTTTGGGATCTACAGGGACAAAGTGGGCACGCCTCCATGCCCAGAGGTGATATCATACCGTGGCTTCACGCTGCCCTGTCAGCTCCTTGGCTTGAGTGCCCACGTTCCCCTTGGTCTGACTGTACATTGCATCCTCAGCTGCCTTCCTCTGCACCCAGATGTTCTCTGCCCAGCTGGGTTTGGCCTTGCAGTGCTGTGTATGGGGCCCATGGAGGGGGAACGAGCAGGAGGGCCCCACTGATTCACCCAGCTACCGGGCTGCTCACTGCCTCCTTCAGCTCCCGGGTGACAGATGGGAACAGATTGAGCGGTTTGATGGAGGGAGGTTATATTTCACTAAATCATCCCTCTTTCTCTCACTGTCAGAAAGCACCCAGACTTCAGCTCCACTTCTGATTCTGCCTGTGTTTCCCCCTTTTGGATATTTTTTTTTTAATGGCAAAGCCCTTTTGGCTCTACCTCTGCTAAATTTTCCAAGAACTGCACTGGTGTTTATAAGGAGAGATATTGGGTATTGTTCCTTTCTTTCACTGTCTGACCAATTGCTGTCAGACAGACAGGATGTGGTTCTGTGTACAAGTGCTCCTGGTTTTTGCTACCCCATGCTACTCAGGCAGAGCCCTGGGCACAGTGTGGCTGCTTGCTGTGGGTGGGCACATGGGCTCCTGCTGTGCCGCTCACAGATGGAGCACCCTTCCTTCCCTGGATGACTTGTTCCAATGATTAATCATCCTTCCACAAACATAGGACTGCATTTTTTAATGGCACACCGGTAAATAATGCTTTAGGAAGGGTGTCTCTTCGCTGGGAGATTGCCTGATTGCTGCCTACTCTATCAGCACTGATGAGTGCCTAAAATTAGCCAGGACTTCACAGTTCCCTGTGTCCTTGCAAGACTCGCTTTGAACTTGAAAGCCTCCTACACAAAGTGCTCTGCGGCATCAACCTGGTCACAGCAGAGGTGAAAAACACAGTGCTGAAGAAAGTGGCCTTCCAATAAATGCATCCACAGTCAGACCATGCGTGACTCATGAGATCAAAGGCATAGTGCAAGTGTTGAGGTCATTAAACATGAATTGAAATACAGAAATGCAATGGCTTGCATTAAAGGCTTAGCTTGACTTTAAAACTGAGTGATGAAAGCTTCTATAGTCAGTGATTGTTTGCCTGTGATAAAGGTCTGCTCTGGCCTTCAGTGGCTCTGGGTTTTACAAAGGTAAGCCAGAATAATTAATCATATTTTCAGATAAAACACCAAGGTGTGGAGCAGCCAATGACATGGGCCAAGTGAAAATGGGCTCAGGGATGTTCAGCATCAGCTCTAGGGAAAGACAGAGTGGTGCAAAAGGCCCACTGGAAATTCAGCCCTCAGTCACCAACTCTACAATTAATGGATGAGTGAAGACTGAGTGAGGCCCTATCAATGACATAGCATCGTTAGAGGGCACCAGCATGGGAAGGTGTTGGGGTAAGGCTTCTATCAGCCCCTTCCTAGCATTCTATGCCAGCTTTTAGGAGAACTCCTTCAGGGATGGTCTCTCTTTGATGGCTCCGTTGCTGTGGTTGCTGTGTATGTTATGATACTCCTGGGTTTACCAACAGCCAGCATAGGAGATGCTTCCTGGTTCCTATCACAATGCCTAATTGTAGCCTTTGCAGTTCTGAGCAACTATGAAAGAAGCCGTGCTAAAAATTGTAGGGGGGATCGTAGGGGAGATCTATTAGAAAACAGCTCCTTTGTCGTGTTTATTATAACACTTTGGTTTGAGATAAACCTATGTTGTATGGTTTCTGGGATGTTCTGATGTCACAGAATCCCTCCTCTGCAGCATAAGTTGATGCAGTGCCTTGAGCCACCTGGCATCGTGTTCTGCCTGTAGGTGTGCATCGCTGCCCGAGCCACTGCTCTGCTGGGTGCTTTGCAGGCAACTCTGAGCAAATGCCAGCACTGCAAGAGGAAACGTAACTGTTTGTAACCATGTAGGCAGGTGGCAGAGATCCAGCCCAATGCTGAGCATCCTTTGCTTGGAAGGGAGGGACAGTGCCAGCTCTGAGCTGAGCTCGGGGTGTCCTGGGGCAGTCCTGCAGCATATGGCAGAGCAGCCTGCCGGAGGTGGAGCTGTATCACAGCCAGGTAGAGCCCCGGGGAAGAACTGCTGCTATAGGAATAAGCCAAATTCCTGCCCTTTTCCTCAAGGCAACTGACTTCACACTGTTCTGGGAGGCAGTTTTGTCTCCCCTGGTGCAGACTTGGCACTGTCAGAGCAAACAGCAAGAGCCCATGGGTTACGTGTTCCCTGCACACCTCCACCACCAAATATGAGATCTTCAGGCATCAATGTAATACGCAAGAGTTAAATATTTCAGCTCTTCCCAGCAAACTTTCCAAAGCTGAACAACAGAGGCACCCTGCAGTATTCACAGGCTCTGAGTGCTGCGAAGCAGAGATGCCCATAAGGCAGTACTTGTTGAGATTTCAGATCAGTGTCACTTTTCACGCTGGCCTGATATAGAAATTTGTGCTAAAGCCTCCGCTGACACAGCATAGCGAGATTTCTGCTGGGTATACTTGCAAGGAATGTGTTAAATACCTGGGGAGTGAGGGAAGATGCCAGCAGCAGTAAGATTTCCCAGTGCAGCACAGCAACTGCAACTCTTTACCACAGCCATGCAACAGCAAGCGTGCTGTGAGCTCTGACCAGACAGTGGAGAGTCTCCAGGGGGGATGATGATGGCATTTCATGTGATGCCGACTCCTGTTGCCCAGAGAATATGAAACCATCACAAATGTCCTGTTATGGGTTATGGAAAGAATTTGATCTGCACGTTGACTGAGCACAGGGAGGTGGGAGAGGTGAGTGCCCTGCTGCCATGCAGCCCACTAAGCTCACCATAGCTTTGCATTGTGGTTAGAGGGAATGGGAACAGGTTCAAAGCATCTGAGTTTCTGCACGTGAGCCCAGCACTTGCACAACAAGCTGCAATAGCTTCCCGTGTGGCCGCAGGAGGTAATTATTGCACTCAGCTCCTGCTGAGCTCCGTCCATTAGCACTTTGAGGCAGAGCACTGGTGTTCTACGGGCAGCCGATGGCACAGAGCTCACAGCTGCTCCTCTGGGGTCCTACCAGCACCAGAGAGGGCTTTCAGGACTCAGCCCATTCTCCTTTGCTTTACTCCTCCACTTCACAGCAGGTGTCATCCTCTGACTCCCCTTCTTCGAGCATGGCCAAAGCAGTTAATCTCTGTGACCCACTTTCCCCATATCCAGACTGAAGGACGCTGTGAGAATGTGTTAATGCTGTGCCTTGGCGATGCTCAGCTTGGTTGTTTTTGTTTGTTTTTTGAAACTTCCTTATCTGTTCTCAGATTCCAGAAGGAATACTCATCCCCTGGTGCTCCCCTAGCCCTTGGCATGCTCAGCCCCAGGCTGGCCTTGCAGAGCAGCGCTGGTCACTGAACACTGCTACATTTTCTGCCACCTATCTGTCCTTTTATACTTAGTTTCACTGTTTTTTTTTTTTTTCTTTTTCTGGAATGAAGCTCTATTGTTCAACACCCTAGAGCCTGAATTAAAGCTACTGGAGTTCCTTCTCCCTTGTGCTGGTGAAGCTAGAATCATTAGCAACCTGGTATTAGAAGGACCTCAGGTACCAAATTATCTTTTAAAGGCAACAATTCTGTCCTAAGGGAAGTCCTGACAGGTCTCCGTGCAAGCAAAATGTACAGTAGAGACACCCATTTTACATCTCTCTGTATCTTTTTGCTATGGGTCTGGTTGCCACTAGTGGTGACGAGGCAGCGGTTCCATCCAGCAGACAGCAACCAGACCAACCCACCTAAGGGCATTTCATCACCCCCTGTATGTCCAACCTACTACACAACTTGTGCTTAATTTTCCTGGAAGAGAAAAATGTGGTCCTTGCAGCTTTTAGGGCTGTTTTAAAATAACTGCTCTCCCATCTCTGGGGTTTAAATAGAATCATAAGCACACTACTTATAGCTGGGATGCCAAAATATCTGACACTTTTAATAGCATAAGTGAGGAAACATGGGCTGTTTCCTAAATGGGCTGCATGAGAACTCAAGACTTCAGTTGGAGATCACAGTTCTAGGCCCCAGAGAAATACTTTATCTGCACAAGAGATTTCTTAAACTTTAAGGAGATGATTCTGCACAATTTGGAATCCCATAGAAAAGAACTAAACAGTAAAGCTGGCACACAAAGGACATTTGGAATGCAATTACTAATAACAGCATCAATGCATTGCACGTTCCTCTTCACAGCAGCTCTACCTGGATTACTCATCCAGGTTTACTAGGCCACAAACTGGCACTTGAGGATGAAAAGACGAGCAGTGCTGATAGCCAGCTTCTGCCGTGACCTGAAGTTCTGACAGTGTTCCTGCTGTACCCAGATGCACTTTCACTAACAGATCTGGAAGCGATAGTCCTGCTTTGTTCTACCCTACCCAGGAGCACTGTCCTTAACAGCCACACTACAGCCATTGCTCAGCTGATGGTTAACAGCCTCCGACTGCAGAACTGCTTCCAGCTCAGGCGTGATTTCTTCATGGAAACGGAGCTTGTTGCTGTCATTGTGCGACAGGCAGCAGCGCGGCGCTGACTGATGTTTGCTAAATGCTGCACAGTGCACCTGAAAGCAACGCATCGGGCACGGCTTCCTCTGAGTCACATCAGGATCCTGCCATCGTGCTGCCAGCTGAAACACTTCCAAAGAAGTTGTTCTAAATGAAGCAAGTTAGGATGTGCCATGCTGAGTAAGTTTAAGTTATCCATTAAGAATACAGTTTGAGACCAATATTACCCAAGCCATCACGTTAAGGAATTGCATCACCAATTAAAATCAGTGATCCACACAGTCTCTGCTCTACCATTGCGCTATATAAACCTGTTGCCCATCATGAACTTAAGTCTCCTTAAAAATAGCATCAGTCATTTTTATTGGTAAAAACACCTAAATTGAGATCTAACAGCAAGTAAGGATTGTGCTTGTCCATAATAACCTCGGCTGTGAAATCTACTCAGACACAAGACATACAACCTTCCAGATACACAAGCTATTTGTCAGCAAAGCAGAATGCTGCCATTCTGAGACAATTACATACAGTAAAGGTTTTCAAGATTTTATTAAAGAAAACAGTCAAAATGTACAAGTGTTACCCAGGTTTGTAGATAACTTCCTATAAAGGCAGTAAAATATGAATTTCAATCTAGGTTTTTAAAAACTGCTATAGTTGATTAGTTTTAAAGTTGGTATTTTAAAATCACATTTCACAAATAGTTCTGAAATATTACCAAATAAATAGTGCAACGAGAAAATCGAAATTAGTTCTACACTGTTTGCATGTCAGGCAAAAGTTGTAAGTAACTGCTTCAAATACTCAAACCATTTGAGAATGAATGAACCCACAGATCCCACCAAAAACCGACTTCCACTAAACCACACCAGGAACGTCCTCTTCTTGTTCTTCACTGAAATCAAATGATAAGAAAACAACACCTCTTGAGGTCATCAAAAATAACTTTAGTATAAAATTGTCTTGGCTTTTATCAAATATTACATGAGTAAAATTGTTAAGCCTTTATCAAAACAGACAGGAATAGGAAAAAAAAAAAAGAAAACGTCATGGCCTTAATCCATATCTGTTGGAATCATGTCTAGAAACGTTAGAAGCAAGACCAGAAACTTGGAGCCCTGTTTTGTTGTTAAAAACCACATAATCACAAAGAGAAACAGCTTCGTACAGCCTAAGGTTTGGGGGTGTTCTGCTCAAGTACCTGTTTCCATAGTCAGCAACCTGTTATGTTCTGGAGAGCACACGCAGAGTATAGAAAAATAAATAAAATAGCTTCTTACAGCCTAATGTTTGGGTGCCGGGTGGTGGCTCAGTACGTCCCCCACAGGTCACACTTTCTTGAGATCATATGCAGAAACATGGAAAATGGTATCCATCTTTCTTTTTTATAGGCTGAGGAAGCCCCCCTACATCCCAAAGCTCTTGAGATCGCACAGGATGGTGCCCTGGGTGCTCTGGATGCTTTGGCAGCACGGGAAGTGGGCTCGGAGGCAGACCCTGAGCTCCTTGTTGAAGATGAAGCAAAGGATGGGGTTGACCCCAGCCTGGGCAAATGTCATCCAGACAGAGGTGGTCAGGTACACCTGGGGGATGGAGCTGGCCTTAATGAAAACCCGCAGGTAGCAGGCCACAATGTAGGGGGACCAGAGGAGCAGGAAAAGCAAGGTGATCATGTAGAACATCTTGCAGAGCCTTTTCTCCATCTTAAACTCCTCCAGCACCAGCAGCCTCTTGATCTGGCTGTGGGTGGCCTGCCTGATGCCCACCAGGGTGGGCGGCGTGGGTCCCCTACCAAAGCCAGCCGTCCAGTTGGCCGCCGCCTGGCCCGTGGCCCCCGGCCCATGGAAGGTCCAGTTCTGGCTGATGGCCGGGACCAGCTGGGCCGGCTTCATTTTGCGGTGGCCGTGGATGAAGAAGAGCAGCTTGATGTAGACCAGGTGGGTGGCGGCGATGACGGCCGCTAGCATGAGCATGAAGCCCAGCGTGTCGTTGGCCTTGACGTAGCGGTGCTCAAAGATGCACTGCTCCTCCTCCCGGATGAACTTGTAGGTGCCCACATCGAAGACGGGAGGGAAGGCCATGGCCATGGAGAGAGTCCACACCATGCACACCACGGCCAGGCAGGTCCAGCCCGTCATGCGCTTGGCATAGAAGCGGTGGTGGGCGATGGCCATGTAGCGCGTGACCCCCACGCAGAAGAGCAGGAAGGCGGCGTGGAAGCAGAAGAGCACGGCCAGGAAGGCCAGCACCTTGCAGCTGAGCAGCCCGTGGGGCCAGGCGGCCCCGCTGCGCACCGACAGCATGACGAAGGGGAAGCAGGCCAGCGAGCGGAGCCCATCGGCCAAGCAGAGGTCCAGCAGCAGGTAGTACGGGGCACGGTGCAGGTGTCGGTCCTTGAGGATGAGCCAAGCAAAGAGCACGTTGCCTGCCAGGCTCACGCAGAGGATCAGCCCCAGCGTGGCCAGCTTCAGCCCGGAGGCGCTCAGCAGGCCGCCGGCGCTGGGCAGGTGCGGGCTGCTGCTGCTCCCCAGCTCGCTGCTGTTCGCCATCGGGTCCTTCTTCCTCCTCCTCCTCCTCCTCTTCCTCCTCCTCCTCCACCTTCTCGCGGCAGGCCCGGGGGCTCAGCGCCGCGGCAGCGCTCCGGGGCCGCGGGCCCCGCCATCACCGCCGCCTTCCGCCGCCCAACCCGCGCCGCGCGGCACCCCCATCCCCGCCGCCGCCGTTCTCCCCCCTCCGCCACCGCCGCCGCCGCTCGGGCGAGGAGCGGCGCTGCCGCCGCACTCCCCGCGGGCCATGCGGCTACGCGCCCCGCTAGGGCCGCGCCCCGCGCCGCCGCCGCCCCATGGAGGGGAGGGATGGAGGAAGGAAGGAAGGAAAGAAGGGGCTCCGGGGGCGAGGCGCGGAGCGGCGCGGACCCCCCTCCCCCCTTACCACCGCCGAGCTGCTCGCCGCCGCGCGGGGAGAGGGGCCGGCCGAGCCTGCGCACAGCGGCGGCGGCTCTGCCCAGCTCCCGGCGAGGACAATGGGGTAAATCCCCCTCCCTCCTTTCTTCCTTCCTTCCTTCCCTCCCTCTCTCCGCAACTGCCTCCGCCCCCCGCGCAGCCCGGCCCCTGCGGAGCGCGGGACCGAGGAGAGCGCGCAGCGGCGCGGAGCGGTGCGGAGGTTCCGCTGCCGCAGCGCGGCCCGGAGCGGAGCTACCGGTCCCCGCCCCGCTATCCGCCGCGGAGCCGAGCCGCTGGCGGTGTGCGGGAGGGGAGAGGAGGGCACGGCCGTGCGGTGCCGGCTGCGCGGCGGCCTCGGAGAGGTGGGGGCGGAGGGGTGAAGTCATGGCTGGAGGTGCGTGCGCGGCACAGGTGGGTGCGCACCCACGGACGTGCCCGCTGAGAGCCGCAGCGTGCGGGTATCCGTGTGGCAGAGATGTACCTCGCCGTGCCGCGGTCAGAAGCGCGCTGCCGCCGGATACATCCATGCCGGAGCTCTCCCCGTGTGTGCGCGGAGGGAAGATGCTGCCTGTTGCTGCGGGTGTCCCCGCTGGGCAGGGAGTGCTTCAGAGGGTGCAGCTCTGCAGCGAGCTGATGGACAGACATCTCAGCGGGAACACAGAGGCAGTGCCGCCTCTTCGAGTCAGAGCCCTGACATGTGGGATCTGATGCACCTAAACAGGCAGAAAAGAAGGATATTTAGGGCAAGGCCCTGGGCACACTGAACACGCTAATGCAATTATTGTGCTGCTGCTGGCCTTCCATCATGGCCTCTCGTGAAGGATGCATCCAAAATCCCTTTCAAAGGATTAAAAGCCATCAGTAAATTCAATGTTACTCCAGAAACAATTGCAAATAAATTGTCTGCATCAGCCCCAAATGCTGGTTCTGGTGGAGAAGCCTTCAAGCAGGGCTTTGTGAGCGGTGTCAGAAATCTGAGCTGGGGCTGCGTGTGACCTCAGACATCCGGAGCAGCTGTAGTGTTTGGACACTGATGGAGCCTACAGCAGACTTCAGCCCAAAGGCTGGTTGAGGGCAATGTGTCCTTTGCCCATGAGTCTGGTTTGGATCTGGTATTTATTGAGTGCAAAGAAATTCTAAAAGCACACACACACAAAAAAAGGCAGATAATTGAGGCTGCTTTTTGCTTTCTACCAACACATCTGAGCTGTTCTCAGTAGTTAGGTTTCTCATTGGCACTGGAGTTGTGCTGTGACAGAGGATTGCCCACAGGTTGCTCAGTGCTCTCTGCAGTCTCCCACGCAGGCACTGCGGGCGGTGACAAGCTCTGGGTGTGTGGTGTCCTCTTGGCAGCTGGCACCAGGAGCAGCTTTCTATGGGAGATGGGGGGACCTCGTGCCTGGGGCACTGGGGCCACCGCCTGCAGCCCAGGACTGGTTGCTCCTGGGCACACGGGGGAGCAAAGGGACCTTACCTGCTATGGGAGCTCTGTGAGCAAGGCAGCAGCTCATCTTCTTCTCTCCTCTGTGCCTCCCTGCATGAACACCAGTGCAGCTGATCTTGCTTGGGCACTGCTGTAATTCACAGCTGCTGTGCCAGGCTCGCAGCAAACTGCTAGCTCATCTTTCTTCCACCTGTAGCTTGGAGAGAGCTTAAGTCAGAAGGAAGTGCAGGGACAGTCACAGTGTTTTCACCACGTGTCCCTTGGCACCACTGCAGCAGCAACCAAAGTGTTATCTCCTGGGTGATCCAAGGGAAGCAGGAAATGTCAGGATGTGCCTGAAGGTTAAAATCTGAGCTCCTGCCATAGCAGAGACACTGCTGGGAAGTAGAGTAGGTGGGAGCAGTCAGCCACAATGATTTTGCCATCACATGCAATTCAGGCAAGGACAAGTTAACAGGTACAGTAATTGAGGAATGATAGAACCATTAAAGTTGGAAAAGATCTCTGTGATTTCTGAGTCCATCCCCAATCCATCCCCACTGACCAGGTCCCTCAGTGCCACATCTCCACAGTTCTGGAACACCTCCAGGGATGGTGACCACACCACTTCCCTGGGCAACCTGTACCAATGTGTTATTGCTCCTTCTGAGAAGAAATTTCTCCCAACATCCAATCCAAACCTCCTCTGGGCCATTCCCTCTTGTCCTATTGCTGTTACCTGGGAGCAGAGGTCGACCCCCACCTTGCTACACCCTCCTTTCAGGGAGTTGTAGGGAGCTGCAAGGTCTCAGTGATACTTGGTGACAATGACACATTAAGGTAACGTTCAGATACTGGTTAATGTGAAAATAAAATGAGAGGCTCTATGTCTACAAAATTTATGCTACTACCTCAAATGCTTTGAACGGGAGTCATGCTTGCCTTCTAAGCATGGCACAGCTGTGCTACATGGCAGCAAAATGAGGGAGGGCAACTTTGGAGCAGCTTTGGGAAAGCATTGCACAGGTGTTGGGGCAGGGGGTTGGGGCAGGGCAGGCACAGAGCGCTGCCATCAGGCTGAGTGTGATTCCTCGGTCAGCAGGGCAATAACAAAGGGTTTGGATGTGGCTTTGTTCACAGAAGTGTTGGCACAGGCACACCAAATGAACGAATGACAGCAAAGCAGATGGAGCATTAGTGTCACTGCTGAACCCAAAATTGCTTTGCATGCATTTGGAGAGCGGCATCTGACAGCCCTCGCATCTTCCAAGGGCTTCTCCCCGGCTGTGCAATATTCCATGTGCTCTCCTGGGGAGGGAGGAGAGAAGAGTGGAGGAGTGCAGTTGGCACAGCGGGGAGCAGACTCGGGTCTCCTCCAGCCCTCAGAGATGCGCTACTGCAGAGCAGCACTCCTTCCTGCTGCACTGATCCTCCTCCACAGCAGCAGAACGTTTTGAACTCCAGCAACTCCTCTCATTTTTCCCCCATGTGACTGTGAGTCAGGCTGAGCTCCTCTATTCTTCTCCATAATTGAGTAGGAGATTATTTTGACTGGAAATAACCAGACGCAGGTATCATGGCTGTGAGTGCCTCCGTGCGTGCCACTTGCTGGAAGTTCTGAGCGCCCTGCAAAGGGAGCGGGCCTTTAAAGTGCACTCAATGGAGAGGGAAGAAAGCAGAGGGGAAGAATAGCTGCTTCCTGCTCGCTTCTCTCACTGCCTCTTCTCCACTGAGCCGTTGAATGGCCAGGGACATGCTGCTCTTCTGAAGCTTTTGCAGCACTCCCCTGCTGCAGGGCACAGCCCCGGCGAGGCACAAGCTGCCCACAGCAGTGCTGAGCAAGCTACAGAAAGTCCTTGCTCTGAGGTCTCAGGGCCATCTCCCCATTAACAGATTTTCCTGTTAGTTCTCTTCCTTATGGGGCTACAACCATCTGCCCAGTCTGTGCTTCACACCTTTGTCTTGGTGGTACACGTGATGCATTTTGCTTTTTTCTCCCCTTTTTTTCACGTAGGTATAAACTAGCCCAACAAGGTATAACAAGGAGCATAACTTGGGATGATTCTCTAAATTTTTCATTAGCTGATTACCTGTGAGCACTTTGGGGATAAATCTAATTGTCAGGGAGAACTATCGACTTATTTACATTGCTGGAGGGATCCTGTACCATTGGTGACATTAGTTCAAAGGTTGGTTTATCAATAAGAGTCTTTCAATATAATCTCTACTGAGGAATACAAAATAATGACTTGCAATTATAAAGTATAGGTTCTTCTCTTAGAGAGCCGTTAACACTACTGTGCTCTTAAATTGCTGCTTCAACAAAGGCACTCTCTTGGTTACTTTTGAAATACAGAAATAGCACATAAAAAGCTTATGCAGTTTAGAAGTGTTCGTGAGTCTCAAGCAACTTTGTGGGCCAAGTAAAGCACAAGAAGCATTTTTTGTTGTACTATTCTATCAACTGAGCTTTTAAGGCAGCCTCATGAAAAGGAATTTATTATTTTAATGGCACTTTCTCTCTGCTAAAATGTCTTGCTAACTTACTGAAGCTGAGCTTGAAATAATAGAGAAAAACTATCAGAAAAGCTGTGATGTAGTTTGGAGCTGAGTGAAAATTGTGCCGAAATCTGAGCCTACCCAAACCCTGAGCTAAATGTAAAATGCCCCCAGGATTGTTTGGATCATCGTGCAACCTGTTATGGATAACGAGCAGTCGATTTCTCTGTCGTTGGGTTTTGTTGCTGTGCTAGTTGTTTTTTGCTTGATTTTTTTCTCCTTTACTTGGTGATGTACAGTGCAAAGCCCCTGCATACCGTGTAAATGCCATTTTACCTTCCCAATAAGAACATGACGATTAGAAGAGCTGTGGAGAGCTGTATGGGCTTCAGCTGAGCAATGTCTGAGTCCAACCTAGGGTACAGCTCCCATCTGCCAACCCCCATTTGCACCTTTTCTTCCCTCAGGGTGGACCTGGCTCTCTTACAACAAATAAAGTGGAGATTTTGATGCTGATTTCAAAGGATGCTAAACTGAGCTCCATGAAAAGACAGTGCTAGCATGCAAAGCTCCTTTTCTTCTTTGCTTATTAATGCGACTAATTAAATGTTTGTATTTTTTAAGCACTAACTGGTTTTTGATGGTCGTTTAGAGACTTTGAGAAAGTCAATAATTTTGATGAAATAAGACTGTAGGCTCCAGAACAAAGTCCACAAGGAATGTGTGACGTTGCTAGGATACAGCTATTAGTATTTTCAGTGGCTGGGGTATTTTTTGGTGCGTTTTTTTTCATAGACTGGGTCTCACCTCTCTTACAAACAGCAGGATATGTGACTGCCTGATCCCATTTTCACAACGCTCTCCCACTTTACAGTAAGAAGGCAGACTTGACCTATTCGTTTCATCCACTTTTAGTTGAGAAGAAGCCACACACGAGTAGTTTTGACTTGAGCTACTTGGAGTGCGTTTGATCTGAATCTGGCGTTGGAGGTGCGGGATCGATGTCACAGTATGAAGTCAGTCTCCCTCTAGCGGTTCGCTTCCGGAGGGCCTTTGGTTTCACTGCCTTCAATGGGTACAATTTGCCGGAGTGCGATGCAAAGTTCAGCGACCCTCTGTGAGTGGTATTGAGCTCCTCATGTGCATGAGATGAGCATCAAGTCTGCACAAATGAGTTTATGTGTACTTTTTTTCTATTTTGTAAATCTTACATTTCTTGCAGTATCAACACAAGATGAAGCTTCCACCCGTGGCTCACATTGCAGCACTGCTCAGCGTGTAGGATGTGACTCTTTCATGTTATTTCCTTCAGCTGCATACCGGGCTGCCTGTCAAAAAAAGATCAGTATTTAAGCTCATGTTCCACATCAAAGCAATTGCCAGATGTGGTGCCAATAATATTCCTTTGAATTTAATGTAACACATTGAATAGCATGGTGGATGATGCTATTTTGAGATCCCCGGGTTTGGGGAAGCAATATCTAAGTGAAACACTGTGCAGATATTTTGCTAGGAAATAAGCAAAGGAAAGCTATTTGGAAGTTGTGCCCAGTGTATAATTCAGTTCAGATTTGAGGTCCACAAGTTTCTTGCATTTCTGCCCATGATCTCATTTTCACTAGGCGTTGTTTCTTTAGGTCCTACGATAGGTGTAATGCCTCCCATGCATGGGGAACAGGAAGGGATGAAATCAGAAGCCTGTTATCGAAAGCTGTGTCAGAAATTCAGGTCTCCCAAAGCCTGTTGCACGGGTTGGATATTATGCCAGTTCAGCTCCCCAAAAGCAACTGGGTCAAAAATAAAGATAAGGGCTTAGGGTCGGGCTGAAACTTCATGAGCAGCTGTGACCAAACAGCAGTGATTCTACAATGCAAAACACCTGGAAGGGCTGATGTCCTTCACACTGTTGCACTGAGCAAAGGCGAGCAGGGAGTTTATACGTTTTCTTTATGAGCATATTCACTTATGGAAAAAAACAAAAAAAAAAAAAAAAAAAAACCTCTGGGTTTTATTTGCTTTGTCATAAACCTGAGTTGCTATTTAGTGTTGGTTTTGCTTTATAAACTGTAAGGAAGAGAAAGCTGAGAAAAGTTTAATACCATTTGCCCCAGAGTGAGCAAACCCCCATAGGATTTCATAGGACCCTGGAAACAGAAGTTGTGATGTGCTGTCACCTCTCTGTGAAGTTCTGCGAGGACTTTAAGGGTAAAGCTTTACTTCTCTTTAACTATTTCCTGATGGTCAGCTTCTTGGGCAATCAGGGCTTCTCCACCTCTTAGGAGATCACCCCAAGTACTTTCCTTTGCACACTGCTGTGTAAAAGCTGCAATTCTTTTGCACTTCTTAATAGTGGAAAAAAAAGTGGATGTAGGAACTCAGTATCCAGAGTCTGTCTGAGATTTGCTCCAGTGTCATTCACAGACAGAAAGTGAATAGTAGGCTGTGTTTGCAAGGAGGTGATGGACACCTGTGGGATGTCCACACATGCATGTGTTTGGTCTGTGCCCCCTGCCTCTGTGGAAGGCAGTTTCCAGGAGGCAGAGGGGAAAAGCCTGTCCTGCAGAGCACTGCTCAGTACTGCTCGCTGACCCAGGCACTGGCTCATGCCTGCCAGAAAAACAGGGGGTGCGAGCCAGTTAGTTTTGAACAAAACAAAGTTATGCAATATCGTTTAGTTCTGACATGTTCTCAATATGCAGCAAATGAAGAACTCACTAAATACAGTATATCTCTGGCCATATCATTTGAATATAACTTGTTTCCATGACAACCTCTGCTTAACAGCTTGGCTGATATGAAATCATTCCTAGATGGGGGAGCGTTTGCCAAAAGCATTTGGATTCAACTCTTTAATATCATGCTTTAGGTTTTAAAAAATGTTTATTTAAGCCTTTGGAAGCAAATATCAAATCAGATCCCTTCATCCTCACCTCTGCTTTGGCTTTCACTTGATCAGTTCATCTTCCTGAGAAGCGATCAGAAGCAGCTCCTGCATTACTTAATATGCTTCTGAAGGCACAGGCAGTGTTTCAAGAGCCAGTGATCATGACAGCAGCCTTTGGTACAGGAATCACATTTCATGGCTGTTGGCTCTGCATGCCAGCAGGGCATCAGCAGCAGCTGGGCACAGCAGCCAGGGCTTGTGCTCCAGCCAGCAATCAAGGCCAGGGAGGTTTATGCTGCAGCAGGCTCTGGCTCCAAGTGAAAAAGAGGAGCACCAGCTAGACAGAGGTCTTTCTCAACATCTCACAAAGTTCCTTTTTTATCAGGAGAACCAAATAAGCAAAAGCTGGTTATCAGCTTGATGTTCCCCAAGGTGTCATACCTACTGCCTCGGAAATAGCTGTGGAATGCTTCCAGCATGGCAGTACAACATGACTGCTCAGATGGTGCTTGTTCTCTTCCTCGCTTGCAGGTGCTAAACAGTGTTAAAACATAGCTAAAATAAGCCTAATGCTTTCCTAATATTTCTCAAGTATGCAAGCACTGTAGTTGCCACAGTGATGTTATACAACTGCCAGCAAGGGGAAGGATGGTCCTGAATGCTTTAAGAGGCTGCCTGCCCCTTCCAGCCTCTGCTGCTTGTATTGCAGGAGTCCTATGCTCTAGCTGGAAGCAGAAGTTGTGAGAAAAGCCACCCAAGCAGGCAGATAATGCCTCGAGCATGTGTTGCTGCCAGGCTTGGGGATGATAAGGGCAAGGCTTTAAATGTCAAAACCATGGAAGGAGTTACAGTGTTTTTTTCCAGCTGCAATGTGCCTGCTTCAATGCTAGTCAGCTCCACACCAAAGTGCTTGGGCCCTCATAGCAAACAGGTGCTTAAACTAGGTGCAGGAAAGCAGTGCTAGGAGCATGCAGAATGGACCTGAACTGTATCTCTCACTCTACATCACTTGTTTGTTTGTTTGTTTTCTTTCTTCCCAATCCACCTTGCCAGTGCTTGTCTGGGAAAATTCAGCTGTTACCAGTCTGCAATCAGCTGAGCTGAGCTACCTGCTGACACCTCCTCTTAGCCACCCAGTTCTGCTCCGTAAGAACTTTTCATGGTAGAAAATCCTTTTTTTTTTTTCTTTTTTTTTTTTCTGACCTTCTGCAGAGATGAGCTGTGGTTACCCCATCTTTGCACAGCCTTGGAGCACGGAGTTGCACCCTAACACAGTTTGTGTTGCAAATCTGCTGGGGAAGGTACGGAGGCACAGGAGATGGCATCAGCAGGGTTTCTTTAAATGTGAACGTTCTGGGGATGCGGCAAATATCAATGAAACACATTGTTAATTAAAGCCTATAAATCTCTCTCTCAAAGTGCTAGCAATTTCCTGGGACTCCTCATCTCTGAATTGGTTTTGTTCAGTGCAAGGAGGCTGAGCAGGATCAGGACGCTGCTCTCACCTTCATTTCTCCTTGTGAGATCCCCCTCAGGAGATGTGTTCTTGCCTCTGTGTCACGACTTAGAAATCTCTGTAGGTGTAGGATGTACGTGCTAATTCAACGCATCCTGTGATTGCCCTTCCTCCCAAACCAGATTAATTTACTGCTATCTGAGATTCCCACGACAAAACTTGTGCCCCTGCAAAGCCTGCCATTTACTGCTGTAAACAAGAAATAAATGGAGGTTTACATGTCTCATTTGGCATAATGACACAGGCTGTGCTGCCTGCTATTTGCTCTGTGTTGGAAGTGTGGGGGTTGTGCGTTGATATTGTTCCTTACAGCTCAGGTTGTTTGCAACAAAATCATTTGTTTTCAGTTTCAGCTGTAATTTTCTGGAGGATGAGCAGCTCTCTGGTGATGGGATCTGGAGGCTTTCAATGAAGTATGTTTGTCCCATCAGAAGTGGCTTCAAAGGGATTTAGTGCTTGTAATGTGTGCTGCTGGCTCTGGCCTTAGTTCCAGAGGGACTGTGCAGCATAGTAGAAAATTAACACTTCATTGGCAGCTTCAGCAGAGGGACAATAAAAACATCACGTGTGAGGGCTGTTGGTGGCCCAAGGGAGAGTGGTGCCCCTTTAGGTCACAGCAAACCCATGCTCTCCTACTTTTTTCTTTTCCATCTCTCCTGATCAAACCCAGGCTGCTGTGCCCAGATACAGCCATCTATTGCAGCACTTTGCTCAGGGTTAACATCTTGGATGGCTCACTGTTGAAACAGTGGGCACACCAATGAATTTCAGACTTCAAGCTCTCCCAGTCATTATCTTGCCTTCTATTTAAAGAGCAGTAAATTAAATTGCAGGAGATGGTGCAACTGGTTTTCCAGACCTTATTTAATTTGGCTGAGCAGTTAGCATTTTCCATCTGCACAACATAATCATTAACTTTTTTTGTTTCTTCACCGTCACTGTGCAGATTGCTTTTCACGGGCGATCTCTGCCCTTACTTACTGCCACATTTCATTTCTTTGCAGGAGCGCAGCTCCATTGATTCTTCTTTTAGGAAGGAGCACGTATAAAATTATTCATCCTACTAACGGAGCTTGCAAAGAATCCTATGTGATTCATGGTCTTTGATCCTGCTATCGCTTATGTGGGTGTTTAACTTTACTACAGTCCCACTGGGGAGAATCTTAAATTAAGAAAACACTATTATAAAAATAACGTGAGCCTTTTAAGCACAAGCCCATGCTGGATGATGAGAAACACCTCCCTTTAAACAAGCATGCAAATTAAACAGGTGGTAGAGAAGATGAGAAGAAACGAATTAACCTCTTCAGGTCTGGAAAGCTGTGCCGGGGGAGGGCGGGGGCCGTGGGCTCACGGAGGCTGCAGGGCTCACGGAGCGTCCCGACGGCAATAGGGGTGGGTTCGGGTGATGCCGTGCGGAGCAGCCGGGGGTTGGACTTGGCCATTCCCGGTCTCCGCCCCGCGCCCTCCTCCGCCCCACCCCATCCCCCGGGGGCGGAACCGCGGGCCGGCCGGGCAGGACATGGAGCTGAGCGCCCCGGGCCCGGCGCCGCCGCGACAACCGGGAGGCGATGAGGAGGGGGCCGAAGCTCCGGGGCTGCCGCTGCACTCGGCGTGGACCTTCTGGCTCGACAAGTGAGCGGGGCGGGGCGGGGCGGGGCGGCTGGGGGTAAATCGCTGCTCCTTCTGGCTTGGTGGTGGGACAGCGGGAGTCGGGTCGTGTGCTGCCTATAGGAAAACTTTTGGTGTAACGGGCTGGGTTGCGGGACTATGTTTCACGCAGCCACTCGACGAGCCGCTTCTGTTGTCCTTCGACAGCCGCACGTCGGTGCGGGCGATCTCCACGCCCCAATTTTAGCCGTGACGCCGCTCGGGGCAGCGGCCGTAGGGCCGTAACCCTTCGTGCCCGGGCCGGGGATCCTGCGGGTGGGAAGAGAACAGTTATGAGGGTGAGCAAAACTGCGTTATCGCAGCGCTGTGCCTCCGTGCGTACCGCAGTTCGTGTGCCTGAACTTTTATCTCCCATCTCCAGCGGTCACAGGGAGCTCCCCGGGCTGCCTATAAGCACTAGAAACCGAAACAGAAAGCTTGGATCCTGCCCTATTTACCTTGCTTTGCTGTGCGTTTGTTGTCTCGTTATTAATCTTCTGTATTCCCTCGTTTTCTGTTTCTGGTGTTTCTTCTCTCCCCTTGCTCAAGAGCACTCCTCTGCTCTGAAGGCCTTTCCTCACTCCGCGGAGCTCTGCTCCTTCAGGTTGTATCTCTTAAACGTGGTGACAGAGAAACGGAGCACGTTCATTGCAGGGCAGTTGGACTGGATGACCTTTAAAGGTCCCTTTCAACTCAAACGTCTCTGTGGATGGTGTGGAACTGCTGGAAGCGTGCAGGTGATCTCAGGTCCTGCAAATCAAGTCTTACAAGTAACCTCAGCAGTTATTTCTGACCTCCCGATTTGGTTGCAGATATGGTCAGGGTCTAAGCTGTGCTTTCAGTTTGGTTACTCTTGAACACTTCTGTGTGCTGCTGCTGAAGCTGCTGTGCAGGTGTGCTGTGCCCACAAGCCAGGTAGGGAGGAGCAGCCCGGCTGTACAACCACTGCTGGAAGTTAAAGGCCAGTTCAAGTTACTGAGGTGTATCATGATTTTTTTTTTCTTATGTCTTGATTCTGCTATATTTTAGAGTCTTAGAATTCATTATCTTAATTTATCCGTCATTCTGATCTCTTCTAAGTACATTTAATTAGGCAGTTGTTCTTCCTTATCTTATTAAACCATATAATATATTAAAAAAGTGGTGCTAGGGATCTGCATGTCTTTAGTCATACATATATACAACACTGAGTTCTGTTTACCACCAACGGTAACAGAATGATGGCGGGGAACAGGGATGAAAACAAAACAGAAGAGGTGTTCCATGCATTAAAATAAATACCTAAGGCATTTAAAAGCACACTTGAAATATGTTTTATTGCATGGCTAAGAACTGCAGTGTGAGGAGCTTGCTGTGTCACTACAGGCTCTGTAATGTTATTGGTGCACCTGCTGATGAGGTGTTGCTTGGGCTCATACAGGATGAACACAGCACAGAGTACAGCTGGGTGTTTTATTGTACCTCGGTAACACCTGGTATGGAGCAGTGCTGTTAGCTATGAGATGGTATTGATTTTGACGGTAGCTGTGTGTTAAACCTGGTATTTGGGCTGACATGCAGGAGGAAGTGACACTGGAGGGTAAATACAAGTTGGGAGGGGTATGGAGAGATGTGTATTGTTCTGTTATACTCTAGTGAGAGAGATCCATGGCATATGTTTTAACACCACCAACACGTGTCTTTTTATTAAGTCACACTTAAAATATATACCCAAAAAGCAGACTTCCTATAGCAGCTAGTGATATGAGCAATTCACCTAGGCTCAGCAGCCTCACTTTTATCAGAGCTTCCCTGGTGCAGCTCCTGCCTCAGTAGTGAATGGCTTTATTTGATCCACATCAGCGTTGCTTCTCTAAGTGCCATGGCACAAGTGTAGCAGGGGGGGGCTGTGATCCCGTTGCTGTTATCTCACACACGTCATGGGAGATTTGCATTTCCTCTAAGTGCAGAGCCTTCCTTAGTGTGTGTCTAAAATACTAAGTCTGGGAATGCTCTTTGTCATAGAATCATAGATTCATTACGGTTGGAAAAGACTTCTAAGGTCATCCAGTCCAACCATCCATCCATCACCAATGTTGCCTGCTAACCACGTCCCTTAGCACCACATCTGTCCTTGCCTTAAACACCTGCATGTACAGTAACTGCACCACCTCCCTGGGAACTGATCACTCTTCTGGAGAAGGGGGTGTGTGGAAATACTCATAGGCAGACACTTCATGTGAGACAGAGAAGCTGGCTTTTTTTCCTTCTGTGGAAAGAAATGAGATTTCCTTCTTAAATTGTTAAAGTGCTTCAAGGTCAAGATCTGCAGGTTCCCGAGCTCATACTGGCATGATGTCTCTGTAGTGCTTTGCATGCAATGCTCTGGTGACGTTGGAGGCCTGGGCAGTGTCAGCAGGGTTTGCAGATGCCTTTGGTGTCACACTAGGAAGCAGATTCCTGCTGGTGGCTCGTCACACGCCTGCTTGTCACAGCGAGGGATTGGTGTGGGGTTCTGCCTTTTAAATGAAAGGTTGTTTTTCTGACTTTTGCAGTACTGTGGGTTGATTGATATATATGCACAGACACTTAAGATTGTGATTATGCCTCACAAAACGTAATAATGTAAAAGTAAGGATTAGAAATCTGGTCATTATATTCGTATTGGACAGTGTATTCAATGTGAAGATTGCACAAGTGGGAATTGAAGTGAAATGGCAAAAGGCTCGGATGTCATGGATAACGGGACAGGCTGGCAACTTGAAACCATCCCTTAATGGGAGCTGGGGTTGTACATCTGTGTAAATATAAAGATGGTGAAACTGATTTTGTTTTTTTGCTGTGTATGTATGGGTGTGATGCAAATAGCCTGCCTGCTTCAGTGTGCCCTTAAATGTTTACAGCTATACTAGGTAAGTCCTTCCCTGCTGAAATAAGAAGGTACCAGAGCTGCTACTTGCCTGCTTTTTCCCTATGGAAAGTTGCAGGTTTGGCAGCAGCAGCTCTTGGTCCAACACGTGTGTGCTTGCAGGGATGGAGATGATGTACGCCCTTGCAAAAAGGCATCTTTGGAAGATCAGAGTGCATCTGAGCTGCCAGCTTTGCTGCCATGCCACTTCCAGCAAACAGCAGAATACCAGCACCCTTCTTTACAGTGCTACCAGCAATTGAACAGAGCTCACACAAGAGCCCACTGCAGAGGCCTCAGTTCTAGATAAACTCTGTAGTTTCTAGATAAACACTGCAGGGCTCTGACCCAACTGCTTTTCTTCTCAATTTGCTCCAGCGGTGCTTTTTGGGTCATTTTGTTTCTGTTGTAACTTTTGTGTAACTTTTGGGGGAAAAATATGCTAATAAGTGTTGTCAAATGTGAAGTAATGTTTATAGACAACTGGAGGAAAGAGTAAACATTTGCAGGTAAATGTATCCTTATATACTGCTTTTTCTCTCCCCAGGTTATACTGATGAGATCCATATAAATGTCATTTAGTAGATAAATTCTGATAACCGAGCCGTTTCCATAATAATTGGGAATTGTTATAACTGAGCACATCAAATATTTGAAACTAAGCTTAATAATTTCCCTTTTTCCCTATAGCAAAATCCTATTTATCTAGAATCATCTATTTCATCTATTAAAGCTCATGAGTAGGTGGCTTACAATGAAAAATGATGGTTAATATTATAAAAACGTTCAACCCAGTAAATGCATTTTGACAGGCTTTGATGGCTTGAAATCAGTCTTTGTCTGCATTCAGAATGGATTGCCGGATTTATTTAGTTGCCACAGCATGTTTTTGAGCTTATGCTTTGTAAGTAAATATTTTGCTTATTTGTAGCAAAGCCATTAGGGCTGAGTACTGACAGTGGTGTCTCCAGAAGTGCTCAGTGACTTTTAAGGCTCCAGCGAGAGGCAGGGATTGATTCCCACTGGGAAACAAAGGGCAGTGTGAGCATGTCTGAAAACAACTCCTATCCTTGGTTCTGTGCAGGGAAACAGAAGAGCTACAGTTCAGCAGTAAGCATTAACATCAGCACAACCACCTGGAGGTTTATTCATGGGTGAAACAATGGAATTTATCTTTGTGTCTCTTGTTCTTTATTCTTGAAGCTGGCAGCGGGGCTCAGTTGAGGTGGTTATTCCCGTTTCCATGCTCTGTTTTGACCAAACAGTCCAATGAGATGTGGGATGGTGGGTCTGATCTGCTTGGACAACCCCGAAGTAGCTTTGAAATGTCACCCCAAAATATTCAGAAGGTGCAGGAAAGTGTTGGGAGCCATAGGGCACAGAGTGGGCAGATAGGAGAGCTGCTGGATATTCCCTGGGCAGGCTCTCCATGGGGAATCCAGATGGGCAACTCCGGTGGGCCATCAACCCATTAATGCCCATCTCCAGCAGAGCTTTCTGTGTCCAGCTGCTGCTCCTGGCACGGCTGGCTGGATCGTTCCTTCCTGCTCATGGCTATTTGCAGTGCTTGTTGAGTTAATTCAAAACTAATTGTTTGCAGTGGCAGTAATTGGAAGTTCAGTATGGATGTATCAGCTGAATTCTGTTATTGGTAGCAGTAAAATTATCCAAAGTGGAAAAACTCCGTAATAACCTGCAAATACTGACCCTTAAACGAAGCTTCCTATCTTGTGTATGGAGCCTTTCAGCAAGGTGCATGATCACCTGACTATTCCTAGATTAGGAATAGAAATAAATGAACAGTCCGTCACCTTGACTTCCAAAACCAATAACTTGATGTCAGGTGGGTTGTTTTCTTTGTTTTTTTTTTTTCAGCTGACAGTTCTTCAACATCAAAATGAACCACCTTCTGGCCTGGGAGTGGAATATTCTGTTTCTCATTTTTAGCTGATCTTGAAAGTGGCATTAAATAGCTACATGACTACTGCAATTACATAGATAACCTTTGAAAGCTGTTGTTACAGAGCAGATAATCTGTTTTTAAGATAGCAGCCCTTACCACAGCAGCACCTCAGAGCAGCATCAGTGTGAGCACGTGGAGAGAAGATGCTGCAGAATGGTTGGGTTGGAAGGGGCCTTAAAGATCATCCAGTTCCAACCCCTTGCCCATATCTCATCCAATGTGGCCTTGGGCACCCCTGTGGGACACACAGCTTCACTGGGCCGTTGTACTGCGCAGCCGCCCCCAGGCAGTGGAGGCTCTGAGATCTGCAGGCTGGTAGCGAGACGTGGGTCGTTCCTTGGTCGGTGGTGTGAGACATAAAGGAGCAAAGTTAGCTTGGATTTTGCCCATTCATGGACAATCATATGTGCTTCTGTAGTTCATGAGCCATACAGATTGCTCTCTCTCTTTTCCCTCTCCTCTCTTCCCTTTCTCTTCCCTCTCTTTCCTTTTCCTCTTTTTTTCTTTTTGCCTCCCCTTTTTTTTTTTTTTCTCCCAGTCAAGCTCACAGCGGGAATTCAGAACGTAAGGCTGTGTTTTTGCCACGCCCATCACTCAGCCTCGCACCCGGCAGTTCTCAGCGCGCTGCCCCATGCAGGACGCGTCGGTCTGGCTGTTTCCCGCGCCCCGTGCCGTCCCCTCAGCGGCGGTAGGCGCGGTGCTGGCCGGGACGCACTGCCACCTGGCGGCGGGACGGGGCAGCGCCGCGCCGTGACCACAGCGGGTGGCGCTGCCTGAAGATCAGAGCGGGAAGGAAAGCCGGGCACGGTGGGAGGCGGGTCGAGTTTGCGCTAATTGCAGTTACTCAGAAGTTTGCTGGGAAACGCGATGCTCGAATTGGACAGCTTTGTTTTTCTTTCTTTCTTCCCGCAAGGTCCCTTCCTGGTACCACAGCAGCTGAATGCGCTTCAAACCTGAAGAAGATTTACAGAGTACAAACAGTGCAGGTGAGATACTGGAATTTTGCGTGCTGCAAACACGAAACATAAGGTGTGAAGTTACCCGAACACCCATCTGGGTGAGACACGCTTGGCTTTGCTTCCCCGTGGTGGGAGATGTGCCTCGTGGCTGTGTGGTGTTCCTTGGTCGCTGTTTGAATTGCCCTTGGCTTTGCCAACCAGAAGAGGGGATGGAGGGACCTGAGTTGCCACTGATGCCTGTGCTGCACTGTTACACTTGGTGATTTCCAGTGTGTTTTCTGTCTTTTCTCAAAGTTTGAATGCAGAAAATCATTACACAAAGGCACAGTATTACAGTGCTCGTTTTTCTCTCTGCCCTTGAGCAGATTTTTTCTGATACTTCCATCAAGCTGTCTTGCATTAAAGTGCTCTTACATCACAGAGCACTCACAGCAACGAGGAATTCTGCGTGTCTGTGTCATCTGTTGGTGCCAATCAGTGGGCATCTCTTGCTAGTAAATCAGGTTTCTCTTTTAATACCAGAGTTAGCGTGAAATTCAGAGGATTAGTCTTTGTCTTACCATGGTGCTCAGTTCATGAAGCCTCTGAAATCATGCTGATGGCAATGAACTAGGGATGGTTTCCACTGGGCTTCCTCGTCAATGACTGTCAGCCTGCGCTGTGTGTGATGTTGTCTCCAGCAGCAGCCGTGGGAGACAGCCTGCACGTAGGAGGTGCTGGACGAGGCTGTCTACAGCTGGCACGGCATGGAGGCTGTTTGCAGGCCCTGGGTTTGGGTCCAGGAGTGCAGGGAGGCAGCAGGAGAGGGAGGCAAACTGGAGTGACTTTTCCTTCTCTGCTAGCGAAGGTAATGGCTTTTAAAGAGAAGAGCCAAGGGCTGTTGGAATTTTACCACGTAGCGTTGCAATCTTTGTTTCTAAAGTTGTGCTAATGATTAAATATTAGATGAACTAATACTTAATTAGCTGTACTAATGCTCAGTGTTACATCCCTGCGTGTCGCTGCAACACAAGTCTTTAAAGGCCTTTCTTCATCCCAACTGCTGGATAAAGAAGAAAGGGAATTGGGCTCTCTTTACTCTTCCCTCCCTGTTGCTCATTGCTGCTGTTAGTGCCTTTTATCCACCCAAGTGCATCACAGCTTCTGCTTTTTTTCAGCAGAAAAGTTAGAAAGTGAGCTGATGGATCCTGGGTCCTTTCATTCTCACCCATTCCTGCACTACTGCATGCATCTCAGGTTCATGGTCTCATGAAACCCTTTATTGTGAATCTAGGTAGAGTATTTGGATTATAGTTAGGTACTTGGCTCAGCAGAATTATTGCTTGGTTTTGTTTATTTGTAGTTCAGGCTGATTCCAGTGAAGTTTTGGATGAGTCCTAATTGATGCCAAGTGGAGAGTTTTTACTTAAAGTATATTTAAGTATGTGCTTTTAGTATGTTTAAAAAGTTTTCAGTACTGATTTGTTCTGACACACCTCAGCGTAACTCTGATTTTGATATTTTTTCTCTCTATTCATACATACTCTGTCTCTAAAGCATATGGAAGCAAATTAAATAACTACAACATATATTTGCCACACACTGGGGCACAGTCATTCGGAGTTACCGATAGATGTTTGGTAGACTTTAGAAGGTCATTGGTATCCTTCTTTCTGCCTCCACCTTAAGCAGGATTGGATCTTCCTCACCCTCCCCTGTGAAGTTGCAATCGATTGACTTTGGAGCTTTTTCTTGCAGTATAGAAGGCGATGGGTCTTTGGCAGTAAGGTGCACAACAGTTTTAGAGAAAATGACCACAGAAGTAAATCTGCACTGAATCCATTCTCTTAATGCAGTCAGTGTTTCTGTGTGTTTGCTCGATGAAGGATTTCTGGAGTGTCTACAACAACATCCCTCCCGTGACGAGTTTGCCCCTGCGATGCAGCTACCACCTGATGCGTGGAGAAAGACGGCCCCTGTGGTGAGTGCTGCTGCGTGGAGATGCTGGGAATGGGCAGGGACAAACCCTGCATGGAGAGGGGTGGTGGGCATGGGCAGGAGGAGGGCTGTGTTTCTGCTGCCAGCCAGTGCCACAATGTGAGAGCTACAAGGAGTGTTCTGGGCTCGTGTCGAGCTCAAAAGAGAATCTTTCCTAAAAACACAGGCTGGAATTTAATTCTACTTTGGAACATAAAGGTCAGAAAGAAATTAAATTGTGAATTAACAATTAAGAAATTAAAATGTGGCTTTGAAAACCAGTTTGGGAATACACAGAACATTACTTGTATCTGAAATACTCTATTGCTTTTTTTCTCTTTGCACTGATGCTGGTTTAATCATGATGCAAATGACTGCATCCTTAACTGTTCTTCACCTGTACAAAAGCAGAGTGTATGCATAAAGATGTGCATACGAGCTTAGGTTAAAAATAATTTAAGGCATCATGAAGTGATGCATTGCAGCAAATTCCCACTTGATTGTGGGACAGTAATGAAGTAATGTATGAATCACTGATGTTTTCCTTTCGGAAATTGAGTTTAGCATGCCTTCTTCCTGATCCAGTTCCTTCACATCTTAATTAGCTGAGCCATTTACCAAAGAGACTTGATCTTTTGGACATCATTTGCACCAGATTGTGATTGGATTAAGGTTTCCTAAGCAGATCATAGTCTCAATAGCTGGATGTTGAGTTACTCTGGGAGGTTTCTGGCCTACCCTGTGTTAAAAGGAAATGCTTTCCTAGAGGGAAATGCATGTGAAGATCAGTGTTACTTTTCTAACAGTACTGTGACTGATCAGAATAGCTAAGTTGATTTAGAGAGAGATGGTGGTGTCTGTATAAGCCCTTGTGTGCAGTACTTGGGAACTTTGGAAGGGTGAGTGAGAACACTTTTGGTTTTCCTCAAGTTTTAGTTTTGGTTTGGTAAGTCCCTATTAGACAAGTAAAAAGCAAAGTCCTTTCTTGATGGTGCTGCATCTGCGTTACGGCTGTCCAAGTAAAGTGCTGCATTTTGGAAAGGGATTGCAGGAGGTCTGTGCCATCAGTAGCCCAGACAAGCTTCGGGCTGTTTGTTTGTTTGTTTGTTTTGTAAGAATAGGGAAATTAATTTCTGGTTGTCACAAAGCTGAAATGAAGTTTGCTCGTTTGTTGTTGTGTGTTTGTTTTTTTTTTTTTAATTAAACTGGTTAAAAAAAATAAGCTGCTTCTGTGAAAATATGCCCGAGTTTTTCCAAAATAAAAGGTTACCATAGTAAGACATGAAATTGCTTTGTGACTTGTTCCCATGCAGTGTGCAGCCACTTCAAAGCCTGTCTGTAGCCAGGGAAAACGTATATATTTTCCAACACACAAACCTTAGGAGAGAGATTAGGTGTTGAGAGATGCAGTTCATATGAACAATGAAAGAATTATATCTGATGTCAGAAGTCATAACTTGAGTCATGCTACCCAGAGTCAGTAATTGCATTTCAAAAGGGAATTTTCCGGGCAAATTAACCCCCAGACATAGGTTTATCTGGATGTGCATTTCAGTGCTTATTTTACTGATCTATTTCCCATAACTAGGGAAGAGGAAAGCAATGCCAAAGGAGGTATATGGAAAATGAAGGTCGCTAAAGAAAGTACGGTATGTAATACTTTATTTAGAAATATTTAATAAGTAGCTGTTGTAAAACTTTCTAGGTTTGACATTACCCAAAGTAACAACCAAACACCATCTAAGTCTACAATGTTTTGCTTTAAGATAGTGAGGAAAAGTTTCTTTTCAGATGATTCAGTATTTTGCACTTTCAGTCACATTTGTTGATGTATTACAAATCAAATGAAAGCTGCAGCATTCTATTCCACTTCCATTTGGCAAACACGGTATTTTCTAACCAGCTGTATCCACAAGACTTGGTTTGCCTGCAGGCACTCAAAATATACAAACATCTCTTCCTGATTATAGCCAGAACCTCAACAATGCTCTCAAGACTCCACGCACACAGTTCAGCACAAATGCCAGTTTCACTGAGCACCAAATGCTCCCAAACTACCCAACTCAATAGGAGTGTTGTGCTTGGCACTGCCTGTGCCCACCATGTCTGGGGGTGAGGAGCTCTGTGCTTTGCTGTGCCCAACGAGGACTTATGTTTTCCAGGGGTGCTGGGTCTCATCTAATGTCTCCCACTGGTAAGGAAGGATCTTGCTCAGTCTCTTTTCCCAATCCCTCCTGTGATGGCTCTGCTGCTTACCAGGCTGTTTGTGATGTCATAAAAAGCCATTTGTGCTTATTTGTAATATGATTGTGTAGCCAGGGGAGTTTTTTGTTAAGTGTATGGGAGTAAAGAAGAGTGGTGTCCCCTTTGGCAAGAGTTGGTTGTCTATCACTGTCACATCACTACTGTGTGTACCTCTTGTGAAACTGCAGTGTTTGAGTTTTCTTTCTGAAATTTGGAAACACAAAAGATAAGATCTGTTCAGGCATGTTGTTGTTCTATCCCTGCTGAAACAAGTGGCTGTGTGCTGGGTGTTGTGCCCCTATCAAATGCGTGCTGAGTGACTTTCCCTGCAACCTGTCATGAAGGGAAGGTCTGAGCTGTTCACGTGTTATTTGTGTGCCAGTGGGGGCTGGGTCAGACCTTCAAACAGTGAACATGAAGTGTGAGAAAAATGTGACAGCCTTGAGGAAGGCATTGGATGCTGAAAGATGGTACTTGAAACTTCAGCCAAAAGCTAATTGGCTTTGCCTGTGGGCTTGCTTCTGTATGTGAATTGCAGCTTTCTTCCCTCCAATCCCAAGTGATCACAAAAGATTCTGAAATGTTATTTTCTTTATTATAATCCAAGGTGTGAAGATGGTCAGAGGTGACAAATGGTTTTGGGAGCTGCATTGTGGGTGGTGAATTTAGGGAGCTCAGAGAAGCCACGTGTTTCAGAGCCTGAGTGATCACCACTTCTTGAGATGAGGATGCTTTCTGATACCTAAATGATAAATACCCCCACTTGTCCCTGGAAGGTTTAATTGAAAGAGAGCCTGACTCAATTTTTAGTACTTTTGTAAATAGCATAAATAACAACTCATGTCCATTTCTCCATTTTGGCTCTGTGCTTCTAATCATCACAAACCCCCCATGGCATCTCTTTGGCCAGGAAGGAAGATCTTGTACAGCCCTCGTTGGAAAAGCTGATATGCTTGAGCAAAGCTTGGTGAGGGTGGGAGGGAAAGGCAGTTTTTCTGAGGAAATCAGTCTTTCTATTGGTGTGACTGACAAAATACTGACATTTAAATGTTGTTGCATGTGTACAGTGCTTCTGTATGCTGGTTTTTAATACAAAAACTAATACTTTTTAGATCCTCATAAGCCTGATCCTGCAACTGCTTACTACTGGATGAAGTGCTTCCTACCCGTGAGGCCATTAGGACAACTCAGTAGTGAGCACTGTGCCTGGTAACGAGAGTACATGGTCATCCCACATTCATATCTGGGCTGGTCACTTGCAAGGACATCACCTCACATGCTGCCCCACCTCTAGAGCATCAGTTGTCCCATAGCCTGACTATGTGTTATATAGGATGAGATGATAATGAGTTACAGAAATGTGTGTTCCCAAAGACGGTATAGCTTGGAAACCCTTAAAGCAGTTTATTGGTTTGTTGTCTGCATAGCTGCTTGCTTTTTGCTTTAACCTCGGTGCGTTTAATTTTTTAATAGCACTAAAACTCAAGTTATCTCAAACAGCAGAATAGGCATTCTTTTAAGGCATCATATATTTTGGTGATGCAGTCAAATACAGAGGCTGATACATTCTTTATATACATATATATATTCTGTCACTCAAAATGCTCATCTTGGAGCATAGTGCTGTATGTGTTGGTCCAGAGACATTCCAAGTTTTGTATGGGCTTTGACTTAGGTGATAACAAATGTCAAAAGGAAATAAGAGTGTAACTGCTCTAGCAGAGCCAAAGAAAACGGCAGATAGCTGTTCCCCCTTATTTGAACTCCCTAGTGAGCATTCGTACTGTTGAAAGACAGGCTTATTTCATAGGCAAGGCAAATCAGATGTGATGCTTAAATATACATCCATTTCATTTACTGGTAGGGTTTTTCTGGCACTTCTCTTAGCACAGGCAGCGACTCCTTTCCACAGAAACAAACCATCACAATTAAAGCCTTAGGGTCTTTTCTCATGGGAAATTCTTGGGAGAATTCAGTGTGCAGTGAGAGATGGACATAGTGAAGGTAAACTTACAGTTTAAATACTAAACAATTTTTCTTTCTAAAATATATTTTTATCAGTTTTTATTTTCAAGTTCTAAATTCTTGTTCTGACTGTATTGAAGAAATTATGTAACACAATCATCTTTTTTGTCTGGACAACCTCGTAATGAGAACGCACTCAAAACTGAGCTAACAAAGGGAACTTTTAAATTGAGATAGTAGGGCAAAAGTAACTGCTACTACTTCTTCTTCTTAGGCAGCAGTTTGGAAAGAGCTCCTGTTAGCAACTGTTGGAGAGCAGTTCACAGACTGCTGTGCTGCAGGTAACTTGTAAGTGATTGCTGCTGCTGTGTCCATGTGATTACCAGGAGGAGGAGGAGGACAAGGCATTCTGGTGTTGCAGCACAGAGCTGCCTCTGGTCCCCAGCTCACCAGCCTATGTTCCTGGGAGGACGGCAGGTTATCAGGCTTGTAAACATCTCTTAGCCAGCATTTAAATGGTTGAGATTAAATTCTACAGTGCCACAATTCTGGAACCCCAAATTATGTTTCTATACCATTGTACTGTCACAGTTGGAAGATGCCAAATTGGATAGATGCCCCTGTTAGCCCTCGTGGGCTCCTGATTCCCTTGTAGGCAAGAATAGAAGTGATATTAAAGGTGAATGATTTTGTGGCACTTCATTAAAACCACTATGAGGTAACATTTACATAGTACAACAGTTTCTATAAATACAGTGTTTGTTAACTGTTCTGTCTGGTTTGAACATTAGTATTCTCTTCATTGGGGATTGCTCTTTCATTGCTTCAGTTTGTTCAACTTTTGGGCGCTTTCACAGCACATAAGTATTGAATTAGATGTGTCTCATTTAAAGTAGTTTTTAATGATGCTTCCTGTGCTCTGCAGATGATGAAGTCATAGGGGTGAGCATCAGCGTTCGTGACCGTGAAGATGTTGTACAAATCTGGAATGGGAATGCCTCCTTAGCAAGTGAAGCAAAAGTGTTAGAAAAGATACATAAACTTCTGCCTCACACCTCTTTCAGAGCCGTGTTTTACAAACGTGAGTATTTTCTACTGGCTGATCTCCACCTTTGTTAGAGAGACAAGGTGCTGGTGGGATGTTTCCATGGGAATAACCTCTCTAGTTCCTCATCAGCTATTTGGAAATGCAGCATCTCTCATTGCACTGAAATTATAACTTCGGGAATTGAAGAGATCTCTTTCTTTAGGCTCTATTTAAATGTGTATTTAAGTAGTGCATTCCCAAAAATTCCTCAGCACACTGTGTCCTCCTAGGCTGCTTGGACATCGTTGTCTTCTGTTCATCTTTTCAACTCCTTGGCAGAACTTATGTTTTTTGTACATCTTTCCCCTTCTCTCTCTCCCAGCACACAGAGAGCACCATGCCTTTGAAGGCCGACGTGGGAGACATTAAATGCAGCCTTAGGTTTGTGTGGTGAGGTGTCTGAGTGAGGACAGCAGGAGACCCTGCACAAGCACCACATGTGATGGTCCTCCTGAATTTAATGCTTCTCATTGGGCTGTTGCTACTGAAAATGAGGAAACGCAGTTGCCCTGACTGCTAAATGTGCCATTCATGACTTCTTACTTGGTTGTGATTTGAATTCATGTTTTTTTTTCTTTAAAAAGTTATTTGGCCACTATTTTTTTCAATCAGGTCATATTGATTCCTATTAAGATATAACATTTGGATTTTTCTGAACTCTTTGTACTTAAATGCAAACATGCACAAACGTTGGATGCTGCTTTTTTGAGATGGAGGAATACTGCCTTGGTGAAATGTGTTTTCAGTTTTCTTTTTGAGACATTCCTATCATATGAAGATTTACTCCCTGTCTTTGTCCCAGGAGATGAAGGAGTTGCATGGCATTATTCTAACGGGCTGTGCAATCTGCTCTTGCACTGACAACAGCACACATCCTGCAAAAGTAAATAGCAAAGTATTCACTGAATGGGCAACTGAAGAGATGTATTTATATGGGTCTGACCCTGGGTGAGATGATGTTGAATGTTTAAAGTGTGGTGACTCCCGAAGAACCCTGGTTCAGGCTAGAATTTAGAGATTTTGCAGTAAGAAACCCTGTGAACCACCCACCTCCAATTTATTTAAGAAGGGATGATAGTTACAATCTTTTCAGCTTATGATCTTTCTCTATACATTCATGACAGAAGTCACAAATTCTTTCTAACCCATTTGCCTAACCTGGTTCATCCCTCACACTTCTGGAGATGCTAGGCCTGCACCTGCAGAGGCTCAGATCAGAAATGCTGTTCACTTTGGTGCAAAGGAAGAAATTCTGTCACTTGTACTTTCCAGTGTCATTGCTCCTTGGTCATCTATTTTCTTTAATTTACAGGAAACAAATGGATTTTGTTTTACAGCATGAGTGTGAATATTAACCGCATTAATCTGTAAATGTTTGTATTGAGGTGTTGGTTTGCTTTACTGTTCTACCAAAGATTAATTTATCTCCTTGTGCAAGAAGAAGCTGTAAGATAGAGAAAGATTTGCACTCTGCTCAGCATTACTTTGTGGGTAAGAGTTCTTGTTTGGCAACTGGTCCAATGGCACTGATCTCCACGTTTGGTGTATTAAGAAGCAGCCATTAGAATCAAAGGTAGCAATAAGAATTACACATAGGAGAGGTTGGGTTTTTTTTTTTTTTTTTTTTGTAAACAACTTTGTATTTATGAATTCAAACTGTGCAGTTAGTGAGCATTATTAATTAAACACAATTTTGAAAATCCAATGTCTTGCTTCTGTGGTTGCTTTTTGAATCATCATAGAAGCACAGAATGGCCTGGGTTGAAAAGGACCACAATGATCATCTAGTTTCAACCCCCCTGCTATGTGCAGGATCTCCAACCACCAAACCAGGCTGCCTGAAGCCACATCCAGCCTGGCCTTGAATGCCTCCAGGGATGGGGCATCCACAGCCTCCTTGGGCAACCTGTTCCAATGTGTCACCACCCTAAAAATTGCATTTCTGGGATGAAATGTTCCTGCTCCATGGCTTTGGTGGTGTCTGGCAGTGTCATGGGTTAGTTATTACCTTACTCATCTCACTGAAGGAAAGGATTTTTCTAGCTGTCTTGCATACCCTTTCTTTAAGAAAGATCTCTGCTCGGACATTGGATAGGTGGTGACTTTATCTTAGCCATGATATGAAAGAGCTGTTTGCAAGGACACCTTGCAAACTTGTCAAGTTTTCCTTAGTCTGTATCTCTATTGTAGTACGTAAAATTAAATTATGGTTTGGGGTTTTTAATTTGTTTTGTGGATTTTTTTTTTCCTGTGCATCTTAAAACTCTGATAATGATAATTAATACCTGGTTTGATGAGTGATGACTAAAATTCAGCGTGTAGCCACAATCTGAAACTGAGCTTGGATCAAAATGTGCAATACAAGTTTTCAGGTACCAGACAAATGGCATTTTGGAGTTCAGCAAGCACTGCATTTAAAACCCATGCAGAATGTGTGCAGCCCCCTCCCATCCCTCGCTGTGAACGCCCACCTCTGTGCTGTGCATCTCCCCAGGCTGTGGCACAGCTGTGCCCACGGGGATTAGCTGGGAATGCCACTTAGTGGGGATGAAGGGCCGCCTTCTGGGCCAGGCTAATTAGCAGGATTCTGCTCTGCTAATTAAATGGCAGTTTGTTGAACATAGCTTATTTGATGAAATGTGTGGAAGACCTAAGAGTTAGCAAGCAAGGATAGGCAATGCTGCCTTGAGCCCATACCCAAGCAGTTGCTTCTGACCACAGGGCTTTGTTCTTTTATTCTCCAGCAGAGACATGTGACTCAGCCAGCTTGGGTTTGCTGCTGTTTTTTTTATTTATTTTCTGTTGTGCAGTGTGCCTTAGGGATGCTGCCTGACTGTGGAGGAATGCATCAGAGCATCTTCAGTCTAAAGCCACTTTGTGCTATGGTTCTTGCTGGGTCCTCTGTGGGCCTTTATTGCAGCCTGGCAGGCTCAGGGCAGGATGACATGCTCTCTTCAGTAGTAATTAATCAACTCAGTACTTGAGAACACAAAGCTCTGCAGGGCAGGAGGGGCTCAGGCAGTGCCCTGTTGTAGCCAGGTAATGGCACAGAGAAATAACAATTTCTATTTTTCCTGTAGTGGGATTGATATTCCTATGGTTGGGAGGAGATAAAAGCTGAAAAGGTAAAACTGTGCAAGAAGGGTTTCCACTAGTGCTGCTCCATAAATAAGCAAATCAGAGCAGTCTGAAAGCAGGGCCCAAAGCAAGCATCATCCATCATGTGCAGGGCCTGGACTGCGTTCAGCTTGTAATGAGTCTGGGAGAGCAGTGTTATGAATAGGCATGGGATGAATCCCCTTCTTCTTGGATCATGATTCTGAGCAATAAACATGCGAGACAATTTGTATAAAATAGTGAGGATTCTTTCCTAGAGAAGTCATTTAAAGCTATATTTGCGTGCTGAGGAGTAGTTTGAAGGAATGTTTTGTAGTTATATTGCCATACAAGTGTGCAAAGGAAAAACAAGGCATCCAACAGGTGCCAGGCAGTGTGTGTAGCCCTGTGCTGCACTGCAGTGTGCATTGCATGGTGCTGTGCTGTGTGAGCAGAGCACCATCGTGTCATTGGGAGTTGGGTGGTTCAGCAGCAGAACTGTGTGGTTTTTCCAAAGAGGGACCTATTGGTATGGTGGGGTTGATCAGAGACCTTCTGGAGCTCTGAGATGTAAAATGGAAGGAACTTTACATTCTTCACTGCTGTGTCCAGCTTTACTGTAGCCATGTGTGGTGCCAGGCTGCCTCCAGCCACCTTCCAGGCTGAGAATTCTCTGTTGGTTGGGCCGGCTTTGCTCCTCACTCCTTGCATTGCATGAAATCCCACAGGTGGGACTGGGTGCTGCTCCATGGAGGAGATGACACCCATGGTGCCCCAGGATGGGTCCTGTGCTGAGGTCCCAACTCTGTGCTGATGTCCCATTTCCCACCATGGTTTTGTCCTTTGCAATAGGATCCTGAGCTACTGGGGAAAAGAAAAATTAAAAATCTAGTTTTGTTGGACTTTGCTGCTCTGGCAGCTGCCCCCTGCAGCACTGTGCTCCCACAGCACAGAGCTGAGCCCTTCCTTCGCCTGCATCCAGTCCTAATCTCTGAATTAGGCCTCCTCTGATCCTCCTGCAGGCACAGGGAGAGCTGAAGCCTGGGAGGGAAGCTCTCTGACAGCATGGCTTTCCTGGCACACCTCTGTGGCTTGGCAGCATGCTGTGGGAGGGGGGGTGGCAGCTTTTTGGGTGGCTGCTCCTCCTCCTCTGAACAGGGGACCAAGGGCTCCCACCGTGCACCCAGAGGTGCAGCATGTGGTGTCCATGCAATGGGGAGGTTTTACTGCTGGGAAATCCTTGCAGCCACGAGGAGGCTGTGATGGAAGTTCCACATTTGCAATAGCTTTCCCTCTCGAAGGCTGCGATGGCTTCCAGATTCCAGTCTGGCTTTATCTCCTCTTTTTTTTTCTTTTTCTTTTTTTTTTTTCTTCCCCCCTCTCTCCTGAAATAAAGGAGTCATTAGAGATGGACTGTAATGTGGAAGGCACATGTTTGGATAGTGTTACATGTATATAGCAGTCTGGACGAGATGTCTCGCAAGGAGATAAACGAGCTCTGTGCTGGTGTGCTCCATCCCAGAGCCGCCTTTGAAGACTTCTAGGTTTTGGACAGAGAGCTTTCAGTAATTAAAAACTCATTTACTCTCCGCGTTTTGTTTGAATGTATAGATCTGAAACCATCGCAGAACAACTGAATCAAGCAGTTGCGAAGAGTTGAAAGAAAACGGATGGGCTCAGTGCGGGCCCGGAGCTGCCATGAGATGGCAGTGCGAGACCGGGGATGGGCGGCACAGCCCGGGGCTGCCCGCGGCTCGGATGGCTGTGCCGTCACTCAGTGCTGCCGTGTCTGGACCGGACTTTTCCTGCTTACACAGAGCACATAACGCCGTAGGAATTCGTGTATAAACAGTGCAGTAGAGGGGGAAGCTCTCTGAATTATGGGCAGCAACAAGGAAATGGGTTTTCGTTAACCGTTGCTGGCAAATTCAGAAAGCTTTTGGTTGCTGGGGGCGTTTCTGAATATAAAAACACGTTAAGAACGGTCAGGGCATCGCTTTCTGCTGGGCTCCCCCTCTCCCAGCACACTCCAGCCTGAGGTGCTGCCCTCCCCAGGCCGTGCTTGCAGCGTTGGTGATGTATTTGATACAAAATGCTCTTGAAAACAACTTTGCCAACAGTTCTGCCCGAAGCCATGCGAGAAGCAGCACGACAGCTACGACTTCTAATTAATTGTAATTAGAAAGCCTAAACCACGGAGGGCTCCTCTTTATGTGCTGCAGAGGGACTGCTTTCTGAATCGCTGCCTCCCCCCTCTTCCCTTGCCCAGAAACAACACGAGCAGTGCTCAGACAGGGCCTTGGCTCTGCTGTGCTCCCAAAGCAAACAGCGGCACATCAATGGCTCCGTGCCTTCAGAAGGAGAGTGGGATGCGCCCACGTGTGGAGCTGACAAGGTCAGGAGCGATCCTGGCAGGATCCAGCACAACCACGCACTGCAGCAGCCTTCCCTCTGCCAGCACATGGGCCGTGGCATTTCAGAGCCTGCCCTGTGGCACGTGGAGGGTTTGGTGATGGGACCAGTGGGATTTTTTTCTTGCTGACACTCCTGGTGGTGGTGATGCTAGGAAAACATTTGGTGAAGCATCCCGTGACCAATATGAACTTGACTGATGGTACTCAGTGCACATGGGCCAACGGACACGTGGCTGAGCCTCCTAATGCCATTTGGGATATTTTTTTTGTGCCAATCGCAGCATATTCATCAAAATAAAATGCCAATAAGTAAAGCATTACAATGCTTTCAGAGGGGAATGGGCGAAGGAAAGTGGGTGAATTCTGCCCCCAAATGGATATTCAATCTTATAACAAGTATTGTGGATTAACAAAAAGGGAGTGCCTTGGCTCCTCGCCATGCTCTGATCGCAGAGCTAATGCTTCAGCCCCATTAGCTTTCCATTGAGCTCCTGCCTCCCTTGTGTGCAGGGCACTTCAATGAAGCAACTCATGGTGAGCACATCTGCATCTGTTTCATTACCTTGGCCTCTAAAGGCAGTACCGTGTCCAGAGTGGGGATAGGAGCAGGGAGAGGAGCTGAAGGATGCACTGGGGAGGCGGCTGTCCCCCTGTGGGGTCACCTTGGGGGTTTTACTGGGGGATCAGGCAAGGCAGGGATGCTCAGAGGTTCACAGGGAACAGTTACACCTGTATGGCTGTGAGGAACACCCATATGGGACCAAGGATTTATGCTTTAAAGCAGGTAGAGAGCCTGTAGCCACAGGGGCACCAAGCCCAAAGCACAGGGGTTTAGGACAGTAGGACAGGAGAGCTCTTTCTCATCGATCCATAGTGAGGGGCTCTTGGTACCTGCACGGTGGCTGTTTTTTGGTTTAAACCATTACACGTGTAAACGATCCTTCTCAATTACAAAAGCCGGTGCACACTGGCACCTGCAAAGGAAACTCTGAAGGAGCTCCTGGCACGGTGCTGCTTCCAATGCTTGGAAGCTTTGCTGAGTCTTCTGAAACAAAGGCAGATGCATGGACAGAATACGTGCTCGCCATCTCCTTTCTCCATGAGTTTCCCTCCTGCCGTTCCTGCTCTCCCCCTGCTGCACTACCATGCCCCGTTTCCATCATCCTTCTCCCTCCACACAGCTGTTCCTGCAGTGAGGGTCCCCACAGGGTGCAATGCAGCAGTTGATGGGTGCTTGTGCTGCAACGTTGCATATGAACAGTTGGAAGTGTGGTCAGCCAATCCGGGCCAGGAGCAAAAGAAATGACTAAATAAACGCTGGGGCCACCTGTGTGCAACATGACAGCACTTCCAAAACAATGAAACGTATTTCAGATTTGATATGTGCTGCCAATTGAGTTTGAAGGCATCGATCTGGGCTGATTGTTGGGGACAATCAGAAAGTGGAAGGGTAATTGGCTGTCGTGTCCCTCATTGATCGGGCACCACGGTTCACAGCTGTGAACATTATTTCGAGTACTTTGCAGCATCTCCTCTAACGGAGGAACACAGAAATTAAGTAACAAGGTGACCTGCATGCTCTGCGAGGGAGGAGGCTGCTTTTAGCCAGCACGCCATTGCTGTAACCAAACGGAAAGGTGTTGTTAAATGTCATCACTGTAACCAAACTGAAAGCTGTTGGCAAAGGCAAGAGTGCCATGGAAGGGAAGCGTGGCTTTGTGCCTGTATGTGTGCATGGGGATGGCAGCCCCAGCTCGCTGCTCTGGCTGCTCAGCTGCAGCAGAGTGAAGCAGAACAAGAAGGCGCAGCGCGTGGGCTGTGTGCCAGGAGAGCGTGACCTTGTCTCTCTAGGTTGTTTAAGATGTTAAAGCAACAAATACTATATACCATGTGTTCCACCAGGGCTCGCTTGCAGCTGATCCAGAAAGAGCGTCCTGGGAGAGGAGCAAATTGGGAAGCGTCCCAAGCTGCTGCAATCAAATCCACAAAAAGTGCATATAAAATTTTTACATATAATCAAGAGGATGGAAAAATTACCTTATTCCCTACTGTGCACTTTGGATTAACATAGCCAAACATTATTCAATCCTAATACTTACAGTGACCACGAAACCTCTTCCTGTGCTTACCAGGAGCAGGCAGAGAGAGTGGCTTTTCTCCTGGAGGAGGTGCGTTTGGTGTTGCTTTGTAGCAGTCTGCTGTGTGTGCTGCTGGTTTTCACTAATCCCTGCTGCCTGCCTCCTGCTCCTCACCCTTTTGGGTGGGGACTGAGAACAGAAATCTGGTGACATCAGTGGGATTTGGTTAGCAGAGAGGTTCTTGTGCCTATACCCCAATGAACCCGAACTGGTGCTGGGGTGAATGTTCTGATCTTGGCTGCTGCCTGCACACCCTATCCATTAGGGTGTATTCTGCATCCCTGCCCTGCTGCTCAATGCCTTAGCAGTGTTTCAGGAGCAGTGTATTGGTGGGAAACCATATGCAGGAAGAAGCCACTGAATATCGTAGCCACGAGCAGTACCTGGCAGTGCATCATCACCTCTGCTCCAGGTTGGATTCCTTGGTTGGATTCCCACTTGTAGATGAAACCCAGCGATCTGCCCTTAGCTGTGCCCAGATTTCCAATTTCTTTCCCAATTTTCAGATGGCCAAACCCCATTCTGGCAACTTTTGGGCATGTCTCACTGCTGAAGGTGCTGAATTGAGCCCGTTGGATGATTGAGAAGGAAGAAGAGGAAGGCTGGCTGGGCCAGCAGCTAACACTTAGGGACAGAAAAATCAAAAATAAAAAGTCACAGCATTAATTTTCACACAATAAGAAGCTTTTCTCCTTAGTGTGTGGATATATTGCAGAACAAGCAGGGGGAATGCATGCCCCAGCTTAGTGAAACAAGAGTTAAACAACATCAAATCATTCCCCGTGATGGATCATTAAGAATGTGGAGCCTAAATGTGCAGTAAGATTACAGCATCGTGCAGATGTTCCTGTACCAGCAGCTTATTTTGCATATTGCAAAGTATAGAGATAATTCCTGGTAGTAGCAAACGCAGGCAAAGTCTGGCCTGTCCTATGGAGAGTGCACGTTTGGATTGTTCTACAAGGTGAGTGTTGTGGGGTGGAAAGGGCTGATCTGTGCTACTTGTCTGGGTGACATCACTGGCACAGCACTCCCACCCGCACCTCGCTCAGGACGGACGGACGGACGGACGGTACGTGTGCTGAGTTAAGTCGACAAGAGAAGGGACCAAGTAAGTAACACTGTGGTTTTCTATTATTTTTTTTTTAACGTGTATCATATTCTAACAAAATTTAAGGCAATGTTCTTCCCACTAATTAGTGTTTCCACGGCACTGCAAAAACTACAGCTGTAGGAAGAATTCAGGAAAAGTAATCAGCAGCACAATTAAGCAATCTGCCATAATGACAGAACACAACATTAAAGTAGAATAATCAGAAACACAGATATATTTTTCCTCCTTGATTTTCATTTCCCACCCAATGATTTGCTTTCACTGGGCATCTACAGAGTGATGCCTGACAGAAATGGCCACATTTAGTGGCTGCAGCTTTGGACCACACTCCAGTGATGATGCCCAAGATAATTCTTGCCAAACTCTTGCAGCTAGCATTGCTTTTAATTTATTTTGCTGCAAACAGAACGTTTGACTTTCTGTAGTCCTGACATTGACGTTGTCTTTATCTGTTGTAAAAAAGGCTCAGCTCTCCTAGTGGGATGGGGTGGTTCATGGTGCTTCTGCAGCCGTGGCCAGGAGAGGGAAGTGCCGACACCTGTGGGCAGGGGGTGATGGAATGGGCCTGTGCTGCTATCCCAGAGCTCCCCGGGGCTATGAGAGCCCAAGAGGAAGAGGTGCTTTCTTTTTTGGGGGATGGATTGGAAGGAAGAGAGCACAGATCTGTGGGAAGAGGCCTGAAGGTAAGGAAGAGAGATAAGTCTTGCTGTTCTCTTCTTTTCCTTGGGTGCTGCAGGGGAGAAGCAGCTTTGGTAGAGCTGGAGGTGAAGTGCGTGTCTTGGGATCCTGCAGGGCAATTGGTGGGGCTTAAGTGAGTTTTGTAGTGGAGCTTCTGGAGAAAGCTGTAGTCCAAGTGTGTAACCTCTGGTGAAATGAAAGGCCTTGGATGCTTGAAGTTAGAGACACTGTCTCTGGAGGCATTGGAGAAATGTGTAGATGTCCCACTAAGGAGCATGATTAGTGGGAATGGGTTGGGATTGGACTTGGTGATCTTAGTGGTCTTTTCCAACCTTAATAATTAATAATTCTAAGTCATGTGTGGTTGATGAAAATGCCAGTCAGAAATAAACTATAAACCTAATGAAATGACAACTATCAAATTACATATACTGGGAATGAAAGTCTTGTGATAGCAATGTAAGAGCAGCTGGGAGCATGGTACCTCTGTATCTTAGGATAGTTTGTCTTTTGGCTTAAGGAAAAAGTTTCAGATAAAAATTATCAAAGCTACCTCAAACCAAGGGGTGGAGGTATGGATTCCAGTTCCTTCAGGCACTGCTGAAGATCTTGGTGCCACTCCATTTAATTCCCAGTGCTTGCTTTTGTGTGGCCAGCACAGGTCAGATACCTGGTGGCCACAGACTGTGCTCACTGAAGCTGGTGAGAAGTCCCATTGCTATTGCTGCTTCGGAAGGGCTCTGAGCTGTGGCTGCTCTGCATGACCCTGTCCCACCTGGGAGATTCAGTCATGCACCCACCCAAAGCTGCTGCTCCTTCCCCACGTGCCTGTGGAACTGTAGAGCTCTGCATCCAGGGAGCAGGGATGTGTCTGCAACACTTGTTGGCGAAATCCCAAGCCATGGAGGAATGCTGGGTTAATTCTTCAGCTGAGTATCAGCTGAAAGTAATGTATACCCCAAATTAATGCAGACAATGCCTAGTCTGGTCGGCAGGCCCTCTGTATTCTTGAATTCTTTTCTACTAAAACTCAATAAAAACATGGGGGTGGAAGGTGCTGCTGGGAATTTGCTTTTTGTTCTGCTTAAGTGCCGTATTTCTCAGCAGTCTTCAAGTTTCTCAGCGTGAAGATATTGTTACATCAGAACTACTGTGGGTTTAACACAATTCTCAATTTGCAGGCAAATGGATGTATTGTGTAGGGGCTTATCCACAGAGGACTGTGAAACTACAAATTACAATCCAGCTGCATTTTCTTATCTGGATATTTTTCCTCTCATATGCCTGTGAGTTCTCTCCTGTACACAAGTAGAAGGCGCAAAGAGAAGCTTGGTGAGAAAGCAGAGACCAAACCTGAAGTCAGAAGGGTCCCTATCAGCACAGAAGGTCCCATGCACATGAGTGGATTCTATGTTTGATTGGGATGGTGTGGCTGATGTCCTTCCTGATCTGGATGGAGCCACATTAACATAGGCTGTGGTGTCTCTAGGTTTAGTGGTTGTTTTTGTTTGTTTATTTATTTGTTTGTTTTTTTGGTGACTATTTGGAGGGTTTTTTTTTTTTGCAACTGGCTCTAAAGAAAATCAATGACAGAGGTGACACCATCTGCTGAAAGCTTCTCCACCAAAGGAGGATGGGAAAGAAGAGAGCTACCCCTCCTCTGCTGATGGCAGCAAAATAGGGGACCGAGCCATCCAACCTTCCCTGCTGTTCCTCAGCTCTGTTCCCCCTCCTTGCAGGGAGCTCACCAGCAGGTTCCCATGGCACTGGCCTTGTCACAGTCACACGGCTGAGGCCAGGTTATCAGAGTCGTAGCTTGCTAAAGTTGGAAGGGACGCTGAAGGTCTCCAAGGCCTCTAAAGGTCTCCTAGGTCTCTCCCTAGGGCTGATGGCCACTCACCATCTTAGGCTGCCCAGTGCCCCATCCTGCCAGGCCTTGAGCACCTCTAGGGATAGGACATCTGTACCAGTGCCTCACCACTCCAAGCGTGCTTGGATCCAGTGCTGGAGGAAACCAAGCATGTTTGGTTGGAGATTCAACATCCCCAATAGATAGGACCAGCTCTCAGTTGTCATTCTTCAAAGCAGAGGGCTGCATTACCCAATCTCTGTGATGTTCTGGACACCTGCTAGCCTGTAACACAGTGGAAACTCAATGACTCCATGATAACATTATGTTTATTTGCTTCCTTTCAAATGGCTGTGGATGTGCAGGATGCTGACAAATGGGATTTGGACTCATCTTTTAGTTGACCAGGAAATAAATATATCAGAGTGAAAGTACTTCTCTGGGCTCTTGCTGAGATCTGAGAGTTGCTGGCCACTCTGTACCCTGGCTCAGTTTAAGCAGCAGAAATGTCCATGCGTTCTGTCAAAGCACTTTACTTGTGACAGGCAAAGTGCTGCCATGAACTAGAAAACCATTCAGAACAAATAAATGCATTAGTTCAATGCAGGGTATCTTATATTTGATACACAGCACTTCCTAATCACTTTACAGAACATCTGGATGGCCTTGAAATGAAACCACTGCTGGCGTCATCTTCCATTTGGACATGGGATCCATTTCTGAGGCCTTTTTCCAGGAGGGGGCCTCTTGGAACTCTGTATCAGGTTGGGTCCTGCAAGTCTAATCTCTGCTAAATAAAATTAATGGCTTCTTCAGTATTAAAGGAGCACAGAAAGTAGCATGCAGGAGTCAGCTCATAGTCCCACTTGTAGGACTGCACTGAGAAGTGCAGATGTTACTGATTGGGGCACTTTTCATAGGGCTGTACACTTTTAGGGAAGTACCCAGTGTGGGTGTTTCTCCAGCAGAATGAATGCTTAATAACTAATTGCGAGTGTTAATGTGGCATACCAGAGGCTGTAATTAAACCCCCTGTGTTGGAACAAAATGTGGAAGAGCACACAGCATGTGGACACTGGCTGTTGCCTGAGCTCCACTAAGAGCAGAGGGGCTGGCAACGAGGGAGAGATGTGCTGCTATTGCTGTGAGCTGGGCTCAGCTCAACAACAGCGAAAGTGTTTGCAACATCTTCTTGTCAACATCTGTTTGTCTTTGAGTTCATGAAAGTGAAGAAAATCTCATTCATTTTATTTTATTTTTTTTCTTGTGCTGGAATTTTGCATGATTGTTGCTGTTATTTTGGCAGCCTGAACGATGCTGGAATGTTTCACCTTTTTCCAAGTTTTTGAGCTGGGTTGTTCGTTGAGGTTTGTCACATAAATCATGAGGCTTTCCTTCTGCTGCCAGCCAAATCATAATTCTTATGTCATATGCTTTTGTTGTTTGTTGTTTTCTTCTCCTTAAAGCTCCAGCTCCTGGGATCACGAGAATGCATGAAAATCTCTTACTTCTGCTTTCTGTCATGTGTTTGTTTTTCCTTTGGTTTCCAGCACCGAGAGCTGTGGAGAAACTTTTGGGTGTCATCTGAAAAATGACAAAATGGAATTCATTAAATTCCTTTTTTTTTTTATATATATATACCAGTCAGATAACTTTTGGAAACTGTGACTCATGATTTTGAGTGCTCGGCTCTGGCACGGCCACAGCTCTGCTCCCACGTGGCCAGGAGCACTGGAAGGAGCCACACGGGGCTCGTCTGTCTGCACCAACAAGTCCCAGCACAGAGAGCTGGGCTGGGAATCCACAGAGCCCTGCTTCTATGGCATGCATTCCCTGTATACCTGCCCTTTGGGAGCTGTTTCAGGACATGCCTCTATCTGAGTAATTTGGGGTGTGTGCGTGGAGCCCCTCTAGATGGCAGCCATGTGGTGGTGGGCCAGAAGTAGCTTTGAGTGTTGCACGTGCACTTCTAGCATGAGCATGGCTCCTAGGTGATGCTGTTGTACAGATGTTGAGCCCTCCAGGCTCAGAATGCTCTGAGACATGCTGAGTGCAGTGCTGTGTTCCCTCCTTGGCTTCTTGTAGAGGCAAATGGATCAGTTGTGCATCTTCTGGGTCTGTTGGAGAGGAAGAGGATAAGAACCTGTGGCCTTTCTGCTTGGCCAGACAAGTGCGCTCTGCAGTGCCAGGGGCCTTGTGTGGGAAAGCAGTGACACTGTATGACCAATGGGGGGCTTCACTTGCCATTGAAACTCCATGCACCCTATGTCCAACAGCTTGTTGCCACGAGGGTGGTATATCTCAGCTCCTTGGAACCATTGGGTGGGATGGGGAAGTCTTGGGAGATCAATGGGATGAGCGTGGGACAGCTGGGAGTGAGCAGTTCCAACTCCATTCTGTCTGCACACATCAGCTGGAGGGAGAAAAAGGGAAATGACCCATTGGGGCAGACCTGCTGAGAGGGACCAGGGGAAGAAAGCTGCTTTTGGGGAGTTCACCTGGAGTTGAGTGTGGGCACCTGGCCATGGGAGCAGCCAGGCCAGCACCCAGGGGCTGCTGCAGGGGGGCAGAGGCCGGGGTCGCGCTGAGATCCGGCACCTCCGGATGCGGGCAGGGAGCTGTGTTTTCCAAGGCAGCACAGACAGGATGCTGAGGGGTGGGAGAGACAGATTTCCTTCTGCTGTGAATGGGCTGGGGGTGGGGTGCACGGCTGGGCTTTAACCCTTGCCTGCTTCTTTCTTTTCCAAAATGAACTGGGATCTTGGGAAACCACGACAGGACTTGGAGGCACAAAAATTTTGTGTCTGTTGGCATGAGGATGGTGCTGGGAAATTTGTTACCTGTGTGCTCTCACCCCTTGCCGCACCCCAGGCACTTCTCCTTGGCTCCATGCTGCTTTTTGCTTTGAAGTTTGTTCGGTGGCATTGCTAGGACCAAAATGAGCACTGGAGGTGCCAAGGGAGGGGTGTACAGGATGCTGCCTTGTGTAAGACAGAAGTAAATGGCAGAAGCAAATTGGGAGCTGGGACAAGCTACCTCTGGAAGCCTGAAAAAGAGGAGGATTTAATTCATCTCTTAAAAAGGGGGAGAGAAAAATCTTAGGACGACCTCCTGAAATGGGTCCTGCCCTTGCTCAGCAGCAAGAGCTCTCCTGTGTCTGTTGCAAAGTCATGAATAGGACAACACAGAGGAAGTGGAGCAGGAAAAAACCAAACCAAGCACCACCAGTTCCCACTGCCAAATGTGAGTCCTTGGAAATGCTGGACCAGAGCAAAGCCCTTCGGGCATGTGAGTGTGTGCGCAGACATCTGGGAGAGGTGCCGGCTGGAAGGGATGGCAGGGAAAGCTCTCCTGCTTTCCTCATGGCTCCCAGAGCAGCAGAGAGTGCAGATGGTGGAAAGCTGGCAGCCAGGCTGCAGGTGTGGTGAAAGAGCAGTGTTTTCTAAACACATTAAGTCCTTATTGCTCCAGCCTTTTGTAGATAAGGATCAGCTTTGACTCTAGAAGAAATTACAGCAAAAATAGTTGTCTATGGGAGGATGAATACCTGCTTCCAGGTTGGGCTTTGTAGAGCTGAGCTTCGTAAACAAAATATCTGATGTGATTAATACAGTCCGAGGGTTGGTGGAGATGTGCCTCAGCCTCTCAGTATCGGGGTGGAAGCTGCAACGCGTCTGCCAGAGAATTACCCTGAGCAGGAAGAAACAGCCAGAAGGCTCTTGGGCGTGAGGATTCCATTTAAATTATTTCTTCTCCCAGAAATAATGGCCCTCCTGAAAGTCTGAAATTTTGCTGAGATTCAAAACACTCTTTGCTCTGCCAACGTTTGATGTGCGAAGATGGCAGAGAGCGCTTGTGAACCACTGAGAGCTGAAGAGTTTGTAGCAAAACATCTGGTCTCTAGGTCAAGCTGATAAAGAAAGCTTTCGGTAGCTCTGATATTGCTCCTGCCCCTTGCTTGTGCTAATTTCAGTGGGAGAAACAGTCCTGCTGCTGACCTCACTCAGAATGTGCCGAATGTGAATGTTGGAATGCAGAGATAGCAGCCCTATGGCAAGTGTGACTTACAAATAAAACAACGGGGAGAAAAGTGCTGATGATATAAGTGAAAAATACTGGAAATGAAATGGATAGCATTGAAGTCTGAAATGGGGCGGCTGGCAAGAGAACCAACCTTCCTGGAGCCTGCTCCAGGAGCTGAAGGGATCTCCTTCTGCCAAGTGTGCTGCTTGTTACCTGGGTTTGCACAACTGTCACAATGGCAGTAGCTCTTCCTTGGGCTACTTTTGATAAAATAATGCAAAGGGAAAGATGAGATCGACTACAAGAAATCACTTTTTTTTTTTTTTTTTTTAACCTAGGAGGCTGGGTGCCTGCCTGGCATCAGTTCCTGCTCAGTCTGGACAAGGCTGGATGAGCCACCTCACCCCACCAGCTGCCCACTGCTGAGGGCAGGATGGGCATCCCACACCCCAGCCACAACACACACTGAGCAACATGGAAGTGGTCAGTTTGGGCTGATCTGTGTGTTCTGGGGGTGATCTGTTCCCCTAGGTGTGATGAGCTATGCTTTGGTGCTGCCAGGAGGCAGTGACGGGAGAACATGACACATGATGCTGTTCTTGAAAAGCAGAAGGCTGGGTAGGGACTTTGCAGGTGGATATCTGCTCTGTGATGGTCTTTGCTTGATCTGCAGCAGCACACCCAGGTTTGCTCTGCGTTGGAGCATCCCCAGTGTGACATTCCTCCCTCCTGAGCTCAGGCTGTCCCTCCTCTCCCAGGCTCGAGCCTCAGTTGCTGCTCCGTCCAATTGCTCCAATTAGTGCTGTGGTTTGTTTTTCTTTATTAAGAAGGGTGCTTGAGACCTGCTTGTTTTTGAGCCCAGCTCTCTTTAATCTGTCCTTGCCATCATTGAGGTTAAGTGAGTTTCCTACCCAGCAGCTCCTTGGGAAAATTAGAGAGAATCTGTGAGAGGCAGCCAATAAGCCTTCCACCATGCAGATTTTGTCCAGCAGAGCCTAATAAATTAGGTCATGCTGCCATATGCAGCCCAAGCTGGCTGGGCCGGTGTGCAGGGATGTGTCTGGGAGCTACAGGTGTGCAGGAGCCGGGGTGGAGTTGCGCCCTTCCTTTCCAAGGACCAGTTTCATTGGTGCAGAGAGATGGATGCCTTCCTGCGGGAGCTTATTGTCTCTGCCAAAGCATCTCAAACAGCTCTGCCAAGGTATCTCGGGGCTGGGCTAAGTAATTATTTCGCGATTAGATGTTGAAATCAAATAAGTTAATCATTTTACAAGCTCGGAAGAAAATCCATTTATTTAATCTGAAACTCCTTCACAACATCTGTGCATAGCTCCATCATCTTCTGCAGAGCACCGGCCTGAGAGCCAGCAGTGCTCCACCAAATGGCTCCCGGGGCAACTGCTGCAGAGGTTTGGGACTGAGGGCAGCACCGCACGCTCAGCCCCCAGCAGTGGTTGTCGGCACAGTGGGCACCTCCATCTCCATTCATACAGCACAGAAAAGATCGAAGCGCTAACAGGAGAGACTCCTCTTCTGAAAAGCGGCTTTAAATGATGTCAAGAACCACCACAGTGATATGGTTTTTATATAAATAATCATTAATTACATGCAAATCAGACTTTTCCCCACCCCTTCCATTAGTAGCGTCTTGTGGCGCTCTCTGTCTTGTTTCTGTCCGCTCACTTCGGCTGGTTGAATGGCAGCAGACATCATTTGCAATGCTAACGTCAGTTACGGGTCAAAATGGACAAGGAAAACACAACCCGGGGTTTTATCAATGCAATAACAACCAATTCTGTCTGGAGATGGCAGCGCACTGGGGCTTAACCTCTTCACTGCCATGCAGCAGGAGCCACTGAGAATTACTTTTCTGGTCTCTCCTTCAGCTATTTCTATCTTATTTTCACCCCCTTTCCTTCTCCCAACCATTGTTTTTTCCCCTCTCTCCTCTGTCTGCTGTTTACCAGAGCATCTGGTAGTGTTTATCTCCTAAGAAGGAGACTGCTGCTTTCGTAGATATGTAACCAGAGTGGAAGTTTTAATCTTTGTTGATGTTGGACCTTACGACTAGGAAAGTCACAATAGTGGAAAAGTTGAGATGAAATAATACTCCATTGGAACACAATTCTGAGGCAGCATCAGCAGAAAATGCTCCATGGCAGAAGCTGCAGTTACAATCGTGGAATGGATGGGTTGGATGGGTGCTGACAGACCTCCCAGCTCCAACCCCCCACAGGCAGGGCTGCCAACCACCAGCTCTGCATCTCCAGCTCTAGGGAAGGTCCTATAAGCCATGGAGGGAGAGGAGGAGCTGCTCCAAGCTCCAGCAGATGCAGACAGTGAGTGGTTGGTGTTTGGAAGCTCTTACAGAGAAAAGGCTGTACTGGAAACTGCAGCAGGAGATGGTGCTCTGCATCTCTTGCTCTCACAGGCTTTCTGCAGAAGCCATAAGGATGCTGAGCCTGGCTCAGTTAGTTGTCAAGAAGCAGTGCTGTCACCCAGATGTGCAGAAAGCACTGCAGGGGCCTGGTGGCAGGAGGCAGGTGACAGCAGGGGTGAGAGTGGTGCTCATAGCAAGGTATTCTGCTGCCTTCTCTGGGGACAGGGCACTGAACCTGCAGGAAGGCCGTGTTGGGAGCAGGTGTGACATCCATCCAGGTGGCTGCTGCCTTCACAGCAACAAGTTCAGGTGCTAATACTGTAAATGCATTCACAGATTTGGTGGTTAGTAGTTCTTTTTTATAGCAGTAGCATCTAATGTAATTCAGATTTCTAACTAAATGTCCTATTTCAGGTCTGCTCAGGTGCTTTCTATCAGGATAGATGCTAATCCTTACCAGGTCACTTGTAAACCTGGCTACAGACTTCTCAGGAGGTGGCACTGTGAAAAACTTTGCTTTGGGGGCGGAGGTGATGGAATGGAGCTCAGCCTACAGCTTTGCTATAGCAAAGGCCGCAATGCACCAGGCTAAGGAGGTACCTGGCACAGGGTAGCAGGGTGTCCTGCAGCGGTGTGCCAAGCAGAGATGTGCAGTCGGCCTGTCCCAACCTCTGAGCCTTCGTGGTGAGTAGGTGCTGAAAGAGCCCAGGCCTGTGGGGTCCTGTGGCCCCAGTGGTGAGATGCTAACTTGGCAACGAGGAGGTGACGGTCACTGGGGCTGTACTGTGGCATGGGCATGGTGGGGGGGAGGGAAGGGGGGCACCTCGGAACAAAGCCACCAGCGAAGGGGGTTTGTGCACAGAAATCTCAGCCTGCTGCTTCCTGCATGCAAAAACGCAGTCTCAGCAGCAGCGAAGCGGTCTGTGCACACATGCCAAACTTGTCATTTATAAAAACTCAAAAAAAGCTCTGACAAATGCTGAAGCTGTTAGTTTTGACACTTCTGACATGAAACACTTTGATTTTTTCACTTTGAAACTACTTTGTGTTCAAAATGTCCTTTAATTTTATTTTCAAGCAAGGGGGGGGGGGGGGGAGGGAAGGGGTCTTTTTTTTTTTTTTTAAATTCCCTAAAAATCAAAATTGAAGCGAAATCTTTGGATTGACTCAAGATGAAATTGTGCCTGGATTTTTGCTCTCACTGGGCTCACCTTCAGATGCTCAGGTTTGGCTTTGAGTCACCTTTTTTCCCCGTACATTTGCCGGTTAGGTTATTGAGGGCTGCAGAGAACGTCAGCCCTGGCTCAGCTGAACTATTTTTTTGGTGACTGTCAGTTGCAAAAACAAGAGCCTCACTTCTGCTTTCCAGGAGATGGAGTTCATTTTGCATCTCGCTGGGATAAATATGAACCTGTATTTTTTTTTTTTTTTTTAACTTTTCTGCAGAGGGTTTTGTTACGTTATCTGTTTAGACATTCCGTTATATGTTAGTAATGTGAATAATGACTATTCCGTGCTGCTGAGCTCTCCCTCTTGGCACAGGAGCGGGGCGTCGGGAGACACCTGGCACTGTTGACAGAGCGCTGAACTCGAACGCCTTGCGCTGTGACAGGGCAAGCCCAAATATTTTGGGAAGAGCCCTTATTATGTTACTGCAGGGCTTGGTAGCTCCGTGCTGGGGACTCGCTCTGCGTTAGCACTGAGCTGACTGCGCCTGTTGTTGGGGGAGCGGCGTGAGCTCTGGTATGGCAGCAGCTCTTGGGAAGGGGATTGGATTTGGGTGTTTCTTTCTGCAGGAGATTGGCTTTGGGTGTTTCTTTCTGTAGGCACTGAGGGCCATCTTGAAGGTGCTGCAACTCAGGAAGAGGATAGGAGACCCTGATGGATGCTGTTCTGGGGATTGGGGAGAGAAAAGCTGAAGTTTTCTGCAAGGGAAAAAAAAGTTAAGTGTAGTTCTTATTTGTAGATCGACACAAACACTTTCTTGGGCATTCAAGTACACTCTTAGACCTATTTTCTTCCATCGGCTGCAACCCAACTCTTCTGGTGTACTTCATGCACCTTCTGCACAGCCCGTGTCCAGCTTGTGGTGGCCCAGATTAATTGCCTGTAGACTTTCAGTGAGATTAGATGTCTTCTGGTGTTTGCCAATTCACGTATAGCAGACAATTATATTCAGGAAGCGATGGGAGTTAAATGGCATTAATTTCCATGAATATTCATTGAAGAATCACTACCAAATTCAGGCAGATGAATAGCCCAACTCATATCCAAAGGCCATTTATTTCTCCCTCCCTTCCCAGGAGAAGGCAATGCGCACTGCCTGGCAGCTGCGGGCACATGGCAGTAGGCTATGGAGTTGTCTCGGGGAGTTCCTGATGCACTGGAGGTTGGAAGGATACCTCAGGAACAGAGAGAACTGCTGTGGGTCAGGGCAGCACACTGTTGCCCTGCTGCCGGGCTCTAAGCAGAGCCGCCCCATCCTGTGTCTCAGCACAAAGAGCAGAGAGGGATGAGTCCATCTGCAACGCTGCTTCATGTAGACTGTACATCATGTAGATGATGTAAGATGATGGTTAAATTGAAAAATTATCTATTTCTGGATGCAGTCCTCATTTGGGTCATTTGTAACTTCCTGTAGTCAGACAAGCCAACTGAGACCTTAGCTGTGTTGCCTTCGCTCTATCTTTTGTTCAGTTCCCCCAGCTGGGAAAGCATCTCCAGTGGGTGCAGCTGCTGCCGCCAGCACTGGGGTCAGCCAGAGCTTGTGGATAGAGGGCATGTCTGGGCCTTGTGGTTAAAGGCTGTTCTTTAAATGTTCCCTCTCATGGGAACTGTCAAGTCAACCCTTCCCATCCTTAACGTAATCTGGGCAATGGAAATCTTGGTGTTCACTTTCATGTTTGCGTACCAGATGCTGGGCAGAGCAGCACCTTCCACCTTTTCTAGAGGTAGCCATTGCCCGACCCATCCAGACTCCAATTACAAAGGGAGAACCAGCACAGTGCATTTCTCCTTTAAATGCACCTACCAGCTTCTGAAAGGGCATGCAGCCTATAGCTCAGCTTTCCATGCCTGAAGCTCAGGCAGGACCGCGGCACAGCGCTGCATGGGCTGTGCACCCACCAGGAGCAGCATGGGGCTGGGAAACAGCCATGCACTCACGTGCTGCAGGGCCCCAGGACCTTGGGGCCCGGCTGCTGGGACAGCAGAGGTGTGGCATCACAGTAGCTTGGAAAACATTCTGACTTTAAACCAAGGAACGCCTATAATTACAGAGGCGTCATCACCTTCATCATGTTTTTTCACCTAACAAGCTGTAGTTGCGGCCTGTTTGCACCCCTGCCAAAATGTGCAGTGTTTGTTCCTGGGATGGTGGTGCTGGGGGTGGGAATATGGAGCATCCTTCTCCAGGCGCGTGTAAAACAATCCAGCAGTAAACAATTCAGGTACAATTAGCAGTGATGTTGGCGGAGGGAGCAGTCCCACTGCTGTGGAATTAATCACGTTGTACAGCGCTGACGTTACTGGTTTAGTTTTGTGAATTCAAAAACAGCAGAGAGAGTTTTTGATAAACAGTGTTTATTCCAGGATGAAATGTACACCAAATCTCTCTCAGAGACAATGCGGGGGGGGGGGGGGGGGGGAGGGAATTGCTTTAGAAAAGTTATTTTAATGCAGTTATCTCCTTTTCTTTTTCTGCTGAAGAAATAGATGAACAGAAAAGCCTCAGCCCCAGCAGCTCAGAATAACCCACGCTAAGTGGGGTTAAAGCTGGGGCTTCCTTTCTGTTGCGCAGCTCCTAGGCGTCTGCTGGCCCGCAACGCGCGACCCAAACATCACCTCCGCGACTCTTTATTTACAGTGATTTTCCCCAACGTCACGAAGGACGTACCGGCACACCGCCCGTCCCGCACCCAGGTGCGCTGCCGGCGCTCCCCGCTCCATGGGGCGCTGCCGCCGGGAGGTGGCGCCGCGGGCCCGGCCCCGAGAGCGGAGCGCGGCGGGGGGCGAGCGGCTCCGCGCCCGGGGGGACCTGCGGAGCTCCGCGCCCCGCGTAGCCGACCTACGGAGCTGCTGCCGCGGTACCGCGCTTGGCGAGCTGTCCCCAGCGCCGGGAGCTTGTTTCAGCCCCGCTGGAAGGCAGAACGCAAAAAAAAACAAAAAACAAAACAAAAAAACCCAAACAACCACCAACAAATACTAAATCCAAAAGAGGGGGAAAAAATAGGTTCCGAACGGGTTCCCGCAGCCGCGAGGAAAGAATTTGTAACGAACAAAGTCGGTAACTCGGGGCCGTCTGCTCACTGCAGCACCCGCCGGCCCCGCTCCGGCTCCCCTCGCCCCCCGCATCCCACCGCGTTGCTCCCGTGGCCGATCGGTGCCGGCTCTCCGTCGGGATCTGAAACTTTACGACGCTGTTCTCAGCTTCCCTCCCCTCTCCGCGTCCCCCCGGCGCCGTCCCGCGGGGCAGTGCGGGGACCCCGGCGCGGGATGCGCAACTCCCGGGGAGCAGCGCCGCGCTCGGCTCCCGCACTCCCGCTCGGCGGCCGGTGCGCGCCGCTGCGCACCCGCGCAATGCTGCTTGGGCGGGGGGGTTGGGGGGGTTGAGGCGCGCAGGCTGCGCCCGCTTCGCCGCTCCGTGCAGGTAAGGAGGTGGGGGGGGGATGCGCGGATACCCGCGGGCCTAACGCCCCCCGGCCCTTCCCCCCCTTTAATCCACCCGCGTAGCGTGCCGGGACTGCGCAGCGCGCGGATGGAGGGGAGGTTGGGGGGAACGAAAAGTTGCTGCGGGCCCGAGGATGCGGCGCTGCCCTGAGCCTGCCTCCGCGCAAAACACGCGCAGCGCTGCGCACCAGCTTCGCCTTCCCCGTGCGGCCGCCCTTTCCCCCTTCACCCCGCAAGCGATCGCATCCGAGCTCCGCAACCCCCACCCCGCTTTTATTATTATTATTATTATTATTCCTTCCCCCCCCCCCCCCATTTTTCCCCTGCACCGAGCCTTGTTTACCCAGCAGGTGGATGTGACGTCAGAGACTGACAACAGCAAAAAATAACAACATCTCCCTCCGCGGGGGTGGCGAGGGCCGCCCCCAGCCCGCCCGGAGCGAGCGGCGGCGCGGGGCTGCGCGGGGCGGGGAGGGGGGGGGCGCGGGGCGGGGGCGCGGCGCGGGGCGGCGTGCGGGGCCCCGAGCGGAGCGGAGCGGAGGGCTCTATTGTTATTTACCGAGCGGCGGAGCACGCCGCCGCCGCGCCGCGCCGCCCGGGCTCGGCGTGCCGGAGGGACGGGAGGGAGGGACGGGACGGAGAGGCAGCCCCGAGCCGCTCCGCGCCGCCGCCCGCCCCGGGGCCGCGCCGTGCTGGGCAGGGGCCAGGCCGAGCGCTGCGGGTGAGTCCGCCGTCCCCCGACACTTTCCCCGCTCCTCCCGGGGCTGTTGCACTTCTTCCCCCGCCGCCGGTCCCACGTGTCTGCCCTCCCCCCCCCCCACCCCTTTACCGCCGGTACCGGGGGGGTGAGGGGGGCGGCGGTGCGCACCCGCGGAGCCCCCTCCCCCGCCCTCGGGCCGCGCAGCCGCCCGCGCCCCCCGCCCGCCCACTTTGCAAACTTCCGCCCCCCCCACTCCAAAAAAAACAAACCCGGCCCCGCGTCGCGCGCGCCCTCCGCGCAGTGGGATGCGCCCCCCCCGCCCCTCCGCGTTGTCTGCGCGCTTTTCTCCGGGTTCCCCCGCGCCGCCGCGCAAAGGGGCGCGCAAAGCCCAACTTCAGTGCTCAGGGCAAGAAGTTGCGGCGGGGCGGCCCCCCCCCTCCGCGCCGGGCCCCGCTCCCCCTCGGCACCTGTTGCGACTTTCCGCCCGCGCTTTGCGTTCCGCGGTCGCTCAGCTCCGCGCCGCGCATCCTCCCCCACTCCGTGTCCCTCGGGCCCGTTGCGCCCATCCCCCCTTTCTTTTTTTTTTTTTTTTTTCCTCTTCTCCCGGAGACGAAGTGTTTGAATAAACACTCGCGCCTCCTCAACCCAGCGCAACTCGGCGCTGCGCGGGTGCGGTGCGCGCATCCCTCTGCCCCTCTCATCCCTCCGCGCAGCCTCAGCGCCGCGGAGCCGGGGACGCCCGGTAAGTAGCGGCTGTTCCGCCCCGCGCAGCGCTGCGCAGCCCTTCCTCGCCGGTGCGCGCTGCAGGCGGATTCCGAGCGGCGTATCTGCGCCTCTCCCGCCCCCCCCGCTGTCCGTTCCCCCCTCCCCCCCCCCCCCCCCAAAAAAAAGAAAAAACAGCCCCAAGCCGCGGTCGGGCAGCAGGAGGGCTCGGCGCTGTGCGGCGCACACCCCCCGCGGAACTATTGATGACTTATCGGCGGGCCCCGCGCGGAGAGGGCGGTGGAGCGCATCGATTGTAGCGAGCCTTCCTTCTGCCGCTTCGCATGCCATGATTTTAATCGCTTTGGCTGAATCAAACCGAGTGAGATTACTGTTTTTTTTTTTTTTTTAAATCCCCTCTCCTTCTTCTCCTCCCCACCCCCCCTCCCCCCCGGGGCCCCGCACCGCCGCTTCTCTCCCGGAGCAGCGGCACGAGTTGCGCGCTCCGAAGTTGGAGGTTTCATTTTCAGTCTGCGCGGCTCCGGCCGTACCGAGGGCTGCGGGTCACCGTCGCTCTCCGAGCTGCGTCCTTCCCGTGCCGCTTTCCAAGCGGGTGCTTTACCTGCCGTGCCGTGCTGTTGGGGCCGGGTTCTCGCCGAGCCAAACTTTCGAGTCTGTCATCGAAGAAACTTGCCGCTCGTGCTGCTCTCTGTGATTTGCTTTAATTTAGGCGGAGGGAAACGGGCGCTGCGCTCGGTTCTTATTTCTGCAGTTGGTGTCAGCGCTGAGCAGCCCTTGCTCGTTTAAGTTGGAGAGATCTCGAAAGCACCGAAGCAGGGAAGGAGGTGCTGTGCGTCTTTGCGACCAAAACTGGGGGAAAAGGGGGAAATCAGGGCTACCGGCTTCATTCCTCCATTCCGAATTCCTTCCCTACACTGTCTCCCCACCGGAGTGAATGGAGCGGGGCACTGGGGGAGGAAGCTCTTCACTAGTCACCATTCAAAAGGTGCCGGCTAAAATCTCATTGCAAAAAGGTATGATAGCTTTAACGTCTCGCATTGGCAGCATTCTTCCCCCTTAGTCTGTGGATTAGTCATTGTGTGTGAAACAGAAAGAAAATCACTTTTTTTTTTTTTTTTTTTAAAAAGTAAAGTAAACAGCCTCCAACAAGTGAACCTTGACAACCCAGATTAAGGCAGGCAGGGGAGATCAAACGGAGCTGCTGCTGGGCTGTTGTCAGAGCCGCCTGGCTGGGAGCGCCGGGTGCTGCAGCGGGGCACAGCCGGGCCGTTAGCAGTGCTGCTCTTTGTTGGGAATCCATAGGGTAACGTGGAGAGAAATAATGCTGCCCTTCCCCACAAGGCTGTCTACTGCTCACGGCTTTGGTTGTGAAGTTAGGTCGGTGCACGGGAAGGGCTGGTTTTATTGTTATTAAATTGTTTTAATTTTTTTTTTTGAGGCTTGCATACACTTGGAGAGCGATGGAGGATTTGGTTTGGTTTGATTTCTGCCGCCTGGAGCTGCGGAGAAGGCGGCGTTTCCAGTAATGCAGCGTTCAAAACAGCCTAAAAGTTCTGTGGAATTCAACCCTGATTTCTGCATCTCTGATTTGTAAGGAAACCCAGGCGTGTTTTTCTCGGCATGTGAGCGGTGCTGGTGTGTGACGGGTTGGGTGGCGATGAGGCGTTGCACACCGTGTGGCTGCAGCCCTGAGTGCTGGAAGGTGCAGCGCCGTTCCCGGAGCGTTGCCTGGTGGCACATTTGCTGTAGCTGTGTGCTGTGCTTGGTGCAGGGCGAGGTGTCACCTGGTGTCGGGGCTGCATCAGAAAGGTTCCACTGCTCTTTCATTTTTTAAGTGAAATTTGTAGCCAGGGGTGTGAGGCGATTGCTGGTTTTGCTTTGGTAAATGTTTCAGTGTGAGCGTTAATCAGATGTCACCAGTGCAGTTCAGGGTTATTTTTGATGCTTTCGTGTTTGCATTCAGACAGCTCAGTGCAAACTCCACCAGCAAGCCCCTGTTTTGTTCCTGTTCTAAGTACTTCTGTTCTAAGTGTCCTGAAACAATGGGGACAGCCATTGCAAGCAGGAGGAGAAGGCTTTACCCCGGTGTGTGTGAGCAGGGTGCAGACCAAGCGCACATCCACTGAAGAATGAAGAAACCCAAATCCTTTCCCCAGAAGTACTTCTTTAATTAGCAGCGCAGATCACACAATAAGTACTTTATGCTTTTATAAGGTAAGGTTTCACAACCATCCTGCGTAACTTACAGAGCCTGTACTTTTTTATGGCGTATACTTTCATTAGACAATAAAACGTGCGTGTGTTAAACATGCACACGTATGCTGTGAAGCCGTTTGGGGTAACGCAGTGTTTTTTTATCCGCTGTGAACATTTCATGCCGCAGTCGGTGGCAGTGGTGAGGTGTCGCTTTGGGAGCAGGCAGGACGCTGGGCAGAGTGCTGAGCGTGAGGCATCGCTGCATGGCATGGGCTGCAGCGCTGCTCCGTAGCACAGGACCACATTTTCTTAAGGGCTTACCTTTGTGTTCCCACCCACCATGCGCTTAGCTCCGGGATTATTCCTGCTTCACGGTATTGTAAAAAATTAGGGGAGAAGGGGCGGTAGTAGAAAGGTGGGTTATGGCATAGGGCTCAGCATTCAGTGTTCTTAGTGCTTGTGGTCATGGACAGAGAGGGCTGGACCGGGTCGTGTCATTCCTTTGCAGAAGTATCTTTCGAGCGTGTATTTGTCTGTGGAATGAAATAACGTATGCACACACATATGTAGGAGATGCATGTAAAATACAGTTATTTCTGCAAGGCCATCCGGTTATTTATAGGACATAATGATACTTCTGTCATCTTAAATTTTCTCAGAGAAGCTTTAATAAATTTAAATAGATTATATGCTGTCAGGAAATAGTATAAATTTTGTTTACGATTCACTTGCTTTAAGGTACTTATACTAAAGAAGCTCATTTAACCCCCAGACTGAGCAGCATTAAGTGGTGAGAGGAGTCTGCCGGAGAGCTGCCGCTGCCCTTTGCTCTTGTGATAATCTTAAATTACAACAATTTAATTGCAACTTCAAGGCACCGAGCGGAGACGTTTCCTGCGGCTGAGGCAGGGCCGGGGGAAAGGCAGCGAAACGGGGCTCCTTGTGGACAGGATTCCTCGTGGCTGGGATCCCTTGTAGCTGGGCTCCTCGCTGCTGTGCTCAGGCCTTCTGCCCCGCCGGCGGTGTCACAGCGGTGTCACAGTGGGAGTCCCTGGGTGGGGGCAGGATTGGGGCTGCAGCAGCCTGGCACAGCTCTGGGCGCAGAGTTGTGCCTGAGTTGGGTTACGCTGTAGCAGGGGTTCAGTGGTGGGGAGCTGCAGAGTCTGGGGGCACCTGGGGTTATGCAGCCCCAAGACCTGCTGTCGGGGGCTGTGTCCCAGCTCAGCTTGCCACAAGTTCGTGTCCCCCTGGCCCTGATATGTCCTCACACCCATGAGCACCCATGAGGTGGGGGCATTGGGAGCCAGGCAGCATGTGCTAAAGACAAACGCTGTGTGCTGGAGCTCAGCAGCATGTCTGCGGCTGTTTGCAGAGGTCCTGGCAGCACAACTTTACCAAATGCTCACAAGGGCACAGAGGGGCTCACCATTCTTGACTTTCTTGCCTTCGGAGACATACGTAAGTGCTTGCCTGTGCTCTGAGTCACAGTCCGTATCGCGTTCCTGTTTGCCACGTGCTCACCAGGTGGCTCCTTGCTGCCCTCGCGCCCGCCGGCACTGCTCTCAGCTCAGCCAGGACAGCCCTGAGGTCCCGCTGCAGCCGGTGTCAGGTGCTGCCGTGGTGTGCATGGGAGAGAGGGAGCTGGGGTTGTTGGGGGAGCCAAACTGGGGGAGCTCTGTAGTCCTTTAATATAAAGAAAAGCCGTGTCTGGGGTTGAAAGGGAACTGTAAGCTGTTCTGTCTTTGGGAGCTTGGGCATCTGTTGATCAGGGTGCTTCAACTTGTGCTTTTGTTTCTGACTTCAGCGTGCGACCTACACGGAGTCGGGGAAATGCTGGCTCTGCTGCAGCAAACAGCTCAGGGGTTCTCTACTTCTCATCACCTGGCACCTGTCTCTCGCATCCATATGGGCAGTGGCCGTGCGTGAGTGGTAATGATCCCATGTAGCCCCAATAACTTTTTGTTCAGCACCATCCTGAAAATGAAGACGTTCTTCTATGGCAAATGAGAAAACAGAAGAGCAGAATGCATTTTTTCCCCTCTCGGGTACCTGAGGAGGGCTGAATAATTTTTCTCCTCTCACTGACCCTCCCTGTGCTGTTCTTAGAGCATCCCCATTTTAGTGCCTTGAAATTGCAATTAAGTTGTAGTAATTTAAGATTATTGCGAGAGTGCAAAGGGCAGTGGAAGCTCTTTGGGAGTCTCATCTCAACACGTAATGACGCTCAGTCAGGGGGTTAAATGAGTTTCCTCAACGTCAGTACTTAAAGTAACTAAATCGTAAACAAAATTTATACTATATTCTGACAACTAATAATCTATTTAAATTACATTAAAGTATGTGTGTGAAGATTTAATTAAAAACAGAAGTACAGTTGAGCCCTGTAGATATCTTGACAGATACACTGGAATGGAGTTCGTATCATCCAATATTTGCTTGTGTCTGACAGGTTGTGGAGTTTCTGGGGGTAAAACTAACTGTGGGCTTTGTCCCTCCCACTTTGCAGTGGGGTTGCAATGGTCTCACAAACGCTCTGAGTGCCAGCATGCGTTATTTGGTTGCGTGATTTGCTCTGTTAGCACCGGGGTGCCTGTTTCCTTCAGTCAGCTCAGGGCTGGTGCCTGGCTGTGTGCTCTTGAGGACGCTCTCTGCTGCTGTTGAGCTGTGTTTCCCAGCTCAGTGTGCCAGCTGTGTGCTAGCTTTCTCCCTTCTTCCTGGCTGCAATTGAAGCAACCCGGAGCGCAGTGCTGAGGGCTCTACTGCACTGCTGTGAGCCTTGATTTAACTGGTTTTTGTTTTTTTTTCAGATAGAAAGTGTTTAGGACATTTCCCCAATTTTTTGCAATGCATGGAAAGCGTTTTCAAGGCTGTCAGTGCACGTGTTGCTGTGCAGCTCCTTCCCACTGGTGCAGCAGTGCATCCCCAGCCCAGGTGTGCAGCCCAAGGTGCTCAGCACGAGGAGCTTCTGCTCTGGGTACAGCTTTAGTGCTGGGGCTTCGGACATCCTGAGCCTTCCTTGCACCCCTCCTGCAGGTGGTTTGCATGGCCACCGGACGTTCCCCTCTTTGGCTGGGGGCATGGGAAGAGGCCGAGGGTGTGGGCATGGAGTGAGAGGTGTGTTGGGAGCGCGTTGCCAGCTGGGCGCCCACAGGGAGCGCAGGGCCTCCAACGGCATCATTGGTTTTCCCCTCTTCACCAGACATTTCCTTTCAGATTGGATCCCAGTTTCAGCCACACTTCCCGCTCAACCCTGTCATCTTGTTGCTAACAATTAGGGTCAAGTGTCTTTCCTTGGGCTCTGCGCCGTCTTCGTGTTGGACCCTCCCCCAGCTCCCTGCCCGAGCTGTTTGTTCGTTAATTAGTGCATCGGGCGTATTAACACATCAGTGAGCGGGAGCAGGCAGACTTCCCGAGGCATCTCGGGAAACCCTCTCCAGTTTTATGTGACCGGACGTGCACTAGTGCTGATTTAGATAGCGGAGCCGGCGATGCCAAAGTGTTGTTAAGAGAGAGATAAATAGAGAGAGCCCAGCAGTAGGCAGAATGTCATGTCTCTATTAAAAAGATGGTGATAAAGGAAGATAAAATGGTGAGGGGGATTGGCGGTGTGTTCAGAGCAGCAGCTCAACAGCTGGTCACAAAAATCAATTCAGAATTCCCCTTTCTGCAAAACCCTTGTCCGCGGAATTGATGGCTGAGCACGGCTGGGATGACAGCGATTGCTGGAGCCCTGACTGAGCCTCGCAATCCTTCCAAAGGCATCGGGGCTTCTGGGGCTCCATTGCAGCATTGCTCCCCTCTGTGGGGTGTGCCTGCCTGGAGCTGACTCTTGGCAGAACCCCAATGCAGATTTTTGTATGTCGGGGTCTTGCTCTGGGTGCAGAAGTGAGAAATGTAACTGAACATAAAGAAATGAGTGGTTGCAGCAGGAGAGAGGGGAGCGGTATTAATTTTACCGGTTCTGCAATGAAACATGCGGTGTGACGTTAAATCACTGCTGCCTTGTTTGCTGAGGGGGATGTTCATTGTTCCATTAAGAAGGGTTAAGTAATTAAGTGATGTTTCTTTAGGAACCAGTGTCAGTTTCAGGAAGCATCTTCCCCATGCCGCATGATGGATGCGAGGTTTCCCTTGGTGCCAGCAGTGGGCTCGGGGCTGGACATGGGCAGGGAGCTGCACCAGCTCCAGTGCTGCAGGAATGGGTTTCCCTGAAGCTCAGGAATGCTGCTCTGATGGCCTTTCAGTTACAAGGTTGTCTGCTGTGGCTGTTGTCAGCTAGGTCTGCTGCAAACCTTATTCCGTGAGCCGTCTATTCGGGATTGCAAAGTTAAAACCTTCCTGAGGTATTCACCCACATTGCTTTTTTCCTTTTTCGTTAATAACAGCTTTCATGTTGTAATAGTACGCTTGCTGACAGTGAGTCACGAACTCTATCTCCCATGAACCTCGTGATAGATTTGTGTTGGCCGCTCAGGCACGGCTCAGCCAGCCCAGTTCCCACCTCCCATCCTTGCACTGGGAAGAAAAGCCCACGGGAATGGGCAGTGCGAGACCTGCCTCTGTCTTCCCAAATCTGTGCCAAGGCACTGAGGGGCAGCCCTTGGGCTGGGCTGGATTTGGGACATCGAGGCCGGATCTGGTGAGGAGTGGTTCCTCCAGGGCAGGATGCGACCCCAGGTCCTGGTGCTGGTTGTAGCTCAGTGAGGTCAAAAGTGTGGGGTAGGGAGGGAGTGTGTGTGGTGGCTGCAGGAGTGCAGTGACCTGGTGTTGGGATGCTCGGGTTGATGCTGGGGAAGCAACTGTGCTATGTTCTGCATCCTACGTGACCTGCTGCTCTGCCAGAGCTCAGTCTGCTTCTTTGCCTTGACTGAGAATGCAGAACTCAGCACTAGCTTTGCCAGATCGCTGCCATTCCTCGTGGGATAGACCCTGTTTCTAATACTGTGGTTAGTGATACTGGAGCTCAACCCAAAGTGGTATTGCTACGAGCAGGAGGAGTTTTGCCTGGCAAAGGGCAGCACACATCGTGTTAGTGTCGATACCTCCTGCTTTCATCACTGCGCTGCCTCTCAAACAGGGCTCTGTCAGCCAATATCTCACCGACTGATGATCAGAGCGCTGTAAGTGATTCCTCCCCTCAGGTGGATGTCATAAATAGGTGTATTTCCATGTCTCCTATATGCCGGCCACGTTTTGCTTCAGGTACCCAGATACCTCTGCTGAAACCTCAGGAGCTGCCTTGAGTGGACTGGGCTTAAAAAAATAAACTAAAAAAAAAAAGGGGGGAGAGAAGAGAAAAAGCATCGGTTTGGCTCAAGGAACAAAATTCATGAATATTCATGATTGTAATACATAAAAGGAAACTGTCTGGATGCGTACACAGAGCATCATAGCCTATATCTACCTTAACAGATTTAAGGAGAGATTTTCTTTTTTTTCTTTCTCTGTGAGTTTTGCAGTAGTGAGTTGGTAACAACTTGGCTAATCTGTTTTTATGATAGATGCCACTAAATAGAGGTGCAGTCACAGAGAGGTAAACTGGTAAATCTGAACAAACTGAGGAATGGTGGCTGTGGGTTTCTGGCCCCGTTATCAAACTTGCTGCATAAGGCAGAGTTTATGCACTGTGATAATGCTAATGACCAGCAGAGCCAATGATGCATGACTGGAGGAAATCAGTGTTATAATCGGAGAAAGTTATCAGGTTTTTGTCATTAAATATTAGTGATAAATAATACACTTCATTTTGAGGAGATAGGACATATTTAATTCTGATGCAGAGAGTTTCAATTTAGTAAGGGGCATTGCTGAGCGAAATGATAATCTGTTGTAATTGAAAGGGAAAACTAGAAATGCCTTTGTTTCAGCAGAGCTCCTGGTGGTGGCCTGCAGTGCCATGTCTGAGCAAGGGGAGCATCCCTACAGCTGCTCAGGAGGGCTGGGCTGTGCCACAGAGCTTTGCTTGTAAGTTTTCATGGTACACAGCTGGTTGCTTGGGGAGGGTCAGAGGGGATCTGTTTGGTATAAGCTACCATCATCTTTCTTTTTTTTTTTTCTTTTTTTTTTTCTGAAAAATGTTACAGTACCGCAGCAGATGCTAACTGTGTGCTCCATGTGGGCTCTGCAGCATCCCCCAGGTGCCTGCATGCTGTCTGCATGGTGAGCTGCTCGTGGTGTTGTCAGGTCTGTCCCCAGCCTGTGTGGGGCACAGGGACTCGGCTCCGACCTCCCAGTGGGGCGATGTGCCAGCTCTCACATCCTCTTTTCAGCGAGGGCAGCGGCAGATCCTGCAGGTTTGACTCATTGCAGAAACTCGGGCAGCAGCCCTGAGTAACTTCAGCCAGAGTTATGGGATATGTCTGAGGATAAAAGCTGTCCTGTAGTGAGAGCTTTATGGAAATGCTTTCTTCTTGCTATGCTCAAATGTTTACATTCTGGTTGGAAGATATTTTTTTGTCATCTGATTCTTTTCTTTTGGATAAGGAAGGGAGCTATCAGTTGAGATGATTTGCAGGCTTTCAGCTAGAGTTTTTTGTTGGTCCAAAAAAGAGATGAATACCTCTGCCTCTGGTGGCATTGGGGTCTGGAGGTGAATTGCAAGGGGAAGCACATGCAGAGCAGCAAACTTCCTTGCGTAAGTAATGCCTGTGTCAGACTCAGCCCCGTTTTAACAGAGCACATGCCCGTGTTTCAGTTCATCAGCACTGAATCACTGCTATGTACCAACCTCTGCCTGGTGAGTGCTGGGTGAGGAGGAGCATGTGTTGCTCTCTGCCCATCACAGAGGTCCACCTGTGTGTGCTGTGACTTGGACTGCTCACAGCTTTGCAACATGTGCCAGACAGAGCTGTTTCCTAGGGAAGCCCCTTGGTTTTTGTCGAGGAAAGGCACTGCTGTTTTCACAGTGTAGAAAGAGTGCATAAAACTCCCTAATAACCATGAATCTTGCCTGTTGGCCAGCTTTGGGGATAAAGAGCAGAAGTTGGTAAGAAAACGTGTGGCCAGAGCCCAGCGCTGCCATGGGTTTATGCCAGGAGAGGGTCTGACCCGCAGCCTGTGCTCGTGTTTGTAGGGTATGAGGGTATGCTCAGTGCTGGCTTTGGGTGCACAGGACTGCTGAAAGCACCAGGTGCTCAGTGTGTGACACAATCACTAACTCTGTGTGGGGTGTGCCCCTGCCATTGGGGTTTGAGCAGAGCTGTAAATATGGTTGGTGCTTTTATGGCTCCTGAGATTGGTGCAGGTGCACGTTAGCAGGAAGCGAAACTGGAGGAGTCCTGGGAACGTGGTGCAAGCTGTGCCAAACAGGTACTGCGTGGCATTATCGCCCCACTGATAACCAGCCATGGTGCAGGAAGACTGAGTAGGACCGAGGAGGGAAGTGACACCGTGGGCTGACACTGAACTGGGGCCTCTAGGAGGGTGATGCCCACGTTCCGCCTGCACCAGGGATGGTCCAGGTGGGCTGCAGGGGCTGCTGCATTGGAGTGTCTGCCTTCTGCAGCTGGCAGTCCTTTCACCACTCGTTTTTGCATGGTCTTGTGGAGGAATTTGAATGTGCAGTCTATGAAGTGGGGCACTGAAGCATTAACCCTGTCTTTTATTTTATTTTTTTTTAAAGGAGTAGGGTCGGAATAATAGTATTTAATGTGAGTAAAAATCTTATTATCCACCATTCTGTCTTCCTTGGTTCGTGCCTGACTTCAGTACCCAGTCCCATCTCACTGAGCACAGCCAGCACAGGATCATGTAACTGTGCGTGCTGCTATACCTGGCAGTACCACTCACCTTGCATAGGGTTTTCATTCTTTATTCCCAAGTGTCAAAACCACCTCTGATTTGAACCCTAATTGCTTGCATTGCCTTTGTGTTTTTCCCTGTCTGGAGCAGTTGTGGAGTCTGTTGGAAGGAGAGCCCACGCCAGCACGATGCTACTGGGGTAAGGGCTTGTGCAGCCACATGCACAGTGAGCATCTGGAGCTGTGCCCCTCTGCGTCAGCATGAATTAAGTGTCACAGGAGGAAGCAGAGATGAAGTTCTGCGAGAAGATCCACGACTTGATCCAGTGATGATCTGGTGTGCAAAGAGGGAGAGAAAAATGAATTTCTCACCCAAGACATGGAGACTGTTAGTGCCATGCAACCCAGCTTGTGCTGTAGTGAGCACCTCTGCTCCAGTGCCATAACGCTGGTTGGGTTGCTGCAGTTGCCTGTGAGTGTTAGCAGCTGCAGCTGGCTGTAAAAGCTGTAAATTTCCCAGTAACTAGCAAAAAAAATATTGCGAATCTGCAGTTATTCTCCACATCTGGATATGCCATGTTTGTTAGCATTGAGCTAAGTACAATAAAAAGCATTTTTCTCAAGTGTGGCAGCACATGGGTGAGCTCCGTTTGGCCCCATTGTCAGATGAAGCCAGCAGGAATTCACATGCAGCTGTAACAGCAGTGCCTGCTGCAAAGTGCCGCTGGCCCAGAGTGTATCTGGGAGGTGCTGTGGAGGTTGGTGTGAAGCCCCTGAGTTGTGCTGCTATGCTTTGCGATGGAGCTTCCTTCCGGGGGTACCCCCAGTGTATGAGGCATGCCCTGAGCCTTGGGCAGCCTTTGTGCTCACCCTGCTGGGTGCACCTGTGTGTGAGTGGGACTTCAGACGGCAGAGAGTAGCCCAAGAAGAGCTGAGAGCTTGCCCTTGTGTTGTGCAAACCTGCTGTGGTGGGCTGGGTGTTAGAGGCTCCTCCATCAGAAGGCAGAGTGTCCCGTGGTGACAGCATAGAGCGTGTCTGCAGTGAGATTAAAATGAAAATTAGGCAGTGGGCGATTACCTCCTGGTTTTAAGTAAGTGTGGTATTGGGCTGAAATGAAAAGCAACCTTGAAACTGCACGGATTCATGAAACTGTATGCTGGGATTTTAAAAATTACCTCCATTGGAATCCTGGAAGCATCTGTTACATAATTAATGCACTTAAAAATATACTCTATTTATGATTAATCCAGGACTGTGGTGTGTGCTAGTTAAATGACTGAATCCCAGGGTGCAGCGCGAGGGAAGGACTGCAGTTGTAATCTATTTGATGGTTATGGGAAAGGACATTTTCTACAAATAAATACATCTTCCGTAGTCTTTTTATTTGTCAGGGCCAACCTTACGTCTGTTGTGCTGAGTTTGTTGACTGGTTAATGTTTAGAGATTTATGCTGATATTTTGTAGATCTACTGGAAAAAAATAACTCAAGAATAATTAGGGAGATTGGCCATATAGTAACATGCCACATGTGTGACAGTGTTGCTGGGCTGATGAACTTGGATATGGTCTGTGCAATTAAAAGCACCAAGGCTCGGTACGAGGAGCTTTTCAAACCCTCTCCCAGATAGATGAGCACTCTGGAGGATGCACGTTCCCCAGAGGACGACTTGCTGGAGCTGCTGGAGGCCATGGATCTCCTGTCCAGAGAGTGTCTGAGTGTCTCCCTTAGGGAGCGGCAGAGTAGGCGCTGCCAGCACACTGCATTCCCCAGCTGGCGTTTCTTTGTGCCAGGAAGGGTTGGGGCACTCCGTGGCCTTACCTTCTTGGAGCCTGCTTCACTGGCATCCTCAAACAGTCTTTAGTATTGCATTTCCTCTGACGTTTTTTCTTTGTTTCTGTTCCTTCTCCTCCCCTCCCTTCCTTTATCTGACTGCTGCCCCATCGGGTTGGTGTGTGATCATGCCATTAAAACCCTTTTCTCCCCCCATCTTATTTCTATTGCTGGTTCCCAGGCTGCCCTCAATCTGCTGTGATTGCCCATAACCCCGCAGGGTCTCAAGGAGGCAGCTCAGCAGAGTGGTGCCCCTGCATCCCGTACTTGCTGCTAGAGCTGGAAATAGGGTCCCTTTCTATGTAAACGGGTCATTATTTTTAAGCTAACAGTCGTCGTGTGTGTTGGCCTGGGAGATGTTTTGAGGTTTAGTGCCTGGAGGGTCCTGTCGCACCTGGTCTGTCTGGTGGTGCTGCTGGATTGTGGAGGGGTTGCCTGTTGGGATCACATGCGCCCAGTTTTGGCCCTGGTACGCACTGAGTGTTAGTGATGACCTTAGGTTTCCACGTAGTGTCTCTTGTCTTGAACTAATTCTGCATTTAAGCATCCTGCCCCTCAGCTCTCTCAAGTGTGCTGAGGCAGAACGAGGCTGGTTTGAAAGGAGGCAGTGCCACCTCTTACCCACCAATGGTGCCCGTGGCTCTTCCTCACCTCTAATCCCACTGGAAACTGCTTCTGGCTCATCCCTCTGGATAAAGCAACCCCTTGTTATCTGTGCAGTATAAAAATGTACTCAGCATGGGCTTTTCCTTTAGTCCTGAAGAGAGAAATGTGCAGATCTGTGTGTGCTGGACTGTTTGTATTTCTAGCAAATTGGGACTGAAAAACAGTGTATGTTCCAACTGTATGTCAGCAGTCTAGGATTTCAGATTCTGTTTAATACTGATTTGTGTGAGAGCAGTTGTGTTGGATAGAAGGAAATGATAAAATTGATGAATCGAGGCAGAGGAGGAGGGCAACGGGAAGTAAGAAGCCCAAATGTGTTGGGTTCTAAAGAGTAGTTACTCTCTTATTGCTGACCAGGGCAGCGGTGTTGGGTATGTGGAATGGGTCAGGGTGGGTGGCTGATGAAAACAAGGGTAAGGGTTTGGGGAAAAGCAGAATCTGGTGACTGCAGCAGCACAAGCTTATTTTTAGAACCCGATTGCATTTGAATCGCGAGCATTAGAAAAACTTCTTAGCTCACATTATACTCCGAATTTCTTTAATTTATTTTTAAAGTGGAAATTTTGCAAGCTGACGTTTTGCAGCATGCGTAGTACGATTTGGCTGACAGCATTGTCTGGCAAAAGAAATAACCAAATTATTATTCAGTCATGGGTTTTTAACAGCCGCAAAGCAAGTGGATGTTAACTAAATGATGCAATTTATTCCCTTCCTGCTTATTGCCAGCTTGCCTATTACAGAGAGACTGCCAGCTTTAAATAAGTGGTACCCAGATGGTAGTCGCATGACGCCCACTTGGTTACAGAGCCTAAGCAGGGAATAACTCGGCAGCCACTACAAGCTGTGGGTCAATTGAGGGGGAATGCCTGTTGCTTCACAGTTTTGCATATGTAAATCTGTTAATGTTATGTCAGTATTGTGCGGTCTAAACACAAGCACTGCCTTTCTCTGGGGCCCAGATGAACTTGGATCGCCGCCCAGCTAATGAGGATCCGAGAGCGCAGCGTCAGGCGCGGGCTGCCGCCTCTGTGCGCTTCCTCACTGTGAACTTGGGGCTGCTGGGCTCGGCCGTGCCCCAGCAGTGCAATATGCAGCCGGCCTGGCCTCGCTGCTGGCAGCTCACCGCTGCTTCTGTCCCAACCAGAGTGACTGCTGCACTTGGCTCCGGCCACGTCTCCCTGCCACGCTCCTACGCTCGCCTTCATCAAGTGCAGATGTGGCACCCGGCCGCCTCTGAGAAGTCATGAACCGCCTCGTCTGTGCTCCCAGGCAGCCAACATCTGCTGGCGGCATGGGAACGATCCGGGGAGCTGGGCCCTGCAGACAGGGACTTGTATTGATTGCATGGGGATGGTTGCTGGAATGGTTGGGTTGAGTCCGACTCCCTCCCCCCCCCCGCCTTTTATTTTTTATTATTGCTTTAAAAGTAGTAGTTAAAATTGTTGGACACGGGAATGCTTTTATTGTTGATCATTTCTGGTTCTGAAAAGTTTATTACAATGGGTGAAAACAACAACCCCCCAAAAAACACTATAAAAAACTGCAGTACGCTGAAAGGCTGAAAAAGCACCAATCATGCTGATTTAACCAAAGAAAATGTTCCTAGAGGTATTGTAAATTTTATGTGCCAGATGAAAAGCATTAAGTGCGTTATTTTTCACGAAGGGAAAACATTCCGATTTTAACCATTTTCTAAATTATATTAATGGCGAAATGCTGCTTACGAAGCTCAGGGGCTGCTCGGTGAGCACACCCCCATCCTGGGGACCCAGGGGTGCAGGATCCACGCTGCCAGAGTTCTGCCTTTGTGCGCAGAGCACTCTGCTGTTGCTTCCCCCCCCCACCTCCCCCAGTTTCTCTTTTGGAAGTTGCAAGCAAGTGTTTTGAATGCAGTCAGAATAAAATTAAAGGAGAAAATAAGCCGCTTTGGAATGTAGCGGAAAGCTGAGATGTTTGAGTATTTTATCTTTATTTTGCTAATTATTTGTCATGGAGATCTGAGTTGATTCCCTGAGATTTCTTCTAAGCCTCTTAGAGGGAATTTTTTTGGCTGATCGTCATTTTCCTCCATGGTGTACTCCCAGTTGAGTGCCGCTGCCCCCTGCTCCCTGTCCCCTGGAGAGATGCCTGGCTTGCTCCTCATCCTCAGTACCACTTGTGGCCCCAAACAGATTGAGCTCTGGGTTCTGAGCACAGCCCATCGCTCCGGCTGTGATGGCAATTTGGCTGCAATTCTCCTTTTTGATGGAAAATTACGTAGTGGTTGTTGAAGAACCTGTAGCACATTCTTGTACGATAAAGGTGAATCAAGCCAGGCATTGGTTTATACGTGATTTTCCAGTTCCCTGTATTAGTGAGAGCTATAGCTTACCCTACTGAAAACTTAATTAGGCAAACAGAATGCTATGTTAGCAGACACTTACAAACCCGATGTGCTCAGGATGAGATTCAGATAAGTTAATAAGAGTTACATTAGGTGTTTCTAATGGTACTTTCCATTTTATTTATTTATTTTTTTTAATAAGCGCTGTCTTTGGTAATAACCGTCCCCCACTTTTCGGGTTAATAGTTTAATTGAAAGGCTCCATTGTGTCCATTTAGTCATGGAGGATCCCTTCTGCTGTGCGGTACGTTAGCGCATCTCCTACAGCCTTTGTGTTCGGATGGCTGATGTGGGGTCCCCTGGAGGAGAAGAGCGGGCTGAGGGAAGGAAGCAGCCTGTTGTGCCACACACCCGGAGCAGCCTGCAGACAGGAGCGGAACAAATCTTCAGCGCTGGAGTGGGCGTAGGGGTGCGTGTGTGTTTGTAATGTATTCAAAATGCCAATAGCTTATGCCTTTTGAAGGCTCCAAATCAGAGCTGTCATATTAGCTATACCATTTCCAGAAATAATGCGAGGAACACGCTGGTACCCGTTGTTCAGAAAGGCATCATTATTCTGTTATTCTTTCTTGAGCTTCTGACATCCTCGCTTAACAAAGGTCTTTCCAGATTATGGTCCTCAAAAATTGTTTGCTGTGAGGACTTGGATTCCAAACGGAAGGTGTTGTCTTTTATTTCTCTTCCTAGGAAAGAAAGAAAAATGACAAGGGGAGAGGGAAAGGATCACCTCATTTTCTTTCTTGGCAAAGAGATTTTTGGATGAAGGATGTGAACGCAAAGCCTGCAAACTGAAATGGGAAGTCAGAAGTTTGGGACTTTATTATTCCATAGCTGATGTTACACCATTTCCCTCCCGTCTGCGTGCTATGAACTGGGAATAGGGAAAAATTGCAGTGCTGAGAGGCTGCTGGCTGATTGAACTAATGCTCGCGAAGTGCTGGGGTTATCTTACATGGGGTGTTTTGATGATAGAAAGAACTGGTACCTGAAACCTCAGCCTCGAAGTGAACGCTCTGCTGGTGCGATGCAGGGGGTCGGGATTGTTCCTCAGCAGCAATTTTGTGCCATTTTGCTGAATGTGCCTGTTTTTGTGCCTCCAGGCAGAACTGTCACTGGTGACAGACTTTAAAATATTTCTTAAACATCGGTAAAGCAGCATTTGCTCTTTATAATATTGATACAGCTCGCAGCATGTTTCACTTGCAAAAGAATTATTTTAGGCTCGTGCCTGCTTGCGGTGGCCAGTGAAAGTGTGCGTGTGCTGGATGTGGCAACCTTCACTTGGCAGAGAGCGCAGCCTGTGCGCCCGTGAGGAGGGCTGTGCTGGGAGCCAGGGGCACGGCGACACCAGGAAGATGGGTGCACGAAATCCCTGTTAGTCCTTCATCACCTGACGCCCATCCCTGAGCAACGGAGGCCTTCAGTGCTCAGAGCAGAGCTTGAAAGGGCCTTTCCTAGCAGAGACATTTGGGGGGTGGGGGATTCCCTGAGAGAAGATCAGATAAGATAGTAAGTGGAGGATTCAGGCGGAAAAGTGGTTTGGAATTGCAAATCAGTGGTTTGCCCATAAGTGGTTTGGGTTGGCTGTGGTGTTTTCTGATCTTTTTTTTTTTCCTCCCAAAGATGTCTAGTAATTTTTCACCCCTGTCTTTAAACTCTCTCGGATGGTTTGTGATTTTCAAAGGCTGAGGATGGCTGTTTGCTCCCGAGCTCTGGCAGCTTCACAGACTGCTGCAAAATCACTGCTTGCTCTCTCGAGGATCCTCATCTGTCTCTGATAGAGCTCCTTGCTTTCAAATGCTTTAGCATAATTCGTTACTTTCTTGAACATTGTAGGAGGTTGAATAAATATGATTTCTACAGTATGTGTGTATACATATATCTCTCTATATGCATATATAAAGCGATGAAACTTGGACATGCTGGGTGTTAAGCAATTCGCCAAAAGCAACAGGAGGAACTGGTGTCAGAACAGGACTTAAATGTATCTGTTGCTCACTGGTGATCCCACAGCTGGGTGGGATCCAGGCAGGCAAACTGAGATGCGGTGACTGTTCTCTCTCTTCCCACACAATATACTTGTATTGTGAAATGTATATTAAAATATTTAGGGAGTTGGACATATTTCATGTAATCACTGGAGGAAAGTGGCTTTTAATGCATCGCTTGGATCAAACCTTCTAGACCTTGAGTAGTTCTTTCCTGATGTGAAATGTAAAGCCTTCACCTGAGAAAAAAAATAATGAAGTTGTGCATTTTCACAAATCCACCAGTACCTGAAGTAAAGAGAGGTAAGTGGATATGAGGAAGTTTTGCTGATTTGGCTTGGAAAAGGTAGGAGCGTGATGGCATAGGACATGTGTCTGTGCCACTGTTGCTGCAAGAATAGGGTGGTAGCACGGCCAGCACCAGTATTGAGCTGGTTCATTTGTCCTGTGTCCCTGAATCACCTTTAGTGCCCTCTGTCCTCTTTCTAGAGGCCTGAAATCTGCAGCTTCATTTCATCAGCCCCTGTGAGGCAGTTGAGCTATCTCAAAGCACTCGAAGATACTATTGGCATAACATGGATATGATTATCGTTAGTATAATCAATAAGAAATGCTGGATTGATTTCTCTCTTTTTTTCTTTCTTTTTTTTTTTTTTTTTTTTTTTAATATATATATGTATTTTGCCTCTAGATGTTTAAGAAACCCCAAACTTGCATAAGAGTACATAACTTGGTAGAGTTCCCCATTGCTGGAGGCATCTTTCAGAGCTCGGGCTTGGCTTCCCCTGGAAGGTGTAGGATCTTGCAGACTGTCAGTCTGGAATATGGGTGTAGCATTTCCAAATAGCCAGGGGCCAAGGGTGGCATTGATCACACCCTGTTGTCCAGCAAGATGTTTATACAGTTGCCCATGGCACTCTGGCTGGGCAGCTCCTGGCCATGCACACCTGGGTGCTATGGAGCAGGAAGCCAGGGCTTGGGAGATGGTTCTCCTGAATGCTAACTTCTCTGTAGTTATAAGCTGAAGGAGCTTTGGTCTCCTTGGTGATTTGGGTGAGAGTGAAAATGGCTTTAATCTTTTTGACTAGTCTAAAATGAGGATACAACTTTCTTAATACACCTGGCAAAGGAGCACATTTTTTACAGGTGTAGTTGCTTTTGTTTTATTTGTTCTTTACTCTCTTGCAAATGTGCATCCTTTTCTTTTTTTCTTTGTATTGTTTTTTCTTTTTCTTGCATACATACGCCTCCTTTAGAAATGTTCTCTTCCATCCAGACACCTGCATTTCAAGTCTCTATCATGCAGATTCATTTTTCCCTTTAGATGTGTGCCATGCTGACAGGCCTAAGGCTAGAACATGCTTTTTATCTGTGAGGGCTTTCTCTTGCTCTTTCACTTAGAGAACTTGATAACGTTGAGGCAAAGGCTAGGCCTGTGCCATGCTGCTAGGAGCCAAGACCTGACCTGCTCTGTACTGTAAGCCGGGCTGTTCCAGACTTGTGACTTGGATTTGGGAATACTCAAAGGTTTGCATGCCTGAATCAAAGGAAGTAAGCTATGGATTCAACAAATGCCCTGATGAATGAATCCTGATGTTGGGGTATCTGTGTAATACCGTCTTCTGGACTGCCCCAAGAGCATGTTCACTAACTCCCACTGGCTTCTGTGCTCCATTTAGGTTTCCATTAAAGCATTACATAAACGGCAGTCGTGTAAATACAAGTGTTTGAAATGGTGCTTTTAAATTAAAAAGACTCTTGGATTCATGCAAGTAGACACATGCTTGCACTAAATAACTTTTGGCTTCCCCCTAACACTTTTTGGAATAATTTAAAGGAAGAAAAGATTTGCAAACAGTTGTAAAAGAGCCATAAAAAACTGTCAAATACCAGACCTTCAGCTAATTGTAAACTGTTTTGCTCTTGGAAGTTATACAACATTGATCTCATAGCTGCTTCATTAAGAAGGTACTTCTGTGGAGCACGGTAGCTGTTTGCTCAGGTAGGCATGAACAAAAGTAGCAAGGGATGTCTGGCTTCTGTTCTGAATGCCCATTATAGCTCCAGGCAGCTGAACTGTCCTGCACCAGAAAGGAAAGCAAGTGTGGGGGGAGCTGAACAGAGAGAGGCTGCACAGCTGAACACTCCTCTCCTCCGGCTGCTTCACCCGTGCTAAGGCATGCGGCTTCCACACAGCTGGGTTTTGCAGCAGGGCCTTGGCACAGCAGAGGGGTGTCTGGGAGGATCCCTGGCACAAGTAGGGTGAGCACCTGAAGACTTTCTCTTGCGCTTTCTGTCCGTATGGATGTTCTAGTCTTCAATTTTCAAAAAGAGACGTGAAAAACTTTTCTTGGACAGAGAATTGGCTGATATCCTATGCCAGCTGGTTAGTTGCATCTTTATTTTTTTTGCAGTGTACCGAGGAAGACGGGAGCTTAGGGGTCAGCTTTTTCTAGTTGGGATTGAAAAAGAAGAAAAGTCGATAGTCCATTAGACTAGATCAGTGGAAAAACTTTTCTCTGAGCTCAGCTCTAATTCTGCATTTGTTCAGTGTTTCACTTGAAGAACTCTTTCCATTGTGCAATTTCACTGTTTCCTTCAAACGTTGCAGATCGGGGTGTCTGCTCCAGGGAAGTATTAATAGCAACCTACTGGGGCTCATCTCTAGTGTACTCACTGCCACAGTCTCTCTCCTTTAGCCAGTTTCTGAAGCTCTATGATTAGATCTCTTTGGGAAGGGAAATTCTTGCCTTTGTGTATTGGTCAAGCCAATGAATGGTCTCCTGTTATCTTCTCAGTCCATGACTGAGTCGGGCTGTCAGAGACGCAAAGCTGGAGTCAAAGGGACTTTATTTCAGACAACCCCACCTCCTCTGGGTTAGCTATGGAGAGGATTCTCTTCCATCTGTTCCTGAACCAGAAACATCCTTGTTTAACAAGAGTGAGCTTGAGGAGTTTATCTGACCCAGCCATTTCCTTTTGGATTTGTAAGGTTATAAGTTGACAGTTTTCTAGAGAGTAGATTTCTGTAGCTGGATGTTGGGACAGCTTTTGGGAGGACTGGTTATCCTCAGTTTTGTTTCTGAGTAGGAGCCAGCCTGGCTGCAGGCTTCTGGATTTTGAAGTGTGCTGGTGGTTTGGTGGCCCGTTCATCTGGGAAGGATGAGCACCAAGAGCAGGAGGAGGCTGGCAGCGTTACTGTTAGCAGTGCATAAAAAGTGTTCAGGGATTAGGCAGTTCTTAATAATTCCAGAAGAAATCTCTGGACATACAAATGAGACAGTGCTGACTATTAAAGATGCGAGCTGTGAAAATCCTCTTTGTGCCTGGATTCACACTGTGTTCCTGCATGTGTGATGGTTTGGTGGTCTGATGCACATTGTCCTTGCTAGCTTCGGTGTGAGGTATTTTTCTGATCTTTTTCATATTCCTAATGAGAAGCATGTTAAAGAGGTGTTGAACTATCCAGTAGATTTTGGCCCAGTTGATTGTAATAACTCTCAGCTTTGTATTTTATGCATGGTATGCTTGAATGGTTTTATAAGGAGGGGAGAAAGAAGAGACTAAATGCTGCAGATCTTGGTTCAGGAGCCATTGTGGTTCCCCTGACACAGTGCAGGCAGTAAGACCAAGGCACGGCTACCTCTGCATGCTACAAAGTCGTTGGTGTCTCCTTTGCTGCATCAGTGCAGCAAAGCTGAAATTGTGTCTGTATCCCAGTAGCACTTTAGGTCTCATTTTATGATTACTTCCCTCTCAGGTGCTAGGGAGATGCTCTCAGTGAGAGTGCACGTATTAGTTTGCACCACGGACTCTAATCTGCTCTGTGCTTTTATTGCACCCAGCAGCCCCCTGGCACTGGCTGCTGTCACAGCAGGGGAACCATAACGCATCTTCCCTCTTGGCAATAGAGGAAACAGATATCTTCATCCCAGACCTGGGTTGGCAGAGGTGCAGAGAGATGTACAGCTTGGCTGAAAGTGTGGAAAACAGAGCGTGGATCTCCCTATGAAATCTCCAGCTGGTAGCTGAACTCCAGGACTGTTTTTCCCCTCTGTGGCAGCCTTAGTCGGTTGGTGTCCAGATGCTGTCACTGTATGAATATTCAGTGCCGATAAAATATGCATAATACTGTAAGCCTTGCTGGGGTGAGGATCTTGAGGGCTTGATGAACTTTGTAACAGCATTACTCAGTTGTAGGGGCACGACTGATGCAGCAATTGATTTCTGAGTTCAGACTTCACCTTCTTTTGAGCAGAGTTCATTCCTGTTTGCTTTTCATAATGGCGTTATTACACCTCGCTGGCAGCAGGACAAGGGAGATGCTACCGTGCAGCCTTTCATTCCTCGTGAACTCCTGTGCAGCAATCAATGGTGGTGAGCACCTCTCTGCCGGGCTAGAATTTCACATATCTGATATGTTATCAGCTAGCTATTGTGGTGTTAACACTAATGGGATACTCCTGTTTTAAAACAGAATTTTCCAACAGCTACTGAAGGAAGACCAAGAGAGTTTCAATATGAAGGAAAAAAGCAAAGGGAAAAAAAAATAAAGCAAAACTGTGCTGTTGTACCAAGAATACCAAAAATGAATCTTTAAACTTTTTTTTTTCCCCTCTTGATCTACTTTCTGTATGACTCATGAGCCAGGCTCTAAAATGGCCTCCAAACATGCATGCATAATTTGCACATCCTCATGTCTGTGGATGCAGTGCTCTTAAACGTCCCCGAGGTGTTACTCCCATGTGGGACAGCACGGTTTGGTTCTGTTCTCCACCTCCTAAGAAAGGCATGGCCAGTGAGAGAAGACATGGGCTTTCTGAGTACCAGTTGCTTTGCAGCAGCTGACTGGGCAGGAGAGGCTGGGAGAGATCCTTTTTGGAAAAAGGTACATGTGAAACTGTAGAAGTGAGGCTGAGACCACCTTCTGAGCTGATCATATCAGTATTTTCTCATTAGGCAGTGAGACCCACAGCACCTTCCCCTAGTGTTAAACCTAAAAATTAAGTCCTCTTACCTGTTTTTTCTCTTTTGCTGGTTCATGACAGAACTCTTCTTAAAGTGGAGATATCTCTTCTGTACTATTGTGGCTTTTGTGAAATAAGTCAGAGCTCTTAAATTAAAAGCCAGTTCACACGTGCTCGCGGCAGGGTTTGTCACCCTCAGGAGGGGATGCACTCATGGACAGTGCCTTTATTTCAGAAACGTCTGAAGCAACAAATGTCAGTGAACATCCATAGTAATGGGGAGCTTTTGTAACAGCTTATGATTTTTGAGACAGCTTATGATAATAAACCCAAGTTTTAGGGGTTTAACGTGCACACTGGCATACTCTGTTCTGTAAGTGGTCGATATATGCAGTGGTACTTGGCACGTGTTGCGTGGGCTCAGAGTGTTTGCCAGGGGAGGGGATGTACCTGACATTACAGAAGGGTGTTGATTTGATTAAAATCTGGCTTTGTTGTCTGATAGAAGCCCTGAACCTCCTTTTTACCTTTTCTGCAAGCAGAAAGAAATGCAATTTCCATTCGGCATAGATGTTTCCCTTTCATCCCTGGAGCTAATTTTTTTTTTTTCCTGCAGCAGTTTTGGTAAAATTATGTATCACTTGTGATAATTCATTTTAAAAATTCCTGAGCTGTGTGGCGTACTTTCATGAAAATTCATTTAGATAAAATTAGATATTATTGTTTAATGAGGTGGCATTTCAATTTAGACCTTGCATCATGCATATACCAAGAGTTTTTTATGGAATAGTTAGGTTCATTTGAGTAATAAAGGCTGAATCATGGGGGCTTTAATTCTTAATCGCTGTGAGGATTGTTATCTGTGGGATGTGAGCTGTCTTAGTGGTATTCAATCAAGTGTCCACTTAGCCGTGACCAGAAGTAATTGCTCCCAAGTGGGTTGCACAATGACCTGTTAATACTTGCTTTGACCCTATGACCTTGTCTGCCCCATTGTTTAGGATTTTATAGCAAGCGAGTCTGCATTTCTGTGGGGTCAAGTAGATATCTGAGGTCAAACATTTTCTGATTACTACATAGTATACACTGTAAGTCTGCAGAGCTGTTGCACAGCAATAGTCACCGCTTCAGAGCAGGATGCACACAGTTTGGAAATTGTCTTCCTGAATGCATGTAAACAGTTTAATATTTTACCGAAAGAAGTTCATCTTGTAAATTAGGTATGAATAATACATTTGTAATTACTATTCGTGTCTTTAAACACTTGTGTCTTAATTGGCTTGGGTACTTCTTTAATGTATTTGCATTTTGTCAGGGAAGTTAATTCTAGCTTGCAGAGATGGAGGGTGAGCTGCGTGGCTGGGAATGGCTTCGTCCCACTCCTGTAGAGCACGTGGGCTGGCCCTGGTGCTTCTGGAGCACTGGGAGTTGGGAGTGCTTCCAAGCTGACTTTGGCTGCTGGTGTGGAGTGTTTTATGTGCCTCTCAGAGCCATCCACAATTAATGAGACCTACTTGTTGATGATAGTTGGGATGTCCCGTATTAATTTATGGGCTATGCTTAAACGTTGCTGAAAATGTGGTCATATTGGGTGATGCTTTGCAGGGGGACTTGCCACACTGTGTAGCTGAAAAGCAGTATTTTCTTCACAGTGTCTGAAAAATAGCGTGGTTGTACAAAACAAAGCCTTGATATTGTTTGTAGCACTACTCCCTCTTTTCATGTTGTGTTTACTGAGTTCACTAGCCAAAACACTTCTGCACGCTCCTCAGCCTTGTAGGTCATCTCTGCTCTGGAAAAACATATATGCACCTCGCTCTGCATAGCATCCTAGGGAAAATATTTTGATCTTCACTGCCTGAGCGGGGCTGGTGGGATGACATAAAGCAGTTGGATTACGATACAGTTTGGGGACAAACAAAGCTAACGTTCCTGTGAGAGAGGCAGACTATAGTCAATTGAGTAAGCAAGAAACAAGTGCGAGAGGGAAAACTATATAGCATATGCAGGGAAGAAAACAAAACAGTGACTCTTTCCACTGCCAGAATATTTAAAAACAAACAAACAAGAAAGCATACCCAAGCAAAATGTGCCTTGCAACAAAGCGAACCTGTGGATTTTTCTCAGTATGTGTGAGGCTGTGTGTGATGTTGCTCTGGTCATTGTGGATCTATCAGCTCTTGCTGAAATGTGCCAAGGTCTCCAGCAGGACCTGTGGTGGGGGGAGGATGAGGCCGGGATGGTTGTAACCTTTGTGGGCACCGGGGCTGCACTCTCTGGCCTCACATCACAGTTAGTGCAGAACCACAGGCCACGTTTGTGCTGGTCACAGGGACCCTCAGGAGCTTCTCAGTGGCTGTAATCGTCACTCCTTCAGCTGTGTGGAAACTGTGGCCTTCTGTGCCAGACCATCTCTGAAGCCCTCTCCGCTGCAGGAGTTGGGCAGGGCTAGATTTATGGGGCCGCCTCCCCAGGCAGCTGTTGTATTCAATCATCCAGGACAGTCCCATTGTCCTCCATGGGCCGATGACATGTTTCCAGTGCAGGCCCCGGTGCAGATGTGTGGTATTTCCCCTCTCGGAAGCCGCCATCTGAGGCACTCCCACCAGCAGCTCCGCATGCTGCCTCAGCCTTCTCCAGCGCTCCGCCTCGGCCCGCTCACCCCACACGGGGTGTCTCCTCAGATCTCTTCGTCCTCTCTGGAAGATGCAAGAGTGAGAGGCTGTGTGGGAGGTAGAGGGACTTTCATCGTGTGTTGCTTCACTGGATTGAGGGATGTGTTCCTTGGGGGCCTGCAGGGACCGCAGGTGAGTGGCTGAGGTATGAGGAGCTTTGGCTGGAGATGGAGGGTGGTGAGACAGGGAGGAAACGTGCTGAAATGCAGGAGTTCTCGCAGGGGCATATTTTAAGGTTGGCGATGAGGAAACGAGTGTATCATCGTTCTGTCTGAGGAATTAGTCAGGATGGGGGCATTTCTGGTAAAGACCCCATGACTAACACAGAGTGCGGTGGGAAGTCCAGAGGGCTTTGTGAACTTCGCTTTGAGGTTTTCAGTGCCTTCATTGGGGTAGATTCAGTTTTCACAAGAAGATGGTGTTCTCTTTACTCCCCCTTCTATTATGAGAGGAAAAAATAAGTACATATTGAACACCTGTGTGTGCAAAACCTCTAATGCAATACGCATTGCTTCTTTGCAAGCCCAGTGCTGAGAGTCCCCTGCCTGTAGCAGAGCTGTTGGTGGAAAGTTCTTGTACTGAGTCCAGGATAAACACAATATTCCTTCACTTTTATAAGGAATGCGAGCAGATGCCACGGAAATGAAAGCTTTTGTTGAACACTGATACTGCAGCCTTGATCTATCTCTATTTTCCTTTCTTTCTTTTCTTTTCTTTTTTTTTTTTTTTTTAATTGAAATGTGGGAAAACATCTAAGTTGTTGCAGAGGGTTTTTGGAAAGCCTGCGTTTCCCACACGCTCAGGTTTGTGCAGTGCCTTTGTAGGTGGTGTGTGGTTTGTGTCAATCATCAGTCTGGTGCTAATAGTGGTAGAGGCGCGCTCAGGCTCTGAACCCGACACCTAGCGCATTGATCTTTGCAAACACGTTCCTACAAGCTGGGGGGACTGCAGGCTTGTATTCACAGTTTTCAGCTGTCTCTGGAGTTCCATTTCGTACTGCGGGAGAAGGCAGAACACCGCTTCTTTAGCATCATCGGATATGTTCCTCAGTCCTTCTTTAGCCTTGATATCAATTCAGGCATTTCATCTTTTCCCCAGCAGATGAAGCAGCACCACAGATTGGCTGTTATAATTAATTTTGTGCACGAAGCAAGAGTGTAATGTTTCAGAATCTCTCGTTGAAGGGGACGCTCCTTGTACCTGCTGGTCTTCCAGTAAGAATTTGTTCGGGGAAAATATGACACTTCTTATCGAACTGGATGTGGGTTTGGTGATGACATTTTAGGGGATCGATGTAGTAGCCTTGCTGGATGAAAGTTGTGTCAGTTTTTAAATGAAATCTGTCATCGGGACACTTCGCACCCGTGGCCTTCTGCACTCTTCCTGTTACAAGTGGTTACTTCTTGCTGCTGTTCTGAAATGCGCTACCAAGGGCTCATCATCAGAAAGTGAAACTCCAGTGTCAGCCCCATAATGTCAGCTTGTGACGATGGTACCACGTACTCTCGGTGCTGTATGACTAATTATTTTTCTGTTTTTAAATTTTCTTTAGAAATGCTGTGTACCTTCTAGCATAGTCCTGCAGTGCCTTGCAGAGCTGTTCCTGCCAAGTAGCAAACAATCCTGAGAGTAGTTAAAACCTTAAACAAGAAATAGAGGTGCTCAGCAGTTCTCAGAATTGCTCAGCACCTTTCAGGATTGAGCAATTTAGGAAAAAAAACAAAAAAACAAAAAAACCCCAAAAAACAACACACAACAAAAAACATGAGAAGTAGTTATGCAAATTGTGACCTTTAAATGCATTTTATATTTGGATTGAAGTTGCTAATGCGTTCTTTCCAAGTTCTGTTTTCCAGCTTGATTCTGTTTTCGGGTGCTCCTCTTTGTAGAGTTGGAGCAGAGCAGTCGGTGCCATCCCTCAGGAAGAGAGCAGGACATGATGCCTCAGGATAGCAGCCACCGTGCTCTGTGATAGGCAGTGCATCAGTTAGCAAGGAGTCTGAATAGGTGGATTTTAATTTCTTTGTAGGGTCTGACCACATTATCTAGATGGCAGATTCCTCATTAGCTAGATAGATTAAAATTTGTATCATGGCTGATGCCTATCCTGACTAATATGTGTAAGTAACAGCTCGTTCTACTAGAGCTATTGGATGTGGCTTGGGTGGAGGAGAGGAATTGGCTTCTGCAGAGGATATTTGCAGAAAGTCACATTTCCACCATATGTTAGCAGGAGTCTCTTTGGATGCAGATTTTGGATAGAGTCCTCTGTGTTGCTGTAATCTGGTTTGTCCTTTTTCTACCACTAGTTCTGAATCATACAAACCACTTGGACTCTTGTAAGCGTTGTCTTGAAGGACGGTGGGAACATTTCTGCTGGCTCAGCTGATTTTCACCTATTATTTCATCTGGGTGAAGAAGTAAGATATAGGGGGTGAAGGAGAAGTTTTGTGTCTATCAGGAGTGAGAAGGACTGCCAAAAAACCTGAAAATTCTGCCTGATTTTCCGAAAAAATAATAATAAAAAAAGGTACCACTAACCTCATAAATCCTGATTTAGGTCTGGCTTTTGACAAATCATTATGCAGAAAGGGAAATATCCTTTTAATTTTTAATAGCTTTGCAGTGAAGTTTTATTAGGCAATAATCTGGTTCCTGAGTGGATAGAAGATAAGATCGAGGGCCAAGTAATTTTTTCCCCTCCCGTGCAGTTTGGAAAAGGGGAAAGCGGTCATGGTGAGACGTCTGCCTTATAAAACTCAGAGCAGCATCCTTCTCTGTGCCACAAGCATACAAAATGCCTCCAAATGGATATTTACAACATAAATATGTACAGGATGTGGGTAGCGAGAGAAGTGTGGGAATAGACGCGAAGGTGCATGGGAGTGGGGATGCGAAGGGGGAGGTGTGAAGAGAGCCAGGAGAGTGTGATGCACATTTTGCAGATAACTTCTCTTCATGTGCCTCCTTCCAGAGCCTGGGTGTGGACTTCCTTCTCCTACCAGCGTATCCTGAGGTTTTATATTCAGCGCAACGAGATTCTCATACCTGCCTCTGTTTGCTATTGCCATTATTTCCAAAGCAGTTCTGTTGGCAGGGGACAGCAGCTAATAATACATCTGGATTGGTCAGGTGGCTTCATTTGGAGTTTGCATGGTTGTGGTTGGCGTTTCTTACAGCCTTTCTCAGGCACAGCATGCAGTAGACATTTCACTGGCACTTAATAAAGCAGTATAGGGTGCTCCTCGATAATATAATCCTTGTGCCAGCCTGGTTGCTAAAGCCGTGAGTCCCTCAGGCAGTAGTAGACAACTACTGTTGGCGTTGCTGCTTGTTTTACTGTTGTCTCAGATGACTAGGCAGCATTTCTGTGATTTTAAAGCAGCATGTTATTGCCAGTATCTGGGATGAAATTACCACTTACAGATGTAGAGGTGAACATCCAGCTCCCTTTGGCTGTTTAGAAGCACTGAGCATCGCTGGCTTGGGGGAGGCTGGCAGCATGGAGCACCTTTGGTGCGCGCATCGTTGCAGCTTGCATGGAGTACCAGCAATGAGCATCTGGTCCCCTCTTATCTTCTTTTCTCGTATTTTTTTGGGGGGAACATCTGCTCGCCTGATTATTTTCTGTATTATTTCTTCTTTTTTTCTTTTTTTTTTTTCTGTGGCTCTTTCAATTTGCAGGGAATGTGTATTTAATGTAAGTAAGATGTTAGCTTCTGTCTAGTTTTTCAGCAAACATTCCAGTAATTACTGGAGTACCTTTGAATGCTACAGCTGCTATTTCTAAGTTAAGGAATCACATTTTCCAAGCATTTATAACTGAATTCACATGGGTAAAACTTGGCATTCAGATTGCCGGCCCACATATCTTAAATTTTGTCTTGATCCTTTATGTTCACGTATCAGTATTGTGTAAGATTAAAGTGGTAGAAATGGCTTCTTGCTGCTCTGGGTGGGCTTGTAAAAATGACATCTGATGAAACTGTTTTAATTTAAAAAAAATAAATATTGGTTTGAGCTTTGAAATTTTTGTTTGTAGCTACTACTCTGGGATGATGTCTTTTTATTTATCTTCCTCCTTCTTTCTATTCTCCTTTACCCTTTATTGCTGTGAATAAGTCACTATTATTTTAATGTTACTTGTTGCTACCTCTCTAAGGAGCTTCTCAGAATGTGGTCTGACTCTTTCTCTGCTGATGTCAGGAAATCCCTTCATGCCAAAGGATGTTGGCCAAGGCCAGGCTTCCCCCCTTACCCGCAGCGATATTAACTTGGCTTTTCCAAGTGCTCCTGGAGAGCAACACACCCAGTTCCTGTCGACTGTAGGGGAAAAAAAAACCCCACATGGCTGAAAATTTGCCTTGTTTTTCCTTTGCAAACAGTAGCCTGTCCACAGGGTTGCAATGACCTGCGGATTGGCTGCACTGGAGGCAGTGTTTTGCTCTGAGCTATTTGAAAGCATGGTGGTTTTGAGGGTGTCCCAGTGCTGCCATCACGGCTCCAGCCCTGTCGTTGCTCTGCAGCTCCAAGCAACTGTTTCTCTCTCTCCCTTTTTAATTCTCTGGCTGTGAAGTCTGGTCCAGAGGAAATACGATTTTTGCATTGCTGCATCCAAAGAAATACATTCTATTTTTGAAACTGTTTTGTAACACACATTGAAAAGTAATGAGCCAAAAAAAAAAAAAAAAGGAAGAGAGATGAAATTTGACCTCCAAATATATTTAGTTGGTGGGGCGATCCTCACAGAGGTTTTCTTTCAAGGAAAAAAGGTACAGTGTGTGGTTTGTTTCTGTGGGCAGGTATGCTAACTGTTGGGTAGGTAAGCTGAACAACAGAAGCTAAAGTGGTGGATGTGGAAGAGCTGAATACTGAAGTAAATGATATTATTTAGTAGCATGAGTTTTGTGAAAAGCCTTGGTCTTCCAATAAAAGCTTAAGAATACAGCCATTCTTACTTAACTACCAGTATTAATTTCTGTCACTGTTACAGACAACAGTTTTACTCACATTTTAACATTTGAGTTGCTTAACTCTTCTTTGTGGTAAATGTCCCTCCCTTTAGCAGCGCACATAAAATGATGTTTCACAAGTAATGATGGTCCAGGAGAGAAACATACCAGAGTTGGAAGGGAGTTGCTGGCTTTCATCTTGAGCTCGGGTTTTTATTTGCACAGGGTGTGTAGTTAGCTGGTATTTCTGAGCTCTGCAATACCACAAGGGCTTTGCCTGTCCCTGTGCTTTGCCCAGCATTTCTCCAGGTCGTGGAGAAGCAGATGTGAGCATGGGGACAGATTTCTTGGCCTAGGTCACACAGGGTGGGATTGGATAACTGGAGAGCTGCCAGCGTCTAACCCTACAGACCATAACCCCAAGTCCTCCTCCAACTGGTAACGGTGTATGGGTGGGCTCTGTGGGCAGCATGGCTGCATGGTCCCATGGCCAGGACCTGCAGGTGAAGCATCCAGTCAGGGCTGTGAATTTAGGTTCTGCATTTTAAAATGAATGTGAGGAATCCATCCCTCTGGAATGCCATAAATTCACACAGTGCCATAGATCCACGTCTCCATCGGTGCGCTCCCAGCTGCTCTCTGCCTTTGTGTGAGCAGAGCGAGCTGTGCGGAGGGGGAAAACCTTTTGGGATTTGTGGTGCGTGGGCTTGTGATGGAGGACGCCTCGTCGGCAGTGCGTGGAGCGCCCAGGAGTTACGGCAGGTCGGCCGGCTGCTTGTGGTTTGTTGTGTCTGGTTCGGTTCCTACTTTTTAAGTTGCAGTTGCATTTGGTCATTTGAAGCTTATTTTCATAGTCTGGCCAAGCCAGCAGGATCCCCGTGCGCAGCAGGGGAACATAAAACATCAGCCTTTAAGCTGGAGTGCTCAGTAGATAAGAATTTTAAGACTCTTGCATCATGTGCTGTGTCTTATGGGCTTATTTAGTATACTCAATTTGATTTAATTTAGATATTGAATAAGGAGAAGCTCTTTAGTAGCCAGGAAAAGTATCGCCTCTTCTTTCCCCATTTCCTTACAGACAAGATGGCTGGGAGGGCTGATTTTGGCTGGGATTACGTTGATTTCATTGTTGGAAGTAGCAGGGTGTTTTCAAACTGTGTAAAAATGATGTTGCACTTTATCTGTGCTGTTAAGCTTTCAGAAAGCAAAGAATTCTTCGGGCTTTTGTCTTACTTCTGCTTTTCTGTAACAAAACGTCAAGAAAATAACTCCTATCCCTTTGCAACTTAGGAGTTACAAAATGAGCACGGTTCTCGGTCAGGTGGCTCTGCCAGCACTCTCTCCTTTCTATTCACCATTGCATGAACACAAATAAAAATTGTAACTGCCTTGCCACACATGTCAGCATGCGTGCTGATAGCAGACGTTTGCCTTGCTGAAAGGTTTGGTTTGGCTCCTGTTTGCTTTGGCAGGACTGAGCCCTGCCTGCGAGCAGCGGGGCTGCTGGGCGGTGTTCCTGGGAGATAAGAAGTGTGGGGATATGGCATGGCGCTGGTGGCCCTGCTGGAAGGGGCAGAGGCAGACAGCCTGCCACAAACGATTTTACCGTAGCAATGGGGGTGAGATGATGGGATGAGCAAGATCTCCACGTTACAAAGGCAGCGTGTCTGGGAGTTCAGCGGAGTCATGAGGCTTGTTTGCAGATCCCTCAGCTGGAGGCTGGATGGAGTTCAGTTCTGTGCACTACTCACTGAGCACCTCCCAAGCGACACTGCAAAAAAAACCACACGTTTGGATGATGATAAATTTGCATGCCCGGATAACCTTTCGTTTGAGAATATTAATTATTGCATGAGTTTGTGCTGCCCTGGAGTAATCGCAGCTGAGTGTTCTCTCAGCCTGGAGAATCTTCAGAGTTGGGTGAAAATCATCCCAGAAATCTGTTTAAAAGAGACAGGGGAAAAAAAAAACAACAAAAAAAAACAGAAAGAAAAGCAGGCCTCCCAAAGGCTGTGGTGGAACCCAGCATTAGCAAATGCTTCTAGGAAGTTTGACCGAGAGCCATATGGCAATGTGGGGAGTATTATCCATTGCTCCAAAAGTTGGTCTCTGAATCAGCCTATTGACTTCAGCAGCACTTAATCATGTGCTTCAGTTCTTCTTTGAAAAGGGTTGCATTCCTGAATCATGTCCTCTGATTTTAACCACTAGACGGTACTTTGTTTTGTGGTAGCAGACAAGTCCAGTCATATTTCTGTGACTAAGTTTGCGAGTTCTGACTGCGCTCCCAGTGAAGTACACTGATGAATATTCTTCCTCTTATCAAATTCGAAACATTTGCCACTGTTCCTGAATTTTAGGCTCAAACCATCCGGCGTCTTCCTGCAGTGCAGCTGGTGGGGCAGCACAGGACAGTGTGATTTCATATGCTTGCCTGTAGAGCGGCGCGATGTAAATAAACATGGGTGAAACCAGTGATCTCCAAATATTGCCCTGAATTGTGCTTTCAAAAGCCCTGAGTGTTGATGGTGGTGATTGAATCCATACATTAAGGCAAGAACCAGTTGTGCTGGTCCGAGTTGGGTTGTGTTTGGATGCTGGAGTACGTCCTGGATGCTCACACACTGCTGAGCTGCGTCAGGGATGAGCTGGACTGGTTTGGGGCTGCTCTGCTGTGCTGCAGGAAAGGAAAAGAAGGAGATGAGGTGAGATTCAGCCTGTGGGAACTTGTGATTTGCTGCAACTGCTCAGGATTTAAATGAGTGAGGTATCAACCCCTCGCTGGCCTGAAGCTTCAGGTGCATGCTCAGCCCTGCAGGGAGGAGGAGGATGCTTGCTGGGGTGTGCCAGCCTCCAGGTGAGCTCTGCTCACGGCTGCCCCATGGTCAATAGTGCTGGGACTTGCATTCCTCCCTCTGCAGCTTGTTCCCAGCAGCTTGCTCCAGCCTGTGCCTTGTGATAGAAGCCAGCGCAGCCCTTGTGCTGCTACCTGCTCTGGCATGGGGTGAGGGGGGAAGCAGTGGGAGAGTGCGAGTGCCTCACTCCAGGGTGTTTGAATTGTTACGTTTCAGCAGAATTTTTGGTCTCACCTTTCTGTGTTTTTACAGCTAAAGCTCTTTTTACTTCCCAACTTTCAACATCTGGAATTCAGTTTGAGTTTATTAAAAAAATTTCAAAATCTGCAGTCTGTATGAAACACTGATGTCTTTGCATTTTGCCCGCAGTTTTTTTGCTTTAATTTTGTATCCTTCATAAATGCCAGAAATCCTAAGTAGTTGCACATTCAGTAGCTGCTGCTTTCTTCTTTGTCTTAATCTTAAGCAGTTTTTTTTTGATTATTTTTCCACTTAGACACTTTTCTAATTGGGGATAATACCAAAATGATTAATCAAATTAAGTGTGAGAGCGAAGTGGCTGATGCACAAAGCCGCGTGTAGCTGCTGTCTCTGTGCAGTGAGGTTGCCTTGCTGGAGCTGCTGTTGCCTAATGGGCCTCTTAGGCTTTTTTTTTTTTTTTAATAAGGTACTGTGTAGATCCCATTGACTTCAGTTGTTGATTGGGATGCCTGACAGCCGGGAAATTAAGCCTCTTCTTTGTGCCTGAGTTGAAGGCCAGATTTTCAAGGATTTTCAATGCTTAGCACCAATAATTGGTGTTAGGTATTTTTTGGAAAAAGTTCAATTCTCATTTGGACACCTAAATAAGGGTGAGAGATTATGATACTTGTAGCGACTGGTGCTACTGGGGTATGATGAAGGCTTTTTGGAAGATCCTGGCGCCAAATGAGCTCGTTATTTTACTGTCAAAATAAGAGCTTTGTTCTTTTGCGTTCCTACTTTGTTTGCAGGCGCTGAGCGTTTCTGCAAATTCTGATTGCGGAGGAGAAACTTTCTTGCTTCTGCCTCATTTTTTTTTGTGCTTGCCTTAGCGTGTGTGGAGAGAAGGGGGGAGCAGAATGAGTTGAGTAAATTAGACAACTGTTGGAAAAAAGGGGACATGCAAAATCAAGTGTTCTACTTGCGTAATCTGTTTAACACCAGCGAGCCACAGAGCCTTGTGGGACACGGGAATAAAAGGAACATCTGTGCAGGCCACATGGCATGCTCCGGAGGAGCCCTCCATCCCAAGCAGCTCTGCTCTATTTGCAAATAAAAGCTCCTGCCGACATCAAAAAGTTGAGGTGGATCCCAGCTGAAAGGGAGAACGAATGTTACCTTTCCTTGCAGCAAGTTCCTCCTGGATGCAGCCTTTGTGGTCCTATTAAGGGTGCTTTTGGCATGTGTTTCTGATGGCAATTAATGTTGGTTTGGTGTTGTTTTTTTTGTTTTGTTTTTTAAAGTTATGCTGGAAATACATCCGTGTTGAAAAATTTTAGGGAATTGCAGAGCTTCTCAAACTAAAATCAAATACACATGAGATTGAAATAAGAATAGGGATGATAAATATATATATATATATATATATATACACGCACATATATATAGTTTGTTTGTTTTGGTTGAGCTGTTTGTTTTTATTGCTGTTTGTGATTGCTTGTTTGCTGTTTTAAATATTTCTTTGTTTCTCATCCCCTGATGCCCACGCCCTGAGATGCAGAGCTCTGCAGGCTGCTCTCGCTGCTCTCCTTTTGCTGTGGTGACGGTGTTTGGTAAACAGCCCCATCCCGAGGTGGGGCCCTGGGGAGCTGGGGCTGCTCCAGCCCCTCTCCCTGGGTGCTTGCAGGACTCTGAGGACGAGTAAGCAAGCATTTTGTCTGCACTTGTGTTTTGCCTCCACTTGCAACCAGTTACAGTGCAGCACTCTTCGCAAGGATGCACTGAGTTCATGGCTTTGCATTCTCTAGACAGGCTGTATTGTAGTCTGTATCAAGAAGGCATGTATTTTTTAATATGTAAATAGGAAAGGATGGTGGTTTCATCTCTATTCCAATGTACCAGGGTGGCAATAACGCTTGTTTAAATCCCTGTGGAACAGATTGTATATGGCAAAATTAATGTCTCAACTCTCCAAGTATTTTCTCTAAAATATTTGATTTTTTGCATTTATTGTGTTGCTTGTTTCAGATAGAGAATGGTATCAGCCGTGCATTCAAAGCTTAATTGGTGGAACACAGATTTATTCTAATTCAAAACAGTCACTTAAAAACAGTTTTGTGTATATGTATACATGGGCACAACTTTTCGTACAGTTGTCTATTTTGGAGCGGTCTCTTAGGCGCTGATGTACGAGTTGAACCTGTTTTCTTTTGTGCAACATGGCTTTAAGAAATCGTTAGTGAAAACAGTATTTATAGTTTCATTGCAGTCAATAAACATCCTAATGTAAGTGGTGCATTGAAGTTCTACCTTTGATGGGGCTTTGAAATGTATCCTGCAGAGCGGAGCCCCAAGGTGTGTGTATCTGTGAGTCTGTTCCATCAGCACACCTCTTCTCAGTCTCCCAGCCACGTGTTTGTGTTCCCACCGCCTTGGTTGTGTTGTGTTCCCACCAGCTTGGTCCTGCTGGGAGAGGACCAGCCTCATGCTGGTGGGATGCAGTCGTAGAAGTCCTCCAGGCCATCAGACCCGTGCGCCTTTGCCATGGAGATTTAAGTAGTGGAATATTAAAACTTGTCTTTCAAATCTGTTCAATATTGAGAAGATTAATTTTTGTTGGGGGCAGACTAATAGGTTTCCTATTCTGATTAATACAGTGATAATAAAAACGATGTGATTGCTGGAATTAATGAAACGCAGGTTCATGTTTCAAGGTTTGATTGACTTTGTACTCCAGCTACCCTGAAGCTGCTGAGTCTCATCAGTCCTTACTTAGCTGTAGCCCTCAGAGAAAGTATACGGGAGTGAGGCAGTGCAGGGGAAAATCTGTATTTGAGGACTCGCCAGAGAATCTTCTGTGGGAGAAGTTGGTCCAAGAGCGGTTTGGCTTTGCTCATCTCTGCAGGTTGATTACAGCTGGTGTCTTTAACCCAGCAGGCTATTTTTGTGAAACGTGCAGGAGAGGAGCATCCAATTCAAATGTGTGGGCACATCATTAAAAGCCTCAATTTGTCAATGCCAGATCGAACTCGACTGCGTGGGCAGATCATTAAAGGCTTCAGTTTATCAGAACCGATCTCCCCGGCGCTCTTCTCCCCGCAGGCAGCACGTGCCACGTCCCCAGCTCTCCGGGCTGTGCTCTGTGGAGGAGCCTTAGCAGCCTCCGTGCCCACTGGCCTCGCTGGGCTCCTTCCCTTGTACACCTCCAGACGTATGATGGTACAGGCTACTCAGCAGCTGTGATGGGCACAGGCTGCGTGTGTAGGTGCGGCTGTGCTCTGCCCTGTGCCCGTCTGCAGTAACAAACCCAGCCTCGGATGTGTGTTCTGGCACTGCTTGGTTGCTCCTCTAAGGTGTTAGCTCCTCATGAATAAAGTAAAGCTGATGCAGGATGCAGGTCACTGGTTTGCAGGTATTTCAGAGCCTCTGAGGAAGAAGTTGCGTTTAGCAGATCTGGTGTTTGAAAGGCCCTTTTGGATCTATTTTTGTTGTGCAGCACAGTTTTATAATAGGGTTGCGTAGTCCCTATATTTAGGTTTCTGAACTGTTGTGATCATCTTTGAGCCGTTGTATTGCATTCAGCTAAGAATGGGAAAAGCCCCGAGGCCAGAGAAGTATATTTAAAAAAACGGAAAAAAAAAAAAAAAAAAAAGAAAGCCACCAAAAAACCTCCACCTTTTTCCCTTCTGAAATTTGGTGCAGTTGTTGCTAAGACAGTAACTTACAGATGTTCCTGAGGAAGGCTGCCGTGGTGGTTGTCTGCCACAGGTTGGGTCCTTGGCACTGCCTAAGCGCTGGTACACGTGGAGAGCTGAGAGCGGCCACTGCTGGGGGTGGTCTGGAGGGAGAGCACCTGGGAATGGAAGGCAAAGGCAGCCCTTGGGATTTCTGCCTTCATATTTTTTCCTATCCCAGTCCCTCGGGACCCTTCTTCTGTAGCAAAGCTTTTTTTCTCCTCTGGAGGTTATAGCACAGAGGCTGTCCCACGTGCCCGTGCATCCATCAGGGCAGCAGGCACTGGAGCTGCTGCTTAAATCCCACCTGATTCTGTGGGTGCAGTGCTCGTGTGCCTCAGGTCCTCTGCTCCTGTTTCTCAGTATCAGCTCATACTCAGCGTGGATGTTTTGTCGATGGAGAAAATATACCTCTCTTTTAAAATACCCTTATTAGTAAAATGGGTATTTAATTTGTACCACAAGCAGCTTCCTCTGAGCTAGGCTTAAACTCAATCTGTGTTACTAATAGCTGGGGAAAAAACATACTAATTGGTATTTCTTAACTGATGTTTGCAAATTTTGCCTTTTCACCCTGAACATCAAATAGTTTTTGTATGTGTTTATCCTTATCTCAGAGGGAAGATTATTGCTAACAAGAGATTCTACATTTTGTTAAGGTTTTATCGGGATGCAGTGATTGCATGCTGAGAGTAAATATTTCAGAAATTCAGACTGTTGTACTTCGATAATGCAAAGTAGGTTAAAGTATCTGAATTTTGTGAAACAGTGCAGTATTTTTGAGCAGAATATGGGTTTGGCAGCTGACACGTTTTGGTGTTCAGAATGAACAAAAACTCGCCTGTTGGAGGAGCAAATTCCAAAACCTGAAATAAGATCATATTTAAAAACCTTTCTTAATGCTGCAAGTTTCAGTTTCATTTAAAGCAAAATAGATTCTGCTGTGTGATAGAGCGATGTTTGGTATATAGAAATGTTCCTGTAATGCTCCCCACACCTCCAGCACTTGTAACTGCCTTTTATTTTCAAAGGAAAACGGTGGGCTTTGATACGATTCTAACTAAGTGAAGTTTTAAAACGTGTTTTTGTCTTTCAGTCTCCTGAGAACATTTTTTTCTGAGTGATTCCAGCTTCCAGACATTTGCCATGATAAGGGTTTCGATCCTTTCCCATATTTGCCCTGAGTCATGAGTGGATATGTGTGATGCCTGCAAGTAAAACTGGTGAGTCACCAATCCCAAGTTTGCAGTAACTCTTAACTCTCACTCTTTCTTACAGTCTCTTTCTCTCTCACCCCTCTTTTCTTTTTGATATGGTGGGGATTTGGGGTTCCTTTTTTGTATTGTCTGTCTTCATAAACAAGTCACCGCTATTTTGTACCTCCCGAATAAACACGTTAACTGTATTGAAATATCCATGATACCAAATACTATCAAAGCAGAACGTAGGCTGCCTGGCTTGCTTTCTTTCCACCATCCTCTCAAGGCCACGGTGAAGTTGTGAGCTCTGAGGGTTCAGTAGTGTAACTGGAGTTCAGCGATGCAAAACTGCTGCCCAGAGCTGGAGCCATACAGACAGACAGGGTCTAAACATGCTTGTATGTGCAATTCATGTAATGATTAAATATGAATATGGAGAGGCCTCCACTCCATCATGTGTCAGAGTCTTTGCTCTCAGAGGAGCCATTGCCAACGAATAATTAGCTCCACTGTTTGCTGCACTTACATCCCAGTGACAAAATGGTGTCACTGGTACACAGCAGAGCCAGCCCTGCTCAGCATGGCATGTGCTGCAAAGCTTGGCTGCCTTCGTCATAGGGGGACAAAGGGAGAAATCCTCCAACAGCCAACTTGGACAAGACAAAGAGAGTGGGGAAAGAGAATTCTGATCATACAAGAGAACCGCAAGATCTGTGTGAGAATTTGTTACAAACTAGGAGATCTAGGTAATTAAATCCATAGGAAACGAGAGCATAAATTGGTTTTTGTTTTTTATTTTTTTTTTCAAATAAATTTGTGTTTCTGTTATAATTTTAATATCCCTCTGTGTGTTAAAAAGTGCATTACATTTCAGAGATTACAGAAACAGAGAAATTCACACGTCAGTGAATTGTGATTTTTTTTTTTTTAAGTTTCCATTTTTTCTTTCTTTTTTTTTTTCTTTTTTTTCCAGAGGTAGCATAATTACCATGTCATTTAGCAAAGATTATAATAGCTGTTCAGTTTTTACCGACTGGTGTAGTAAACAGTTGAATAAACCCATATGGCAGCTCAAAGTTTGCATGCAAGAGAAAGATTCTTACCAATTCCTTCATGTCTGAATTACCAATCTTGCTGATGCAACCAAGGTCCCCAAGCAGGGAGCAATTCCAGCTTATCCAGTGATGCAAGAATTTCTCACTGCTCTGTAGCATGTGAATCAATTGATTTTAATTGCGGTGGTTAGCTAATTAATTATTTTTTTGTTCCTATGAAGTATGCATAGGAAACTTAGGGTTATATACAAGGCACATGCCACTATTTAAGGCAGCCTGTGCATATACTTGATACATTTCCAATCATGGTGAATAATGTCTGGAGTCCAAATCTCACTGTTCAAGTCACTATTAGAGGCCGAAAACATGGTATTGTGGTTGCCCCATGGCACTGCTTGTAATAGAACTTTGTGTCTGGTCTCGGTGGCAGCAAACAGATGGACCAGGGTATTTTAAGGCATCCCCTAAACCCCACAGGTTGAATTATGGAGATATGGAGCTGTGGCCGACCGGCATCCTGTGTAAAGGCAAGGCATTCGAGCCGTGTGCCCTCTGGATAGCTTTTGTATTAAAAAATAAAAGCGAAAAGAAGGATTGTTAACTCCCTCCAAACGCTGACTTGAACAAAGGAAAAGATTCATGCTGTTCACCATAAAATTCACTTACTTCCTGTTATCTTAAAATTTTCATGTCACATAATAGCTTTAAAATATCTTCTGAATGCGCTAGACTCTCTAGGTGCTTAGAAAATATTGCCAAATAATAATATGAAATGAACAAGCGTTGAACAGTCCCACTGGAAAGGAGCAGTTGGCCAACACTGGTGGTTATGTTCATTTTAACCCTGATATATGGCCAGCCCTCTGCCATAATTCTATCAGGAGATGGAAGTTGCCTAGCAATGGACTGAGTGTAGAAGGTACGTGTTGAGCTAATTCAGTTTTTGTTCTCATTTCCTTGAGAGTTCAGCTTAAAGGAGTGATCCTTTCTCCATCTGCAGCAAGAGCCACTTCTTGGTATTCTCTCTCGTTCCCCACTCGAGTGTCCCTGATGATGTCAGGAATTCATTCATGGCCTTGCTCGTTTTAGAAGTTTCCAGCTTATTGAGTAACCAAATGTGGTTTCTTCTGATTGTGTTGGCTGAATATGTGGAGACTTTCAAAGAGACGAGAGCTGTATTTGAAGCGGAGCATCTAGTTGTATACCATTTTATGGCAGACAAAGGTCATCTAGGGTAAGCAGCCAGAACAGTGAATTGCCTCATTGCAACACCTAGGAAAATGAAACAGAAAGATACGGTAAAAGGTTTTAACAAATGGCTCATCATTATAAATTTTTAAAGTCAAGGAATTGGTGCTGTGTACGTTTCTAAATTGGAGATAACCATGCTTGTACAATAAATTGACTTAAGAACGGAACAAATCAAGGTGATGGGGTGGTACTAAAAACCCCATCGTGCAGCACTGCGTGCACCACATCCCGCGGGTCTGCATGCTGGGAGCGCTCCCCAGCCTTCCTGCTGAGCCCTGCTCTGCTGTGTGAGGAGGTGGGCAGGAAGCAGAGGGGTCAGCTGGGGAACAGCGGTGCCTCTGCGCTTCTGTCCTCCAAGTGCCTCTGCTGAGACGCCTGTGGCTCCAGAAGGACTTTGCTTTTCTGAAACTTTTCTGTCTGGAACTTTATGCTGGGCAGAGGAGGAGGGGAGAAGCAATTTTAACAATTTAATAAACTACATAATATGTTTTATAAGCTGGTGTGAATGCTCCTAAGTATTTTGGTCTTTTTTTCATAACACAATGAACCTAATATTGGTAAAAATACAGATCTTAGCTGCCACCATAAAGAGAGGCTAGATTTAATAAACAGTTATGAATGTTGGCAGCTGCCTATCAGATTGTATAACATCGGCTATAGCACATGAAGACAGTGTCAACTTACATTTTATCTCAGAAGTATTTTCAAAGCGTTTATTTTGCTTTCTCTTGAGTCCTTAACCTAATTCAAGTTATATAATTGGCTGAATATTTTTCCACATAGCTAATTGGCTGGGTGCCAGCGTGGAAACCATTGTCTGACTTGATGATGATCAGAAATTAACATGACATTTGCGTGGTGGTAATGGAATACATTAGTAATGTAATTCATGACTGTAAGAAAGAGACCATCATCTCCCACCTCTGATCAGCAGGAGGGGCTGGGGGGATGATGAAATGCTCCCAGCAGGCACCTCACAGCAGTGGCTGGCCAATCTCTATGTCAAATTTAGTTTTAAATTCTTCAGACAAAGCTGTAATGCTTACCAATTAATTACTACAAATGTCAATTAAAAATCTACCAAATAATACAGTAAGATTAAATTTCAATTAAAAAAATTACATTTAACAAGGAAGATACAACATTATTTTAATGAATTCTGCTGAAGGTGACAGTTTATCTGGATATATTTATACCGTGTAGGTGGATCTAAATTCATTGGATGATGTTAACCATGTTACCCCGTATACTTATTAGTTTTGAAAATTATTTCTACTTGGGCTATGTCCTGGAGGAGAGAGGGTATCAAGGAGCATTTCTTACCACCAGGAGAAAGGGGAATTTCACGCCTTTTAAGTACAAAAATAGTCTCACACCTAAAATGAGGGCTTTTCTGTAGACATCTATATCAGCTTTTTAGCTGTATTTTTCATTGCTTGATGTTTATGAAATTGAATACAGGCTTTCTGTTGTGGTAGTAGAACAGGCTGTAACTTTGCTGTGCTGATTTACTCTGGACAATTTTTCAAGTGATCTGCTTTCCTGTACAGATAATATCCATTACCCTGGCAAATCACTTAACAGGCAGTGATTTTTGCTGTGTGAAGGTGGGGAACTTCAGGTCTTTTTATCTGCAAAGCTTCACCTCGGCTTGGTAGGGACTGTGAGCTAAATGAAATCTCGTAGTTATACTGCTGTTGCTTGAAGACATGTTTTGAGCCCTGCATAGCAGATGTGTCATGTGGAGTTGGGACTCTGCGTGTGTTTGTACAACAGCACCTTGGATGCAGGGTGCTACCCTGCAAAGTAGGTCTTGTAGCTGAAATTCCCTGGAGGGTGTGTATTTGTTTTGAACAGGTCGGGTTCCTGCGGGCATGGAGCTGGTGGGCAGGGGAGAGCTCTGTGGCATTCAAGCCGTGTGAGCCAAGGACTCTATGTATCATCTGAAGAACAGCTTTCTCAGCTTCCTTGCATTTATTTTCGAGAGCTTTTATTGTGTTTTCACACCATCCTGTCTAAAAGAGGTAAGAGGGAAGGCATCATTGAGGAAACAGATTTTGTGTGTCAAGCCAGCACTGAGAAAACAAGCTCCCAGGGACCAAGAGGCTCTTTCTCCTTGTCATTTCAGCAGGTTTGAATGTGAAATAAAAACCAGCCAAACACGCACATTGAAAATCAGAAAAGCCAAAAACTGCTCATGGCAGGTTAAAGTAATAATAGGCTCTTCAGTAGATGGGCTGTGGTGCCTTGCTGCTGTTCCAGCTTTGCCTATCGGTGGTGGGTAAATGCAACAAGCACCATCTCTGTCACTGCCATTCAGGTACCTTTGGGTATTGGTAACAGCTTCACAGGATGAGTTCTTCGTCTTGCTATTATCTGATAAAGCTATAATCAGCAGGAGATGGGAGACAGCATTTTGTTCCTGTAATGGCCTCAGGAAATGGGTGCTGTGGAAGTGTAAGAGCAGCTGAAATGTTTTCTCACCGGTCCTCACAGACAGCAAGGCAATGGGGAGAAAGGTGGAGCAAGACAGGCTCATTTCCACGCTGGCAGCCAGAGAGCTTTAAGTAAGAAGGCAAGCAGGGGAGCGTGTAGCTTCTTACCAGGGGGTAATGGCGTAAGGAGGCTGTGGGCCTGGGGCTCCCACTGGCCAGGCAATCAGGTGGGAGCTGGAGCTGCTGCACTTAAAAACCTGTCTTCCCAGGGGCTTTCAGCTATGCACGGGAGCAGTCATTTTCTGGTTTGAACTCTGAGGTGAAGCTCTTGCCCTGGTTGCTTGCTAAGAAGTGAGGTCCGTCAGGAGCTGGGCACCTCTGTACCCCTCTGTATCAGTGCAGTGGGGTGTTCCATTCTGAGCACCCATGGGAGTGTCTCATCTCCTCACTGGGGTCTCGTGTGGAGCTTGTCCACATTCCCAGCACCTCTGATGGTGGCTGATCTCCTTGTGAGCTTTTACCAGTGGATTTCTGCCTTTGGTAGGGAAACGCTTTTCTTTGTGAGAGTTGGCCAAACATCTTGAAGGAAGAATGTATTTGACATTGAAAGAAATATTTACATCTCTTAGTCTTTTTTTTTTCTTAGTGTGAAGTTGTGTCAACTGTATTACACTGAGGGAACTCTGAACTGGGGGAGGATACTTTTATAAGCTGCCCTCTTTTTGCCGGTTTATTCCATGTTCTCGTCCCCTGATTTACATCCCATCTGAAGTGAAAATACCCAGGCTTCAGTAGTTTGTTTACCTTTGCTTATATCACTGTGGGGACTCGAGGAGATGTAGGAACTGTTCTCACTGTGACATTTGCACGAGCTGCAGGGTAAGGTGAGAGCAGGCAGACGCCGCACACAGTGAGGAGGCAGCAGGGTTTATTAAGTCTTACTCGTTCCATGGTTTATAATATATAGACAAAAGCAAACATCTCCGGGGAGGGTGATGGAATGAGAGAGCAGGGCAAGCTCCCTGAGCTGATGGCAGATCCTGACCTCCTCTTTAAGGAAGTTGTGCGTGCAGGGGGCTGCAAAGGGCATTCCTGCAGAGGGGTCCCAAAGAGCTGCTGCAGCAGAGGCATGGGGACACGAGGTGCTCTGTAGGACAGAGGCATTCTCCTGTCATTGTGGTACTGCTCCTGGGGAAATACTGAAATACTCTTTGTCTTCGTTAATACACCTTTCCAACAGAGCCTGAAGAGATCATTCTTTCTTTCAGATATACAAAGAAACTGAGTACAGAGTTTTTTTGTCATGAAAATGCCATTTATATACAGCGGCCATAAAACCCTAGATTCTGAGCAGATGGGGAGACTGCTCCATCGTCAACCAGCAGAGGGGAGAGTTGGGAATCACAGAATCAGAATGGCTTGGGTTGGAAGGGACCTTAACGATCACTTAGGTCCAACCACTGCTGTGGGCTGGTGGCCACCCACCATCCAGCCTGGTCTTGGGCACTCCAGGGATGGGACATGCACAGCTTCTCTGGGCAGCCTGTGCCAGGGTCCTGCTTGGGGATAAAACCCAGTGGGAGCTCCCTTCCCTGCTGAGCCTGTGTGGCTCACAAGATCTTTGCTCTAGAAAAAATATCCATCGTTGCTTTAAACAGCCCAGTTTGGGATTGCAGTATGGAGTATCTGAAGCATTTTGGGACCTCTGTTGGCAGGAGATACCGCAGGACCGGGCTGCATCCCACTGGCTGCGGGGTGCAGGATGGCCCCGCTGCAGGAGGAAGGACAGCGTTGGGGCCTTTGTGCTTATTGTTCTCAGCAGAGCTGAACTGGAACCAATAAAGTTGTTGCCACCACTGTTTTGAGAAAAAGTAACTGCAGCTGAGAAAGAGAGAGGCAAAATTATGAATCATAAAAGCCAATGCAAGCCCATTATTTTTACTCTTGGGAAAAAAAAAAGTATCTTTCCAGTCTTTTTTTTTTTTTTTTTTTTTTTTTTTCACATGGAGTGGATCTTTGGGACACTAATGTTCCGCTGTCAGGTTTGTTTAAAGATTGTTTTGACAATGCATTTTTGGGGTCAAATCTTGAAGTTTTTCTCCATGTGTTTCAGCTAGGCAGAACTCCCAGTGTCTCAGCAGAGGCTTTTCCAAATGAGGGAAATACTAATACTGCTCTATTTAATTGAGAATGTTGTCTGAACAAACAAGAGAGAGGTGCAGGTTTTTAGTTTTAAAATGAATATATATATTTTAAATAGCAGAGCATGGTGTCCAGCTGAGCGGCACGTGCCTGCAGGTGGGTCCAGGGGCAGAGCCCTCACCTGCGCCCTGCCCTTGGTGCTCTGAGGCTTGGCCTTCACATGGGTTTCCAGGTTTTTATAGGCTTAAATCAAACCTGAAGTCTGCTTCAGTGTAATGTTTTGTGGTTTAATGTTCTTGGAGATTTTTTACAGTGTTTCTTTTAAATTCTGTCACTGAAGTGTATGAGAGTTGACAAGTGTAAATATGTAGTTAGACAATTTCAAAAGTGTATTATTTACTGATCGACCATAATGGCTCCAAAGGAGCCATTATACTCAATCATATCATGTCACTCCGTGGCACTTATTATGATGGTAATATGGATATGCATATTATTTTTTTTTTTAAACCAAGAGAAGCTTTATTGTGCACATGTAAAAAGCTGTTTTTAATTGTCAGTAATGCTCTGAGCTTTTTTTTTTATATATGGAGATTTCAAACCACCTATGGCTAGCAGCCTGCAAAGTGTGGTAGCAGAGATCTGTGTTTGTGTAAAGATGAAAAAAGCCATGCCTGATATTTACAGCAGTGGGACTGCATCTCCTTAATATGGCTCTTTTATGGCTTTATTAGATCCGAGGGCAACCTAGAACCCTAACCTGAGAGCTTGGCAGGTAAAAGCTTTCCATTTTATCTCTGCAGCTTTCATCTGCTCCTGTAAGCTCTTTGCCTGACTTCCTAATTGTGTTTGTGACATTAGCAAATGGCTGGTCTGAAAATACCGTGCAGTGTAAGTCATGTTAATACAGCAGTCTTTTTTTAAGGTGTCACAGAAGATGTCTTTTTGTAGCGCTGGGGTAGAGAAGGGAAGAGAGAAGGCAGAATGAGAACATTGAACCATAAAAAATAAAAGAAAGAGACAGGCAGAGAGCTAGGAGTGCTAAATATGCTTCAGCCTTTTGGTAGGGTTGGTCTCAGCTGAGGAGGAGGTAGGAGCTGTGAGCGGGAGCTTTCTTGCTAGGAAATGTCCACAAAGCTTTTCGTGGAGAAGGAGAGGTGAAGCTGCAGTGAGCAGGTGTGGGGAGCGAGTCTGCCGTGGGGCACAGCAAACTCACTGTGGAGCAACAGGAGGGAGAGGAGGAGGAATCAGGCATTTCCTAATGTAGAAATGAGGATGTGTCTGGCTGTAGCTGTTGCTGCTCAGAGGTGGGGAAAGAATAAGGGAATCCAGCTGTGCTGGGCGAAGGATTGGGAAAAGGCATGAGCAGGGTGAAGCCTACCTCGTGGTTATAGACAATAGGTGAGGGAAAGAAGAGAAAAATCTGATGAGGGTGAGGAATGATGGACCGTAGCAGGGCTGCCTGGGGTGTGGGACCTCCTCACATGTGCAGTGGGAGCTCTACCTGAGCTTGGGCTGCAAGGGAAGCAAGAGGTGCTGCTGTCAGTGCCTTCATCTCAGCAGCAGGGTGTCAGAGCAGGTGACTTCTTTGTCTTTCCTATTCAGACATGAGGACCAGTTCTGCTTTGTTGCTCTGTTATCAAAGGAGTTATTTACACTGCTCACAATGAAGTAGGGCTAATTACTGGCTGGCTTTTTTTCCTCTTATTCTAAAGAACCTTCCATTGGAAATGCATTGTGCTTTAAATATGGGAAAATTAACCATTAGATGCTAAAATGAGTCAATTTTGAGTAGTTCAGGGGTGGAAGGACATACATGTGATTTTGCAGATGATAAACTGCTAACAGCCAGATTTCCTTGCAACAGTTTTTCAAAGAAGAATAGTAACAGGGACTTTTAGCCAATTCTGCTTTAATTCTAACTTGTCTCTTTCTGAAATTATATTAAAACCATTTGTTCTCTTTGGCAGTACTGAACAAGAAGCATGCGAGGGTGTGGATACCTGTAGCTGTTTCTGTCCTTGACCTACATAAGCAACTGTATTTGGGCACAGGGCTGAGCCTTGTAGTTGTGAAAAGACGAGGGGAGGTTAAGCTTAAGTATTTCCTTTGAGACGGTTCTTGCTCAGAAGAGTTACTTGCTAAAGTCTCATCGGCTAAAATGCGAAACATCAGTGATATTTCCATTGGCATTGTTGGCTGAATATTCCTAATAAGTGGTAGAGCTCCTCATTTGTATAAGGGTGGGGTTTGTGAAGCTGCTGTGCATTTGTACGCACACAAGCACTAGCACACAACACTTGTTGATGATTCAGAACAGGAGTAGAGTAATTCAGATCTTGGACTGCCTCACGTGTGATTGGCTTCCTCTCTGGGGGACTTATTTTAGGGAAAAATCAATGTCAACTGAAAAACATTCCATTCTGAAAAGACAAAAATTCCCCTACTTGTGAAAATGTGTCTTGGCAGCTGATTTAACTTATGATACAAGATTTAACACTTTTCACTAAACATGAATATTTACCATGGCAACAGCTACGTTATGGGCCACATGTTGGAGACTTGCATGTTGTTGCAGAAACTTGTAAGTCTCTGTGTTCTGCTCAGCCCTTGTTCCCGTTGTGCAGCCATGGTGTGCCTGGACCTCTGTCCTGTGTGCCCTGGGACAAGCAGAGCCACATGGGTCTGCAGTGTCCTCGGTTGCTCTGCCTGTGGCCGTGCCCCATGCTGCTGTCCTGGCCCTTGTCACCTCTCACTTGTGGTGTGAGTCACTTTCTGGGGACTTTGTAAAGGTGTGACATGGGGACAGGTGCTGGCAGCCACCATCCCAGCAGGGAGATGACATGTTGCTGTGCTGCAGGCGTGGGGCTCTGAGCGTGGAGTTATTAGAAAAGGAAGCAAGGCTGGGCTGCATATACCTTAAATGGCAGCAGATTCGTTTTATTTATTTTTGCAACATAGGAGAATATAAATTCTCTTGCTTTAGGTTGAAGCTAGCACGGGGCCAGGCAGAAACTGCTTCTCCCAGAGATAAAAGCTGTGTTAAAATGTGTCTTGTACCTGCAGGTGGAGATGGAGGTCTTGGCCATCGTTAAGGAAAAGGCATTGGCCTGCAGGGGTTCAGACCTTTCTCCTTCTGGGCACTGATGGTGGCTCCGACCTTTCTCTTTCATTACGGTACTCCAAATTAAATAGTTCATATTCGGGGATTTAATCCTGTACAAATAGACCTGTTTTTAAGTCCTGCCAGCCTACATATATGCTAAGAAAAAGGCAACCTCTGAGTAGGAACCTCTGATTCTTGTTTTACTCAAATATCCTATTGGGATTTCAGTTATATGTGAATGTTAAACCTTGTTTGTTACTAAGGTGACTGTGGTGTCAAGGTTATGGGGATGGTATAGTATTATAAATGCAAAGATAATGCAAAAAAGAAAAATAGTTGTGTTGGCTAAAATCATCCTATTCCTATGGCATAAAGTTGCACACTGTCCTACATTTCAATTCTCGTTCTATTAAATTACCTGTTTAATAATTTGAATCCAGTGTTATTTTTATATTATATTGCAAATGTGTGACTGTGAGGTTATTTTTAAGATATATTTATTAAGGGAATGAATACAATAAGACAAGTCATTGCAGCCCACATACAGTTCCTTGACTTCTCATTTTATGATGTTTCAATTGCATATGATTACTGAATGTAAGTTTTAACTTTTATGGGGCTTCATTACAGATGCAGCTGTGTAGAGAGAAATTCAATAGAAATTTGATTTTTTTTTAAAGCTTTAAAAGTGTATTGAGATGGAGCAACATGATGGAATATAACCTGATGCTTCCTGCTCTGAGCTTGGATGCACGCTTGTGGGGTCTTCAAGGACTCAGATGCATTGCAGTGGGAATTTGCCTGTTGCTGGTGGTGCAGAGGTCTGTTTGAGGTGCAGGAGGTCACAGCATTTCATAGCCAGCGTGTTTGCCTCCTCTGGACAGAGATGTTCTTTTCTGCTTGAAAATCCAAGTAAAAGGAACTCAAGAGAAAACAACACTGAACAGAATCTCAGCAAGCAAGTGCTGGAGTAACACATTTAAGGGCACATTTGAAGGAAGCGGTAAATGAGTAGGTCTGCTGATGGTTAAACGCTGCAGTGCTTTGTGTGGGTTCTAAGCAGGAACATATCACATCAGGTATAGTTTAGTGGAACAATTTATTGGCATAATGTGTTTGTTTTTAAAAATGTATGGGAATGTAAACTTCTGAACTGTATGATCACGTCTCTTAGTAGCAAGGAACTGTCATATTGAAAACTATGACATTGGCTATTCATAGAAAACGTGGTACATATTACAGACTATTATTTCCAAACATCAATGTCCTGTAAGGGTGCAAACTGAAATCCAGAGCAAAATTTCTTGGGATATAAAGAGGGAAAGCACTTTTGTCCTCCAGATTTATTTACTGATTCTTAGCTTTTTCTGTGTTGGTGCAGCTCTGCAGCTCCTAGGGCTGTTGCAGTGGCTCCAGACAAGTCCTGGCCCTGTTCCTCATGCTATACTGCCTGTGGAGCAATTGTTCAGGTGAGCTCAGGGCTGGGAAAGGTCTCATTTCTATTTCAGGAAGCCTCTCTGGTAGCTCCAGCAGCATGGGGATATCCCCGCAGCGGTGTGGTTTTCTCTTGGATTCCCTTCCTTGTGCTTAGGGTGAAGTCATGAGTGGTAACTCCTGGGCTGTCATCCTGTTGTGATGAAACACATTGAGTGATAAAGGAGCAGAAGTGGTTGGGGACAACATCTCTCTGCTTTTGTCTTTAACTGGGTGTCCCTCGTTTGTGCTGAGCCCTGCAGCTGTGTGATGTGGGGCTGGCAGGGAGGTTAGCAGCCAGCTTTAAATGCAGGGCTTCCAAAATCCATTCTCTGGTGCTGAAAGCAGCTTGGCATCCTTACTTTAACTCTAAACTGGAGATTGGTTCTCTGAGCAGTGACAAGCTTCATGAAGTAGAAGAGAAGGTGTGCCTGGCCTCAGGCTGGGAGCTGTCGGCTTATTGGGAGCCTGGGACCCCTTTGCAGGGAAAGGGCTGAGTGGGGCAGGGCTGCTTTGTGCTGCAGGAGCAAAGTGAGGTGCCCTCAGAGCAGCAGCCCTAGGAAAATGGCTTTTCTGGGCTGTGCCACCTCCCACAACAAGGAAAAACTGATGAAAAGCAATGAAGCACACAATTACATAATGAAAAACAATAAAATGTGTCTTCCAATATGTACTACTAGTGACCATATGACTTTATTATAAAAGCTAAATATGATTGCATTTCCAGGTATTGTGCTGTGTGCTAAACTGCAGGGAAGACAGAACAACTAAGAAGGACAGGACTTCTTGTTTAATATAAACCTCAGACTTTGAAATGACACATAGCAGGGAATAAATGTCCATCATCTATCAAATGAGGTTTGAACGGTTTAGGTCACACTAGACAAACACTTCTCACCCTAAAACCTTCTTTTCATCTTCATTCATCAACAGCACCTTAAGCTGGTGCCTCTCTCCTCTTTTCATTCTCTCAAAAATAATAATCTGCTGGATGCCTACAAATCACTGGCGGCTGGCATTCGTTAGGCAGGTGATGAGCTGTGGCTGCTCCCATCTGCGCTCCTGCCTCAGGCCCTGCTCCCTGAGCGGTGGGTGCATGGAGAGGGACTGCAGGAGAGCTGGTGAGGACCGAACCCAGCCTGAAGACAGGGACAGAATGCGTTTTCTGAGAGCTGTTCTCGTGTATGGAAGTCCTAGCAGCCAGGTTTGGAGCTTCAGAAGAGGAAGGCAGACCTTTGCAACCAAATTCGTTCTCTCCTGTGGATCCTCCTTCTCCTCAGTGCTGCCCTGGTGGGTGCTTGTTCCCAGCAGCCTCTCTCTAATTTGTTTTCTTAGTTTGCAGGCTAAACTGCATCACTATGCCTTGTAATTTCTTTCTCCCTCCTAAAAGGTCCCAGGCTGAGCTCTGCACACACCATTCAATCCCTGTTGCCTGGTAGGAAGTTACATGTCTTGCACTAGTCTTTGTCCAATTACTCCTAATTTTTTTCTTATCCTTTTCTCATTTATGGTACTCCTCTTGGATTGGCTTCCCATGGTATAGTTTTTCCCATTGCATTGCTTGTTTGTTACTTTCTCGGTGTTTTTTTTTTTTTCTTTGCAACACACTTTTCTGGCACCCACCTCAGCTTCCTGGAAGTGATTTATGGAGCAGCACAGTCCCTGCTTCTCCAGGGCCACAGAGCTTCCTCTTGTTTTCTGCCTTTTTTCTTGCTGTCATTCTGAAAACCACCTGTGTATGGGAACTGTTGAGTTAGGGCCTGATCTGCTGATTAAGCACCTGGGGAAAGGACCCAGTCAGCCCTGAGAGCACAGGTGAAGGCAATGCACCTGTGTGACCGGAGCCTGGCTCCACCTCTCTTAGACCTCATTTAAGGGCTGACTGCCCCTGGGGAAGGCTTTCTTTCTGGAAATGCCTCCTTGGTGAAGCTTTCCCCTGCAAACTTAGAATCTTCTGATATGGGTGAGCAATCTTCTTTCCTTCCTTTATAGCACCTTTTTATCATGTTGGTCCTTCCGTCATCACACCTTTGTTGCAATGTCTGTCCCATCATATTGATCTGTCCAATTGCTACAACCATGGCTTTTTCACAATCACCAATTAATGTTAATACGTGCAATTGAAATGAGATGGTTAACAAAAAAGGTCTGTTTGAAGGTAAAATTTTGTGTGAGCAGAAATCTTTGTAAACCCAGACATGGGCTTGTGAGGACAGCACCAGCTGTCCACCAGTGGAAGTGAAGATAAAACTTACATTTTAGACTGCCTTCTGATTTGGGGGCTTGGAGGATTTCACTATCCATTGGGATAGGGATCAGCATCAGGGTGGGATCTGCCACCCACTCAGCTCATCACTGTCATCTCAAGGTATTTAGAAGAGAATTCAAACTCAGTTTGGTACCATCAGCTGTCTCAGTATGGCATGGTGACGTGAAGCACAGGGATGGGGTTTGCTCTGGGGTGGGCTCTCAGCGCCCAGGTCTCTGGTGGGGATTGGCAGACTGGCATCCTAATTAATTGGGGAGGGTGATCTGCTCACCCGCAGGAAGTGGTCACACATCACAGAGTATCTTGAGTGAAGCCAATTTCCTACCCCAATACCTTCCTCTTTTCCACTTCTCTCCTTCACAGTTTGAAGACTGTAAATCACATATTTGAAATGTATTTAAGGAGAAGAATATTTTCCCCACTTAACGCTTTGTAGCAAGTACAGTTAGGATCAATCATGTGCTAAAGGAAGAGAAATATTCTTCTTTGATACTGTATCTTCATTTTAGGCAGTTTCCTCTTGTACTCAGTTCTTAGATGGTAGTTCTGAGCTCTTGGATGCTGCTCATTTTGCCACTGAAAGAAAATGCAAAACAGGATATATTAATAATGAATGTTTACATAATTAGCTCAATTACTTTGTTCAGTTTGACACTTTGTAATTGTGGACCTGTCTTCCTCTCCCTTTTGAAGCAGGCTGGAAGTGATGGGAAGCAAGGGTAGAGAGGCAGTCCTGCAGCACAGGGCATCTCCCGCACGGCCCCTTGGTCCCCATTGCACCTGCAGTCCTTGTCCTTCCCCTGTGCTCTCAGAACACTTTGAACCTCGCTGAAATGCATGTCTTTGAGATGTTTTACCTCCAACAGATCCCTAAAACATATTTTCTCTGTTAAATGAAGAACATGGTTTTTACATGTAGTTGATAGGGTCTGGATGAGAGTGGGTCGACTGCTGATCTGGAAGTTTTTTGTGAATGGACTCTACCTTGTAAGGGTAAGTTACTCATCCAATCTGTGATTGCCTCTAACATATTTAGTTTGTGGATTTTGGATGCGTGTGGTGAAGAAAAACGTTCTGCAAAGATGCTTTTCGGCCAACAGGAAGAAGCTGGTGGGGAGGTTCTGGTGATGCTGGAAAAAAAGCTGAGGGGTTTTTGTTGGTGGTGTCGATACTTAACGAAAAATCGAGGATAATTGTCCTAACATGGTGCCACTGGAGGATGGAAAAGCTGAAGGAATTATTTGCTTTCCTGTTCTGTCACTGCTTGGGCTCTCGTTCCTCTGTTTCTTCAGAAAGGCCCTGCAGCTTGCAGATAACAGAAATTAAATTAGTATTGATATAACATTAGACACTCCTATTAATATTGACAGCCTGTCGATACTGTTGTGCTGCTTTTGTAATACGGGATGTTAACGGATAATGCTTTAAATAAAAACACTAATCTTACGATCGCTGAGTGCACAGCGGGGTCTTGACTCAGCTCCTTCCAGCTCCCCACCCCGTGAGTGGCTGCCCACAGCACATCCCTCAGTGGCAGCTCACCACATGCTGCCCTGTCCTGTGCTCTGAGCACCAAAGATACTTGCTGCTGTCAGGCTGGTTTGCTGGGAGGAAAGTGGAAAATGCCTTGGTGATGTTGGTTTGGGAAGTTTGATGCTGGAAGCCTTCAAGGATGGCTCTGAGTTGTGGTTGCAAGTGAGAAAGGAGCAAAATCTCTGTGAGACCGTGCTCTGAGATGCTTGGGGTTGAAGCATGCACTGAGGTTGGAGGGTTGCCCCTGACCTATGGTTCTTGTGTGGATGTTCAGCACGTGATAGCAACTATGTGTTTCTGATGAACTTTTTCTCTTTTTAAGTTTATCATGAAAATCGCCACGATCGTCAGAGCTCAAGTTATTTGTTAAATGGTGTAAAAAATTATTTAAACAATAATGATTACTTTGGTAAACACAGATGTCTTTGTATTATGCGGTGGGTTTTGTACGCGAATTTGTACATGTCTGTGAGACAGAAGTTGCCATCTACTTTGAAAAATGGGAAACACGATGATGCTAATTGCCTCCCCCTTACCCGCCCCACCTGCTGCCTGGCTGCCAGCTGTGATGCGCTGAGCAGGTTGGCACTTGCACATGTGTGCCTGCTGCACTCCTGCCTCTCTAGAGTCTGTTTGGAAGGGCATTTTTAAAAGGGGGAGGGAAGGCTCTTTATCTTGCTGAAAACCATCTCCTGATGATCAGTTATTCGCTGTGTTATTAATGCTTATTTGGACGTTGCTTGGACTGCTGGATTAAACAGCGTTCCCGTTATGTATTGAATGAAATGAAATACATGTCACAACAGCAGTGCTGTGATGGTGACAACCGTCCTTGGCTGTGCATCTCATTAGAAAGGTATACATTTTTCTTTGTTGTGCATCTGTGAATGACAGAAGTTGACAAACATGTTTTAAGAAGTTGCTGTTTGGAGGAAGTTACATTTATGGCACAGAAACCAATAAGAAAGTGATTGTTATGAAGGTAAATAACTATTTCTTACACATGCATTTTATAAATCGCCCTTCTCTGCTGTAATATTTACTTCTTACTTTATTATTGCTTATATGTTGAAGGAGATTCTCATCTGTATCACTTACTCTTATAAAGGAATCCCCGAGGGTTTGGAGTTCAGTTTGCATTGAAACCAGCACTTAGAACAGGATTAAAACTCTTGTATTTCACAGGTTTAAAGACTGAATTGATTCTCCAAATGTTTCACGTTAACTCCCAGGGGACAGCTGGATTTTTCCATAATGTTGTTTTTTTGGGGGCAAAGCATTATTAACTTTGGCAGAGGAAGGATACTTGGGAGGAAAGCACCAGACTGGTGAGCTGAGTGGTGAGCTTGTGCATCTTTGAGATGTGCAATGTGTGTGTGCCATTGAGTGCTATCAACCTCTTCTGTAGGTTGTGGGTCGTGGCCTGATGTAGGTTTGCCTAACTTCAGAGCAGGGCAGTGACTCTGTGGGCTCTTCGGTCTGACATGGGGTGAGCTGAGGTGTAGGAGGGAGATCGAGATTTGTTTTGTTTTAAGTTTTTTTTCCTAAAGCTAAGAATGATGATGTACACCATTTTAACTAAAATGGCTTCTGCCTATTCATAATGAATCAGAAAAGAACGCCGCAGTGCTATTTGCATGACTCCAACATCCCATAGGCGTTGCATGGGCGCCAGGCGGTGCAGTGTTGACCCGCAGGAACCTGAGCTCAGAATTGAGAAACCAGCGGGAAGAGGCAAGCAAAGGCTTGTGGCAGGCGATGCAGGGCAGGCAGCAGCCCGTCCTCCCTTTCCCACCATTCTGTCTCCTGCACTGGGTGCTGACATGGGCTCTGCTTTGCAGGGAAACCTCGCTGCTGTCTTGGGGTGCGGAGTGGTGTCTGGGCTGTGGTTTGCTGTGGTTATCTTCTTCTCATCGAAACTCATTCAACTCCCAGCATCCTGAAACAGAGAATGCGATCTCTGCAGAAAGTCGTCATTTGTGGAAAAGTCACAAAGTTCCCAGCTTGTGCTCACCCTCCTTTCTGAAATGGTTTTACTTTTGTTACGAGTAACACCTAAAATTGCCACTTAACCTTGCAGCACTCTGTTAAGTCTGTACTTTTGATTGCATAGCTGGGGTGGAGTTTCCTTTGGGAATTCAAGAAGTAGGAAGTGTTGTTTGTAGGGTTTTTTTTTTTTTTTTTTTTTTTTTTGCTGACTGGTGCTAATGTGTAGGTGGGGATGTGCTGCTGTTTTTGTAATACTTTTATTGTTTATGGAATTGTTAGTTAATTGATGGTAACAATGCCTGGAGCCTGGGAGAGGTAGTCTTTTATGTTTGCTCAAAGAAGAACAAGTAAATAATTGTATAACTTAAAAGGAGATTTGAGATTATTCTCCAGAGTTTATTTACCTTGCACGTTTGTGTCTCCTGTTTCCATACCTTGTCATCAGGTATCCCCGAACGACTTTTTTTTGTTGTAGTTTCTGACAAAATGACCCATGGCTTTTAGGATGCAGAAAGGCAGAGTGGAGCCCCGCAACCTGACCCTGCAGCAGGTGCTCCAGCTGACCTTGTTTCCACCAGGTTCTCATTGCAGTGCTCAGGTCTTGAGTTGACAGCGTTCCTTTTCCACTTGAGAGAACTCCTGCGTGATACCTAGAAGCCAGTGAGGTACTTGATGAACGACAGGGTACCTTTGAACTCCTGTTAATTGCTTCATGGTTTACTCAGGATAAAACGTACTGGTAACTTCGTCTTCCACATTTATCCAATGAAGTAAAATTCAAACCAGCCCACAAGCTGGAGCATGTTTTTTATTTAGATGTGGTGTAGTTCCATCTGGTCCACATTAAGGACCCCAAAAATATATATGATTAGCTTTATAGTTCACTGCTAAAGGTAGCAAAGCTGGCTTTTAACATTTTTCAAATTTGCAGCTAGCATCTCAAAACATTTGCTGGCATTTCCTGACTGTGATTACCAACCAAAGATTTTCTTGGTTGTACGTTGCATAGTTTCCCTGCTTAAAATAACACTGAAGCCTCTGCTGTTCTCTTTGTAACTCTTACGCAAGCTATCCATCTCTGTCAAGAGTGGTCAGTCTCAAATCCCAGAGCTCAGTGTTAGGAAACGTCAGATAACATATAGTATTAGAGTAGCAAAATTTATGGCTATCACCAGCGCTGAGCTTGTGCTCAATAAAATGAAGCATTGTGCAGTAGTAACAATAGGAAGGGTGCGTTGTATTGCTTTACAACAAGTAAAAAGAGGATTTGAGACACTTGCCAAAACCCCCAAAACGCCCACCGGCTGCTCTGACTCAGCAAGGGAGCTGCCCTGTTTGTGTTTCAGGTGTCTGTCTGCTCACCTGTGTGACCCAGTGCTGAATCCCCAGCATGAGTGGATGTGAGCTGGGAGGTGGTGCGCACTGCTGCCTTTTGGGCAGCTCCTCTGCTCTTCAGCTCTTCTGCAGCAGCTGCCAGGAGTGGCCTGAGCAGTCTCTGAGGCAGCCTCAGCCCTAATCGGATGGAGAACCCCAGATCAGGGCAGTCTATGGGGTTTCGTTGCCCATATTTCCTTGTGGACCGTGCTTTTCCATTTAGTGTTGAAATGGGGAGCAGCTGCAGGTCTGGCTACAGCCTGTCCCGAGCAGCACCACAGGCATACTTTTCTGAAATTCAATTTTTATAACAATTTCAGTGGCCACAAGTTTTTCTTTTGGTGCTTAGTTCCCCTTTGCCTACTCGTCCAGCAAATCCCTGCTGTCAGCTAGCACTGAAGGTCTGGAAGAATGCCCTGCTTTCTGCAGAGACAAGTGGTATTATCTTAATGCTGCACCTTCGTGCTGCTCATTATGCTGAGAAGACTTGAGCGCAAAGTGAGGATGTTGCTCCCTGTCCCTTGCATTAACCAGTGCCCATACCACACTGTTGGCTTCTGCACGCATGCAGTGAGCTTCCCATGGGCACCATTCGCTCTGCCTGGGCGAAGGTGGGAGTTTTACTATGAGTGCACTGTGAGGATCTTGGGAAGGCTGCCTCTTTACCTCGAATATGTCCAGAAGTGTGCAGCAAGAAGTGCCAAGGATTTTCAGGAGTTGAGCTGGAGGTGTTGTTTGAAGTTAACCGTATTTTATTTTCTCAAACCCTTTCTTAGGACTTCATTTATACAGTGCTGTGATGGGCATGGATAAACATAGCGATCGGATTACAGTGCCAGTGGAATAGGTGGACTCATTTTCTTTTTCTCATAATAAAAATCTCAGAAATTCAGTTGCTTACCCCATAAAATGCACATTCCTGTTATGGATTAGCCGTGTTTTAATGGGGCTATTCCTTATACAGTAGTCCATTAGCAGAGTGTCCTTTGATTTTTATACAGCGAATGTTTACCCAGCGGTGTAGGGAGGCCTGGCTGCTGCTCACCCCCTCCCCAGCCCTTCAGGTGGGACACTGGGGCCGGAGCAAAGGGCCCTGTGCAGGATGGAGCATGGCTGCATGGCAGGATGGTGGTGTGCTTGGATGCTGCAGTGAGGGCACAGGGATAAGGTTTGGTCATTTATCGCTTCCTGGCACCCTTCTATTGCCCTTTCCTGACATTATGTGGAAGGAGTGACGTGGAGGGATGAAGACATTCTCTGTCCTTCTCCACCCGCAGAGCTGAACGGCAGCTTTCTGCGCCGCTTAAAATTGTAATTTTGGATAAAAGGCTGTGTAATAACTTGAGAAATGTGTGAGAAGATCTTGTGTTAATACTGTATAAACCTTCTTTAACTTCAGGAAGCTTAAAATCAAACTTGGCAGAGCTTACAAGGGCAGCGAACGCGAGGCCACTTGACTCTGGAGAAAGGCAGCGACAGTGCGGAGCTCTGAAGCTCCCTGGTGCAAGTGCTGCTTGGGGTGGGGAGCAGAGCCAGCAGCACTCCGCCATGGTGACTTGCCCTCCTGAAGCCAGCAGCATATTTGTTTTTCTTTTTAACTATGCTACCTGAAGGGTTGGAAGTGTTTCTGAATGCACGTGAAAATGTACGTGTGACCCTACCTACACGTTCAGTGTCTCACATGTTCTGTGCAGGGATTTTTCTTGCCTCTCTGGGAGGATCACACAGGAGAGTTTGCACTGCGATTTGTGTTCACTGGGCTTCAGGAAGGCAGGTGATGTGGGATGGGAAGGGCTGTCGCTGCCCCAAAACATTCAGATGTGTTGTGACCTCCGGGAAGTGAATTTTTAGAGCAGCTGAAGTTAGAAATCTGGGATCAGTTTGGATGTTTGAAAGTCACAGCAACAACCATTTGTAAGAGCGTATCATGCTCAGTAGTAAGACTGCATAAGGGCACAGGATGAAGCATCTGATTTTTTTATTTTTTCCCTTTTGGCATTCTGTTTGCGACAATTACGTGGCTCTCTATTAACTGTGTGTGGAAGAAAGCAGTGTTATGAAATGAAGAGAGATTTCCTTCATCTGTTACTCTGTAGGTAATTTTTGTGCTTTTTCCAGTATTTAAGTACCTCTTAACTGCTTGCTGTCCATCTGTATACCATTCATAGTACTGTAAACTAGTATATGTAGCCTGACCTTGTAACTTGCTTTGTTTGTGCATCTGCCAGTGCAATATGTTGTCTTTCCTTAAAATGCAAATATGCTCCACACAGTACAGAGCTCCTTAGTCAATAAATAAATGGAGGTAAAAAACTGTACCTAATACCCATTTAATTTAAATTCATTTTATAAACATAAAGACGCCTTTTAAGAGAAGCTTTAATTCAGACTAGCACCTTGATTTGTGGTTGCCATGGAGAATCAAATCTGTCATTTGACAAGAAAAGTCACCCATTTATGACAGCACTTTATCTTGTCTCTCCAGGGGAAGAAAATGTCAAAAGTGAGAGCAGAAAAAAATAAAGCCTTGAAACACCAGAATTTCTTGATTTCATTTTTATTATTCAGCTATCATATCCTTTCTGATAATAGCGACTTGGTGAAAATAAATAATGTTCCTACAGTAAAATCAAATATTTCCTATTGGAATGGACAGGGCTCTTTGTGATTGTCAGTGCTGTGAAGTCTGGCAAGAAATAGTGTTATTAGATAAACCCACAGTGCCCAAATCCCATTTTCTTTTCATTACAGTGTCAAAATAATTATACCTGTGTAATTTGGGTAAGAAATTGTAGAATGAGTAAAACGGTCCATTGGAAGATACTGCTTTAAGCTTGTTCGTTATAAGGTGGGGTTTTTACATGTTGAACAACAACAAAAAAGATGAAATCTTGTACAATTTCATTTGGGGAAAAAAAAAAACAAAAACAAAACACCAAAATTCAGGTCACTCGTTGGTGTTCTTTCCATGAGGACAAGACAGCAAGTGCTGTGCTCCGTGTGGGTTGCCCTCATAGGCAGCTCATACCCGCCCGCCTTAGAAGAGCAGGAGTTGGAGTGCTTCGGATTCTCATGTGCATGTCTCTGAAGAGTTTCAGACATGAGAGATAGCATTGTTTATCATCTGAAATTTTTTGAAGTGTTTTTATTTTGTAGGGTTATGGTATGGTAAGAGTGGGGTGTCTTTGGGAGTATAATTAGCTTTCATGAGTGTTTACGCGTGTGCATTTAATCCATACAGGCACTAAGTTACCCCCAGGGGACTAACACTTGCTGTAACATTACATTACGTTTTACATAAATCTAAAAGGGCTGTTTAGATAACAAGACTAAAATAATCCACTCTGTGCCTCTTTCTTGAGGCAGCGTTTTTGCCTTTCACGGCATGACGGGGTTCGGTGTGGTTCGGGAGTAATCTCGTATCAGTGAGGTGGCATGAGAATAGGAAGCCCTTCGGTGGTGTAGCGCAGTGGTGGGGCTGTGGGGCGGTGTGCCTGGAGGAGCTTACAGACATGGAGAGAAAGGAAAGGGTCGAAGTCTCTTTTTCTCAAAATTGGCTCGCAGTGCGGAATCCATAGCCAAAGCTAGTTGGGATCTGCTGTGCGAAAACAGGCAGCACAATGGTTGCCTATTCCTGCTTTCATGCTGTGTCTGAAGCTAACTCCTGCTCTTAATACTTATGTGTAACTCCGGTTCACCTCACAAGGCGGTTGCGATGCCGGGCCAGTGGCAGCTTGTGGCAGTAAGTGCTGTGCTGCGTCCTGCGGTTCTCTCAATGTGTGTTGCTGCAAATGTCACCTTACTGGGGAAATACTTACACATTGGGTTTTTTTTATTGTAGGGTAAGGGGTTTTTTTTGCCTTTTTTTTTTTTTTTTTTTTTATCATGTAGTAACATCATGTCATAGAAAGTGTGTTATCATAGGCTACCAGAATGTGATAACTTAGTTTTTTTTTGTGAGACCATCTGGAATAAAAGAGGGTGAATTAAACATGCTCTCCAGGGTTATGGAATCTTAAAGATATTAAGGGGCTTGATTTCCATAATGTCTGCCTCTCCTGTTGCCCAACTGTTGATATAATCTGTTTTAAAATCGATTTGCTGTCATCATGTAATCAAAGCCTTAATTGCATCATCATTGACTTCAGCGTTTTTTTGCTGAAAAATTGGTGTGGTGGATAGTAAAAATACTGTGGAAAAGGAGCAAGCGTTGAAAAGAATTCCGCTGGGTGTACTGTCTCTGGGAAGTGAGTTAAAATTGCCACCAGTACCAAAGTAATCCACGAGCCCCACAGTTCAGTGAGAGGTTTGAAATTATTTTCCTCTGCTCACAACCTTGAGGTCTGATATCACACAGCATTTAACTCGCTGAGAGTATTCAAAGGAGTCATACAAGATTTAGCACAGCCTTGTCAGAACTATCTTTTCAAGTATTTAGTCCACTTCTAACTGTAACTCTTTACTTAAGGAAAATGAGAAAGAGGGGGCTGGTAAAGCTGCTTGTTTGCTCCAAGATTGTTCCCTGCAGTACGGAATTATCTCCCATAAGCTCTGTCCAAGGGAAGGCTCGATAAAGATTAAATATTTTTATGTAACAAAAAAATGTGAGCAACTTGTCTATCTCGTTTCCGATGGATGCTGTCAGAAATGGCTGATATCCTGTCCTGGAAATCACAGATGGAAACTTCATCTCGGCACGGTGCTGCAGCAGTAACAAAATGAAAGTAGCAGAGTCTCATTTACATTTCAGAAATAGTTCTCTGCAGCTTCCTGTTCAATCCAACAGATTTTCTCCTGTACCTGCTCTTGGTTGTCACCCACATTTCAAGGGCAGTGCTTTGGGTATGACTCCTGGAGAGCTGCAGGTAGGGAGGTGCTGCTGCTCCACTGCAGCGCGTACTGCAATAACCAAAGCACTGTCTGATGCGATTTCAGCAAAGGTTAACTCCTTTCTTTTGGCTTTCGAAACCCTCTTTAGTCATAGCAACTGCAGCGTAAGCTTTTCTCAATTGATTTTTTTGCTGATTTATTTAAATTGTGCTTTTGTTTTAATAACCTGTTTCTAGGTTCAGAAATGTCCTTGACTCTGAAAGTCTGGTACGTGAAATGGCAACAGTCGTGAATTTCCCATTTCTGTAACGGGGAAGTCAAAGTAAACACGTACTTTGTAAGAGAGAGTATATACTGGGTGCTAATAAGACTGTGTATTGACTGTAAAAGCCTTTTATGGGAGTCTTTGAAAGAGAAGAAAGCGCAAATTACTGGGGAGGATGGAGAATGCTCCAGATCAGGGTAAAAATGTGATAGTTGGCAGTTCCTGTGCATTAGCACAGCCCCTTCCCCAGAACAGTAAACACTGTTTGGGTGTCAGCAGAACTGAGACACGCCACCTCATTTAACAGCACCTGTGACTTTCTCTAGAATTTAGAATGAGGCTGCTAGGAGATGGTTCCTGATCCTGGTACGTCAGCCTGTGTTCCTGCAGGGTGTGAGCAGGACTGCAGTGGGAGCTTTCCTGTTGACTCCTGCAGACCCCACTGTGTTAAGTCTGAGAGCAGCTCTCTGGGTCCACAGCTCCTGAGGCAGCTTCTGAGAGCCCACGGGGCTTGCCAGGTCTGTTAGACTTCCTATAGGAAAACTAAGTGAGCAGGAATGACAACAGTTTGTCCCACTGGAAAGAATTCTTCCTTTTTAATGTATGGGCTTTGCACATCCTCCATGCCAATAGCTCTGAGCCTGCCACCTAGTTCCCATTCCTCATTCTGCCTGCCCACCATGAGACACCTGTGTCTAGTTTTGCAGAAGTTCAGCTAGGCTTTGCAGCCACAGCTGGGGCCAGTTGGGGCCATCCATGCAGCACAGGGGCTGTTAGCATCCCCTAAGGCTGTGAGTCATAGCAGGCTCAGATTGGTTCCTGGGTAAATCAAAACAGTAGCTATCACTTACCTCTCATTGGACTCATCTAGTGACATGAGATGCCCTCAAGCTTCTTTGCAAGCAGAGGTGGAAAGCCTTTCATTGAAGTTATGAATCCTGATGCTGGAGAAGTGGTTGGGAGGAAATCAGTAGTTTTTCTTGAGCTATGGGTTTGGATGCTGTGTGCTAGATAAACAGTGCATGCTGCTGGGAGTGTGGCTTTTATATGGGTAAAAAGGAATGCTACAGCTTCGATGGGAATCCCGTGGAAGAAATGTGGTTGTGTAATTGAAGACTTTATCATACTATTCATTGCAAAGGTGCAAATCAAGATTGCATGTGCTAGCTGTTGATGTTGCCAACTTTGTTGCCTAGATTTTTACAATCTTAACATTATTTTAATATAGCTTTGGATGTAATTCTATAAAGGATGTGCAGCAATATGTTAACATGCTGTGCCATCCTACATTTAGAACTTGTAATAAGTATTTCTTTTCCTCTTATTGTCTTTGCAAAAAAAAAAAAAAGAAAAAAAAAGAAAAAGAAAAGGTTGCTTTTAATGCTGCATTTGTATTGTTGCATATATTTGATTCTGGATCCTGTGTCCCCTGTGGTGTCCAGGCTGCTGCTCTGTCCCCTTTGCACGTGGCTGAAGGGTTATGGCGGTCTGTGTGCTCCAGGGGCTGCGCTCAGTGCAGGGCTGGGAGCAGGAGGTGCTGAGGACATCAATCAGACTTTTGCAGCTAAATAGCAGAAATATTTATATTTGCTGTGGGCAGGAGTACATAGGAGCAGGTATTTTTGTCTGTGTTTTAGGCCAGTCCTTTTCAGAGGGAGAGCTTCATCAAATCGTTGTCTGAGGGGAACAGCAATTCTCATTCAGTGTGAGAAGTTTTTACAGGGATTTTTCAGTATTTTGAAAAGATTATATGCATGGAATCAACTGTGGTTTAGGTTGTGGTGGTTTTTTTTTTTTTTTTTTTTTTTTGTTTTTGTTATCCTTGATTTTTTTCCCCTGTTGCTGGATATGGCTGCACTAGTCTTGTCCAAAGTGAGTTGAAGGCAGAAAGAGGTGTAGAAGTCCTCTTTCCAGTTTCAGTGACTAAATACTCTGGTTCAGGTGCACCCCTGCTGAAGAGATTGACCCCATTAGTGGTTTCAGGATGAAATCTGCCTGCATATAAACGAGATAATCTCTTCAGATATGATAGGTTTCGCAGCTATGAAGCATATGTTGGGGTGTTCCTGGGGTGCCAGCACATGGCCCTGTTACCTCTCCTTTCCTCTCTGCCAGCTGGATGTGAGCCACTGCTCAGGACTGAGCAATCCTGATCTTATCATTCCTAACGAACTGGTTAGTGATCCTGATTGAACAAGTAGGAAGTGTTGCTCTCTGGGAAGCCAAGGCAAGGGGCTGCTGTCACGGGTGATGAGGGAGAACTTGCTGCCATAAAGCTTGTTGATGCCCCGAGCCCGTGCTGCTCCCTAGCTCCCTTGTGCTCTTTCCCACGTGAGACAGAATGTAATTATCGAGGATAAGGTCCTCCAGAGCAGGCCTTTAAAAGTCCTATATAAAGATGCTGGTCTTAAGTAATTCAATATTTCAACTGCACTGTTCTTGATTGATTGATTGATTAATGGAGGAGTTCATGTAATTAATCCAGGCCTTCACTAAGTCACATGTGTTCCGGTAAAGACTGCGATTGGGGCGATAAATGGGTGGCTGGGAGCCTGGCCCTGCACGTGCATCTCTTTGGCTTTGCAGCAAAGCAATGGGGCAAAGTCGCTATGAGCATCACAGCTGTCCTGGGCCACGTGCTGGATGGTTCTCCCTTGCTTTTCTGTCTGTGGTGCCTGCTCGCATTTTGTTTGCTCTTCATTGGCCGAAGGTGCTCCTTGGTGGCTTTGATGAGGGCTTGAGGTCCCAAAGAAGAGGAGGTAAGAAAGGAGGACTTTGGGCACTGGGCCACCGTGGGGCGCTGGTGTGCCCACAGCCCGTCCTCTCCTGCAGTAGCGTCAGCCTTGTGTGGAGCGATGCCTTGGGTGACTTGCAAGGGGAGTGGGGCCACTGTCATGGCAGCGTTCCTGACACCCTGAGTTCCTGTGTAAACCTTTCCAAATCTGTCCTTGTCCCTGCCCAGCCTAAATAAATGCAGGGGTTGTTTGGCCCTCTACAAACCCTTGTAGGAACAGGAACTGAAAGCTGTGTCTCATGTGTTGTCTCAATGTCTGGCTTGGACCAGAGAAGTGATGGTCCCGTTTCCAGATTTCTGTCCAGGCTTTGTCCAAGTAGCTGTAGAAATAGATTAATGGATGTATGGTGCACACATCCATGCCACTATTGAATGAGAGCTCTCAGAAGCACGGCTCGGTTTGTTTCCGCGTGGCCAATGCAGAGCCAATTGCACAGCAGCTGAGTGTGCTTTTTTCTATTTTTTTTGAAGAGGGAATGAGGACTTGATTTGTAGAGGAGCAGTTTTGTGGTGCTGTGATAGGTCGGCGGTTTGTTGTGTGGTTAGCTTGGTTCTCAGGCCTGCGTATTGAAAGGTAATGGGGTTCATCTCCAGGAGAGCTTTTCTCAGCAGGATGTCTAACTGCACTGCCTCTGTTTTCTCCTTTACTAGCCTTACAGAATTTAGTCACAGAAGAATATTTGATGAATAACCTTTGATAAAAAGCTTTTTTTTTTCTCTCTCTCTTTTGGTTTTGGTCATTGCTGTAATACTGTGAAATGCTGACGGAAAGCTAAGTGAAAACTCTGAACGCTGATGCGCCGGGCGATCCGTTAACCATCGCATCGTGCTGCCGGTGCCCCCGGCTGAGTCCTGTGATCAGAGCAGTGCTGCTGCTGCTTTCAGGGCTTTGGGTGAATTTGCTGCTGCCAAGCTGGGCAGGGTGTGAGTGTGGACCTTTATCCTTCGGGCTGCAGTTCTTCTCTCTTCCCAGCCCGGGAGGAGCCTCTTGACACCGGCTCCACGAGTGCCAGATCGCAGTCCCGCTCTGTGTGATGCTATCTTTCTGCAGCCGCGCTGCACAGGAGCTATCACTAGCAGGAGTTTTTAAGCTATTGGATTTTAAATCATTGCATTGTTCATCTGATTAAATTGTATTTAATTAGCTTTGTGTTTCATCCTTTTGTTTCAGTGCGAAGATTACGGAGGGGGGAAGAGAAGATAAAAATGCTCTAAATGAAGCTCCGTTGTTTAAAACTCGTATAAAAACTCTGTAAGATGCCTTTTATTCTCCAGCCCTTTATCTTCCCTCACAAGCTTTCTGAGAATGAGTAGTGCATGTTGAGGTTTATCTTTGCTTTTATGTGCAGTAGCCACATGCTTAACATTGAGCGCGTTTGAGTTGCATTTCATAGGGCTTTCGCAATCCTTTTATAAAGGGTCTGATCTGCTAACATCACCCTCTTTAGATCTAGCAGGCAGGATGTTCTGCCATACAATGAAGTGTTCACAGCCTCTCTTGCCAGACCAGTAAGTGAATGATTTCAAGCCTGGTGGGCAATACTTGTGTCCATGCGTAACACAGACAGACCACAGTAGTAGGCAGCTGCATGTAATTTTGAACTCCACTCATTGAACTGTAATAAAACAATATAAGCACTGCTTGGGGGAAAGATTGGATGCAGTTATCCTTACACAGGGCTCGGGCATATGAAAGCAGTGCTGGCTGACAAGAGGATTTTGAGATTTGATTTTGATTGAATTGCAGAATTGAACAGGCCAGGAATGTCAGTGGAAGGCTAAATGCCTGTAGTGCCGTAAAGTTTTATTCATGTGAGGCTTTCCAATATAAAGTAGATGGATTATTGGAAAAGGTGTCAAGGGACATGAAATAGAAGTGCCCAAAACATAAAATGTGGGTATAGGGATAAAATTACTTCTTGCTTAGTATATAATGAGCTCACAAAAATGTTGTGGGTAGTTGTTTGTTTATTTTTCAACCTTTTTAAAGCTAATTCATCACACAACATAAAACACAGCCTTCCTTTCTACCTTCAGATCTGTCTGTGGCTGCAATTCATATTGCTTTTAAAAACACGATGAAAAAAATGGAATGCTGTATTTTCTTCATTTTGATTAAAAAAAAATAAATAGAAAAGGGGTCTCATTTAAAAAAAAAAAAAAAAAAAGGATAGGAAAGGGGAGAAAAAAATAGTCCACAGGATATGAACACTCAGCAGACACTGAAAACTATTATGCTCAAAAACAAGAGCGGGATGTGTATTCACATACCACAACACACTGACTTATTTCATAGCTCAGTAATGCATACGTAATCAGAGCCAAATTTGCATAGGACAGCTGATATCCAAATTTGTACGGCATTAGAGACAGCTTCACTCATTTGCAGTGAGCTCTGAACAGTAAATAAAGTTGCACAGAAGACTGTATATGGGTTGGCAGAAGTGCGTTGTGTTTTTGTGCCCTAATTCTTTACCCATTTACAGACTTCTGTCTCAGTTAGCATTTTCCTTTAAACATACTTTAAATCACATATACTATGATTGCAGGAAAATAACCATAGCTTTATTCTTCACCCATTCACTTGGAATTATAAAACAAACAGTAAAATGGCCTTCTTGTAATAAGTTGCTTTTTTTTTTTCTGCTTCAAATTGCTGCTTTTTTTTTTTTTTGGAGAAGGATTTGTGCTGTTAATCTGCCTTTAACCGAGGCCACGAATCCCGTTCTGTATGTGTGCCTTACAGGGAGGCGGTGTGCACGAGGCTGTCAAATAGGGATCTCCAATTACCATAAAATGTAAACTTATGAAATAGTCTTTAAAGGTGTACAGAACAGCAGATATTTATATTCTCGGGCCGAACTGCCTGTGCTCAGTATTATTCTTCCATTTGAGCCCCTCCTGGTTGAGCTCACATGTGTGTTTAGATAGTGTTTATATGTAATTGTAATTTTTCTTGAAGTCCAAAGGAAACACCCAAACGGCTGTTCCTCGCCGGGCAGGCTTTAATTATTGTTTTTGAAATCCTCTATTGAAAGGCTGGATTTGCAAATCCTTCAGGAAAGAAATGCCACATTCAGTGTTGGTGGTAACACTCCGGGGATTTGTTAAACTTTTATTTACCACAAGTTCTGTGAAACATTCCTTTGCGATATTTCAGGGCTTTTTTTGTTATTGTTGTTATTAGTTAGGTTTGCCAAAAGTAAATGGATTGAGTGTTTGCCTGTTGGAATAGCAGTTTATTTCTGGTGAGTTTCTTTGAAGGAAAAGGATAAAAAAAAAAATTCTTCTTCCCCCACCGCAGGATTCATACCAGCTATAGTCCTTGAATTATGTGTGGTAGAGATGCTGCAGTCAATGGAGTGAATTTCTATTCTTTCTCCCCCCTCCTTTTTTCCCCCCCACCAGCTTATTTTTTGTCACGGGGATTCGGGCAGGCTGCAGTGCAAGGAGCAGATCTGTGAGCACGTGGGACGGAGGGATGTGGGGTGCAGGTGCTGGGGCCGTTCCGGAGCAGACGCAGAAGAGGGCGAAGCCATTGGTGCACCCAGGGGCCCCAGCAGGGCAAACCCCGGCCCTTAGGTGGGGTATTTCACATGTGAGCGGGCGCTGGGACAGCTGTCTCCTCAGCAGGAGAGCAGCAGTGTTGCCACTTCTGTCTGCTCTCCCATGAACTGCTGTAATTCAACGGGGTGCCCGCACAGCTCTGGGTGCTGCTGGGTGCTCAGGCAGCTCCTGCAGGTTCTTCAGACCGTTTCCCAAGTTTTAGTAGCTGCTTGCAGTTTAAAAAAGACTTGTCGTTTTGTCTGTTGACTCATAAAGTCAATCAAATAGGGAAAAGAAGTGATTTTCAGCTCAAAATTGAGGCAGTTGGAGGTTTTTTGGACCTGCAGTTGAACAGGCAGAACAAAACAGATGATTTTTAGACAGCTCTTAAAAATGACTTTATGTAGAGGCTGCAAAGTTGTGTTTAAAAATCTTTTTAAAACAGTTTCACAGTGGGCATTCTGAAACCTGTAATTAATTCATTGTTTTAATATATTAATGTTTCTTTTGATGTTTGAAAGAAAATTGTTGCAGGCCCCTCAGTGCGGTTGGCTCGTTCGGTATGGCTGTGCTGGAACTACTGGGCTTCACTGCTGCTGGCCTCTCCTGTAGATGAAGAGTTTGATTTCGATTCCCACTGAGATAGAAACGGTTAAAGGAATCCCTCTGCCGATTCCATTAAAAACTGAGCAAGTAGTGTGGAGATGGAAAGACAGGAAACCTTGTTCTCCTTTTCCAATTTGTGAATTAAATAAAGGTGTGAGAGAGTGAGCTCCACTACCACGGAGTTCCTGATGAACTGAGTGTTCTTGCAGCAGATCATGTTCAGTAAATATTTTACGTGTATAAATGCATAGACTTGCTATGTATCCAGCACATATAAGGAACTTGCATTTAACTACTAGAAATGTTTTCGTATGTTTTGCCGCAGTTCCGCTTTTCAGCTGATGAAGAGTGATACAAATAACAAAATTACCAACTAATTAAAATACTAATTTCTAAAAGTCAAAACCTGACACTTAGGGGAATGAGGGAATAAAAGTGCTTAGCAGGAGGAGTTAAACTCGGTGAAAAGATCCTATTTTATGAAGTTGCTAAGCAATTAGAATCAGTCTCTCTTTACAAAAATAAACATAAAAGTATAAATGTAAAACAAGATTAAAATCAGTGATTTAAACCATGTTTCCTGCTTTCTGATATGAGCCATGATTAAAATCAGTGATTCAGATCGCTTTGATTCATATCGAGCTCACGCTCGGTTGGATCAGCTTGTGGTCACAGATGTCCCCTCTGCAGATAAAGGAGGCCCAAGGTGTCCCCTTTGGTCACACTGCCCTGCCTGTGACAGAGCACTGTGCTTGTTGACATAGGCAGGGGTGCTGCTGCTGCTCCCTGCATCCTGCACTTTGTTTGGGGGAGGTTCTGTTGGAGCTCAAGGGTTGCTGACAGGTGGAGCGTCCCTGAGCCCCATGTGAGGCAGCATTCAGATGGTCCTTCTTTGTTGAAATGAGGCAATCTTTAAGATCCTTCCAACCCAAGCCGTTCTCTGAAGTGTAGTGTGAAGCCCTGACCCTCCCGTCGGTTTCCTGCCAGGCATCCTGCAGGGGAGGCAGGAAGATGATGACCTTGTCTGCACAAACTCTAATGAAGAGTACAATAGGATGTGGGCACTTCTTGGCCAGAACTTCTCAGGTGGTTCATTACTGAAGCCCTGTTGTGGTGTCTGGTGGTGGGGAGCGCATCTCGCAGTGATGTAGATCACAGCTTCCATGACAGGGTCTGGATGTTAAAGAAACCCAACATAAACCTCGATGCGCTGTGGGTCAGAGAGGCCAAGTAGAGCGGATTGCATTCGGGTTGGACATAAATTATTTAAAATGCTCATAAAGACAGGTCAGCGGCCCTTGTGTTGGGATGAGTCGGTGTGAGGCTGTGCACAGTAACTGTTTCCATACGGTGGCCTTTTTCAACATACAGTGGAAATCCTTCACATCGTGCACAAGTTGAGAGAAATACGTGGAATTTATTGCCATAACGTTTCTCGTTGGAAGTTCTCAAATAATGAGCTTGAGTTGTCTCTCTCATTTCTGCGTGTATTTCAGAACACGACTGAGCCTTTTACGGAGCAAAGTTAGCATCCTCTTGGCAGCAAAACACCCAAGCTGAGAGGCTTGGACAGGCAGGGGCCTTCCATCGGTGCTGGGTGAAGTCAGCTCTCCTGGAGGCAGATGTTTGGGCATGGAGTGTGCCATGTGCTTCTGGAGACAGAAAGGCAGGTTTTTTCTTATATTTAGGGTTAACTAGCACTGGACCGATCCTATTACTTGACAGTATTTAGACCGTACAACTCATAAATCTGCACATTTACTAGCATATGATGTTAATGTCAGTATGTGTATTTTAACACAGTCAAGTTTTCTAAGTGGGTTTTCTGATGCTTAATCCTTGCTAATTTATTCTTCTTACATTCTGAATGTAGTGACTGACTTGAGAGAAATCAGATGCAGGAGGTCAGATCTGTAGCTGGTATGAAGTGACACCGTTCCTTGGTTCTGGGAATCGAGGCAGTAATGTCTGCCACTTAGCTTAACCTGTTACTGACTTGTAGCTACGTTTGGAAAAAAGCACTGATACGTTCATGCTTGTAATGTGCTGCAGCAGGAAGGCATCCAGGGAAATGCTCAGAGGTGTGGTGAGAGAGGTATTGGTGCATACATAGGACAGAAGCTGTGTAGACTGTAGGATACCGTGACCTAGGATGGAGTGTCAGGGGAAACTTCTTTTATAGAGGCATGATTTTTTTTTTTTTTTTTTTAAGTGGAAGCCCTGGAATGCTGGGAATGTTAGTGCAGCCATTAAGGTATCGACAGCTGATACAGGTTTGCTCTAAAAAGCTGACTATTTCTTGGCAGGGAGGATGAGTGCTGTTTGAAGTTCTCTGGTATGTGTGGATGGGTGCATAAAACAGAACATAGAGATGTTGAGCAGGTCAGAAGAGCACACAAGATTGGTCTCACCTATCAGGATGCGAACCATACAAACCATGTTTTGGGATGCATCTTCTAGAAGATGCCCAGCTGAGCTGTGATGTGTGCTGGGGTTCCCACCCTTCAAGCAGGGGGTGCTGCGCGCTCAGCCATGCCTGGAAATCACCTTCCAGTGGTGCCTGGTTGGGCTGCCAGGGCCTGGAGGCTCCTGACTTCCTGGCCTTGGCTGACATCTGTTGATTGGCTCTCAGGCCTCATGAATGTGGGGTGTTTTCCTTGCGGGGCACTTTGTGTGGTTTGGTCTCAGCCAGGAGCTGCCTCCTAACCGTTAGGATATTTTCGTTGTGATACCCGTTATGTCCCGGATTGTGGGTTTTGTTGGTTGGTTTAAAGTTTAAAATGAAACTGGGCAGTGCTGTGGAGTGCTGAGTTCCCGGCTGCTGCGAAATGTAAAATGTGTGTGCCTCATCAAAGCGTTAACTTTATTGTGGTTGCTTAGGAGGCAGGCCACTAGGTAATTCGTGCACGCCGGGTGAAGGATGGGCTGGGTGTGTGTGGGTTGTGAGTGATTCTGGCATTCACTCTTTGCTTTTGAAGTGCGTGGAGCCCACTTTGGTTCCAAGTTCAGAAATAATACATTTTGGAGTAAATAACCACAGTAAATACAGACATTGCTTGAAGAACACTAAGAAAGCAAACCACAGCAGGTAAACTTTTGAAAAGGCAATGCAGAATTTTAAATATTCGAGATTTTATCTTGAAGAGTTGTCTTTAGAAAAAATAAACGTTCTCTTGGAATTAGTAAGACAGGACCCGTGGCACTGCAGTGGCTGTGGAAAGCTCCATGCTCTGGGGGCTGTGCAGAGAGTGCGGGGGTGGGCTGGGAGCCCCCAGCATGTGCCTGCAGGGCCGGCGCTGGTTCATCGGCTGAGGCAAACAGAACAGAAAGCTGCAGCTGAGTACGGGCCTGGCTGGAATAAAACTTCTTTTGAAAAAAAAATGTATATAAATAAAAAAAATCCAACTTCCCCTTTGTGATTTATGGTCCCTCTAACAATGCCACTTTCTCAGAGCCATGCATCATACGCAAACAATGGGCCGCATAGAAAAGCGTGTTCCCCGAAGTATTACCAAAAATGTAATTTTGTCTTTAAATTCTTAAGGGTGAATTGCAAGAACGTGAGTTCATAGGAACCTTTGAGACATTACAGCTTTTAATAATACTTTGCAGCTACATGTAGTACTTCAATTTTACTTTTATTAATTAAATTGCTGTGTGCTGTGCAGCGGGGAGGGGATCCCGGCAGCCCCACCTGGGCGCCCCTGCCTGCCAAGGGCTTTCCTCCCCTGCTGAGCTTTGCTTGGGCTCTCTCTGATGGAGCTCTCAGTGCATTCTCCCCTGGTTTCCATCCCCTGGGACTGCCCTGTATCTTTGGTGCCCGCAAGAGGGTGCGCAGGAGAGGCAGCTCCTCACAGCCTTCTGTTCTTCTCCATCCGCTTCGTGGGCACCAAACCATCCCCGCCCCATGCAGGGCTGTCTGCAGGTACCCAGCAACTCTGCCTGCGTTCTCCCGCCCGGCATTGCTATCCTCTTGAATCTTTGATCTTTCCAAGTTTATATAAATGTTTTTGTAAGTTTTCAGCAAAATTGAGGTCAAACTTATTTCATCCCATAACCCCTTTGCATCTCTGCTCCAGCTACACTTTTTTTTTTTTTTAACAGCCACATCTCGCATTATGTAAAACAGAGGTGAAGAAACATCTTCAGCAAATCTTGGTTGCCTTTCTGTCTGCAGTAGCAGGGTTTGAATCTGCCTGCTTATCTAATAAAGGGTAGGAGCTGCACTTTTTACAGCTTTTTTTTTTTTTTTTTTTGTAACGCAGTTTGTGGGCTTGCCCATAATAATACAATTATGAAGGTTAACAGGAAAAAACTGGGTCCAGGAGTGATTCCAGGCAGCTGGCACTGCCGACGAATTGGAAGCGCACCACCAATGAAAACTGCAGTGAAAAGCAAATTAAACCTCATATCTGCCATCTCACTCGCTTTTCTCTGCTTTCCTGTTTGGACTTGAAAGGTGATTGGAGCCAAGGCAGTGACAGTTGACGGAAGTGCTGCAAGGAGAGAGTATTTATTTACAGTGAATCGTGGTGATGCTTGTTCAGGATGCGGTTTCACGCAGGATGTTCTGTCCCCACCCCCGGTTTGATCATTTCTCCAAAAAAAAAAAAAAAAAAAAAAAGGCAGAAAAAAAAGTTCCTTGATTGTTTAAGGCCACAGCTAATGCTTGGAGCAACGCTGTGCAGCGTGCCAGTGCTTGGAGCTCTCAGTAATGCTGCATGGTAGGGAGTTCCTGTGTTGGACACAGGCGGCTCAGTGCCGGCTCATTCCCACTTGTGTTTGCATTTGGTGTCAGCTGCATGCACTTACATGGGCAGGGGCTGCCAGCTGCGGCCAGCATGGGTACTTAGTATTTTTGGGGATGGGGGGAGCAGAAGGGATAAGTTCAGCATATTTGGCTGTGGAGTTTCCCCTGCTCTGGCTGTAATCAAGGCATTTCCATGAGTGCGTGCTGGCAGTGTAATGCTTTAGGAGGTCTTCATTGCAGGGAGTGATGCTGGGGCAGGTCCTCTGCATCCACGGGAACCCATGGCTGAAGGGGCTCCCCCAGCCCCTGCGGAACAGGCATGCTCTGCAGCCCCCGTTCCTCCCGCTGCCCTATCAGCCCCGGCCACCGCTTCGTTTCGCACAGCTCCTGACAAGCAGGCAGAGATAGTAACTCCTGTTACTGCCAGACGGGGCCAGTGATTAGATAGGAGAGTTTCTCTATCTCGTTTTCTTCTAGATAGGGTATATGGCTTAGAGACGTGCTCTAGCTTATACGTTTTCCTTCACGGACGCTGAGCGGGGAAGCTATTGGAAATCTGAGGGATGAGGGAGGACTGAATATGGGTTTTTTATTTATTTACTTTGACGTTTTCTTTTAAACTACTTTGAAGAAGTACATTTTCACTGGTTTCTCTGTCTGAAAGAAGGAATCTAATGGCTTTTTTTTTTTTCCACTCAAAACTTTTAATTACATCATTGCCATCATTGGGCCCTTTCTACAACTCCCACATTGTTCGGCAGACACAGTGAAATGTTTTTAGGAACCTATAAAAGTCAGTAATTTGCATCCAGAGGCCGTGGTTGTAGTCAGCACTCAGGCAACCGAAACAGCTGCCTGGGTAACTTTATGGCCAGTACATGTGCTGCATCGCGGAGTGTGCTGCAGAACGGGAGCGCAGCCACGGCTTCCCTGTGCCTCCCCCAATTGCACTGCGGGTTCCAGTCAAGGAAGGGATGCAGTAATGAAGATGTTGGGGCTGCAGGCTGGGAATTGAGCACTCCAGGTGTCTGCTGGGGCTGGGACCCTCACCTTGCTCTGTGCTGTCTTTTCACAGTGTTATATGCTCGTGGAAGGCTTCTGAGCTGCTTTCCATGTTGGCTTCCCTTGAATTATCACGTATTTTTGGAGATGAGCTTAGAAGTACGCCGTGTATTTCTCAGTGCGAGGTGCTGCCCTGCTGAGTGGTTTTTGTAGCGGTGACAAGTGAGCTGGTATGAGGCATCGGGGGCTCCCCCTAAAACCAGCCATTTCCGAGGTAGCGAGTGCTTCGTGTTGAAGAAACGTGGCAAGTTTTAGGATGGGTTTTGCAAAATTGCTTAAGAGACTTTCGTATCAGTATAAACTTGGGCAGTCAAAACATTTTAAGTAGCTTTGGGAAAAAAAAAAAAAAAGGCTTTGTGGAGGATCCTGCCCGTGGCTGGTCTGGTTGAATAAAAATAACTGAGGTGCTCAAAAGGAGATAAAACATGCTCTTTTTAAAGGTGATAGGGCGGCTAAGGTTTGGTATTTATCATGCAGAAGGACTAAAAAATGAACTGAATTTGATTTTTAGGAGGGTAGTCCTAGTTCTCACTAGCCTGAGTTGAATTGTGGACTTCCCAGGGACGAGTGACTTACATACATTTTAATTTTAGTTTTTCGTCTCTCAGAATGAGTCTTTTCAGCCGAGATCACACCATCCCCATTTGTTTCTGTTAGGGCTGCATATGCTACATTTCTACACAGCCCTATTTTTTGCCCATTTGAAGCATAAAGCACCACTTCAATCCTGGAGTGAGAAATAACCCTGAGGATGCTGCGGGCTGCCTGTACCTGCTGCTTGGGTCTTCTGCTCTCAACACCTCCCAGGTTCACGTCTTTCTGCCTCTGAATGTTACATCAGCATCAACAGACGAATAAAGCCAGGTCCATGCATTGGGAAGCAAACCATCTGTTGTCACACAGTGGGCTTTGGCTCTTTTGCCCAGGGAGGTTGTGGATGCCCAGTCCCTAGAGGTGTTCAAGACCAGGTTGGATGGGGCCCAGGGCAGCCTGGTCTAGTATCAAATGTAGAGGTTGGTGGCCCTGCATGTGGCAGGGTGGTTGGAGATTCGTGATCCTTGAGGTCCCTTCCAACCCTGGCCACTCTGTATCGTTCTGTGTCTTTAGTGCTCATCGATGCCAACAGGGAAGTTGGTTTGTCTGGGTGGGGAGGTGCAGCCTGGGTGACCATCCCTGTGCTGGGGCAGGGTGCTGGGAGGGTGAGGAGACAGCATTCCCCCTGGGCTCACGGAGCTGTCTGCAGTCAGAAATGTGCCGTACTCATCCGTAACCAGCCGTGTCGTGCTGAAACTCGCTCCTGAGAGCTGGGCCAGGTGAGCTGGCAGTGATTGACAGTGCCTTCTCCTGCCCCGCAGCCCCCATCAGGCTGTTTTTCATGGCCTCCAGTGTTTGGCTAGGTGGTTCCTAGCCAAGACAGGAAACTATTTGACTTACGGTGGTAGAGAGCTCCTCTCATGGTATTTACAGATAAAAGGGGAGGAGTTGAAAACCTTCGTCCGCGTCCAGCCCAATCTGATAACCTCCAGGGATTTTGTTAGTTCAAAGAAATTTTGGATAGCAAGCCAGTGTGCTTAACTGGAGCTGAAGCCGCAACCCTTGGAGGCATCCCATCCTTAGAAAAACCTTCAAATAACAAATGCTGCTTGAAACTTTTTTGGTTGTTTTTTTTTTTTTCTTCTCCTTCTTTTAATGTTCAGAACCCACTAGGCCGTTCTAAAATTCTACACTTAGGTAAGAATACATCCCTGACCTTTAAAATTGTGTCTCTTCTAAGCGTTTATGGCACAGAAACTGATTTTGTTCAACAGACTGTCTGGGAGGTGGGAATTGTGAGCAGCTAAAAATAAGAAAGGTGAATTATATTTGGTATCTAGATGGTAGAATGTGGTTGCTAGGAATAGATTAGCAAAGCAATAGTAAAATGAGTGCTTCCTGGGATAGTTACCTCAGTTATCAGCTAGCTTAGTGCTGTGTCCTCTTGTTGGCTGAGCTCCCGAAAACTTCTCTGGGTTGGAGATGGAACTGGGTACAGCACACAACAAAAGATGCTGTGTGATCTCCAGTTTTCAGACCTTTTGTTTTTCCTTATTTCTTCCTTCGGGGCCAGACAGTTATGTACACCAAGAAGGCTGCTGTGCCTTGGTGGAGTGGGGATCTGGGTGCTCCAAAACATCCTTGTCTGCCTCTGAATCCAGAGCAAGTCTCTGTGCAGTCCTTCCTCCTCACTCTTAACTCGTTTTTTTTTTTTTTTTTTTCTTTTTTTCCCCCCCTTGATTTTTGCTTGGTTCCCCCTCCTGCTGGCTGCTAGAGACCTGGGGCAGGATGTGACTGTGCTGAGCACCATGAAGGGAACTGGTAAGACCAGGAGTGCAGTGCCAGGTTCCCAGCTTCCTTCTGGATGCTCTTTGCAAGCCTAGAGCTACCTTCCACTTTAAATAGGCAGATTAACTTGCTGATTAAAAAGCATTGTTAATTTAGAAGGAAGGCCACATTCTTTCTCAACACCATCATTAATTAAAGACTAGGAAATTGCCAATTCACCCAACATTCACATCCTTAGCAGCCTGTGCTCACATAATTTATTGCCCAAGTATCTTAATGCCCAACTGCATGCTGAGGCCCGTGCACAGAACCTTAACTCCAATCTCATGCATTTTTCCTATGCATAATTAAGATGATTGCCTCTTAAAACCTTGAGTATTTTTGGTAAAACACCTTTGTTTTTCTGAGGTTGGATTTCAGATTGTGCCCAAACATGGGCACTGATTGTGGACGCAGTTTTATGAAACCGCGTCTAATCCTGTGTGCACGGGAGTGAATCATAACCCCCAGATGAAAAGAGCTCCTTCGGGGCTCTGGGAGGAGAACAAACCACGGCACCCAGCACTCCTCGAGGTCCTACAATTACTAAACTGTCTCAGGTTGAACAGAGAACAGAGCATTATGCTGGTGAGAGTAATGTAAGTATGCAAAATCCACTTACAGCTTAGACGCATCATTCATGAGTTACACCGTGGCTCCTAACTCATGGCAGCGATGAGTGTCTGGCAATCCCCACCATCTGGTGAACTCTGATGTGTATTTGAACAGCACACTGTGTTAGTGTGCCTATATACAAGACATATTCACACACAACATATAGTGGCAGGGGAAAGAGAGAGGAATTATGTTTCAGCTGTGAATGACTTATATTTACTCGAGCAGCAAAGAAATAGCTGATAGCTCACGAGTGATCAAAGCTGGTGGTGAGTTATCGAGGTCTTTCCTCGCTGTGAGGAAGATATAGCACATTTCAACCTGCTGTATATCCTTTTAGTCCAACACACACATTTTAATACTTATTTTTATTTTGGCTTAGAGGCTTTTCTCCTTTGCCCAGCAAGAGATTTTTTTTATTATTATTTTTTTTTGCAGTCTCTCCTTCTCTGTCTGATGCCGATGCCAGAGACAGAGCAGATTGGGAAGCCTTTGAACACATTAGTGGTTGAACTCAGATGAGATTTTTTGTATTGCTTGGTTGCAGGCTTCTGTGATGAGCATAAGGAATTTAGTTTTGATTGACATTATATACTCTTAAAGCAAAAGTGATCTATCAGCATTCAGGCGCCCACAGCTTGTTTTTCTCTTTTATGACAGAGAATAGCTATGTTGCAGTTGTGCTACAGCGATGAAGGTTGCATTGCAGTTTCTCTTTGAATCCTCTGATGGAGGAGGTAGCGAGGGCTGAGTCAAATCTGGGCCATTTTAGGTCACTCCTAACAAGCCGGGCTTGAGGATCTTCTCGGTTTCGGTTGCTCTGACTGTTTTGTGTTCAGCCAGAACTTCCTTTGGTAGACCGGCATTCTCATTCCAGTACAGAATATTTGTACAGATGACACAACCTTATTGTCTTCAGCTTCGGTCGCTTTAAAATGAGTTTTTACAGTTAAAACACCCGTGATCTTATACCACAAAGAGAACTGGTTTGGAGAGAAGATGCAATATATCCTCAGCCTTAGTCTGGGTGTGAGACACCTCCTCTCCTCTTTCCTCCTTGTGCACAGCCAAATGTGAAACCTCTTCAAAATCAGTTGCTCTCCAAATGAGTTATTGTTTGGCCTATGGTCGCTATAGAAGACAGGTGAGCATTCTCTGAAAGGAAATGCAGTTCTGCAAGTTCGCCTTCAAACAGGGGAGCGTCAGGTGGTGTTTCTCATGCAGCTGATGTGTGTAGAACCAGGCAGGTAGCTCGGCCTTCCTTTCCGTGCCTGTGGAATGGGTCAGTGCTCCTTACTGCCCTCACTGCATTGGTGCCAGCGTGCATCGATACATCTCCTGGGACACGGGTATGCATAGAGCCTTCAGATTAAAAGGATTTGTTATTGGGGGCTTTATAACCATTTGTAAACAATTTGAATCTCGCATAACCTTGGAGGAAGAGTACTGAGATGCAGCTACTATAGAAGTTTCTTAAAACTATAGAATGCAAAAGCTCTTTAAGAGTCAAATGATGCTGAGCATCCTTGCAATTCTTTGGTGCCACCTTTTACACCTAGCAAAGCATTCTTAGAGGGCTGTAGGTGGGTAAATGTGCAATCATGGCATGCAGTCAGTCCATCTGGCAGAGACTGCTTGAGGGAGATTCAGTGATGAGCTGGGGAGGAATCTGAGGGTTCCCAGGGTGGGTTGCCCTGACCCAGCTCATGGTGCTCGTGGCAGGTGAGTCAGGGGAACTTGCTCCATGTGGGGCTAGCTGAGGTTCTGTCGCCCTAAGTATAAGTTTTGGAGATGTTCGAGCACACAAGCAGTAGTTGGAAGAATTTTAGCAATATTTTTTTTTTCCTAGAGATGTAGGTATGTGGGATGCTGACAGTACATGCCAGGTTTTGGAGCTCAAAATGAATGATTAAATAATTTGTAATTAATGTAGTGAGTGGGAAAATAAACATCTGAAGATGGTAATTTTCAGGAAGTGTTTTTAAGACCTTCAGTGTTACATTTTCCATTTATTTAGGCAGACTTGGCTAATTGTTGCAGAAGGAAAAAAGTTGCATTTTCGCGGGCAGTGCCTCTGTGCTGGGCATGTCCCCCGCTATGTAAGTCCCCATTGAATCATTGGTTTGGTGAGGGAATGGTGACTGAACGTGTTAGCTCAGCATCCCCCAACACACAGCCCTCCTCTTTCCTTCCAGGTCCCACTCTTGGTGCTGTCCAGTTTCCATGTCTGTGCCCATGTTTGATGCAATATGCTCAGGAGCAGATGGATGGCGAGACTTCAACCCCACCTCCCACTGTACTCACAGAGCCCGCATCTCGTGCCGTATCCATGAGCGCATATCAGCAACAGGGCACACGGTGTTTGCTTTCAATGAGCCCCTCGGTCCCTGAATCAGAGCCTCGTGTTTAGGTCAGGTGCTCTACCTCACATCCCTCCCTCAAAATATAGTGAGCAGGGATATGGCTGTGTTTGAAGCAGAGGAGGATGGGGCACACACGCGTGTCAGAAGCCCTGTTTCCCAGTGCCTGCTTTGAGGATTTGGAACGGACCTTGTTAGCAGGTATGTCTGGAGCCATGTGGCTGCGCAGCAATGCGATGCTCTGAACAAAACCTCAGCTCGGCGCTGCTTTTCCTCCTTTGCTTTGCGGCGCCTGGGTTTTGATGTCTTGCTTCTCAGAATGCTTGACGGTAGTAATAACGGAAACAGCAAAAAATGTCAGCTTGACTACTGTCTGCGTGTCGGCACTAGTCCAGGGAGTTTCAAAGGGATGTTTTATTGATTCTGTAATTGCACAGTAGAATGGACAAACTGAACTGCACCTCGGGGCAAGGAAAGCCCCTGTCTAAACGGCATCTGTTGGAGGCATGCGCTGCTGTAATTTGGGCAGGGAGTGCTGGCTGCACGGTTTGAACCAGGGGACTGGAATCTTGGCTTAACCCTTTTGTTGTAGGCGATGGAACTTCCCCTCTTCTGCCCATGTAGGAGCTGACTTTGGGGTCCCTGCGGTGCCAGCACTGCTCCTGGGGGCTCTGCGTGGTTGTGTCAAGTCGCTGCCTCTGAGCTCCGGCGTCCCCGGTGCCAGGGCATGTGGCATTGCCTCACTTGCAGTATCCACCTCCTCCTAACTGAAAAACTGGTCATCATCTCTTATGAAATGAGGCTGCGTTGTGCTACTCGCTCCTGGGAGCTGATAACTTCCTCTAGCACGAGCTGATTACTTTCCAAAACTGAAGGAGTGGACTGAGCTGTTTTGCTAAAACAATCGCAAATTAAATTTGTAAACTTTTGCTATTGCCATATTTTTTCACTGGCACTGGCTGTCTGCGTGCTGTGTCTTTAATTTGGTGAGAACACAAATCAATTAGACTAACCCACGGCAATCCAAAAACGGTGGAAATAAATACAGAGAGACCTTTACCTCGCTTAGAAAGCCCATGGAGGCCGCATGCTTAAAACACAATTTGTTGTCAATAGTTCTTAATTTTTAGGCTTAATACAGGGATGCCCAGGGTTTCGCCCTTGTCCCTCTCCCTTATGGCTGTAGACAGCAGAAGTAGCACTTTTCCCTGGGACGCTGGGCTTTCAGGCTGCAGTTTTAGGGCAGGAGTTGGGCTGAGAGCGTGGGCACAAAGCCAGCAGCTCCCAAACCAAGCCCTGTTCTGGGAGCTCCCATGGCTTGTAATTAAGGCCATGATTAGGTCATTGTCTTCCCAAAGCTGAGCTGGAGCTCGGGACGATGCGCTGTTTGTTTTTGGAAGTTGTGCAAACCTTTAATACGTTATTTTGAAATCTGGATATTAAATGTAATGTTCTTCCGAAGTGTTGCTGGGACATGCAGCACCATCCTGTCCTGTGCTGGATTTTAACAGGCTTTAAAAGAACATTGTTTTAATTGAAAGAAAGATGTGTACTTAACTTCTTGGTATTTTCTTTGGATGCTGCTGAACTTCTCTATCCAGGGCCTTCTTTGTTGTAATGGCATTGATAGACACGTGAAAACAGAAGGAATTAATATTGAGGTTGTGTTGATGAAGCAAAGGCTGTCTTCATTAATGTGTATTGAGGAAGTAAATGATGGAAGATCCCACCGGTGGGATCTGCTCAGCTCCCTGGTGGGCAGTCAGAGGCCTGTAAGTTGTATGCTAGCAGGAAGAGCTGCACCTGGGGCTGTTGCCAGAGGAAGAGCAGCTTTGTTCTGCATTGGGAAGAGAACGTTGAAGATCTGTTGATAAGCAGAGGAAGGGAACAGTACCCAGAATGCAGCTGATGCAGAGGTCTCATTGCATCATTAATCCTGGCTACGCTTTGAGCCCTGAAGAAAGAGCAGTAAGGTCTTGATGTACCATATTTGGTGGCGTCTTGTAAGGGTAGCTCTCTCTTTACCTAATTCTACATTAAATCCACAGCCGAGGTACGGAAGCTGTCCGGCGGAGCAGCGCTGAGCTCGCTCAGGACGGCTGGTGGGCGAGGCGTAGCACGGGCAGCATCACTGTGCAACTCAGACTCCAAATTTGGAGGTAGGTTTGTTGAGAGCAGGATGGAAATTAAAATATCAGACTATGAGCTAATAGTTTAACATTTGGCTGAATCTTTATCACCTTCCTCCTCCAACTCTGACTCCTGTCACAGTGCTTACAATTTCAGTCTCGATGATCTGCCCCTTTCTGTTGTCGTTCTGTAACAATGGCGAGGTGAGTGCGACTGAAAACACAGAATGTGCACTAATATTTCCTGTGCCACATCAGATCACCAAAATGACTAAAGAACATCCTGAACGCTAAAATTCTCAGCACATATTTTCTGTCAACACTAACGCTGAGGTGGAGTTGCCCCAGCCAATCAGACATGGGGAAAAACACAGACTTACTGACCCAGAAAGAGCTGTAGTTCCCAATTTTTGCAGTGTCTCCGCTCTGATTGGCAAGGAAAGGTGGTCAGAGTTGGAATCTGCAGTCGTGCAATGCTTAGAAACCCCAAAGATGCTCCAGGCACTGCATACTGCGAGAGCCAGGCGTGGCTCTAAGGGCAGTAGCCATGGGAAGCAGGCGTTTTGCCAAAGCTCTGCTGTTATCAGTATGCTTTACTGATAGAAATCATTCATACTTTTGGCAGTGGTATCTGTATTTGGGTTTGTGATGCTCGAAGTCCATTGATGACTAGTTAAAAAAATGTGTACGTAAGCTGACTATTCTTGCACCAAAAGCAGAATAAAGGGGTCAGTGCTGAGCAGTGTGCCGGACCCTGCCGGTGTGACATCCCAGTGCCAGCACCTCCCTCTGGAACAGGCTGAGGGAGCTCACAGCTGCATTTTTTAACCTATATTTTAACCAACCTTTAATTAATTATTTCAGTTCCTGGAAATTCCTGCTTAGGATTTGATTGTAAGAGCCAGGTGTCCAGGAGATTAATTTGTCCTTTCGGAGTGCAGACAGACCGTTGCTGTTTTATAATCATCGACGGTGGTTGCAGGGAGCAAGGAAGGATGCAGTAAAATACAGCCGTGCTGACAGTAGAAGAAGCGCATCTTCTTGCTGCTTGATATTTTGATAGAAACCTTTTATCGCTTTAAAAACTGGCTGTGTATCAATGTGATATGTTAAAAACAGAAGTAGGAAACTGCAGGCTTTTAATTTTTGCCATTTGAACCCTCTTACCTTGGATGAACGCAGCGTGTAAATTATAGTTCCCATGAGGTAAAAATCAGTCAAATGCTACTTAACCTTTCCTCTGCCATGTTTTGTGGTACGTTTCTGCTGAAGAGAGTGTGTGCGTACGCCTTCATCTCGCTGCTGCGTGAAATTCCCGTAACAGCACAGAATTTCTTTAGATTCCGATTCGAGGTAAGCAGAAATGCTGCATTCGTAGAGACTGTAGAGCTGAGCAGTTTCAGCAAAGCTGTTTGCCCTCCGTAGGTGAGGAGCTGGCACGGCTGCATTTGGCACAGCAGCTGCCCCTGTAGCAGCCTGGTGCCGTGCTGACAGCCGGGCTGAGTTCCTACCCGCTTCCATTACAACAGCCATTTGCATGGGCTGTCCTTGAGTTCCAGTCCTGGATTGGCATTTTGCAAGGCTGGGCTCCTGCAAAAGTTATAATTTTTTTTTCTTACTGGTTTCAGACAAAGCAGTTCATGTATTCAAGTGGTTTAGTATAGAAAGTGACTTCTCTCCCTGATAATTTCCTAGTAAAAGAATCAGAAATGTGTCAGTGTTGAGACTTGACATTCAAAATGCCTCACCCAGAACCTGCTGTATTTCACAGAAGTAGTTTTCTCTTGATTTGCTTATGGTCCACAGTGAGGTTGGTGCCCAACTCCGCACTTATGTACTCCACTGAACACTTTTAGTGTGACTCTGTCAAAGGTTCCCTGGTGCTATTTGAAGATGCTCTTGTACTTTCAGGAGACCATTTTTCTTCTAAGCAAAAGCAGAAAAGAAATTTGAAATGTTTCCTCAGTGAACGTTTTCATTTGAAAAACAAAACAAGAAAACTGAAAAAAGGAAATTGGGGAAATGAGAAATATTCTCAAAATAGCTGACTTCAGAGTCTGTACAATATTTGCATTCTGTTAATTCGAGGGCTCCTGCAAAATGAGACAAAAAGAAAATAAATGGTCTCTTTGTAGTGAGCTGGGGCGATGGCGGTGGGAACAGGGCTGGAGGGGCTGTGGCCAAACAGGAGCTGTGCGGAGCCAGGCGTAAGCAGTGGTCCCGACAGCCCTCGTTCTGCTCACCTACCTCCAGGGGGGGCTTCAAAGTCTAATTGAAGTATTTAAGAGCAATAGTTTTAACACGTGGAGAAAGGAAATGAAATTTTCTCCAACAGGACCTGGTTGGAACAACTACAGTGAAGGAAAATGGACGAGTTGGCGTGGTTTGTCGTGCTGCAGATGAGTTGGCAACGTGGATATCTTATATATTTAATGGTATGCATTAGATACCGTATAGAAATATTATTACATCTTGCAGTTAATGAGGACAAACAAATCATTGCATGTATTCAATGTGGCAAAACAAAAGTTCGTGGAGGAAGTTCTTGCTTTAAATAAGCTCAGTTTTAATCCTAGTGATTCGTGTACCCAGGACCAAACTGTCACTTCTTCTTTTAATTCTCTTTTTGCCTCATTCCTAAGGCAGAATTCCTGTTGGTGTCGATGACTGTGAATCTGCAGGTGTTCATCTGGGTAGAAAATGAATAAAAATAGAGGAAGGGCCACAAAAATTTTGTTCTTCTTGTTGTGTACATTTGTTTTGATTCAGTAGAAAAGCTTTACATGGGTTATGAGTACTGACAGGGGTGTATTGGGCTGTGTTTCTCCTCTCCAGTTTGTGAGCCTTGTACAGTTTTTACAAACAGCCCGGCTGGTGTATTTTAGCCCTAATACAGAGTGAGAAGGTTGGGCAAAACAACTATTTCAGGGGAAAATAGAGGAGGAGCAAAGGAGCTTGGTAAGCCTGGAGCACACTTGTGCAGCCCTCAAGGACAGTGCTGGGAACGGTTATTTAACTTGTAGAGTTGAAAAGAAAAGCCAACATTTGATGTAAATAATTCAGATCTGCCTTGATTTAAAGAGCTTTAACTGAACGTAGACTCCAATTAAAAATGGAACAAAACAAAATAAAAATGCTTGTACAGTTTGTATTTGTTTTAGAAGCAAAAGCTTAGCAGACTCCATGCGGTCTTCAGATGTGTAAGTAATGAAACTACAAAGCATTACTTTCTCTTGTGGACAGTCCCTAATTTTCCCCCGACCTCTCCAAAAGCCCAAGCAAGAATAGAAAGAAGTTTCAAATGTGAAAAAATGAAACCTGCTATTTATTGATGCTTCAAATGTGAAAACCCAGAACAAAATGGGGAAGTCGCTGACCCTGGGGAAGAGTGTGGGACAGTCTGTTATTTCTAGGACTTGATTGTTTTGGGAAGTCCTTCGTCCTGGGGAAAAAGATGGGTACCAGAAGCCAAAGCCAACCCTACTGACCTGGAGATCTGGTCCCTGGCTGTGAGGGTGAGCCATTGCAATTGCTAAGCCATTTGCAGGTGGAAAGGCAGTGATTGTAGTGGGCAGTGCTGCACTGCTTTAGTGCTGTGATGGGCTCTGGGAGGAGGAGGTGTGGGACTGGGAGACGTGGTCCTAACGCGCGGCAGGCAGGGAGTCGAGTGCTCCAGGGATGCTGCAGAGCTGAGCTCATACATGTACTGAGGGTTTTAAGAAGGTTTTATTGAGGATGATGGAAGATGAAGAGCTGTCAGTGGTTTTTTTTGAAGGGAGCTATAGAAGGAAAAATATTCTTGATTTTTTTGTTTGTGACATGTCTGAAAATAACTCTGCAGTGGAAAGATTGCATTGAGCGCAGAGCAGCAATGAAGCAAACAAGTTTATTGGTGTTATTTTTCTCACTTCAGACACTTCGTTCCACGGTGTTTGTTGGAGCACCCTTCTAGCTGGGACAGTTTGTGTGCACGAACTGAACAGAAGTGAAGTTGGGAAATCATTTGACCTTCTGATCTGTGTAATCAGCAACAGAGACATACTGCAGTGTTGGTGTGACATGGCTTTAGGTGGTTTGGTAATGTAAATGAGGCCAGTAACCTGAGCTCACTATTTTTTCAACTTGGCTTATTTTCTCTAGTTCTTTCCTCGGTATTACACATAAGGCAGCTATGCAGCTGGACTGGAAATGCCTTTTGCAGTTTTGCAGTTGTGTTGTTTTGTACACTAGAAAGGTGAGAAACCGTATTTATTAGTAACGCACCCTCTGAGAAGGAATGAGTAAACTAACATTTTGAAAGCCTTTTGATGGCTTAAAGAGAATTTGTGGTGAGAAAATTCCAAGTTCTGTAGCCAGGGCAGCGCTCGTAGTGAAGAGGTGCATGGCCGCCGTATGTACAGTAAACACAGCAATCTTAGAACATCTCTGTTATTTTGGGAAAATATTCAGACAATATATCAGTCTGGTTTTGAAACAGCTTCAAACATTTTACCACTGAAACCTCTAAAGCAAATGTTACAGAACATGCAGCTTGTCTGTTTATCTTCTCTAAAACTATGTGAAGTCATATGTGAAAAGCGATAAGAATCACAGCATCTCCTTTGGTTGCTCAACATGAGAAGATGATGAAGAGACGTTCTTCAGAAAGGCTGCCTACCAGCCGGGCCGCTGGGCTGTCGGTGTGAGAAGGGAAGGGGTAGCTGTGACCTGGTGGGCAGGGGAGGGCTTGGCTACAGCATTGGAGCCGCACACATGCACAGCTTTGCGCTTCTGTCATCCTGAAGTTTTGGTTGCTAAACAAGAAAATTTCCCAAAGCTAAAGGAAAGTTAACACTTCTTGTGGAGTCTAAAGCTGCCATACTCGTAAATTGTTTTTTTGTGGATGGAATGGGGTCTGCAGAAACCTTGTGACAGAGCCCAGCAATGGGAGATGAAGTAATTATTCCCGCTTGCTGCTGTTCTGCCACAGAGATCGTCCTACAAATTCTAGTGAATTCACGTGGAAAAAGTTTCCTCCATCCTTTGTTTTTTATCTTCCCAGTACACCCATAGAGTGTATTTTGATGATGAACTTGCCTCGTTCCTCCTGTGAAGGCAAATTACTGGAGTGGTTAAGAGTGAAGTGGTAAAGACAAGCAGGTAAATAGGTCTTCAGAATAGCAACACAGCCAGCACGTGTTCTTGTGTGCTTGTGGGAGCTGCAGGCAGGGCTGAGGTGCGAGCCTTGCTCTCCTTCCTGAGGCAAGAAATGGGGGTTTCTCCCTTGCTTCATGTGCCTTAAGGGGCTGTGTGTCCTGTGAGCCTCACCAAGCAGCTCCTGCATGGGAAGCAAGGGGCATTTCATTCTTCTGGGGACCCATGACCAGCCCTGAGCCTGGAACCAAATTCCCTCCCAAAATGAAAGCTCAGTTTTGTGTGTTTTTAAATAGCACCACATATATTTTGTTTCTTGAAATTTTTAGAGAAGTGACACATCAAATATTTTAATACTGAGAGCGGTGTTATTTTTTGTTATTATTATTGAAGCTCAAATAGAACAATCAAACCCATATCAAGCTTCCTTTTGTGCTGCGCTGAGAGCCCACCTGGTTGCCCGGTGCCTGTGAAGGATGAGGTGTGCATGGGAGGCAGGGACGGCGTAAGGCGAAGTGGGTGTAGCAAGACAGGTAGTTCTGGTGGAGCATCCAGCTGTGATCCTCATGGCTTCACCACCACTATAGTGTACTAAAGCCAATGGGAAATGCTTGCATGGGGGTTTGACTTTTTTTTTTTTTTTTTCTTTTTCTCTGGAACTGTTTCTCTGGTGCTTATGATCTGGCAGCAGAATGAGTCACTGTATCAAAGTCACAGCCAGGAAAGGAAAAAAGTCGTGTATAGAGCCTGCTAAATGTCGTGGACTGATGCTGTGTATAGCAATAGAAATAAGTGCTGTATGGCTAGTGGTGTGAGATTTGGCTCCACACCTGTATTCTTGAAGCATACATGCTTTTAAAAGTCTTAACCAGTAAGATCTATTTTTATTTCATTACAAGGAGTAAAACATCAAAAAACAAGAAGAAAAAGAAAAAAAAGAGATTCTCTTGTTTTTACCCACCTGTTGGATTTTGTAGTAATTGCCAAAATGATGGGCTGGGGAAAGATGTGTTTTTCAGCTTCTGAAGTTCTGAAATGGTGCTCCAGATGTGTGCAAATAGAGGTGTGTTCCCTTCTTGGTGGCATCACTGTAGCTGTGATCACTGTCCTCTCCACTTCTGTGTTGATGACCAGCTGGCAAAAGTGGATTCAGGATGGGCACGAATGCTCCCGGGTGTTACAGGATTTGTTTGTCCATATTTGATCTAGTCTCAAATTAATTGATACTGTTGATTAGATTCTTTTTAAATGCCACTCACTGTGTGGCAAAATGCTATTCTTCTCCTGTGTGAGTGAAGCATAAAAGGTGAAAGTATACAATTAATTTGCCTGCACTTTCTTGAAAATTGTATGCTGGATTTCTGTGAGCAAATTATTGTTATTTACTGTGGATTTTGCTTGAATATTTCAAGTCACCAATTATGCTTCTTTTTGGTGCTTAATGGCTTTTTATTTTTAGAAACGTAGCCAGTTCTTTCTGTGAATCGGTGTCCCTAAAACTGATCTTAGAAAGCACTGAACACGGTGTAACCTCGTAGCTCTGTTACTTCACTGAGTTGATGACTACACACAGCGTGTTTAAAGCATTGACAAATTTGATGGGCACATCAATGACAAGCTGTAGGGTCCATCTCCCCTTTCCTGTGGCAGTGTGGGCAGTGCTCTTGAAGGAAGGCAACTTTATGGCTGCGTCACAGTGAGTGTTACGCTCTGTTACAAGTCCCAGTACGGGTAGCAATGCCCTGCTGTGCTCTCCAAAAATGTGTAGAAAGGAAAGTCTTTGCAGTCTGCTGCTTTTTGGGATCCTCTTTAGATTTTAATGGAATGAGTGCCACCCGTTGGATGGTCCTTGGATGACTGAGCTTTGCCTTGTTCTAAGGAACCAGAGCAAGTGGGGTCATTGTGTTTGTTGTCTGTCTTGCTGCTCTCGTGCAGTCTTCCACATGAAGATGCTTACCTGCTTTAGGCTCTGCACAGCACGTGCCCAGGCTGGATGGGAGATGCTGGACTTGCCCCAGCTTGGCATTGCCCAGCTTGCTGTGGGCAGTGTCACTGGTGCTGAGCAAGGGTGGGTGTATTGCTTGCTGTCAGCGGGGTGACGGTGATGGTCTCTCGGCTATGGGAAAAAAAGTGAAATTGAGGGCTATTAAGTAGGTGTGTACATTATAATAGATGATTTGTCTGCTTGGTATAGACCATTGCTTAACTGCTGGTTCATTTAAGCTTTCATTAAATGCATTAAATGGTAGAACTGTCTCTCTGAAGGAGGGAATGTCCTTGATTCATTGCATTGGATTGGACAGGCAAACCTGGAGATATTCTTGTCTTTATTTCTTGATTACAGTTTAATAACTAAAATTGTAGTTTCTTTTAACACAATCTCTGAACTCCCTCTCTCGTCCTGGTGTGCAGGACGTGAGTTTATGGTGAACCACAAAAGGAGATTTGGTAAGTGAAATCTTTTCTACCTGGATATGGAATCCATTTGTCCCAAGCAAGTTTCCAGACCAAGGAATGGAGTGTCAACTAGTTCAGGTGTCTTGAAAAAGCTCAAGGAGTGTGGCAGATCAACAAGTAAGAAAGAAGCGCTGTCTTGAAAGGCCTCGGGTTTCGGTTCCCTTCTAAAGGGTAGAACGGTGCACGTAAGGTTGAGAATGTCAGGGCAGTCACCTGTATCAGCAAGTGAATGGGGAGCTGCTGGTGGTAGGGTATTCAGAGAAGCATGGAAGGTGCTGTCTGGGCACGGTGTTGTTTATCTGACTGTCTGTCAGGTTCACTGGGCAGTTTCAGTTGCGAGGTGGGACTTGTTCTCACAGAAAACCTGTTCTCTGTTCAACAAGAGCTCTGAATTTCTCAGCAGAGCCTGAGAAGCATCACAAGTGTCAGTGCGTCTTGGCTGCTTCTGCAGAGAACAAGAGACAGCTGCTGGGTTTGGGTCAGCAAGGAAAGAGCTTGGATGGAGTCTTCTGGAGCTCAGGAGTGCTGTCTTATGCTGAGTATACAACACTCTTACAAGGGCATGAATACCTTCACTTCCTACTTTATTCAGCTGTGCTTAAGAAAGCTCCAGCACCCAGAGAGGAGCAAGCTGGGTCAATGCAGTTATCCTTTCCTCCCTTCCAAAACGTGTAAAATAGAATATTTGAAATGTGTCAGTCTGGGGTACACCGTGAGCCTGGCATCGCTCCTCACCCTGCACCTCACTCAGGATGATGGATCTTGGTCTGATCCATGCTTGGTTTCCTAAGAGAAAGGCTAAAATGCATCTCATCAGAGGAGTAATGTTAAGGTGTTGTAATTGGGAGATTTACAAACATTTTTTTCTTAGTGTTGGTATTTCTAAGCAGACTTTCCTTACCTGCACACATACACAACTTCATCGGTGGTTGCAGCACTGTTTTTTAAATCATCCAGTTTTCCACTGTAAGTCATTTGGACTGGGTCAAGTGAAAGTCTATCTTGTCACTATTCAAAAGTACCTAAATGTAAACAAGAGGTCCTTGTAACCCTTGTTGAGGATAAAACTCCAGCCTGTGTTTTCCTGTGGGGGCATGTTTGTAACCAGTTTGTTAGTAACTTAAAGCCGTTTGTCTTGAAATCTTCCTGTTTTGTCCAGTAGTGACTGTTTGCTCACTTTGTGTTTTTCCAGACGAGACTTTTGTAGGTGTCTCAGAACAGGGAGTTCATGAACAATTCTTCCCTGCTTTCATACGTGATTGATTTTAGTTAAGTTTTCAAAAAAGGGAAATAATTGTAGAGGAGATAAAAGCAAAGTGGGCCTTTTTTGCCCCCTGTGTGTTAGGTCAGCGGTCCTGGGAGGACAATTCCTCAGTGCCTTTCCTCCAGCCTTTTCCTAGATCTGTGTGAGATGTGCTGCCAGAACATCATGCTCTCTCCACCAGTAATGGATGTTGCAAGCACACGAGATTTCCTCCCCATCGCTCCCAGGTAGATATCAGCAGGAACCACTGATCTTGGACTACTGAATTTACCTGTTGGTTTTTTTTTCCCCCCTTCTTTTCTCTCCCATCTTGCCTCAGTCCTTTTATCTCAGCCTCATGATTGCTTATTGCTGAGGCTCGGGACAGTGAGGTCCCTATGAAGGAAGGGTTAATGTTGTTTGTTTGTCGAAGAAGGGTGGGGAGTGCTGCAGCGAGGCTGAGATGAAAGGTACCACCAGGAAGTGGTTTTCTTGGCTGGGGAAGGTAGAAATGCTTTTAGCCTTGCGACTGAGTTGACTGGCTCCAAGTTCCACACTGCTGCGAGGTACCAAGTCCAAGGGCAAGGCCTTGTTCTGTGGCTTTTGTTTGGAAGAGCTTTCCAAGAGCTAGTGTATGATTTTCACTCAAAGGCTCGTTGTCATTGTTCACGTGAAGAAAGTCCTTTTGTTCTGGCCTTTTTTGCACACTCCTCATCTGACGTTCCCCTGTGGTGCCTGGCCAGGGCTGCTCATTTCCATGGCCATGCGGACAGCAGTGTAAAACTTGCATTCAGAGATGAACTTCAAATCATGCGAATAATTATTTTTGACTTGGCAAGCACCATGCAGTGTCATGTATTCCTCTTCCTTTGGACAGGACAGTCATTTTGTCTCTTTTGGACTCTACAAATTCCAGTACTGAACGTGTTTTCACTGCACAGTGCTTGGTGTATGAACGCTAAATGGGTGAGAATATCTGAAACACTAACTTGGGGTTTTTGGAAGAGTAGGAATTGAACAGTACCTTCTGATTTGACTGTGTGCTGTCAAGAGTGGCCGTAGCTCTCATATCCTGCCTGTATCAGGATATTTATTTAATCTGTGATGCAACTACAGTCATTGATGTGGTGCCCTATTATGTTCAAGGCCAGGTGGGATGAGGCTTTGGGCAGCCTGGGCTCATGAGAGGCCATGGCATGAAGTTGAAACTAGATGATCTGAAAAAAAGGTCTTTCCCAACCCCAGCCATTGTATAATTCATAGCCTCTCTGTTGTTTAATAATTCACTATGAGAGGGGTGAGTTTGGTGGAAGCTTTGGTTCCTCTGGGTCCTATCAGCAAGCTACTTCTAGTCTTTCTAGTGTGAATTTTGCCTGCTGGAGGTGCGTTGGCTGGGAACAGAGAGGCACGGTACTCACCAGGATGACAGCTAGAAGTAGGTGAAGTTTTGTAGTCACAGTTAACAGGAAACAGTGGAGACTGTACCAAATCAAGAATGAAAGCAGGAGTGGGTGTTTGGATATCTTGAGAAATGGTTTTCCTTTGGTGGGATGAGGGGGTGGGGAATACACCAGGCAGAAGATTCAGAGATTGAAAGAGAAACTTTCCAGAATGGCAACTTGATGAATTTGGGGCATTGTAGCTATGGCTGGTATAGAGGACCTCGTGTGATGGTACTGTTAATTCAATGCAATTCTTTTATCTTCTTTGTGCAAGTAGTTTTCAACAGTACAAAAAGGAAATTAGGCCTATCTGTTGGGCAGTATGTAAAATCATTTTTAAAAAAATCTTTTTTTTTTTTTTTTTCCAAAAAACATCATTGTGTTAAGAGTGCTTGTGCAGGCTTCTGTTTATTTTATACCACAGGGGTTCAGAGAGATGGTTGCCAAAATATGGCAACCTGCTGGAATGTAGGTCCTTCTAGAAAACGCCAAAACTTGTGGTAACTTCAGTGGTCCACAACCTCACTTACAGTTAGGGGGGATGATAAGCCAAAAGTAGATGCTGCAAAAAGAAGAGTGATTGCTTCTGAAACCTAAATAGATTTCATTATTGAGTTGATTGGACAAACACAAAGGGCTCAGCATAGAACCGGGCGTCCCTCTTGATGGATTGTAGCTTTCTTGGGCTGTCTGCATTGCTCTGTAGTGCAGTGCAAAAGCATTGGGGCTGTGGATTGAAGCAGCAGCTGGTGTCACAGACCTGACATCCACCCCGTGGGCTTTTCAGGGACTGACACTGGACCAGACTCGATTTGCTCCTGAGGGCTGAAAGCCTGTTAGCTGCTGGGCTCCTGAAGCCGATTTAGTTTCATCAGAGAGGAGTCCAGTTGATGTCTTCTGAGACTGCTCTGCGATGAGAATTAACGTACATTAAGTGAAGCCTACAGGGACATTTACACCAACAGCATTCTCCAGATTTGAGCTAAAAAGCTAATGACACCTTTGGAGCCCATCAGCACAGTCTGATTACAGTCACTCCTGATGTGTGAATGTGCCAGCAGTCGAGCTGGATTAAGTGACACCTTTTTTTGGAACAAGCTCTTAAACTCCTCTTGTTTATATTTTCATTGCTTTTAGAAAATTCCTGAACGATAGAAGGGCTATTTCTATCTGTGACACCTTGGTATCCAAGCCATAAAGAGCACAGAGATGAGTTTTCCACATTCTTTCCAGTCTCAAAGTTTTTTTCTCACTTTTTTCTTCCTAGTGTAAATGTTCTCCTGTGAGATCTTTGATAACATGGTATGTACTTAATCTCAGAAAGAATCACTTTCATGAAAAGTTTTTTAAAAAATAAATATTATAATCAGCGAAGGATCATAAATAACTTTTATGTCTAAATCAAGCTATTAAAAGCTTTTTTATTTTTAAGTAGATAGGGGAATAAAATAGCTGCATAGTTCATAAAGTGGTATACTATTACTGCCTGCTGTGCCCATGAATTATGCCAGCTTTTTACACTTGTGAAGTAAAAAGTGGATTAGAACTGTGATCAATGTATTATCCTATATTTCTTATTGTGCATTATATTTCCTTTTTGAGAACCTTTGTAGACTAAATGGCTACTAATGACATAATTACAATTGTTTGTCACCACCATAATGTGTGATTTCCTATCTCATCATGAAGATGTAAGTTAGATAAAGGAGGAGTTTTGGCAGGAAGACAAAGTGCAGTGATTTATTAAAGACCAGATGTGGTTGTTAAAAGCTTTTCTGCAGAAGGCTCAATTGAGTAATGTGAAATAGGAACGAAAGCTCTGAACACCGCAGTCAGTGGTTCTTGGTGTGAGTGACACAGTTGCTCATAGGAGCATGACAAATTAGCTGCATGTTTTATTGTTGTGTACAAATTTATGTTTGAATTTAAACAGCATAAAAAGTTCAAAATTGCTTATGCCATTAAGATGGATGTTTAAAGGAAATAATTATGCTGAAATGTAGCGGATGACTTGAAAACCTTGAATTCCGTGAAAACAGCTCCAGATCTTAAGTCAGAAAAGCTCAGGATTTTGAAAGAAGAGGGGTTACTGAGGCAGTTGACGACAACAAAAGCAAGAGTGGTCGGGTTAATAAGCTTTATTTTGGTATGGGCAAGATATCAGTGCAGATCAGTGTCACCCCATTGCAGCACAGCTGAGCACGGGGCTGTGCTGCAGAACAGGGCTGCTCCCGAGGAAGGACTGCGGTGCGCACAAAGGGCTGAGCACGGCGATGTGTTGTGTGCCGGCCGTGGGGAAGAGAGGGGCAAAGCCTCAGAAGGGGCAGTTAGGGAGGAAATAATTTGTTCTTCAGCTCTGAACTTTTGCACTGAGCGCTTCGGATGTGTTTGCAGAGGAGCTGCGCCCGGCCCCCGTCTCACGGGAACACGGTCACAATGCCTTTCCTTGCACAGCACTGTCTCTTAGCTTGTTTCATGTTCCACATCTGTTGTGGCTGTGGCTGCTTTCCACAGCGCGTGGGCCTGGTGTTGGGCCGGGCCTTGTGTGGGCCTGGTGCTGGGCTTGGCCCTGCCTGGCACTGCTGTGGGAGACAGTGGCCAGGTGCTGCCCTTGCTTAATTGTCTGCAGCTCGTTATGCGACTTGAGGCTCTTGTTGGCCTGTCAGTGAGTGGAAGTCTGCTGTACGTATTTCCATGGCAGGTACGATATCGTTGATTATTACAAATGATGAGCACTGTTAATAGTTGAAAGGATTTTATTGTGAAGAAGTCGGGCTTCTGAAGGTGTAAGAAGAGTTTTCCTTTTCTGCTTTCAGATATTATTCCTATATAAACTGAAGCTATTGAGGTGAGGACATGAGCTTCTGCCAAAACTTCATGAAGTGGGGTTTATTTGAAGAGCCCAGCGCTGCTCTTGGTTAGGCACACAGCTTACTGTGATGTTGGCTTCCACTGAACTCAGCGCAGCACAGGAAGTTTGAAAAGAATATGAAAATATAATAGAGCCCAGCCTTTTTGTGAGTCTCTCATCAGATTTGGGCCTAAGATTTTTTTTATCATTTTTTTTTATCTGAACTGGTAAGCCCATCCCCTTTTATGAATAGAGTTTAAGCTAACTTTGAATTTCCTGTCTTCCTGTTTAATCCAGACCTTTATCATTGCTAGCAGACTAGGAAAAATACTATTGTCTCAAAGTCTGGGATAACCAAAGGTCCGGTTTGGACACATTCAATTTAATGACTTAAAAGCAGCATTTTTCAAATGAATCTTTGTTTTCCTTTGTACTTTGTGGTGGTGTTTTTTCCCCTGCTCCCAACGCAGACAGCATGTTGTTATTTTCCATATTAAGTACTTTTTTTTTTTTTTTTTTTCCCCTGGATCTTCTTTTGAAGCTTTTTACTTTCTTCTCCCCAAAAACCACATTGCATTACTACAGGCATCACAAATTCTGTGCTGAAGTGTCACGCCTGGCATTTCTGTGGTAGAAATTCCAATCCTGCGTTGCCCCGCGCTGTCTGTGCTGAGAGGATCCCTTAAATCTCCCATAACCCGTTTGGAATTCTGCTCCTTGACGTTGGTTCTCCAGTGAATGAGCAGTCAGAACAGCTGATACAGAGACTGACATGGAGGCAAAGCTGTAAGAAATCTATGTTGCTTATTGTATTCCTGTGGATGTTGAGTGTGTTGTTGTAGCTTCCAGCATTGGAAGTTATTGCGGTCTTTGGACTCTGAAGAAACAAGGCCCATACAAACCTTCCTCTCTCCTCAGTCAGGTTCACCATGACTTCTGGAAGGGATGGATATCAATAAGGTTGAGTGAGAATACATTTTTGGGGCAAATTTTCTCTTAGGTTACCTGTAGTATTCTCACTGCATGTTTTTTGCTTCCTTTGGTGCCCGCTTCTGTGAATTTGGTAACATGGTTTTTACGTAGAGCTTTTCAGCCACACTGAAGTGATTCTGGATAATTTGTATTCATTGTTAATTTTAGTAACTGCGCTGAGATTTGAATTACGCTAATCAACTTTTCTTGTAATTTGTATAATTTACATACTGTACACACACTGCAAATGCAGGACTCTGATGCAAAACAAAGTTTAATTAGCGTAACAGGGCTACATCAGCTTTCCAAGTGATTGATTTGTGAGCATTGCAGAGATCTGTGGTAACAGTTCAGAGCATGAAAATGTCCAATGTTTGTGTGGACTCCGTTTGGGTTTGAGATGATCGTAAATAGGCCACTTAACTATAACCAGCACTGTTAGTCCATCAGTTGAATCTTCTTCCCCAAATGCTTGACCTGAGCATAAGCAGGCACTGAAAAGTTAGCAGAAGCCTTGGTTTCTCTGGTTGCTTGTGTAGCACCTCAGGGATAGAAGAGGGGGTTGGGAATGCTTCATTGGCATTCATGCTCTGCTCCTGCCCTCCTGACTGGTTTCTTCCTGCACATTCACAGAGTTACCCTCCTGCAGGGGCTCATGTGGCCACTGATGTGTGAGGTCTACCTGTGGACAGTGTGCAGTTTTTGGAGAAAGAAATTGAAGTTTGGTCATTTAAAAAGCAACTAGTTATTTGTAATTTCTACCAGATTGCCTAAAATCCCTCTGTCAGTAATTGTGGTCTTACTTTCTAACTTTTGTGAAAGTGTTTTTTCTTCTCTGGGTGTCCTGCAGAAAGGCCTCTATAGGGAGGTGCAGACTGGACATCTAATTTTTTTTTTAAGAAAACAATATTGATTCTTTAAACAAAATATGTGGGTTTTTTATATGTGGTATTTTTTTATATGTGGATCTCTTCTCTGCAGATGTGCTCTTGCTGTGTTAGTTATGACTTGGAGCTCTACTCTGTTATCCTTACTGGGCTTTTATAGCAGGGAGAGGTTTTAATGTTAGTTTTTGTAGGCATTGTGTTCGTACCATTCTTATCTAATTAGCATCCATTGTACATTTGTATATGACATTAGATGGGTGAGTGTAAATGAAATGGACTCTGAACGTTTCATGAGGTGTTACTCAAAACTACTTTGCTCATCATTACTTAAAAGGCAGAGATTTGGCCTTAGGTATTACATCATGTGAAAACCAGGAGTCAAAAATGGTGATCAATTTTTTATTATAATAAAGTTTTAATATGAGGCATTTTTAGATATGTGTCATGAATATATGAGTCATGTATTTCACACCAAACCAAACCTATTATGATTATATTTCTACTTCAAGGGGTTTTCAGTTTTTAAATACTAAATTTAATTCTGTGGTTTAAAATGATTCATATTCAAATCTATTTTTATGCTTTATAATTAAATAAGAAAATATTGCTTGTACCTACACTTTTACTATTCTGGGTCGTATTATAATTATTTCTTTAATTTGACCCATAAAAACAGTCCATTTCTTCATTAGTAAATTACAAGGATATCGCAATAGAAAAATGAGTTTTGAAGGTGTCTCACCATATCTAATGGGAATTTTGGTTTGGGATTTTCTCATTTCTTTCATTTGTTCCTTTTGTAAAACATGAAGATACTTTCTAGGTAAATTAATCCCTTCAAAGGAGCAAATAACTTCCTTTTTGGAAAGGGTTATTAGAGACTTATTCTTTATAATCTTAAATACCACTTGTGTTAGGCTGAACAATGCATGAAAAAAATTACACTAGTATAAAAAAAAAAAGGGAGGGGGGGAAGAATAATAATAAAAAAAGAATGATTGCCAACCGGAGCCAAGTATATTGCAATTATATGATCATGGAAAAGTGAGCTTTCTACTGGGAAAAACGTGATCTAGATTCCCATGAAATTTCTAAGTTTAAGTATTTTTGTAAATTAGGTTGTTCCTAGTTAAACAGGTGGCTCTAAAGGCTGGTTTCACTGTTGTTTTAATCATAGTTTAGTTACCATGGAGAAATATGCAAGTTAGCATTTATACACAGAAGTGAAATTTATGCTGCATAGATAATAGCCTAAATTTAGCATGACTTAAGTTTACCACTTCCTTAAGAAAAAAAGATATACACACTTTATTATTATTCTATTGCACTGTCAAGAAGTTAATTTCTTTAAAATATTTCAGAATTTAAAAATCTAATTTTTTTGGGTCCTGAAATGAGGACTGTTGCTCTTTTCTCCTTTTTGAGCTCTAGCTTGATCTTTATTTTTTTGGTGAACATCTCAATTTTTAGGTGTAGATGAGTATGGGTGCGCCGCACAAAGCTGGTTTGGATTGTGCAACTCTCGCAGCGCAGGTTAACGAGGGATGGAAGTCCTTAAAGTGTACTGAGGCATTGCAGCTGATTGAGCTGGAGCTTACAGCTTGTGGGCACTGGGCTTTCTGTTGCTGAACCAGTGCTCCAACCTCGTGTCTCACGGAGCACAGTCCTGCCGTCATCCCGCCACGCTGCGCTGCCTGGGGAGCCTTTCCCTCTTGCTCAGGGCCCTGCCTCATTTAAGACTTACTTTTCAGCCCCTCGTCCTTCAGTGACAGGGAAGCAGTGCTCCGTCACCGTGCCTGTAGTAGCTCGAAGCGGAGCTAAGTTTTCAAGGACAAATGTAGTAGAAGTAGCGTGATCCAACAGGAGGTCCCCCAGCACACTGAGTGCAGCAGATCCCTTTCAACACCAGCTGTTCTCACAGATATAGATTGCTGCAGTGAAATTTTCTTAATATAATTCAGGAAGCTCTAGAGAATTCTCCAAAACAACTGTGCCAACAAGGAAAATGTTGAATTTTTCATCAGCTGCCCAATGCTGAGAGTTAGTGGGCAATCCGTTCATTCATGACCAGATGTTCAGTGTAGTTGTGCTCGGCGGTTACCGTGAACTCGTGGCCTGCTTGCCGCTCACAAGGACATTGGCAGCAGCCTGGTGCTGGAGGATTGGGGCCGGCACGGGGTGGGCTGGAGACGCGGTGCCCACCGGTGCCTGGAGCAGGTAGGGCGATGGGGAAGAGCTTCAGCATCGGCCATGGCAGGGGCAGGGCGAGGAGTTCTTTGGTTCTGTGTTGTAATGGTTTTTTTCCCCCCTTTTAATGACCAAATCATAGGGAGCCGGTTGGCAGCTTGCTTTGCCCAGCTGTGTGTGTGTTGGGGGTAAGGGCAGGGTGGAGGTGACTGCCCTGAATCCTGCTTGGAGCTGCAGCGAGGTGCAGCCGTTGTCTCCCATGTAGAATCATCCTTTTGCTCATGGTTTCTTTCATAAAGATGCATTTATGCCTTATGCCATTTCAGCGTGTTGTGTTAGGCACTAGTACGCAGAAAAAAATAGTATTGAGTAGGAGTTCTGGAATAAACAGTGTGATTTTCTACTTTGAAAAGGATTCTTCCTTTAAATGATTAACTGTGTTTGATTCTGGGTATGCCAGCTGGATAGGAGAGGGAAGGCAGGGTTTGATAATGTTTAGTTTTTCTTAGATGTTACAAGAATCTTAATTCCTTCCTACATTGTATTTCAAAATAACGTAACGATTGATTTCAAAGTGGAATTGTCGATGAAACCACTATTATCTTACGCTGTCATAATAGCCGTACTTTCTCAGTTTTCTTTTATGAGCAAGGGGAAAAATCCCTTTCTGCAAGCACGGTAGTTCAGGCTTTTAACTTTCAGGCATGCTCTCGAGGAGGAAAAAATCTCTCTTACAGATATCTTTGACAATGATGGTGGTTCTGACACCGCATGCAGCTTCTCCCAGTGGCCGTGCAGGGCTGAGATGCCACGACCGCCTGCTCTGCTCCTAGTGCTGGTTCCCTGTGCCCTGTGGAACCGCTGCTGGGAGGGAAGGCAGCCCTGCACCGCTCCAGTGACAGCCACTGGCAGCAGCACGACAGCGGCCCGACTGCGATCTTCGTTAGAGCTTGGCCCTCCCAGTAATTGTGTTTGCTTTGGCACAGCTTTCTGGCTCTAATTTGTGAAGTTGCAGTGAAACCCTCCCTTTGCATTTCCTGCCTGGGGAGAGTAACCTCGTAGCATATTGTGTTCAGCCCTGGAAATTCACCTTTTCTATGCTTGTGAAGTTGAGCTTGACCTGTCTTCTTAAAGGGCCGGGGAAAGCTTTGAAGCAGGCCTTAGTGCTTGTCTGTTTAGGAACAGCAACGACAGAATGCCCTAAAGAATAAGCTGGAGGATTAAAATGGGGGTAAACAGAAGTTCATTTCTTTCTCCCTCTCTCTCTCTGTTTTTTTTTTTTGTTTTTTGTTTTTTTTTAAAGGAAGGATGGCAGCATAATAGTCTTGTTTCCATTGATGATAACTTGCTGATAGAAAAATGAGAACAAGTTTACAGTAGCTTTGACATTAGTTACCTTTATTCAGCATGCTCCAGCTGCATTGAGCCCTCAGGAAGCCTTCACCATGCACACAGTTTGTTCTTGGGTGTGAAAGCAAACAGTATTTGAGTTGGCAGTAACTTCCCTTTTAGAGAAGTTTGCTGCCTCGGCAAGAAACCGCAGCGTGAGCTTTCTGCTGTTGAATGTTTCCACTGGCAGGATGGCCTTTTTCCACATTTCCTTGGTTTAAGGAAACAGATTTTGAACTTTTTTTTTTTTTTTAAGACAAAATGCCAACATTTAACAGCTGGAGTTAGCATATAATTTATGGGTTTTGCTTTATGCTCTTTCGGATGTATAAAAATTAAAAATCTGCAATTATTCTGAAGTTATGCGAGTTGTTGCAAAAGGGTGATAAAAAAGTGGGACCTCTGTTAGGAGGATTTTGAGAAAGTCAGTGTTATCTAAACAGCTATTCTTAATTACTCTTTCCTTAATGACTTTTAATTGTTATAATTTACTGACGTTATTTCACCTACCGTATAGGGATGTTTAAGGAAGCGCTTTGTTTCTCCCCTTTGATTAACAAGGAGGAGTCGGTGCAGTCGGAGCGCTTTATGATCATTTTGTAATTATTCTCACAGGCAGACTTGCTGGTGCTTTCCTGCACAAGTCCCCCCACCGTGGCAGCTCCTGTTGGGGTGTCTGAGTGGGGAGAGTAGGTGAGGGTCCTCGCCGGCAGGAGGGGCTCCGAAATCTGGCAGGAAAGACATCCAGATGCTGAGTGGGCCCACGTTCACCTCTCTTTGCTCCCTTTGGGGAAGGCCTCTTTTCTTCTTAGCTGACATCCTGCATGTGCTGTCGGAACTTTAAAATGCATCTTACTGGCTGCAAATTTCAGATCCCAGCCTCGGCAGCTAGAATTAGAAACAGATCAGATGCAGGAAATTAATGCAGTCAGCCAATAAATTATGGAGCAACAGTCACCATAAGTACTGTGGTGTTTTTGCTCTGTCAGTCGAGGGATACTGGTTTTGTTTTGCTAAACATCACCCAGCTAACATCTGTATAAACACCAAGAACACATCAGAGGTCTTTAGCAAGCAAGTCATTGCTGAGGAGGCTGCAATGGAGTTGTCTCCTTGCTTTCACAAGCTAGGAAAGTGGGGAGGGCAGAAGAAAAGGGAAAGGAGAAAGTAAATACATTATCCACAATGCTGTTCACATTAAAATCACTTAATTTGTATTTTAGATGTAGGGGCAAAAATACGCTGTAACGCCGAGCAGCAGTGTGTGAGAAATGTGTATTTTTTATTTTTGGAGACAGTCGCCGTTTGTCATTTTTATCTGTGCGACTTGTAGACTTGATTGGATTTATTATGTATGCTGCATGTTTATGGCATTTTTATTGTATGCTGTTAATTTGTTGTAACTGCTGCCACTTTCTTGCCAAGGACCCCTTGAAAGCAAGTATGTGTCAACAGTTACCTTCCAGTTTAATAAACGTAATGCCGCTTCTCTCAGTTTGGTAGAGGCCGTGGTTGTGCCCTTCTCACCGTGAGCTTTTTAACTCTGTTGTAGCTGAAGAAAGTTGATGTGACTCAGGCGTAGTCCTGCGGCAGATGTGTTTGAAGTTAAAGTTCTGTCTTTAATTATGTTTTAAACAAAGCAACTCCAGCCTACAGATATGGTCAGTGTAGTTTATGGGAAGGGGAGAAAAAGGAAAAAATCTCATGCATGTTTTAAGTAAGCAAGTCAATCACCTTAAAAAATAAAATATAAAATGACTTTTAAATATGATGCTAATGGTAAAAAAAACTAGATTACATCTTTCTGTGTTTTTGAAAACCAGAAACGCTGATAAATTATCTGAACAGGATTAGAATGCAGTTAATGGTAATAAAGCTGATCATGTTTTTATGATGAGGATTAACCAAGATGAGGTTTCATGTTCTGCAAAAGATACGAGAACAGAAGTAATCCCAAAGGAAAAATCGTGTGCTGTAAATACATATTTATGGCACAGCTGGAGGTAGAACTAAAAATAATAGATTAAAGGTGCTTTGTGGTAAACTGAAGGGTAAAGTTGAGATATTCTATTTTTATTCTGTTTAATTTATTTGTCTTTGTTGTTGCTTACTGGTGATGCCTTGTCCATCAGGTCAGATATATGATTAACTTCCTCAATAACGAGGCAGAAACATTCTCTAGAGAATAAGCAAGAGTTCTTTGAATGGGATCAGCTCCTTCCTAGTGATCATGGGAGTGTGCTCATCTAGCTTACATCATGTGGTGATGTGTGTTGGGTGCTCTGGGTGAGACACAGTGCTCCCGTCCCCGGCGGTGTGCCTGCTGTTGGGCTGTCATTAGGTGGGACTACCTGTGGAGGATGGCTGGATTTTAGTGCTCACAGATGGCAGCATGCAGCCTTCATGAGCTCAGGCAGTGTCTCCTTTAACCTGCAGGTCCCACTGTGTCCTGCAAGAGCCCTGCACTGAAATCCTCCCTGGGAAAGATGGGTAGGTTTTGCTGCTGATGAAACTTTTCTGATCCCACTCTTAGCATTTCATATCCAAAGATGGAATTGTTCTGCGCTATCGTACGAGGCGAACTGACGTTTGGTTCAACTCATTTCATCTGTGGTATGAGCTGAGTTTCACCAGCTGTCCACACGTTTTGCCTTGGAGTTACTGTGATCACCTCCTGTTCCACCTTGCCCATCACTGTGTGCACATTTCATACTGCAATGGTTGTCTGTGTGCTGAGAAATTGCACCTGCTTTCTCCAGCACCACAGCACTACCAGCAGAGGTACCTGGTTTGTATCCTGTTTTTGTGTTAAGAGCTGATGTAACACTGTAGTGCAGATTCAGAAAGTGGGAAAACCCCTCATTGAGTGATTTTGATATGCATTAAAAAATCGCATACTGCTGATACATGTATTTGCTTATGTGCTCTTGTACATGCATGCACACGTGCTTTCTGCCTTCCTTTCACGAAGTTTTTATATGAAGGGCAGCATCTTCTGCATGACAAAAGTGCAAAACAGTGGCCTGAAAATATTCTTTCTTGCTTTTCCACCTGCCTACTATAGCAGTAGTTGTAATTCTGATAGTTACAGGTGCTCTCCTTGGGCACTTTTTATTAATAGATGTGTTCTGGATTTATAGCATGGGCAGAGGTTCTTTGTGTGCTCTAATGAAGCTGTATGCACGTAGGAACACAAGACATTGACTGAAGAGATAGCAGTGTGCAGGTGGGACGTCCACAGTGGGATGAGAGATCTGAATCCGTGCTCAACTTCAGAATGCCGGGCTGTAGTGCCTTTCCCTGCCTGATCTGTTCAGGAGGGTTAGTCACGGTAGAAAAAGTACTTGTTCAGTTCTGTGGGAGCTTAAACTGTATTTTATGTGTAAGTGGCTTGTACGTACATGGCTTCTTCCGTGTTTAATTCCATTGGCAGGAATGTAACCTTTCAGTCAACACAGACACCAAGTGGGTCCCAGTCCAGAGCCCATCGGGTGAAGGGAGCTGAAGCATTGCCTTGCATTTGGAGGGCTGGTGAGCAAGTCCGTGTGGTTTAAGATGGCTTTTTGCCCTCGGGTTCATCCTGTGAATCCTTGAAGGGGTGCGTGAAGCTGCTTCAGAGCTCCATGTGGGTGCCCTCAGCAGCTCTCTGGGGGCTGGTGGCCTGCTGCCTGTTCTGCTCCTGTTGATCTGGAGAAGCTGGTGGTGGCTCCCACCCGCTGCCGTGATGCCGGCCCCACCAGGGCTGGACCTCTGTCTCGTGCCATCTGCTGCCCAGCCAAACCAGAACAAGGACAGGTAAAAGGGGAAAATAGGTCTGATGTAAAGCGTGCAACTAACAAACATTGTTTGTTTTGTGCTTCCCCACCCTCGTGTTTAATTGTATAAATTAAATGTCGCGTCAGTCTGCCTGAGGTGTTGGCATCCCATTCAAATTTCAATTACTGCCATTAAAGTGTATTTACGCAGTGCATGAATATAGGGAGAACGTATTTATGGCAATCTTTTATTGCTAGTTACGTCCTAGAAAAATAACATTGAAGTGCTGAATCGCTAAGTTTAAGCAAGTTTTGAGCTCCAGCAAAATTTCTTTCCTCAGCCAGCACAAGTCCTGGGCAGAACAAGACAGCAGTGAATTGTATGGCTGCTCAGCTGAGGTCTGTGCAGCTCCATGGCAGTAACCATATATTGTTCCTGGAACCACCTAAATAATTAATTGTATGAAAACAGCATAGTTAAAGCTCAGGAGGGGAGCAATGAGAGAGGTGCAATGCTGAATTTTCTCATTGCTTGAAAATACGTTTTGCTATGATTTAGCAAAACTCTCTTTAGCTACTGCCAAGAAGAATATGCTGGAACTGAGGTTGAAATTATGCTTCTAGAAGAATAAGCTTTTTTGTGCATCAAACATTTTGTACAGTAAAACAATGCTATACTCAATGAATTATTAAAACATTAAAAAGAAAAAGAAAAATCTCAACATACAACTTGATTATGTTTTTGGAGCATTTTTACCCTTATGAAAAAATGTAAGGAATTACTTTTGTTTTCAGTTCCATTCATTATAAGAGAGACTCCTGTGGTAAAATACGAAGTGTTGTGGAGCTGCCTGAACTCCTCGGTCACTTTCCAGGATTGTGCTTCGTGACCCTTAAAGTGTTGCTGATAGATTCAAGCGTGGGGTTTCTCTTTTGTCTTTTTTTTTTTTTAACAGTGAGTGAAAATATTTAAAAAGGAGAGAGCGCAGACTGCTTCCCTGTGTGTACAAGATGGGGTTTGCGAAAGGGAGGTTTCAGTATTTAATGAGAAAACAGTACTCATTTTTTAGATTTGCGTAGGTACTCTTTTTTTTCCTTGCCCTCACACGTGAATGCATTTCACTTAATTTTTTTTCTTTTCTTTTTCTTTCTTTTTAAAGTGTTGCAAAGCCAGAAGTTTTTCTAAGCTACTCTTAAAGCTGTGTGGGACCCATAGGTCAGCCAGCTCCTGACAGCCACGGGGTGCTTGCCCAGCAGGGCTGGGTCAGCTGCACCAGCCCTTGGGCAGCGATGTCCAGCAGGTTGGACACGTGATAGATGCAGGACCAGTACTTTTGTGTTGGGAAGCTTAAGTTCACCAGTGTGGTTGTTATGGGTGTCCTGCTGGTACCAGGCGATTCTTCCTCCTGCAGTAGGGAGATGGGCTGCCATCTGGCTCGTGTCATTCTAGCCCCTCCTTCCTGCATCCAGTGCTACAGAGCTGGAGCACTTGCCCTGGCTAAGCACGAGGCTGGCAGCTGCTCTGCTCAACCAAGAACCAAAGCTTTGCAGCCTGTTGAATCGTTCAGAGGAGCATACCTCACAGAAAGCACTCTTTTCTTTAACTTTTTTCTTTTTTTCCAGTTCAGTCAAATGCTGGGTTTTGTTTCTCACCTCTGTATAATAAAATCAAGACTATTAGTAACAGAAGAACTTGTGGAAAGGAGAGGTTTTCCTCCCGTCTGCCACTTCATGCTTGGGTGTGAAAAGAGCTGGGCTCACGTTGCTCCTGGCAGGCACCTCGCTTGGGTCCAGGAGCCAGGCAGGGGAGGGAGAGGGGCAAGGAGGGGCCCTGAGTGCAGTGGGCTGTACTGGTGGAGCTGTGCTTCCGCTCGTGGTGCAGGACTGTGCCCAGGAGCCAGACAGAGAGCCCAGTGGTGCCCTGCTGTGTCCAGGGATGGAATGGAGCGGTTTTGGTACTGCCAGCTACACATCACACAGTCTTTCATATTGACTTGGTAGATTTAAGTTTTTTCTGGTGTTGTCTGATGCTTACTGAAGAGACGGTGCCTCCAGTGCAGATAGAACTGTTAAAAATGCCTTCAGCCAGTGGGTCTTTGCTGTGTTTCCAAGGGCTGCTTTGGCAATAAGGATTTCAGAGTAGATTCTGGGTTTTCTTGTTAAAAGGTAACTGAGGACGTTGTCCATAAGAAGAATAATAATTTATAATAATGTGGCAATGCAGATTGGATGCCTTTGCTTCTGAATCACTTGGGTTTGGTATCTGGAAGCTTGCCTTGTTTTCTTATTTGCTGGTCTCTGTGCAAAGAGATTTACATTGTGTTCAAGATTATTTCAAAGCATAAACTGTTTAGGACATTTTAGCAGATAAACAGTAGTAGAAATCAGATCTGGAAGTAGGCATTAATCTTGCTGGCTGAAGCTCAGGGAAGTCTCTCTGCACGTAACTGCTGAAGGTTTTTGATTTTATTTTGGACGCTTGAATCAGGGAGGTGTTTCTGTTTTCCATAGGTCCACGCACATGGATTGTAGGCTGTACTTAGGAATATTTAACTTGTTCATACTCGTATTATTTACAATATTTCCTTTGTTTCTCTTACTTTATATTTAGCTTTGCACATTTCTTTTGACTTCTCCTTCATGTCATTGCAAGCTTGGATGGCTTCTTCTCAAGACAAAGTCATCAGAGCATTTAATGTGATTGGAGATTTTTGTGCAATATGCTGATTTTCATTTCCCTTCATTCTGAGTTGATATACCTGATAATTGGAGGGGAATTTCTGAAAAGAGAACTGTTTTTGAGGATATAGTATTCTTGAGCTGTGAAGAAACCGTTGGCATTGAAGTCTCAGGCATTTCTATCTGAGATGCTAAAGATCTCAGTGAAATTCTGTACTGCTCCTGGAGGGTGTTGCTAATTTTTTTTTTTTTTTTTTTTACTTGTTTTTAGAGTTCTCTGTCCAGAGAATGCCTGTTTGGTCCAGAACATATTTGAAGCTGAAGGTCAGTTTTTACTTTTCTAGATGAGAGAATATGCACAGTTGGGAGTTCTCCATCTTTTTGTTTTTCTCCAGACAGAACAGTTTCCTAAGCAGACGTGTTTTGATGATAGCAAACTAAGTTTACACATTGTACAGTGGTATTTTGCCACATTAATTACCTTGTCAAATGTAATAGGTAATTACCACATCAAATCACCTTCATACGTTAAATGGAAGCATTACTTCCTAAAATACTTAAAAACAAACAAACAAAATCCCAGAAGACTAAGGGCAACATCTCACGCACACACCCATCTTGTATTTTAGAAGAGAAAGAGACAGGTTTGTGGCGAAGACAGAAGCCAGCCTGTATTCTGTGCTGCTTCTCCTGGGCAGGCGACCAGGTGCCTCTGGATTCAGCACATCGTGGGACTGTAGCCTGCCCATGGGTGAAACAAAGGGCAGAGGAGTTAGGTCAGGCCAGAAAGACCTTTCTGTGTAATTTTGGATCCTCTTGCACGTGGAGGAATCAATACCTGTAGTCCAAGTTTAAGTGTATTCTGTGTCTTTTGTCTCGCGGTGCCAGAAGGATGAGAAAAGGTGGCAAATGGAGATTTAGAGGCTTTTGTTTGTGTTTTCTGGTATGCTGGAGTCCCTTGAAGCACAGCAGAAGGCAGTGCATGATTACTGACTGTGTAGATCAATGCAGTGGAATTATCTCTTATTTTAGTTTATGTAGTGATCTGTGCTTAGCCTGAAGCCAGTCTTCTGAGTAGATACATAGATTTTTGTCCAGTCTGGGCCACATCAGAAGGGGCACTTCTGTGTGACCAGCAAAGGAAGAAAATAGCAAGTTTTAGTTATTCTTTACTATCTATGAATTAGTTAAATGGCATTTGTGATCAAACTCTGCTGTAGATTCCTAAGGGATGAGCTCAGAGCAGGTTTACATTTTGAATGTTTAAGAGTCCCAGTGGAACATTGTCCCCCTTATTCTTACTCTCCTAGGAACGGCATCCTTTGTGCTTCACATCCCCGTGAGAGTGCCCTCACTGGTGCTTCTGGCTGCTCCAATGGGGGATTTCAGAGATAGGTTTCCCATCACCCCAGCTTCTTTCCAGCAGCAGGGCCCCCCACTTTCCGCAGTGAGACCGTGATGCAGCTGTCTTCCAGCTGCACACCCTGGGGGTGGCAGGAGAGCTCCTGCCTCCTCTTCTGAAGCTGGCAGTGAGATTACTTATTTTTTTCCCTTTTTTAATGTTATTTGGTGGTTGCTGCTTCCTCTTGCCCAACATTTGTTAGTCAGCCCTTGGGCAGAACCTGCCCCAAATGGGAAGTGCAACCGAATCCATTGCAAGCTAACAGTTAAACTGACAGAAGAACATTTGAGTTTTTAGTTGTTGCTGCTATGGTTGGCCCAGTCAGGCTAGATATAGAAGGATCCTTCTTCACGCTCCGGCTGGGCGAGGAGGCTGCTGCAGCACGGCCACATGACGTGGCCAAGCGTGGCGAAACCTGCTTTGAAATAAACTCGGCGCCTCTCTTCCCTTCGTCTGTCTGAATTAATACCTTTGGTTTATGAGAACAGAGTGCAAAATGCATCGTGTCTTCATTTTTCCAACAGCTGGCACGTATAGATGATGTTGTTTAGGAGAAGGCCACTCACCAATCCATCCCCAGCCATGTGGAAAATGTTAGCGGTGCCGTATCTTGGATACAGCGCCTCTATTTTCCAAAGAGATGAATGCTGGTAAGCGTATCTTTCTGCGGGAGCTGAGCCTCCGTTTATGATTCTGGGATCTCTTTTTGATCTCTTCTTTCCTGCTCAGTGCTGATGGAGGTATTTCTGGGGTAGGTGCCAGAGTTGTTCTCTCGTTAATGATTCATGTGCCCTTCGCATGTTGCACTGCAAAATGACATGTAACAGCGTGTACCCAGTATTTACGTTATATCGCTTTGGCTCACAAAACATGTGCTTTCACTTTCATCTCGGAAGTTGCGCCATGTGGTAACAGATTTGTGGCACTACGCTTGGTGAGAGTTGCTTGGAAATGGATATTTGGGATATCCGGGGCTGCAAACAAGGTGCCTGCTGATGTGCAGCCCGCTGGATTTGGAGAGGACAGGACTGTTCTCATTGAGGTCCCTGCTTCAGGGCCTAGCAGTTCCAACCTGCTCCAGATGCTGCAGGTTGCTGACAAAGGGCAGCCAACCAACACAAGATCCAGCCACTCTTAAATGCAGGTCTTCGTGTGCAAGTGAGCTCTGTGGTGAGCTGCTAGCAGGAGCACAGCAGCCGGAGCGGCCGAGTCCGGGCTACGGTGCGGTCACCCACTGTCCTTCCGTTACCAGCGCTCGTGGCTGCAGTGCACGAGGTGGTGATCGCCGGCTGAATTCCTGCAGGCCTCGCGTGAGCTGTTGGCTGGGAATGGCTTTAAGCTGTCCTGGGGTGGTACTGCAGCGCGTGTCTCCTTCACCTTTGTGTGTAACACTTTCGAGTTTATTACGTTTTTCTAAATGACTCAGTAGCGTGTGCGAGGCTTTGGGTGGCCTACTTGAAACGCTCTTAGAAGGGCTTGCTTTTCAGAAAGAGCTAAGTGTTACCCTTAGAAATATGGGCTCCTTTACAGGGTGCTAACGTATCTTCAGCCTGTATATGTAGCTTATGTAACTCTGTTGGTTCCGTTGCTCTCTTTTTGCTTTGCATTCTAGCAAATTGCAAATTACAGATTTGTAAGGCTAACATAGGTACAAAGCTGTGGTACACCTTGTTGTCTGTGCTGGATTAGAAGCCAAAGTGAAGAACAAATGTAGAATTTAGGAAACATCATTCAACTTTTCTTACTTTTTTTTCTTGCTTCTATTTCTCCATCCAAACCACTCGGTGATGTGTAAAGCCCATACATCCTTTCAGAGCTCATGCTGAGGAATCAGTTGGCCTAACAATACCATTTAGAAAGAATGACAGGCACTTTTTTCAACCTATGATTTGTCTGGTTCGAGTTTCTGTTCTAGCAAATGTCATTTCTCCTAAAAGAAGGAAAATAAAATACCTTCTGAGCCACTCTTTGTCAGCAGGATTTATGTCCTGACAGATCCCAACAGTACAACTCAATGAAGATGTATATGTTAAAAAGTACTATTAAAAATTAATCCAATTTTCTGTTCTTGTGGTGTAAATAAATGACAAAAAGAAAAAAAAAAAAGCTTAAAACCAAAATGGCCACTTCGGAGTTTTATGCAGAATAAAAGGCTGTTTATCCTTTCCGCTGTATTTTAAGCTGTGGTTTTACTATTCAAGAAACAAATTCTAATCAGGCACCGTATCAGACAAATGGGAGCCTTAGCGAGCGGTTCGTGCACTGGGAAGGAGCACTCAGATTCTCATTATAGTGCATGTCTGAATAATTAGTCTGACCACTCTGCACTTTTTTGGCAGTAAGAAGAAAGTTGCTTTTCACTGCCACGACAGGATGACAGGAGCATCTAGCGGCGCGGTCATTAGTGTGTGCCTGCCATCAATGTCATGTTTCGGTGTCAGATTAGTTAGTGCCCCCTCAGGAGCCACGCCGGACCTGCAAATTATCCTCCTATGTCCCAGGAAACCGTGTTTGCTAAACCTCAGATCAAATGTGAACAAATGATTAACATGGCTCATAAATTAACTAGTTTACAGGCTTATAACTTTTTACAAGTAGATAATAAAGACAGAAGTTTTAGTACTGTGTTATGCTTAGTTCAAAGCAGCGATGGTTTGGGTTTTCCTCTTCTCTTCTTTGCTGTAGATACGTTTGCTTTTCTCTTGTAGGCGAAAAGAAAATGGTATACAGCCAAGGAAATAATGTTTGGAAAATCTAGTGTCCTAAGGAAGCAAATGTAAATCCACTGAAAACAATATAATTAAGTTTGTTATCTCATTGCCCGATAAGTCGCTGACAATAGTCTTTCTTCTTGTAGTGGCAGTTGTTCGTTAATGAGTTCACCAATTAAGTTTGAAAGATTACAGCCTTTGCCAAGAGGATTTATCTGTTAAAAGCATTATATTTTTTGTGATACATTCTTACCATATTGTAAGCCTCTTTGTTAAAGAGGTATAAGACTACCTCTTAAAAGCATTAAATCCTATTATAGGCCCCCAAATAATTTTACAATCTGTTTACACATTAGCATCTACAGAACTGTAACAAATCTGCCCAGAGATGTCTGTTTTGAAAATAGGATGCTAACAGATAGTGCAGTCTCTTGAAGCTGGATTGCCCTTGTGAAATGAGTGGTCTTTTTTGCTAAAGAATAATTTTATAATGATTTATGACTATGCAAATAATATTCTTTTTATATCTCCCTTTATAAATCTCAGCAGGACTTTTTTTAATTATTTTTAACCAGTGCAGAAATAGTGCAGAATTTTCAGTGTTCTTTTGCTGCTTTTGAATTTAAAAGGATCTGAAAAGAGTCAGTTTTATGCTTTCTATACATTACAGTCTCATTCACCCACATGCGAGCTACTGCTGCCTTTCTTCTGTACCTTCAAGGGGGTGAGTAAGCCCTTATATCAGAGATCAAATCAGCATTTTGGAAAGGGCCTAGCATGCAAAAACATGCAAAATATATCTATTCATAAGAAAACGTCTGAAAATGCCAGAGGTTATGCTCAGTTTATCTGTCAGCAAATTTAACTTGAAGTAGGTGGTAGTCAATTTAGTAAATACTTTACTAACATTGTAACTATAAAGAATCATGAATGCAGCCTCAGCATCCTGACCCGTGCCTGTTTTAATGACTTTGCTAGAGAAACACACGCTCTATTGCAGATTAGCAATAACATTTAAAATGCAAGTAATTTCTGCCAGGAGGTTTGCTTGTACGTAGTCATAGTGAGAGAAGAAAAAAAAAAAAAAAAAAAAAAAAAGGCGAGAGAATTGCACTTTGTAGTTAATCCTGGGAAAGAAAACTTGTTGTTGTTGTTGATTACCTATCTGGTGTGTTTGGGCTGATCCTCTGTGAAGCTGATGTGAATCTTGCACCTTTACCAGGGATGACAGCGTGCTGTTTGCCCTGCCTTGGTGTGCCTGGAGCTGGAGCCTCTCGGCTGCACCTCCCTTCACCGTCCCGTGCAGTCGCTGCAGCCTCGTACAGCAGCTGAGGGAAGCACAGGAGGGATTTCATGCACTCGTGCTGCCTCAGTGTCCGTTAACCTGAAGCCTGTGTTGCCACGCATGACAGACTCCTGCTAGCACAAAGCTTCTCCCTCCGGCCTTACTTTCCAGTGAGCATTGCCCATTCCCAGCCCACTGCTTCCACTGGTGGCAGGGCAGCAGCACCGTTGCTCATCTCAGCGCTTCTCTGCCAGTCTGCCTTTCCCTATGAAGTTGGGCTCTAGGCAGTGCATTCCCCCTGGAAGCTTTCCCAACCCTTCCTAGAAACCAGCGAGGCCAGGGCAATGGCATATGCTGGTGAGATTAACCAAACACAGCCTGTGTGTCCTCAGTCTTAATGATTCTCACCACTTTCTTAAATATGAAGTGCCTGCTGTGAGCTCCAGGCTCCTAGCTGAGCCGTTAATAAAGGTGATACGTCCTCATAGTGCTGCCCCAGGTGCCCAGCAGCCCTAAATCAGGAGGGCTGTGCCAGATCTGGTAGCTGGGGCTCTGCTCTGCATCACCTTGGAAAACATCAACCTCCTGGATTCCAGAAGCAGAGCAAAAAGTGGGACATGTGCTGGAGCAACCCCCTTCTTGTGGTCTGGATGTTAGCGCTGGAAGTGAGACCACCCAGTGCTCCACACGTGCTGTGTGTGCTGCTGCCCTGCACGTGGCACTTAGAGAAATAATGAAATGATTCCTGTGGGGTAGTGCTTCTCAGGGCCTGCTTAGCAAGACGAAATTACGCACCCGCTTGTGGAAAAAAGTGTGAATGGAATACACCCTGAATTGCTTAATTGTCCAAAGAGGTGTGTGAGGTTTTGTAGCTGATGTGGCAGCTGTCATAATCAAGCATACGGTGCTTCTCAAGGTTTGCACTTGGTTTGCCCCTTAGTGGGTGAGCTTGCCCCATGCTTCTCTGCCTCTCGATGCCAGAGCTTGATATGGAGCTCCGTGGAGCAGTGTCCATTGCTCTGGTGAGTGTTGAGCTGCCTTCCAAGCTGCCCTCTGTATTCAGCAATTTCTGGGGATGCTGTTATGTTCCCAACTCACTTTCCCTTCAGTTCCAAAAAAATGTTAACTTCTGTCTTTGTTCCCTTTCTTACCTTCATCCAACCACATAATTGCTATATATTACTTGAACACACCAATCTCTGAAACTGCTCCATTTTCTCGGTTATTGGGCTATTTTCCTTATTCTTTTGAGATAGAAATCCTTAGAGATTGTGTCTTTAGCACAATAGCAGATTTATGTTTAAGGAGACTGGCAGTCCTTGGAGAATGGGAAGTCTCATGTCTTTATCCTCAGATGATGATACCGAAGAGAGGATTTCTAGTACCGCTAGGCTCGGATGTAGGCATGTAAAAATGATGCCAAAAGCCTATTTGATCTAAGTATAAGTATTCATAAGTGGGGGGAAAAATGCTGATCCTGATATTGAGCACTGCAGTCTGCTTTGTGTTCTAACCTAAGTGTAGCAAGCTGGCTTAAATCATCAAGTATTTTTGAACTCTGCATGGAGGCGGATGTTGTCTTACAGAGTGAAGGGAAAGCTGACATGTACTGGCATGCTCAGAGCAGACTTTATAGCACTGAATAAGGATCACATCGTAGTTAAATCACAACAGGACAAACCACCCAACCTTGCCTACCCTTGGGAGTGGGGAACACCCCTGGCACTTCCTCTAGGAGTGGGAAAGCTCCCTTCCAGATACATCCCAGGTACTGATAAGGAACTTGGAAGTGTTTGTTAAGCTGAGTTAATCAGATTTGTTTTCATTTTTATGGTACATGTTGATGTGTTTGCAGTGACACCCTCTACTATTTTTTGTTTCTATACTGTTTAAAAAGAAAAGCCCAAGAAAACAATGTCCTATTTGCAGTGAAGAGGAGCTTCGGTGTACAGCATGGAAAATGAGTAAGAATTTCTGTTTTGAGAAAAACATACAAATTTTGTGCTGTGATTTTTGATAGCGAATGATTGGGTTCTGTTTTTATTAAAGCAGAATATATATATTGTACAAGAATAAGTGTTATAGTTATAAACACTTTCCTGACTCTATGAGTTCTTGTTCACTTCACAAAAAACCTGTTCATGCTGCAATAAAAATACATACATTTAATTCTTAAGCAGTGAATTTGCACTTTTTACTCTTAATTCAGAAGAAAGTTTGGCTGAATGGAAAGCTGTGGTTCCTTTTGAGGCAGCTACACGAATTTACATAGAAAATACAAACTGGCGCAGGGGATAAACTTAAGCTTGGAAAGGACTCTGCTTAGGATCCCATGTTTAGTGTGCAGTGCACTTCCCTGTGCTGCACTTTTGGTTTTCTTGGACCAGTTTTGACTCCACGTTCAGGAATTTGAAAGTGCAGCAAACGTATCAGAAACTTCTTGGGAATGCTGCTCTGTCTGGGTTTGATACTGCTGGTGTGCTGCTGGTTCCATATGGGTAATTAAGCCCCTTTTTTGAAAACAGTGTTTCTCCTGAATCACGTGCACACTAACTCATGTTTTCTGCTCTGTATCAAAAAAAGGAAGCCATGTAAATACACAAACAAACCCAAACTTATTTTAACAAGATCTCTGAATTACATTTGGCATCACCTTAACCTAGAATATCGTAGTTTCATAGAGCAGTACGACTGCGGCTTCATATGGAGTATCCCTGTTTCAGCTGGTGCTAGCTGAGTTGTAAATTGAGATGTGAACACCCCTGGAAGGGCTGGGGGAAGCTCGGCACTGATTCAGGTCTGTTCCTACACTAGTGCCGACTCAGAGCACACTGCAAAAGGCTCCCATTTCTGCTGGTGCTGTTGCAGCTCGTGAATGTCAGGATGGGGGTCAGGGCTGGCTGTGCCCCTCCCCTATTTATGAGCAGGGTGAGTGAAGGGCCCTGCTCCGAACCCAACCCTTTACCCCAGCTGGGCAGAGTGACGCTGGGAATGAAGAGGGGACTTTATGCCAGCAGCTCGGTGTCCCAAGCTGCTGGGTGGGATCTGAGGCAGCTGCCCAGCTCCCCGTGCTGACAGTTATGCATTTTTCCAGGAGCTGGTGGCGGAGCTTCAGCTGTTGGCAAGCTTGTGTGTGGCCTTCGCTACTAGCTTTGGTCTGACCACAGGCATGAAGAAAATGGAGGTCAGGGATGAGCCAACGGCTGGAGAAGCCTTGGGTAATCCTTCTGTAACCATAGGCAGGAGCGTGCTGCCCATGATTTGTGAGTTCATCTGCTTTGAAAACTTCCTGGGTATGACTGTACCTGTATTAATGTGGGGATTCACCTTCCAAGCCAAAGAATTACTGTCATAGGCTCTACTGAAAGGCTACAGAGACTATGAAGAAGGTATTAAACCCTTCGGTGGAGATGTGAGACTTGGGCAGCCAGCAGTGAGGCAGCCCTTACCAAATAATGAGGGGAACTTACTTGGGGTTAACTCAGCACTTTGTCACATGCTGAAGTTTTGTGATGCTGCAGTTGTGCAGATGCACAGCGCTGGTGGGCTGTCTGTGCCATCCTTTGTGTGCACCTTCTGTAGGCATCTGGCTATTCCCTGCCTTGAAAATTTGGTGCAAGTAATTTGCACAAGGAGATGCACAGGTGGAAGCAGATCTCAGGCCTCCTGATTTCTGTGTGTGTGTTTTAACTGTGAGATTGTTTTCTACCAATTTCAGCTGTATGAAGACATGGGTTTGAACACACAAAATTGAAGACATAAAAATAGACGCTGTTTTGAAGCACCTCTGGTCGTTTGTTCTGTTGTTTCTCACAATTGGGGCCTACGGGGAGGTATGATGAGATCTGATTAGCAGTAAGTCTGTTAATTATAACTTCTGAATTAGAGCATCAGTGCAGAAGCATCACTTTCTGATTTGGATTATAAAGCCCTTCATCTCAACAAAGCACAGTCAGTGCAGATGATAGCAGAGTGCACTGAAATACATTAGATCAAAGTGATGCGTTTCATGTGTGATGCCAAAATGGCTAATGAATTACTTCAGCTGAAGATTTATTGCTCACTACTTACTTACGCTAGTGCGACTTACAACCCAAAGCTATCAATTTGTGTGTAAACTCATCTGCTGTTTTACTTGCCAGTTCTGTGCTGAGGCTGCGCGTATCAGACGTCTAACTTGAATGGTCTGACTGTGTACGGAGATACTGGACCAACTATTTATGTTTCAGGACTTGTTGGGCAGAAAATAACTTGGTTCTGCAAAAGCTAGGAGATCTGATGTGTAGACGTGTGTAGTGTTCTGTAATGGACTGGGGATGGCATTACTGCAGTGTGTGTAAGTACGTGGAGATAGTGCAGTATGGTGTATGGAACTTGTGCACAATGTATAGAATGTTATGGTTTTCACATACGTTGTAGAGAAGAAAAATTAACTTCAAGTGTAAAGGATATGGAAATTTAGTGAAAAAAACATCCGTGCATTCGAGGATTTTTCATGTAACAGGATAGATTTATCTTTCACAGAAAAAAAATCTATAAACATCAATGACTGCAGTTACATGAGGAAGTTAGGGCGTGCAAGAAAACATACTTCTCAATAGGTCTCAATTTCCTTAGGTTTAAACAATTGAACATTAGAAGATGTGAGATCTGATTCATTTCTCATTTGTATCAGTTTCATCCAGGATACCTCCTGAGATTTGAAAAAAGCTGTGCTGTTTAACACCTGAGTAAGCGAAAATCGGGTTCATTTTCCTGTTTGAGATCAGCAACGCCTCAACAGTGTGTTTCAGCAGGCAAAATGAACGAGAACTACTGAAACGGTGCACTTTGGGCAGTAATTCACCAGCTCTCTGCAACCTGTAAACATGCCGAGAAAGTAACCCTGGCAGGTCGAAGCGGAGATGGGCTGGGAGAATGGAGGAAATGCAGCTTCTCTTGAAAAGCTGGGAATTCTGCCCCTTTCGAGCAAATAGCCTCTCATGACACGTCCCACTGACACCTAGGCAACAAACGGTTGAACAAAGAATATTATCTCTGAGTTCAGGAGCGTGTGGTCATTGTACCCATTGCACTGGGTGAGAGAAGAGATGGGAAGCAGCCAAGCGTGAGACCACCTCTGGTGTATCACGTATTCCGGTACTTCTGTGAGCGTGCTCACAAACGATGTCCACGTGGCACAATACCTCGGAGACATGCAGTGTGACTTGATGCAGTTTACTTCTAAGTCAGGCCTCTGTTGTACGGCCTAAAAGCTTTGTAAGAATTCAGCAGCAGTATCAAGAAAAACCAATAGAAGTGGTCCATTAATGAATGGGTCCTTGAGTGTCAGGAAGCAGACGTTGTTGGAAACTCGGGTAATGTTACCATTGGGTTTTATTAATTAAATATAACTATTAATATGACCTTGGACTTAAACACAATGACCTCTTTTGTGAGTATGATTAGCAGATGTTTACCATAATTCTTCACTCTGTGAAAAATGCTTGTTGCACCCAATAAAAACAACCATATTTGCTTTGCTAAATCAAATATTTGGAACTTGGGTCTTACTTTATATATCATGGCTCCAGTGTCTTAGACTTTCCAAGTTTAAGGTTGAGAGCCCTTGGAGTGACTTATGTGGTCGATGTCTGAGTACAATGACCTATTGTATTAGTGAGCACTCTTTTTTCTTTGGCATTGTATCTTCTGCAGTGAAACCACTGTTCTCTACCAGGCACTGTATTTTATTTTTACAGAAGCGTGGAGAGAACATTTTTGACTCCACAAGGTTTTCTATATTTTGTCCGTTCCTTGGGGGAGACTTCCTTTCCAGAAGAACTTGAGCAATGGAAGCAGGAAACACAATTTCAGTTCTTAAAATAAAGCTGGAAGTTATTTTTCTCTGCAATAGCATCTCCCCTAATTTTAGACTGCAAAAAGTTTGTTTCATAATAATTTTTCTTCTGGTGAGTTCAGAACGTAGGAGTGGTGTCACAATCCAGATCCTTCCTCTTGCCCCCCTAAAGGCCACCTGCTGCCCACAAACTACAGCAGGTATTCTCTGTGTGAGCGTTGTTTCTGGCTGCTGCGGTCAGTTTCAGCAGTGGCTCTGCTGCCTGCTTGTCTGCAGCGCTGAAAGGAAATAGCAAGGGAACAAAACTATGCTTTTCATGGGAAACCACTCCCTTTGGAATGGAGAGATATGGCTTGCCACTTCTATTTTGTTTCCCCCTCCAAAGTAAGCAACAACCTTGCAAGGATCAGGGACAAGAAGAAAAGAATATTATTTAAAAGGCGTCATCTATCCAGCTGGTATGTTTCAGGAAAAGGAGTCTCCTGCTTCATATTTTAAGAAGCGTAATAAAAATAGCAATCAGTTTAAGAAAGGGGCTGATGGACCAGAGAAAGTGACAGTAGCAGCACAGGGAAATAATACTCCATTTATCTGAGCAAGCTCGCATGTGATAACGCTCCTCTCCGCAGTAGGTGCTATCAAATCAGAGACAATTTGTATCCACTGTGTGGCAGGTTACTTACGTGGGAACAAGCCTCCCTGACATTATTGCAGATCATCATTAACTAGCTACTGCTGTTTGTTTGTCGTTACCTGCTAGATGGTGTTTGCAAGTTGTGTCATATCATTTGTATATCTCACCCACTTCAGGGACCTACTGCTTCTCCTAAGACACAGCCTGGGATCTGTTCCCTTGCTTTGTTCTACTTGGGGGGGGGGGGAGGTGGAAAAAAATATCGGTTGAATATTCCCTCTTGCTGTAACTTAAGCGAAATGAAGGCTGTGTGGTGTGTGTGTACTGGGCTGTACCCCAGTGTGTGTACCCAGAACAAAGGGCAGCAGATTGAAGGGAAGAGAGGTGGACCCTTCTAGATCCTCGGATCTGGTGTTGCAGAGTGTGATGTGTGAGGATCCAAGTGAGGAGTAATGGCTCTAGGTGGGATATCCTGCTTGCTGAAGATCTTTAATCACTTGGACTTGCATCCTATAAGCACATTTCACATTTCTTTCTTGATTACCTTTCTCAGCGTGTTTCGATTTCCTTTTCCTTTGTTCAGTAATATTTGCTATTACTGTCTGCTTAGTAAAATATCTGATTCTTTTCAGCTCATAACCTGAAGGTTCTTCTTTATACTCTCAAGATTTGTACGTTTGTTTGGTGCATTTTCTAGCCTGAATTGTTTTCCTTCAGCAGCATGCGTTAGCCCTCCACTGAAAATACTGGGTCTGATCGTCAGTTTACAACTCTTAGGAAGCAACTGCAAAAGCTCCATTGAAGGCAGTGCATTTGTTGATTTGTAGTTGACAGTGTGGCCCATTATATCTCTCCTAAACAGTTGTGGGTTAGGTCACTCAGGAGAGAAGGCTATAATTTTGTGTGAAAGCAGAGTTTGGAGAAACTATGATATCAGCACCACTATTATGAAACACGAAGTGCTTTGTCTTCTCCCTTATAAAATGTGTAATTTCTACCCATTATCAATATTATTACAAGAGTCCTTGCAGTAAACTTGTCCTTTGATAGGCAGAAACTTGTCTTTGCTGGGAACAAATGCAGTGAAGTGCAACTTCTCTTTTAAAGGAAAATAAATAACACGAGTGAAGTTTACTAGAACACAATAAAGCCGTTTCCAGGAAAGCTGCTTCAGAGGCATGTAGGGTATGCTGGAGATTTATACTTGGGGTGAACATGTGCAAGTACTGTAATGACGCTGCAAGGAGCACTGGAGTAAAATATTTGATCAACAGATATGTCTCAAGAAGATACATGGTTTGGTTTTCGTACTGGTTTTCAGAAGACGCTCAGACAGTTAAATGAAGGCTCCTTTAAACCTGTGCACTAATAAATCCTTGTGGTTGGGGGAGGCCAGATCTATCACAGCTACCTCTTTCTTAAACAGCGAAGTCGGGCTGCCCACGTACTTGCCAGGTTGTTCAATTTGCTTGGAAGATTCTGGGATGAGCAAAGGGGGAGGCTGAGGAGTGGCAGGTTGCTCCGGGCAGCGTCCTGCAGTGCGCTGTGCCTCGGGAAGCAGCTTGGGGCTGAAGTGTGCCTCGTCCTGCCTTGGTGTGTGATTGTTTTCAACTCATTCAGTCAAGATTCAGGAGATGACAGTGAAATAAGGCAAGAGAAGAAAAAGATCAATAAAAAGGGTGGAGTAGCTGCTGTGATTAAGAAAAAAGATTACTGTTGATTTATTGATTCAGTCTTCAGCTTGCCATCTTAATCAGGTTCTTTTGGTTAATGTTATTAATATTTATAGTTTAGTACCATGTGCTAATTAGAAGAGACTGTAATTAAGTCTCCGGGCCTGAAAACATGAGGCACCGTGGAGCTCAAAGCTGCTGTGGCCTTTGTATAGTGCATTACTGGAAAGAGAAACTTAAGTCTGAAAACCTGGTTCAGAGTGCAGAAAACGGCCTGTTCTCTTCCCAGCGTGAGAAGCAGCTTTTGTGGTTGGCCTTCTCAGGAACTTCAGAGAAGGATGGTCGCAGAGACTTGTTGCTAAGTTTGGAGTTTTGAGGGAAGCTGCTCCGGCTAAACCCATCTTTGCCTGCACCAAGTGTGAGACATCCTTCCAGCTTGAGTCCCGCTCTCCTTCTACCTGTGGGACCTTGTTTTTGTGGCTTTCCATCTGCAGATGGTGTCTCGTGGTACTGGTCTGTCGGTCTGTCTGCTGCAACTGGGACTCCTCTCTAAGTGAGCAGGACACCTCGCTGCAGGGTCTGACACATTGCAGAAGCTGCAGGCACCCCGAAGTCTTCCCTTGGGTGTGAGCTGGGAACAGGAGAGTTGAAGGCTTCTTTTTTTTCTCCTCTTTTTTTTTTTTTTTTCTGTGTAGGGGGAACATGAGAACTCATTGTTGTGAACCGGCAGAACTGAGTCACAGAGGGTTTAGTCAAAGAAGAAACGCGTATCACCAGTGCAAACCAGAATAAAAAACGTGCTTTCTTTGTTACTCATTGCACCACAATGAGAATCACAATCTCTCAAAAGTTGTTGTTGCTTATGTTGCTTAGAATAGTCTGGATAGGATAGATTTTGTGGGAATTGTTTCTGATTTATGCAATACAATATCTGAAGCCAGCTTGCTGTGATTTTTTCCGGTTACGTGCAATTACGTTAGATTTAATCAAAGAAATGTGAATTACCTAGATCATTCCATAATGCTTGCATGCTACCTCTGGGTGTCACTGAATGAGTTGTGGCCATTTAAGTGTACTGCTCTTGCAAACGGAGGTGAGAAAATTAATTTCAAAATTCCACGTTAATCTAGATGCTTAATTTTTAGAGCTGTGTTATGTTCTGGGTTGTTTCACTGCGTTTTAAGCACAAATCCTGATGTTTCAGATGCACCGTAAGTAGTTCTGTTTCTATTACAAGATTTACTGCATGGTGTTTGCTGGTGCGGTGGGTTGAGTTTAACCTATCGTCTCAAACCCGGTCCTTCAACTTCCTTTCCTGCTTCCATTTGGGTAGCCATTGTGGTCGAGATTTGGTCTTGAAATCAGTGTGGTAGAACACATCACAGCGCAGTGCCGTCCTCAGGCGGTGCCGTGCCGTGCCGCAGGTACAGCCGCATCGCCTCGGAGCAGCCCAGGCACCAAGCAGCACTGCGGGGCTGGTTAATGTGAGCGCTGGTCAGCAGGTCCTGGCAGCAGCCCAGCAGTGGGCTGGCCGTGTCCTACATGTGCTCTGTCACCCACGGAGCTGCAGCGAGCGTGCTGCCTCGTCCTCGAAGCCTCAGCCTCTTTTTCTCTTCATGGTTAAAGCTGAGCGTTGGGTCTTGCGAAGCTTAGCAGCCCCTGAGCAATCCAACAGTAGGAACACGCTTTGTGTTATTTTTCAGTCCAACCCTAACTTGGTGCACCATCGACTGAACGAATTTTGGCTTTGCTCTCAGCTAGTCCTGCAATGGTTGTGAAAGAAATGTAATCGCTTTAGGAAATCTGTGTCTTGGGAAAGACAATAATTGATATTCAACCAAAGAAAATAAATAGGTATTTAAAAAGGAGCTACCTTCCACTCTTCTAGGAAAAGCAATGTTGCCTACCGAAAAACAAATAATTTTATCTTTACGTGCTCTCTTGCAGCTGCTGGAGAAGTGGCTTTGCATTCGCGGGGCTTGGTGCACAAATAATGGAGTAAATAAAAGGGTTTGCTGACGCAAGCTTCATGAGATACACGTGAGTTGGAACAGTCAAATCAGCAAACAAGCCATGGGTGTTCTTAAGTATTCTGGGCAAACCTGTGAAGGATGGGAAAGCAGTCATGGTTTTTTTTTTCTTCTTTTTAGTATGAATGTTTTTAAAACGTTGCTGACTGTTAGTGTCAACAAAGAAGTGCTGAAGAAGAAAAGCAGAAAATAATGCCTGATTGGAAAGGTGCATCAGAATACAGTAATTATATTGGCTTTATTTTGGTTGCCATTGATGCTGATGAAAACTAATGCTCTGGAGAGGACAGGTTTGTGGTTGGAATGCGCTTGATAGATTTTGACAAATTAAACAGTTGTAAAGATGTTTGGAAGTTTTCCAGATCCTTACTGTTATTTATGTCACTGAACTAAAAAATCAGTGGTTAATTTGCAGTTCTTATAATTTTTATGATACTTATGTTGCTGTAAATTTAGCAGCGTGCAGCATCAACTCAGCGGGATGCGTTTTATGTTGTCAGCTACCTTTTGACATCATAATAGATTTCAGTTGCCAAAGCTTGAAAGAGAGAGAATAAAATGTAGGCTCGTGCTGAGCGAGTGCTCGGATCGCAGCCAGGTGGGTGCAGAGCCGGTGTGCCGGGCTGGTCCTTGGGGACGTTGGGGACGTCCCTCAGCCCATGGCCATAAACGTGTCATAGTTAAAGGCTGGATAAGATCCCAATATGATTGGGCTCGGTGGTACCGCTGTAGGGCCTTTGAAGTGAGGTGGTGGCTGATAACCAGGGGTGATGCTGGCATTGGGCCTCAGCTTGCCCGCTCTGAGCCCTGTGCCTTCTCCTGATGCCGTGGCCCCACAGCACGCAACTTGAGCACTGCTTAAGGCACAGCAGGCTGAGATTTTGTCTTTAACTGCTGTCATGCGCCTCTTGGGGTGTGCGCTCTCTCAGGGTAAGCAGGTTTTGGGGTTCCTCTGTGGTTCCTCTGTTGTTCAGGATGCAAGATGAGGAGACTGGTTTGGGCCCAGTGTCACGTTTCCTGGGTAAATGCAAATAGCTGATAGAGAGCGGCCCAAGTAAACCTGCCGTGGGCTGTGCTGTGCCTGGGGGCAGCTCCTCGAGCTTGGGCAGCACTGACCGACAGAGAAGCCCAAGCAGGAGTTTTGGAGTGCCTCTGGGACCTGAATTCATAAGCTTTGCAAGTTTTTTCTTACTTACAGAGACTTCTTTTTGCAATATTTGTCTTTTTATAGAGACTCCTCTGTTCTCTCTATTTATAGAGACTTTTCTTCTATTGTCTCCTATCTTGGAATAGAGAGATATCCTAAGTTTAGGTAGCTTAAAGAAGAGACTCAGCTGTTTCCCTCTTGGGAGGTTTATTTTAGTGGGATAACACTGGGGGTTTTAATCTGAGCAGTGAGCCCTACCTCAGGAATGTGTGACACGAGAAGTGGGCTTTTCATAAAGCGTGACTGTGCCCTTCCCATCTTCTTCTTTCAGCATTTGCTCTTTGCCTCCTAAGCCTTGAAATGGAAGGATTTATTAACGGTTGTTTCCTCGCTGTTTGTGCGTTAGCTGCGTTTCTCAAGGGCGTTTCACGTGCTCTTTCCACTCTAATGGGATTGTCCATTGAGTTCAGCTCTGGCACGTTGGGATCCATTCTCACAGACAGCTGATTAAGCCAGAGTCTTCCTCATCCGTAGGTAATCCCAAAATACAGAAATTGTTACCGTGAGATTGGTTTTCTAATATTTTGGGTTTATAATTGAGTGCTTTGTAGTTGCCCTCCCCCTCTTCCTCCCTCCTCATCACAGTCTTTAGCCGTGCTGATTCCAGCTTTTTGGTTCTGTTTCTCTTCCTAGATAGTCTTCTCCCCCCTTCCCCCCCAAAGAGGTAGTTTTATGTCTGACTCTTTTCTGGGCACTGCTTCAAAACTCCATGACTTGGAGTAGATTTGGGGCACAAAGAAAGAAAGAAAGTGTCTTAGAATGCTGCACTTCTGTTTGGGTTTTGGTGGCTTTTGCTCACTGCTGACTTTGGTGATGGGAAAAGCAAAAGCCAGAACAGGTGTGGGTGGAGCTGTTCTTTTAACTGTGGCTTATTTTCACCATCTTCACCTTTTGGCATAGGGGAGACTGGAGGTGGAAGAACTGAGAGGGCCCCCGTTTTCAAGTTGCCAGCAAATATGACGATTGGAACTTGAGATTTGGGCACAGTAGACTTTTAATGCTAGGGCTCTGGCTCTGCTTTCTGGTTGTGCCACGCATCCTCGTGCACGCGCCTTCGGTGCTCTTTAGGCTGAAGAAACTGCTCTTGTGTGTTGGAAGCACAAGATCCAATTCCCATTTTGCTCAGAAGCAGCAGACTAGTACTGGTATGTTAGTCTGTGTTCACTGGCTAGGCTTACTTTGGCTAATGTTTGCCAGATTCTTCTATTACATATTAAAATAAGATCTTCTGAGTGGGTTTTATTTTTGTGCGTTTCAGAAAACTAGGCCAGCCCTAACAAGCACATTTTTGTGTTTTTGTTTTTTGCATTTTGTCATTTTACATATTGAAATACGGGATGCAAAAGAAAAATAAAGTAAAATAAAAACCTGCTAACATCAGAAAAATGGCTTTGCATCATTCTGCTTAAGTGTTAAAATCTGACTGATAGTTTGTGTATACAGACTTGGGTTTATGGTGTTTCCTTTCCCCACCCAGGAATCACAGATGTTATGATAAAAATTAATGCCCTTTTGGTAAATGCTTTCACTTTGTGAACTTGTCCTAAAGAGAGTCAGACAGTGCTTTTTCTTTCGCTAATAAATACGGTAAGATTTAGGTAGACATAATAGGCAGACATTAATTTGTCAGGAGCAGGAACTGCTAAAAGAATTTTTCCCTCCTTAAATCCAGATATTTCAATATCATAAAGTTTTTATTCTAACCATCAGGAGCATAGCCCTGTCTGTAGAATTCAGCTTTAAAAAATGCCTTTGTAAATTGAGATTTTAGGGCTACCTATTTGGAGGATGTTCTGTATGATAAATGACCCTTGTAAGACACACAAAAAAAAAAAAAAAAAAAAAAGTAATTGTGCGTGTCTGCTTCCTAGGATGTGTGATAATAATAAATGAACGTTTTATATATCATTATATATATATATCATGGCAGAACAAAAATCAGAGGATATGTTATTCATTATTCCTGTTACTTTATATTTAAAAGGCAAAGGTTTTCGCTGCTTTGCCCAAACAACTGCTACAGAATGTATTTGTAACGATCCCCACAAATACGAAGGGTGGAGAGTTCTTCCAGGTCGTTAGCACTGGAGAGATGCCTTTAATTGCATTCATTTGAACATTAATACATTAATGCTGAGATTTAAGTACCGCTACTATTAAAAATTAAACTGGAGGGACAGTGTGCAGATCATACGCTTTAGTGTAAGTTGTCAGGTGCAGTGTTTGTATATTTAGCCTGGCATTTCAGTGCTGGAATGGATGTTGGAGTCTGGCTTTGGCTTTCTAAGGGACACTCCTTTTTTTCCCTTCCCTTCCCCACCCCCCTTTCACTTCTGGCAGTAGCATTTCTTTTCAGGGATACATTTGCACCACCTGAGCAAAAGTTGCACTGATTAAAATCAGAGGAGGATAAGGAGTAACTTGTTTGCTGTCCTGAAGTCCTCTTGTTCTTCTCCCCTTCCTCCCCCCGCTGCGTCCGCAGCTATTTTGCAATATGCAACCCCCTTCGAGCACTGCCTGCGGAACTGGAGTAGCTCTGGCATGTAGATTTCCCAGTGGGAGAACTTGTGTGGATGGTAATTTTAATGAGACCTGATTTAAGCAGTAGAATAGATCCATAAAACTAATACAAGCAGACTTTCAAGAGCTCTACTGTTTGTCAGGGCAGTGAATTTTAGAGGTGCATCCATTGGCTTGGTAAAGAATATTATAATCCTGAAAACTGAACCTGTATTAATTCAGATTGTTTCTATGCAGTGCACTACTGAGAACTCTTGAATCCAGGGCAGGCCAAATATAGACTTATTTATTTTTGAGGCTCAGCTTTCATCCAAAAATCGTGCTAGAACCACAGGACCTGAAAGCTGTGCTCTATATGAATGAATGCAAAGTCTGTATGAGCGCACACAGCTGTGTCTCCAGGCTGTGACAAACCCTTCGCTTTGCTTTTTTCCCTTCGTTTGAGGCCGCTGCTCGGTCCGAATGTCTTTCAGCCTCTCCTGCATTGTGGCACTGAGTTACGTGTGGCAGTACCACGCTTTTCTGTTGCCCTGCAGATGGAGGTGTTACACTCGTCCGAGAACCCAAATCCCACTTCAGGACACACACTTCATGGATTCTGTTTTCATCCTGGTGCTCAGGAGCTTCCCTTGCTGATGTTGGAAATGTTTTGTTCTGCTTGGCCTTACTGGACTGTTTTCTCTCCTCGCTCTCTCACATGTCTCTTCCCTCCACCCTGTCTTGTGTTTTGTCTTGTCTTATTTTTCCAATGAGGTGTTTTCACAGCAGCCATCTCAAGCGGCAGCGAGAAAGAGAGCAGGTGGGGAAATTCAGAATGGGAGCTGTGCCCATGTAAGATAGAGTGGAGGTGGCAGTGGGAAGAGCCCATGGGGGGAGGCTGGGGAAACCAGAGCATAGCAGAGAGCGAGGGGGAAACTGGGCAGAAAAGCATCACAGGAGGAGCAAAAGGGGGGAAAAGGAGGAGGAGAGGATCGACGGAGCCGAGGGCGAGGAGAAAGAGGTCAAGGACTGGTGGTCGACCCTATGGGAGGAGTCCTGCTGAGCACAGCCTGCCAGGCCCATGGCGGGGAGGGGGCTGATGGAGCAGTGGGAAGGCAGCCTGCATTTAGGCAGCGAAAAAGTTTATTTGCTTTTTCTCGCAGGATATGCTAAGTGATTTTGCAGTTTGAGTGGAGTGGCATTATTGCACTTAGCTCTGCATTGATTAAATAAATTTGTTCTCCAACTCGAGAGTTAAGTGTGTATTATGAAACCTCAGAGCCAATCTTAGTGGTTGCAGTGTGCAAATATTTTTAAAATTATGTAATTAAACAGGACTTGGGCTGCAGTGTCCACTGAAGTGATTCATTAATTGAATGGTTTGATTAAATTTAATGTTATTTTAGTTTATACAGAAAGGGTCGGTATCTTTTCCACAGATAGGGCCGCCTTGCAGGGCTGTCACTGATGGTTCAGAGGTCCTTACGAGGAATCTTTAGCACCCAATTAAATATTAACCAAGAAGATGTGACTCGTTCTTTCTCTGTCCCTGAAACTGTGTTTTGACATCTAAGGCTGGTGATAAAAATTTGCTCTGCAGAATCACTTGCAATGCACTCTATTTATCACTAGATTATTTCTAAATTAATCATGCTAAAAATCTTTCCATTGTAATTGTGCTGGGGCTCAGAGCTGTGTGATGTGTGTAAATAAAAAATGCCCTCTTAATTTCACATTAACTGTATCTAACTGCTGCTGCAGCCAAACTGTGTTTCCATAGAATGTCATTTTAAAGGTATTGTGGTTACTGAGCGGCAGCTGTGATTGAAAAGTATGTAAACTAATCTTTAGTTGCTCGTGTCATTTTTATATTCTTGTGTCAGAACACAAGAAGGCTGCTTTAAATTTGTCTTTCACTATGTATTAATTTTCAAGTCTAATTTTTCTTGGGTTAAAGCATATACTGCATTCTCTACTACACATTACCATTCAGAGCCAAACTAAATGGCTACTTGTGAAAAAGTACAAAATTAGTTCCTGCTTGATTACTGTAAAAAACATATTTATTTTCGTAGGGACGATTTTTATTAGCAGCACATAAAGTACAATTATTCTGCATGCTATCAGCACTTATGAGAAGAAATAATCGAGTGCCACGATTTATTTATTGATGTGAAGAGCAGCAAGCGTTAGAGCTGTGCACTGCTTTCCCCCAAAACAGAAGGAAGGTGAAAGAGGCTTGGAGTTTGTTTTTTTCCTTCTAGGCTTGCCCTGTGTGGTGTTTCTGCTCTTTTAAACGCAGACCATTTAAAATTAAATCCTCAGTAAATATGTCTGCATAAGAACTTCTTTGTCTCTTGATGCCCAACCATTGAAAATTAAATGTGGTTGCGGATAAGTATTTATTCATACCATACCTCACACCTGATCCTGTGTCAGTATGACATCATCTTTGCCACAAAGATTTCTAGTGGTTTAAAAATGTTCCGTTGTGAAATAAGTGGGAGAGGTAGAAAAGGGGCAAGGAAGGCAACAAAAATAAACTACTAGTGGGATTTGATGTTTTGCCAATTAAAAAAAAAATTAAAAAAATCATATTCTTAGGTCCACATGCTGCCTTTGATCCGTACACAGGACTTCCATTTGTGCCAGTGGCTGTTCAGCCTGCTGAGGGAAGGCTCTATATGACTTAATTTGTATGTTGTGGGAAGTACATTTTCCTAGCCATGTGGTCTAGCTTACTTGAAGAATCTGAAACGCGTTATAAATGTAAATGCTGTGTTTAAGTAAAACTTCATTATGTTTTGGTGGTTTCCAAAAATGCGCAGGATTGACCTTAAAGTGTTATTTCAAGGTGTTATGATATATGAGCTAGACTTTGTAGTCTTCTAAATTAAATCTTTGAACGTGTTATTATTGTATACTGGCATCAGCAAGATCTAGTTCTCAGCTATTTTCTGTCACAGCCTTCGTTTTTCTAACGAGAGTAAGGAGACAGGGCCAGATCCCTCTGGAAGGCGCGTGCGGGCTGGGCAGCGCCGCGCTGTGACTCGGGATGGCTTTGCCCTTGGATGTGGGCCCACGATGGCAGTCCCACTGCGCACACAGCTCGCTGTCAAGGTGGGGCCGGTGCTTCTGCACAAACACGTCTGTAGTGTGGGGGGACCACCGCTCCCCTTCACCATTGCTGAGGCCCACAGAGGATGTGGTGAACGGTTTAGCATTTGGATCCCGATCTGGTTCCTATATAAAAAGGGTTGTGTTTCTGTTTGGAAAATATGAGCCCCTTTTACGTAGCCCAGGTGCGGATTAGCTCTAAACCATTCCCCATTCCTGTGTTTGTGGGAGACTGTTTTCAATTCTTACAAAGAAGCCGTACAAGTCAAGCCATAGACACAGCAGAAGCAAAATCCAGAAAATGATTTTTTAAAAAATACATTGACAAAGCGTTCGTGATCTCAGATTGGTAGAATGGATCTAAGAACAGTCATAACTGCTCTAAGTATGCTTTTGCATTAAGAAGATAGTGGCAAAATGTTTCCACCTTTGCCTCCCTACCTGTGCTTGGACTGGTGTTTCTCCTTTCCTGCACAGCTGCCCCATGCTGGCGCTGAGCAGGCAATAAGCACTGCCAGCCACGGGCGCCATGACAGGGCAGCTGTGCTCAGCCCCTCATGATGGCATTGGCGGCCATGGGAACAGCCCTCAGTGTCTCCCGTGCCACCAATGCCACAGCCTGTGGCAGCGGGTGCTGCCCTCGGCCTGCTGAGGGCTGGGAGGGAGACCCAGCCACGCTGTGGTGTTTTGGAGCACGGAGTGGGCTTTGGGCCGGGCCGTGTTGTTGCAGAGAAGTCAATTAAGAATAAGAGCTCTGAGTCAGCAGCCGGGGCTGTGGCCATCACGCCTGTGAGCGGCCGCCTTTGAAGTGCTGTTGTTGGTACCGTTTTCACGGCGTGCACTCGCGCTATGAATCACGATGGTTACATAGGTGATTTTCCCTCAAGAACCGAGCCAGCCCCAAACAATCGCGAGGCAACTCTTTCAGCCCAACGCGCCGGGCTTGGCCTTTGTGTGGGGCTGCCCACGGGGCCACCTAGGCCGTCTGTCTGTCTGCTGTCTGTCTGTCTGTGGCAGGGTTGTCTCCCACCTTCCTCTGGGTGAGAGAGCGAGTGGCAGTCCCAGCCATACAGCCTTTGCACCTCGACCCTGTCCTTCATCCACATTCCTTTTCTTGGGCATGCAGCTCCTCGTGTTCTTCTTCCAGCAGCCTGTGGCACCACTCAGGGTTTTCATATGATTTTTTCCCCTTGCTGAGTACTGGGAGGGGGATCCAGCCCCAGATCCTGTGGGTATGAAGAAACGTGTGCTCAGTGTCACCTCACCAGGAAGATGTTGGTCTTTGCAATGTTTCCAGGATGGTGGCAGCTTGAAGTACTTGGGGCCAACACTTAGCATCCCAGATAGAAAAGATGTGTTGAGGTATCCTTTTCCCTTTCTGTCTGCATCATTCCCTCCTTGCGTCCCAAATAGGGCGATGCTTAGAAACACATCTAAAACCAACTTCAAAATGGATTGCTTACCCATGTTTCTTGAACTGATAGTTTTGCTGGCACATTATTATTCATCCTCTGCTATTTTCACACTGTGACACAAAACTAGAGAGAAGAAGAGATTGAAATTCTGACCGGTACGTTATCCTGATACCTGACGCGCTGTGTCGATATGAGAGTATCTTTACCACAAGGACTTTCTTGGTGGTTTTACAGATCCCAGTGTGAATAAGAAGAAAAAAGCTGAACTAATAGCTCATGAAGCAAAAATATTCTTTTTCTTAAAGAAATTGATTAACATGCAAATATGTACTGTATGCATATTAAATATCATTTCAAAATGTGATGGGCAGGAAGCATAAGTGATGCCATTTGGTTTTGTGGCATCAGTGTGGGTTGATTAAGGGGGTGGGGATAAATTTTGGGGATTATTGATATAGCATGAGTAGAGCCAGATGGTTGTATTACACATCTTTTGTGTTCTTGTTTGCTTCTTAAAGCAGTTGCAGAATTTTGCCCTGGGCAAAATTTACTCTTTGCTTGTATGTTCCCCTTGTGAATTTACTTTTGACAAAGTACTTCACAATGAAGGGAAACACTGCGCCTGCAAACTTCTCCCTTCCCTTCGCATTTGTGAAATCAACAGCCCTGTACTTATAAAATATTTTGCAACTTGTGAAATAAATTAGCAGTAGGTGCAAGTTCAGTGTGCGTGTTGTGTGCTGCTACCCCTGTGTATGTGATACTGATTTCCAGTGTGTGATTTTTTTAAATTTTCCTCGCAGTGTTTTGGAGAGGAAACTGTGGAAATGGCACCCAGTTCATTTTAGTGCGCTAGTTATGTGGTATTCTTCCATTAAATAAATGTTGTCTTAAAGATTAATGAGCTAATTTTTCCACTACTTCTTTTTTTTTCATACTTTCTTCTTTTTTTTGAAGTTTTGAGATTGTGGTGTACCTGATTCATACTATCAAAAACACATACTTTGTGGTATTCAGGTTGAGTGGGAGAAGGTTATGAAAGGTAGGTGGTTCTTAACTGGGTGTTTGTGACATTTGTTGGAAATGCTTATCACTGGAACCACCAGAATTTACATGTATTTGTTATTTCCCTTTGAAAGCAAATTTAGCTTTATTTCCCATAAGAGATGAGTTTTGTAAAAGCTTTGCAAAAAACAATTTAAATCTTACTTGTGCCTCACACCGGTTTTCACCAGCATAGCTCCATTGACTCAGCCGAGTTTACTCCAAATCAGACCCCTGGATGACGAGGCCCCTCTGCATTTAGCAATTACAGTGAAAATGATCGTGACTGTAAATACGTTCTGTCCTCCGCCTTCGTGTCTGTGCGAGTCGAGTGGGCTCGCCTTGCTCAGTGGCAGGACTTTTACAGGGGACCAGCTCCTGGCTCTTCTGCTTGCAGATGTTGACTCGGTGGCCCCACACCTGTGTCCCCTCTCTGGGCAGAGCTGAACCCCGTGTTTTGCCCAGGTTGCAGGAGGCGACCGGGAGCGGTTGATGAAAAAATGGCAACGAGCAGCTCTGACCTTCTTGAGCTCCCTGACTAGTTCAGTCACAAGTGTGAGGCTGAAGCAACTTGCTTCGAATAATGATGCCATTGTGCTCATCCTATCTGATCAGTTCTTGAAATGTTTTAGTAAGTCTATCTTACAACATTATAAGAAGATAATCAGCTGCCTTAGAAGGTCCCCATCTGGAGTATAGAGTTCTTTTACTGAAAGATGTTTTGCCTTTCCGAGATAGCTCTCGCATTTCATCATCTGTTGTGCAGAGATGAAGTGCATATGAAAAGTCAGTGACTCTGAATCCATCTGTTGTTATTATTTTCCGCTGATAATTGGCTTGAACAATGAAATGTCTGTGTCTGTAGCCTTTGAAACTGTACACCCTGTTTATTTTCTGGAGGTCTCACTCCAGTCTCACCCCCCAACCTTTTTTTTCTTGTTTTGTTCTGTTGTGTTGGGTTTTTTTGTTTCATTTTCTCTCAAGCTCATAACTAGTGGAGCTTGCGTGAAGATGGCATCTTTGACTCTGTGCATCAGTATGTGTCACACAGCATCTAAAGCTTGCCTGCCAATTTTTGTCGGGGTTCTATGTCTGCTCTGTTTAAGGACATAGAAGGCTTGCAGCAGGAAGACTGGCAGACCCAGACTCCGTATACATCTTACCTGAAACGTAGTATTTATTTCACTTTCTCTATTAAAATATTAATTGACTCCAGCATCTAATACCTATGGAATTAGACACTACCTGTAATTGTATAATATATTCAGTTGCATCCAGTTTTGCACGATGCAGGGTATTAATATTGGATTCCACTAACAGCAGTTCCATTAGCTTGCTCAACCAGTATGAGATATATATGAGCAGGGAGGCATAACTACCAGCCAGAACTGCCAAAACAGTCATTAGAAGCTCCATTGGGATGGACAAAGGCTTTTACACAGTGATATACTGATTAAATTTTGTTCTATGGTTTATTTGCATCAAGGTTAGATCACTATCATCTATGTGAACCGTATTATTTAACACCTTATTTGGAAGGTCATTTCAATGCAAAAACAGTGAGTGATACAGGGGCTCTAAAATTTCTCGCAGGATTTTTTGTGCGGGGGATTTTTATCTTGTTAGGCTTGACTAGCTCTTGTTAGCAATTTTGTTTTAACACGGTGAGTTTAATCCAAGGGAAAGTGAAAACTCCCTCCATTCTGTAGGAGTGCCTGGTTGAACCGAACGTGTTTGATTCTCATTAAAACTGTTAGTTACACCCAGTATCCTTTGAAATAATCTGCAGCACATGCTTGAGAACCCAGTAACTGTGTGCTGCTTTCTGTGTGCGTGAGTGGTCTTCCAGAATGAAATTTCGGTGTCGAAAGCAGTCATGTTGTCCATCTCGTGCAGCAGTCTGGAGCACAGGAGAGAAAGACAGGGGAGTATAATCTTATTTGTGTTTCAATGGCAATCATTTAATACTGCAAGTTATTAAAAAATAATTAAATTACTAAAACCAACATGTAGCTAGGACTTACAAAAAGAGGTCAATGAGATTTGACTCCTTGAGTTAGGGAGGGACACTGGTGAATTCCAATTGCTTTCACATTTCGCTTCTTCATTCTATTTCTGGGAGGATACACGGGAATGAAAAAATAATTTATTTCTCTAGAAGCAAGAGTAAATCACAGTGTATAATTGTGGATATTTGATTATAATAATAGATGCTTCGAGGTGCTTGGTGGTTATCACAGTCTCTAATTTGGTTTTGGAAGTAAATGTGGTCTGTAGGGGTAGTTTTGTGAGACTGATATTTTGGAAATAACATTTTTAGAGGAACCCTTACAAATTTTTTCCTTTTCCCCAATAAAGTAGTAAGTCAGTGCACGTTATGCAGTGGTTCGTAACAGCTGAAGTAGGTTTCCATGTGGAATGTCTTTTATATAGTAAACAAAACATAGGGACAGAGAAGCAAATGCAGATTTAATGCGTCACCTCAACCAGAAGTCTCTGTATTAATTTTAAATCCTTGTTACTGGCGATATATTGGGTTGCAGCACAGTTAATGAAAATGAATTTTACAGGTGGTGCTTGGTTGTGTTTCTGCTGTGGTGAGATGGGTGGCTGAGCCAAAGCGGGCAGAGCACACGATGCAGTTTTTTTGCCAGAGCAGTGCTTAGATTAGATACGAACGTTTGGCATCGAGTTGTTGGTGCTGTTGTTATTTACTATTAGATGAGGAAAGCATTTAGCTCCATGGTTTGATTTGATTTGGTAGCTCCTACCCCCTTAAACAAGCTGTGCAGCTTGTCAGAGATCAGGACAGGTAGAATGCACAGCAGGCGTCTGATTTGAGCCAGTTACTCATTTGCTGAGTGTTTGTGTTTATGCAAAGGGGCCTCTTCCTGCATATTTAATCTAGAGTAAGGCAGTGGCTTTTGTTGTGTTTAGACCACATACCTTCAGTCCTTCCTTACACTGCAGCCAGTGTTGAGGCACAGAAAGGCTGGATAGTCAGAAGTGCTTTAGTGTTCTCAAACTCTCAACTTTCTGCAGTTGGTTGGGAATTACTTGCAGCTCTAAGGCTTTTTCTTCCTCATTAATGGGTAAGTTTGCACTACGGTAGGGTGAGTTACTTTTGTTTCTGTTCCGTTTTATAAATGCAGAGAGCGATTGTTTGTTTGTTTGTTTGCTTGAATCGTCCAAAGCTCCTTAAGCAAAGTCGGTGTGCTGGGGCGGTTTGTAGCAGGAATTGGCTGAGGAATACAGGTGTTTCTGGAATATACTCCGAATAAAGTCCGAAACGCCGTGCTGCAATAGGCAGGTATTGGCGGGGGGGGCAGCGGGGAGTGAGTTCTGTGTTATTATTCTTCGTGCTAACAAATCCTGTTTTGTAACTATCCCGAAGATAATGCTGCCATTGTTAGCTAAAAGCTTTCCAACAGTGTGCAACACAGAACTGCAAAAGCAGCAGCAAAAAAAAAAAAAAAAAAAAAAAAAAAAAAAGAGGAAAAAAAAAATAAATCCAACCCCTCTGGTCTTTATTGTTTCCTTAGCAAGGGTCCTCACCAGAATGTCTGTGCTGTAAGAGGAAGGTTTTTCTTACGTGGGAATTGAATCGTCTCTTCATTGATATTAATAGCACACTGGAGATGTTAGCCATGATGCAGAGCGCGGGGCTGTGGAGTAGGAAACCTGATAGCGCAGGGGGAAACATGACAGTCCTGCTGCTGCTGGGGCGGGCGGCAGCCCTGCGCCGGGGCTTCGCATCATGGCATCCTCAACTACTGGCTGGAGGTGTTTTCATCTGCAGCTCTTTCTTTTAGTACAGCTGTAATTACTGCCGCTCGCGCTCGCCCTTATTAACCGTGCGGCTCGCTTTCTGCTTCGGTCTGAACAGATTAGTTGTAGAAATGACTTCCTAGCACACCCTGCGCGGGGTCCGGCGGCGGGGCCCGGCGTGGCCATCGGGGCCGGGTGACAAAGGGCGCATCTCCGGAGTGCCGCCGTGGCGGCGGGGGAGCCGCCGCGCGCCGAGGCCGGCAGCAGTAGTTGGGGCGAGCAATTAACTATTTCCTCCGTTTGAGTAACTCCTCTCAAACAGAAGAGTGTGCTGTTCCACCACATGTTGGGAAGTGCGAGGAGCGGAGAAAATTTCACCAACCTGAGCACGGCGTGCGGGGACCGCGGTGCGCGGCGCAATCCGCCCGCCTGGCGCGGCGCTGACGGCGGGGAGCCGGGGGGCGCCGGGGTGCGCAGCGCCATTGCTCGAACCGCCCGCGATGGGGAGCGCGGCGCTTCTGTGCACCGCGTAAAAAAAAAAAAAAAAAAAGGCAAAAAAAAAAAAAAAACTTTTTTATGATCGAAAAGTACCTCAGTCACAGCACCTCGTGTGATTAGTGCTATTGTATTCTTAAATTTTGATTGATAGAGATAATAGTTTTCACTTAAAAATACAGACAGGTACTTTAACTTTCCATGACAATAGCTATTTGCATTTCTTTTATCTTTTTGTTTAACACTCGTTGGGGGTTGGGACGGATTTGATTATTAACTCTTATTGCACACCCGGCTAAAAGCTAAAACAAAGCTTTTGTTAACGCTTCAAAGGTAAAACAGCAAATATTGTTTTTAGGCTTCAACATTTAAGGGCCGTTAAAGGATCCCCCGGCGGTAGCGCCGCGTGGCCGCGACCGGAGCCGCCGCGAGGTAAGGGCCGCGCCGCCCGCCCGCTCCCGCCACTCCGCGCCCGGGGCTCGCGGCGCTGCGGGCTGGGCGGGAGCGGGGTGAGCGCGGGGGCGCGGCGGGAGGCGGCGGCGCTTCGGCGGAGCTGCGGGACCGCTGTGCGAGTCTCGAAAAGTAACTGCGCACCCCTCCACCCTCCCTTTTTTTTTTTTTTTTTTATTTTTTATTTTTAATTTCTGTCAGGCTCTGAGCAGCGCTCGCGCTGCCCGCTCTGCACCCGCGGCACTCGCCCCGCAGCTGCTCCCGCCGCTCCTCACTCACACGAGGCCAAGTTTCCGGAGGAGAAGTCTAGCGCAGACATAAAACGGTTAAGGCCGGCGTTCAGGCACGGAGTTATTTTAAGGAACAGGGAGATGGGGAGCGCTCGGCCGGGCTGCGGGCACGCCGGGTCCCTTCGTGCGCCGCGGGCTGCCGAGCCGAGCTCGAGTCGTGCGCTGCCCACGGCTCCGTGCGAGCCGCTGCTGAGCGGGGAGGAATGGCTTGCGATTGCTTTGGTAGCGTTGGCTCACGTCAAGTGATTCTTTTCCAAGGTTACAGTGGACACGAAAGGTAATATTCTTTGGGAAGAGGAAATGTGCCGCGCGTAGCTTTGTCCTCGTGCTGCTGCTTATTTTTTGCTTTATTTCTGTTTAGAATAAACTAAAAGCACCGGGCAGAGGTTCTGCCCAGCCTGCTGATGTCTGGAAATGAAGCACGGCCTGACGTGCTCACCCTTCCCCGACAGGCAGCGAGCTGCTGCCCGGCGCTCCTCACAGCGGGGTGGCAGAGCAGCTCTGCAGTTGTGCTGCTCACCTGCATTTCACTTTCTGAGGAGGTGATAATGACTCCTGATAAAGAAAATCCCATGATATTTAATAGAAACTACGCAATAACAAGCAGCTGCCTTGACAGAGGGCAGAATTCTTTTTCCCTTCAGTATTTAAAACGTATATATATATTTGGTTGCTTGACACCTCAAAAAAAAAAAAAAAAAAAACCAGGCATGATAAAACTGAAGGGCCTTATTCTGAACATCTTCAAGCAGTGCTGCACATGGTTTGTGTGCTGGTACAAGGCTAGGAAAGCTGTGTGCAGCACCGTGCCCTCAGCACGCCTGCTGCTCTTCGCCAGCACTCTGTAGGTGTAGTCTCAGGGTTAACAAAATACCAAATAAAAAAGCATTTTCTTTTTTTTTCTTTTACGTATGCGTAGTCAACAAAGTCATTGGCTGCATTGATTTCCCTCCGGGATGACAAAATAGTAATAATGGCAATAGCAGGGCATCTTTCAGGCTGGTACAGCTGTGTGTGACCTGGGCAGTTTGGAAGGGAAGCAATAGTTGTGTTAGATGGTTCACTGTATTTAGATGAGTTACGAAAGCACTTACATTACTTACCAAGTTTTGTTATTTTAAAGCTTTCAGGAAAACTTGTAGTTAATATTTTATTCACAGAATCTCTGAACCAGACACATTAAATATAGTTCAGCTGATCTTATATAAGAGAAATTAATGGAAACCAAAATTCAGAAACAGTTTTTGCTGTACTGTCGTGTGTGTGTGTGTGTGTGTGTTCTCTCTATTTTGAATAAAAAGAGTGCTTTCTAGGTAATGGCAGGGAGATTCCCTCTCTGGTTTAGATTTCCAGTAATGATTTGCAAGCTACTCAGGGCCAGGACACTGGCAAAAAAAGAAGTGAATAATACTAAGCAGGGAAGCAGTTCAACTGATGTTCTACTTTCCTGCGTAAAATTACTCACAGCTAATTTGTGTGGATTCAAGATCTTTGTTAATCTATTTCTGACTATACTATACCCAAGGCTATTTGATTTTGATATTAATAAAAACGTTAATCTTTTAAGTAGAACTTCATTCCACAATGCTGTTTATCTCTATTTTCTTCATATTTTGGGTTAAATTTGGCTTTGCAGTGCTCACTTGGTGTTAGGACTCCATCCCACAGCTTTCCCAGGATTATCTCCTGACAAAGGAGACCACTAAATTGAGTAAGTATGGTGGGATCAGAAATGCCAAAGGGACTGACCCAGCAGCAGGTAAAATGGCAGAGCCTCTTCTGTCTTTGTCTTGTCCCCTGGTACCACATAGATGGGGAGGGCCTGATCCAGAGCAATAGGGATTCGTTGTCTTAAAGTCAACTGAGCAGGCCATGGCAGTGGCTCAGGTCGTGATCATCTTGGCATCACTACTGGTTGCCTTTCCAAAACCCTGTTGAAAACAGCTCTTACAGAACATATTTCTGTACGCAGGGATTTCAGAATGCTTGAGAAAAGCACTGACTCATCTTGCTGATAGGCAAACTGAGGCACTCAGCACGTAAACTCCATGTTTTCAGGAATGTCTGTAAAATCTGAATGGAGCCGGTAGTTCAGCACCGTCTTTTCCCTCTGTGTGATCCCAGTTAAGCCAACAGAGCGGCGTTGCAGGTGTTGGGAGAGCTTCCCTCGCCTTGTGAGACGATATGGCCGCTGCTGCTCGCAAAGTGGGTTTTTGTGTGTGGTTTGTTTTTCTATTTTAATCATCTCCTCGAGGGAAAATATGAGTGTAGCAGCGAACTGTCTTGCTTGGGTAGGTTGGGATTTTTTCCTTGTTTGCTCCACACACACTTACAGTGTTGATGGTACTTGGTGTTTATCTTAAAGACAGCATGATGGAAGGAATGTGTGTTGCCTACATCAATTCACTCACCCATATAAACATTTTCAGGAGGAAAGTCTGTATTTGTATTTCTACATTTTGAGATACTCGGCTTTTAGACTATTAATGAGAAATTTTCACAGGTGGGAACAGCTGTCCCTGCTGCTCATTTTAATTTCTGTGGTACATTATCCAAATTTTTGAAAGCCAGGTAGCAGCGCGGCGCACATAGCCAGGACTGAAGGCAGCCCGGCTCTGCCAGTGGTTGCGCTGTGGGCAGCATGGCAGCCCTGCCCAGCCCTCGCTGTGCTGTCCTCCTGGAGCACGTCCTCCCCGTCAGCAGCAGCGGCCCAGCTGCAGAGCGTTCCTTGCAGCGTTGTTTCCTCTGGAACCAGCACATGTAGACAGAGTTACCTGCCTCCTACAGCACCACCGACAGGGTTTTTGTATGCACGTTTTATGCAAACATGTAATTTTCAGCAGTTTCCTTAAAAAGTGTATTTTAAGATGGTTCTCTTGCTATCGTGAAGACTCAGGGTAGAAATGAAGTCTGCTTGCAAAATACTGCCAAAATACAGATCTGACTGCCAAATACCGGGGAATTTATAAAATAGATAAATATGAAAAGGGGTTTAAAGGTTCGCATCCGAGATAACCCCTGCAGCAAAGCAAGATAAAAGCCTCTATTGTTGTTAATCTGAGAGCACATCGTATGTCAGAGGTCATGTATTTTACATAAAAGATGTATTGTTTTACATACTCTCAGGAAGGTGAGGCCTGAGCTATTATGATGGAGCAGCGTTGTGTCCTTTGGAGAGCAGGATCTGTGTGTGATGTCTGCACCTCAGTGAAGCATGTAGTGTTTCCTATCCATCAGACACGTACGTGTTGTGGCCCACATCTCCTGGTATCTCGTCACAAGCGCTGGCAAAAGAAATTCTCACTCATTAAAATAAAGCAAAATAGCAGCAGATAAAAGCAATACTAATTTCATCTCAAGCTAGCCTTTTTTTTCTGCCTAGAACTGGTAAAGAAAATGCTTTATTCTTACTGGGAAAACAATTTTTCCTTCCAGAGTAAATGGCAAGTGAGTACATCTTCTTCAGAAATAATTTAATGAAGATTCTCATTTTTCCCAGAGGTTGGTATTCTGCTGCTTCAGTCAAAAGCTTTACCTCCTGATGTAAACGGCATAACTTAGCATTTGGCGAGTTTCAGTAACACCCCCAAAGCTCCACCTCACTGTGTGAATTTTATGAAATGGAGTTTCACGTAGCTCTGTCTTACACATCCACATGTCGCTGACTTTCCATTTTGTATGATGTCATCTGTGTCGGCAAATTATTGCACGTTTCTTTCTGTCCTTATTAAACTATGGTAGTCTGCACCCCTGCAGCAGCAGGTCAATGTTTCAGTGAAATTGTGTTCTAATTTTACTCTTTTAAGGTATTTGGTCAATTGATGCTGAATTAATTCTGAGTGCTGTTAGTGGTTTGAGTTAGTAACTCGATCTAAATTAATAAACAAATGTTTTTCTTTTCTCTTGTACCATATGTTGATCCCAATTACATGAACAGAAAGTGGCAGATTGTCATGTTTCTTAAAAGATTACATACTCTTTTGCATAAGAGAGAGTACACAAGATGCAGTAATATACAGGGTAAAAAAAAACCCTGCACGTGCTGTTTTCTCCCTCCTACTTTTTTATAAAGACACTCTTTAATTATTTCTCCCTTTAATACCCACTGTTCTCACCACCTTGGCTTTCTTGGTATGCTTAACCAGAAGAAACCTCAAGACAGTAAACAACTTTTTGAATGGGGCGTGGAGGATGCAGCTAGTTTTAAAATCTTATCTAGGACTGTGTCTCTATGGAAGAGGATGGAAAAGGAAAGGATCCAGAAGCTAAAATAGACATGGTTACAAATGGTCTTAAAATGCCTTAAGCAAGGAGAACTCATTCAGACAGTAGTCAGATTTCTGAAACAAAGGACTGAACTCATATATTATTCAAACTGAAAATAGATTGATAGACATCAAGATTAAGAAAGTTTATGCTGGAGAACAAAGATGTCTCATCTCCACGGTTTTTGTTGGCTTTTTTTTCTTCCCAAAGACCAAGTTGTTCTTGCTGAACTGAAGAGCCTCACACGGGCTGGTACCGATAAGCAGCAGTCCTGTGACTCGATTGTTTTTATTAACTCTCTCTGAAAGTCATTCACCATTAAACACGATTAGATTCGTTTGTTGCTTTATTTATGTTTGTACTTGCAAGTGCGGGGCCAGTGAAATGCTTTGGGTGTTGTTGCTAGCACGGACACAGCGGTCACGTGTGTTCCCTTTTTTCTGCAGGGTAAGAAGAGTGACCTATTTGGGTGGCTGTAACTGAAGATTGCTTTACAGGAGCAACAGAAGAAGGTAAATACAAATACTGTTTTGTGCAGTTTCTGGAACATGTTTGAATGGAGGATCTGATCCTACAGACCCCATGAGCGTGCTTTAGTTATTACACGAGTAAAGTTCTTGTGGCAGCACAGGTAGGAGCTGTGAGGTTGGGCTTGGCACGAAGCGCTTGTGGCTCAGACAACCAATGGTTGAGGTGCCCAATTGCATTCTAGGAGAAAGGCCACGAAGATGTCCTTTTTAGCTTCTCACCACGTGCTATGGGAGCTGTCTGACGGCAGAGAGGAGTTGTGTGTGGATGGGAAGACCCAGCTCTGCTTGATCTTGGTGGCCACGTGGCCAGCATTCACAGTGCTGGGCTGGGAGCTGCAGCAGTCTGCCCCACAGCAGGGTTGGTTGTCTTGCTGGGCTGAGTCCCTGCGGAACGGCCCCCTTAGCTTCAGTGCTGTGGCATCCTGAGCTAACACACTGCTGGGTTTACAGCAGTGCAGAGGAGAGCAGAATTTAGCTGTTGCTCTATGCAAAATGATTTTTATTTAAAGCGATGTGCAAGTCCCATCCTTCAGAATTAACTCCTTGCTTCTCTTCTGGTCCAAAGTTTCAAGTTGGAAAGGAACATTGACATCACAAAAGTGGTGATTCATACAATTAACTTGCAGAAGACAGGAGTAATGCAGATCAGTGTTTGGTATTGAAGGGTGTCATCTGACTGAGGTTCATATGGCTGCTTTATAATCACCTTCTTTCAGAAATTAATAGTCGGTTAAGCACCATAGCAACAAGCAACACTGATGTAAGCGCTGAGCAGTGGCTGCTGCTTGCTGTGATGTCAGTGCTCGTTAGTACTGTTCCCTTGACCTTGTTTGAATATAAAATGGTGATTTCATTTTAAACTTAGAATTTTACAGAATGACTAAATGCATCAGAGTGAATTAGAGCTATTTTTATTTTTAATTCTATTAAAATGTACTTCAAGAGGGAAGAAATGTCCCTGTTCTCTTCTGCCTTAAATTAAAATAGATCTGAGGACGATGTGTTTTTGCTTTTTTTTTTTTTTTTTTTTAAGTTCTTTGTTGCCAAAAATATATATTTACTGAGGATGAAATGAAATTCATGAAGTTCAAGTGATTATTGCAGTCTTTGGCTGTCTTCATGGTATATGTCAGTTGTATGATATATGCCTCTCTTCAACATTTGAATATTACTAGTTGCTTGTTCTTTTTAATGGAAGGAGCCCATGCACTAGACTGGCTGAGAATGTTGGCATTCTTATGGAGCCATGGTTGATGTGTGGCCATGGTGCTATTTAACTTGGGAAAATTAAGAATTTTGGTGGTTATAAGTGTGAAACATTATCTCTTCAGCCTGGCTTGAATTTTATAACCTGTTTCTCCAAAAGTAGGCAAATTTTCTGTTCCATCAGGATGCAACGTATGCCAGGCATCTGGCACCTGGTGTCAGCAGTTTGGGTGACACGCAGAATATCTCACTGCAAAGGGCTGTCCCATCTTCCAGGCTGACCTTTGGATCCCAGGTTGAGTGTCACAGGTTGAGTCTCACCCAGGAGCTGCTGTGTGGGGCTCAGCTAAACTAGAAGATGTGAGAAGTCATTGAGGACTATAGAGAACACCACGGACTAACTGTGGTATATGGATGTGGAACACGCTTTCAAATATGTTTGTAAACTGCAGAACAAAATTCACAACTTAAAAATAGAGTTTTTCTGTGCATCCTTCAATGGTAGGACACATTTCTGTGACAAGGGATGGATTTGTCCTGCTCCCGCTGCGTTGCGGGGTGCTATTTACAACAGAAAGCTGTTTGCTCCAGGATCTGTCCAGGATCTTGCAAAACGTTTCATAAAATAAAGCCACAATGAGTGATGTGTGGTCTAAGAAACTGGATGTCAAATTTCAACTAGGTGAGAATTGAAACTGCCGAGATAATAAACCATGAGAATAGGAGATAGTAATGGAAATAGTGATGGAGTCCTAATTAGAGCCATGGCACTGAAACAGGGGAGGTTAAGGGTTTGGTTGATTGAGTTTGAGCTCAATTGCTTGATAGTTTAATTTCAGGTGAAATCCCATCTTCTGAGTTAGTGGCTAAGCTGCTCGGTGCGCGTACAGAGCAGGGCTCTGTGCTCCTGGAGGGGCGGCCGCGTGGCCCTGCCTGTCCCAGAGCAGTGTGCAGGCCTGGCCCCGTGTGCAGCAGGAAGCTGACAGTGTTATACTGTGCTTTGGTCCCTGTTTTGTCTTCTGTCAACTCCACAGAGCTCTGAGCAGAGGCTCAAACTGAATAGATGCAGCAAGGGGCTCTGATGGTTATACCTTCGGAATTAAGGTGTTTACGTGCTCCTTTATTTAGCGCTGTTAGGCATCATGCCTAATTGTCTGCCAGTTGTTCCTCAAAGTAAGAATTTGAATTGAAGGGTTTGATTTGGGGAGAAAGGTGGGGAAATGTATTTTTACAGAATTACGGATGATGGTGTTGGTTTTCCAGGAGCATTCGTTTGTTTAAAAGTATGTGAAAGCATTTTCAATAATCAAACACCATTCAGTGAGCATTGTAAATCAGGGATAGCTTGTGTGTTGAAATATTGAAAAGTGCAAAACATGCTACTAAAGTTGTACATTATTGATAACAAAAGACACATGCAGACTTTAAGATTGCAAAGATAGAATCCTTTAGAAAACCCTCAACAGGGAAAAAAATCAGCACAAAGGATTTAGAAAAGTTACACTAGGTTTAAACTTTCAAATCTTAATGCTTGTCAGAGCTAAATGCTAAGTAAACATCAGAAATAATACAGGAGCTGCTTTCTGTAACTCAGTGCCAAATTAGATGGTCAGTGGATAGATCTGTGGGTCTGAGCTCTAACTTGAAGTGTACTTACCTATATTCTCCTTCACTCATCCTTCAAACCAAGTGGGAAATGGGGATTTGTGAGGCCTGCAGCTGGTGGGATGTCAGTTGTGTAGCTGGAGCCATCAGGGTCTGACTGGTCACCTCTAAAGACCGGCTCCGTTGACTTCCTGACTTTGGGAGAAGTTGAAATACCCTAATTGTTAGGGCCTTCCAGTTACTCAAGCTGAAGAGCACAGCCTGGAGCAAAGCGTTTCTGTGAGCTGTGGTAATAGAAATCAGAATGTTACCTGTGTGTTCTGTGGTAAGCCTCCCCAGAAAGCTTGTGTGTGTACCTTGGGCAGCACAACTGTTTTTAAACCTCACCTTTTGTAATGAAAAAAAGGAGGTGGGTGAAGCTGTGATTTTTCTGAAGCAATTGGGTAGAAAAGATTTAGAAAATAGATTAAGACATTTTGGAATAATTTAAAAGTATTTGAGCAAATCTCATTAACATGGACCAGTAGCAAGCTGTATTGAAGACTTCAAAGATCTGTCAGAGGAGTTCTTTCTGTGCTATTGTCTGCCAGCATTAGCAATCTCAAGAGAACATGCTTCTTTTGTTTGCTTTTGGCCCATTTAGCTTTTCTTCTTCTCCTTAATGTTCCTTAATGTATTATAAATCTTCAAGTGGGTTGGTAGAAAAATATGTTTCTCAGCTTTAAGGTAGTCAGTAGCAGGTTTTGATCCTCGTATCTGATACTTCTGGACCAAATCCTTCTGGTCTTCACAAAGAATGTTAAAGTAAGCAAGATTTGGCCAGTATTTTACATAATCCTGCGCTGTTTCTTCCATTTAACTTAGCAGGTGTTCGATATGATCTTCAGTAAAATGCAAGTGCTGGTTTGTATTACTTCATGCAGAGTAACATCAGCTGTTAGAAACCTGTGAAGAACGCGGAGCTCACAGCTGAGCTCTCACGCACAGCAGGCAGGTGTTTGTACTCCTCCCTGCACCCTTCATGGTACCAGGAAATCCAGCATGCATCCCAAGTGAGGGGCAAGATGTGCCATACCAGGCACTGAGGCCTCTGAGGGGTTTTGTTCTTTCAGCAGCGGGCAGCGCTGTGGGAGATGTTCGGACTTGTTGGCGTGCACCATTTGGGAAAGGATGTCATAAAAGCTGTATTCAGCAAGGTGGAGCTTGTTCTTGTGCCATCCATGGCCCATGAGCAGCCTCCCCTGTCTTGTATAGATGGTGGCTTTCCTGTGTGCTCTGCTCAAGAAGTACGCCACTGTGTTACTCTCTTAACTTGGTACTCCAAGGAAACTACAGGTAGACCGAGCCAAAAGCATAGGAAATGTTAGTACTGTACACCATACAATACAGGCCGTGCGATTTCCAGCCTGTTTCTTCAGGACGAAGCTGGCTGATGTGTCAGGGCATGCTGTGTTTTATCGTATCTTGGGTGAGGAAGGATTGCAAATGGCACAGGTAGGAACGGCGTCGGTCTCGTTGTAGATCTGATAGCCTGAGCTCATACTTCGCCATCAGACAACAACGGGAGGGATGGGAAGATCCAGCGCTGAGGTTTCCTTCTGAGGCAGGCAGGCCGGCGGCACTGAGGGCACTGCTGCTGTTGCACAGCCCTGACAGCTTGAAGCCTGCCTTCGGAAAGCACATCGCAAAGACGGCGCTCGCTTCTGCGGTGCAAAATCTAGGGGTGTGAGCAAATGACACCAGAAATAGATTCTTATTGCATATTCCATATTTTATTTGGTCATCTCTTAGGTCATTCCCTGTTGCCTTCCACCATGTGAGAAGTATATCTTCCGGCGTGCCTCAGTTACTGTCCTACAGCAGTAGCAGCAATATTTTACAGTGGCAGCAGTACAGGACCAGTGATGTCAGTGGGCATTACAGGAGGCCACCCTTTTTATTTGGTAGCTCATGCTAAAGCCAAGACGTTAAAAAAAAATGGTTTTGGCCCCAGTTGCCTGCCCATATTTCTCACTGCAACATATGAAAGCATTTTTCATTGCTGCTAATGGCAGGAACTTCAGACGCCACCTCCAAGATGTTTAATTGCTAAGTGTTTCTCCCAGTGCAATCTGTGAATTTTAATTTGGGGCTCTCCCACCTCTGCTGGCCGTATACTTCGCAGCGTGCTTTGTGCAGTACAGCTTAATTGCTCAAAGGGGTCATTTCTGACTCTGAGCTCACTGTTTGTTTTTTTAGTAGGGTAGTGCAAACATTTCGGTATTTGTAACCAAGACTCTGACGTCATTTCCATTGCAAATCATTAATATCAGTAGTTTATAACACGGCTTTTCAGAATGCTCTTTGTTGAAATATGATGATGCCTTGCTTACTTGGTTTTAAGAAAGTAGAATTGTTTTTCTCCCTTTTTTTTAAACAAAGATAAATTGGAATCTTTTGAGTCATAGGTCTGCTTTCTTCTCCTGTCATACCCCTTTAGTTATTTTTAATAGCTCTCGTGTTTGTCCATATTAGTTGTAAGACAAGTGTTTCATTTAATCCTCTGACATGGTAAGGGTCAGTGGATCCCACTGCTGGAAGGAAACGTCTGTGGAAGGGCCCAGCATTTCCTGCTACTGGAGCACTTCCACCAATGGAACAGAGCTATACAGTCATGACATTAGTAATTGTTCATAAAGATCTTAGAAATAGAAAGTGCTGCATTTAAAAGCCAACGGCAGCATAAATCAATAATATAGGCGATGGGACCATTTCCTCTGGGGGTCTAGAGGGACTTCTTTAACCCCTTTTTGACTGGAAGAGTGTCCTGCGGTTATTTTTACAGCTTTTGTTTGCTCTCGTGCTGTCATCAGTCATCCTTTAAACTTCATTCTAATAATGGGACAAGATAATGTTCATTGGGAAAAATTTGTTTTTAAAAGCCTTGAACACAGTTTGAACACTGCTGAAAATGTGTTGGAAAACAGCTGAGAAATGGTTCTGAAGAAGCGCGCGTTCTTTTGCTCATCTGCACCTCTGAGAACTGATGTCCAGTGAGAAATAATGTGTGCTTTTACTGTTTGTTTCCCTTTGTTTTAAGGAGGGATAGATGATGGCTTTTGGTGCTGCTTCCTTTGAGTGTTCAAAGCTCTGAGCTCCGGTTTGGAGAATGTTAAAATAAACCCACAGGAGGTCTTGTAAAAGTTGTAAGAAATTGTAAGCATGTCTGCTGAGTCAATTATATGAGACAAATTGCCAGGGTAAGGCTGCATGCTTCCAGACTTGTTATTTACACTCTGCCATCTTTAAAACAATTCATTTCTGCCTTTGATTTCACAGCAGATAAATACATGTTTTGGAGCAAAAAAAAAAAGTATTAATTAGAGAAAATATTATTTAAAACTAAAAGAATGATTGGGGTTTGTATTCATGTGGTTAAAAGGAAAATCTGGCCTATCCTCCTGAAAGTTGGATAACTCAAAGAACGTAGTTTGAAAATGGAGACTTTGGCTTTTTAAAGCTTCTCTGTAATGAGACACGAATGCACAAGGCAGTTCTTTTTAGATCATTTCAGTGTTAATATTGAAGTTATTCTTTATTAGGAAAAGAACCCTCAGCCTCGACTGTGTGAGAGCATTCACAAAGTTCTGCCGAGTCCATTAACCCTGCAGGGAGTTGTGGAGCACAGCTTGCAGAGCAGTGCACATCCCACGTGTGCAGTGTGTGCTTGCTGTATCTCCACAGCTCGGTGCTGTGTGCTGTGATGTGCCGCGTTGCTGCCTTAAGCTGCCATGGTTAACGTGGTTTGAAACGCATCCAGATGAACCCGTGTATTTTCTAGATACTTGATAATCTCCCAAAGTACCGTGAAGTCCTTTTCCTCTTTCCCAGACTCTCCTTTTCCATCACCATCAGTGCAAAAGCTCTGAGAGGAGCTCGTGCAGCACAGCTCCTGCAGTTGGGCGCATGTCTGTCCAGCACAGACACGATGGGCTGCGGCATGGGAGAAACTGCCGGTCGGTAGGCTTTGTTGAGCTGTTTTCTGTAGGACATTAGGAAAAGCTTTTTGTCCTTTTAATGTCATCTCTCATTTCCAACCTCCTTTCTTCTGTTTTCTGCCATCCTCTCCCTTGGACAGCTGTGGCCGACTCAAGGTGCCTGCAGCAGGAGAAGCCCTGAGCGCTGCTGCGTGCCAGGGAGACAGAGGAAAAGCTATTTCCCATGGGAAGTAATTGATAATTGGAGTGATGAAAGACGAGTGTGATTATGCCTGGCACCTCCTGGTGCAGCTGAACTGGTGGTTGAGCTTTTAGTTTCTCTTTCTGTTCCCCAAAGTAATTTCTGGTGACACTGTCATGTGTTTTTGCGCTGGGGGAGAAGAGTTGAAAACCAGGTCCTTCCTTCTTCTTGTCCACGTGCCTTCCATGTGAGCGGTGAGTGCCAGGGACTGCTAAGAGCTGCTCCATATGTTGGTCTTCCCTCCATTCCCCTCTTTGCTTTTATCTGCTCTCCTGTCTCTCACTCTTCCCTCCTAGTAGGAGCAGGGCTGCTGCTCGTTGTGCTGGGAAGGTGCAGAGGGCAGACTTTGGTGTCTCCCCACATCTCCCAGACCTCTACTTTGCGTGGCTTGGCCAGGCACACGGTGACCCAGGGACAAGTGAGGCTTTGGCTATCTACAAGGGAGGTGGACCCCCAGAAGGAACACTGAGTATGGGGTTCTCTCCTCATGAGACGCAGTGGGCTGCTGGTAATGTGGGGACCTGGTGTGTGGGACATGGCATCAACAGGATGACAGATTCACCTCCGAAGAGAGGAGTAGGGCAAAAAAAAGTTGCAGACGAGCTTTGTGGGTGCTTGAGGAGACCTCTTTGAGCTGACCGTATGCAGTTACACCTGCTAATTTTCCCAGATTTTCTCTTCTGTCACTGACATCCTGTCTGGTGACTGCCCACGAAGAGCAATCTGTGGCATCATCTGGATCAGACCTCAGTACGTCGCTCTGGGAGAACTCGAGTTTATCATAGTTTTATATTGGGTTTCCCTCAGCGTGTAACTGGATGCATTAATAGTGACATGATCCCGGCGTGACCTGGACTTTAATGGGTTTGAACTTGGAACTGCTCAAACATTAAGAAAAAGCCCTCGCTCCCTGTGTGTGTTCAGCAGCTGCTTTTTTATATGCAGAACCCTGAGCTGCAAAGGTTCAGTGATGGTGTATTTTCAACTTTCAGATGAAAAGGACTAAATAACTGCCAAAAACTGAGCTATTTCTCTCCTGATGCAGATGTGTGACTGCCAGGACACGCATACATCAAAAAGACAACATGCCTCCGAGCAGTTGAAAACCTACTGCTTTGTTTTGTTTTGCTAGAGGCAAACAAAATGTCAGCCCCCTCAGTCCTGGGAGAGGGCTTCTGCTGGCAGCGTGTGCTTCTCTTGGGGCAGGGGCCTGGCAGCCGGGCCCTGGGGCTGGTGCCTCACCTCTGCAGCTGAGTCACTTCGTGGCATGGGGACTGTTTGTTCTGGACAAAGCTTTCTTCGTTTGTCTTGACTTTTGGACGTTGCCAGCTATGCATTATATACTATCCAGAACAGGCTCTTTATCGTGTGTCAAAACTTAACTGTGGCAGCAGAGCTGAGAGTTGCTTTTCCCATCTGCACCGGGAGCCAGGTTTGACCCTCAGAGGGATGTTGCAGGGTAGGTTATCTGTTTGTTGTGTGTTCAAGCACTTCCCAAAGGTACTCAGTTCTCCTTTTTTAAAAAGAAAGTAAACCTGTGCAAGGCCTTATTTTCTACTGGTTTGGGAAGCATCCTCCATTCCTCTCCAGGTTTCTACTTGAGATTCCGTTTACAGGGTTATTGGCTACCTAAAACCAGATGGGCATAAGGGAAGGGCTGACACGAGTCTGGCTGTAGTGAGATGTGCAGAGCCCTGCAGTAATGATGGGGAGGTTCACCACCAGCCATCAGAGCCATTTCATGGACTGATGGTGGAGAGACAAAGATGTCTCTTTGGAGAGCTAGTGACAGATTTACTGATCAGCAATTCAGGCTAGATTGCCATTTCTTTCGGTGTTAAGAATCGTTATTATCAACTTATTATACTGTTAGATTAGCACCAAACAAGTCACATTGTGATATATTGGTGTTATGCTAGGAAGGTGAGCCTGCTCCTCCCTTCTCTGTGCTTCTGAAAGCCAGGGTAAGCGCCTGCTTTGGGGTATCCACTTCTGTCACAGAGTAATAATGGTACGATGGTTCATGTGTAATACTTCTATTTTACTAGGGATGTAAATCTTTGGTCTATGGACCACTGCTTCAGTTCAGATTTTTCTTTAAAACATTAATGAGCGTTTGGATTTTGGGAGAAAAAAAATTACAAGTAATGATGACATTGTGTAAAAATGTAGCAGCTAATGCATATGTTCTGTTGGTTTGCCTTGTCTTAGAGGAACATCATTTTTGCACATCACTATTAACAATGCAAACACCCTGAAATGCTAATAGCACTAGTAAGCTTTTAATTCCATGGAATTTATTGCTTGCTGTATTTCCATGAATTTATAACGCTTTGATTCTTAAGAGCCCCATTTAATCAGTTTTGCCTGGCACAGAACATAATAAACAACTTGCTGGTGCTAAAGTGCCACATGGGGGAGGCTGCTAACAAGAAAGTTAAATGCTTCTGCCACTAGCAGTTTCTTCGCTGTATTTTTCATGAGCTGTTACTACCAGTAATGTACTTTGCTAGCTTTAGAGCAGTGGTTAAACACAGTGACAAACCAAACAGCACTCCAGTGCTGTAAACACCCAAAGCAATACCATTTTTGTGCAGAGCTACAGATAAAACCAGACTTGAGGCTCAGCATCGTGTTAGAGTGAGCAGTGATTTTTGTACAAGGCCACGTTTTTCTTGTAGGACTTTTAGTAGTAAGCTGTGGATGGTATTGATCAAAGAAAATAGCGTGGAGAGGGAGAAAAGAAGAAGAATTGCAGTGTCTTAAAAACCAGCTCTTATTTGTTTATGCTGTTTGACCATAAAAGTATAAAAAGACTGTCTTAGAAAAATACCAGGTCATTGAGTGCTTTAAAGCAGAAAATGTCATTTGAGTCTCAAAACTGCACCAACTTTATATAATTACCCTTTTAATTATCCCCAGTGGCCCATGAAATTTGTAAAATAGAGCATTAAGAGTTTGATTTACTTACATGTTGCACTTTAGTGTTATGCTCTTAATGAATAATGTTTAGTACTAATGTCAAGCAGACGTTGCTGAGTGCAATAGAGAGGTGCGTGGTGCAGAGCTGGGTGTTCAGAGGGGAGCTGGGGAGCCTCCACCTGGAATGGAGATTGTTGTATGTGTGTCAAAATATGCTGTGATTTCGGTCGCCTGAATCAACTGTATTGATTTTACCCTCTGTGTGCAAAGTAGTTTGGTATATCTTCTTCATCTAACCATGCCAGGGAAATGACTGTTCTGGGGCATTTAGTTAGTACTGGAGGGCTTCCACACACGTCCAGGTGCCTTGTCAGCTCCTTCCTTGGCGTGGGGGATAGTTGTGGCATTCCTCCAAGGGACCGGGGCATGAAAGCCAGCTCTTAAACTTGCTTTAAGGGCTGGCTGGTTCAGTCTGTGGTAGTGGGAATAACTCAGTGTTCGGTGTGCAGTTTCTGTGGGGCATCCAAACAACATCTGCTGCCAAGAAATTGCTAGAATAAGCTTTGGGAAAATGCAGTGCAAAGCATGGTCTTATAGTGCAGCTGAATTGAACAGGTATCTTCAAAGGCGAATGGTAGCGTCAGTGAGCAGCGATGGTTAAAGAAATGAAGCAGAGTCTGAAGGATTGGATGATAGGATATAATAGCTGGGGACTTCTAAGTTATTGGTACAAGTCTGAGTGAGGTGGAGTCTCAGCTGGAAACATTTGCATTTGAACATGGTCATAAAATACCTTCGGGGATGGTCCGATGCTCAGGATCCACCCGCTGAAAAGCTGGGGACAGCTGAGACACAGGTGTGCGGTGCTCAGAAGGATGAGGTGATCTCTGACCTCATGTGCCACTTCTTCCTCCCACTGCTGGAGGCAGCACGTGATCTGCTAGGTAATGGCAACATGCAAATGCTGGCATGGTGTTACGGCATCCCCGTGATTGTACGTGATCAGATGCACTCAAAGTGGGAGAAGCCTGAGGATTTACTTTCCTCCCTCAAACTTGTTCCAGTTCTCCTGTATTGACTTCTTGGTATTGCTCTTATCTAGGCGTGCGGTGCTTTCGTTATCGTGCCAAACTCCAGAGCTCCCATGACCAGTTCATGTAGAGTTATCTTTATTTGTTTTTCCAGTTTGTGAATATCCCTGTGCATTCAGGATATTTGTCGTTGGGAGTCAGTGGTGCAGTTGGAGGAGAGAAACAACAGAAAGCGTGTCGTTGCTCAACTTTCATGTCGTTAAGAAGAAAAGCTTGGTTCAAATCCTGACTAAAATAAATGGCAAAAACCTATTTGCATCCCTAAGGTGAAGATTTTATACAATGATTTTTTCTTAAAGTAAACAAGGGTTATATGTTTGCTGTACAGCTAAAAGTTGGAAAGGCGAGGTTGTTTTGGTTGTTTACGGAAACACATTTCAGGAAACGGATTTCTGGAATTCTGAAATTTGAATTTATTTATGTTTGAAAAGATCTTGTTTAAAAAAAGCTCAAGGGAGCAACCTACGAAGAGGCTAATTAAGCTTTTTTGTACAGCGCTGAGCACAACGGGGCTCCTTTTTTGTTTGTCCCGAGGCCCTGCAATAATAAACAGAATTACTGCTAATAATTGGGAGGCTTTATTTGAAGTTGTGCTGACTGCGGGACGCGGGCAGTGTCAGTTTTCAGTAAGTGCATCAAGGCTGACCTTGAACTTGTGTCTGCTGATAAGGGCGGTGCAGCAGCCTGCTGGCATCTGGGAGCGCGTCGCAGCGCTCAGCATTGCTGTCGTCTCTGCCAGCGTTTCTCCTCTCCTTGTCTCGTGCCCCTTCTGCGGCCACGGCCCGCAGGAGCCAGCCCTGGTGCAGAGGGAGGGCTGGCAGCTGGCGGAATGCTGCGGTAGCCCAGGTGCTCTGCCCTGTGCCGAGCCAGGCCAGCCGTGCCGAATTCAGGAGGGGAACACAGAAAGATGAATTTGTCGCAACAGAAAAGGTCATTTTGGCTCTGTTTTATTTCACGTGCTACGTGTTCTGTCTCCTCCAGCACCGTGCATGGATGTGTCACTCCCTTCCGCTCGTGCAGCTTTTCAACGCGTGTGGCATCGTATCGCGCCCTGCTCTGCACTGCGAGATGGTGGAAGTCGGTGAATTTGTCTATTTTTTTTTTTTTTTTTGCTACTGAAAGGGCTGGAAGTTTGCCTGAAAACCAAATTGCGTGGCAGGAGATTACAAAACGGTTAGTTTCCAAATCTGATTTTTCCCTTGTGAATTTTTCTTGCTCGCTCAAAGACAAGATCCATCTTGAACAGCTCTGACTGAGGTGGTGCTAATAACCATGCTGGAAAACGTCCTGTGGCTTGTAATAACAGCGGGCTGGGAGGAGGACTCAGGGCCATAACAGGGGGACCCTGGGGGCAGGTTTCCAGGAGAAGTTCGTGCACTTTCAGTCCTCACCTCAGCTGCCTTCATACTGACACATGAGTGTTGGTGGGCCGTGGGGACAACCCGGGCGGTGGCACTGGGGCATTTGGGCCCAGCTGTGGGACTGCGCCAGCACCACGCATGGCCTCAGGTTGCCGTCACCAGGCTGAGCGTAAGGGATCGTCTCCTTATTTTGTGTCTGTGCCTAAAACTTGGGCGAGAATTCACAGCCTTTTGGAGCCATCCAACTGCTCTTGCATGGTTCTGAAAAAAATAAACAAACAAATAAGAAACAGTCCAAAGGAAGCAGAGAAATGCCAAACCCCAATCTATTAACTCCGTATTGTCCAACCTATTAATTCTGTATCGTCCCACCTACTCACTTTGTGGTGTCCCTTCACGGTAGTCTCACGTCGCAGCTGTGGACATGAATGTGAACTCTCACCTCGGAAGTAACTGAGAGTGAGTGACGTTTCTGCAAGGCTGTTATATTCCTCTCTAAAATTGGAAACGTGAAGTGGAAGGTTAATAAGAAGAGAACCCTCTGAACCTCGTGGTTAGACTAACATTTAGCCACCCAGCTGAGGAGGGATGAGGGAGCCGAGCCAAAGCAATCACAGAGAGTCCAATCAGATCACTGTAGACATTCTTGTTTTCAAAGTTGGTAGGAAATGGTTTTCTTAGAAAAAATGGAATTGATGTTCTTTTTCTCTTGAGGAGCCAGTTTTCTGATCTCCAGTCAAGATGAGGAGCTTGTACTGGCCTTGAATTTCAGGGCTCTATTTCACTCTTTTTCACGAATTGTAGTTTTTTCGCGTGTTGGCAAATTATATATATTTACAGTAGTGCATGTCATTTGCTTTTAAGGAAAGAAAGGAAGAAAGAAAGAAGCCGTGTTTCATTTAAATGCTCTTTAGATCCCTCTGCATATGCTTTTGCATATTCTTGACCAATCTTGCTTTGTTTTATGTGTTTGTAGCATTTTTCTTACACTTTGTGCAATCATTAGCATTAATGGGGATTTGCGAGTGTAACAAGAGGAGAATATACCCCAGAGTGTGTTACTTAATTTCCCTTTGAAGTGGAATGAAGTTGTCCAATTGGCCATATGCTGTGATTTGCCATGGTTCCGAGTAGTTTTTGACTCCTTGTAGGGCAGGTTAATCTCTCCTAGTGAGCCCACAATTAATCGCGTTTGGTCCTATATGGCACAGATACACACCACCTTTAAAAGTACCAGTAACCTTCTGAGGCATCTTGTTTTAAGCCAGGAACAACAGTCGCACAATAGAAATGCACAAGAACTGTTTGGCCCTGCAAAAATTGTGCACTCACATGATTAGTGAGGCGTGGTATTAAATTATTTGAGCTTCCTGCATAAATATATACCAAGAGGAGCCTTGTAACTGGAGATTTTGAATATAGTTTTCCTCTCCGTGGGAGGAAACTGCTGTACATCAGGCCTGGAGCATTCCTGTGGAGCTCTGCCCAGCTGAAGGTCTGTCCTCCTCGCCTGTATGTGCTGTCCCTCACCCAGAGAAATGCCTCCTCCTGTTTTATGGGTGGACTTTGCAGCTCGATTGGAAATAGAAACACAGTAAACAGCAAGTGTGCCTCAGAAATAACCCCTGCAACAGAAACTGTCACTATTTCAGCTTCTTTCCAAGGCCCCTTCTTGGGGCCTGATGTGCAGCTGCATTACAAGCGTGGTAACACAGGCAGCAGTGCTGGCCCTGGAAAATATTGTGGTAAAGCACACAAATATCTGTAGAACCTTGTTTGTATGTATGTGTGCTTATGTTTAAGATGCAAACTTGCATTTCAGTGTGCTTGGCTCCCTGCAGTATATAGCTGCAGAGCTATTTCTAAGATCTTGGAAGAGATGGGTTTGTAGTCTGATATTTTTTACTGTGTTTTTCTTGCCCTGGTGTTTATTAACATCTTCCCTGATGCCCAGTTACAAGGGATGGCAGCATAAAAGTTTACGTGAAAATACATTTCTCTGTAAGTGCTCTATTCCTGTGATTCCTCTGCAGCTTTAAACCAAAACCAGTTCCATCCTGTTTCATCTTTTACCCCTCAGACCCGATAGGCAGAGAGGAGAGAGATTTTGCTTCATCCTAAGATCTGCCTCATCCTTTCCATTTCCAGCCCTGGGTTGCTGGCTGGAAACAGCACTGCTTGCAGTGGCACAGCCCTGACTCTGCCTTCTTCCCTCTGAACCCATCTGCACATCTGAAAGTCTCCTCGATGACCACTGGTGACTCGAAGCACTGGAACAGGAGGTTAGAGTCAGGGCCAACAATCTTCTTTTCTGCTTGGCTCTGCCTGTGCTGGGACCCGTAGCAGGGCTCTGGCCACAGTTCAGTGCATTCGGGGACATGCTGGACATGAAGGATTTGCCTATCGCTAAAAGAGCTGCCAGCGTCCGTGGCAGCCAGCAGTGCTTTGGGCCAATTGCATTTTGCTGGGCAGAGAGCAAAAAAAGGGCAGATGAGAATATGGAAGGCATCTTGCTAGGCTGAGCCAGGAAGGATGGGGACACTGGGCTGCTGAGAGATGGGTCTGTGGCAGAGGGATGCTCCCATCTTCCGGCTCCTACTCCTTTTTTTAAGGCTTTGGTGTTGCTCCGTGAGCTTGGAGCTACTCCTGCAAAACAGCCATATGGCAAGGGCTTTGTCAGGGGTGTGCACCCTTTCTTGTCTAAGTTATTAATGAGGAGGTTTAGTAATTGCTTCAGAACAGGTTTGGAAGGTTCTGTTGTAATGGCTTTAGTTTAGCTGCATGGCCATCCACCGACTTCCCTTTGTCCCCTTCCACAGCTGAGTGTGTGGGATGCACCCAAATGCTGCCATGAAAGCTGTCTCTGTCCAAAAGTGATGGTCTGCTTCCTTTCCCTCGTAGAGCTTTTTCCCTCTGCAGTGCAAGCAATACATTTACCACATTGGTTTTCTTAGCTTGAATGTGAATTGTTTTTACAACTGGGCTGATGCCACGTCCTTTGGTTAGCCAAATAACCTGAAAAGCCACATTTCATGTAGCAGTTCCTAAACAGAGCTGAAGAACTGGTTGTTGTTTCTTTTCCTATGCCAGCCCAACAGGGCCCCTATGCCGTTGCACTGCCAGAGCTCCGGCAGGTCCTGGGATGTCTTGAGAAGCAAATTTGGGAGCTGCATGCACCTGAGAGGGGATTCCTGCCAGCATGCCCACAGTTATGCTTAGCCTTTGGTACGTTGCTGTGACACTCAGCATTTTAGGAGTGCTAATTACTATTTCTGGTACCCTAAGCACTGAATATATGCCGTCTGCCACTGTGAAGACAAAAAATACAGTCCTTTTCCTAACCACTTCAAAAGGAAATCTGCTTTCTGCTTAATTTCTGCTTAAAAGGGAACTGTTGTGAAGAACACAGTTGTCTTTTTTATTTTTAATTGTTGCTTTGTTGCTGACTTTCATCTTCTTTACTGAGAGGGAAATGCACCTACAAGCATTAAAATAATGGTAGCTGGGAAGAGTGAGGCCAGGAGTAGGTGCAGAGTGTGTTTTCAGGTGCCCCGTGTCCTGTTTTCCTCTGCTCTGGGTCTGCTTTCCATGAATTAAACCATTTGTAGGTGAAGCAACCTCTGGAAATGTTCAGGGTTGAGGGTTTGTGTGTGTGAGTATGGGTGCATGCCTCTGCACATCTGCTGACCTGTGATGTTTTGTGATTGTTAGGAACCTTTTGGCTGTTGTGAGCACTTGATACCAAATTTCTCTCCAGGTATTTCTTTCTAACAGGCTCCTGGTGTGAGTCATTGATGTTGATGGCTTGGTCACAGCGGGAGCAAAAACTGCTTCTGCGTGGTGCAGGGCAGTGGGAGGGGATGTGGCCTTGCAGAAATGTGGGGCTCCTTCCAGTCAAAAAACCAGCCTGTAAAAATGATGAACTTCTCTTCTGTCGTCCCAAGGTCTGACCGTTTTGTATAACTTATGAATTAAGCATCTGGGAGGTATATATGTATTTCTTTCATTTAACAGTCACCAAACCCGAGGCAGATAAGCCGTTGAATAATTTTCAGTCATCCACTGACACTGAAGGAAGTCGGAGCAGATCCCTGGAATGTCTGTCTTAGCAGAAATGGCTGAATTGCCATTAGCGTTAGCGAGATCAAGGTGGCACCCAGTGCTGTGCCTTAACCACAAGACTTTAACCTTAAACTCCATGCAAAACAGACAGGACCTTTACTGCAGAGGTCTCACTGGAAAGATCCCGGCAAAGTAAACAGCATGACACTTAATTTATCTACCCCAGGAACATGAAGGGCTCAGTCGACCTGATGGGATCTGTGGTTCCAGGGAGTCTAGGTATTTAAAACCTGATGCTCAGCCTGCTAAGCCATCCCCTGCAGCTTTCCTTAGTGCATAAGATATGAAAAAATCTCCTGTCCTGCAAAACAGATATTAAATTGGATACTCTTTCTCCCTGCCACGATAAGAAACGTGGCAGAGAGATGCGGGAAAATGGAATGCTGCTTAGAAAGAAAATATATTTGAATCAAACATAAAAATTGGTGAGATAGGAGGATTTTCAATGCTGGTAGCAATACCCTCCCCAATGACTTACTGAAAATTCAACTCTCCCTGTAGTTTTTGCACTGGATTGTGAATAAAAATGGTTGTGATTGATGAAGCGTTTGGTGTCTCACTGTAAGTTGGTCAAGAGGGACTTCTAAATCACCCAAATGAAATATTGCATTATCATGAACAGTAATATGTAACTGTTAAGTATGCCATTGCTTATCATAAGCTCATGCTCCTTCAGAGCTCTACCCAGCAAGCAATCTGCGAGCGCTGGAGCAGAGCTGCCGTGCCTGGCCCCTCCCTGTGGGACGTGTGAGATGTGGAAGGAGCATCCTGCTGCACCTGGGGGCTTCTCAGCATCACGGGGCGGGGGTGGCTCAGCCAGGGCAGTGGGAGGAGGAGTCTTGGTTTTGGTTATTAAAGAGGCTGGGTGGAGGAAAGGGCAACGCGCCTTTGTGTGCTGAAGGGCCCATGAGTTGGATGGGGGAAGTCTTGGCTGTGCGCTCCTCGCTTCTGTATTCGGCCTGTTCTGTTGTTTCATTCCATGTTGGGTTGATGGTTGTCAGGATTTTTGTGTACAGCTTTTCACTAGTTCTGTGCATAGGATAGATTATGAGAAAACGTTGGTAGTGTTTCATGGAGAACGTAGCATCAAAAAAAAAAAAAACTTTTTTTTCTAATTTCTTTACTTACACCAAGAAACAGATCAGTGTTGTTTCTATTTAAAAAGTTGTTTTTTTAATAGGTTTTTCTTGGGGAAAAGCCCTGTTGCTCCTCAAGTGAGAAAATGCCAAGCTGGTTGGGCTGAACTTATCTCTGTCTAGAACTTTCCATAAAGACCAGGCAGCCATTTCTCAGAAAAGGATTAGAGAAATAAATGCTGCCCTGGCTGTGTGGAAACATATTTAGAGCCAGGTGTTGGGAAACCTGAGGATTTTCCATGTTTTGGAGCTAAAATGTGGAAATGTGTAAAATGATGTGATAGTAAGAAATGCGGTTTAGTGGGCGGCATTGTTGTTAGGTGGATGGTTGGACTATACGTGGTCTTTTCCAACCTTTATGACTCTGAGACTGCAGTGAAAGCATGGACTTTGCTCTGGGCATAACTGCACTACTAGATCTCAGGTTGGCCAAGCTGCAGGTCTACAAAACATTCCTACACCTGAACTGGATGAGAGCCTCTGGCTCCACTCTGGAGGACAGAGCCCTCCCCTGAACAGGCTCCGTGCTCAGGCAGTGGCAGTACCTCTCCTCCCTGCCTCCTTGTCCTCCATCCTGACCCAGCTTTGGCTCCTCGAGGATGATAACAAATGGGGCTACACAACAGCTCCCACTGAGGGCATTCTCAGCCTTATTTCCATGTCTGTTCAGCTGCATGGGGAGCTCGGTGCTTCTTGAAGAATGGGTGCTTGCCGTGGGTAGCTCCATCGTTTCCCTGTCTCTTGTCTCAGGAGCATCTCAGTGTTTTGGGCTGAAATGTTTTAAAGAATTCGGCCTGTGGCAGAATGCCCAGTAAGGAAGAGTTCAGTGCAAATGATTAACATTTGGCAAATTCAGTAGTAGCTGAAAATAAGGTCGTTAAGATGGGATGTGCTGCGTGGTGTTAGTGGTCACAGCTATGGGATATGTATCTGGAAATGAAGGGAGGCACTGCACAAGTATGCATGTGCCATATTTTGAAATACTAATACATAAGCAGCATAAAGCTCAAGAAAAGCCTTGCCCGTGACTTGGACCCTGCTGGTACCATCTGCTCTGCGAAGCATGGGACAGAAGAAAAAGAAGTTCTTCTCTTGCACGTGGGATGCGCGTCACTGCTTGCTTCTCAGTGGGCACAAAGTCCTCGGGGTTCGCTCCACATCTCCAAGGTATGGAAGACAATTTCTCTTGCTCACACCAATTTTATCATGCATTTGGATACAGAGGAGGCTGCATTTGGCTGGGATTGGGGTTTGCTCTGCAGAGCAGGTCCCCCATCTCAACTCTTCCACTGAAGCTGAAATATTCATTAAACTTTTATTTGAATAGGAAAGCTTCACGTTTTCTTGACAGAACAGATTCTGTGGCTACTAATTTATTACTGCAATTTAAGAAACAGACGTCTGTCTGACATGTGCCACGTAGTTCAATAGGTCACCAGTGACATCATACTTAAAATCGTTATCTTTGCAAACTGTGCATTTTGGGTAAAAGCTTTTATTTATAGTCAGTCATTAAAATTGAGACCTGATATTTACTTTTCCTCTGATTAGGTTAAAGAGTGAATATGAACAGAAAGTACCCTTCTGTTACCACCAGGCAGTTTACAAACTGCTATTCACATGCAGCCTTTTCAAAGGAATTATGTTAAATCATTATGGGCTTAGATGGTATGTTTCAGTTTGTACTTTTTTTCATTGCTAAGGCTGATCTGTGCCGTAAGGGATATATTTTATTGCCTCCTGGTCCTGTGTTGATTCTCGTCCTTGTCACAGAGCAGCTGGAGGCTGCGGTGGAAGTGTCAGATTGGAGACCTGTGCTGTTTCCAGCATTAAGACACTTTGGGGGTCACCTCCTTCAGCCGAGCCCCCAGAGTGAGTGGCTCTTTGATAGCTGCAGTGGAAATGATTTCTGATGAAAAATTATACGTTGCAAGTTGGCAGCACTGCCCAGTATACTTCCTTAATATTAATGACTCCCCTCCCTCCCAGATCCTACAGCTAAGATCAGTGGCCCATTTCAATTTTTATTGAAACAAATAAACCCAATAAAAACACTTACGCAGAGAGCTGAAGCTCCTCGATAAAAAAAAAAAAAAAGTATATATATAAAAATTACTCCGCATTGAATTTATTGATTTATTTATTTACTCCAACTAGAAAATTGAGTATTGTATTAATGTATTTTATAAGACTCACGGTGCTCGATGAAATGGCTAATTTATTTTAGCGTATACATAAATAGCTGGCAATTTTCAGTGAGACAGCCTAATGAAAATGATGCTATGAAATTGTCTATACTATGAGGAGTGATGGAGTCAAGTTATTATTGGGTGAGTGCTGCGTGGCAGCGAGCTGGCCATCATGTCTTTGAACTTTTGAACTGCTACTTGGTCGTGTGATGGATTGGCTTTGGGATCGGCGCGTCGAGTTAACTTCGTATTTTGGTTGGGGGAGCAGATAAGCAGCGCGCCGCGTGATTTTATGGATGTTTAGTTTAAACAAGACGGTTGGAAAATTTAAAGCGTGTTAGCAGAGCAGGCTCGCGCCGTATGGGAAGGCAGAGAGATGCTCGTAGGTACCATTAGATGTCAACACTGATGTTGCGATTGCTGCAGATGAGCTGAGTACGAGCGAATTTGGCAGGGGAAGCATGCATCATAGTTGTAAGAGGAATGTTGCCTTTGTTCTGTACTGAGCGTGCGATCTCGCAGCGACTTCGCCCGCCTTCAGCCTCCCCTGGCCGTGCCCACGCTCTGAGCGCTGCGCCCTCGGCTCCCGCCCGGCGCTCCGGAGCTGTTTGCCGCCCGTGGGCCGCGGTCCCGCTCGCCGGGCGCTCGACCGCGGCTCAGGCGGCCGCCTCGTCCCCGCTGCGAGATGCTGCACTTGTTCCCGGGGCTTGGGCCGTGATAGGGCCGTTCGGGCAGCGCCGCTCGGCTCCCAGCCTTTGCCGGCTGCAGAACTTATTCTGCGGGAACCTCTGCGCGGCAACTGCGCCGAGCTCTGCTTCTGATTAAACCGAATAACTCGACACCTGCGTTTTACAATTTGCTTCAAGTGCTTTATCCCGTAAACCCGGCGATTTCCGAGCTTCGCAGCCCTCGCTGCGCACAGCCCGTACCGCCGCCATCCGCGCCCGCGGGCGGACCGCCGAGTCCCGCCGGCCCGCTGCAGCCCGCAGCTCGCCCTGCCCCCCGGCCGGGCTGAGGAACGCGTGCGGGCACCCTTTTGTTTTTTGCAGGGATGAAAGTGACATGGCTTTATTTGGCTCTTCAATGCTCTCCCCGTGCCCGAGCCGTTTGCAGCAGGCTCGCAGCGAGACATTTGGAAGCTGCTAGCACTTGCGTCTGCCCTCCCAGCTCTCCCCCTCCCCCCATATATATATATTTTAATATATATATTTAATTAAAAAAACAAAAACAAAAAAACACGGCCTGTTCAAACCAGAAACCAAAACTACTGGGACAGGCTAAAAACGGGGCTGACACCAACAGTATTAGCTGAAAAAAAATTTCCATTTCATTGCAACTATGTTATTGTTTACTTTGCCATACACATCCTAATATGGTTACCTCCCTGTCAAAGCGGCCGAGCCGGGCTGAGGGGCCCCCTCGGGGAGACGCTTCCAACTGCTGCTCAGACAATAAGAAACAAACGGCGCAACTCCACAAAAGGCTGCCCGGAAAAGAAGTGTCAAATCCATCCCGCGGAACTCTTCCCGCCGCCTCCCGGCCCCGCGTGTACGTAAAGCTGCGCCGGGGCGGCCGGGCCGCGGGCTTCGCTGCTGGGAGGGGTGTGTGGGGTGGGGGGGGCGGCGGGGCGCGCTTTTCTCCTCGCTCCGCGCCGCGCTCCGGCCGCGCGGAGCCGAGTGGCGGCGGGCCGTGCTGAGGCGGGCCGGCTTGTGGCGCCCCGCGGCGGAGCGGCCCCGCGCCCGCAGCGCCCCGCCAGGTGCCGCCCTGCCCCGCGCCGCCCCGGCCGCAGCCCCGCGCCCCCCGGGCCGCCCCGCCGAGCTCCCGCGGCGTGCCGCCTGTTATCTACCGCCGCCAGAACAAAGGTAGGTTGTTCAACTCGGCGCTCCGGGGGAGGGACAAGTTATTTTTGGAGGGTTGGCTTCCCAGTGCATGACTGGTTGACCTAAAAGGAGGCAAAAAAAAAAAAAAAAGAAGGAAAAAAAAAAAGAAGCCCTCCATGGAGGCGAGGAGGGAGCGAGCGTGCCGGGGAGCAGCTTCAGGGAGCGTAGTTTTATTTTTATGCAAGTTAAAGACGCCGGAGCCCCCTCCTCCCGCCCCCCCAGCATGCCCTGCCCTGCTATTTCGAGAAAACGTGCGTTGCTAAAATACTTTCATCTGTGTGCTCTCTTTTGTTCTTCTAAGTATTGATTATTCTTATTATTATTTTTGCATTTATGATTTACGTGCACGTATTCCTCTTAGCGACTCTGAATTTCTGTGAATTCTAAATGAACTGTTCCAGGACCGGAACGTGAGGGGTATTCTTACAGGAGGACTCCAACTTTTCGGGTGCTGTAACATGAAGGCTGCTGTGGCCGCCCACGTGCCCCGCCAGGACTCACCCTGTTTCCCAGGCCACCCCGCCGTGCCTTCGCGGCTCTCTTTCCTTGAAGGCTCTCTGTGATTCGGCTCCGGAGGACGGTTTCTCTTCCTGCAAAAGGAAAGGCTCAGAGGCTTTGCCGTGCCTCTGGGTTGGGTTTGCAGACGTAGGGAGACGCTTGCACAGGGCAGTGACACAGAAGCACGGCGTGCTGAGGGGAATCGGTCGGCAACCTGTCCGCTCCTCTGCCAGAAGGGCAGCGAATTCATAATGCAGTGCGAGAGCGAATGGCTGCATGGGGACGGATGCACCCGGCATTATGTAACTCAGTGAGAAATGCGTTGCTGTTGTAGGAGCGGGCATAAATAGCACAGCTAGATAAGTGAGGAAGGGCGCCCTTCATCAAACCTGTGTTACACAGCCTTCAGTCCCCACTCCTCACAGGGCTGAAGGAAGGAAGCAGCTTCTGCCTAAACTGAGCATCGATCCCAAACCTTCTCAGTACCTGTTGTGGACTTGGCAGCAGAGTTGGCTCTCTCTCTTCCTGCCTCTGCTGCCAGCCTCCCCCAATTGATTTTGGGATCTCTGTTCTTTTTTTAAGGAAATCACAGTTCCAGAGCAGAACCGGGCAGCTCAGCTTTTCCTCCTCTTTTTTTCCCCATGCTTTAAATGTTATTCCTTAGGTACTCGCACATTTCTGCTCTTTGCCTGTTTATTTGTGTTTCTGCTGAGCTGTTCAGCCTGACCTTTGCTGGGCAGAAGCTTTCTGAAAATATAAGGCCGGGTCAGGCAATGTCAGTAAACTTCTGCATTCCCAAACTTTTATCCTATAAAACTGGGAATGTTTTGTTCTGTTTTGTTTTTTTTTTAATTGCATCTCATTGTGGTAAACACAAATAAATGTGTATTTTAAAAATCAAAGGATGTGTTTTAAAGCACATTTCTAGCTTTTGCTTTTTGGGCCGTGTAGGGGATGGTAGGAATTAGTGGCCCTTAATTAGACGTGGAGATATTCACATTTTGCAGGGATTTATGTTGGAACGTGGAATGGCGGGTGGCTTGTTTCCTCATTATGAATACTCCCTGCACATAATGAGGTTCATCATTAGTTGATGGAGTGAATTTGCCCTAGCTCTACCTTGAAAGGCACATAATTTACATACTACTTCAGAGCTTAGGCTTTAATGGATTCCTCGATGAATAAAATGAAAAGCTACTTTCTTTAAATTTTTGAACAGTGTTTTGATAATACGGATTTAATAAGACATTCAATTTCCTTGTTAAGTATATTTGAAAGTGCATTCCCAATTTTAGCACCAAATATATTTCCCGGTGTCGCCTGCCATAACTCCGGGCAGCAGCACAGGGCCCAGCGGAGCGCTGCTGGCATTTTGGGGATGGAGCGGTGCAGCTCCGGGTGCTCGGGAGCCCCTGCCCTTTCTATGTGGTGTTAGCACTGCTCTGCTCCTCGTCTGCACTTACTGCGTGCAGCTGTGCTGATTGATCGACACAAATGCGTCGGCGACTGTCAGCCTGACAGTGACAAACCCGCCGGTCCCACCTCCCTATTTATTTTAATGAGAGAAGAACAGCAAAAACTTTGCCGTGCAGTTCTACCTCTGACGGTGCCGTGGAGATGTGGTCAGAGCAGGTGGAGCTGCGTGCTGCCCGGCGTGCTGCGGTGTCACACGGTGTGGGCTGCTGGGGATGGAGTGACACGGCCCTGCTGCAGGGCAGGAGGCACGGATGGGATGCTTTATTACCTGGGAGCCGTGAGCATACATTACCATTAATAGAATAGTCGGTGTCATTCCTTTTTAGGCAATTTACCTCCGCTGCAGACCTGTCTGCTTCAAAATCTTTCTCTGTTCTAAAACATATATTTGTTTAGGGAGTTTTCATTGAAGTGTACATGACAATTACAGCTGTTCATTAACAAAATTGGGTATTTGTTTTAAACTTTAACCAATCACTTTGATATGCTAATTATGGTGTAATTTAATTTGAGCCCTGTAATGATGATGCCGTTATTATGGACATAAATGATGCAGTTAAGCTGAGAGTAATCTCATTTGCATACTGTACATGCCAGTAAATTAAGCCCTTTCTTCGACTGCTTCAGCTTTAATTTTCCACTTCTTTTCACACAGCGCCTTTCAGCCGGTCTCTCATAAGCCCACTTTGTAAGAGCGCTGATGACTGTTTGATGTGGAGAGTTGCTGCACCACAATAATGCACGACACAAGATGTAACATTTAAAGGATTCATTATCTTACTGAGAGTTGCTTTAAGGAGCTGGGATTAGCAGGGGTGGAAGTGTCCTCTGTGGAGTGGTGCAGGTCTCCGATAAACCGTTGCCATCTTCCTTCTCCCCCTCTTTTTGCTGCACCCCGGTGCTGGAAGCACGAGGTGAGGCCTTGCGTGCTCTGCAGGTGTGAGCTGTGGCTGCGGCTGCCTCCTCGTGCAGCACCAGGGCTCTGTGCTGCCCCACCACTGCAGAAAAGCTACTGGATGCGATCTGCAGCGTGCAGATGGGAGACGCCGGGGTCCTGCTGAGGCAGGCAGCTTTGTGGCCCACTACCCAGTGTGGGGTACGGCAACGTGGAATTAAAACCTGTGGCATTGCTTTGTTTCATTCGTTGCTGCTTTCTCCTTTTAAGGTGTCTGCTTGGGCTGAGCTTAACATTAGGTTAGTTTTGAATTTAATTTTCAAAAACTGTGTTGTTCTGCCTCCTCGTCCTCGTCCTAAAGAAATCCGTGGTTTCAGAAGAATAAAAGTCACTGAAACCAAACAGAGATGAGCTGGTGAGCAAGTGCTGGCTTAAACAGTTAATCTTTTCCCATTTGCCATGTTGTCATTGAGCTGAAGTATTCTCATAGCGCTGTGGCATACAAAGAAATCATGTGAAATAAACAGGGCTCTTTTTATAGCTGCTTACTGTTATGGTTAGATATTTTCATAGTTTAATACCTCTGGAAGTAAAGCCCGTCCCCAGTTTTTAGCAGCAGTTGGCCTCTCAGAAAGCCATTGTTGTGTGGGTAACCAAGTTAACTGAAGAGCGTTATGAAAACCTTGCAATCCTTTCCTTACACAGGGTCCCATGACCACAAATAGTTTGTGCCGTTGCCTGTAAACATGCAAGTTAATAACTTCCTGGGTGAACAGTGTGAAACTGCCGATCCCCAGCGCACACTCTCCACTCCCACCCCCACCCCTTTACGGTGCATAGCAAATAAATGGGAGATCCTGTGCTTACCAACTGCCCAGCGTTGGGTTTTTATGGTCCTCACCTGCACTTTGTCTCTTTGTGCATTTCTCACGTACTGTTTTGTTTTCCAGCAGGCATCCCATGATAGCCAAGCCTGCCTCACTGAATTTGTACCTTCATTTCTGTGTCAGGAGCACAGCAACCATTCCCACAAAGCCCCGTCTCTTCCCACCAGTAGGATTTTAGTTCTCCCGACATCCCTTCCTAATGGAGAGCGTCTGTGGAGACAAGTAAAAGCATGACTCTTTCATTTTACAGGCCCCTTGTGTTCTCTGTGCTGGGAGAGCCCGGTTAATGACGTGCCAGCCAGTTCTTCAGGATGGACAACATAAGTGTGTAGTATCAGATCTCGGGGCTCGCTTCCAAAACAACACATGCCCAGAAGAGGAAAGGTTCTCCATGTCCGTTCTTGGAGCCTGTGTGCTTAAGCATGGCTTTGTGTGCAAGTGCACAAGAGACAAATGCGGTAGTATTTCCCTTGCCCCCTGTGCTCAGAACCCAACCAGGGGCATGGGCAGAGAGAGAGCTCTTTAAAAAATGGGGCAGTGAGGGACGGGCTCTCCCCAGCCGCTCCAGGAGGTCAGAGGAAGCCTAGTGTAATGCTGGAAAGTTGTGGTCTCTAAAGCTTGTGAAAAGAGTTCTTGACTTGATCTGTTTTAGCAGTAGCATTACACTTCAAGCCTTTCTTTTACAGACAATGTATATATTGTATAATGTATACATATGTCACAGGTGTTGTGTCTTTAGCTTCCATAGAAAGGCATGTATTGAACATCACTCTCTTGGGTTCTGGAGAGAGATCAGGGCCAGCCAGCCAGCTGGATGAAGGGAGGATGGACTGAGGGGTGGGGCAGAGTAGTTGCTTTTGGTGTTTTTAGTGTTTTGTGGATATGACAACGTAGTGCACTGTCCAGGAGCTTCGGTGTTAATCTTGGGAGATAATATTTCTTTCAAAGTGATTTCAGTATCTCACCCATAAAGGAGCTGTATTGTAAGAACTGTCTTCAAAAGTGGTTTCAGGCGTAGTTTTTCCTACCATCTTCTGTCTTAACAAAACATGTATTCTTCCTCCCCTCACAGGACCTTGTCAGTTCATTCCGGATAAAGAAATCCGTTTATGAAGAAGATTTTCCCTGTATCATCTCCCTCTTTAATCTGATCCCAGATTGCAATTTTCAGTAAGTTTCTCCTTCCGCATTTTCCAACCCACAAACCTTTTCAACCCAATCAGGTGGGAAATTAAAAGAGGTACCGGTTCAAACGGTGTACTGTGCAGCCCTGTTTGAGCATTTCTGTGTAATTCAGGATTGCTGGTTTCAAAGAAATTTTTTGCATCAGGTAATGGTAGCTGTCTGCAGAAAGTTATTTCAGGGAGTGTTGAGCTTCATGGGAGATGGACTTCTCCTTTTACAGCTTTGTTTACAAACAGCTTTGTTCTTAGCCTTTCCCAGCAAAACAAGTGTTTCTTCACAGAAATACTTTTGGTTGAGAGCAAAGCCGCTGAACCTCTCTCTAGAATTATAACTACACCAGATTAAAGAGCAATTTATCATATGCTAATAAACTTACCCCATCAAAGTCTCGGGTATCAAGACGTAGAAACAAAAATAGGCCTCTGATCTCTATCTCTGTAATGCTTTTCAGCATAGTCTTTTAATGGTATCCAGTGAAAAAGCTGTAGGAATTTGTCTTTGTATTTACCAATAGCTAAGGCAAACTTGTTTGTCACTGTGCCATTACCCGAGCACTGTGCTGTTGGCTTTCCACATCTGTCTGAACTGAGCTGACTGCAGCGTGACGATTCTCTGTCCCCGTTCTCGTTGTTCATATTTGTGAGCACCTCTTTTCATGGCTGTGCAAATGGACAGGTTTTTCTGATGAGAAACCCTGGTAACTGTGCCCAACTGCCTTGCTTTCCCAGCCTCAGGAGCCCAAGCAGCTCCCAGCCAGGCTCACCTGCAGCACCCGGCGATGTTTTGGGAAGCTGGGAAGTCTGCCTGTTGCTACTGGTCTGAGGTGTACGCAAAATACAGTAGTAGCTGCTAGGGCTTTTTAATCTATGTCTTGTAGTTCTTTTGGCTGCACGTACCTCTTTTCAGCAGCAGATTTTCCTGTGAGTGAGTCGTGAATGTCTGCCTAACCTGGCTGGGCAGACAGAGCAGTGCAGTGAAATTGCGTTGACTGGTTGTGCTCTGAGCTGAGACTGAAGTCTGTCAGGCAGAGCTCTTAGCAAAAGGACTTGGGGACAAACCACTGTCCTTTGCTCCCATGCCATGTGGGACTGAGCTGACTGGAGCCTCACAGCCGCCGGCCCTGCCTGTGCCATGTGCTGGCTTTGGGTAGGAATCCAGCACCAGTTGTGTTGAATTTGGCTTCGCCTAAGCTTCTCCAAATAAAACACTTACCCTAAGGATGGCCTTTCAAAAGTCCATGTTCTTTTTCCAAAGAACTGCAAAATCTTGAGCTGGGCTGCTTGTGTCGTTTCCTGAGACCATTGCTTTTAGGAAGTTGACTGAAACAAATGCTGCTTTCAGGTGCGTTGCCTAGATCAAAAGCATCTCTATTTGAGTTCTGAGAAGTTCATCAGGGTTTTACCGTCATTAGCAACCATATGGACCCAGGCAGTGCTCTCCTGTTTACATGGGTCCCTTTGCATGGCCACCTGTGCCAGATGGACAGGACTGGGCTCTGCCAAGTGGGGCCTTGCCTCTTTGCAAACTGGACTTGCCCTGGGCCTGAGGAGGAACAAGAAGGCTACGTAAGAAAAGTTTCCTAGTCTTCATGCTGAGATAAGGCTTGCAGAGTATGTTCATCAAAGCTTGGAGACCCATGGTTTAGCTGTGGGGTGTTTCTTGTGCTCACTGGTGATGTCTTTTGGGAAGAGCGGGTTGGATCTGGGCGGATGTGCTGCGGGTGGGATGAAGGAAGGCAGTAAGAAGCAATAAGAGCCTTTCCCAGAGGACGGGGAGTTTTATGTTGCTTTTTGAATGAAGCAAATATAAAAAGGAAGAATGAGATGATCATAAGCTAAATTGGTGCCAAATGTATGGGATTCCATGTGTGTGCTGTAAAGGGAAACCCAGCTCCTATAGTTTTTCCGTGGAAAGTGACTCTGTGTTTAGAAGTTGTGAGCAGGATGACCATATAAATGCGGCTAAAGGGCACAGAGTTCTGATCAAAGGGGGAAATTACGAATAATAAAATAGGAAATATAATTATTGCTACCATTTCAGGTCTTATAGCCATAGAGAATCTTAACAGCTAGACAGAAAAAAAAAAAAGCCTTGACATTTAAGAAAAAGAAAGAAAAAATCCCCAGATTACAGCTTGTTGAGCTCCACTGAAAAAGAGTTGAAAAGTAAAGATATATTTCCTAGAATCTCTGAATTCCCGAATAAATTTAGTTAGGAGGATTGTGAACACCCTAATTGCTGGCTGAGCTGAATCACAGCAGAAACTGAGTTACCAACTTCTGCGCAGGAAAATTTGCAGAAGTCGAGATTGTAGCTGGGTTATTTTCACAAAATGTCCAGCACATATGCTGCACTTGCTTTTATTGTTCACCGTTCTGGTGTCATGTCTCGCTAGATTGAGCTTTGCTACACACCTCCGCCCCCTAACAAACTGGCCCTATATATGCATATAGACAGAATATAAGGAATTAAGCTGTGTGACAGGGAACTTCTGGGTTTTCGATATGCTTGACAAATGTTTTTGAAACACGGTATAAATATATTCTACAACCACAGTGTTGGAGGGGCACATTTTACTCCCTAAAGAAACGTGTGTCTTGGCTTCATATTCTGTACTTTTTTCTCCTCCAAAGAAATATTTAATATTTTCATGACACCTATGTTAAGATACTACAGGTTTGGACAGTATTCTCCTCTGGGCATTGCAGAGTTCCTACTGACACGCCTGGACAGACCTCACCACCTAAACCCCTCGGGCCAGAGTCTGGCATTCCGTGTCCTCAGAGAGGGACTGTAGCCCTTAATCCTGTAATAGGCAGATTCCTCAAGGTAGCATCTCCTGTCCCCCCACAGGTTGGGTTCTCGGCTTTATCTGACATCAGGCATTTCTCTTCAAAGACTGTGTAAACGCTCTTGCAGCCTTTACTCATCCTTGCTTCCTCTTGCTGGGCCTTGCCCAGGCCTTTTTGTTCTTCCTTGGCCTTTTCACCATACTGTTTTTTTCCTTTCTGACTTCTTGGAGAGCATATTGTATTTCTGAAGGTCTGTCCCTCCTGAACCCGATCC